>NC_080107.1:16196666-17422500 GCF_950005125.1 Chionomys nivalis | reverse complement strand
GATGAAGAGGTTTTTTTGAAAGCCAAAGCCTCTGATTGTGTCTCTCCAGTGTGCCCCATAAAGGGGTTGGGAAATCAATACCCTCAATCCGAGCAGAGAGGGTTTCTCTGTCAGTCACACGGCTAAAGTGATTAGAATTGAGTCATAAGGCAATGAATAACTCGCACAGGCTTCCTGCTCCTCTTTCTCACCTCATAGTCAGCCTAATGAACTCTCTAGGCTGAAGGGACAGACTTACAACTCTGGTAGCACAATTAATATACCTTCAGATAATGGGAAACTCCTGATAGTCAAAAAATAAAGATGTTAGTTATTTCAATCTATCCAAAGACTCATGCCAGGGGAGTCTTCAGCCCACCATGCAAATGTAAAAAAGCAAAAAGTTAACAACAACTTTAAGTGTACTTCTAAACTTATCACTACAGCTAGAAAGAGCACAGAAAGATCTTTTTACCAACTAATCTCATATTGAAAAACTGAGAAACTTCCCACATCTCAAAGGTGCTAAATACGGTTCCAAGATTCTCAAAAATGAACAAATATTTAAATAGTACGTATTCTTGTACATCATTTAATGTTTGTATGTGTGCGTAGTATAGTGTGTGGATGGATGGGTGTGTGTATACCTGTGGAGATGAGAGGACTGTTTACAGCAGTCACTGTTGCTTTCCGTCGTGTGGTCCACGAGAATCAAACTCTCACCGTCAGACTTGCCAAACAAGCACCTTTACTCGTGAGATATCTTGCCAACCCAATATAATTTTTTTAAACACACTTTTAATTTTCTCTGGACATACAATGGCTTCTGGCAAATATGGACACGACTCTTGCCTTTGGGGAAAAAAAATCCTAGTCATGTAAGTATCCAAAATATACTATATATGGGATCCAAACGTTCTCTAGTCTCTCAGGAAACACTTGCTGAGTGACACCATGTGTCATCATTAATCTCTCCAGCTGTGCCAGTTGAAACACTTAATGTGCACAAGACTCACGAGTCTAGGTGTCAAATCCTAACCTCCCACAGCATAGGTTTTTGTATGACAAGACACATGACTTTAAATTCTAAAGAACATAAAATATTACAATCCCAAAACTCTGACAAAATTATTAATGATTAGCTTTTAAATGATGTGTACTACTCGCTGGTGAGTCAGTGCACATAGCCTCTCTCTTCTTGCTAGTCAACCTACTTTTAAAGTGAAGCCTATACACTTTCGATATAAAAGCCCTGGAGTTCTAAGAGTGTCAACCATATTGCTACGAGCTGTTGTTGCATCTGTGTCTTTGAGGAAGTTTTAGCTATTGATCAGGCACTTCCTGTAGAATCACCATACGACTTCCATTTCCAAATCATTGACCTAACAGAGAGTCTGCCCTCTATACCGCTTCTCTTGTCAGGAATGTAATTTGCAGGAGTGAAGACAGGCCAGCTCACAGGCTGCCCCTTTATCCATTCTCCTCAATAGGGCACTTGACTTAAAGTTGAATGTCCCTGCTTGGACTTCAGGCTGGCAATAGGAAAGGATTAAAAGGACATATAGATGATCTATTTTTTTTTAAAGTGTGATCTCATAGTTTAAGAACCACAAAATTATAAGGTAATAAATGACTTGATTAACCCCCACCCCACAATTTCATAGTAAAATACCTAAGATACCGTTTCTGTAATAGTGTAAGAAACTCATAGCCTGAGGATGACAGTACCCACTTCCCTTCAAAAGAATTTCTGATATTTTAGTTGGTAAACATTTACATACACAAAATAAATGTCCTCATTTCCTGTAAATAATGCAATATATAAAGTATTATATATGTTCTACTGGGGCAACTTCAGATGTACCCTGGGTCAAGGCCTCTATGTTCTACGAGATGAGAAAAAAAAAAAACAAAACTAATTTTACAACACAGTTCATTTATCCAAAGAAAAAAATTTATTGCTTGTCCTGTTTTGACATAATTAGGTAGAAACAGTATTAATATATTCTACCCATGTTTGTGCATAATGCATATATGGGCAAATATATTCATGTATGTAATCATCTGTAAGTTGTTAAATGCAAAGTATATGCAAACAAGAACATGAGCATATGCCACCACCCTAATGTTAGCAATTTCTCTCTTATTGAGCAATTATTACAGGACAAGCACTTTCATGTGAATTTTTGCATTGAATTTTCATAGTTGTATAGAATGGAGATCATATCTTCATGCTGCATATGAGAAAACAGAGGCTTGGAAAGTGAAGTGGCAATTTGATGTTATTCCGCTATGATTTGGTTGGGTGGTGTTGAAATATAGAGCCATGAATGTCGGTTTCATAACCCATAGTCTTAACTCCTATTAGGTGAGAGAGAGGGAGAGAGAGAAAGAGAGAGAGAAAGAGAGGGAGAGAGGGAGACAGAGGAAAAGAGAGGGAGAGAGAACAAGAGAGGCAGAGAGAAAGAGAGAGGGAGGGAGGTAGGAAGAGAGAGAGAGAGAGAGAGAGAGAGAGAGAGAGAGAGAGAGAGAGAGCTTTCAATTTTGACAGACATGTTCTCAAACTTTGCTTCTGGTGTCACTTGCTATGTGACATTGAACTGATCACAGACCTTATCATCTTTAAAATAGAGTTAGTGCTAGCCATCTCGTAGAGAACTATTCCAAAATTACAGGAGGATTAAGTGAAATGGTATCTAAAGCACTTAGCAAAAGCCTTAGCTCTTTTTAAAGTACCTTTAATTATTAGTAATAAATGATATGAACCTTAAGACTGATCCCTGTGAAAATGTGTTCAAAATTCATCAGTTGAGAGTTCTAACCATCTGACCCTAGACTAGACATGGAGATAAAGATACAAATCTGCCATCAAGAGCTCATTGTCCAATGATTCAAAGAGGGTATCCATTTAGATTGACTCCAAGCTAATGATAATATCTCTTCATTACCTTAGACAGTGACTTAGATTCAGCTCACAGTTGATAACTGGATATGTGTTTGAAGGGACAGGCGGATGTTTATGAGGTTCATTCAGTCTGCTAAGATTAAGATTCTGCATGAATGTCTTTTGAGACACAGCTCGACAAATTTCAGTATACTTGCCACCACCTCTGCTTTGTGTCCAGCACTGGAAGATTGAAACTGGCACAGACCAACCATGCCATGCCACTTTCCTTTGAGGATTTTTAAAATATACTTATAAGAGCAGCACATGGGATTAATGTGGTCTAAATTTTATCTCCATCAAAAAAAAATATAAAACAATCTTGTTCTGAAACTGCATATAAGCAGTAGTAACAGTAAAAATTTATAAAATGTTGAAACATCACAATTCAGAATTGAACAATCAGAATACACAATGATCAGGTAAAATGGACTTCGTCTAAAATGATCGTGGTTGCCTTCCTGGGACTTTCTTATAGAACGTCAGGCCTGTGTATAAATTCAGAAAGAACTAGGAGTTTGTTTTGATGGTGGCGTCCCAGTAGTTTAAAGCTTTTATCTCTCTTCTTATTCTATGATCCAAAGAGTTTATTGTATAAATATGTTCATTTTATAATTAGGAAAATGATAGTAATAGCATTTTAAAAGTAAGCTAAATATGCTCAGAGAAATAAAGTTGGATTTCACAAAAGGTTATTAGGATTTAATGTCTGCAAATGAATGTATAAACTAACTGTATTAAAATTAAAGATAAAAATAGAATTGCAAGAACAGTTAAATTTAAAAAAATTAAAATTCAAATGTCAATTAATAAAGGTTAACAAGTGGAGGCAGAGAGATAATGCCTGAATATATTTACTTTTATGCTTATCTTTTCATTCCATGATGTAAAGTTCAGAATTGTTCAAAATATTATTTTAAAAATATCATATGTGAATGTTTTATTAATTCATTTTGAGGAAGGAAATGGCACCTTTAACAACTTACCACTTTTACTATTTGTACTCACTGTCCTTAATTTTTGCTGAATTCATTAGAGAAAAGTGAATTTTACTGTTGGTCTTCATGTTTCAGTTATTCTTTAAACCTGTTTTTTTTTCTTCTGAAAACTTCAAGTCAAAATGATGAACATTTAAATTGCTTCATAGATTTCTAATTTCCTTTATTTTATTTTAAGATGAACTTTTGAATGCATTTACATACTGTGTTTGCACAGTTTCCAGGTAACAATGTGAAATGAAAAATATCAAAAGTATAAAATTAGGAAAAGTTTCTATTTTTAGATCTTCCCTTTCACAACTGCCAGTAGATCTTGCTTCTCTAAACCCACCATTAAGCCAGCTTTGATTTATTCATATTTTCATAACCATATATTAAAATACTCCGAATTAATTCTCTCTCTTTGAACTTGATACTTCCCCCATGGACCATAGATTGATACTTGGAATCCATTCCAGACAAGATTGTTATCAATTCTTCAATCAAATCCAATATATCCTTCACTTTCTACAAATATCTATTCTCTTATTTACTTAGGCTTAGTTTAATTTTCCCCCAAATACCTCAAACCATTTTTCAATTTTTAATTCATTTATTTATTAACTGGGGTATTCATTTCACTAAAGAGCAGATAAAGAGTGGAAAGTATCTGTGCTGTCATCAATGTGGAAGGTGCTTCCATCACGGAATGGCATGGAATGAGAGTTAAAGGTGGATTTTCCTATGTAGAAAGAAACTACATTAGCAGTAAAAATAATTCCAGGATATACACATCATCTCTAAACCAAATGGCAAAATAAACTCAGCACATTAAAGACTCAGAGCATTTTCTGGGAAGCAAGTTTAAAAGTCAATCTAGCACTTGTCAAGGCCCAGAAAGGGCAGAAGCTTATGTTTGGGGACTCTTGAAAGGGTTGTGGTTCCTTCATATGACGGTAGAGTAAAATATTGGTAAAAGAAGACACAAATGGAGAAAGAGCATTCTATCATAAAGAAAAAACAGGCTGATAAGACAGTAAGAAATAATTGAATGAGGCTTTTATCAAGTATGTTAAGACATTTAGATGATAGGCAGGGAGTAGTAGGGCAGGTATTGATATTTTAGCAAGTAAGATTTGTATACTAGACAAGAATCACTTTGGCTAATCTGGGTCCACGTGGAAGCAGTTAGAGATGTTACAAAGCAATTACCCAGATTCATTGGATGATGAAGAGAGGCTAAGTTAAACCATAGTATAGAACAAATAGTATCTCCATTAAATCTCCAAAATTGGAGAAGATACCTGTGGCTTTTTTTGGAGAGGGCTGTTTATTTGTCTCTGTTTTCGTCACAAGTAACTTAAGAGGAAACGTGCTGGGCAGGCTTAGAGCAGGTGAGGTTAAAATTAGAGTGGTTCGGTTGGAGAGGGTTTGTGAAAACTCCAATTTGATGTGTGAGTCTGGGGGCCAAAGCCAAGACAAAGTCACAGGTTTTCCATAATCACCGTACTGGTGATGAGAGAGAGAGGCATAAATAAGTGGCCTGGAATGATCATACAGTGTCCCAAACACCGTGCCATAAGAGTAGTTTTAAGGAGAAAAGGTCTGTTTAACTTATTTTCTAAATTGTTCATGTCTTTCAGTTTTATAAATGGAATTTTGGTTGGATCATATATTTACAGACTTTCCACATCATGGAGTATAAATGTATATAAATTTAAAAGCATACATTTTTCAATCATGTCCAAAAGGAAAATTTGTTAAATCCCATGTTCTGCCTACTCGCTTCAAGGATTATAAACGAAACTCAGTAGGCAAAAGATACAGCAGGACTGAGACACGGTTGGTCTAATTGCACATGAATGAGAACTTTACCAGACCTTGTAGTTAGATCGCTATGATAACACTCTATATGTGTAGCCAAGGGTCTGGTGTGTTCTAGTTTGTATCATTGATTTTATGTTTTATTTATATCTCCACTAATTCCAAAAGTATTTAAGTAAGTCACACAAAGCAGAAGAATATAAAAGTAACTTTGTGTTTAAAAACCACCTATGAGTGAGTACATGTGATAATTGTCTTTCTGTGTCTGGGTTACTGAAAACCAGTCTAGAAACCATAATCCCAGAGAACTTAGACAACAATGAGGACACTAAGAGAGACTTACATAGACTTAATCTACATGGGAAGTAGAAAGTAGAAAAAGATCTCCTTAGTAAATTGGGAGCATGGGGACTTTGGGGGAGGGTTGAAAGGAGGAGGGGAGAGGCAGAGAGGGGAGCAGAGAAAAATATAGAGCTCAATAAAAAAAATCAATAAAAAAAGTAACTTTGACAAAACTTCTTGCAATCAATTAGTAGTCTTATTTAAGGAAGACAACCGAAGTGAGAATTCTTAGTGGCAAACTTATGGAAGTCTGAAATCAGACTTAAAAGTCAGAATCTGATTTCATAGCAGCTGAAATCTTAATATTTACTCACTTTTCACTGAAAATATTTTATTGTTGTTCATTATTAAAAAGTAATCACTCCTCTTTATGTAATAAATGTATCTAGATTTTGGAAAATTTAGAAATAAGTCACTTTCCATCACTATAACCTATCACATAACAAAAATATCTGGGGTACCTAACATAAAACACAATGTTTGTTTTGGAGCGTGTTTTGATATTTAAAGTGCGTGATCTGGTGTATCTGTAGCTTTGTCTCTCTGATGAATGAATGTAATGTAGCAAAACCACTCACAACACAGTCCAAAGAGCCAAGAGTGACTGGGAAAAAAAGCAAGGACCTAAAGTGCTAAGGACATCTTACTAGGCATCCCCTGCTCAATATTCCTTTATCTCTCACATGATGGAGAAGCCTTGTTAGCCAATTATCTTTAAGAGGTGGGTCCAACCTAAGGTGTGGCTTTCTGGGACACTGAGAAAACGATGCATGGCCCAGGTGAGCTCTCTCTCTGTGATTCCTGCAGGGCACAGCTGAGCTAGGACTTCTTGTTCATGTTTTGTGAGGTTCCCCTTATAATAAATAAAAATATAATTGTCTTATCCTTTAGATAGCCTAGTTATTTCCAGAATCAAGCTGATTTCTACACTCACCCTAACAGCATGCACTTTGGGGGTATATTCCAGATAAAAGAAGTAAACTAACAACATTCATAAGTTGATGATTCTGCACCTGAAGTTTCATGTTGTCAGATGTTATTGACAATTTGTGTTGTAATATCTTCAAGAACTAGAACAGTGTCTAATATAAATCATGCATTAAATAACTATAACTGGTAACTGGGAGTTATTAGCACGTCTTTTATAGTAATCCCAAAAGAAATAATCACAACAAAACAGGGACCCCTTATCAATACTGCCCATTCCCACAGATATGTTTATGATACCTTTGTCTGCTCTTAGCACCTTGCCAGTGAATAACACTGATGGGAAACCAGACAGGAATGGTGCTTTTCTTTAAAAGCTATAGGCTTATTAGCTTCTGCTTAGCTTGCCATAATTTATTTTCTTTTTCTCATTAAGCACTCATTTGTTCATTCATCAGCAACTAACGTCATCATATGAAGAAAGATGCACATTACATGCCAAGCAATAGTTAATGTCCTGGGGGGGGGAGGGAGAGTACAGGACAATTTGACAGAAAGCAATGCCTAAGAGAAGGCCAATCTTTCTGAGTAAGTCATTGGAGGAGAATTATTTGCAAAGGAGCATTGAACCGAGGACTGAGAGTATGCAGAAGACGCAGGTACATAGTATGATTGAGAATCACCAGGTGTCTAGTGGGCCTCTGGAGAATAGGGGTGTGTTTTGGGGGTGGGGAATGAGGCATATAAACTCTACATTGTGAGAATGGATAGTACTGATGAGGGACTTGTAGTATTTCATTATTTTTTGTATATGATTATCATAAAATGTATGATAATATCTCTTTTTACCTCTGAAAATGTCATACATGTACACAATGAAATATGGTCATGTACACTCTTCATCTCCTTTCTCAACTGTACCACTTCTTCTCCAACATCTGAACCACCTAACTTCATGTCTTCTTCTTTTTCTGTCTTTTGATGACTCACTGAGTCTAAGTGCTGCTTGTCTGTGTCTGGCTTAATTGACAATAGTACTTATTTAATGCCTATTGAACATCGAACACTGTTCCTGGTCTTAATGAGTCTATTTACTTGTGGACATCATCAAGATAGGAGTGGTATAAAAGGTACAGAAAAGTCAAATTTGCACTGAGATCTGCAGTCTTTGAGGTGTCCTGGGATATACAGTGTTTTAGATAAATGAGTTACTCAGTAGTCACTGATAAAATGATAAGTGAAGTAGAAACTTGAGTTATCGCAGGTGTGATTGCTTTCCGGTAGATGACCATTACAGCCACGGGCTTGGGAACATTACCCAAGGCTGGAAAGAGAAGTAATACATCTCTGACCAATAAGCCCAGGTTTGCTGAAACATGATAACTATATCAGACGATAAGAAAGATCATATAAATGGTGTGGAGAGTTGAACTCTGTAAGGGAAGATGACAAGAAAGAAGAGCACAGAGCCATATGGAAGTGATATTTCTGATCAATGACTGCCTTAATTAGCAGTAAGATTGGTGGAGATGGAGGAGAGGAATTGGTGCTGAAATGAAAAACTGACTGAAAGAAAGAAATTGCGAACATTGCTAATTATTTTCAGAAGCTTTTAAAGAGTAGAGAAACGGAGCCTGCCAAGAGTCTCCTGATTGTTTTTCTTCATTCTTGCCACTTTCATTAGCTAAGCTAACCTTAGCTGCTCTGAAAGGCTGGTCCAAATGCCCAGTACTTTAACTCCATGTCATTGTGGTTTATGCAGTGTTCGTGAGTTCTGAATAGTGAGCAGCTCTTCTAGTGATGTAAGAGTTTTCAGCACTGTCCATGAAGAGATGGCTCAGCAGTTAAGAGCACTGCCTGCTCTTCCAAAGGTCCTGAGCTCAATTCCCAGCAACCACACAGTGGCTCACATCCATCTGTAGTGAGATCCGGTGCCCTCTTGAGGAAGAGACTTAGTCAGTCATCGTCATCAACTTAGACCATGAAAGCCAGTATGGATGAGTTCGACAGAACTGTCATATCCGGGCTGCCAAGGTATAGCTTTCACTTCAATTTCCACATCTCTGATGTTGTCAGCATCCGCCTAGAAAAGTAGACAGCGAGTGAGTAACACAGGGAGGGTTTTGGAGGACATACTTGAAAGGGTGTTTGCATTTCACTAGCTGCAGATTACTGACAAAATGACTCCTAATTGTAAGAGACCAGGAAATGTAGGCTAATTGTATGGAAGTAGATAAAACCGGTTTAGTGTCAGCTAGCAGTGTGTGTCATACCAGCAAGGCACGCAGCAGGCCATTTAGGCAATGCTGATGCTGTTTGCTAATGGAAGACAGGTAGTATAAAAGGAAGCACTAATGACTCCAGAGGAAAGTTCCCGAGGAATCAAGAAGGCCCTGGATGCAATGGAAGTAGAGATTGATCTTAGGTGTCACGGGAACGTGGATAATTCATTTTTTGCATTTAGTAGCATTATCCACTAGCTAGATAGGTGTCCTTTTTTTTTTTTTTTTTTTTTTTTTTTTAATCAAGATAAAACATATAATCATGCAGTGGGAAGTGGCTGTAGTGCTAGTGCTAGTCTTGGGCAACTTTTTTTAATCCTTCCTGATTTGATAGCAGTGAAGAACAGAATTAGGGAGCAGGAAGAAGGGAGCAGTATCAGGTGGTACCCTGTAGTGTTACAGATTGCTCACAAGCTTTGGGTACCAGGATCCTCGGGCCTGTGACAAACGTTGAGACTATTGCAGATGTCTATTATACCTCTACTTTAATTGCTACAGCAATAGATGTCACCGCTGTTGTGTAGTTCTAAGCAGGAACGAGTCCCCAGACTTTTACAGCAGCTAGTACTTTGACTTTTGGTACTAGATATTAGAAATTCCATATTTCATAGTGGCTAATGTTATAAATCCCAGGTTAGGGTGTCAGGATTCTTCAGCAGTTGACAGTGGCCAGTATGACCCAGCACACCTAAAACCTCTGACTCTTAAAGTTTGACAGCCCTCTGAAACTCTTCTAGGGACCAGGACATGCAACTTCTCTGTAGCTCCTTTTTAGTCTTCAATCCTTTAGTGGCTTCCCGCTATACTTCTCCACTCGACTTCCACCATTCATGTCCCTGCCCTAGTCACCCTGCTCAACTGTTTAGCTGCCTCTTGTTGCCATGGGCACCGTCACTACTGTTACACCTGAGGTGGCATCTACCACTTCTTTTGCCTCTGTTGCCACTTTTGCTGTTATCATTTCTGATGAACAGATGCTGCTGCAGCACTCTTTGTTACCATGACACAATAAGCTGCTATCACCATTGCCTGTGATGTGTCTCTGTTGCTACATGCCTCTTGTCACTCTTCTAGATAGAATACAGCAGAATTCCTCAAGATCATTAAAATATAACTACAACCTTTGATTCTGAAATTATTCTCCAAAATTGAAATGGAAAAATGGCACTCAAAATCTTTCTATGAATGCTTTTATTCTAATTTCAAACTCAGATAAAGACTCAACAGGCAGTAACCAATATCCCTGCTGACCATAGAAGAGGACATTCTCATCAAAATACCTGTAAACCAAATATAGATACAGATCAGAAAGATAATTCAGCATGATATGTTGCTTCTATCCCAAGCTCTAGAGTTGTTTAAACAGATGCAAATCAATAAATGTAATAAATCCTACAAATAGAAGTAAAGGCAAAAATTAGATGATCATTTCCATTAATGCAGAAAAGACCTTTGGCAGAAAATAATATCCCTTTATAGTTAATGTTCTAGAGAGAATAGAATCAGAGAAAACACCTTTAAATATCATATAGGTTGGTTATGACAAATACACAACAAATATAATCCTATAAGAAAAGAGATTAGAAGCAACCATATTAAAATCAGAAACAATACAAGGCTGTCCACTCTCTCTCTACTCCTTTACAAAATAGTGCTCAAAGTCTTAGCTAGATTATTGAGATAAAGAATGAAATAAAATTTATATAAATAGTAAAGAAAGGATTATACATATTTGTAGATAATATGATGCCATAATTAACATAACTTTAAAACTCCACTAACAATGAAGAACTAATTAATGCTTTCAGCAAAACCAACTACTTTTCAGCAAAAATGGAACGAGCTTGGACGTGCATTAACAGATGATTTAGAATCTTATTCAGTTGTCAAAAAATTAAATATGCAGGCAAATGGGTAGACCTGGAGAAAACTACATTGAATGAAGCTACACAGACACAGAAAAATGAATACTACATATTCTTCAAGTACAGACTAGTCTCAAATCTTAATTTCTGTTTATTCAGTTTAGAATACTTATAGAAGCCAAGGAACTAGAAAAGACCCATTGGGCAATGAATGTTTAAAAATAAGTAAAAAGACCTCAGTAGATATTTCTCAGTAAAAATAGACATTGTCAAGAAATTATCAATATCATTATCTGTCAGAGAATAACAGGTGAATCTTAATGAAAGAGAAAAGGTAAATGAAAAGAGAACCATGTACCAGTACCAAACCATTGTGAATATATTGAGCTTTTCTCAAAACAAACACTAAAATATCCAAAAATACCACTATTTGGTATACATGTAGAATAAATGAAATCAGTATTAATAGAGTCATCTGCATTACCACGTTCATTACACTATGATACACAATAACTAAGATGCAGAACGTTCATCCATAGACACACAATTTAATAAACCACAGTAAAACTGCAAACACACAGACATCTAAATACACACACACACACACACACACATGCCACAAGGGAATATTATCTAATCCTCAAAATGAGAAAATGCTGTCACTGGTGACAATATTGATAAACCTAGAGGGAAAAAACATAGAAAGGCAAGTACGATAAAATATTGTTACATGAGAAATCTATACATAAAGTAAAGTCACAGCAGCAGAGTACAGAATGACTAATTGCCGTTAAGTAAGGGCAGTGCCACCAAGGGAAAACAGGACAGTGATGGTTAGAATTGATAACCATTCAGTATGGATGGATAAGTATGCAGACTATTGTACAGCACGATTGTTACTAAAAAGAACAACTATTAAGAAGTAGATCTGAAATATTTTCACCCCAGAAAAGTAAAACTATAGGAAGGGATAGAGTATTAATTCATTTGATTGTACATATCTTTTAAAGTATATGCATATGTCAAAATATCACCTTATGCATTGTAAATATACACAGGTTTGGTTTGGGAGCTTTGTTGTTGAGTTTTGGGGAGGGGGTGGTTTGTTTTTTCTTTTTCTCTTTGCTTTATTCTTCAAAAATCTGGAAAAGCTTCCAAACTGAAAACAAATTGGCAAACAAAATAACTTGAGCCTTTTCTATCACTCCATTGACACTGCATATTCCAAAGAATTACAATGTTTTATAAAGCCTTCCTGGGAGGAGGAGTATGGGGCTGATTTAACAGCATTTCCAGGATTGTTCAGTGACTCATAGTTCTAGGCATTCATGTGAATTCCCAACTTGCGTTTTAAACTTTGCAATCATTTAAAAAAAGGGAATGCCTTCCAACTTTTCATGATAATGAGATTAAAAAAACTTCTCCATAGAAAGCTTTAAAATAGTGTTAGTCTTTGTGAGCCTTCTTCTCCTAAACACACACGCATACACATGCACACACACACACACACACACACATATACACACACACCACTGACACTTTCAGTCACATGGTTAGTGAAATTGTTTCTAGACTTTTGGAGAATAACCCGCAAGTGACAGAGGTGACATGTGTATCAATTACACAGAAGGATAAACTGGAACATTTTTTTCTGATCTCTAGAAGACACCACACTGCGTTGCAATTTTTCTTGGTCATCTTTGTCCAGTCTCTGTACTTGGTATGTGCATTAGCCAGCTGTGGCAAATACCATTCCTTTTATTGCAGTGGTTTTGACATCAAACATTTTATGCTCATTCTCAAACTAAAAGAGCACTTCTTAGCAAAACTAAGATCTGATCAAGTTAAACTTTTGAGACATTTATCATGTCCACAAGAGAACAACACAAGCCAAGTCATAGGATCCTGAAGGCAGGAGAAATGGGTTACAGCTTAGAAGGTTGTGGAATTTTAAAACCACAAAGCCCACCCCCAGCAACATACCTCCTCCAACAAGGTCATACCTCCGCATTCTTCCTAAACAGTTTCAGGAACTGCAGGTCAGATATTCAAATACATGAGCCTCTGGGAGCCATTCTTACACAAGTCACATGACTCAAAGGCTTCTTGATGTCTTGGCTAGGTTGTCCCAAAATCTAGCCTTGCAACAACAGCAAGAGCTGGGAATCTACTTGAGGCCTGCTGCAAGGACCAGTAGGTCTGTGAAAGACTGCGAACAGTTTGTCCCTGATCTATCAGAGGACTGAAACTTCTTTCCACAAACATTCATCCCATCTGCACCAAGAAGAACCTAGCAAGCTCACAAAACCATTCTTGAGAGGTTTCTGTATGCTAAGAAAACACTTCATAAACCCAGAGTCTCAAACATGTTACTGTCCTGGGGTTAGCTCTCTTGCTGCTTCATGAAGCAAGGTTTTGTTCAGCTTGAAGGAACAAAGCTCCAGGTTCAAGATGCAGATATTGGGTTTCCTGGCTAAATGGATTTCACTGAAACTTTGACGGGTGACAGTAGGAAAAAAAATGGTTCTCAAAAACCTGTGTAACCTTCCCATGCATCTAGGGGACTTTCTAATCTATGGGGACAGCTACATCCTCCATGTCTTTGGCTAAACCATTTGGCCCATGTGGACACATTGTTCTAGTTTTGGCATTAGAATTTTGTGAGTGAATGAGGAGGAATCATAGGAATTTCCTTGTTGTTCTTTAGCTTCCTTCACTCCTTAGTGCATGGTTGCCTCTGGTCCTGAGGCAGAGCATACAGAGTTCTCTGTCTATGGAAAGGAAAAATAGGACAGAGAGGACAGAGATTGAAAAACAGACTACTATTTCAAAGTAGTTGGATATCATTGTGATCTTAATATCCTCCAGAAGTATAAGATAGAAGAGAGTGCTGGTTTCATGGTCATGTTGACATAGAATAGCCTAATTTTTTGATGATTTGAAACAACACAGCATTATTTCTTACTCAGAGCACAACAAAATGCAAGTTTCTGGGGCATGAAGTGGTGCAGACCCCTAACTTCTCTATTTTTGGGGTGTCATACATCACTATTAATTTTTTTAGGTAGGTTAAAGTCTATAGCATTAGTCTTACTGGGGTGCTACAGACAAGTATGAAGCTCTCTTCCCACATTCTACCAGTTAAAATACAAAAATATTGTTGACCAGGAAGTCTAGGTCATCTACACGTTTAGGAGAGGAAGATAAACCCCGAGTCTGACAATCAGCCAAACATTTTTGCCACCCTGTTCATATAAATTTTAAAGCGACATGCAGACTTTGGAACCTGATGTCATTGGTTTCCATGCCATTTGTCTACGGAACATGACTCGGGTTCCTGAACTAATCGCTTCACTTCCACAGAGTGGTTATTGGCCTGGAAACTCGGGACAGACATTTGCACTGCTTGTTCGACTCCGTAGACTTTCAAAACCTAAATGAGTGCTAGAAAATTTTGGATTTCCAGTAAAGTTCCTGGGACTTTTACCTTCATTATATGGGCAACACTGATGACTGCCAAGAATCGGTGTTATAAAATGGAAGTGAAATCTTCATTGCTTTTTATGGGATTGCTGCTATGCATAGAACCTTGGAATTCACTGTTGCTACCTGAGCTTATTTTTTTTCCAATTAAAAAAAGCCCGAGATGCAGAGTAGCTCATTAGATTGTGCCAGTTAATATTGAATCAAATTGGGAATCTTGTCTTCTGTGATATATATATATATTTTTTTTCTTTCTTTTGTGTGTGTATCTATATATATATTCACTCTTTCATACATACATACATACATACATATATTCATTCTTTTGTCCTAAACTCTCCTAACTAATGTACACTCCTGGCCAGCATCTTTTATGGGTGTATGCTGTTAAGATGCAAGCATCCTTGACCCAGAGTTAGTCATAAAAACTGGGACTGTATTGTGAAATTTCAAACTGCTGTTAGGCTGATGAAAGAGATATTTTATAAATAATCGACTATGACATTATCAACAGCTATATTTATTCTTCAGCATTCTGCTGAAACCTTTGCTATGACTGTTGCCAAGGAAATGAGTAAAGGAATGTGCGTACATTGAAGGAAATGGAAGGAGGTAAACCCACGACATGCGACAGATACTAAAATTGGTTCCTTTGGGTTGAAAACCATCTGGTTTCAATAGAAAGTTACTAATACCTGAACTAATGAATAGTTTAAGGAATAGGCTGTGAAATAAGAAAACAATCATTTTAAAGCTAGTTTACTAAGTGGTAATTATTAAGCATTATTCAGGCAGCACAATGCTAAGAACAGCTGTGATTGTAGCGACCAGCAATACAGCCCCTGAACTGGGTAAAGAAGAAATGGATGCTTCAGAGGAACGATAACAAAACATTCCTATTATGTGAAAAATGTTTTTGTTGTTGTTGTTGTTGTTGTTGTTCAAATTGCCTTTCCTGTTTTCAAAACCACTATTCATCCCTACTCTTGATCTTTTACTATTTAAGGTTATATTCATTCATTCACTCATTTACTGGGACAGAGCCTCATGTATCTCAGATTGTCTTCCATATCAGTAGCTGAAGATGATTTTAAACTTCTGACCCTCTTTCCCCTAATTTCCAAGCACTGAGATTCCAGGTGTGTTCCACTGTACCTGATTCATGTGGTACTAAGGATAAAACACACCGCTTTGTGAATGCTAGGGAAGCAGTCTGCCAACTGAACTCTATGACTATCTTCACTTCAAGAATGGTTTTGCAGTAATGGAGACTAAACTGAGGACCCTGAAGATGCCAGACAAGTACTGTAATCTTGAACTGTGTTCATCCCTCATTTCACTTTGTGTTTTGAGACAGAGACTCACTAAGTTGACTAGGCTGGCCTCAAACTTGTGTTCCTTCTGCCTTGGCCTCTTGAATAGCTGGGCATTTACTACTCAGGCCTGCCTGAGAGTTACTGGATGTATTGACTCAGTAAAGTTCAAGATAGTATAGATGGGCCGGGCGGTGGTGGCGCACGCCTTTAATCCCAGCACTAGGGAGGCAGAGGCAGGCGGATCTCTGTGAGTTCGAGACCAGCCTGGTCTACAAGAGCTAGTTCCAGGACAGGCTCCAAAACCACAGAGAAACCCTGTCTCAAAAAACCAAAAAAAAAAAAAAAAAAAAAAAAAAAACAAGATAGTATAGATGGGTCATTTTTGAGAAATGATCAATTGTTCATTCATTCACTTAACAAACAAAGCCTGTGTAGAAGTTGTAGGCACTCACCCAAGACAATAGCAAGGGGTACTATCTGCTCTTAAATGATTCTGTGTTTGCAACCACTGTGTGTGCCCCCAGTGAGTGCTGCGTTGGCAGACAGGACAGGCATTCAAATGTTTCAAATTGTACACAAAATTTATTCAGAGATAGAGACACATTTAATTTGATTAGAATAGAAAAACTTAGTCATTTAATTTATTAAGCACATAGATTTTTATAAGTGCCCAATAAATATGAATTAGACAATAAGAGTAAAGCAACAAGTTATAAAATGACAACAGGCTGAAGGCAAGCTTGGTGAGGGATGACTCCGAGTTAGCAGTGGCGACAAGATTAGGAGAAACTGAGGGAGGACCCAGCAGCATGCCTGGAGAGCTGTGTAGACAAGTTTGACTCTCTACCAATGATCCCAAAAGGCAGGAATTGTTTCATAGCATCTGGAACTTCTTTATAAATTGACGGTAAGGCGTATTTCCACTGATGGCTCTCATTAAGTCCGTTGTGACATAAACATTTAAAGCATGCAGTTTCATGAAGGAAGAAACCTACCAAGTCAGGACAGTCTCAGGAACACATAAGAACACTTTCAAAAGCGGCAGCAATTTAGACCAAAAGAAAGCTGCTTGTCACACACTGAAAATACACACCACAGAGAAGGAAGTAGAGGAAATGTGAGAGCTGAGGTTGAAAACAACAGAGGTTGTGTTTGGCCACAATGAAGGCATAGTGTCAGAAAGACACAGCTTCAACTACTGAAATACAGAACAAGGACCAGCCCCAGAGCCCATTGTATGAAAGCCCAGTCTTTCCAGAATCAGACATTCTAGTCAGACATATGTAACTGGCAGAAATGTTTTTTTTATTTCTATTAATATATTTAGGGATACAGAGATCTGAATTTGTGTCCTTTTGTCCATGGATATTTGCTCTTAATTAAAATGCTTCATATCCTTTAATCCTTCCTTATCCTTTAGTTTTTTGCTGTATATGAAATTTTAAATCATGTAGAATTAGTGAGAATGTAAACTGTCTTTTTTAATGGCTTTATTTTCAGACTAGCAAAAATCTTATTAAAACGTAGAAATGTTAAAATATTAAGTGTCTGTAAAATGTGATGCTGGTATTAATTTGGGAGGGTTTAAGTTTTTGAAATGGATATTAATTGCTCTAAAGATTGCAGTGTTATTCTTTGATGTTACTGGAATGTATTCATCCCTTGAGACATGCCATTACACACCTTTCCTTCCCAGAAATTCTGCATCTAGGAACATGAAAGTTTAATTTACATAATTGACTCCTTTTCATTTTTTAACCCATTAAGTTTAAAAAAAGATCCCAGTACCTTAAATTTTGTTGTGGTTTCACCAAAATATTGAATATGCTTATTTTGAGAACTAATTTAATCGAAAACATTTTTGTAATGTATTTATGAAATACTCAATGACCCAGAAATAACCAGAAAATAACTTGCATAAAAGGGCTGTAGTATTGAAGGATTGATAATATCAACAATGGAAGAGTACAGAAAAGAATTAAATATAAGAATGATAATATTGCAAGTTTTGTCAGGAAGAATCACTGCAGACTGGATTGATTATTAAACTGTAGTAAAACTTGAAGGAAGGGAATGTTTTAGGCTAAAGGATATACTCTTCCTTAAAAACAAAATTTAGACTGAGTACATGAACAAAGTTCATTGTTGGGGGGGGGGTTACCATTTTTGGAACTGTAATTTAGAGTCAAGTTCTCAAGGGCCAAAGTGAAAGCAATGGAGGAAGGAAAGAGAAATTGATTAGCAGGGAAAAAAATGCCATGTGAAGGTCAAGGAAAATTTGGATTGAGATGGGGCCACAGAAGGAGGTGAACTCCAGAGTGAAGTTTCCAGAAAGCATTAACAGTTGAAGCCCCAGTTTAGAAGACCAAGCAGAAAAACAGTTATGATAAATGGGGGCAGCAGGAATAGCCCACTCATCTGAGGAGAAGAAAATTAGGGTCAAGGAAAGTTGTAGAGTAAGATCTGTGTGGTGTTCAGGATGGATAAAATGTGATGAAATGAAAGTCAAATATCTACATGAATATGTGAAATGTATTACAGTTCGCAAACATAGCAAATGGACAAAACTGCACCATTCAGAGCATTGGATAAATTTAATATTCAATGGACCATGAATCCCTTTGACACGTGAGCATCTTCACCTCCCAGAGATGTAATTTTGATAGATAGCAAAATTCAGTTTGCTATTTTGCTGCAACAAGTAATCACCAGCAATGAAGACACCATTTACGTGAGCAACATTAGGAAGAATCAGGGCGAATACTGCTTTATACTAACTGGGTCTGCAGGAGCAAATTCTTCCTAGTCTTGGGAGGAAAATATGCAGCAACTCACTATTTCTATACCTGCAATAGCAGCATCTGCTTTAGGACGGATACATGTTACCTATTCAGCAATCTTACCAGGAAATCCTCCTTTCTGACAATGAAGTGGTTAGTCAGTAGCCTCTGTGCATCCTGATGCTCCCCTATCTACAGATAACACAGAGCCATCCTCTGGTTTGCACTGCCCATTGTGAGGGGCAATGGCCTAAGGATAGTCACATGACCTAGGCAGTGCTGTCCCTGTGACCCCAGGGCTTTCACTGAAGGTGACAACATAAAAGAGGAATGTTTTTTATTTGCTCTGAGATTGCTACACTGGAGGGACAAATAAACCCAGAGCTGCGAGTTATTGCTGCAGCCATAGCGAAGACAGATTCTAGAAACAGGTGCGCCCCGAAGATGTGGGGCATGGTCACAAGAACGGCGTGTGATACTCTCTACCTGGCATTACAGTGGTTTATGAACATATTTTACTTCTGCTACCACAATAGGAGGTATGATGAAGCAGAAATACTTTTTACTTATTCCCAATATGGACTACCGGGAAGACATTGTAACCTAGCCAGGCCTCTGCCATCCCAGAATCTTTTTTTTTTTTTTTTTTTTTTTTTTTTTTGGTTTTTCGAGACAGGGTTTCTCTGTGGCTTTGGAGCCTGTCCTGTCCTGGAACTAGCTCTGTAGACCAGGCTGGTCTCAAACTCACAGAGATCCGCCTGCCTCTGCCTCCCGAGTGCTGGGATTAAAGGCGTGTGCCACCATCGCCCGGCAATCCCAGAATCTTTCCTTCTGCTGCTTCCTACACAAGAAATGCAAAAACCCCACATACTCACTTTCCTGGTTTCTACAGCTGAAAATGTCAAATGGCCAGCCCTGTCCATTGAGACATAAGTGGAGCATGCTAGGAGAAATACTTAATCTTATAATGAAGAAAATGTCTATTTGGGACATTTCCTCTCATTCGTGCTGCAAAATTGTTTGGGTGACTTTTCTTTTGCCATGATAGACGTCACAGCCAAGAGCGTCTTGGAGAGGAAAGGGATTATTTTACACTTGGCAGGTCACAATTTGCCATTGAGAGAAGTTAAGGCAGGAAAATGCATATCTGGTCCTGGGGTTTTTTGGTTGTTTTTGTTTGTTTGTTTTGGTTGGGAGAATTTTGATGACTGTTTCTATTTCATTAGCAGCTATAGGACTACTTTAATTGTTCATCTGGTTTTGATTTAATTTTGGTAAGTGATATTTAGCCATAAAACTAATCATTTCCGTTCAAGGCCAGCCTGGTCTACAAGAGCTAGTTCCAGGACAGGAACCAAAAGCTTACCAAGGTTTTGAGAAACCCTGTCTCAAAAATCAAAAAACAAAACAAAACAAAACAAAAAAAACCTAATCATTTCCTTTAAGTTTTCCAATTTTGTGGAGTACAGGTTTTCTAAGTATGACCTGATAATTCTTTGTATTTCCTCTGTGTCTGTTGTTATGTCGCCTTTTCATTTCTGATTTTGTTAGTTTGGATATTTTCTCTGCCTTTGAGTTAGTTTGGATAAAGTTATGTCTATTTTATTATTATTATTATTTTTGGAAGAACCAACTCTTTGTCTCATTGATTTTTTTGTATTGTTTTCTTTGTTTCTGTTTTGTTTATTTCAGCTCTCAGTTGGATTATTTTCTGCCTTCTAGTCCTTCTGGGTGAATTTGTTTCTTTTTGCTTTAGAGTTTTCATGTATTCTGTTAACTCACTAGTGCGGAATTTTTCCAGTTTCTTAATGTAGGCATTTAGAACTATGAAACTTCTCTTTTAATACTGCTTTCATTGTGTCCCATAAATTTGGGTATGTTGTGTGGTAATTTTTGTTGAATTTTAGGAAGTCTTTAATTTCATCCTTTATTTCTTTCTTGACACATTGGTCATTCAGGTGAGCACCCATTGGTGATTCAGGTGAGCATTGTTTAATTTCCAAGTGTTTGTGGGTTTTCTGAAATTAGTGTGGCTGTTAACTTCTGATTTTAAGCCATGGTGATCTGATACGATACATGGGACTATTCCAATTTTTTTTGTATCTGTTGAGGTTTTTTTCCTAGTAAGTTTTTATCAATTGTAGGGGTTTTCCATTGGAATTTTAGGGTCCTTTATGTATACTATGTAGCATGTGCAGTAAAGATACTTTGACTTCTTCCTTTCTAATTTGTATTCCCCTGCCTTCCTTCAGTTGTCTTATTGCTGTAGCTAAAAATTCAAGTTCTATGGTGAATATATTTGGAGAGAGAGAACAAACTTCTCCTTTTTTTTGAGAGAAAAATATAGTTTATATGTACCGTACAAAAATACTTCACTTTCAACTTCTTCAAATATTTTACAAGACAGCATATACTATAAAGATACAAAATTCATCAAATGACACTATCAATACTTGTCTGAAGGTCACTGAGAGCAGTAGCAGAAATAGTCATGATACTAATTTATCTCCAAAAGTTTGTTTGACACATCAGAAATATCTTTTCTCTTGGTGTGAAGATAAAAAACAATAAAATGTATAAAACAACCTTTTCTTGTGCCTGATTTTAGTGGAATTGCTTTGAGTTTCCTTCCATTTAAGTTGAGGTTGGCTGTGGGCTTGCCGTAAACTGTCTTTATTGAGTTTAGATATGCCCATTTTATTCTTAATCTCTTCAGGACTTTTAGCATGAAGGAGTGTTGAATCTTGTCAAAGGCTTTCTGTATCTAATGAGATTATTCTGTGGTTTTTGTCTTCAAGTTAGTTTATTTATAGATTTGCTTATGTAGAACTATCTCTGCATCTCTGGGATGAAGCCTACTTAATCATAGTGAATGATTTTTTGATGTTATTGGATTTGAGTTGTAAGTATTTCATTAAGAAATTTTGTATCTATGTTCATAAAGGAAATTGGTCTGGATTTCCTGTTCTTTGGTGGGCCTTTATATAGTTTCGGTAGCAGGGTTACCCTGAGGCATTGTAAAATGACTTGGACAATTTTCCTTATCTTTCCATTTTTGAAATATTTTGAGTAGTATTGGCATTAAGTTACCTTTGGAAGTCTGATAAAATTCTGTGTTAAAACCATCTGGCCTAGGACTTTTTTGGGATGGGGATTTAAATGATTGTTTCTATTCCACTAGGGGTTTTGAGTATGCTTAAATTGCTTATATGATCTTCATTTAACTATGGTAGGCGACTTTTACCAAGAAAACTACCCATTTCTTTTAGACTTCCAATTTTCTGGAGTACAGCTTTTCCAAAATATGTCTTTATGATTCTCTGAATTTTCTCAGTGTCTGTTTATATGTCTCCCTTTTCAGTTCTAATTTTTTAATTTTCATATTCTCTTTCTGCCTTTTCATTACTTTGGATAAGGGCTTGTCAATCTAACTGGCTTTCACAAAGGGCCAATTATTTTTTTTCATTGATTCTTTGTATTGTATTGTTCTGTTATTTTGTCTATATTTTATTTATTTTGGCCCTAGATTTGATCATATTTGTCATATAATTCTTTTGTTGTGATTTCTTCATCTTCATCTAGAACTTTCAGGTGGGCAGTTAAGTTACTGGATTAGATCTCTCCAATTTTTTTATGTAGGCACTTAGTGTTATGAAATTGACTCTTAAAACTGGTCTTGATTGTTTTCCATAAGTTGAGTGTGGTATGCATTCATTTTCTTCCAATTTTAGAAAAACTTTGATTTCTTTCTTGATTCATTTTTTATTCAATAGTGTCTTTTTCAGTTTTACTGAGTTTGTAAGCTTTTTATTGTTTTTGTTGTTGGTATCCAGCTTTAATTCATGGTGGCCAGATAGGATGAAAGGTGTTTTTTCCAACTCTCTTGTAATTTAAAGGCTTGCTTTATATCCAAGTATGTGGTCAATTTTGGAGAAAGTTCCATGTGTGGCTAAAAAAAAATGTATATTCTTTTGTGTTTGGGTGAAATGTCCTGTTAGATTCATTTGTTTTATAATGTCAGTAAGCATCAGCATTTCTGTTTATTTTTTTTGTCTAGATGACCTGTCTGTTGGTAAAAGTGCAGTGTCGAAGTCTCCCACGATCAGTGTGTGAGGGTCAGTATATGATTTGAACTTGGGTGCCTTTATGTTTGAGTCATAGATGTTAACAATTACAATGTCCTTCTGGTGAATATGTCCTTTGTTGAATATCTAGAGTGCTTCCCTATCTCTTCGAATTAGTTTTCTTTCTTTTTTTTTTTTTTGGTCTATTTTGTCAAATATCATCTTATACAAGTAAGAATGGAAAGATCAAAAACACTGATGACAACTTATGCTGGAGAAGATGTGGAGTAAAGGGAACACTCCTGCATTGCTGGTGGGAGTCCCTTTGATATCAGTATGGTGATTTCTCAGAAATTTAGGAAACAACCTTTCTCAAGACCCAACAATACTGTTTTTGGGTAGATACCCAAAGGATGCTCAAGCGTACCACAAGAACATGTGCTCAACTATGCTCATTGCAGCATTTTTTGTCATAACCAGAAACTGGAAACAACCTAAATGCCCCTTGACTGAAAAACAGATAAGGAAAATGTGGTATATTTACACAATGGAGTACTGCACAACAGAACAAAATGACATCTTGAATTTTGCAGGAAAATGGGTGGAGCTAGAAAACATCATTTTGAGTGAGATAACCCAGACACAGAAAGAAAAGCATCATATGTAGTCACTCATAAGTGGCTTTTAGATTTAAAGCAAAGAAAACCAGCCTACAATTCACAATCCCAGAGAACCTAGACAATAATACGGACCGTAAGAGAGACATACATGAATCTAATCTACATGGGAGGTAGAAAGAGACAAGATCTCCTAAGGAAATTTGGAGCATGGGCATCATGGGAGAGGGTAGAAGGCAGAAGAAGAAAGGGAGGCGAGCAGAGAAAAATGTATAGCTCAATAAAATTAATTTAAAAAGTTATAAAAAGATAGTTTCTGGAATTTCCCATTATGTCAAAAATATTCAAATCAAATAAACATTAACTGGAGAATTTTTTAAAAATGCTATACCAGCTTCCTTCTTAGGTCCATTTGCTTGGAAAATCTTTTTCCATCCTTTATGCAGAGGTAATATCTATCCTTGATGTTAAGGTGTATTTCTTGGATGCAGCAAATGAATGAATCCTGTGTAGTCTATGTGTCTTTTTATTAAATACTGAGACCATCAACGTTGAGAGTTATTAATGAGCAGTGTTTGTTTATTCCTGTTACTTTGTTTTTGTGGGATCTCTCTCTCTCTCTCTCTCTCTCTCTCTCTCTCTCTCTCTCTCTCTTTCTCTCCCCCTCTGTTTGTGTGTGTGTGTGTGTTTCTGGTTCCCCTCTTTTGATTTTCCTGTCTGTGACTATTTGTCCCTTGTGTTTTCTTGAGGAAGAATAACCTCTTTAGGTTGGAAATTTCCTTCTAGCAACTTCTGTATGGCAGTATTTGTAGATAGATATTGTCTGCTTCTTCATAAAAATAACAGATTTCACTGTCAAAGAGATTTATTTTACTCTTTTTGAAAACTGTGTACTTTTTACCGTGACTTATCCATGACCATGTTCTGTAGTGAGAAGGAACAAAACGATTCCAGAAATGTTTGACTGTGTGGATGCCAAGCTTGTTTCTGAGCAGTTATTCCAGCGGGCCAGTGTTGATGTTTCAGAGTTAGGGGATGAATAATGATGAGCTCCATGTACTTCAGTACTTTTACTTGAAAGGTGGTGTGGAAGAGTCCTTGAATGTGTCCAGAACTGCACCAGAAAAATTCAATATTTGTGCAAAATTTCATAGTATCAGCTGTTTAAACAACAGCCTGATTAAATATCAATACATGTTTTGCAAGCATTGTAAATTTTGCCCCATTGTTATCTGATAACACAATTTTCACTCAGTAAACAAGTTTTTCTGGAAAAAACCAAATTATAGTATACTGTGCCCTTGTCCCAGAACATAAGAGTGTGCCATAAATAAATAAATAAATAAATAAAACAGGGAAAATAGCAAGTCCTCATCTTGCCTTCTCCAATATAGTCCAGAGACTATAAAGGAGTCACTTGTCTGATTTTAAACCCTTTTCAGGGGCTGGAGAGATGGCTCAGTGGTTAAGAGCATTGCCTGCTCTTCCAAAGGTCCTGAGTTCAATTCCCGGCTACCACATGGTGACTCATAAACCCTTTTCAGTCCTGACATGCACAAGAATTTATGCCTTTCCTTAGCTTGCTGAAGCACAGGGTTCTCTGCTGTGTGTTGTAGGGAACAAATGCATTTCCATGTAACAAAATACAAATTCTCAAAAAAAAAAAAAAAGGTAGTTGAGAGTTTTGTTCCCTGTTAGAATGTTCTTTTCCTTTTTCATACCATCTCTTGATTTCTCAAGAGGTTATTTATTGTAAGTGATGCATTTTCCTTTAACTTTGGACATTAGACCTCAATCACCTCCTCTAAGTTACCTAGTGAATACATGACTAACTATGGACATTTGAGGCAGTAATATACTATGGATACTATTAATTTGAAAATCCGGGGCAACAAGTAATTACCAGCTTGAATACACATGGATGATAAAAACCTCCCCAATAAGAACTGTCTCTGGTCTTTTTATTAGCCACCCGGTGAAGGGGTGTGGAAGGGCAAGTCTGATAACCAATGATGACAAGTCATTGCTTGAGTGACACCCACAGCATTACCACAAACTACTAGCACAGCTAGATAAAATGACTGGTAAGAACAACAACTTGCCAAAGAAATATTCTGGATTCTTTTTATCATTTTATTTCATTTTTATTTATTTTATCAGATAAACCATCTCTGAATCTATTAGTAACTGTGGAATGTCGTAGGGAGCAAGTGAAGTCCTGGGTAAATACGCTGTTGACATAGGCACCACAGTCATGCCAAAGACCCCACTGCCTCAGCCCCACGGGAGAGCAGCCTTCCCTGGGCGAGACATAGAGGGATGAGTGTAAATGTTTATAGTGTGTATAGAAAATGTCCATCAGAGCTCCCCCAACCCCTGCTAGATGTTTATGGCCTGAAGTCTGCTCCCCTGCCCTTACCAAGATGGCCAAATTTCTAATATCCCTGTCTCATTTTCTGTATGCAACGATATACATATATCCCTTCTGCCCACATACAATAAACAGGCTGAGCACTCAAGTGCTGCAGCTTCTCCATTAGAGAGCCCCGTCCACCTGATCCCAGCTTTTCTGTGCCCACAGTTCTGTGTCTATGTCCTTTCGTCATTCCATTGTCACCCCAGTTAGACCAACCTTTGGAGCCGTGCAATGTTGTGGAAAAATGTTACTGATTCAGCTGCAGTCAATAGAAATTGATAAGCAAATGGGGAAATACTAATTAGTAAAGTCAGTGATTAGGGGGTTCAGGATGAATTTTCTTAATTATTGACCCTAAATCGAAAATCTGTATTATTCTTTCCTAGACAGAAACAAGCTAAATTAATCCCAAAACCAAATTGCCACTTGTCTTATTTCTGCTTTGAAGAACTAATCCTATTTTTCCATGAAAGTCTTTTTTTCCACCTATTAGATTGTTTTCCGGGTGTTGCACCCATGATCTTCAGCCATCACAGAAGCAGAAAATGCAGTGATAAAGTATAAAAAATTCCATTTCTATACCATTTACTTTTGACCTGAGTGTAAGAAACACGACTGTATATATTTTAATGTCACATAAAAATATTTTATAAGAATACATTTAAAAATTTGGTTTAGTTTTCTGTACCATTCTGTTGTACTCTTTTGCATCAAATAGAAAAATGAAAACAAAAAAAATAGTAAATGGAAAAAAAAATGTGTGCTCACCCGATTGCCAAGTACTTTCCTTATGGATCTGAGTGGTGTTTCTAATTTCTAATGGTTGCTTTTATAGCTTTTGGAGGGTTGCCATTGAATTTTCCCTTAATTTATTGTCAGATGGTTTCTCATGGATTCATCTCAGTGGTTTGTTGAACTCCCTCCAGCAACCTGCTCTGAAGCCACCTGAGCTGAAGCCAGCAGAGGACTCCTGACCTATGTCCAAGGGCTGTTGAGCTCAGCTCAGGGAATTGTCCATCCAGACTGCCAGAGACCATACAGGTAAGGCCTTCCACTTCCAGAGAGTTACTGGCCCTCTCCCAGCACATTGGCAACCTGACTACTGGATGCCCCAGGGAACTGGCAGAGGAGAATCAGTTAGTTGCTGCCAGTGGCAATGTGGCTCAAATTACTCAAAAATGACACCCTCTTTCATAGTGGTACAGGGAAAGTAATGTAGTCATGGTTGTTTAAAAGAAAAGTCCTAATGTTCAACAGGGAGAAAGCAATTGCTCACCGCAAACTCTGATCCTACCACCTAGCAGGTTGACAAATTAGAGCTGAGTTAACTGATTTTTAAGTATGTGTTTCTCCATCTATGCAGCTTTTTCTCTGCCAAAACGTGTCTTCAATTCTAGTCCATCACCTATCAGTCAACATATTTTATTATTTTAGAGGTGTCTGTCTCTTTTTGCTAATACAGGCTAATAATGGAAATTACAGTTTTATCACGATCGCTTCTAAATTTCTACAGACTTGCTGTAAGAATAGACCCCACACAACATCAGTTTATGAATGTTTGGCAAGCTTTTAATAAATAGATATCAAGTATGTTATGAAACTCCTTGTGTGAAATGACACAGTTCTCTGAATTATTTCATGAGTTCCCTGTGCAGACCCCAAGACAATTTGATTAAAGAAAAGTACTGAATAGAGAAGTCACACACCTGAATCCTCTTTTCGTGTATTTCCATGAACAAGAGCTAAGATACGATTCCTCGGTTCTATTTTCATTTGACTGTTCAATGAATTTACTTGAGAATTTGGGCTGGAGAGATGGTTCAGCGGTTAAGAGAACTGACTGCTGTTCCGGAGGTCCTGAGTTCAATTCCCAGCAACCACATGATGGCTCACACCCATCTATAATGAGATCTGGTGCCCAGAACGCTATATACATAATAAATAAATTTAAAAAAAAAGATTTAATATTTTGGGGAACTAAAATGAATCTGACAACCTGTTAGTATTATCTGTAATTAGAGACTTGGTTTTGGGATTAGTACATAGTTTCTTATTTTAAATCCATTAGTCATCTCAATATAAAATGGATAATTGAAATGATAAAAATTCATTTTTCTTATATATTTACATAAATTGTGACTTAGAGGAAAGGTACAAAAGAGTACATGGTTTTTCAAGTGGTGACACATATTCAGACAGCGTTTCTACCTCTGTTAAATGTAGGCACATAGTTTCTTCTGAAAATGAATCATGAGTGCTAAAGTAATGGCAAAATTGGGCAAAGGGGAAATGAAATTATAAAGAACTTTGTCTCAATTAGTAGAAATATCTTGCCTTTAGCCAGAGCTCCTGGAAAGCACCCTGGATCCTTTAAAACGTCTTGAGTAGAAGAGTTGTTTTATGATAGGTACTCTAAGACACTTGGCAATTTATGCAAAAATGTCATTGACTCAAGGTGGGGACTGACCACCTAGAAAGGCCGAATGCATGATTATTGGCATAGGAAAGACAGGACTTTAGATTGACTTTAACCATATGGACAGTGGTGCGTGCCTTTTTTATGAACCTCAAGGAAAACTGTACATTCCCAGAGCATCCTTGCTTCACATTACAGTTTCAACACTTGCATGTAGGAGGAGACTGTGTCCTTCTTCAATCTGATGACAGATGTGTGGCTTTAGAACAGTTCAAGACTTAAACTTTTGTGCTTTGGGCAGGATCTAATTTGTGGCATTTCCTTGCCACATATAGAACATCCAATGAATTCTTTGAGATTTTCTAGCAAAGTATTTAACTTAAAGGTAATATTAGGAAATCCTGCATGCAGGTCCAAAGGAAAACATCCTCTTCATCCTGTCAACATTTTCAGAGAGAGCTGCAGATAGGTTAAACAGAAGAAAGAACAAAATTATTGCATGCACAGAGATAATTGCATAAAGTAATCATCTGTTACACCAACAAGATCAATAAGTCAATATCCCGTTCTTCATAGAGGAGGAGGGAAATGGGAAGGGTAGACAATCTTTAAGGGAAAGTAAAGGTTTGTTAAGAATGCAGTGGGCTTGGAGAAACATATAAAAGCCTGGAATTAAAATTTAAAAAAAATGTTTCTGTCCATCTATAATATGTTTTGTCTCAGGTAGCACTTACTTATCATACAGAACTCACTGGCCTCATAGGCATTTTCAACTGGGCCATCTATTTACCCTTATATATTATGAAAACCCTACTATGTGCTATGTCATTATATTCAAGGACTTACAAGGTGCCAGGCACTGTGCTGGGCACTGGGTTATAAGAGTTGCTTAGTTTCCATTCAGGTCTCAAGGATGGTATTCTATGTTGCTTGTCTTGTGAAGAGCACAAGGCAGAGATGGTGTGCAGCATTCCAGGACCTTCTCTTCATACAGCCCCAGAGCATGAGCTGTGAATAGCGAACTGTTTTTCTCACAGCTTCAAGGGAAGTAAAAACAGTGTTCCCTTAGAGGCTCAAAGTGGCCTTCACTCACGCAATTTGTGCCATATAATGCTCAGAGGAAGTCAAAACAGTGCATAGTTTTCGTAATACACTGATGAGGACTGTTGTGCTAAGTGATTCATATAATTTTTTTCAACCTTGTAAGGTAAACAAAACTATTCTTCTCATTCTCATCGGAGGAAAACAGAAAGAGCTGGAGAGGTTTAACCAGTGGCCAGAGTTCAAATTATCAGTGGTAGAGAAGGATTGAAAACCCGGAAGTCCAAGGTCAGAGCTTAATTCTCAGCCAGTAAGATATAATAAGAAGAGCAAGGCCTGTGATCTTACCTCACCAGGATCTTAAAATATGAAGTATAAAAATATTCCAAGTGCATTTGTGAGCCATCAGAAAAGCAAGTAAAATACAAAGACAGTTAATTAAGGGCATTCTCTGGACCAGATAGGAAGCTTTATTGATTGTCTAGCAGGATCCTCAAGGTTCACGCTTATCCTCCTAACTTCCCATACTCCTGCAGGCCATTGCACAGTCAGGGAGCGTTCTACTCTCTCCTCCCAAAACTTGGGAGTACCCTCTCTGTAGTCTGCAGCACAGACTCAGGAGTCTCTCTTTAAATCAAAGTCTAGATCCGCTTGCTTAAAACATTCTGAAGGGCAGCTGCTGTTCATGCTCCTGTCCCTACAGCATAGGGGAGTAGTCCCCATTTGCAAAATGAATAAATAAATATCTGTTCCACACTTTGTTCTGTTTTTGTTTTTATTAAGCTATACATTTTTCTCCTCTCCCCTCTCCTCTTTTAACCTCTCCTGTAGTAAGAGGTCACTCGTTTGTTTCTGGCTGTTCAGCCTCAAAGTAACCACATGGAAACTGTATTAATCAAATCACTGCTTGGCCTATTAGCTCTAGCTTTTTATTGGCTAAGTTTTACATCTTAATTTAACCCATTTCTATTAATCTGTGTATCACCAAGAGTCTGTGGCTTACTGGGTAAAGTTCCAGCATCTGTCTCCAGAGGGGCTACATGGCTTTTCCTTGACTCTGCCTTTCTCCCAGCATTTAGAACTAGCTAAGTTCTGCCTTGCTATAGGCCAAAGCAGTTTTCTTTCTTCATTAATGGTAATTACAGCATACAGAGGAAATTCCCACATCACTCTCCCATGATCCTCACACTCCCTATTTACTCAGATCTTGTCCTTTTTTTCCTTCCTAAGTAGATCCATGTAAAAATAATGACATCTTGAAATTTGCTGGCAAATAGATGAATCTAGAAAAAATACGTATTGACTGAGGTAACCCAGACCCAGAAAGACAAATATAATAAGTACTCACTCATAAGTGGCTTTCAGACATAAAGAAACAAACAAGCAAATCTACATTTTACAACCAGAGAACCTAAACAACAAAGAGGACCCTAAGAGTGACATACATACATGATCTACACGTCCTTTTTCTAAGAGCACTCTCCACAAAAAGGGCTTGTGTCTTGTCACCTTTATACAGTGAGGACCCAGGCAATGAGCAGCAGCCTCTGATCTGTTTGCCTCTACCTCTCAGTATCTTCACCTGCACTGAAATAAGTAGGAAGTAAACAATGAGATGGAAGAGCCAAAATTGAAAGAAATCAAATAATCAAATGCTCTATTGTATTAAAGTCCAGTATCCCAAACACTGACATTGACAATTAATAAATGGGACCTCCTGAAACTAAAAAGCTTCTGTAAGGAAAAGGATAGTGTCAATGAAATAAAACAGTAGTCTAGAGAATGGGAAAAGATCTTCATCAACCCTAAATCTGTCAGGGTCTGAATCTCCAAAATATATTTAAAACCTCAAGAAAATACCAAATAATACAATTTCAAAAGACGGTACAGATATAAACAGAGAATTCTCAAAAGAAAAATCTCAAATGGCTGAGAAACATTTAAAAATTGTCAATATACTTAGCTATTAGGGAAATGCAAATCAAAACAACTCTGAGATACCATTTTATATTGGTCAGAATGGCTAAGATCAAAAACACTAATGACTTTTACACTAGAGAGGATGTAGAGTAAGGGGAACACTCTCCTCCTTTGTTGGTAGGAGTGCAAGCTTGTAAAGCCGCTTGGAAACCAGTATGGTGGCTTCTCAGAAAATTGAGAATCAGTCTACCTCAAGACCCAGCAATACCACTCTTGGGCATATACCCAAAGGATGCTCAATCATACTACAAGGACTATGTTTGTAGTCAACTATGTTTGTAGCAGCATTATTCATAATAGCCAGAACCTGGAAAAAACCTAGATGGTCGTCAACTGAAGAATGGAATAAGTGGAAAAAAAAATAATTATATCATGACACTTGCAAGCAAATGGATGGAACTAGAAAAAAATCATACTGAGTGAAGTAATCCAGACTCAGAAGAAAGAGAAACACGGTATGTACTCACTCATAAGGGGATATTAGATATAAAACAAAGGATAACTAGGTTACAATCCACAGTCTCAGAGAAGCTAGGTAGATAGAAGGACCCTAAAAATGACACATGGATTTCCCTGGGAAGGGGAAATATGTTAGATATCTTGGATAAACTGGGGACTGGGAAAATTGAGGGGCGAGGGTAGGAAGGTTGAAGGGGATGGCTAGGTGATGGAAACATGAGTGATTAGGTTGTTTGAGTTGGGGGTAAGACAGAGGAAGAGAGTAATGAAAGAGATATCTTGATAGAGGGGGCCACTTTGGGGGTTAAGAAGAAACCTGGTGCCAGGGAAACTCCCAGGAATCAGAGAAGATGATCCCAGCTAAAACTTCTAGCAACAGTGGAGAGGGTGCCTGAACTGGCCTTCTCCTATAATCAGATCGGTTACTATCCTAATTGTCATCACAGAACCTTCATCCAATACCTGATGGAAGCAGATGCAGAGATCCAGAAGCAAGCACTGGGTCAAACTCCAGTAGTCCAGTTAAAAAGAGGGAAGAGGGATTGTTTGATCCTGGGGCTCAATGTAATGATGGGAGGACTCACAGAAACAGCTGACCTGAGCTAGCTAGAGGGCAGGAATTCTGGACTGACAGTTAGGGAGCCTGCGTGGAACTGACCTAGGCCATCTGTATCTGGGTTACAGTTGTGTAGCTTGGTCTGTTTGTACGACTCCTAGCAATGGGATCAGGACCTGTTCCTGGTGGATGAACTGCCTTTTGGAACCTATTCTCCATGCTGGGATGCTTAGTCTTGCTTTGATGCAGGGGGAGGAGCTTGTTCCTGCCTCAACTTGATATGCCATGCTTTGTTGACTCCCATGGGAGGCCTGTCCCTTTCTGAAAGAGGAGGAGTGGATGGTTATGGGGTATAGATAGGAGGTGGTGGTGGTGGGAACAGGAAGAGAGGAGGGAGGGAAAACTGTGGTTGACATGTAAAATAAATGAAAAAAAATTAATAAAAAATGAAAGAAAGAATGTAGGACTGAGGGGACTTGTTCTTTTTGTTCTAACCTTAGGGGCAAGAAAAGCAGGGAGAGAAAAAGAGGGAGGGAGGGAGGGAGGGAAGGAGGGAGGGAGGGAGGGAGGGAGGGAGGGAGGGAGGGAGGGAGGGAAAAAACAGACTTGTAAACGGGCATGTTCAAGATAATAAAAAGTTGTGTTTGAGCCAGGCAAGGTGTCACACGCCTTTAATTCCAGCATTTAGGAGGCAGAGGCAAAGGCTTTCTGAGTTCGAGGCCTGTCTAGAATACAGAGCAATGTCAAAAACACTCTAAGCTTTCTGTCTCTATGTACAGAGAAACCCTGTCTCAAAAATCAGCAACAACTACAGAAATGCAGTTTGAGTCCCCATGCTATATGAGAAAATAATTCTCTCAAATATGTATCTGATCACACATTTGGATTTGAAAGTTGAAGATTGCCTTATTATCCTGTCATAGGTTGATCTGAGTGATACAAACACAGACAGGAAAGTCCTGCCTGCCTCCTAACCCTGCTGCCAGTCCTAGTGAGGGTTTGCAAATATGTAAAAATACAAAAGAAAACATCACTAGTTTACGCCTTACTTCGCTGGTGGTTACTGGTTTGGAATCCATGTTTCTTTATTGGATTAACCTGAGGCCTATCATGGTCTGCCTAGAGACTCACACTTCCCCACAGGGCACATTCTGTGCCCTGGAGCAGGCTGAAAGCTTTGCCGCCAAATCCAGCATCTTGGGTCACAGTATCTTGCACACACGGCTGGATCTCATATGCTTCTTTTGAGCATCTGTGTGCCAAGTGGAGGGTGGGTGAAGAGATGGATAATTGGGTAGTAGAGTTGGCTCTTGTGTGACACACTGCTAAAAAGAAATTATTTTACTGTGAACTAGGGAGGAAAAAGAAAACCAACCAGACAAAACTTTGTATGTACAGCAAAATGAAACTAAAGAAATACTTAAAAACAAAACAAAACAAAAAAACCCTAAAGAGCAGTAGCTTTGAGCAGACAGGATTGCATTGCTGAGCAGAAACCTCGTGGGTAATGTTTCTGATGTGATGTTATTATCAATATGTGGGGTAAAATGTAAGCTAGGGCTGGAAACATTGCTCAGCAATAGAACCCTGCCTAGCTGTGCAAAGGCCTAAGCAAGCTTAATCCCCGGTGAAAAGAAAAGAGGGAAGAAGGGAGGGAGGGAGGGAGGGAGGGAGGGAGGGAGGGAGGGAGGGAGGGAGGGAGGGAGGGAGGGAGGGAGGGAGGGAGTTGAAAACCAAAAACCTTTCCTTCCCAAGATGTTTTGGTCATAGTATTTATTACAGTGATAGTGACATAGCCAAGATATTGAGTAAGAAGAGACTATAATAGAAAGTATTATTCAAAACTCCTTAGATCTTTCCTTTAATATAGAGTAGGGGAAAATGAATGAATGATTTGGCATGCAGATGGAGGCATTAATAGTAAGGGCAGGCTATTATTTTATCCTGTGTTTACATTAAGAAATGACTTGCACAAACTTTTGTTTTGGTATTTCACAGTATATATATATATATGTATATATATATATATACCTGATTTTAAGTAAAAGCAAAGCATTTCTAGATCATGAATCTTTGCAATAACCGTATGTCCTGCATAAATTTCCAGAGAGCTTTGTCAACTCCTATGTAGTTATGTAGTTCATTTATGCTGCATCACTAATAACACTTACTGCTCCTTAAACCAGACAAATCAAAGAGAAATCTGCATAAAGAAGAGTTGTTTATTTCAGAAAGAGGGATACTCAAACTAAAGACTACTTTTTAAACAATATTTACAAAAATAAGAATCATATCAAAGAATAATTTCTAAATTTTCATGGAGGTCCAAACACTGATGTAAAAGGCACCATGGCCTATCAAAGAAAGAAATTATATATAATTTCACAATGTCTATCTCAGTAATTTTTTTGATTTACTAACAATTTCTTTTTGTCTTCATTTTTCTTTTTTGCTTAATTAATCTGGTGAATTAAAATAAAAATAAGTTGCAAAACTGAGATCTTGACCAGTGCTGGAGACTCCCAGTAACTCAGTATTATTTTTTACTACTGAAGAAAGGGACACACAATTTTAAAACAGCCATTTTAGAAAGCTGTCTAAATTTAGCCCAAAATTTAACTGCTGTACCTATTCAAACAATGGGCTATTTCTTCTTGGAACTTAATGGTGTGCTTTAGATTCACATTTTTGACATTGACCTTTTCGGTGGCATCACAGTGGATCTATGAACCGTAGAATGGTGAAACGGCATTGGGTAGATGTGTCTATCTTCTCTCACTGCCTTACCAAATCAGCAGAATATAGTGGCTTAACCCAGCACACTTTTATTTCCTTACCTTTCTGTAGGTCAGAAGTCTGACATGGGTCACCCTGGGGTGTGAAGACGGTTATGTCAGGCCTGTATTCCTTCCTGGAGGGCCTGGGGAGAATCTGATTCTGCCAACCTTTTTCTAGAACGAAGGCCTTCTTGACTTGTGGAACTTACCCTCCATCTGAAAATCAGCAGCATCCCTTCTCCCTCTCAGTGCGTCCTCTGGACTCATTCTATTCTAATCACAGCAAGGAAGAGTGCATTCAATTCAATTGGGTCTGCCTGGAGAACAGAGAACAATTCATCCCACCTTGACGTCCACCCTTCAAACACATCTGTGAGGCCTCTTGGCCATATTCTTGGTCCCGGATTCAAGGGTAAAGGCACACTTACCTCCAGAAGATGCTTATTTCTCTTGCTACCATCTGGCGTTTTTACGATGAAATTGTGAATTCTATCCTATAAATACTCCTACATATATTTTAACTCATTCATACTCATTCATTCATTTATTTCTTCTAACTCTAAGGACATTACAAAGTACCTGTTCCAGTCTATTGGGAAGCCAGCTCATTTCATTTCCTCTAGTACATTGCTCTTATGACTAAATGGCCGTTTAGCCTGTTTGACTTACTTTCTTCTCTTCAGGATCATAAATTCCTTTAGACTGTAGAATGTTCCCGGCTGAATACAAGAGGAACCAAGTGTGGCAATCAGCATGCCGTGACTGATGCTTAGAACCTGCATAAACCCTCTTGGTTAAAAATGCATTTGCTTATATTTTGAAACAAAAAAATTAAACCTTCAGAAATTTAGTTTTGTTCTAATATTTTAAATTTCTATAGTAATATTTGATAGTAAGAAAAAAGAGCAAAGTGAATTAATTGTAATTTGAAGCTATGTAATAAGAAAATCCATGTGACTTGCCAAATTTTGAGGCCAAAATGGAGAATTATAGAGAAATTTCCCTGCAGATCTCTTGAAGCTGCCAAAGCAGACAGCCAAAATGAAGTTTATAGTCACTCATATTTTTCAACAATGTGTCTCTCATTGCCAATTCAGACATGCTTTCACTGTGACCTTGAGAAAGGCACCTCATTGCTTACCAGTTTTCCATCTAATGAAATTAGGTTAATTTACTTTATTGTCACCCGAATCTGTGGCGCACAGTTTCTATGAGTGAATGAATGTACTGCATTTTCCATCATAAACCAGTAAGCTGAAGTAGTGTAGGGCGGGAGGTTGTCTGTGGAACAGGGATTGATAGACAAGGTGCCGGGAAGGATCCCTGTAGACACCCATTCCCATTCAGATATATTCCAGCAGTCATCTCTGCTTTGCTGTCCTTGTGGAGGCGCTCCCTCAGGCTCTGTTTCCCATGGACACAGTTCTGAATGCACTAAGCACAATAAAGGGTGTGTGTATGTTTGCCTATTCATTTTGGAAGCTCATTTTTAGACAATAGAGAAGTTTTTTTTTTAATGAAATTTCACCCCAAAATTAAACAAGAAAGTAGTTAATTGTCCAATTTGGACTCCAGTTCTCTTTCTTGATTAATTTGAAATCTCCAGTTAAAATCTTGCCAAAGAAAATAATTTCTTTTTAATAAAGAATACATTTTCTCTAATTATCAGGAAATTGGACTGTGAGAGCTGTTTAGATTCATATTTGAGGACAGTTTTTGGAAACCAAACTTTTAAAAGAATCAACCCATGGGCATTGATATCAGGCCTATTTTTGTCTCAAGGCCTTAATTATGCTAACACCATGCTATAGCTTGTTGCTTTTAACTCTTTAGTCTTTAATCTGTTCATTGAAAACTGAGCTCTATTATATAGAAATGTGAACAACAAACAAATTAATATAAAGAAAAGGCTTAGATTTTTCCCAAAATACAAAACAAGTTGAATCATAGATATTGCTTGATTTTTCCAGTAAAACAATGACTTCTTTGTAAAAAAAAGAAAGTCATCTTTAATGGAATTGAATTAAATGAAAAATATTGTCTTTACCAAATTTGAATCATCTTGATATTGATGTGTTTTATGGACAAACTTATTGTGAACTTTTCTCTAGATACTTTTTTTTTAATTTTAACCTTGGTGTATTATTTATAATAAGCAAGTAAAAAATAAATTTACCTATATTTTAGAAAGAAAGAACAATGCACAAACATCTTGGCTTTTCTTACAGACACAAATACTGATAAATTCCCAGGCTTGGCCAAACACTCGAATTTCACAGCATTGAATGGGTAAAATTTTACTAAAACTCTACCAAAACAAAGAAATGTAAGGTGCAAAACCAATTTGGTTTATAAATATGGAGTTGATAAAGTATCAGTGATCTTTGGATCTCTATACTTTAACTTTTCTATAATAAAGTTAATGCAATGCATCTCCTATTGGGAGGAGGAAAGCAAACCCTGTTCCTTGATAAGAAAAAAAGAGAGAGAGCTGGCAACACCAGTTTTTATGTTGTGCCCTATCCAGCTGACACTGTCCTTTTGGAGAAGCCAATGACTTGTTAGTACCCCTAGCAGCAGTGTGAACAGATGCGTCCCTGACAGGCGATGGATGGTCAGGGTCCATCTGGCCAGTGCAGCTCGGACAGAAATGATGTATACAGCTTCATCAGCGAATGACTGTCATCAATCCTGGGCCATGGATAGCGTAAATGACAGCCATGCCGCAGCTGAGACCCCAGGTGTGAGACTGAGGAGGGCTGATTTAAGAATGCTGGGTAATCAGGAATGTATAGGCTCCTGGACCTTAATTTGTATCTTTAACCTCCTATAAATATACGGCTCTACTGTAGCAGGTATGTGTTTTTTAGTGGCTCACCATGAAATTAGCTTCAGAACGACGACTGTTCTTTGCTCCCTTTTAGCTACTGATGACTTAAGCTCCTGAGCTCCGGGTCTAAATGCATGAGGTGTCCCGGCCACTCTGTGGTGTGCACACAATTTAATTATTATCTCATTGATTTTTCATAGATTTCAATTTTCTCTTCTTTAAGTCACGGTGGCTGTTCTATTCTGATCTTTAGGTTTTCTTTCCATGATTTCCTTATGGATTCATCTGAAGTAATTTTGTTTACTTAAAAAAAATGATTTTGTTTACCTCCTCTCCTCCCCAGTGACGCCGCCACTCCCCTCAGGAATGAATGTCTCACTGCAATGGTCTTATGGAGGCCTGTCTGTGCAGACCAACCACAAAGGAAACTTCCAGTTAGTACAATATCTCAGAAAGAAAACAATGTCCCATTGCTTATTCACCAACAAAAGGTACCTGATTTGTAAATGGTTTCTCTTTAGTATGCATTAAGGATCATGCATAATTTGCATCTATTAGCATTTTATTATACCACTGGCACTGGGGAAGGAAAATGAAAACAATTATTGTGTCCTCAGAGGACATTTCTTTACTTATAACTGTTTTACAATAAATCATTTTTGTTTATCAGTTTACTGGATTCAAGAAATGCAGAAACTGGGGACTGAGAGGTTCCTAAAAGCCTAGGAATTCATAGGATGGCCCCATGTGTTTGCACAGAAAGCTCTTCAAGTTCTTCTCACTCATTAGAATGAATTATGTCAATTACCACCAGCAGATCTGGAAGCATTTGAATCTGATGGAGGGGGATTCCCCTGCCCTCAGAGCATCCACAGAGATTAGACTCTCATTCTAGCAAGTTAGGGCAGTCAAAAGAGTTTCTCAGAGGCTAACCAATGAGAATTCCCTTCCCAAAGTTGGAATAAAGTTACCTCTCAGACAGGCCAGCATTTAAAGAGAGGGGTTTGGAGAACTCAAGACAGTATGGTCCCTTTCTGTAAAGACTATTTCCTAAGAAAGGTCATTTACTGTTAATATACTTCAAAGGGGAATGAGATAGGAGACAGTGTTAGAAACCATCAAGCAAGCATCTTGCATACATTTTAAAAGCATGATGGTTCTGACATTGTTCACTGGTCTTGATGACAATGTATCCTAGAAAAAAGATAAAAGAATTTGTGCCCATTTTCCTTCATATTTCTTGCTAAGAAACTTAACTGTTCCTTTTGTATTCCCTATGCAAAAGTCACTTCATCCTAGGATAAGAACTGAAAATAAAAATTCATAGTCATCTAAAGTAAGAAGCACGGAAACTGTTGGGAGAAGGTTGCCCTGTTTTAGAAATAAGTTTTCGTCATATGATGTGCCAAATAATTTTTGAATTATGCAATAGTATTAGAATAGTATAATAGCTACATGAACTAGTATAGAATAATAGAAAGAGAGGAAGAAGGGCAGGAGAAAGGGGGAGGGGTGAGAGGGAGATAGAGAGATGCGGGAAGGGAGGGGAGAGAAAAATGGGAACTTTCAGCCTAATTTCTTTTTTTTTCTTTTTTTCTTTTTTTTTTTTTTTTTTTTTTTTTTTGGTTTTTCAAGACAGGGTTTCTTTGTGGTTTTGGAGCCAGTCCTGGAACTAGCTCTTGTAGACCAAGCTGGTCTCGAACTCACAGAGATCCACCTGCCTCTGTCGCCCAAGTGCTGGGATTAAAGGCGTGCGCCACCACCGCCCAGCTCTCAGCCTAATTTCTATAGACATTTTACTTTAAGGCGTGGCAGACATCTTGAACATAGGTTCAAGAACTGAATGGTTCAACTGCCATTCTTAAGGTAACATGTCAACTGATGCCTGAAGATGGAAGCCAAACTGAACAAATTCAAGAATTCTGTTGTGCCAGGGAAAACAAACCTGAAAATTTCTGTTTCAGATTGTCAAGAATAAAGCTAGAAGACTGGAGAGTCTTTAAAATGCAACGTGCATTGTATTAATAGCTTCTCACAGTTACTTGTTCTTCACACATATTTTTATGAGCTTAGTTGCTTGGTAAGGAAAAATTTATTGTAACAAAATAGACAGTTTTGATTATAGATATTATTGACTTCAAGAAGTTGCTAAGTGAGCCGGACAGTGGTGCATGTCTCTAATCCCAGCACTCAGGAGGCAGAGGCAGGTGGATATCTATGAGTTCAAGGCCATCATAGTCTACAAGAGCTAGTTCCAGGATGGCTCCAAAGCTGCAGAGGAAACCCTGTCTTGAAAAAATAAAAAAATAAAAAAAAAAAAAGTTGTTGAGTCAGTCTTTAGATGAAGACTATGACTTCAGTATGACAAATATTGATTGCAGATAATATCATTTATAGACATAGATAGAAATTAAATATTTGTACAATTATTTGAAATCTAATGAACCCATAACTTCCATACTAATGGTTCTCATCTAACAGTCAAAGATGCTAAAAGTCATACTCTAATTTTGGATGCATTTTCTTTGTCTCGTGAGTAGATGAAACCTTGACTTTCTGTCTGATAGCTACACCTAACCCAGGAAGGGCAGCATAGTTAGAGACCCCACCTGAAGAAGGATGCTTAAAAGAAATCCCACACTAGCTCAGAATTGAGAATAATAGACGTTTATTTATTTAGGGGCAGACTCACAAATCAGTATCCTCAGCTGGAAAGGAGAACAGCAACCAAAACCCACAGCGGGAAGAGGCCAGCTGCGCGCTTTACATTGGCATAAATAGTATAAGAGGCCACGCCCCAGTGCATGGGTAACTTGAAGGCTACTGGCTGTAGGATTTCCTACAGCACCTACCTAGCCTGCAGAACACTGTGAAGTGCTTTGCATTTGTCAGCTTTATCTCCACTTTTGTTTCTTCCTTTTGCTTTATTGCTTCCTTTACCTTTATTAAAGAACTTTCCTAGGAGGATTCGTCTTTGACTAATTAATGCAAGTTCTCAGTCAGTGTCTACATTTGGTCCTTGGGCAGGTGCCATTTCACCACATCCTTCCATGTCTCCAGGGCCAAACCTGACTGGGTCAGAGAGAAAATGAAGAAAAGACTAACAAACACCAGGATTTGGGGGCCTCCTTTCTCATGGAGAAGTCCCAGCATCACTGAGACTGGGTATGTTTATTACACAGAGTTGAAGAGAGAGATGAGTTTGTTGCATACAGCTGAGTAAGGAAGAGGGCCGGTAACATACAGATAAACAAGGAGAAAGGATTTATGGTATACGTTGGATCAAAGAGTCGGGTTTAGTGAATCTCAGGTGGAGCAGTCTTCAGGCCATATCATGAGGAGCAAGAAAGGAAAGCTACAGTGAACAGTTTCTGCACACACTATCAGCATTCACATTTGGACCAGGAACCAAGGCTAGGACACTCTCATGGGGCTGAGGCATTGGTCCAAGACATAGCCTTGCCACTGTCAAGCAACACACACTCACTCGGGACTTCACTTATGCACTATGATCTCGCTTTGCTCTGTGCCTACCTTAGTTCTCTCAAAGCCAAGTTCTAACATGAATCAAGAACAATTGATAAAAAGCTTCCAGAATAACGGTTTAACCCTTAGCTTTTATGGGGAGGTCTTTTTCTGGACTCTCTTAGTTTCTCGATAATGTCTTTCTACTGGAAGCTGATGAAACTGCCTATGTATCTCAGAACTGACGATGTGTTTCCTTAAGAAGCATTTTCCTACCTTGGATGGTCTTGGTAGAATATATTAGGACCAGAGAGCTGGAAATAGACATTAATTCATATAGACCTGCTTCCTGCTCAGACAGGAGTCATAGTGACATTGCAACCTAACACAAGCCTCAAGGCAGAGGGCATTATATGCATCTGAGACTAATGTATATGTTATTAGTCATGGGTCTCTTTGTTTGGAGAATCTCATGTGGGGATGTGAGGTGACACTAGGTGAATGATGAAGGGTTTGCGATTTCTAACAAGTACTAGCCTGTATTTGAAAATGAGGAAGAAACATGCATTTCTTGGAGGATTTGTGGTACCATGTGAATAATAAAAGCATCGAGACCCTCTACTGTCAAAGTGAAAGGTAGATTTTTGGTTTGAGGTGGAGTAAATTCAATACAGCATGAATTTAGACGCCAATTGCTAGAAAATTTGTGGAATTTGAAAGATCAAAATATAACCTATTTGCTTTTTTTTTTCCTCCAGGAAAACTGACTTTCTTTTTCAATGTGACAGTTGACATGTTTTCATTTAGACAGTCCCATTAAGCTCAGTGGAAGGCACACCAGTTGATTACCAGGGATGGAATTTAAAGCAATTTCAAAAGGAGAGGAATACAAAATTTTAGATCTATTTTAACCTTGATGCATTAAATAACAGTATAAGGGCACGATGTATAGATCACATATACATGACAAGTGGGTGGCTTCTTATTCCTCATTATTCTCAAACTCACACTGCTTAATAATCTAGGAACTAAATATTCATTAACTGAATTGTAAGGGTTTTGGAAAATCTAAGTGAGTTAATTTATTACATTAAGAGCTATGCAAATTTTACATTATTCCTTGGAGACTCTCTTGTGTAAATGTATTTCACTCGGCAGGTAGAAATGCTAGAAGAGATAGCAATAGCAGATTGTAGAGTGAGTTGTCTTCTTGCTAGTTTGGAGTAGTTACCTTGGGATGCTATTCCAAATGGTGACCAACCTTAAAATGAGCAAAGGGACCTTTGGGTGGCACCAAGCACATGCACCAGAAGATAGAAGCCATAAAGCACACACACACACACACAATGAGGACTATGATCTTTGCATTGTTTTGAATTTTAATTATTTTAAAACCTCAGTTTTAAAAAAAGTACTACTAATCTTATTCAATACCGCAAGAGAGTTGTTATTGGTGGTGGGTTTGGTTATGTTTTTATGGTAGCAGTAGTTTCTATGTTTGAAACTATTAAATACATGCCATCTTTCTTTTTCTAAAACTAAAGCCAATGGTCCAAGGGAACTGGACACAGTTAGCTGTTCTTTCTTTCTTTCTTTCTTTTTTTTTCTTCTAATCAACCCAGTACCCTCCGGCCAAGCACCAGTGGAGCCCAACATCATGGCACATTTCCCCACGATACGCTCACACTCAGCTACCACCTAGGAGGAGAAGGAGTGAGAGGGCTATTGAGCACTGAGAATTCCTCCGATGAATCACAATTACGTGAACACCTGTGCTAACTAAGTTTGTGCTGAGCCGCGGTGAAAATTTGCGTAGTGCTCAACAGCCCTGAGAGTTTCCCATTTATTATCTCAGGTGGGGTGGTTTGCAACTGTACATTAGGTGGCAATGTGAACCATGTAAGGACATGCATTCAAGACCTCATCTAGGACCTTTTCATTCTACCTGCAGGGTACAGCTGTGCTGCTTAAGAGGCCAGAGTTCTGCTTCTGAATGCCTGCCCAGAAAAGTTAAGGGCAAATGGAGAATTCCTTCTCCTCCAAGTGAGGTGACTTTAGAACAGGTGGCACATTCACTGACATTTCAAGATGGATTTACCACGGGACTGATCTTGGAAAGAACCTAAAAATCAATGGGGTTTTTATGAATCTATAACCTTGTATTAGATTAAACTGTAAAGGTATCAAAACTCTAAAAGATGAGAAAGAATTTTACTCATAAGCATGAATTTTAAACTGTCCAAAAATTCTGCGAAAATGTCGGAAAGCCAGTTTAGATACCAAGAAATTTATAAACAGACTTTTTTGAGTAGATGATTGATGAGAACTGGAAAAATAATTTATGAATGAAGTCATCAAAATAGCTAAAGCCTTGATGTAAGCAGTGAGACTGAGATCCTTGAATAAGTTGCATACAGGGTTCATTGTTGAATACAGAATAATGGTTATACATAAGTCCCATACAGAGGCTTTCACTGAAAGTATCCTCTGTACTAAGAACTAGAAACTTCTGTGTCATCTCTGAATGTTAATGCAGTTTTAAGAACAGACATTTCTGTGTTTTTTTATTGAAACAGTAGATAGATTTAATCAAAATCCTTCAGTGAAAATTTTATTTGTTATATTGAATAGCTAAATTGAATAGAAGATAAACTCAGAGACATGGATACAAAGGCTAGGATCTTCTCTGATTTAGAGTAGTATTCTAAATATTACTATCACTGCTTCATGCTCTACACACGGGACAGGTACAGGATACCCAGTAGTTAGTGCAATTGTTATGGATAACAATGGCATGATATGAAACAGTAGGGAATGATGGAAAGCAAAACCTTGATGCTATGGAGCAGAACAGCCAATGAACCAGGCATTACTCCGAGGCAAAGACTGTGGGTTTAGGAACATATGAGAGGATGTTAGGAGATCATAGATGTTTTCCAATTGTGTCTGAGTTTAGCTGGGAGATAGAAGAACCCTGAATGTCTCAACTATGTTCTCCTTCCCTTAAAGGTTTTACTCATCTGGATTTCAGTCGTTCCCTACCATTAACTGAAAAGATAACTCTTTCCCCTGCTGTTGCCCCTGTAATTAGATGAAAAAAAAAATAAATAAATAAAGATGCACAGGATTGTGTCTACTGATAGGGTCTTGGCTTAATGCCAGAATCCTCTAATGAAAATTAACACTTTCTGCATCTGGGTCCATGACATTTGTTTTGAAGAGAGGAGTTTATAAGTCTAGGTGAGTGGAGCAGGAGGGGAGAAAAAGATTTGTAGGATGGAGTAGATCTATATATCATTTAGGAATTGGGTTCATTTGGGTTTTATGAGCACCAAGCATATGTTAATCCCTTGACACACAATATCTCATTTAATCATCACAACACAAAAGTAATGGATCCCAAAACTTTTTTAAAAATAAGAAAAATGAAGTTGAAGGTGGGTGACCTAGTTCATGCTCAAGTTCACTTCAGCCTGGAACCCTTGTCCAGCTGTGGTCAAAACTCAAGAATTTTAACTCCTACAAAATGCTGTCTCCTAGTGGCTGGAGTTTGCTAAGAATTCAGCCAAGAGCAGCTCCTGAGGGGCTGGTGTTTGCCCAAGTGGGGAAATGATATTAATCCTTCAGGCTCAATTCTCCATCTCAAAGGCATGTAAAAATTGTTTGTTAAAATTATCTGGATGTTTTATATCCTCTAATTATTCTTTTAAAAATTTATTGTAAGTAGATTCTTTTTGTCATACAACACATCCTAACTACCACCTATAACCTCTGCACCTGTGTTCATGCAATCACACTAAAACACACACATAGCCACACACATGAAGACACACAATTCTACTAGGTTTTTACTTTTTATAATGTAATTCTTTTTTCTCTTTACCCATGAAAATAGAATACTTATTATCCTCATATTCTTTTTTTCTGAATTTGTTAAGTTACTGGCTAACAAAACTTATGAACAAATTTATATTAAGGGCTTAGATCTTCATTTTAAGTTTTATTTTTCAATCATGTGTGTCTCTATGATTTTATACCACGTGTATGAGGGTACCTATGCAAGCCAGTACAGAGTGTTGGATCCACTGGAGCCGTTGACTTATGACCTACCAAATGTGGGTACTAGGAACTGAACTCTGATCCCTTGGAAGAGCAATGCACACTCTTATCAGGTAGGCCATATCTCCAGGCTCAAGACCCACTAAAGTTTTAATGAATATCAAAAGGTATTATAGCTGTTTAGTATTTAGCTGATTTGTCTAGTATTGTAGCTTTTCTACATAAAATGCCTGACAGAGAAAATTATTCTAAATAATGGGGATTTCAGGTCTTGGTGGAAAAGAGATTTCTTCAAGGCTGGCTATGGCCCATGTTCCTTTAAATATACTTGAAAGGTGAATGTTTACTTTGCCTCTGCATAACGTTGACCCTAGTGAACAGGTGTATTGAAATATTATACTCCCTGAGATCAGAGGCCACTGATAATGGCCTTAATGCTGCCATTCCTAGCTTCCTATTAACTGATGCCTCACCATGCATGTTCTACACTTGATCTGGTAAATGGGTATTAGTGACCTTAAGTCAGCAAACTTTGCTTCTCTTGACACTGAGTAGCACTGTAACATTTAAAATTCATAGTTGCGTTTACTTTTAAAATGGAATTTACAGTCTTTAACTGTCTTAGCAGAAAACTTGAAGAAAAGACTCAGCCTTTAATGCTGAGGTAGGATGACGCTAGTGGTCACAGAAGTTATAGCTCAGCAGGCAGTGAGTGTATAGCATTGAAGTGGCGGAACCTTCAAGTACGTCCCACAAATTAGGTGTGTGGTTTCTTTAACTACCTGAGCCATGGACACAATAAATTGCTAGACCCTTGACAATCTGCTCTGTCTGTGCATTGATGTCATAATAATTGGATATGTTTGATAGTGTTGGAATTCTCAGGATGAACATCTCTGTTCATTATCTCTGATGGTTCTCATCTGTGTTCTACGGAACTCAGCCAAATCTCCCTTCTTTTCCTCTACTTCTCTTCCTTCATGACCACACCAACAGAGTCTCTCCATAGTTACCTCATCTCATTAAAATTAGTGCAGAATGAGTTCTTTTGCACAGGGATGTGGATTGCTAGAAAGACTGAGAATTGTCATGCACATTTTGTAGCATTGTAAATCATCGTTTTGAACAATCAAACTAATATCAAATAGGAAGCACCACAAAGAAAATAATGGTTTGTTTTTCATTCACTAAATTACACAATATAGGAGACCTCATTCTCTTTTGAGCAATGCACCAATGAATTATGTTATAGTCCGAGTCGCAACAAAAGCCTATTTGGCAATTAAAATAATTAAGTTAATTCTATGTGCATGAGCAAGGATACATGTTGATAATAAAATGATGCCTCAAAACTCAATAAAGCATTCATGTAAATTTAAAATAAAACAATGGAACATTACTTATGTATCCATATATATATATAATGTATCATAAATAAATATGTAAATGAAAGCAACACATCTATTTAAGATTATTTGTCCCACCAGAAAGGTGGAATGATTCTGAGAGAGGTCTGTGGCACCACATTTGGGAACAAAGCTGTCCTCATTCCTTTTGCAATGTTTTATCAGGATAAAGAAGCAAGAAGCAAATATTTGAAACTTTGATCGTACATCACAATTGTTGAATCTCAGTGAATATGAGGGTATTTATCAATCTCTGTAATTTTAGGTATTTTAAAGATTTCAAAATAGTAAGTATAAAACTTGAAACAGATGCTTCTTGTTAAAATGAGAAGTGGAGAGTAATCCTTGAAATTGTCCCCTCTAACTTTTCACGAAGAGTCCCAAGGAGGCACAAAAAAAGATGAAAAGACACAATGTAAGGTTGGGGCAACCAACCAACTAAGCATGGAATTGGGAGGAACTGACTCACAGTGAAAATTGCACAGGACTGGAGAGAAACCATCTGTTCCGTTGGGGATAAACATCTTCCTGGCAAACAAATGCATGCCTGTGTGCTACGAGAGAGTATAAGCAGAGACCCCTCCAAAAAAGAAAATTAAGAACAATATGGTATCCTGTGCATAGAGGCGCAGTTTTGAAAAATATAGAAAAGGAGAACGGAGGAAAGCAGAGTGCATGGCTGTGCCAAGTGAAGTCGGTCAGCCCTATTTCCAACCTCTGAGCGACTGTGGATTCTGACCGCAGGGAAAGAAAGGAGACGTTCAATGCTTCTCCTTTGATTGTACAATGAGGAGGTGTTCAGCCACTGGGGGACCTTCATTTCATGTCCTCCTTCAACCTCATAGCTCAAAAGCCAATTGTCACAGGACATTTTTTTCCACATGAAAAGTTTTTACTGAATCTCTTTATTGTCTATTCCTTTCTAACTTTATTTCCCTGTAGAAATGTTCAGTGTCTGGAGAATTAAAAAAAAAGAATGAAGGAAAAAATCTGAAGCCTGCCATAGCATTATAGAAACGAACTACTATTACATTTTGTAATTCTAACTTTAAATCAAGTGAATTGATTTGCGTGATAGAGGTTGATACAATACAAAACTGGAATTTCTGGATTTAGAATTTCTTCCCCCAACTTTTATTCCGAAGATTTTTTTTTCTTTTCCTCTTATGAACAGGTCATGTACTCCTCAAAAGAAGAATTTTTTAAAGGAAACTCTGGCCCACCTTTATCTCTAATGGCCTGGCTGGGAGTTGCTATAATAATCCTTTTGCTTTTATGTGGCCATCTGGAGGCCTATTAAAAACAGTATCTAAAAGCAACTCCCCAAGTGTGCTGAGTTTGTAGGTTTTCACCAAGTCACCAAAACAGGACCATCTTTCTTGCTATGGGGTGAATGGACCTTGGAGACTGAGAGCTGACGGAGGAGACACAGCCAAGACAGCCTGGCCTTTCACCCTAGCTGTTCTGGACAGGTAGTAAGAGCAGTGGTAGGTTCCCGAGCATGCTTCTCAAGGCTTAGCGGATCCGCAGCAAGGCTTCCTTCCATCTCTGGGGCTCTGTGCTGAGATAGAAGAGGTGAGGGAAAGTGGGAACTGGCGACATTCAGAACTTAATGAGGCATCATGTTTCAACTAGATAATACACCTTTTTGATTCGTGTGGATGGCAAATATGAAATATTGAAATCATATTTCAAGTTCCCAATTTTGTGGCCAAATAGAGACACAGAGCACTCTGGCCTCTCTGGAAACTACCTCTTTTGTCAGAAGCACGATTCTACTGAGTTGCGAACATAAGGGCAGGTTGTGAAATGGAATTAGATAAAAGTTGGCGTTTGTCTTGTGTAGATTATTAAAATTGCCACACTAAGAAATCAGCTCATAAAGACAGAACAAGTTAGTAGGAGCCACAGATCATTTGTCCCAAACAGAGGTTTTTCTCTATACTCATTAACTATCTTGCCCAGTAATGTGCTTGTAATCCTATTAAATCTGATACATCAAAAATTAAAAGAAAAAAAAATTCAGTTGCTGTCTCAAACTGCACTGCAACTCAGATCTAGGACCAAATAAGACGCATTAATTGCTTTACTGCTTCTCCGCAAAGCCACTCTTAAAATATAATTCCTTAATGAAGTCCGTTAATTTGTTCATGGCAGTACACAAGCTGTTCAAAATGACACAGGACTGCACTCTGTTTTCTAACCCCTGCAGCTTCTTCTGTTAGTCACTCTGTCTTGTGTTGTTATCCCATGGATAGTAATTATTTTATAGTGGCTGTAATTAGGAGAGAATTAGGCCTGGTAAACAAAACCTGCCTTCTCCTGTTAATAGCTAAGGATAATAAATTTGGCTCTGACATTCACTATATTTGGACAAGGCTTGGCCTACTTCCAGTTTTCCCAATAAGAACTTTATTATATAATTATGCCTTGGAGGGGCTCATATTACAAGGTAATTTTTTTTTTGTAAAGACACATATTGCATGGCTTCCAGCCAGTAAGTGATATACTGTAATATATGCCTCCAATAAATGTTTCAAACGTAGCCTCACCGAGCAAAGCCCTGCTGGAGCTGCGTGCTGTTCTTCAGCATGCATTATTTACAGGAATTGTTTGTTGAGCTCTTCGTAATGTAAATGATTTCCTTGACACACATTGTCCAATGTTATGACAAGTGTCTGTTTAAAAGCCATGATTTCTTTCTATAGTGAGTGATAGATCTGATCGCCCATATTCCAGTCCCATAAGTAACTTCTGTCAGATGGTATCCCAAAAGGGGCATTTAAACAGTCTTTTATACTTCTGCAAAGAGTAACTGGGGCTTTTTTTTTTTGCATAAATTGTGCTTTCTTTGCTTAAACTGATTTATTTTTTTTCTATTTCTAATACAAATAAAATTATGTCACGGCAAGCCAGATCTCTGAGATTCATGTGCCTTTTAGTTGACCCTTTACTGAAAAGGCCACCTAAACTCGTATAGATCAATGATAAGATGTGGAACCACGGACTGTTAAAGGAAAGAGAGCAACATTTTAAACAGGTTCAAAATCAAGATCATAAAAATTTAACCTCTGCTGAGAAAATCATGAGAATGTAGGCTTCAGTGACATTAACTTCAGAGCCAGAAATAAAAGCATGAGACTTTAAGCAAGCATAGAGGGAAAGACATGTAGTACTGTTTTCTTGGATGTCAGATTCAAAAACAGGAGCCATCTGAAACTCTTGATATTAGCACAGACAGCTTATAATAGGGAGGCTATGTAACGATTTCTCCCAAGATGGAAACATTCCCTCCTAGAGGGGAGCTATATCATCAGGAAGGTAAACTACTCAAAATGGCTTCAGGAAGTCCCTGAAATTGAACAGATTTACTGGGGTCTCTCCCTGTCAAAGGTTTTTGTTTTGTTTTGTTTTTTGCTTTTAAGTTGAGAAGAAGGCTTAGAGAAAACAAACCACAAAGATTCAAACCAAACCCGATACTTGGGAAAAGCAGAAGCCAGCAGAGATGTCTAGAAAAGGTTAAAACCAGAGCCGCTTGGAAAGGACGTTCTCCGACATGTTGTGCCTCCAGGTTTCCAGCTTTGAACAGGTTTTTAGTCATTCAACTGTCTTTGAATCATTTCTTCTCCTGTAAGTAACCCTTCACTCTTGCTCCTATATGTAACACCAAGAAAACTTGTTGATTTATGAACTTTGGTGGTATTCGTACTTTTGTCTATTGTGGGGTTCTTACCTGCATCATGAGTAGACATGCACATTGCATCTCACCAGGGAAAGTTTTGTCACAAAACAAGCAGGAAATAACAAATCAAAAAGAAAGTTTGGTAATAGTTCAAATGAATGTGATACATAAAAGTTGGATAACCAACACAGGCACTCCCCTCCAAGATGGGTTTCAATCTTCTGTCCATAAAAAGCAAGAGTTTTCAGCGACTTGGAATCTTGGCATCCCTAGTACAATTTGCATATGTGTCAGGGCTTACAAGTCACTTAAAGAAGGGACCAACTGCATTTCTAAGTGGTTTTAATATTGAGTAGGGGTTCCTGTTTATTTGGCCATGTTTTCTAGGTCTCGATTGTAGACTCTAGAATTATATGTATATTAAAGTTCTCCTTTGAAGGGAGACTCCAATCGTTCTTCTCTTTACCCTTTGGGAGTTGACTTAAAGTAGCTACCTTGAGTCTGCTAATGCCTAGTCCTCATTTTCAGTAGAGGGTCACTTGAATTACAGGGGGTCTGCTCTGGGGTCTAAAGTGTCTTTCCTCCATCCTTCTCCTTTCCACCCCAATGCTGACATGATCTCAGAGACCAGAGTTCTCTGTAATTGCTCTCCCGCTGTTGCTGTGTACCATGAATCAAGAATGAGGGCACATTTATCTTTGTGTTTGTTATGCAGTAGAGAGTTTGGGCATTCAGACTTAATGCTTTCTTCAAGAAAAATAATTACAATTACTCTTCTGTTCCAAGAATACCATTTTTTTTTGTCAGTAAGGTAAAACTATTAAAATGTTTTTGTAAGCTGACATAATTGCTAAAGAAATTATTGACATTCATATTCGGTATTATGTATATTGAACGTTTCCTGTATACACTGAAGCATCATAAAAACCTGGAAAGTTTAAAAGTAGGTACACATACACACACAAACATACACACCAACACACAGGCACATTCTAGTTTAATAGCTCAAAGCACTTAATACAGCAATCCTGTCTATCCTCAGGAAATCCCAGAAGAATGTCAAAATTCTGTCTCTTGCCATTCCTGTGACTGTGCAGCTTTTCTTCTTGCTTTTCAGAAAAAAACAAAAGCATGGAGAGATTAAGTTGCATGTTTCAAATGCTGCAGTAAATCAGAGGAGATTGCCCAGGACCACAAATTCTGAAGCAGCTTTGCAAGCAATGCCTCCTTCTGTTCTTTTCCTGTTGCACAAGAATTACATCTATCCAGGCTTTAATTAGACCAAAGTACTCATTTCATTTTTGATGATCAGTTGGTAATCAAAGCTTCATTTCTAATAGCAATAGTATCAGGAAAATATGACCAGCAGTGTTGGTCATGTTCCAATTAATAAAATACTATTTTTCATAAAAAGAATGACATTTGTGGAACTAGCACTAAATGATAGATTTTACATGCAACCAGAAAAGCAGAAAGGAAGTCATATTCCTCATTCTTTTCCTCGTCTTTCTGTATTAGTCTTTAATATTGTGAAGTGTTCTATTTGGTTGTAAAAATCACTATTGAAGAAATATAAATTTCTTTACTATAATTTCTCCTGTGGCTGGATTGATCATTTTGATGGCTCTGCAAATAGATTGTCAGAGAGACGAGCTTAGACCTTAAAGGAATGTGATGGAAAATTAAATATCTTTTCATCCCAAATGCATTTGTAAAAACAAAATTAGGAACTCATAAGGAAAAATCGGGTCATAGACATGGGAAAGACATAGTAAGTCACCCCTTTATACGCTCCCTGCTCATGCAGCTCCCTAGAGGTCTTTGTCCATTTTAAACATCATTCTAGGGTTGTCATTGACGTCTGAAAGGACCCTCCCCTTATCACTCTGACGAGAGCAATATATGTAATGTCTGGACTGCCTTGCTGCCCTAGTCAATGCCCTTTACACAAAATAACAGCTAAATAAGATGTTTCCCTTCCCCTACCATGACCACACTGTCATTGAAATTTTCTGTTCACAAAATTTGCCTCCAACTTTAGTGTATGGAGTTGGGTCAAGATTTGGCCACTCTATTAAGTTGTTCAGTCTTTCCTCATAAATCAGTCCCTTTAGCTCCTGCGTCATGGTGGTGGCTGTTATGTGACATCCTCTCAGTTTTGGACGTGGCTCTCATATTGACATCTCCCAGCCCCAAACAGAAGTTGACATGAGAACTATGTCTAAACAAGCATGAAGCAATCCTCTCTTCCCATGCTTATTCAGATGACGGCACATCAGGAGCAGAAAAGAAAGCTTCCGCATTGAATCGGGTAAAGAAAACCTCACACACAGTATTTTCTTACTCCTCGTCTCATATATTTTGTTAACAACATTCAGATCCATGGTACATCATGTACAGTAATGTGTAGTCTGGCTAGAACAGACAAAAAAAAAAAAAGCCAGTTTGTATCAGAGCAGTTAACTTGGCTTCCATAATTCCTCCCCTGCTGCTCCTCTCATCCCTCTTCGGCTGTATTTCACTCCATTAACTACAGCAATGGGCATTTTGCACTCAATAAATGTGTGTGGGTGCGCAGGGGTGTTTGTATTGGGAAAGAGTTTATGCAGACAACTCCAAATAGCTCCCAAAGTGATTGCACAATTAAAAAAAACTATTTCCCGGCTGTGGATTCTTATTTCTTAAAACATCATCTGTCAGCCTGGCTACGGAGATTGACGTTCTGAACAGTTTTTTCTTTTAAACCCTACGGGAATATCTTCTTCATGTCTCTGCCCAACTGTATCCCTCTTTTTCGTTCTTTCTTGTAGTTTGATTGTGAGATTAATTCCCAAAGGGCTATCAACATCCACTGAGGATGTCAAAGGAGCGAGTTCAGGTTCAGGTCTTGTAAGGTTCTGAACTCTCTTGCAGACTGTTGCAAGCACTTTGAACCTAAGTTTTGAAATTTCCTATTAGCTTGTGAGGATGGTAAAATAAGCTCCAACACGGGGACTTCCAACTGTGACAAGCTTGGCACAGATCTGATCTGCTTAGAGGGGGCAGAGGACAATTTGGGGTTCCCTTGAGGGGGTTACTATAGCCACAGCATGGCTTATCATTTTTGGGAAAAAGAGTGTTTGTGACACAACCTTTATGCTAACAACTTGGGCTTAAAAGTTAGATTGAGGCTCTTTTATAAAAATGGCAATGAAGATGGAGATGCAAAATTTGCTTGGGACTCTCCTTGGTTAAGGAATTGAGGATAAAGAAGAAAAACCGTCTTTATCAGCTGAACTCAGATGCACTGAGTACTGAGAAAACCTGCCTAGTATCTTGAACCGGCCTACATAAAGAAGTATAGGCACTGATTGCAAACTCTGCCTACGGTGCTATTGCGAACTACCCTGTAGGAAAATATGAACTACGTGTTGTTATACACTCTTATGAGTTTTGTTGGAAATACAAATTTCTTACTTTTTTATGGGATATAAGAATTGTAGTGTATTTTAAATAAAATTTATACTAAAATTGTATCCAGTAACAATTGGGTCACACCAAACTACAAATGGCTGGTGATTTACAATGAACAAATTCTAATGAGGATGCATAAGAACCCTGTAAGTTTAGACAGGAGGTGTCATTAAAGCAGATGGAAGATCAGTTGACCTTGGGGATCTTTATCATCTTAATACTGCGAGTTTTAAGGATGTTCTGCATAGTCACTTACCCTTTTCGGAAAGTGGAAATCATACTCTATTCAGTCTATAGAGATGAGACTCTGACCCACACTGGCCTGCTCTGGGCCATGTAGAAACTTAACATATCAACCTTGACACTCACGTGTGTTTGATCAAACAATCAAAACCCAAGAACCGAGGGACTCTCTCCACAGATAGTTTTGCAGTATTATTATGATGTTTCTGAAATTGCTCTAAATATATAGAAATTCCGTCTCATTGGAAACGTATCTCAACTGAATTTCCCATATCCCACTGTAACCTTCCCAAGGACTCATGCACGTGCCTGAATGCCTCTCCAAATATTTACCACGCAGCTCTTCTGTCTCCTTAGCAAGCTCAGTTCAACAAAGCCTCTGTGCTTGCTGATGGCTCTGTCATATGCTTGACCTCCCACTGGTCTCATAACCAGCTTTGTTCCTTGATCCAAAACTATCTCAGATGGATTATCCCAGTGATCAGGCTTTCTCTATCACACTCTAGTCCTTAATTTCCTCCATTGTACTTATCCTTATATGAAGTCCTCATTGATTCCATGTTTATAATGCATCATCTATAGATGTCCACTGAATTACAATTTCAGAAGGACAAAGATTGCATCCTCTTTGTACTAACCAAGTCCCAAAACATAGTATGCTCTCAATAAAATTTTAAGAAATGATTAATGCAAATAAAATATGAGAGCATTTAGTTACCTGTTGACAGTTGCCAATAACTTGAATCTGCAAAAAGTAGAGGAAGCTACATCATAAATATTAAAATCTGCCTCTGAGAAGAGACAACGTAGATGATCTTGCTCATTGGTGGCATCTGAGTCGAGCCCAGCAGACAGCACAGAGGACACACAGATCCTTGAAGAAAACCAATGCAAGAGAGTAGCAATTAGTTACATCTGCCCAAGTACCAGCAGACACAGCGGAGGCTGGGTGTGCGGATCGTGTGAGCAGGAGACAGAAAGATGCCGGCTTGCTAAAAAGCAATCATCTTCCTTCTCTCCAGTCCCTGTGGGGTTCATTCACTTGGAAGAGTGACTGCAGTGCGTTCCACTGCAACTACCAGGTTCACTGAGATGGGCAGGAGACACAAGTGGCAGCCACATGTTTCCCTTCAGTAATGGTCCTGGCTGTTGACCAATTCCAGAGAAGTGTTATGTAGCCTAGGAACTTGAGAGGCCAGCACAGCAGCTACTTTTTTTTATGCTTTTCATAACAAATAATAGGACATTGTGGAGAAGCACAGGGAGAGAGGGAACCAAACAGGGCCCTTCAAATAAAAGCAAAGATCCCTAAAGATACTGAGGCTAACAAAGGCAAGCTGCAGCCCTTGTGGATGTGGTGTGTCTCAGTCCTCAGCCTAGGACATAAGGGGATGCCTTCACTTACTGTTGCTGTCCCTGGGCAGAGGTGAGAAGGATGCTGTTTAATAACAAAGGCAGTCCCCAATGAGAGCAAGTCTAATTACAGGAGAAAAAGAAAGCTTGGAGAAAGAAAGGGTTTGGTTTCCTCCAGACATCATTTTATCACTAGCTCGACAAAGAAGCTTCAAAGGTCATCTCTTTGCAGTCACTAAAACACCAAAACAGTCAGGCAAGTGGCACAGAGTTTGCAGCTGAAGCCCCAGATGCTTCACTTCTGAAGGCATCTTCTCACAATGGCAGCTTTTAAAAATTTGTTTCCCTCCTTTTAATTGAAGAAAGTTTTTTGTTCCTCTGGATATGTGTAAGTGGACCACAGGACCAAAAGAATAAATAGGGTAGCGAAGAAAAGCAGTGAGCAAGCAAACTCCCCCAGCACAGGAGTCAAGTCAGGGAGTAATCCAAGGGTTGAAAGAATCAAGAAAAAGAATACATGATGCTACTTGGTTCTTGAGAAAATTTCAGAATTATGAAAATCTCCTGCCATGTACACTAAATGATTCTTTTTCTCAAATGAAGAATAATCTTCTAAAGTACCATTATCCATTATTAAGTGACTACAAAAGAAAAGATGTATAATGTCTCAAGCCCCAGCAATTCTTACAATATCATTGTATCTCCTACGGCATCTCCCAGTAAAAATATTGGTTACAGTTAACATATGGCTATAAAGAACTAAAATGCCATTTTTTTTTGCAAATATATACCACAATCCTAATTCTTAAAGTTTAGATGGGGGTGAGTTGGCCTGAATTGAGGAGGATATACCATGTACAGTGTGGCCAATCCAGGAAGAGAAGGTAAACTCCAGATCAGACATTAGTATCTGAACCTACAGATGGCTTCTAGATAGCAAGAATCAAGTTCAGAGTTACATGTGAAGCAGATCCATGCCTATCAACTCCTGAAATCTTGTTCTTGTGTAAAATTCAATTTGACTCTTCTCAGGAAAATTTAGACTCACAGAACTTCAAAATCCTGTGACCCTTGAGGATTGGGCACGGAGGCAACAAGTGATGTCGTTTGTCCTGCTAAGGCAACAGCTACCAGATTCATATAAACAATATGCTATATCGTTCACTGAATTCTTTGACCTGCTGGTTTTTGCACCCCCCCCACCTACTCTGCGCGGATAAATAGTACTAAAAAAATGTGGGCATGGGAAAGAAACTCTTTCATCCCTCTGCAGCACCAAGAATGCCATAAGATTGTCTCAATCCTTGACTATAAAGAACAGAAGACACTGTCATGAAAGGTAGATTTCTCTGAGTGTCTCTATGGGACTGAGTGTGAACCTGTAAATGTACACAGCTCATTCCTATTCTTGGTCTCATATGGAAAACGCTGCAACTTTGGGTTTTGGGCTTTTAATGTACACTGCTTTCCTCTCCCATTTCTGCGTTGTTGGTTGTTTTTTTTTTTTGCCATTTTCTGCTTTAATGTACAGTGGAGGCAGAGCAATCTATAAAAGCAAAAATGAGATCCTCTTAGGAGAGCATTTGAAAAATCTTCCAATAAGTGCCCATTGTCCTCAGGAAAACAAACCCAAGTTCATCGACACAGCCAAAGAGATTCTGGGTAGCTTGATGGAGCATCACCTCTAAAACAGCATCACGACCCTTCCCACCAGGGCTGGTCCCCTCAAGTTCCTTTCCTCCACGAGGATAGAGCCTTGGCTCTTCTATCATATCATCTTTTACAAAGTTACCTCCCTAGGTAAACTCTAAAGCACATTCCTCAGCCACAGTGTACTGATGTCAGTTTGTCCCCTGCCTGCTGTCTTCATAGTCTCATCAGCAATGATACATTTTTATATTGCCTGCTTTTCCTAGCCTACCTTTGTAGAAAAGCTCCCAGAAAAGAATTTGGGTGGCTGTGTATTTCTGTTTCCTCAGGCCCCAGCATGGTGTTCTTTATAGTTAACCAATTGGCAGACAGAATGAATGAAAAGAGAACACTTCCATTTGTTTACAAAAAACACTGAATTTTTTTTATTGTTTATTTATTTATTAAAGATTTCTGCCTTCTCCCCGCCACCACCTCCCATCCCCCCCATCAAATCCCCCTCCCTCATCATCCCTAAGAGTAATCCAGGTTCCCTGCTGAATTTTTAAAGAAGTTTATTAGCACTGTGTAAGCTGCCTAAAAACTGATTAACTCTTACAGATGGAAGATCTAGAAAGGAAGAGTTAAGTTTTCATTAAAATCACTAAAATTTTTAACCAGACTCATTTGACAAATTTAGGAAATCTCTGCTCTGTGCTTGACTTCTTTTATAACAGAAACATGTGAGGACATTGAGGGTGGCTTCTAGAACTGGTGTTGTGTCTAGAACTATCCATTGATGCTGCCACAGCACGAGTGTTTTACGTAGAAGAATCCAATTCCTTGCAAAGAACACACCCACAGGAATAAGAGATATTCTAACCCTACCTTGGAATGCCTGGCACAATGTTTGAATGATGTTTTAGGATTCAAAAGGATAGAATCAGCAATGAACTAACTAACTGAAATTTAGATAGCAACACTCACTGTTTTCACTGTCTGTATCGAGGTTTGGTTGAGTCTATACCTATGGTGGAGGTGTTTAAGTGGTGAGAATATCTTTGTTAAGTTAGTAAGGTGAGTACGATGAACCATTCCCTAGAGATCCTTTGGACCAGAGTTGGTAATCCAAAGGCCAATTAGTTTTAGAAAGTTGAGTCTGACCTTCTGGGAAATAAGGGAGCTGGAGGCTGTGTTGAAACCCAAAGACAGCCCAAAACACCACTTTTTCCTACACCTTGCAAAAATTATCTTTTCCTTTAGTGGATTCTCCTGATATCTCGTATATAATAAAAATAAAGTTAATGGACAGAGCCCTTTGCTATGGAGTTCTGTGGGTCACTCTGATGAACTATAAAACTGCAGAAGGGTGTCCCTGGAACTCTAAAGTGTACAGTTAGTCATTCAGAAGCACAGGCACCCTAAGATGCCTGGGGATCCCCAGAGTGTGGCTAGTGTCAGTCTTGCAGAGGAATGAGTCTTTAACTTAAGGGATTTCTACTAACTGAAGGTGATAATAAGCATTAGTATCTTATTATTTTGCACTCATTTCAGACAATGTCTAAAGAATGTGGCTACTCATGTAGGATTTAATAAGATCAGTAAAAAGCCATCTACAGTAATCTTTGTTTTGTTAGGTCCTACTCCACCCCCAAATATCAACAAAGGACCAGTAATGCATTACACATGTTAATGTAAAGTCTTCATTTTTCTTAAAGATTTTTATTTTTTTCATTATATTATTCTGTCCTTTGGTTACCGTAAAGTATTTAAGATTGTTCAGAATATGTTGAATTTAATGTTTAGCATTCATATTTACCATGTGGACAATGTTCTCTGATCCTATTTTTACCTTTATTTAATCTAGGATATTCACACACATACACACAATTATTTATCTATACAGTCAGATAATATTTTATATTCAGAAAAATATGTCAGTGCATGTTTGTGTGTGTATATAAATATGCATATACACATTTGTATGTACAATACTTAGTATTAAAAAAGCAAAGAACAGGTTTTTTTGCTTAACTTCATTCACTGTTTTCATCACTGAAGTAAAAGTTACTCTTCTGTGAAAAATCCTTTAGACTGTTTTTCTTAAAATAACTGGTCAAATAAACAATTTGAATATTTATGTTCTCAGGGGAGCAGAAAAAGTACCATTTTCTTTGGTTGACTAATTAACTGCGTAACATTGACATAGCGACTGCCTTAATATTCTCCTTACCAAGTATACTTCCCATTGAGATGACGTCAAAGGACTTAGCAGTGTGGACAGACCCATAAATCTACCTAGTTTCAAACTGAGATGAAGATCTCCAAACTTAAATTCGGTATAGGTCACAGGCAGTGCAATGAATCACATTCTCCAAAGACATTTGACCTGACTGCAAATTATTCCCATGTTTTGAAGATGCAACAGCCTGCGTAAGGAAACTCTGGCCCTTTTGTCTGCAATCCTTTGGAAATGATATATGGCTACCCAAGTACACACAGAGCCAAGTTGTGGATCTTGATACAGGAACGGTATAATGAAATAGAATGAGGCACTTTTCTCACTTACCTGTGACAAAAATTACATTTGGCAATGACAAACAACACACAATTTTCCTATTATGTATGGCTACTTCCAGATGAGAACTGAGCTCAATGGCTCATTCACGTTTTAGTAGTGGTTGGAAACTAACCACGAGTACCCGTTCACGCCTAGGGATTCTCTTCTGTACTGGAAATGACCTAATGACCACCAATATCCTTGCAATTTCTTCCTTCCTCTTTTGTGTAATTTCTGGCCAAGCAGGTTGCCCAAACTACTGAACTACTAGCCTACCAAAGCCCCAAAACTTTAAGATTGTCAGTTTCCTCATTTTCGAGAAAACCCAAAGCATATAGTAGACAGGTAGGTCTGATAATACTTCAAAATTCTTGTCCACCCCCAGGCCCAATGAAATAATTAATGTGGACAAAATAATCCACTGTAAAATGAGCTTGTCAGAAGAATCTTTGTGTTTGTTCTGTAGACATAGAACTATACTCCAGTTACTTTTGTCTGCACACACTCCTACAGAAGCTCTGGGGATGCGAAGGTTCACAATGAATTTGCTATCAGGTTCAGGGCATCGTATCTTTTTGAACAACCTTCGGTTTACTAAGGATAATTGTAGTTCTATCTGACTTTTGTTCTACAAATGGGGACAAGATGTCATTTTCCCACCAGTCTCCTTCCATCTCCATACTGTGCATGTACTCTAAAGCGTAGACTCTAAGAGAGCAAACTGCAGTAACTTTGGGATATTGGACTTTTAAAAATCACTTAAAAGAAATCATATAATGAATGAATAAAAAATATCTTTATTAACTATTTCATTCTTAGAAAATGAAATGGGATCCCAGCACTCGGGAGGCAGAGGCAGGCGAATCTCTGTGAGTTCGAGACCAGCCTGGTCTACAAGAGCTAGTTCCAGGACAGGCTCCAAAACCACAGAGAAACCCTGTCTCAAAAAACCAAAAAAAAAAAAAAAAAAAAAAAAAAAAAGAAAAGAAAATGAAATGGGTCTTTATTTGCTTCCACATAAATCAGTAAATAAAAGATATAAAGTGCAGAATGGAAACATTTGATTTGGACAACCTATTTAATTTAATTGAGTTTTTTTCTTTGAGAATTTTGTGTATGAGTTTTGCGTTAACATCATTTCTACCCCTCCCTTGCATTCCACCAATTCCTCTGGTCTCCTGTCCCACTACCCTCTCAATTCATGACCTAAACACACACACACACACACACACACAAACAAACAAACACATTTCTGAAGGCATTTATGGACCAAGGCAAAACCCATCATACTTTGACTTCTTGCTCTAAAGTTAAGCCTTCCTCAGAGGTCTTTGTGCAAAACCAAAGATAAATGAGTTGTAATTCTGCAGAGACACTAGCTAGTGGGAGCACCTTGAGCTAGAACCTGAACATAGCTGAGCTTCTGGTTTGCATTTGAGGGAAGGGGATTCAGTGCGTTGACCACAGGAGTACGTAGCTTAGTCTGGATATGCTTGAAGAGTACAGGCTGGAAAGCCAGGTTTTCTCAATCTTATTTCAGTCAAAGCTGCCTAATACTCTCACAATCATTTACCTCGATTTCTAAATAGGATTTTGTTTGACAAGTGTTATTTGTTTTTAACATTAAAGAAACAATTGGAATACTGCTAGTTCGGGAAGACATGTTTTACCTGCTCTCCCTCTTTGTCTCCTTGTCCCTTTATCTGATTAGAGCTACCAGTCCCCACATAATTCATCTTCTCTCCATTTTTTTTTTTTTTTTTTTTTGGGTTTTTCGAGACAGGGTTTCTCTGTGGTTTTGGAGCCTGTCCTGGAACTAGCTCTTGTAGACCAGGCTGGTCTCGAACTCACAGAGATCCGCCTGCCTCTGCCTCCCGAGTGCTGGGATTAAAGGCGTGCGCCACCACCGCCCGGCTCTTCTCTCCATTTTTTAATAAAGGGACCAGAGCAGCGAATCTTAACCAATGACCTTCCTCCATCATTTCCCCTTTTTCTGTTTAAACAAAAAAAAAAAAAAAGGAAGGCTTGGCCCTCATAGGTTAGAACATAGGTGGGTAGAGTAAACAGAACAGAATCCTGGGAGGAAGAGGAAGTGAGCTCAGACTCAATAACTCTCCTCTCTGGGGCAGATGCGATGAAGCTCTGACCCAGGATGGACGTAGGCTAGAATCTTCCAGGTAAGCACATCTTGGGGTGCTACACACCTTATTAGAAATGGGCTAGTCCAGGTGCGAGAGTTAGCCGAGAAGAGGCTAGATATAATGGGCCAGTGTTTAAAAGAATACAGTTTGTGTGTTGTTATTTCGGGGCATAAGCTAGCCAGGCGACCAGGAGCTGAGGCAGCAGGAACATAGCCCGCAGCTCCCACTATAGTAGAGTATTTGTTAAACATGAAATAGACCCTAAGCTCACTCCCCTGGACCACCCTGTCCTAGTTAGGGTTTCTATTGCTGTGATGAAACACCATGACCGAGAAGAGGCTAGATATAATGGGCCAAGCAGTGTTTAAAAGAATACAGTTTGTGTGTTGTTATTTCGGGGCATAAGCTAGCCAGGCGACCAGGAGCTGGGGCGGCAGGAACAAACCCCGCAGCTCCCACTACACAGCACTCAGGTAAATTAAGGAGGTTCGCATCCTTACCTTTGAGGAGTGCCTGCTTAAATTACTGTAGGGACACACCTGGCTTCCTCGACCCAGGTTCACACCGTAGGGATTGTATTATAATGCAACTCTTTTCTGTAGTGTACAGCATGATATTAGTCTTGCTATACCTGTCATTCATTCAGCTGCACAATCTTTATTTTCTATGAGACAATACTGAAATAATTCTAAGCCCACGGAAAGACAATTCGGGCTGTTGGGTCTTTAAAACAACAATAACAGCAATATGGTGATATGTTATTTTTTTCGGAGGCAGTAAAACTCAGTTGTAAAATGAATTTTTTTAAAAAAAAAAAAAATTCTCTACTCTTGAAGTCCTGACATGATCAGCACTGGACGTGACCCAAGGATGGGATGAGGAACATGAATGGATGACTGTTTCCTTAGCAACAGGAAACATAGATTTCCTCTGAAACAGAGAGGCTAAAGAACCTTTTCTCGTCGTTTTCTTTCCATCTGCTTGGTGCTTCACAGAACAGTATGAAATTTTCATATTTTTCACCACTATTCTTAAAGACCTGCCATATGCAAAACAACAATTATTTTTTCAAATGGTTGAATAGGGCTCTCTTTCCACGCTGTGCATGAAGCTACCTTACTAATGCACAAGGAACTCTGTACATTGAGGCTATCTACAAACACAGGAATCTCAGCTCTTTCTGTATATGCTCAAACAGCATTTAAAGACAAAGATGTTTGGTCTCCTAGAAAATATTGTTTAGTCATTCTCATCCAGCACCAGTATTTAACTACTCTCTGATTCTGATCCCCACCAGCATTGAAAACCACACCCCTAAGAAAATCTAAGGTATTAACAAATCAATTGGAAAAAAAAAAAACCATTAATTCTATCTTTTGGAGATAAGAGCATAAGAGACATTTCAGAGAGTCTAGTTGACATTTTTCCCTGATTTAATTGTTTTGCAGAACAAGAGTTCAACAAACTAATAAATCAAGGTTCCCCAAAAGGTCAATCTCTAAATCTACCTTGGGTTTTTGGGTATAGAAAGAACTGATAATGTGGCATCCACTGCTGAAACATCCACCCCAAGTCTGGTTCTCCCTAGGCTCCCTACACCTAATGCAGAAGAAGAATGGATCCAGAAGCTCTTCCTTAGCTGTGTTCCATTGGGAATACAGTTCCAGAAGCCTCAGAGAATAACTGGCATCTGTCTCCTCTCTGGCCCCTTTTAGGCAGACTAATGCTCACAGATCTTGTTGGCCTGAGTCAATGCAATGGATCAGGAAAAAGTGGGAAGGATTTAGTTCCAGCCACACCTTGGGTAGTGATGGAGGACAGAAGATGTCAGATCCCCTGAAACTAGAATTTCAGATGGTTGTGAGTGTCCATATAAGTGATGGAAATTAAACACAGGTCCTATAAGAGAGCTGACCCATCTCTCCATCACTAAGATTCCCAATTTTTAATTTTTTTTTTTTTTTTTTTTTAACAAATGAGATCTCAAATTTGAGAGAGCCCATTTTTTTTAGGGACCTTCACTACATTGGTTCATTCATCTATTGCCCCTCCCAGCACAGTTTCATGATGATGCCTACCGTGGGCTAGTTGTATTGGGCAATTAGAACCACAAGACCTAAGTGAGGAGGCAGGCAGGCACTCAGGCTGATGTGCATGTGATAGAAGTAAGTCAGGGACTATGAGAAGTCAGAGACATGACACAGTAACAAGGGTTGAATGATGGAATTGAAAAGCAACCCATCCAAAGCTCAAAAGATACAAGGACCAGGAAAGATGCTATATCAATATAAAAATATAAACCACTTAAAAAATCATAGGTAAAAAAATATGAAAGACTGCCACAGGTAAATGTAAAGAACTGAGTTGAATTTTTTTTTCAAATATTGTATAGAGTTAAAACACTATGACTGAGAGGATTAAACCAATGTCACTTTTGCAAGAGTTCATTAAATAAGAAAATCAGTTAATAATAATACATGTGACAATGATAATAAATGAATATGGATAAAAATAACTTGATATGTTATAGAAACTTCCTGCTAAACAGTGGTATGCAGAACAAAAATATTGTCCCCATTCAGGAGCTTGCTAGAAATGCAAACTCTGTTTTGATGATACGTGTCAGGACCCGTATCTTAGCAAGATTCATGGCAGTAGTAAGCAAATGCTCAGGTTGGATGCTCAATGAGCTATATAGTATGCTAGATGCTCTACATGGATTTCTCCCTTAAAGCTAAGAGGAAGGCAACACTTTTGAGATACACTTGATACTGGATCTTGAACTTAAAGTAAGGTCAGCAATTTGCCCATGGTAGCCCAAAGGATAAAGTGGTAAGATTTGTTTGAAGCATAGGAGCTTGACTTTCCATCCAAGGCTCTCTTTATCTGCAAACAAAGTGGTTCTTAAAAGGCTGATAAGTGGGCAAGCTGGCCAGTGTCTTGGATTGTTGGTTTGGACTCACTCTATAACTACCAGAAATAAGTTGTTCTGGTTTTGTTTTGTTGCTTGTTTTTGCTTTTTAATTTACCAACCACAGAGTCTATCTGCATGGACTTACTAAGTGTTACACTAGACATAAAAGGTGAGTAGAGATTGTTTAAGCCCAGTTTATGAACCTCCTGATAGCCCATGTCTCCAGCAGTTTTTATGCCCAGATCTTGCTAGGAGACTTGAGGAATGGAACATCAGTATCCCCAGTGATAAAATCCCAAGCAAGATTTCATAGACTTTAGGAATGCCTGTACACTTCAGAGTCTGGAGTAGAGTTTTTCTTCATCCCACAATATAAGTCCTAGACAGTGCACATCAATGTGAAAGGCCATTCAGAATTCTATCAGCCACTAAGTTGGAGATAAAGAATAAAGAAGAAATTACCAGATAACACCCGTGGTAAATTATCCCAACATTTCTTCAGTTCCTTTCAGCTAGTTAAGAAACACATTCTTCTAACTGAAAATCAAAACAAAATAGTTTTCAAAATCTCTTTTCAGTCATTGGAACAACCTTAAAATTTTGTTCTCCTAAGGTCTTTTCAAATTCAATAGGTGACATGCAGCAAAAATATGTCAAATTCATTTGTTTGCTTTTAGAGAGACAGGTAGCTCTTGCGAGGCTTGGATGACTGTTTTCAGGTTTGGTCTAACAGCAACTTAAAAGCAAGATGACTGTAATCAAGGTAGAGACGTGGCAAAATTCTATAATGCAAGTACATATTTTACTTTCCCCTGGCTTTGAGAGAGGGAGGCTAGAGAAGCAAAACAATTGCTCTAGAGACTGTGTAGTTCACTTCCACACATGCACTACAGACGGAAGGTATCTTCCATTATAATCCCAAGACCTTGAATTAACTTCTCTCTCTTCTATCTACGTTTGTAGGTAACATTGGTAAGGTTAAAGTTGACAATTTCTTCCAGCTGAAAGAAGCAAAAAGTTAGATTCACAGAGAACCCCAGTGTTGCTAGATCATAATAATCTCTTATTTCCTTAGGAAAGCATTATGGCTTGCATAGGAATATCTTATAGGTGGCTCATCATGCAATTGAATGAGACCTTTCTTCTGTGTGTGTAGGTGTGTGCTCATATGTATGTGGGTGTGTATGTGTGTGTATATGCACCTGTATGTGTATACATGTAGTCTCAGGTGTTATTCCCCAGTAAACATCAACATTTTTTGAGTTTATTAAGATGGAGTATTTCACTGGTCAGGGTCTCACCAAGTATACTGGGATGGTAAACCAGAAAGCCCCTAAGGACTCACTTGTCTCTGCCTCTATAGTGCTAGAGTTCTAAAGCCCTGTCCACCTGCCATACTAGCTTTTGTCATTTGGCTAGTGGGCTCTAAAATGGTGTCTGAACTTGAATTCTCTTGCTTGCAATGCAAGGACTTTACCAACTAAGACATCTCCCCAATTCCTCTTTCTGTTCTCTTCAAGAAGCCATCAGCAGGAGGGATGTTAATGACAATTGTCAGTCTCCTCAAAATGTTGCTTTTTCGGAAAATTATAAAATAATATGGCTCTTAAGAATATGTATTTCTCTTTTGTTTGGTAAAATAGTGTGGCAGCCTTCAGCCAAGTCATGTAGACAGTATATGGCAAATCCAGTGTGCTTGTATCAGAGTATCTGGGCTGCAAGTGTTGTGATCTCCTTCACAGACAATTGTGATGCTGGTGAAGGCATGCCAGATTATTTACCCTATGTGACCTTGGCCTTTGCATCTAACAGAACAACTATGCACACATTTCCCCAGATGCTTTTGTACTATTATGATAGATAATATTTATAATGTTTAGTATTAATTGTCATGAAGACAGACTCTAGAATTACTTGTGAGTCAATGCTCTGACTATGTCTCAGAAGAGTTACCTTGATTATTTGGGCATAATTTGGATGGATGATCCTGGAATAGGTGGTATAATTAAGCTATACACTAGGAAACACACATCTCGTTCTGCTTCTTGACTGAGGATTCAGTGTGAATAGATCCCTCAAGCTTCTGCCACTGTAGTGTCTCTAATATCCTAGACCATAGACAGAAACTGAATTAAAAGAAACCATTTATCCATTAGATGCTTACGTCATAGCATTTTATCTCAACAACAGTAAGTGGACTGAAGATCAAAACTGATAGCAAGTAGTAAGACAATGTCTATAACAGACAGCTATGTGGTGTTTATTACATTAGAATTGTTTATGGCTGATTCAAGCTCCCAATGCCTTGACTTCTTGCCATCACAGACTATACCTTGAGTTGCAAGCCAGAGTGAATCTTTCTCCTTTAAGTTGCTTTGGTCAGGGTATCTTATCACAGCAAAAGGAAAAGAATGTAAGGTGACATCATTCTGTTTGCCACATAAATACGTCCCAAAGTCATCAGTGGCTTACCACCAAGTGTTATGACAGATGTGAGGAATAAGTGGGAATTTAGATTTCTAGCTAGGCTTATGCCAAAAAAAAAAAAAAAAAAGAAAAAGAAAAGCCTTTCCCCTACCTCTCAATGTATATAAAAACTAAGCTATCATTTTTTTCATTGGAAACTGGATTTTTACAACTCCTTACAAGTTATATGAATGACTTAATAAGAATGAAATATATCTCATGAACTCCCAGCATGCCAGCTGACTGAACGAGGAGCACAGTGACAAAGGATAAAACCTCCAAATGGGTCTGGGATAGGCACCGAAATGAAAGCCCATGTAAACTACTTCAGACAGCAACCATGCTGAACAGCAGTGGGACAGTTGACCAATGGGTCAAAACTCATGAGTTTCTTCTGTCTTTAACCTTCTCTATCAGCTTCTCTACCATTTTGTGGCCTGATCTTAATGCTAAATATTATCAATTTTGTTTCTATTTGTATTTCACTTCAGGCACAGAAATCTATAATAGCTAAATATATAAAGTCACTCTAGTTGATCTAACAATGCCATGCTAGTTCAATTTATCCTTTTTTCTCATTCTTTTAAGTCAGACTAAGGAGAAAAATGACTAATCTCTTCTATTCAAGAAATCTGAATTCAGGCTTTTGGACATGCCAGTCACAAGAGAGACTGGGAAATATAGTCTAGTTGATATGCCCAAAAGCCAAGTATCTCAGTTAAGGGCTCTATTGTGGTGATAAAACAGCCCAGACCAAAAGCAACTGGATGAGAAAAGGGTTTATTTGACTTACATTTCCACAACACAATCAATTACAAAGATAAGTTAAGGCAGGAACTTAAGGCAGGAACCTGGAAGCAGGAACTAAAGCAGAGACCATGAGGAATGCTACTTTACCAGTTTGCTTTAATGGCTTGCTCAGGTTGCTTTCTTATACAACCTAGGACCATCCAGCCAGGGGTAGAACTTTCTTGTGTGAGCTCCCATACCAATCATCAAAGTCAAGCAATGCCACAGGCTTCCTTATGGTCCAGTTTTGCTGTCATCTTCTCAACTGTGGTTCCCTATTCTCAAGATGAGTCTGGGTCATATCAAGTTGAGCTAAACCAACCAGCAGAGAAAGGAATCATGCTAACCATTTAGCAAGCTATTCAAAGGTTTACATAGTTTGCTTAAGATAGCTCCTCCTGCTCCTCAAGTATGCTAACATTGTATTAATTCTGGCGTATATTAAATTATGTTTCATGTAACTATAATAAATGAGAAGCACAGCCCTCTGTTTGTATCTTGCTTAAAAAGCACCTAGTGTGGCTTCCTGACACAGTTGCTGACAGATGTTGTGTTTGCCATGAGGAGCAAAATAGGATTTGTTCAGCGAGCAGCAATGAGCAAACTGTGAGTGCCTAACAGTTTCTCACCTTTCAAGTGCTGATAATTATCCTAAAAGACCGGTTCTCAAACAAGGCTTCAAAATACTGAGATGCCCACATATCAAAATACCTAACAAAGGCTTAAAGTTCCCAAAGTCTCAAATGTCAAAAATCACAATCTTGAATGATTAAAACCCAAATGTTGAAATTCTGAAAACTGTAATTCCCAAGAGAGAGGGTGGGGAGAGCTATGACACATCAGAGGCAGAAACCTGAATTATTTTAGGGTAAGAATCAGCTTCATCATATGGTAGTGAATTTTTCCATTGAAAAATAAGTCATCTAGAGAACTAGCTCAGTTTGTAGGGTGCTTACTTAGGATTCATAAGCCCTGGGTTCAGACCCCAGCACTGCACAAACATTGGCTGTGATAAGACACTTGTAATCCTGGCCCTTGGGATTTAGAGGCAGAAGGTTGGGAGTGCAAGGTCTATCCTCTAATACAAAGTGAGTTTAAAGAAAGTATGGGATACATCAGACCCTGGGGTATTGGGAGAGAGTGGAACATAAGTTGTTTGCTTTGGCATTTTGAATAGCTAAGGAAATTGCAGGGCCTCTTAATGAACTAAAGTCACACTTTACTGGGCAGTGGTTTGGAAATGATGATGGACAAGGTAGGATAAAGGTGCTTAGGAGACAGCTTGCTGTTCCATCACCAGTATAGTTTCACAAAATTCGTGGTTTCTCACTGCACTGCAAAGTGGATTTGGAAAATACTGAAAAATAGAGAAGAATGAAATAGAAAAATGAAAGAGGAAAGGCTTATGCCAGGGAATATTAAATCATCAAAGAATTTCAAAAGCACCAGTAGTACTTCGAAAGCAAAGGTGAATGTATTCTCTGAGAAAAGCCACACCCTGAAATAAAAACAATAAGCGGCTAGTTATCCAAGGTGATGCCAGACCTCAAATAAAGTTAAAGATGTTGAAAATTGGGGCTGGATAAATGGCTCAGAGGTTAAGAGAGCTGGTTGCTCTTCGGGATGATGGGGATTCTATTCTCAGCCTTTTTATGAGCTCTTTGAACACTGTGTGCAGACAGTGCAGAGACATACCTGCATGAAAACACCCATACACATGAATTAATAATCTAGAAAAAACAAAGATGTTGGCTACATTCTGTGCTCCTTCGTTCTGGGAACCTGACTGGAGTAAGAAGGGAATAAAGAAAGAACAGCTATATGTACAGAAAAGCTAGGGTAAGGTGGGCTGTGTTTTCTGATGGAGACACACCAACAGTCAACAACATCTGAATCAAGAAGGCAGGTTTTTTTATACAGCTAAACAGGCCAACAGGTAGGGCTAATCTCTTTGTAGTCTCCTTGGAGTGGGGGTGGGGTTAATCTCTGGCAGCAGTCATCCTCCAGGAAGAGCAATCTGTAGGCACTATGTTTTGCACTCACAAGTCAATCTTCTAAATACTCAAACCAGAGGAAGGTTTTGCCAATTACTCCGTGGGGAAATTCTCACCTGGGGAAAACTCTGCCTACCACTCAACCACCTGAGTGATTGAGATCCTCCTGATGGCTGTCATGTCAACATTGAGCTTTCAGTGCTTCCTCCAGTTCCCCAAAGATATTGAAAGCTTCACAGATTTTTTTACCCTACCTAATTATCCATAATTTATCTATATAATCTTCTTTTTATGTCACATTTTGTAAGTCGTTTTAAAAATAGTGTTTTTCTATTCTTTTCAAAGATTTTTATTTTTATATATTTTTTAAATTCATTATTTTGCAACTTGCTAAACTCTGTATCTCAACTACAAATATTTCCAACACCAGAGGTAATTAATTGTGTGAAGAATTTTAGGGAAATTTAAGTTTTTCACTTTTTAATTGACTCTACTAAAGAATGTTCATGAACATTGTCCACATCTATTATCTAAACATTCACCAAGCGAAGACATACCTTGTTTAGCTTTTGTTCATTTGTTAGTGAAACCTGAAATGCAAAACTTATATTCAGGGTGAGCCATGTTGGATGTTGACTGATTTTATCAAAGATTTGAGTCACCAGCCATTGATACTATAAACAGCTATAGTTCTGACTCTGGGTACACATACTGGCCTACTGCTGTGTTTACCACTAAATCTATTTTTTATTTGTGTTACTTCCTTCTGAGGTTTCCATTGGGGTTAGCAAGAATCCTGACTCTAGAAAAATTTCAAAGAATCCACAAGGATGACCCCAGCTAAGACCCAAGCACTAGAGGAGAGGGTGCCTGAACTGACCTTGTCCTTTATTCAGACTGATGAATATCTTAAATATCACCATAGACTCTTCATCAAGCAACTAATTGGAAACAAAGGCAGAGACCCACATCAGAGCACTGGACTGAGCTCCCAAGGTCTAACTGAAGTGTAGAAGGAATGAGAATATGAGCAAAGAGGTCAAGACCATAAAAGGTTCATCCACTGAAACAGTTTACCTGAGCTAATGGGAGCTCACCAACTCCAGCTTGATTGGGAAGGAACAAGCATAGGACCAAACTAGTCCCACTGAATGTGGTTGACAGTTATATGGCTGGGTCAGACTGAGGGGCACTAGCAGTGGTACTGGGATTTATCTCTACTCCATGTAGTGGATTTTGGGGATTTTATTCTCTTTGGGTGTATACCTTGCTCAGCCTAGATGTAGTAGGGAGCATCTTGGACTTTCCACAAGGCAAAGTGCCTTACCCTCTCTTAGGATTAGAGGGGGCTGGGGTGGCAGGGTGTGTGGAGGCTATGGGAAGAAGGGAGGGAGTAGGAATTTGGTATTTGTTTTAAAAATATAATAAAAATATATTAATTAAACATTTTTAAAAAGTTAGAACTTTTCATGACAATGAGACACACCTGCTCCTGGCAGCATCAATCTACTCAAGAGGATTAGTCTTTGAAGAGGCTCCTTATGGAGTTGGTCAGCCATTTGGACAAGAAACTGCTCTTGCCTGGAATATCTTTGAAATTTCCTGCTTTATGGAAAACTCTGCTGGATACTATTGGTCTGTAGGCTGAAGACGGATGCCCCAATGGTACAGAAGAACTTTGGGTGATTGTTCAGGCAGCGAAATGTCTCTGTCAATTCTAGAGTTTTGGAAGTTGCTTATAATGTACTTAGGTAATATTATATCCTTCTGGAGTCTTTGACAGAGTTGAAGAATATACAGTTACAGCTTTCCTTAGTTATGATAAAAGGTAAAATAGATACAAATATTGTAACTATAATTCTTGCTTGATAACTGTTTTGTTATATGTAATTTTACTATGTCAAAGTTAAAACCTTCCTTTTTATTTAAACAGAAAAGGGAAGGTGATGTGGGATTCCCCTCTGTATGCTGTGAATACCATTGGTTAGTAAAGAAACTGCTTTGAGCCTATAGCAGAGCAGGGCAGAACAGAGCTAGGCAGGGAAAACTAAACTGAATACTGGGTCAAAGAAGGCAAGAGACAGAGAGAAGCCATGTAGCTCCCCAGAGACAGATGCCCGAACTTTCCCTGGCAAGCCACAGCCTTGTGGCTATACACAGATTAATAGAAATGGGTTATTGTAATATGTAAGAGCTAGCCAATGAGAAGCTAGAGCTTATCAGCCAAGCAGTGCATTAATTAACATAGTTTCTGTGTGATTATTTTGGGGCTGAGCAGCCAGTAACAAACTAGCAGCTTCCTACAAAATGCAAACCATTATAGTAGAGAAGGCTTGGTAGCAGTAAGGTGAGCAGCTGGCAACAGTATGTCTGCAGCCAGGAAGCAGGGAGTGGATAGGAAAGGAGCTGCCTATCAAACCTCAGGGCCAACCACTATTGACAAACTTCCTCCAGTGAGGACACACCTTAAAAAGATTCTACATCATGTCAAAAGGTGTCACCAGCTGAGGATCACAAGTTCAGATGCATGAACCTGGTGGAGGAGGGGAAGACATTTCCCATTCCTACCCTACAACATGTTATAGTAAAGAAATAGCTAGTTTCTCTTCTCATAGTTTATCACTGAGAGAACAATCAAGTCTGAAATTGCAATTGCATTATGACTTTAAATTAGCTCAAACATGTAAATACAGCATCTAATACTTTCTGTGAACCTGTTATTACGTTAGACCATTTACAGTGCTTTCTGTCAAGTGATTTTATCATTCTTTGTGATATGTATTCACTGAAGGATAAAACTGAATTATTTTTCTGTTGATATCTTGGCCTATATTCAGTCCCTGGAGTTATTTTAAATACAACTGTACACTTTTCAGTCCTTGGCCAAAATCCAAGTGAGTGCACACTGGAGATTTGCAAGAGTATCATATTCTTGCCTTATTTAAAACTCGTTCCTAATGGTTTGATTCTGAAAGGTAAAATTTAAAACATCTTGTCAAGTGCCTTCCTTGACTATTATTAAAAATACATTCACATATCAGAATAGATTCAAGCCATATGTTCTTATTTGCTCCCATTTAGCACATTAAACTACTGCTTTGCAAGAGGGGATCAATACCTAAGGAACCACAGAGTCCTTATTAAAAATAGCTTCGTATGTTTCTTCTTTCAGCATAAAGTGATACTTGTTCTCCCTACCTGCCAGTATGGAGCACACCTGAAAGGGTTTATATTTAACCCAAGTTCAGACCTCATGAAACAGGGATCATTTCTAGACTTGGCCAGTTTCTATTTGCTTGACTGAGATCTGTGTTAGAAGTTAGAATGCCTTGAGTTTGGACCATTTTTTCCGATATTTTCCCAATGTTTTAAACAATTAGAAGATTGGATATCAAGCATCATTTATCTGAGTATTTTTAAAACTGTGCCAAAATAAAGCTAATCATTTGGTAATCATTTTTAATCAGTATGCACAGAAGAGCGGCGGCAGTAAAGCAGTTGCTGCATGTTTGCTGACAAAATATTTAATCCAAACATTTAATTTCAATCTGCCACTGTTCTCAGTCAGGATAATTACTTTAAGCAAATACCACATTGGAGAAAATGGTCGCAGCTACCGAAATGTAAATAATGCAATATAATCATCATCACACTCAAATTTATATACTATAATTTATTTGGATCAATTTCATAAACATAGGTATAATCAATGTTTAAATTGTTGTAAACATACAGATCTAGGCCACACCTAGAAGAATTGGTTTTCTTAGTCTTGCTGGCTGTGCACACCAAGGTTAGGGTCTGTTTAACATGGGAAAATAATGTGGACCTTCAGGTCGTGCTAATAGGGATAGAGGAAATGACTTTGATCCTTGTTGTCAAATGTCAAATTCAGACAAAGTAGTTAATCTATAAAAATTGGCAAAAATAACTTATCCAATACGCATTGTAAAATGAGCTAAGCATGTTGAACATGATAGGGCCTGGAAATACATATGCATACATATGATATGTTTTAAGTAAATACTTCTAGAACTATTACAAAAACAACAGCTACTGTCTGCCCTAAAACAGATTACTGTGAACACAGTGTTCTCTGACTTTTTAAAAGCAAGAACCTATTTAAATGCAACAAAATGAAAAGAAATACTCTAACGTCTAGGAAGCTCTTGACTTTACGCTTATGACCCCAGCATTTACAAAGTGCTTAACTTCTCAAAGGTGAGGGTTACAGAATGTGACCATGGCGCCAATCTGCAGACCAAAACAGTCATACTGGATCTGCCTCACACACACCAACCCGTCTGTGTCAATCATAAGAATACTTTTCACGAAGCCGGGCGATGGTGGCGCACGCCTTTAATCCCAGCACTCGGGAGGCAGAGGCAGGCGGATCTCTGTGAGTTCGAGACCAGCCTGGTCTACAGAGCTAGTTCCAGGACAGGCTCCAAAGCCACAGGGAAACCCTGTCTCGAAAAAAACCAAAAAAAAAAAAAAAAAAAGAATACTTTTTACAGCCAAGAGTCAACTGTTGCGCGTGAATAACAACATATGCCAGGCTTCTCAGCAAATCTATGGAGTGACTGGACCAGTTCAGATCTCAGCAGAGAGCTCGGAACAAATCAGATGAGGTTCTTTCAAACTAAAATAACTAACTATCATTTTATTAGCTAAAGCACAATTTCAAGATAATGTAGGAACAGACAAACAAGTATTTTAGTTGAAATAAAATTTTTCATGTGCTAATTCTTAAAAACTTAATTAGGCAAATTTAACTATCCTTTTACCTTCTACAGTTTAAATGCTATGCTAAAAAGTCAAAACTTCTACTTTTATGCTTGAATTCAACCATGAACATCAATAATACATAAGATCATCTCCATAAATCCATGGTGTATACAAATAAATAAATATTGATGTATTTCCCTTAACTCCAGACTTCTGTTCATCAGTTTTTTCACAATTAATCAGTTTTCCCACTTTTGTCTTTAATATATTTTAGAACCCAACTTAAGATGTCACATAGCATTAACTTGTCATGTCTTGTGCTTTCCTTCAATTTGGGAACTTTCTCAATCCTTCTTATTTTTCAAAACATTGTCAATATCAAGAGTTCTAGCCAGTGATGGTTTTCTTTAGTGTTTAAGTTTTTTCTAGGTATTTTTCTTGCATGAGCAAACCAGGACTTGGTGAATGACATGAGAAAGATGGAGTATGCTTTCATGACATCATGCCAAAGGATCCAGGTCCACAATACAACTTACTACCCTGAAGCTAACCTTGATGGCCTGGATACAGTAGACTTCCATGGTTGCAGTATTTCAATTAGCAATTTTTTTTCTTTCCATATGTCATTGTCCCAAAGCAAATCATACATTCAATTGGATAAAAATTAAGATTCTCCCTTTGTTGGGACAGTAGTCACATATTGAAAAGAAGCACAGGTTACAGGTTGAAGTGACAGTGCACTAATATGTGGGGCTATAAAGTTATGTGAACTAGATTTTTAAAGATATTTTTAGATTTCTCCTAGATTTTTTTTCAATAATTTTTTGTTTTGTTTTGTTTTGTTTTTCGAAACAGGGTTTCTCTGTGGTTTTGGAGCCTGTCCTGGAACTAGCTCTTGTAGACCAGGCTGGTCTCGAACTCACAGAGATCCGCCTTCCTCTGCCTCCCAAGTGCTGGGATTAAAGGTGTGCGCCACCACCACCCAGCAATATTTATTTATTTATTTATTTATTTATTTATTTATTTATTTATTATGTGCACAGCATTTCTTCCATGTGTGCCCCCAAGCCAGAAGGGGGAGCCAGGTCTCACTACAGATGGCTGTGAGCCACCATGTGGTTCCTAGGAATTGAACTCAGGACCTCTGGAAGAGCAGTCAGTGCTCTTAACCACTGAGTCATCTCTCCAGCCCTTTCCAATAATTTTTGTATTAACCTGTGGATCTTTCAAGCAGCATTGACTACTATGATAGTGTAATGGAGACTTGATACTTCAACTATTATCTGTTTTGTAATTTGGAGGATTTATCTCTTCTTTGTATTTTTAGTAACTCACATATAATCTTGAATGCTGATTTATTAAATGACAGTACAGCTCTGTGAATAATGTATCAGATTGCTCAAGTTATGACAGCTTTAGCCACTGGGGCACATTTCAGGCAGACATTTTTATACAACTGACATGATATTTTAAAATATGCTTGCTATTTAACTTTATATTGACAACTTTTCTTTATGTTTTTAAGTGTTCTATAGGGAGATCACAGTACAGACTCAAATAAAACTATGTATATTAAAATATAGGGGAGACACAATAATCTAAATTCATTTTTTCAAACCTTTATCACTTTTGTTTCTTCTTGATTAATCATATTGGCTACTTTCTCAAGAATAGCTCATATAACAGTGGAAATGATTATTTATTTTATGTGTTCTTTTTTAATTAACAAAAAATAGTTTTTTTAAATACAGTACATTCTGATTATGATTTTCCCTCCCTCAACTCCTACCAGATCCCACTTCCCCATCCATCAATATCCATACCTACTCTTTCTCTTTCCCAATAGAATACAAAAAACTCACCTAAATAATAATAACAATAATAAAGATAGAAAACAATCAGAAGAAACAAAGCCAACAAAAAAGTTCAAGAAACATTTTATAGAAGCAGTCATACACATTTGCATACACAGAAACCCCTATTTGTTCATTTACTCATGTTTACATAATGCCTCTGTGATGGCTATTTTTGGTTACCAGTTTGATCACATCTGGAATTAACTAGTGGCTTTGTATTACAGTGGGAGAATATATATATATATATATATATATATATATATATATATATATTAATTATTTGAAGTGTGAAGGCTTTTAATCCAGACCATTTGAGGTGAGAAGATCTACCTTTAAGGTGCGCCTCACCATCTGCTGGCAGCCAATACACAGAACATGGAAGAAAAAGAAGCTTGGTCTCTTTGCCTGCTTACCCTTATGCTTGCTGGCAAGTCCATTCATTCACTGGCACTAGAAAATACTTCTTTGGGTTTCTGGCACATGCTGAAGACCAGGTGAGACATCCAGTCTCATGGACCGAACAACTATTGGACTCTTGGACTCTCTGTTGGTAGATAGCCATTAATGGATGCGCAGGAGCACAGCCTGTAGGCCAGTAGTTCTTAACATGGGATCTTGACCCCTTTGGGGTCACATATCAGATATCTTGCATATCAGATATTTATATCATGATTCATTGATGGAAGAGGGTCATCTTTCTATCTGTTGCTTTCATTGGTTAATTAATAAAGAAACTGCTTGGCCTCTGATAGGGTAGAATTAAGATAGGCGGAGTAAACAGAACAGAATGCTGGGAGAAAGAAGCCCAGGGAGTCGCCATGATTTTCCCACGCCAGACAGACGCAGGTTAAGATCTTTCCTGGTAAGCCAGCTCGTGGTGCTACACAGAATATTAGAAATGGGTTAGATCAATATATAAGAGCTAGCCAATAAGAGGCTGGAGCTAATGGGCCAAGCAGTGTTTAAAAGAATACAGTTTCCGTGTAATTATTTCGGATAAAGCTAGCCGTGCCGGTGGCCGGGTACCAGAAATGTAGCCCCACCGCTTCATATTACAACAATTCATAACTCTAGAAAAATTGCAGTTATGATGTAGCAATGAAATAAATTTATGGTTGGGGATCACCACAACCTGAGAACTTCATTAAAGTATCATAGAATTTGGAAGATTGAGAACCACCTAACACATCCCCTGAAGAGAGAGAGAGAGAGAGAGAGAGAGAGAGAGAGAGAGAGAGAGAGAAATACGATAGACTAGATAGTTGATAAATGGATGGATGGATGGATGGATGGATGGATGGATGGATGGATGGACAGACAGACATATATATTTATAAACACCTACAATTTTGAGGGTCTTCTTCTATATTATCCCTAATTTATAGTACATTTCATTAAGTAAAAGGGATTTGAATGCTGACACTTTTTTTTTTGCTTTATTGTAGGAATATTCCCAAACTACTTGGTTACAGTTACTGCCTATTGGTAGTAATAGTAAAATATATAATTGGCTTATTAATATTTCCATGATGCTACAGTATGAAAAAATTAGTTATACAATTTATAGACAGGTGGTACAATAAAGGCTACACTTTTGCTTTCTTTAAACAACTCATTTTGATATTGATGTATTATTTTATTGTGTTGTTAGATTTTATCATTATTGCTTTATGTTTGAGGAAGAGTGGTGTTATGTCTTAACCACCATAGTCTATCCACTTGATTATAAATTCTTGTCTATATTTTGAATCAATTAACTATTAAATCACCTGCATTCCAAACCTCTAGAACAATTTCTCTGCCTCTTTAATTTCATTTAAATTAAATTCATTTCATTTTTGCATTTGATTTCAAGTTTATTTTGGTAATTTATATATTTTGCAAACAATTCTTTATTGAGGTTTTGAATTTTTAAGATAGCTTAGCTGAGTATTGCAGTTTCCCCATTGTGTGACTATTTACCCACCCCTTGTCATCAGCCTTTAATAACATATCCATTTTAACTGTGTTAGCAAGTCTCATATCTGCTTTGTGTTCTATTTTCTTAAGAATACTACATTCTTAATGCTGAACTCCTATTTATGTCCAGTGAGTCTATGTTTTTCATTTTTTAATGTCTTGGGTGCTGAAAACTTTTTTAATATTTAAAAAAGTGGAATGACTTATAATAAAATGGAATTTTCTCTCTGCTTTATTTTAGTTAAATCACGGAAATTCAGATTCATATGCTTTTTACGATCCTCTTAACACATTTACTTCACATTTTCATGATCCCCTTGACAAATATATCCTCTTCACTCACATTTTGGTGACTTGGATATTTTCTAGTCTAATATGATTATTATTATGACGTCTACATGCATGGCTTGGTCTAGCAGCTTTTTTTCAATTTCTCTAATTCTAGCTGCATTTTTGTATATACTTAGACTTGCTTGGAGAGGTGACCTGAAAAAAAAAATCTAGTGATTTCTGTAGCATCCATGGAACACATAAGTCAGCTCGTTCATGACACTGGGGGCTGATTGCCGCTGACTGCATACTTTCCAATGTCTTTTCTTTCCATACTCTCATGCTCATCGATCGACAGATCAGGGCAGTTGTGCTCAAGGAAGTGTTTCCTCCACCAGAGATCCTCGCTGAGATCCTCGTAAGCCTTGATTAAACTCTGAGACACGTTGCAGTGGATGGGTCTTGCTAGCCAACCCTATTTCCTGACCATCTACTCTGCATCATGATCCAAAGGTTCTTTCTGCTACTTATGTCTTCTGCCCTTTCCCTCTGGTCTCCACGAGTGTTTTCTCTGGAAATCTTAGCCCTGAGTCCAGTGTGGATCTGCCTCCTTGAGGACCTAGGCTGGCACGGGTTTCCACTACATGCATTCCATAATTCGTAGGCATGACAGCTGTTTTGTTCCCAAGTGTCCTACCTACTTACCCTTACCTCCCCTCTCGTAGCATCTCTTCCCCAAGTTCTAACATTTCTTAATCTCTCATCCATAAATGCATTTACTTCAAGTAATTAAAACCATGTTTGTTGGCAGTTTTATCTTCTTCCTTAACCCTTATATTTTGTCATTTCCTTTTTTGTGCCCTCCTATACATGAATATCTTTCTATTTCTATTGCTGCTGAGATACCTCTTCTTCCACTATTCACCACTGCATTTGTCTTCTCAAAAACAAGCAGTAAGTATAAGCTCCATCTGTATGTAAAATCTGACATAACAGATTTCAAAACCAAATTCATATAGCCAAATCAAATATCTAGTGCCAGCTTTATAACATGAAAATGTATTATCCACATTGCTGTCACAGGACACCAACAATTATGGCTCTACTAGGAGATTCTGTCTGATGCCTTGCCATTATTCTTTTTGAAAATCAAACTACTAACTTTTAGTCTCTGTTCTTGCTCCATTGCTTGCATTAAATAGATTGACTTCATTCAGGGTCCATCTTTTCTCATCTGAATATACGATTTTACTTGTGACTTTTCTTTCTGTCTTTACTGCCACTATACTCTCTGAACCAACCTTTCCTATTTCCTGCTTCCACTCCACCCAATCTCAGCTGCTTTTAATGCATTTGCGCATTTTTAAATTTGCCCCTAATTTTTAAATTAGGTTGAGTTCCTAATTGACTTTTATTCTCTTTGTTTAGTTTTGCACAAATTCATACTTGCAGAATCTTTACCTTCACCAAATACCAATCTCTTGTATTATAAGAAACTCTTGATCAAGGAAATACTGATCCTGTGGACGAAAATATTCCTGACTAGGGGTGAGGAAGGCTTTCCTGAGCTTCAGGAAATAATTGGTATCAATTCTTTTCTCCATCTGCTAAATTCAAGTTCTCATAATTCAAAATACCTTCATACATTTCCAAATGTCTCTCATAGGCAAAGCTAGTGCTAACAGAGATCTTATCTACTCTACTAAAGATACAATGATAGTCGTTAAACCTGCTTTGCTAATTTTATTTCTGTTGCTTCACCCATGCTAGGGATGGAGTAGCACAATTTCCATGTTATAAACCATTAACTTGAGAGGATAGCCTTCAGAGAGCTTGTTGTTTGGCTTCTCATATATTACAAAAATGTATCGCATGACAATCAAGTATATTTTTGATGAAAAATGTACAATCTGGTACAAAGTTTGTATCTCCTATGAAAAGAAATTGAGGTCATAAAAATCTATAGTTGACTCTTCATCACAAGTATTTTAATTGTAAAGGGGGCATATTTTTCAGTAATAAAAAGATAACATGTGTTTTGTAAGCTGTACTTAGTATCTTCATTATTATAATAAATCAAGAGCTTATTTTTTTGTTTGTTTTTGTTTTCTGAGACAGGGTTTCTCTGTACCTTTGGAGCCTGTCCTGAAACTCATTCTGTAGACCAAGCTGGCCTTGAACTCACAGAAATTCGCCTACCTCTGCCTCCTGAGTCCTGGGATTGAAAGTGTGTGCCGCCATAGGCCAAAGAACTCATTTTTAATTAAGACTCAATTTAGGTACCACAGTGTCTGAGAAGAAGATACACAATAATTAATATGTTAAACTAATATAAAACAACAGTGAATTATAGCTTAGGAATTACATTCAATTAATCAATCCTGTTCAGAAATAGTTAAAATCACCAAGAACCAAAATGGACTATATTACACACAAAAGTGTTCTTCACTGTAAATATGGAATGGGAAGAGGTTAAGCACAGGGCCTGGCATGGGTATGGGTGAACAACGTGTAGATACCATAGTTATAACACAGGTAATGCAGCGTATGCCACTCACTCTTTCCTCTGTGGTCAAAATGAGGTGATGAAGACCAAGTTTAGAATTTTCTCTATAAAGGGTTGGTTTCCTTTTCAATTATTGAGTGATAATAAAGCGGGGTGTTGTTTTATTTTCAGCATCTCCTGTGAAAGTCAATATTAACACTTAATACAAGAAAAGTTTTTATTTCTCATTGGTTTGCTTGGTTGAACTAAAAAGTTTGAAGAATTCACAAGAACCTGCTTTTCAGTTCAGTGTTACATATGGACTTCGAACCATTCCTAACTGTCGGGTGTCATGTCTTTCTTATTGATGATGCCAAGCAGAAACTCCATACCCAAAGAAGGACACCGCAGAATTCTCTTTAAGTTTAATCATAACAGAGTTGTCTAGGTTTTTAAAACGAATATGCAAGCCTCTACATGCATTATTGTGTGATAACAATTTTAAAATGTTTTAAGAAATCAATTTATTTAAGGATAAAATGAACAGAAATGGGGTTTACCTTGTAAAAATGTTGCAGCAAATGATAAAATATTTAAAATGAGAGTTATGCTTAGTAAAAAGACAATTATTGCCAACAAGTGCTGATATGGTGAGCCCCTTTTAGTGAAGAACTGTGTCCATGAACCTCTGGGCTGTCGATCATGAGTAGAGAAGGCAGGCTCTGCAGTGGATGGATGAATATTAGCAGAAAGAACTGAAAAACAGGCAGATAGGTTTGTATTGATTTCTGGAACAGTGTTTTCAAGGAGAAAGTGCACTTTCTAAGTGGAATTAAAGTTCTTTTACATATACAATCTACAAAAAAAATTGTTCAAAATTTAGAAGTTATAAAAACTAAAAAAAAATCCATCATCTAGTTATAACCCTGTTAAAAGCTGAAGGCACATTTTTTTCTAGGCATTTTTATTGTTGGAGCAAGGCTTTTATGAGTATTTCAAAAAAGATAGAAGACTTTAAGGAGAAATAGGCTGACCTGAACACCTACTGCCATTCATTCATTCAGGGAAGGCTTTCAAGTTTGGCCACCAGTAAAAGTTTACTCTGAAGAGGAGGAAATGTTAAAGGAAAAACCACTCTGCCTCCTCCTAGTCAGGCTTCCTGGGTGCCCATCTTCATGGTGATCTCCTCTCCCCTGGGGTGAATTCAATAGCCCTTTAATCCTTTCTTCCAATACTAAGGAGGAAGGAGACAGAAATACAGAAGGACAGATAGAGAAGAGTACAGGCTTTAAATAAAAACAACCAGTTTGGGATTTAAATTTCTGATTAGACATACTAGTGTTTTTGCTAAGGAATAAAGGAAGATTCACTGTTCTAAGCAAATCAAATGGAAAACAGCTCTTAAAACTTATTGACCTTGTTAGCAATTGAAATCCAACAGATTTTTACCCAATTTCTTTGTTTTCTTTTTTCCAGCAAGCCAGTATCTAAAGAGAGCTTGGCACTTGTGTTTCATGGTGCCAGATATTGAAGAGTCAGAAATATGTGAACAAGGACAAGTAGAAAATATCAGGCATATGGTATGAAACACATTTGATTCATTTTACAGAGGGGAAAACATTTGAACAGAATGCAAAATATTGTGCTCTGGTTTACTTGCCAAATAGAGAAAAGTGTGAATTCTAACGAGAAAACCAATGGCTAGTTTGAATTGTAGGAATTTAGACTAATTGGTATAAGCAAATAATTAGGTTGGTGTTTGAATTATAAATTTTAAGGAACCGTCTGGTAGAGGGTATTTGATTTTCCATTTTTTTGCCTGCCAAATAAAGATTTAGCCAGATGAATTTTTCTATAGCAATCCCAATCTTTGCTGATCTAAAAGCAACTGAACCATTGCTATTTCTCTGCACCTTTATGCGCTTCTTTTGCCAAGAGCTTCTTAGCAGGTATATTTCATTGTTTTATGAAGCACCACAGATAAAAAGATATTCATAGCTTCACTTACATCGTTTGTTTTTTTCTCCTCCTAGAAATAACTGTGGGAATCCTCAGGGTAACTAGGCAAGAAGGGTGGGCAGAAAGCATTAAGTAATCCATCTACACAAATCACAACCAAGCCCCAGTCTTCATTTGTTAACTGTGAAGCCATTACCAACCAGTGGTAAATAGCCCGATGAACTGAGCCTACTACGGAATACGCTGCCTCCAAATGGTTTCACTTTCAGAGAAATTGCAACATAATGCACAGAAATAAAGACTTAGTATATTATAGGCTGAGAAGCAGGGATCAGAAAGAGCTGAACAGCAGTGGCTCACCCCCTCACCCCCTACATCAGATTTGTTTACAAGGGAAAGGGAACTCATCCCTCCTGAAACTCAGTGAAGAAGAAAAGACTGTGACTCAAGGAGTGAGCAAACCCACTGGGGCGGGCATACTTCTTTATTTATTGCTCCCAGCAGGTGTCAGAAGCCACAGTTTCTTTGCAACCATCAACACCCTGGGGCTGTTTAGTTCCACATCCAAGATGAGGAAGAACACTGGTGACTCCCCCCAAGGGATTAGGTACCTGAATCCTATCCTGACTACTAGCAGGTTCCAGCTGTGTTTAGTTTTTTTTTTTTTTTTTTTTTTCAAGAATTTCTGGTACTCGGTGGTTGCTGATTATTTCCAGATCTTAGTTCTACCCCAGTAAACATTTCCTACAAAGAGTTTATCTGTTGTTAAAACTGCAGTTGCTAAAAAGGAATGTCCCCCCCCCAAAAACCAGTTCCCCAAACTGTCAGAACAGTTAAACAAACAGAGCCAACAGAAAACCTACCCACTTAAAAACAAACAAACAAAAAAACCAAAACAAACAAATGAACAAAAAACCATGCTCATCACAGACAAGCCAGTTAGTTCAAATTTCTGTGTCACATTGGTGACATCTGCTTGGGATTCTCAGCAAATACTCTCAGAAATCAAGATGCAATTGCAGATGTTATGGGATTAATGTCCTTAAGGGACTTGAATATATGATTTTGGTATGACAATAAAGTAACAGAGAAAAATCACGATTTGAATGTCAGAATAGACTATCCCACTTATAACGGAACTCAACCATTCACACCTTTATTGAAGTACTCAGGATAAAACTGTACTCCACCTCTTCCATATCCACTATCTGAAAACACAGAATACTGAAAATTCGATAATGGAGAGACCTAAACAATTTTCTAAGAGGATGTGTGTCTTTGTGTGTACACATGTCATGAAGACATATCTAACAGTCTGAGAGAGAGAGAGAGAGAGAGAGAGAGAGAGAGAGAGAGAGAGACAGAGACAGAGAGAGAGAGACAGAGAGAGAGTTAGTATTCTACTTGGGGATTACATTTTTAAATCCCCTAATACACTAAACTGAACTTTCTTGGTTCAAAAGAATGCTGATTGCTTCTGTTCAAATGTTATTTCTGTGGCTGCTGCTGCTATTTTTAGCATCCTGGGTTACTGGAGGTTTGCTGGCTCTTAGAGGCCTGTTCTGTCTTCAGGTTTTCCTCTGGAAGTTTCTCTATCACTTATGTCAACCAGGACTATCCATTGTCCCCCACTGCTGCCTGCTGTCCTCTCAACTACACTAAGTATGCCACCATTAAAAATCCTTCACCTCGAGTTTGTCAAGTGCATGTAACTCCATCATGTGTCCCAATGCAGGTCAGTATTTTGGTAATAAAAAAAAAAATCACTTCACTCTACAGATTGGTGACTTACATCCTTTAAAAGAAAAAAAAAAAGAAAAGAAAAATGCAGACTTCATCTATGCATTGAGCCTTATTTCCATCACTGTTTATAGTGGCTTTCAGTCAGGAAAGGACAGATTTTATTAGGTTTGCATTTGTCAGGCTTGCAAGGCAACTGGGAGGTTTGAATTCCACAAATAAATGGAGGTCATGGACACCCGTGCAAAGTGAGACAAAAACGGAGGTAAATGAGCCCTTCTGTCCTTCTGGCCTACACTACTCCTAAGTGAGGCCACCTAGACAACTAAGGGAATCATGTGACCCCCTTTCTGGATCACCATCGCAGTCATTTCTATCAGTTTTCACAGGGGGGAAAGAGGGGTGTCAATAATTTACTATTTGATATCTTTTCCTTTTTTTTTTCTTTTTTTATTCACGTGTAGGAAGGTATAAAAGTTCACAAGACATTGCTTCCTTTTTCATAGCAGGCCAGCCCTTAGGAGACATCATTTTCTCTATGAACCCACCAATGCATAATAAAATTTTCTTAAATCCTGCCTGTGGTTTTCATTGCTATGATACTTATAGTATCTGAGAAAAAGACTATTCTATAAAATCATATTGCAAACTACTACAGTAAGAGTACAAACAGCATTACCGGTGCAGCTGGCTACAATCATCTGGGTTTATAGCTCCCCGAAGTCAATTATTCTCAGAACATGAGCTCTGTACTAAGGAAAAGACAACATTGTTTTATTAAAAAATACTCAACATAAAAAAATAATGCAATACCCACACATATACAGGATAACCTCCATTAATCATAAACATATTCATTTGTTTGTGTACCTGAACATCACACTGCTCTATATATTTTGTTTTAACTTTCATAAGAAAAGAATCAAATAAAAATTTAAATAGACATCTGCTTAATTCCAACTATCTTTGAGTTGTCTATTGAAGACAACATGAATTATTAGGTTGTAGACACTGACTTATAAAACTTAAATGACAGGTAAAGAAGACAGAAATACACTGAATATTCAAAAGAAAAGGATCCTGAAAGTGGATCAGAAGACAGCGATAAGAGGTCTGTGAGGACCACAGGAGATCCCAGCTGGCTTCACCAAGGAGGTGATAGAATTGGGCTTTAGGACTTCATTATAGTTGGGTGGCTCATTATGTTTGGTGGTTAAAAATCCTACTCAAACTAATTTTGATGAGTTTACAAACATGTTTGCTGTTTCACAGTGGAAACTTTAGAGATTTATGTTATAGATAGGAGTTTAGAGTAAAATTAGACTTTCATTTTTTTCATGTGGTGTTTAGGATACACCAGCATTATTCTCCCCTAATAGTCTCTGGGTGTGCAAACAGGAGTATAAACAGCTATAGCTCACACTATTACCATTTTAAGAAGAGAAGAGAAGAGAAGAGAAGAGAAGAGAAGAGAAGAGAAGAGAAGAGAGCTTTGTTATCATTCTGCTATGGAAAATAATGTTTAAACTCCTTGTGTGAGTTCCATCATATAACTGAATATTAGATCAAGTACCAGGGAAGAGTGGGTAGGGTTGGAAAAGGCATTGTTGTTTCTGTCATACACACACACACACACACACCCCACCCCCCCAAACACAAATATTTTGAAGAAAGAAGTGTAGATTAAGTAGCTAAAAATATATGTAGCATTAAGGCTGGGGATGATAAGGTGAAGTGCAGGAAACAGAATAACTTATATTGCAGAGGAATGTGGAGAATGGACTGCAGGGCACACTGAAAGTGAATTGAAGAGGTGAAATATTTCTTCTATGTTATAGGAAAGCCCAATGTGTTTAAAAAACATGATCAGCTGTATCATAGACTATAGAGATGTGAGCATTACATGAAGATGAGATATGTATGTGTGTGTGTGTGTGGGAAAGAGAGAGAGAGAGAGAGAGAGAGAGAGAGAGAGAGAGAGAGAGAGAGAGAGAGAGAGAGCAAACCAGAAAGAGCATCAGATCCAGGAAAAATATTATCATCTAACTAACTTAAAAATGGAAAAAAAGTATTTTTTCCATCCATCTTATAAATGGTATTGCAAAGAAGAATGAGAAGAATTAGTTATCTTTAAAAAATTAAAAAATACTAATTAAATTTAGGTGCTATTATTCGTGATACTGCCATTAAAAATCTTCCGTTCAAGCATACCATCACAAATAACCACTTCTTGCCAAATGCATTCCCTTCCCCTGCACAGGAAATAGAAGAAATCAACAAAATGTCTTTGCAAGTTGATAAAAACTTTTGAATAATGTCTGATATCAGTTCCTCATTCTAATCTCTCAAGAAAACAAGCCATGGACAGTATGAGAGATTAGTATGCTCTACCGGACTGTTTTGAGGTTTGGCAATAAACTTGCATGTTATTTAGAGCCAAAATACAGCACTGGAAAGCAAGTTAACCTCTCCATGTCATAAACAAATGGGAAATGTGTACACTTCCTGGGATAATAAATTAATCTATCCCTATCTGTCTTATATTTCCTTTTCTAATCATTCACCAAGACATTAACTAAATATAGTGAGTATCGCCCCTATTGTAGATGAAACTAGCTATCCAACAGAGTGGGGACTCTTGAACATTTAACTGCTCAAACAAACTGCACGTCTGCTGAAAGAAGAGCAGTTCTCAGTGACTTGTGTATGCTGATCCTTTGAAGACAAGTGTTGAGAACAACATGGTTAAATACAACAAAGCAAAGAAAAACACACCTAGAATTCTGGCAGCAACAAGAACTTAGAAACGCCCTGCCTCCCCACTTCTCTAGAAGCAAACAAAATCTTTTACTTGAAAAAAATTACATGAATTTTGAATTATGAGTAACGACAGGAGTTTGATATAAGCATACATTTCTTGTTCAAAGGGAAAACTTTCTTGTTAAGTCATTAAAATTTGAACATTTCATTTTTAAACCTGAATGGAATCCATGATCCTTCCATTAGATGATTCTAGATGGCATTGATAGGAAATACAAATGCAGAATACAGAGACTTGCTTTTCCTTTTCCCTCCTACCATTTCATTTTTAAAATATGGCTTAACATTGCACAAACAATGGTTATGATCATCAATTAATATCAGATTAATAAGCTCCTATAGATAGTGCATTTTGCAAATCCTGCTAAACTTCTCGACTGCTTAGTCATCCAGGCAAAACTTGCCAGTATTTAGTTTTCTATTTTTAACATACTTCTAATAGTCTTAATTATAACTTGATAGCTCAGGGATGTTGAACTCTAGAGTATAAATAATGTTGAAATTCTATCATTTTATTGCCAAGTACCTAGAATGGTTTATAAAAATCCCTAATAATGGACAACCCTTCCCCCAAATATGTTCATCAAAGATGTGTTCAATTGCTCTCTGCTTCATTGTGTGTGTGAGTGTGCACGCTTGTGTGTGTGATTTATCCAGTTCTTTTTGTTATTTTACAAGATCAAATAAGTTCAAATAAGATAATTACTCCACACTAACTCCATATACTTAAAGTTTTTTAGTCACTCCATTTGATGTTAGGAAGACAACATTTTTGGCAAGGTAAAGAATTTTATGCTAACTAAAAAAATGTTATCGCAAGACTATTGTGAGATTTGGTGAGATATTTGTGCATGTAAACCTCAATATTAGACCTTGAGCATCAAGATTCCTACACACTGAAAGTTATTTAAGCAAAATCTGACCTTGGGGATACACTCAAGGCACCCACTAAATTTATCCCAACTGAGTTCCACCTTGTACATTCGCATTGTTTACAGTCATCATCGATTCAAACAACTTGCCTACTTATTGGTTTGTTTATTTCTGAGCTCATTTTCTCTATTGTAAATACCACAATGATATTGTCAGTCACAGTGTTGGGCTCATTTGAAATAATACATTTCTATTGGAATGAATAAATAAATTGATGTGTTTTCTGGGTGAGTCATTTTAGTAAATATTTTATCCACTTAAGTCATAGGCTAGTTTAAGTCTTGACTTAAATAATAAATGCAGTGAGGGATATGTTCTGTTGAATTTTTTTAGTCATCTCAGTTGAAATTTAGACATCCAAAACCACAATTTGTGTATAAATCTTATCCCAAGGAAGTAAGTCTTGCTTTTTTTCCTGTGTAGCTTAGTCCTGGAAATTTGATTACAGAAACAAGAAGATGAAGAAAGAACAGATGCATGCTCAGAGGAACTGGGTTCAGGTGGGCTGGGCTCATTTTGATGGAAACATCAGCTACCTCCTAGAGCCTCAGCATCATCATCTCCAGCACCCTGAGTAGTTAACCAGGCTTTATAGGAGGTTCCTATAGAGAGCTGTCTCAGTTGCAATCATCTGGGCGGAGGAAGCTGCAGCTGCTAATTGTTGCACACACTGATTAATTGTTCCTAAACAAGCATACTTTGACCAAAGAAAGGTCTTTCCATTGCCTTCTAGCTTCAGCTAGTAAAGGGCTTTGCCAATTCTGTCGGATCCAAGGCATTGCTGTGCTTTCTACGGCTTTGCCCATGTCAACAATACATGTTCACGCGGAACTTCCTCTGATCTCTATGCTCTTGCTTTACTACTTTTAAAAGTAAATAGAAGTGTTATATTTATAAGAGGTTAAAAGCATGTGTTTAAATTATCACAGAAAAGTAATCCCATTTAAAATTATCGGATCCCAAAAATATGTCCTCAGACCGGGAATATTCACAAAGAGGGTTAGAAGAAAAGAGAGTAAGTTCACAATAGCATCAGCGTAGAAAAAAAAAAAATGACCACAATCATATTTTGAAGAACTGCAGAGGCTGACCCAGCTTTTTAATGCTGTAGGTAAATGTTGAAAAATTGGAGGAGAAAAAGCCTAGGTTACCTAAAGTTCAATACTTACATGACTTTATTAACTGAAGAAAAATATCTAAGCAAACTCAAAAAGGAACCCATCATGCTAAATTTAGCTAATTTGCAGTCACTTTAGGAGAGATTTGACCAAATCATTATCATTGAAGAAGGTTTTTCGTCTCATCTATATGAGAAGTAACTTGATATTTGTAGCGTTATGTGGCATAGAAACAAGACAAGACATGATGTAGGAAGTCCTTCTATATACGTGTTGCTTTTCTTGGTTAGTGAATAAAGAAACTGCTTTGGGCCCATAGAAGAGCAGAAAAGAGCTAGGCAGGGAAAACTAAATTGAATTCTGGGAGAAAGAAGGTGGAGTCAGAGAGATGCCATGGAGCTGCCAGAGGAGAAAGATGCAAGCCACCAGCAGGAAACTTGTTGGTAGGCCGCAAGCCTTATGGCAGAATATAAAATAATAGAAATGGGTTAATTTAAGAGGTAAGAGTGAGCTAGAAATATACATAAGCTAATAGGCCAAGCAGTGATTTAATTAATATAGTTTCTGAGTGATTATTTTGGGTCTGAACAGCTGGGAACAAACAGGCAGCCTCCTGCAACAAAGACACAGCTGAAAAATAGATAGAGAAAAGTGAAACATAATTTTAGTCCTTTCTGAAGACTAATGTAAACATGTTATTAATTCCCCAAATTCTTGCTATTTTTTTAAAAAATGATGTATTTTCACCCTTAAGAAGTTAATTAAGCCTTGGCTTTATATGTATAAAGGAACTTGAAGATGTGGATATAAAATCAAACATTAGGGCTTTAGGACCAATGGCCTAGGCTATGAATAGAGAGGCAAAGGGGAAAATTTATATTTAAAAAAGTTTTTATTAAAATAAATAATGAAGGATAATTTTTAAAAAAATTTTTAACATGTCTGATATTTTTTAATGATAGAAGATAAAGAGCAAAAATAGAACAAAATATGCTGGGCTGTAGTTCAGTGATAGAGTGCTTTTATAACATGTAAGAAGTCCTGTGTTCAATACCCACCTTTGCAAAATCGGTCAGATAAATAAGAACAAAGAAAATAAATACTAATCACAGTAATAATGAATTAAATTTGAATTTGTCTGAGAGCCACCTGACAACACCTTACAGCAGTACCAGGAACGTAAAGAGAAAGCTGGGACCCAGAATGGTGTCTTTCCAGTACCTATGATCACATTTATTTGGCTGCTTTTCTACTTTTTCATTTTGCCAAGACACTAAAGATAGCCTGGGTGGTGGTTCATTCCGGTCATCTATACTGTTGTTAAGGAAAAGGAGAAGGATGATTGTTTGAGACCAGCCTGGGCCATAGATAATGAGTTGCAGGCTATTCAGTGATACATGGCATGACCTTGCCCTCTCCCCGCCAAAAGAAAAAAGTACATATATACGCAAGGTGATTTGGGTGTTGTAAATAGGGATGGGATACAATCTCTGTCACTTGAAAGAGCAGAAAAATTACTAACCTTATAGACAAACATCAAGGAAAGACCTGTAAATGGCGTTATACAATTAGTACTATAATTGTAGAAAGTTTGAAGTAGCATTTTAAAGAAGTCATCGAAAGTTTCATGGAGGGACATGTGATCTACCTTTGAGGGGAAGCCCAGCATGGGCCTTTGGGAAAGATGTTTCTGGCCTAAGGAAACAAGGATAATACGTCAGGAAAACTGAACTAACTCTCCCCAGAGGAGTCTTTCACATTCACTCAGTAATATTAGAGCTGACCCTTGAGCCTTATGCTTCTTCATCTGGTGCCTCCTCAATCTATAACATCAAAAGAGTTATCTAGCGCTATGTGATAAACCAGCCATGTGAACTGTATCCATAACCAATTTCCAGCTCACTGTTAATGGAGGCTAGCAATATAGACCTGGCTGTGAGGGCTGATTCTTCTGGAAGTTGGATTGGGCCAACTTCCCGTAATGTTGTCTGGGATTACTATGCAATTTGCCATCAGCCACAGGTCAGCTAGAGGCTGGTGAGACTAGAATGGTTCCAACCTGGATACTTCATCACTATTCCCTGGGCCTCCCATCCTCCAGCAGGCTAATCCAGGCCCATTCCCATGACAGCTGGACCAGCATTCAGGAGTCATTAGAAGCCCTGACTCTGCCCTGGCAGGCTCTCGCTTGTGTCACATGGGACAAGACAAGTTCCCAGATTCAAGAGATGGGGAAATGGAATTAACCTCTTGGAGTAGCTGTAGCAAACCCCCAAACACAGGAGGCAGACACAGAAAGCAGTGTTGAATTTGGGACCATTCTAATCAACCTAGTAGAAAAGTAAAGTAGTTTTAAAAAATTTTTAAAACAGCTTATTTTTATCAGATAGATGCTAGACTTTATTTAATTCATAAATGTATATTTTCACATAAACATTTATCACAAACACACAACCACTAAATGCTCTTTATCTCAGCAAATCCACACTGCTCCTGAGTTCATTTCTCAGTAAATTTCCACCAGTCTCTGGCAGAGCTGCATTGGACTGAGCATAGAATTATGTTTTCTTTCTTTCATTCTCTGTCTTTTAACATATTAACTGCCGTCACAATAAGGGACCATCAGTTAATACTAAATTACAAAGGAACTCTTGTGGGATTGTCTATTACAGCCGCCTTGATGCCAAAACTATTCAAAGTGATGAACGTTTTACACTGAATACCAAATGCGCTCATAATTGTCTTGCCATTTATAGATAGTTTTGCCAATCTACCTTTGATTCTAAAGAAATGGCCCATCTTTATCCACTTGAAAATAAAATCTTGTGCTCATGAGATCTACACAAAGGCCCTTTCATGTGGGTCAAAAAGGATGCTTGCCAGTGCCCATTTAATATGTTTTCTCTGAAGTTCCTTATGCTGCCCTGAGGGCCATACACATAGCGATGATGAGCATGTAACTTGCATAGCAAGCTCCCTTCTTCCAAGCCCACATCATAGCGCTCAGTGATACTGAACATCCTATAATAAAGCCATATTTTTGTATGCTTTACACATATAGCCAAGGTATTGCTTTGTGAATAGAGCCCGACAACACAGGCACAGTTTACCAGGGACTTAGCATTTAAACGACTTTCATCTTGACAATGACTGACATGTCTCGCTGAGAATATTATATATTTAGGAGATTTTTTTGAAGGCTCCATACTTAAGAATCCCATCTCATCCTATTCAGTGAACTTCTGAACTAAGTCTTAAATGTTTAAAAGAAGGGTCAGAAAGCCACCCTGCTACAAAAGCCGGCAACTTGCACCCAACTCGTATCACAGAAGAAATTCATGCATGGAATAATTTTCCTAAGTTTCCTTTCCATTAGAAAAAAAATTTTTCTTCACTTTTAGCTTTGAATATTTATCGCTGAGATGAGAACTTCTGCTAGAATCAAAGTAGAAGACAAACTCAGGAGGGCGTAAGGAACACATCGCCGTTTTCAGAAGCTTCAGGAATTTCTTCAACTCATGCTTCTCCGTTTACACAGCAGATCAGGGAAGGCTAGAACCCAGTTTCAAATCAAATAACCCCCATCTCGATGTGCAGGATAGTTGACAGGGCGCGCTCATCAAGACGCTGCTTACTGGTGGGTAATGTTCTCAGTGTAACTCAGAGTAGCCATTTGGCAGAAAACGCTCTAGTCAAATCGAAATAGCTGTGGAGGCTTGGTTAGAATGGAGAGACATAATGTATTCTTGTCGTTAGATAAAAAGTAGTGCATTCAAATTAAAGGGGAGAGAGGAAACACTGGGGTCCAGATCGGAGCCTGCACAATGACACAGGTGTCGAGATCTTACTTAAAAGTGTTAAAGTGCAGCACGGCTCAGCTGCACAATTTGTACGGAAACACGGGATCCTGTGCAGGTGCTGGAGATTTGCTCACGATGTGAGCTACAGGTGGTGAAAAAGTATGTTTCCTACAGATAATGACTTGCTGCTCCAGGAAAGTGGCATTTCTAAATTGATATTTCCATGCACAGGTGGACGTGGCTGATTTTTGTCAAGCCACTGGGCTAGCAATCTTTCAGTAGGGAAAGTGGAAACTAGTTTTGTCTTATGCTTACAAAGCAGCTCAACTTCTCTGGAGTTAAGAAAATGCCCACTGCTATGGACATAATGAAAGATTTAGTCTTCAGATGACAAAAGACAAATAAAAAACTTTTTATTTTGACTGTTTAAAAATATTTGAAGAATAATTCTACTGGGTAAAGCTCTATAAGTATTTTAAAAACAAAGCAATTCTACCATGTAGAAAATTTTCTAACTAAAGAAAGGGAAAAAAAATCATTGATCTTCCGGGTACTATGATCAGGGGTTTGTACAGATCTTAATTGATTCTTGAAACAATCTATGTTTTATATAACATTTTTCTAGGGGATGAATAACTTATCTAAGTTCTCACAGCAGGTGAATTGAGACTTTTCATGTTCAGATATTCTGACTCCAAAGCCCATATTATATACTATCAAATATTTCAGTGTTCTCAATTAGAATTATTAAAAAATTAACTTCAAATTAATTACCCATGAATATAAATGAAATGTTATATGGAAAGATTGAAATATATATATTAGGGAGCCATTTTTTGCTTTCTTTCTTATATTTTTGTTAATTAAAAATCTCAGTGCAGAACTTGCAATATAATGTAAATCCTGATGAAAAAGACATTGAGAGCTTTTAGATACAAGGGCAACTTCCTTCATTTTTTGATAAATATGCAAAGGCTTAAAAGGTATCTATAATGTGTACATCTAGAGGTTGAACAGTTTAGAGTATAAAATATGTTGTTCTATTTCTCTTCATTGAAGAAATGAAATTCTGCAAACTCCAAAACATCTCTTTTAGCAAGGAAAGCCAAAGAATCTTTTATCTTCAAATTAAAATTGAAATTCCTGACATTAGCTGAAAAGACATGAAGGAGTATACTCAAAACTGCCAGTGCTCCTGGAGCCAAGCAGAGTGAGTCAGTTAGCAGCTTCTGTATTCAGTAAGCAATGTTTAGTACCTCTGCTTAGGTAAGACTTCTTCTAACTCAGATGAGCTGAAACTTTTCAGTTGACTGATAGGATGGTCTGTGCGGTGTATCACCTAGATGGAAGAGGAGAAACTTGAGAATTTATTGTTTCTTCTATAGACTTTATGAAATAGTCTCATTTCATTTTCATTCCAATAGTCTGAGGTACCCCTTTTCCTCTTCAAAAATATACTTTTATTGATTCTTGAGAATGTCATATATCCATATAGTATATTTTGATCATATTTACCTCGACTCTTCTCTTAACCTCCCTAGATTCATCTCAATACTCCAAACCCCCCAACTTCATGTGTGTGTTTCATTTCTGTAACTCACTGAGTCAAATGTAAGCTGCCATATACATATATATATGTGTGTGTGTGTGTGTGTATAGATGCCCTATATATGTGTATGTATACACAAACACATAAATACATGCATCTTACATATATACATTACATATATTACACATTATATATATAAAATATCGATCACTAAAGCATGGTCAACCTACCACGGCTACACCCTCAAAGTCAAAGAAAAAGGATTATCTTTCCCATGCAGGAATCTACTGTAAATAGCTCCTCAGCTGGGGTGGGTCATTACTAACTCCTGCCTGCTTCAAGGTGAAATGTTTGTTGACTGATTTGATCTTTTGCAGGTAACCACAGCCACTGTGAGTTCATAAACTCATTGGTCCTGAAATGCCCAGGAGACACTGGTTCATTTCTGTCTATCCAACCCTCTTTTGTAATCTTTCTGCCCCATCTTCTTCTGTCATAGGTCCTCAGCCTTGAAAAGATGGGGCATATTCTTCTGGTTTGGTTTCTGCTGCTCTGACTAACACTGAGACTGAAACAATTTGGAGAGGAAAGAGATTATTTAATCCCAAATGCCATGGTTCATCTTTGTTGGAAAACTAAGGTAGGAACTGGAGGTAGGAGCTAGGATTAGATACTGAAGCAGGGAATAAAGGAATATTTTCTTTCAGCTTCCTTCCTAGCTCGTGTTCAGCTCCCTTTCCTATACATCTAGCATCTACCTGCATAGAGATGTCATCTTTCGCAGTAGGCTGGGTCCTCCTACATCAATCATTGATCAAGAAAATGTCCCACAAACATGCCCGCAGGACATTCTGATGGGAACAACTCCTCAGCAGAGGAAACCTCCCAACTATGTCAACTTTTCAACCAAAATGAACCATCACAATGTATGATACAGATGTCCCACTTATGGCTGAGAACTCCGTTGACCCTTCTGCCCTGCCCTTTGGCCAGTTGTGAGTTTCTGCGAGTACTATTTTCCACTGCACAACGAAACTTCTCCGGTGAGAGCTGAGAGCTGCACCAATCTACTGCCCTATGTTTTCCATTCTTAGTCTATCTCCAAGACTCTAGTCTGCAAATTTGCTTGTTTTGAGGCTTCCTGGAATGCAGGCTCTTGACTTTTAGACTTATTACTTGAACTATCAAGTCAACTACAGCTCCCTCAATCCTGTTCTAGATTCTACATTGTGTTTTCACTACAAACAAATGACTATTCTTATGTTCCCTCTAACATTCATTGCTTCCTAGATTACTTTTGTATTTTTCCATGTTTTACATACCAATCCCAGTTCTCCTTCCTCCTTCCATCCCATTCCCCCTCTTCCACCCACCCCAACCCCTCATTCACTCCTCAGAGAGGGAAAGGCCTCCCCTGGGAAGTCAACTAACTCTGTCCCATCACCTAGTTGAGACAGGACCAAGTCCCCCACCCTGCCCTGGCGCCTATGCTGAGCAAGGTAGTCAGTCAAACAACCAAAGCAGCAATGTTCCCAGACATATTATTAAGGATTTGGAAAGAGTGTTAGTAAGGACACATTCAGTGAGTATGTAGTTGCTTTGTGAAGATTCTTTAGAAGTGACACCAAAAATATTAGTCATAAGCAAAGACATGAAATATCAGAGAAAAGAATATGTCTTAAATTGCATCTGTCCTCTTGGCAGCTAATATCACATTCAACGAGGAATCAGTGAATTAATCAGACACGTTTTCACTGATCCTTCTAAATATTTGTAAATATCTCTTCTTATAATGTTCCTATTCCATTTTTTTCAAGATACCAATCACTTAATAACATTCTTTAGTTCTTAAAACTGGAAGTCAGTTCTTACCATTTTTCTTGTACCCGCTATTTTAAACTGGTCAAATGATAGGCTTGTGTCATTTATGGAAGTGTTTGTTTGTTCAATTCTGAACATTTGAAACCTCCTGCTTTAGAAGTTTCTCCTTCCTCGATCCTGGTTCTGGTTTACACTCTATGTGGGCATTTTGGTTCTAGTTCACACCCCAAGCTGTGCAGTTTGCTGTTTATGTTTCTTTCACTCATTTGTTAAATTAAATGATGGCCTTTATTACAGTTCTGCCTTGGTCTTTTATTATCTTATATTATTATTTTTTAAATTACTACAGTCTAAAAGGCAATCTCTAAGCAGATTCCTTACATTTTATTTTCCTTATGTCTTAGCGAACTACTTGTCGTCTATATCTAGAGTTCAACCTCCCAAATTCAGCCTTGAATATTTAGTCTTTGTATCATTACCTAACAGAGCCTGGGGTATAGTAAACCCTCAATATGGTGAATTGCCCAGGTACCAGCTCTTCAGTGTGTGGCTTGAAGATAATGTTCAAGGTGTAAACTGCAAGGTTGCACAGGCTTAGTCACACAGTCATGGGCTCAGGACAAACACTTCTTAACTATCAGTATGAGACATATTTGCTGATCTCTTGATAACTAAAGCAAGTCTCATGGCTAAACTCAGACTTCACATCAATGGAGCTTTTCCAAAGCATGGATACCTGTAGGTCTGCATGTCTACGGAGCTTCTTTGTATTCATATTCTTCTTGCAATCTCCCTATTCATTTTCCTGCAAAACTTCTGTGTTTTACCTCGTCCTAAGCATACTCTGAACTTGCCACCCTTAGTCATTAGTTACAGCACTAGACACCCAGGAGTTCATCTTCAAAATATTGTTTCATTTGTCTCATTCAGATTTGTCAATTCATAATTTTTAGAAATGCTTCCAAAATTATGTAATTTTGAGTAAGTCTATCTCTATGTTTGTGTGTATATACACATATATGTATGTGTATACATACACACACATATTCTTACACACAATGGGACTTGAGGCCAGGCAAACTTTAAAAATGGAATGCAAGCAAGTGATTTATTTTTTTTTCTGAGACAGGGTTTCTCTGTGGTTTTGGAGCCTGTCCTGGAACTAGCTCTTGTAGACCAGGCTGGTCTCGAACTCACAGAGATCCGCCTGCCTCTGCCTCCCGAGTGCTGGGATTAAAGGCGTGCACCACCACCACCTGGCAGCAAGTGATATTTCTATAGTTTGAGTTCCATTCAAACTTTTAGGAGACTGACTGGTGGTCTATAGGGAATGCTTAAGTTTCAGCTTTCCAGCTCTGTGAATGTGGGCTGCTGAGCTGTTCCCTTGGGCTGATCATTTGCATGTGGCTTTGATTGCTCCATCTACACTGCTGCTCCTTCAACTTCTCCTCAGTCATCTGTAGAACTTTCCTCTTCATGTTTAGAGCAATGCTTCAAATTGTTTGAGTTACCGTTACTCTAGTATTCAATACAAACCGTCTCAGATATATAAAGGAATTAAAGTTTCAAATGACTCTCATGTGTATTGACTGAGTGATCCTCACAGACATCCATCCTTATAAAGAATAAAGGAGCCTGTGAGTGCTGTGTTTGTGTTAGTGTTCTGCTCTTGTCGCCAAACACACACTGGAGACAAACAGTGTAAGAAGAACTGATTTCTGCTTAGTCTCAGAGGATTCATTAGCCTTTTTCCTGGCTTCATGGCCATGGGCTTTTGGTGAGCAAAACTAATACACAAGGAAAAATGGGTTAAGAGTGTAGGAGGTTGCTTACCTCGTGACAGCTGTATAGCAAAGAGAGAAAGGACAAGGCAGGATAAAATACATCCTGAAAATACAGCCCCCCTCCCCCTTGACCTACTTTTCTATTTACTTCCCACCTCCTAAAGGTTTCTCCGAGTTCCACTAACAGTATCAACTTAGGACTTTATCAATAGATTCATCAATGGATTAGATCCATGCCCACATGATTCAATCACCTTCAAAGAAGCCCATCAACCCGCAATCAAAGCTTCAAACACTTCAGTGACATCTCAGGTTCAAACCATAACACTATTTTCAATGAGAGATGCAAAAATAAATTTAACTTTCTTGACTGAATCAGCAAATGTCTTCTCAAGCACAGGATCTACCATGAGTATTTACTAATTTGTATTGATTACAGGTGTTTTTGTTGTAAAAGTTGGGGGAAATTAGAAAGACATTAATATAGCCTTTTGTTTCAAATTTGTATTGGTCTACCTTGTGATGTATCTATTACAATTCATCTTTACTGTGAAAAATGAATCAGTTGCATAGATAAATAAATAAATAAATAAATAAATAAATAAATAAATAAATTCCTATGCAGGAAAATATATTCAAGTGTTGGTATTAGTCTATGAAGTGTGGAAGGTACTGGGTGCTTCTATTTGGATTCAAATATCTCTATTATTTTAATAGGTTATATTAATACATTTTCATATCCCCATTTTTAAACATATTTTTCTGTCCACTGAAGAGAGAACAAGCCGTTTCTTATCCCAGACACTTGCAGCATTGTATTCAACTCAGAAGAATCATATTATGAATTTAATAAATTATACAAACAACTTTAAAAGACTTCTGTGTACTCAAAGAGCTGTCTATTAAGCTGAAAGTGAACATGATTTAAGACCGCAGAGCGTGCATTTTCTTGGCCCATGTTTTCACACAAGAGAAGAGCAGAAAACACTCCTGGATGCCACACCCTAACCAGTCTGCTTGTTTTCCTAGCTAGATTGATATTTCCTGGAGTGTTTACAGTGAGCATTACATATTGATAATCCAACACTGCATAGAAGTTGTGGGAAGACAAGCATTTGGTGGTCTACACCAGAACCGCCTGAAAAAGAAAACTCACCCAGGAATGTTAAAGAACACTTGGGTGAGTTCTTCTTACTCACCTTTCGTGTGCCAATGGTTCAAGCATTACTTTGGAACCTAATATTGAGTCTTAATCTCAACGAACACTGCATGAATAGTTAGAAAACAGGTGAATTAAAGATAGGATGTATTTCTTCCAGTAACTAAGTCAGGTACAGCAGTGTCTTGATGGCCCCTGTTGGGTACGCTGATGCAGTGACTTTTATGAATGAGAGACACACATGCTGTGTGTGTTGTAGAAACCCTAGTTCACAGTCTTCCATGTTGCCTTTCAATAATGTTATCTGTGCACTCTGATACATTGCCTGTTGTGGAGCAAGGGGGGCTTTATGTTGCTAGAACCCCCACTCAGCCTGATTTTCTTTTTAAACTTTGCTATGTACTTATAGTTTATTCAAGTATTTTTAATCTAGATTTATTTCAGCAGATATATCCCTTTTGTGATTTCTTTAAATTAATGCAATTATGTTTAAATTAAAAGTACTCCCATAGGATAAAGTTATTAAAAGGATTTTTTTACCCCTCTGTTATTTCTATATTTATAAATGACTCAAAGCCTCATAGATCCTTGAGAATGCATAAGACCTAACAACTAAAACTTAGAGAGAAATTCACTTTTAATAATAGCTCCCTAGGTTTTTCAGTGATGTTTAAAACAGTAATGGATAGATGTTAGGAGAAAAAGAGGCATACAAAGAACAAAGCATGATCCCTACACAGCACTTAGGGCTCTCGGGGTACAGTTTAGAAGTTTCCGTAAGTGGGAGTAGTTCTAGTTAATGGGGATTAGCCTGGTTTATAGATCTGGAGCGTTGTAGAGAGTAGCAACCAAGCATCACCATGTGGAAGAAGGTAGTGGAGAAGACAGAACGGGCATGATCCTTTGGATCATTTCAGTTCTAGCTGCGGCAGCTTCTTTGACTAACTGACAGTAGGATACAGCTGAAGTCTAGTTTCTGGTCCACAGGCATGGCCCCAGATATCCTAGAGTACGCTAAGTGTGTGTTCTGGTTCCCATACCTAACTATAAATTGTTCGTCTCCCTTATGTAACTCTAAAAAGTAATGAATTAAAGAAAGTTGATTATAGATACATAAAGAATACAAAAAACTGCCGCGCACTGCGCCCCCGTGTCTGCGTTCTGTGCGCTGGCACCCAGTTCGCGAGCTTCGGGCAAGGGGGCTGGAGGTTAAAATACACAGACACACACAGACAGAGAGACAGCGACACGGGTCATCCTTAAATTCCCCAAGAATGCCCCCTTTATTGTGTTCAGGGGCAGATTATATAGAGATAGCCATGCCCCAGCCAAACCCACCAGAAACCACTCTTCTGCCATTAGGAACTCCGGAAGGTCTCGTGCTCAGAGCAGCTGTAAGCACTCAGATCAGGGGATTACAAGAAATTCAGGATCTGGGGTCTCACTGCTCCCAACAAAAAAAAATAATTCTTTATTGATTATTTAGGAATTTCACCTCATGCATCGCAATTCTGCTCACTTCCCAGTTCCTCCGTATCCACCGTTCACCCTTGCAGCATGCTCTCCAAATTAACTAAAAACAGAACCAAAGAAACAATACCTTGCTCCTCCATCTTTCCAACACCTCTTCATTCATCCTAGTGGTATCTGGAGTTGTGATGTGTCACCAAGCATATCCCTCTGTCCCACCAGCCCCACTTGCAAAATGTTCATTGTGATGAGATGGATCAAGGCTTCTGACAGCATCGTTACTGGACGTTCACCAAAACTCTTCTCGGATATCCTGCTATTGCCCAGAGTCACGGAGATCCATTTCCGAAGGGCCAGTCCCTTCACGTGCTCCAGCAGCTTATAGATGGGAGAGATGTTAGGGTGGGCCAACCTAAGGTCCCGGATGTGGGTTTGGATACTATCTGAGCTGGTGGGACTCGGCCACTGAGACCGCCCCCTTAGGCTAAGGGCAGAGGTAACCTTCCCACACACATGGTGAGGGGTGGGACCATTTCTCCAGACACTCAGAAACTTTTGAGAGTGCCCGTAAATTTATATACCTTAAAAATAATTTTCGTGAGTTATGAGTGCCTCCTGTGCCTTTCTGAGTATCTCTGTGCACTTTATTTTGCTGACTAGACATGTGGAGAAGTAGAGGGATCTTAGTTGTATTTTAAACAAGGAGAAAAATGACATTTAAAAAAGAATTCTCAATCTATGAGTATTTTTTCCGTCCCAGTTTCGTTAAATTATGTGATTTCTAAATTTTTTATTTTCAATGTTCTAAATTCAACCTCCAGAGAATTAGCCTTAAATCTGTAACCCTAAAATGCTCTCTAGTGGCTGGCATGGGAGTTCACAGTCCTACACACTTGTGCTTATTAAGTAACCCCAGGGAAATATTTGTTTACTGATTCTTGCCTTTCCGCTAAAATTTCCTTCAGAAATCATTTTATATTTCTCTATTCTCTATTAGTCCTTCATTCGCTGTGTTGCTCTTGCCTCGTGTCATAATTATCTGTAATGCTGAGTCAATTTTGAAAGTAAGCTCAGACTTGCCCTAGAGGTGGCAGAATTTCTGTGGTGGGTAAGTAGAATGATTGCTTTATCTAACTTTATAAAGAGTAAAGGCTCTGAGATGAAAGGAGCTATATAAATGTAAGGCTGTCATTTTAAATTGCCATTACTGTCGGAAAGTCTCAAGAGAAACATTACTGAGATCCGGCGTATGCACCATATTAGATTGCTTAATATCATTAAAGCATGTGCGGCAAATGAAAATACCAATTTCCTCTTATGTGTAGCTCATGTTCAAGGCTGCGTATCCAAAGCCAGCCTGTCTCGCAGCTCGTTCTGGCATATTAATACTCACTGAAGGAAGCAGCAGCTAACAAAGTGTGAAGACGCTTATGTTTCTGGAGCCTCTGACGGCATGTTTGTGTATCCACGCTAGCAGAGGCAGACACTGACGTGCGAATTCATTGTGGGGAGACATAGATGGCAAAAGCTTGATATGGCCAGCAGCACGTGCCTACACCCAGAGACGTATATCATATAAATTTACCATAGCAGAAAAGAATTACAATGAAGAAAAGCATGGCAATAGAAAACTAAGGCCTGTAGTATGAGACCAATGTTGGGTGGATTCCATCTGTAAACCTTTTGATTTGTTTGTTTGGTTTATGCATTGCTTCTTTGCTTTGGTTTTATTTTGTTTCCTTGCAAGTGTGTTTAGGGAGGGCGGAAGGCTCTATTTCTGGAGCCATACACCACCTAGCAAGACTGAGATGCCGAGAGGAGAGCAAGTGAGACGAGGCATCATTGGCAAATTGGAATCTAAGGCCCTTTGTGCTTGTTAAATGGTGGAATGATTATAATTGGAAAAAGTGATGTGCATTAGTTCTGAGTGAATGTACAAGAAATGACAAGCGTGTAACTTCATGATTACTTCACAACACTCTGGACTGCCTTCTTGTCTCGCACAGGGGAGTTGGGCCCACAAGCAGAGCTAGCCACATGTCTTCTCGTCCTATTCATGACTATTCTCTACAGGTCACACGGAAATAACCCTGAAGTGGAAAGTCTTGGTGTAGGAAATCTAGTGCTTAAACTCATATAAGTTATTGTGCTAAAGGACGGGAGGAGGCCTGCTTTTCCTTTTCTCAGTATCACCATGATCACGGGCAAACACTTAGATGGGGACTCTTTCTCAAGAAAATAGCTGACCTTTACCCTCCTGTGGGAAGAGAAGATGTCTAAGAGGTTCCTGAAAATTAAATATAGTATTGAATTGAAGGACCGAATTACCAGTATATACTCCCCCCTTATATTTGTATACCCCTATGTTTATCTTGTGATAGTATCGGCTACATGTACCTATTTATCTTCCTGAATATAAAAATCAGACATATCTGGAAACCTTGATTTGGTGAAGAAATTCATCAAATCGTAGTTTCCTCAAGTGCTTGCTATTTTAAACTTTTTCAAAATAAAATTTGGACAGGATGTGGGTGGAAAGGAAGCTGGCTGCAAACAACAGTAAAGGCAAGCCTGGAGGTGGACTAAAGGGCTCTGCGTTTCCGTTCTAGGGGAGGGTGCAAGAGTACCCAAAATCATAGACCTGGATCCCACAATGAATTTCATTGTAAGTTTAAAAGAGACAGCTGTTTAAGGGGATGCATGTGTTGACCCCAATCTTAACACTGTACAATGTGTGCAATAAAGGAACATCACAAGTATCCCATAAGTATCTATAAGACATATACATTTTTGTGTGTCATTTAATGTAGGTTCCACTGTGAGAGAAGGAAAGCAGAAACAAACATGAGTGGTTTCCAAAATGTTTTGTTATTAAGAAAACAAAACACATTTGTGCCATTTTAAAAATCTAGGACACAAGTAACAATAATATTAACAACAATAGTCAATCAACTAAATTATGGACTGTAGTCAATAAACACATGAAAGTGTCAAGGCGCAGTTTCTATTTCATTTTATCTGGAGAAATGGTTCTGAAATTGCTGTTGACACGAATTAAGATTTGCATATCAATAAGCATATCTTGATGACATTTTCCCAAAACTCAGGTGAGGCCTACTGAGAGTTATAAATTCAGCATTTGCACCAGAAGGAGTTTGAGATGAAGATTATTCTTGTGAGGCAAATGTACATAGTAAAACATGGTCATAACACTCTCGGTCTTATTGCAACATGAAAGCTGGAGGTTCAGAATGACTTCTCTTCAGACTTCAGGATTTTAGCAGTACCTCACAAAGATCTATGTTTTGACTCCTTCAGTGGTCAGTAGTAGTATCTTCTGACCCAGAAAATACAGGAATGCTCATTGCAGACTACACTGGATGCAGCCTAGTAAGGAATAAATATGGCAAAAAACTAGGAAAGCCAAAGTACTCTTCTGCTTTCTATGGGTCATGAGACAATGACAACAAACCACAAACAAGGATGTGCACAGCAACATGGGACGCCTTGTGCTTCACCAATGTTTTGAGAAGATGCTGCCTGTGGTTTTGAAAGACTGAGGGACATTCAGTATCAAGGGGGTTTTCTTGGCATGAAGGCAAGAAAGCCTTTTATTATCTCTTTTTCAAACATAATCTTCATTTATATATGTGATTTGCTGAGGAGAGTTTAATAGAGAGCTTTGTTCCTTTTTAACATCCATTAGTATGATGAAGCAAAGATAGTTACAATAGAGAGTGTATTATCAAGACCACCGTGCAGGTAATATCCTGCATATTGAATCTAATCACCCATTTAAGTTCAAGTAAGAGTTGTTAAGAGTCTGGCGAATTGTACTTTAATGATTAGTGATGAGAATCACCTGGATAATGAAATTAGTATGGAGAAACATATTTTTAGGCAGAATGATTATCCGGGGAGATTGATTAAAAGGATAATTGAAGAAAATGTAACCTTTCCCACAGTTACCAGGTTAAACCTGTTTAAGGTAATTTATCATAATAATGTAGCCAAACCAAATTATAAAAGGACTGACCACTGCTTTAAAGAGTGTCTTTTATATATTGATGTGGACACACTGTCATACCAAAGAAATATCACCAAAGAAAATGAGAAGGATCATAACAGTAGTTGTGGAATATCTCAAGACACCCCAACCACCCTCACAAAGCATCAGTGACTTAGCAAGGATGTGTACTGTCTAAAAGAAACTTCTGGAAAAGAAGAATGACTCCGTGGCTCAGCCTGTTGCTAACAGTATGAGTACCCACCCTTATGCCCATGTAAAATAATAGCAAGGATCATAAACCATATTCATCTTCTTTGTATAGGAAATAAAATTTCAGTCTCTCTGACAATCAGAGTAAGAAAATAAATAAATGTGTGCACTTTGGGTATAAGAAACACCAAGACTTCACTTCCTGTGCTTTTTCTTACTGGATTTTCTTGCCAGCTCTACTTCCTATGGTTGAACTATTACCATTTTTATATCTTCTTAAAATTTTTAGTTTTGAGATTAAAATAAGGTGAATTTGACTTATTTCCTCAATAGATTATTTTTCTTACAGCACTGTTCAGTATAATAGAAAAATTGAGTAAGAAGTTTGAGGGGTTCTCATTTATTCCCCCTTGCCCTTTGGCCCCTTCAGACACACACACATACATACTGTTTCCCTATTATTGCCTTGCATTAGTGTGGTGCCATTGAGCCAACAGTGATGCATGGTTATTGGCTGAAGTCTACAGTGCACATTGGCATTCACCACTTGTAGCATTCTATACATTTTGCCAAATATTTAATGTCACGCGTCTACCGTTGGTATTTTATAGTAAAAAGCTTCATTGTTTTTAAGATCTCCTCTGTTCCACCACTTTGCCTCTCCTGTCTCTAATTCCATCTCCTCATAGTGACTAGTTATTTATTGAAACTATAGTTTTGCCTTTTAATATATTTTGGACAGATGATATGTAGGCTTTACAGAGTGGTTTCTTTCCCTAGAAAATACACATTCATTAAGTTTCCTGTACAACTTCCCAAGATTTGTATACTTAGTTACAGAGAGGGTTTCAAGAATTTCAGGTGGCATCAAACTCACTATATAGCCGAGGATGACATTGAATTTATTATCCTCCTGCTTCTCATTCAGATTTCTGAGATTACAGGCATATAGCATCGCACTTGGTTTATTACAAGCATTGATAGTTCTCTTCTTTATCAGTGAATCATATCCCATAGTGTGTTATCGTCACAGTTTGTTATAGAGTCACTTAATGAAGGGCATCAGGATTCCTTTGAAGTTTTGCAAATTACGAATGATGTTTCTGCAAAACTCATGTGCAAGGTCCTCTGTGAGTATATTTTCAACTCATTTGGTCATCTAAAATACAATGTATGGCTTCAGAGGAAGATGACATTTAGCTTTGTAAGAAAATAACAAATTATCCTCTGATTCATCTATACTATTCTGTGCCTTGTACCAATACCAACACATGAAATTTCTATTCTTCCAAGTACTCAGCAGCCATTAATATCAGCTTTTTTTTTAATATTTAAAGTGCTCTCTCTCTCTCTCTCTCTTTCTTTGCTTTTACATCCTAACTAAAGTTTTCCCTCCCTGCCTTCTTTCTAGTTCTCCCCCAATCTCCCCTGTCACACCCCATCCACTCCTCCTCCACTGCTTCTCTTTAGGTACAGGTAGGCCACATGGATATTGTCATGCCCACAGCATGATCCTCCCCCCTCCAAGAGACCACCAGGTGCACAAATTTGCATACAAAATCAAAGAGTCTTTTTTGCATGCTCAAACTTGGGCTCTCCTTCTACTCCAATGTAGTAGCTGGATCAGGGTGAATATTGAGCTCAGCTATGGCAGGGTTTTAAGGAGTAAAGGATAGGGAGTAGAGAAATTCTAGATTCAGATGAGGGTTGAACTCCTGATTTGGCAGGACTGGGGCAACAGAAGTCTTGTCAAACAGGGATTGGTACTGCTGTTACTGTAAGGAAGTGTGCAGTCTATAGAAAAGTTAGGTAAGCTGTTTTTAATACTCTGGAGCATCTAGTACTTGTTTGTCTCAATTCTGATTGGTCCCCACGCGATATGGTTTGTGGCTTTTACTGGTTATTGTAAGGGTGAGGTATATTCCCCGTGTCTGCAGCCTGTCATGGTTGTACTGATGTTAAGTTAGGCCTCTTCGGATGTCGGCCTGCCATGTTATATCAAATTGAAAGGAAACTAGGCTCCTCCTTTTCTATTAAGGCTGGATGAGGCAATCTGGTAGGAGGAACGGATCCCAAAAGCAGGCAACAGAGTCAGATACATCCCCCATTCTCACTGCTGGCAGTCTCCCATGAAGACTGAGTAACACAACTGTAACATATATGCAGAGACCCTAGATCAGACCCAAGCAGGCTCTCTTATTATTGGTTTAGTCTCTGTGAGACACTATGAGACAAGATTAGTTGGTTCTGTGGCTTTTTTTTTGTGGTTCCCTTGACAACACTTGGTCCCACAATCCTTCCTCTCCCTCTTCCACAGGATTCCCCAAGCTCCGCCTAATGTTTGGCCATGGGTCTCTGAATCTGTGTTATTGGTTGCTGGATGAAGTTAACTGACGACAGTTAGTCTAGACAACTATCTATGAGTGTAAAAGAATATCATTAGGAATCATTTCAGCGACTTTTACTTGCCAGTGTTACAGAATTAATATTCTGATAACTTTAACACATGCACATATTTGTGTAGTTACCAAAACAAGGACATAGAATAATTCTAACCCTTAAAGTTCCTTCCTAATTCGGCTTGGACCACCCCCATCCTTTTCTGACTTCCCAGCGAGCAGTGATTCATTCTCTCTCACTATCATTAGGATTTAACAGTGTCATGTGAGTGGAACCAAACAGGTTCTAATCATTTGAGGCTGGCCACTTTTACAGCGAGGAAGGAAGGAAGGCAGAGAAATAAAAACAATAAAGGGGAAAAAACCAGATTTTTTTAGTTCCAAAAAAGAAAAAAAAAAGAATTAAGAAATTTGTAAAGACATCGGGTACAATTCTAAGAAGGGTAATGGACTATCAGGAAATTACATGTAGAATGATACATAGATTTCTACTGTAGCAAGGCTACTAAGATCTTACCTTACCAAGAAGAGGATGTGGTTAATGTTTGGATAGTCAGAGTCATCTTATTGGGAAAATGATTTTTCTCTTTGTTTCTATACTCCATATAAGTAGGAGTTAGTTGAGTAATTGTAGGAGAACGCAAATAAAGTAACCCCACATTAGCTCAGACTTGAGTATAATAAGGGGTCCTTTATTTAGGGGGGACTCACGATCACAGTCCTCTGCATGAATGGGGAACAGGTACTGATTTCCAGCAGCCAGGAAAGAGAGAACAGAGAGACCAGGTGTGCAAATGTGCACCATTTTGGTACCCAAATAAATGCCAAATCTGGTCCAGCCTCTCAAAGGCCATTGGTTGAAGGAGGTTCCCCCTTTTGTCTAAATAAGAGTTCCAAACCCAATACAAAACTTTATACAACAAGAAAAGATATCAAGTATAAAAATTAAAATTACAACCAGTATAAATAATATTTAGCAGGAAACATGCTAAATGTTTTGATAACTATTCTATCTGTCTTGTATTAGAAATGGCTTGGCTAAGTCATAAGAGGAAAGTAACTACGATTATCTAGTCTTCAACCACATTGAAGACCTGAGAAGGGAGATCATATTACTTGAATAGGCAGGAAGTGCAATCAAGCAGCTTCCAAAATATGCAGTAAATGACAGAGACAACCAGTTACCTGGGCAATCACCCAAACTCTCATTTGCAATGTTGGAGCAACCAACTTTGGCAAAGACCTGGATTAACTGACACCATTTTCATAGGCAGGAAAAATTTCAAAACCATCTTACCCTGTCTTGGCAAGGTTTGGCAGTCTTTTTTTCTTATATTCTGCTTGTACAGCACTTTGTCAGTGGTCAAGGCATGGGCAGTTCCTTGCCCAAAGGTCAAATTCTCTCATTATTTATATCATTTTTACATCACTTGAGGGAGTCCCATAAAAATGTAAGCTAATAGCTATAATATATATGCAGAGGAGCTGATGTAGAGTCATCTGGGCCCTGTATTTGTTGCTTCCGTCTCTGTGAGATCACTTCTTGCCTTGCTTAGTTGATACAGAGGGCCTTGTTCTTCTGATGTCTTCCATCCCCTCTGACTCTTACAATCTGTTCATTTCCTCTTCTGAGGGATTCACTGAACTCTGAATAGAGGCATTTGATGGAGACCTCCCATGTAGACTCTCCAGGAAATGTCTGGCTTGGAGTCTCTGAATCTGTTCCCATCTGCTGGTGGAAGAAATCTCTCTGATGATGTCTATATAAGGCCCTGATCTATGAATATAGTGGACTATCATTAGGAATAATTTTCTTGATATTTTTCTAAAATAAGTAGTGTTTAGTTTCACCCTAGGTTTCTAGGACATCTAGTCTCTGACCCTTGGTTATCCAAGCAGTGTCAGATATGCCGTCTTTCTCGTGGAGTGGTCTTTATGTCAAATGAGGCATTAGTTGACTACTCCTTAAAGTCGTGTGCCACACTGCCCTCCATATTTTGCAGGCAGAACAGATTGTAAAGTAGAGGTTTGGTGGCTAGCTTGGTGTCCACATTTTTCTTTCAGTAGCCTGCAAAGTATCTTCCTACACTAAAGAGACAGAATGGAAAATGTCTCCATGTTCAGTGAGCTGTGTACCTACACAGCAATGGGGCCCCACTCTGGATAAAGAAGCAGTTAGTTAGATACATGCTTGAAACCAGATAGGCACAGATTTTTATGTGGGACTGATCGTAAACTTTACTTTGTTCAAATAATTATAACAGTAGGTTCATATTAGCAATACAAACATAGATTCTGTAAATATTGTCTTTCCATGGTATTGTATATATAATACTTTGTTTTAGTATTTTCTATCACTTCTATTTCTGAAAAGTCTGTTTGTAATCCTGTTTGTATTTCTAATTTGTCAATTATATTAGGAAAAAATATTGTTTCCTAATATAGTATGTTTATACTTAGATAACAAATTATAGAACAAAAATTAGAGTTTCAATTATAACTCTAAGAAATATTGGGATTTCACTCTGTGCAGGACAGTATAAAAAGGTCACTGAACTAAGAAAATGGCAAACAAGTTCTGTTACATGAATAATAAACAGGCAAACAAATAAATAATAGATAAGCAAACTCTTATTTTTGGCATTGGTGATTATTATGAAGACTTATTGTCGTGGCATTTCAATTGTATTTTAATAAATAAAGACAGCCTGAAGATCTGAGAGTAAAACAGCCCCACTGGTCAGCCTTACAAACTAGGTAATGGTAACACACACCTTTAATCCCAGAAGTCACAATGACACACCCGTGTCCAAGAAGAGGGATTAAACTCACTGGACATGGCTTGAAAATTGGGGAAATGAATCTTTGTCGACCTGTGTTGTCCCCTTCCCATAGGTGGCGTTATCTTCTGATCGTACAACTAGATGCTCATTGTCAGCATTTTTGGATCTGTTTGGCATTTCATCAGCACCTCCCAGAATTCTGTGCACCATCTATGCCACCCTCACATCTCTGAAATTCTGTGGTAACCTTGGCAGTGGCTTTCTCTTCTCAGCAACAACTCGCCAGAGTTCGGACACAGCTTTCACCTCACTCTGGGCAGAAAAGTTTATTGGTTTCTCCAGTCACCATTTATGACTACATAACTGAGCTTCACTCTCCAAGTTTCAATACATCTTGGGATGCCACCTCTTAGTATGAATGGCGATTACTAGGAGAGCCAGTGGTTCACTTTGACACACTCAGAACTGTGAGCCTCATCTTTCAGGAACACAGGGAGCGGTCAAACTAAGGCCAGAGATTTAACTTCCTGATTTTGTAGTTTTTTTCCACTTTCTATACAAATATGTACTCTGTTCCTATTAGGCTGGACCTTAATATATGCATCTATATACTATGTATATATAAAGCTTTAACCCAATATTCCAATTTTAATTTTCTTGAGCATCATTTTATCATGATTTTAGAATTAAGAATCTTTACATAAGTTATCTGAATAAATAGGATAGAAAAAGAAGATAAGGGGCCAGCAAGGTGGCTAAGTGGGCAGGATCACCTGCAGTCAATACTGATGACAGGTTTTGATGCCTGATCCCTATAGTGATGCACTATGAAGGGAGTAGAATCACTCCCACAATTGTCCTCTGGCTTCTATATGCATGTTGTGATACACACATTTCAAAGACACACATAACACACATATAAATAAGTGTAATTTAAATTTTAAAAGATAATAGAAATACATGATGTGGGATTCCCCACTGTAGGCTGTGAATACCATTGGTTAATAAAGAAACTATCTTGAGCCCGTGATAGGGTAGAATAGAGCTAGGTGGCTGTGAATACCATTGGTTAATAAAGAAACTATCTTGAGCCCGTGATAGGGTAGAATAGAGCTAGGTGGGAAAAACTAAACTGAATGCTGAGAGAAAGGAGACAGGGTCAGGGAGAAGCCATGAAGCCACCGTGGGAGACAGACATGGTTGGAACCTTGCTGGTAGGTCACGATTCTTGTGGTAAATTATAAAATAAATAGAAATTAATATGTAAGAGTTTGTCAATAAGAAGTTAGAGCTAATAGGCCAAGCAGTGATTTAATTAATACAGTTCTGTGTGGTTATTTTGAGAGTCCTGGCGACCAGGAAATGAACAAGCGCCCTTCTACTATAAAGAAACAGCTGAGTAGCCCAAATAGAAGACTCTACTTCTTGGCATTAACCACTTGCACAGGTTTCTCACATGATGCCATCATTCCTGAGACTTTTTCTTTAAAGCCAACTCAGAGAGATAAGACATGAAAAATTGGTGAGCATTTGTGGATTAAGGAGTTAGAGGGGAAATGATCACCTACACTTTCAACAGTGTCTAATTACTGTCATGCTAATGTTTACAAAGCCAGTAAATTTACAGGCTTTTTGGTTTGTTTTTTTTTTTTTTTTGAGCTAATGGAAAACTAGTCATCTATTCCTCAGTTAGGATAACCTGCTCCTCAGTCTGAGTATAGAAGTTGCCTGAATGCCGGGCAGAGGTAGGTAGAGGCAGGCGGATCTGTTTGAGTTCGAGACCAGCCTGGTCTACAAGAGCTAGTTCCAGGACAGGCTCCAAAACCACAGAGAAACCCTGTCTCGAAAAACCAAAAAAAAAAAAAAAAAAAAAAGAAGTTGCCTGAAAATACAGAGCTTGTTCTATGTTAGACCAAATTTCCTAGCTTCTGTTTGCCTTTCAGTCGTCCCTGTCTCCCGGAGAGGAAGTACAAAAGGATCCAGAGTCTGCTCTTCCTTCTGAAGCGGGGGGTAAAACAGTTTGGAAGACATTTTGTTTCATGTCTTTTTTAACTTCTTTAAAAATATTTCTGAGAGGGTGGCTAATAATAAGAAAGGTAGGTGGATGGCAGGGAGTTAACTAAAATGTTCAGAATAGTTCTGAGAACAATCACATTTAAAAATAGAGAGAACGGGACGGGAACAAAACCCCACTAACTCAGTGTGTCTAGTTCAGATGCAGCTAATTCCCTATTTAGCATCTTCGAGTTAGTCTCACTTTTCCTCACCAGCCTAAGAATGTGTCTCCAAGCACTGAAGAGCTTGCCAAGTCCAAGGACACAGGAATCAAACAAACCGGGATGAAAGGTGCTGAAATCATCTCTTTAGAATATTGCCAAAAAACAGCTTGAGTTTCCAGAAAGCTAATTGCTGAAATATGTTTTAGCTTCCGAACTCATTCTGAGCTGTGACCCACTAACCAAAAGGCAAGAAGGATGTGGCAAAATAAAAGAGTCAAATAAAAGTAGAAAAGTTCAAAGACTGTCAGTAAGAAGGAGAGCGAGAGATGATAAGTGTTTCACCAATGGCTTTTGGGAAAGCCATGGAAGGTAGCAGAAAAGAGTGTTCCCTACTTGTGCCAGCTGGCTGTACAATGAGATTTGATAACCGAAGTGGGACAGTCCTTACTTCTTTGTTCTGCTTCTGTCATTTCTGAATACGGTAACCACCATCTTGATAGTAAGATATTGAAGGCCAATACCCATTTTGAATTCATTACATTTCTTATTTAACATTTTTTTCAAGAAGTCATTTGCTTCTATTACCTTATTTCAGCCTCACAATACTTTATTGGAGGAAGCAAAAGTCTCTCTGTGTTTTTACAGATGGAACTGAGATCCGCAGAGTCAAGATAAGTTATCTTAAAGTCATGTCTGCTGTTAGCTACAGAATCAGAACTGCCTGGGGTCCCTGGCTGGCTATTACACTGTTATACCCCACTCCAATCAGTAGCCTTGAAAATCCTCAGAACGTGTTACAGAAAGGAGACTTTTTTCATATTTTTGACGCAAAATCTTAGTTAAATGACTTTTCTGAATTCATATAACAGACATCCCTATTAAAAAAAAAAAGGAGTGGTGCTGGATAAGGGTCAGCACTACAGATTACCTGTCTAGACCCAGGAATATTTACATGTGTAATCATCAAATGAAGTGGTGCCCAGCTATTGGTTGAGTATTTAGAAAGGATCATTACCGACTAAGTAACTCATAATACCTTACATCTACTTATATGTTACATACATTCCATTGTATGTGTGGCATTTCTTTCTAGCACTTCATATGACTTCTGAAGTTATCTTTACATATAATCACAGTTCTATAACTTCACTTTGAAATATACTCATTTAGAAAAGAACACAATTTTAGAATTAGTTTTAAAAGTACATAAAATGATGAAAACGTCTTACCTCTAAGTATTTAACATTATAATTTAGTTTCTGATCTTTCATTTGACCTCAAGGATAGAGACTCTATTCTTTGCTTTATGAAGCAACAGGAGAGAATTTAGTTGTGATGTCTGAATATTAACAACTCTCATTCATTCTTCACCTAACTAATCCTTAGCAATAGCAGTTGGAATTCAAACAGACAAGAGTAAATGTGGACACACACTTATGTTCTTGTAAGGAAGATAAATATAGCCATGGAAGCAATGGTTTATATATGCAAATTGTGAGTATGATTAAAATCAAAAGTCTACTGTAGCCAGAAGTTTGATAACTGGTTATATGAATTAAAAATTTTCCTCAGAGATGTTAAAACAGGAAAAGAAACTGAATTTAATGTTTCACACTAGTCATCCTGAAAGTACTCTGCCATCTCATTCATAAAAGGCAGCAAAAGTTTTTTTTGTTTTGTTTTGTTTTATTCCCCCTTTTAAAAGGAATTCTGACTTCCCGTAGGAAGACAGGGACATATTATAAGGGTTGAGCAAAACTATAAACTTGGTCTTTGAATGAATCCAATGTATCCCCACTATGCCACAGTAAAGGAGAATGTTAGGGTCATGGCAAGACAAGGTGTCTAACCAGAAGGTTTAGGAATTGTGTGGAGTCAATGACCAAAACTGTTGCTAGTGAGGAAGGTGGGTGGAAGAGGTAAAAGAGCTCGAGGAGGAAAAGTAAGTTAATCAAATAGTCTCCACTCAAAATGATTCAGATATCAAACATGCCAAACAAGGAATGCAATTTTCAAAGACTAATCATGTCAGAATATTTTCTGTCTTGGACCTTTGGACCAAAAACCTTAGCATTATCAGGCAGCTTGCTAGAAGCCCAAGCCAGCTAAATCTAAATCCACTGTTTAATATAAACATCAGGAAACTAGTTTGTACACATCATTAGGAAAGTGTGGCTGCTGAAGTATATGTTTATCTAACTCTCTGAGAAATACTTCTACAGAAGCATGCTTCAATTCCTCGGAGAATTAATGAAAAAATTTCATTTTAACGAGAGCAATAGTGACAGCAGTTTCAGCTTCTGCTGTAGGTATATGCTTGATATATGATGTCCCTGGATTTGATCCATAGCACCTACGTAATAAATAAATAATAAGTAAATAAAGCAAGCAAGAAGAAACAAAAAAGGCAGACAGTCTAAAATCTTTGTATGTGAAAGAAGATTTAAACACAAGCAGTTATAATTGCTACAAACCACCAACAACTCTTATGTACTGAGTTTAGCCACAGGAGAAAAGAAATGAACTAAAATCCTCTATAAAGCATTGCAGCAAAACAGGGAGAAAGAGAAGACAGATAAAAGGAAATGTTGAAATATAAGGAGCAGTATTGAAGATCCAACTTCCTCTCAGTTGCAGCAATAAAATAGAAATAGTCATGTAATTTCCTATTTTTAAAATGTTATTTTATAGGTGAGGGTGTTTTGACACTTTGTATGTTCATGTATTACCTGCATGTCTGGTGCCCATAACATGTCAGTAAAGGGCAGTGAATTACCTGGAAGAGGAGTTACAGTTGAGTCACCATGTGGGGACCAGGAACCAAACTCAACTCCTTTACAAGAACAGCAAGTGTATACTGAACCTCCAGCCCTAGAAACACTGTATTTGACTTTCAGAATATAAATAATAAAGAGACAATTGTAAAAAATATAAAGATAAAAGGGGGACGAGTTAAATAGAAGCAATATAGAGCCTCCGCATCTCCAGCACCAGAAGGCAGGAGGGATTGGAGAGATGGCTCCCACGGAGAGAAAGGCTGATGCTGGCTGGTGAAAGTTGTTTTCTCTTCCAAGTTCATTTCCTGCTGCTATGTTCTATACCATATAACTCTGCAGCCTGACTCAGTGAGTAAGTGGAGTATTAATATTTTAGACACAGTATGTGTGTTGCTCTGGACTACAGAGGTAAAATGACAGCATGCCCGTGCCAACTTTTTTTTTTTTTTTTTTTTTTTCTCGAGACAGGGTTTCTCCATAGCTTTTTGGTTCCTGTCCTGGAACTAGCTCTTGTAGACCAGGCTGGCCTCGAACTCACAGAGATCCGCCTGCCTCTGCCTACCAAGTGCTGGGATTAAAGGCGTGTGCCACCACCGCCCGGCTCTAGCCTGAGTTTTAAGAAGCCTTTCTTACCCTTAGGTATTTCTGCCATCTTCACATGAATACCATGGCCATGCTCTACACACAAAGAAAGTGAGAAACCAACAAAACACATGAAACCTAGCTTCTTATCCCAGAGGGTAAAATTATTGAATAGTTTTGAGTTCTTGAAAAAGTTAATGCTTGTGTGAAATTACAAAATAAAAAGAAAAATTGCATATATTGGCATTTTCGTTTTCTGTTGTCTGCTAATTTTGTTTGTTATTTAGGTTGTGTGTGAGTTAGTGTTGTTTCTGAGACAAGATCTCCCTATGTAGCCCTGTCTGGTCTACCTCTTGTGTAGACCACGCTAGCCTTGAACTCAGAGATATACCTGCTTCAGCCTCTGGAGTGCTTGGATTAAAGGTGTGTACCATCATTTCAAACATATGAAGTATGTTTAAAGGAAATAAAAAATGGAGATGGTTATGAAAATCAAATTGGATATTCAATGTACAAAAAAGAAAAGGATTCAGGGATTGTAAAAAAAAAACTCAAATATATAATAAAAATAATTAAACCATTGAAAAAGCAAACAAACAGAAAAACACCCTTAGAGCCTATTTGTGAAAGAGATCACTGTATGGTCAGTTAGCACTCAGTCTCACTAGTGATTGGTCTCAATAGTGAATTGAGAAATACACATGAATACACTGATATAGCCACATGTTAAAACAACAATGCTACAGCAAAAGCCCAGGGTTTAAGTCAAAAGGCATGAGGTCCTGATGACGACTTGAGCGACTAAGAGTGCCTGTCCTCTGTAGGTGAACATACTGACACAGTTAGTTCTGAGACCGTGAGCACCTCTGGCACCTCTGGCCCCTTTGCTGATTCAGCTGTTCCACCTGTTGTCCCATGCCATAGAGAAACTTAGTGCCCATCTACAAGTGACTATTTAATGCATGCTTGCTGCAGTACCAAAGATGACAGCAAATTTTCAAAGAACTTAAATATGTATTAGCTGGAAAATGGATAAATGTGTATTTTTTTTCTCTTTCTCACATAACGAATTCTATGGTAGTTGAAATAAATGACTATGTACTACATGAATCCTTTTGACAAAAATTCAAAAATGTAATGTGCCTCAGAACAAGTAAATTAAAGAAGAATAGCACATTAAAACCGCCTACATAATTTGCAAATATGAGAGACAGCATTATACATCATTTATTAATATATATTAATATGTGTATTTATGAAAAACAATCTAGGATATATATTAGTTTTTACTGAAACGAAAAGGAAACTAATTTGGGGAGCTGGTCACCAAGAGTTTTATTTAAATAGAGTTTTACTTTTTACTTTAACAACTTTATTTTTAGGTAGAGCTGACTATTTGACAAGTTTGTAAATCATAGCAACAAGGAAGCAACAATAATGATTCTTGGGGTAACTTATTCTTTTCTGCCAAATGTCTGCTACTGATTTGAAGAAGAAATGTCTAAACACGTCTCCTATTCATTCAAAATAGTTCTATTTTAGGCACTTAGTGCATGGAAGAGCATATGTCGGACGTGGACCTACAATGAATAAGAAAGACAAATGTCACCTCCACAAAGCAAAGTCTAGCCGTGTTTGCATAAAATCTGTTGTCAGGACAGTTGTCTTGAGAGCCATGGATGGCAAGGCACCTTTAAAGTGGCATTCACTCAACCAGGTGTTATGGTGTACTGTTATACATGGGAGCCTGGAGCATGCCTCTGATCCTTGGGGTGCAGACGTGAAGACTGACAATGCAGCTGGGAGCCAGACCTAGAATTTAAAAAATGTTCACTACCTACAGTACGGACTTGGGTCATTCATAATTTTGAGAATGATAAGAAAAAGATAACATTACTCTTTCCAATTCACAGATTTCTTTTCAGTTTTTATTTCTGGTGTGTGTGTTCAGTGTCATGCAAAACAGCCATAGTCCTCAAGCATATGAAGAAAAAGTCTCCAAACTGTCTACACAGTCTTTCTCTATACTAGAGGAGAGGTTTGATTTATATTTGCCTTCCTTTCAAAGACAGCAGCAATACCAAGTGCTCCAAAATATTTAAATATATGTCCACCTTTATTCGAACTGTACAGCAGAGGGCTAGGTAGATATCATGATATGTCAATCGAGTTCAACAACACCCTGCAGTTAGAGGTGGTCTATCATGAAAAATCTTTAAACGATTACAGAAAATTATCTTACTTCAATCAATCAAGTGGAAAAGGGTACAGAATCCTCTCGGGGTGAGAATTAGGTCTTGTTTTTCAGTGGAATAAGATCATGAAATTGAATGCTATCTTCCTTAATTTGGGTTGTTGCACCTCAGAAGATAGCATCCACACCTCCCTCACACAGTGAAACACAGAAAATGAAGCCCAACCTTTGTAGAAAGTGGGTCGAAATCAGAATGACCAACATCGACTAAATTCCTATTTCTGATTTTGAAAGAATGATAGATGAGTGGAAAAATAAAACTGAACTCTGGAAGAAAGCTTTTGGGAGCGAGGGGTCTTTGCTTTTTCTTGGGTTTAGTAAGAAATGTTTCAAGAATCATGTTCTTTGGGGAACATGTTTCCACCCTGTCCATGACTCTACCCCCACAAGAAAATGGAGAAGCTCTGACTAGATGGCTTCTCAGAAGCAATATCGTGCAATGATGCTTCAACTAGGCATGTCTTTAATGCATGATTGGCTCGCGGCTTCCAGCTTGCATGTGAGCATCGAAGACAGGCGAGAAAGCTAGCCCTCAACTAAATTGTACCTTTTCCAAGTGCAGCACTGGGGATGCAGAAGAGAAGGAAACAGAGAAAGGAACCAAGAGGTCACACAGAAAATGTTAGAGGAAAGCAGGGACTATGGGGGAATACTTAACTAAAGAAGAACGATGAAACAGGTCGATTCTCCAGAGCTGAAGCCTGAACTGAGGAAGCTTTGAATACAACAAAAACAGAAGCAAAGGGCTCAATTTTAAAGTGTCTACTCTATTAGATGAAAGTGATACCAAAGTATCTGGCTTCCATTCGAAGCCAGTCTTTGCCACCCTGTACCTCTCTTCCCTCCTCAGCTTTCAACCCTGTAAGAAGCAGAGCTGGTCACTGTGGGGAAGTGGAGGGGGTTAAGCAGAGCCAAGCTCCAGGCTTACTGCACTCTGCTGGTCTTCCACCGGGACTAGGAAGAAGTTTAGGTTCAATGGAACCCAATGAATTCGTGGGCCCTTTTGATTTCTGAACCAGTCTTTTGGTATATTTGTGTGTGATTTGGAAATGTTTGTGACATAGAAGTGTCATCAAAAGTGTTTGGCCTCTGTATTTTCACTAAGAAGCAAAGGCAACAAACCCACAGAGACATTTGAGCAAGCCATAGGAACAAATGTCCATGGGAGTAAATTGTTGTTTCATCCTCTGTCCTTGTGTCTTGGTTATCTGATCACCTGACTTCTTCGGGTGTTTGACAGGGTGTTTTAATGAGAAGCGAGTAAGTTTTCATAAACTGTGTAGATGTCTGAGTCTGTCTGAAGCAGAAGTAGACTACAGAGAATGACAAGAAGGTATACGGAAATTTAAAGAACAGGGGTATTTCGGATTCAGTTTCTAGTCCTTTCTGGTGTTGTATAACTCTATCCCTCCTTAACTATGTCCTGAATCCCGAGGGACTGGAGATAATTGTAATGCATCTCCAGGCTCAGTTTCCTAGTGGAGGAACTTCAAACATTCTGTGATAGGAATTCCTTGAGATAAGCATCAGACTGGGGGCAAAGACCAACTGCAGAAGGTGAGATCCAACTTCATTCCACCATGGAAGCAAAAAACGTAGCTAACAAATGAAAGATTTGACAAAATTTGCATATGCTAATGATTTCTGGGTGGTAGCTTCAAAGCTTCTAGCAAGTTAAGTTTTGTATGCTAAAGCCAAAGGAAGACTTGACAAAGAAATCTTGAAACATTTGGCCCTTCTTAGTACTCTCCCCTCTATTAGCTGTGTAGGAAGTACCTTAGTACAGTTATTAATAAAATAGATTGCCGGGCGGTGGTGGCGCACGCCTTTAATCCCAGCCCTTGGGAGGCAGAGGCAGGCGGATCTCTGTGAGTTCGAGACCAACCTGGTCTACAAGAGCTAGTTCCAGGACAGGCTCCAAAACCACAGAGAAACCCTGTCTCGAAAAATCAAAAATAAAATAAAATAAAATAAAATAAAATAAAATAAAATAGATTAATAGGCACAAATGCTAATTACTGTCTTTAAAAACAAAATGCAGGTTGATTAGTGGCTGCCATGGGTGCCCAACTGATGCCTTATGGAATTTTAAATGTATTCCATCATTCAGAAGGAAATCAAGATGGAGATACTAAGTGGTTGAGGTGTTTATTTATTTCTTGTTATGCCTTCATAGCACTCTGGCTGCTGTGTGTTCTTCATGAGGCCCAAGATGCTAAGTGAAGCTAGTTTTCAAGTGTCACTCATGGCAAGTGAGATATTCCTTTTATCAAAATACCTGCTGAGCTTTGACACTTAGACTGAAGTGTGTATCCACGTCTCTGCTATAATGTGAATATGTCTTTGTTCGCGCTGACTCACAGATTCTCCAGTCAACAAAAGTGCTTTCCAGATGAGCAATTCAAAACTGAAAAATCAAAGGTTCTATGTAAAACTGTCTTCCTCCAAGGACTACAGATCATCTTACCTTGAGAAGCCAGTGGATCTGCTGTGACTATTTCACTTCTAGGGCAAGCCGGGATGTCACTGTCAGACCTACTCTGAAAAGAACAGTGTTTGCCAGAGTTTCTGAATTAGACACTAAGTTATGCTAGACTTTGCCCATCACTCTCAAGTCCTAAAGAAACATCTCCTTTTCTACTTAGTATGGGTATCTATAAAAAAAAAGAAATCAAAATTTGTTTTTAGGGCATTTATAGTACTCTTTTGTGAGTTGACCAAGGCTACTTATTTTATCGTTGAACATGCTGGTATAGTTTAAATTAAATATTCTTCACTGAAGCTTTCTATAGAGCTTATTAAAAGATTTTTTTTTCAAAGTACAGTCTACAAGACATCCCAATACCTCAGCATTAATTGCTATCACCAAGGAATCACAGAATGGCTTTGCAATTATGCTCAATAAACTCCCCAATCTTTATTAGGCCAGAATATTCATGAACATACACATCTCTACATTGTCTCTATCATATTTACCTAGCAAGCTCCAAATATTCAACAAACTCGGGTTATGAAAATATGAAAATAGTGATGATTCTCATTTTCTATTATAACTTTATTCTTAAATTACAAGGTAGATAGATACCTATGTGAGAAAACAGGAAAGTTGTGACTCTTGAGATGCATTGAGTGTGTTCTGACACCATTGCTCAGCACTGGAGCTAATTTTTTTTAAAAGGCATTGGATATGGGCATAGGCACCACACTGTTAGTATCCTTCTTGTAAATTTTGCCTTTGCTTTCTTGGTCACATATTATAGTACCAAATTTAAAGATTGACAGGACTTTCATGTTTTGCTTCATGACACGCATTGCTGCACTGGAGGACTTTGAAAGTCATTTTCTTTAACACCAATCATTGTGGCTGGGACTTAATCATAGACTTATCATCAAATACGATGGTGATTTTTCAATATGCACATTTATGAGGTGGTTTATAAGTATTGCCATCACGTTATAGACCCCTTTCTGTATAGACAAGGTAACCAGGCTTACAGAATAAAGCAATTAATAAATGGAAGAGCATAGATAGGAACGCTCTCTGAATCCAGACATGATAATTGTGAAGGTTATGTGGTTCTTGGTGAACAGAGAATTATGATAGACTCCTTCTCTGTGGACCTTGGTTCACGCTTGCAGCTCAGTTGAGAAGGAAACCTCTCTGTTATTTAGAACATCATCCTGTCTAGAAAGATCTATGAAAAAATGTCTAAGTTCTCACTACTTGAACCTACCTGAATTCCAAGTAAATTTTAATTTTATTTTAATTGTGTCCAGACAGACATGTTAAACTTCGTATTGCACCTTTTTAAACAGAGTTTTCTATACATATTACTTAAGCAGTCACATAACAGAATGCACGGCTAATATTTCAGATTAGAAGCGTGTTCTCAATATTTAGCAACAAGTCATCTCAGTGAATTAATTGCAATTTCCCTTGTCTCGATTCATTGCCATGACTTGGTGGTTGCACTTGATCTGGCTTGAGATGGTATAGGTAATATGTGATAAATTGCTTAGCAAATTAGCAATTGGGACCTTTGGCCTGTTAAATTAGGCCAGGGCACCTCTAAATTGGAGAGAGGTAGTTTTTGACATGCAGTATAAGAAACCGAGTGCTCAGGCACAGGTACAACTTCTTCCTGACCATTATGTCTGGAAACGCAAAGTCGTTTCTTGATGGCCTATGTTGCTTGGGGATTCAATACTCAAACACAGCCACTGAGAACACAGTTGCCCCGGAGAGTGCCTAAGATTTACAGAAATTTTTCTTACTAGTAAGTGTTAAGAAAAGAGACCTCAGAATGATGTAAAGATAGATAGATAGAAGATAGATTAGATAGATAGATAGATAGATAGATAGATAGATAGATAGATAGATAGATGGATGAACTAGGATTACCATTCAATTAATTTTTAAAAATCTAGAAGCACATTGCATGACTCTAAGGATGCTCTCACAAAACCTATTATATGGCAACACCACAAAAGCCCCCAGTTGTGACATGCTGACACCTTTCAGGTCTGTACAAGACAATACTGACTTTATTTTCTTTTTCATCTACTACTAAGCTGAGCTCCTAGCTTTGCTGATAGGTTAATGGAGGCTTCTCTCTCCTTAGGTGGAACGTATCAAAAATAAGATGTTTCCTTTGTGAGTCAGGTTCTCAACAGAAGGGGCATAGAGTGGTCAATTGGAAACCACTCTGAATGGTGCCATCAAGGGTGAACACAAACAAATGTGACCTCTGCCTTGGTTCTAAAATATAGCTTCCTTTCTCTCTAGCCAACAGGGCACTGGAGTCTTCTGCAAGGAATTGAAGAAAATGGGAGGTCCTGTCTGTTAGTTCAGGGTAACCGACAACAAGTGTAGCTCACAAAGAGAAAGAGAAACACAACCAAACCCATTCTGGGTTTTAACTCTTAAAAAGTTCCCTCTTCTGCTGATTCAGCTGAACAGTTCCTTGCCCTTGGCCTTTCAATCATTTATTTCTTATTTTTCTCTTTCTCACTTTTTTTTTACTGTAACATTTTTCTATACATACAGAACATATCTGTTTTGAAGCATTCTGCAATTTAGACAAGGAAAAACAGCTGTTCTACACACCATTAACATGCTAAATAACTAAAAAAGGCTGCGATTCAGAATTTCGTTTTCTGAATTTTTATCTATTTATCCACTTTAGATAAACATATACTTTTCCAAGGAATATAGTTCAATGTTACTAAAATTTGCTACTTTGAGATTTCACATTAATTAACTTATATTATTATCCTTACTTATCATTTGGTTCTGTTCTTTGAAGGGACTTAACTTACTTCTTCAGTTCCTCATCATTTTTTATTTCTTAGTTTCTGTCCCAATCATCAAAAATTTGAATTATTTTTAATAATAAAATAAGATAAAACAAAAACTAACACATTGGAATTGGGAGAAGAAAAAGAAAAGAGAAGGAAAAAAGTCCTAAAGAAGGTACAAGAATCAGAGACCCACTTGTTCACATATCCAGGAATCCTGTAAAAACACAAAACTGGAAGTCATAATATGTACTCAGAGGACCTGTGCACATCCATGCAGGCCCTGTGTCGACTGCTTCAGTCTCTGTGAATTCATATGAGCTTGACTTATAATGATTTTGACGACCTTGTTTTCTTAGTGTCTGTCATCCACTCTGCTCTCACACATTTTTGTCTTCTCTTCTGCAAGGTTCTCTGAGGTCTACGGGGAGGAATTCAAGGAGACATCTCATTTAGAGCTGAGTGTTTCAATGTCTCTCACTTTTCTGGCTGTGGGTCTCTATATTTGTTCCCATCTACTGCAGGAGGATGCTTCTCTGATGCTGGCTGAGCAAGGCCCTGATCTATGAGTATAGAAGTATGTCATTAGAAGTCATTTTATTGCTGTTTCTGTTTCTTAGAACAACAGTATTTGGTTTTCCCCTAGGTCCTTGTGTGACTTTGTTGACTCCATTAGGGTTCTTGCCAATAGAAGATAATGGGACACCCCCAAAGTATATGTATGTATATGGTATATTTAACTTGAATATTGATACTACTCTGGTCAAACACTTCCTCACAGATGGAAATCACTCACTAAAGAGCTGTGCATTGATATATTAAGTATGTGTCAGTTGTGGTGCCTAAGAAAAGAGCAAATGAGAGGAAAATATGGATTTTGTTATAGAGCCAACTTGAAATTTAAAGTGGGGGTCACCAGGTCCCTGAGGTGCTGTGTTCTTTAGGAAATGACGTTACCTGCTTTAGTTATAAAGTAAACAGTTTCACTCCTCCTTATTTTATTTCTATTGGAGTTAGTCCTTTTGTTTTTTAACACTGAACTTAATGAGTAATAACAAGTTCTGATTGTGTCATCGGTCAGAAATGCGTGGGTTGACAGACCATAAATTAAAGTTCAACAAGACAAAAAAAGGCTAAATAAGAAACCACGATTCACCTGATGAAGTTTAATAGTCAGGAGGATGCCTATATGTTTTTCTTTGGGTTCACCTTCTTATTTAGCTTCTCTAGGATCACGAATTATAGGCTCAATGTCCTTTATTTATGGTTAGAAACCAAATATGAGTGAGTACATCCCATGTTCCTCTTTTTGGGTCTGGCTTACCTCACTCAGGATAGTGTTTTCTATTTCCGTCCATTTGCATGCAAAATTCAAGAAGTCATTGTTTTTTACTGCTGAGTAGTACTCTAGTATGTATATATTCCATACTTTCTTCATCCATTCTTCCATTGAAGGGCATCTAGGTTGTTTCCAGGTTCTGGCTATTACAAACAATGCTGCTATGAACATAGTTGAGCATATACTTTTGTTGTATGATAAGGCATCTCTTGGGTATATTCCCAAGAGTGGTATTGCTGGGTCCAGAGGTAGGTTTATCCCGACTTTCCTGAGAAACCGCCACACTGCTTTCCAAAGTGGTTGCACAAGTTTGCATTCCCACCAGCAATGGATGAGTGTACCCATTTCTCTGCAACCTCTCCAGCAAAGGCTATCATTGGTGTTTTTTATTTTAGCCATTCTGACAGGTGTAAGATGGTATCTAGCCATAAATAAAGGACATTGAGCCTATAATTCGTGATCCCAGAGAAGCTAAATAAGAAGGTGAACCCAAAGAAAAACATATAGGCATCCTCCTGAATATTAAACTTCATCAGGCGATGAAAGGAGACAGAGACCCACATTGGAGCACCGGACTGAAATCCCAAGGCCCAAATGAGGAGCAGAAGGAGAGAGAGCACGAGCAAGAAACTCAGGACCACGAGGGGTGCACCCACACACTGAGACAATGGAGATGTTCTATCAGGAACTCACCAAGGCCAGCTGGCCTGGGTCTAAAAAAGCATGGGATAAAACCGGACACGCTGAACATAGTGGACAATGAGGACTACTGAGAACTCAAGAACAGTGGCAATGGGTTTTTGATCCTACTGCACGTACTGGCTTTGTGGGAGCCTAGGCAGTTTGGATGCTCACCTTACTAGACCGGGATGGAGGTGGGTGGTCCTTGGACTTCCCACAGGGCAGGAAACCCTGATTGCTCTTAGGGCTGACAAGGGAGGGGGACTTGATTTGGGGAGGGGGAGGGAAATGGGAGGTGGTGGCGGGGAGGAGGCAGAAATCTTTAACAAATAAATAAATTAATTATTAAAAAAGAAAAGAAACCACAATTCAAACAGATCAAATTAATAATTGCAAGAGTACACTGATAAAACTATCCACAAGCACTGTTCGATAACATAGTAAGACAAGAATTTAAGTATAATGAACCTCTAGTTTTATTCTAACACAGTATACGTGACATAAAAAGATAATTTTAAATGGCATAGGTTTTATCTCCTTTTTTTAATGCAGTCTACATCGTTGCCAGTGGGTGAAGAGTTCCCAGTGGCATGAGCATACTTCCGCATTCATTTGGTTGAACAATGTACATAGTTTTCACCTGCAGACTTAGTTTTCATGTTACTTTGATGAAAGCAACTTAAGGAAAGAAGGTTTATTTTGGCTCACAGTTTGAGGATTTAGTTCACCAAGGTGGCAAAGCCTGAATGACAGGAACTGGAAGCAGCTGTTCACTTTGTACTCATAGTCAGGACGACGAGAACAATGAGCTCTTGTCCTTAGATAACTTCCTCTTTATGGGAAAGTCTGGGCTCAAAGCTCAGGAAATGCTGCAGTCCTTTGTTTGCATGGATCTTCCTGTTTAAATTAACGTAGTTAAAAACTGGATGGTGGTAGTGAGCACCTTTAATCCTAGCACTTGCAGGCAGAGGCAGGCGGATCTCTATGAGTTCAAGGCCAGCATGGTCTACAAGAGCTAGTTCCAGGACAGGCTCCAAAGCTACAGAGAAACCCTATCTCAAATAATAATAATAATAATAATAATAATAATAATAATAATAATAATAACCTTATTAAATTAATTGCTCACAGGTGTGCGCAGAGGCTAATAGTGTCTAGATAATCCCTCACAGAGATGTCCAAAGGCTAACTTAATCTCGATAATCCCCCACAGATATGCACAGAGGCTAGCCTGGTCTAGATAGCCTCCCACAGGCATCCACCTTGGCTAAACTTCCTCCTCCACCATTCCTTGGAGCAGTCATAGGCTTCTATCCTTTTTAATTTACTTTCTTTCCATTCAGAAATTTCTGGCAAAATGAACATGAAGAAGTGCTAAAAATGGGGAGCAGGTACAGAATGAGAATGTGTGTTTTCACTTAAACTGCCCTTAGTAATAAAATAGAAGAAGCTTTTTTGGTATAGTTTAAAATAAGTAATACTTTGAATACATCAAATATTTTTCTATATAATATAAAAAGAAAAAGTCACAAAATATTAGAAAATATTCTCTTTGTCAGAGAAGCAAGCATCCACAAAACAATGGAATCGCTATGCATGGTTTCCACTTAAGGAAATTAGTCTTGTTAGGATTATAATGCTATAAATAACATTTTAATACTGCGTAACTTGACTTTGGCATGCTTGTATTGCCACTTCATTATGCCAGTCATTTGCCCATTTCCTAATATCCCTGACATCCCAACCAAAGCAGATACACACTGTACCTTACATGCAAAATAGTGGCGCATGTCTAGCCCACTGTTTTCACTTATAAGTTTCTGTATTTATCGACTTTACATGTGGTTAAAGTGTCTTATTTAAGAAAAATATATCGTTGACAATAACCAAGTAATTACACAGTCATTGCTTCAAACTGGCTGTATAAATCATTGTGATTTAACCTACAGAAGTAATAAAAATAAATGATATTGTTTTTGGTTCATTACTGCTGATCTAATAAAATGTAATGAATTAAGAAATTTCCTTAGTGAAACAGTCTCATAAAAATAACAATTTGCTAATGGTGCCGTAACATCCAATGTGAATGAATTAAGAAAGAATAAGCATTTTAGTAAAAATGTATCTCTAAGAAAATTTCTTCCTCGTTTTCCTTATCCTCTTTTTTTTTTTTTCTATAATCCAAGTGCATGTTTGGATTGCATCCATAAAGATTGTTACCAAGAACCATATCCTCAAGATTATTGTTTGTTTATATGAAAATTTTTTAAAAATTCCAGGAAATTGTGAGTTTCTGGATAGCCTATGTGAATTTATTTATTTATTTATTTATTTATTTATTTTGCAATTGTACAAAATGGATTTATAAATAAGAGGCAAGACAATGGCTATTGTGAAAACAAAAGAACATTATCCTAGTTTTTTGTTTTTGTTTTTGTTTTTTGTTTTTTGGGTTTTTTTTTTTTTTTTTTCTTTGGATTTTTCGAGACAGGGTTTCTCCATAGCTTTTGGTTCCTGTCCTGGAACTAGCTCTTTTTTTTTTTTTTTCTTGCTGATTTTTTTTATTAATTAATTAATTTAATTATTAAAGATTTCTGCCTCTTCCCCGCCACCACCTCCCATTCCCTCCCCCTCCCCCAATCAGGCGATGAAAGAAGACAGAGACAGAGACCAACATTGGAGCACTGGACTGAAGTCTCACGATCCAAAGGAGGAGCAGAAGGAGAGTGAGCACGAGCAAGGAACTCAGGACGGCGAGGGGTGCACCCACACACTGAGGCAATGGGGATGATCTATCGGGAACTCACCAAGGCCAGCTGGCCGGGGACTGAAAAAGCATGGGACAAAACCGGTCTCGCTGAACATAATGGACAATGAGGACTACTGAGAACTGAAGAACAATGGCAATGGGTTCTTGATCCTATTGCATGTAATGGCTTTGTGGGAGCCCAGGTAGTTTGGATGCTCACCTTAATAGACCTGGACGGAGGTGGGTGGTCCTTGGACCTCCCACAGGGCAGAGAAACCTGCTTGCTCTTTGGGCTGAGGAGGAAGGTAGCCTATGTGAATTTAAAGGGCAAGACATTCCATTTTCTGGAAATGTCTATCTGCCAAGTACTAGTTCTTATTAATAAACCAACAGAGATCCAGAAAGGGAAGCGCTTCCCTCCACCCTTGGTGGTGTACTCTGAAGGGACCACTCCAGATTTCTCTTACCGAATGCTGGGATTTCTGACTTGTTTGTTTGTTTGTTTGTTTGTTTTTCCTGTGTCTCTCAGTTGTTCTCCGTAAGCTTTTCTTCCTTTGAACATCCACCTACAAACATCTTGACAGGAGCCCCAACAAAGTTTACTTTTCCACTCTTTCTTACTTCAGAGGTACAAGATGATTTGAAATTTGTATCTCTATATTCTTTTATTTTAAACAGAATGGCCAGAATTTTATGAATCTGATGTCCCAAATGAGAACAGAACCTTATAGAGATGACTCTTGTCTCTGAAAATGACACATGCTGACTGTAGAGGGGAAGGCAAACACCACGACATCACTGGAATTGCCTCTCCTTCGAGATGGTTACTCCACGTCATGCTAATGTGCAAAAACTGTCACTTTTAAAATTATTCCTCTTTATTTAAGACTCGTGTGCACGTGCTACCAAACTGGAAAACACGCTGACCCTGTTTCTTCATCAAAGTTCACATCTGCCCTATCATTCTCTCATGGTTTCTGGGTCACACGTGAGATCAAGAGCCCAAAGGTGCCTCTGGTTATTCAAGGATTTACTCACATATGCCTTTGCCAAAAAATGACCATGTGTGATTAGTGTTGTGATCATTGGGAATGTTAGCAGAAGGGAGAAACATGAACAATGACATGTGTGTACCCCAAATCATTTCTTCTAGCTAAAATCAAAAAATAATATACAGCATGAGAAAACATTGGAATGGGGACAAACTTTTCGCCAGGGCCTCAATCCTAAAGGTATTTTTGTAAAATCCTTTCTTTGAGGTTTACATTTCAAGTATTTCAAGAACAGATTTCTTTAATAATTATATAAAAATGTAAATATGCCTGCAGTCTAAAAATTATTATTTGTTGACCGAGGTTTCTGTCCTGCCCCATTCCCATAGTCATTAAGTCTCAAATAAATCACACAGAGGTCTACATTAATTATAAATTGATTGGCCTAGTAGCTCAGGCTTCTTTTTAATTAATTTTTATAACTTATATTAGCCCATAATGCTTGTCTGTGTTAGCCATGTGGCTTGGTACCTTTTATGGCGAGGCAGTCACATCTTGCTTGGTCTGTATCTGGGTGACGACTGCAAACTGAAACTTCCCTCTTCCCATTCTCATTGCTCCACCTCTACTTCCTGTCTGACTACTGGCTAATCAGCATTTATTTAAAATATAAGTGACAGGGTACAGACCATTGTTCCACAGCAATTATTTTGATATTCTTTTACATCACTAATATTATATCACCTATCACAAGCCTGGGAAGATTCATTATGAAGAATCAAAGTTGTCCTCTGCCCTCAACATTCGAGTATGCACACACACAAACACACACATGAACAAAATAAATAATTAAATTGAATCTTTTATTTGGATTTCTTTTGTATTGAAAAAAAAATTACTTTTGTCTATACGGTATTTACTAGAATTGTAATAATAAATTCAAGAAACATCAAAGATTCTTGCACATTGAATGAAACTCACCTTCAATGAGCAAAGAGTAAAAGTGTTGAGAATAGAAACATCAAGGATCCAGTCTCCCAGAACAATGGTAGTAAGAAAATTCAGTGGCTAACATGAAGAAAGCATCAGTATTGGGCAACTGATTAAGTAAGTCCAGCGAGCACAGCTCAATTATATAGTTTTCATTAACTGAATTACTATTTTTATAGATTTTTGGCTTACTTCATCTAAATATATTACATGTATATACTGAAGGTAGAAATCGCCTTAAGATATACTAGCAATCAAATTTCTTAAGGCGATTTCTACCTTCAGAATATACATGTAACAGCAAGCATCTTCACTATTTCTTTCTAACAATATATCCACTGTGGACAGTTTGTGGGGCCACTGGCAGTGGAACCAGTATTTATCCCTAGTGCATGAACTGGCTCCTTGAAGCCCATTCCTTTTGGAGGGTTACCGTGCTCAGCCGAGATACATAGGGGAAGGACTTGGTCCTCCTCAAGTGACAGATTTTGTTGACTCCCCATGAAAGGCCTTACCCTTTCTGAGGAGTGGATGGGGGTTGGAATAGGAGAATGTGAGGAGAGTGGAAGGACAGGAGGGAGAGGGAACTGGGATTGGTATATAAAATAAGATTGCTTTAAAAATAAAAAATATATATCTACGATGCAGATATATCATACCTTATCTCTCCATTATTGAAGAACATTTGGGTTTCTTACTCGGCTATTTACACGTTGTTTTTCAGATACTATAGCGTTTATATATTTATATACATTAATATACAATAATGTACAAATTTCTCTACATCATTACCAACACTCAATATCCTCTTAATGCTCTTACAAATAGGGCTGACACAAAAGCTATCATTTTTCTTTCAATTTTCTGTATTTCCCATTATTCTCATCATCCCTTATCCTTCCTTTCTGCCTTGATCTGTAGAAAGCAGATACTTTTATATAGCAATATTCTAACTCTTATAATGATATTTAAAATGTATTTTGAGCCATTTTCATAGAAGATGTTTTATAGACCCAAAATATTCTAAATTTTTTCAATTTACTCCAGTTTGTTATGATTTATTTCCAGTAAAATACTAAAACTTCCCTACCATGTTGCTCTAATCTATCTCATTTTTGCCACAGCTGTTACACATGTAATAGTTGTTATGTATGACATAAACTAAACAATGTATTGGTATAGTTATCATTTTACATAATTATCTTTTAAGGTGGCTCAGTGTTAGAGTTCATGTCTGTGATTCAGGAATCAATGAGCTCCAAATCTAGCACCTCATAAGCACTGGCCCTGCTGGTGCACACCCGGGGTTACAGTGCTTGAGAGGAGGATGCAGGAAGATCACAAGTTCTAGGTCATTCTGGACTACATAATAAGTTGTAGGCAAGCCTGGGGTGCAGGAGACGGTAAGAGCAATGTGAATGAATGTGTATAAATAAGGCTTTTATGTTCACTTTTCTCTTTTTCCTATTCTGTTTATGGTATTCAATTATCATGTTGTCATTTGTTTTCTTGGAACAGTTTTACCTCAACCCACTCCCATTGTGCTGCCGTTGTCAGTACATTTCATTATGACAAGGAACATCATTATATGCATAATGTGTCAAGAACTTGACTTCTTTACTAGTTGAGATGTTTTAAAAAATGCAATTATACCACCAAATATTGCTTACATAATTACATATCTCTCGTTCTCTCTCTCCTCTCTCATTCTCTCTCTCTCTCTCTCTCTCTCTCTCTCTCTCTCTCTCTCTCTCACACACACACACACACACACACCTGGATCCCTTCAGGTGCCACTTGCCTCATGCTTACCTAACTCTTTAAAATTGCTTGTAGAAATGGTATCTCCATATCACATCCTACAAAGCTCAGGGACCATTACAGAAAGAGTGGTCAGAAAGATCTATGAGCCAAAGGATGGGGAGAACTGAAGTAAACTGGGGACTTCTAGACACTGGACATGGCAGGGCTGCTCCACTTAAGAATTAGCAGCACCTGCAGTTGCCTGCATAAGACCTTCACAAGGTCAAGCCAATCAACCTTCTTACAGGAGCATGCAGAGGCTTAAGAGCCTAACTAAGGGGCTATTGAGAGTTGATATCTTTTAGGTGAGGGAGAGTCGGGATTTTTATGGATTTTGTTAGTGTAAATTGAACTTCATGAGTTGTTGGGAGTAAAAGAGGACAGGAGGGCAGGAAAGGATGAGACATGGGGAATGAACCTGAGAAAAATTAGGGGAAGGAGTTAGGATGAATATGATCATATTACACTGTATGGAAGTTTCAAATAATAAAATATTTTACTAAAAACTGTTCAATAGTAATAGATCTACTCCTGTTTTCTCTGGGAATATCTCTATTTAACATTCACTTTTGAAAGCTAAATTGACTGATATAAAATTCTTAGTTGACACGTTTACTCTGCTACTCTGGTCCTCTGGTTGCCAATGTTTGCACAAGAATTCAGGGGCTATGTTTTGCTGGTGTACCTGACCTCATTTTACACATTCTCATGTTGTGACTTTTCCATTTGTATTTAGCATGCAGTTATTACTAGGACATGGCTGTGTATAGATTTCTTTGTAGTTACTATAGCTGAGTTCTTTGAGTTTCGTGGCTGGTAGAGTAAGGATTTCTATGAAGTGGGACTTCCATCTCCATCCTCTTTATCTCCATCCTCTTTATCTCATCTCCATCCTCTCTATAGCATGCACAGTATATGGAGGTTCATATTCCCCTGAAGCTCTTCTACTTTCAGTAATTATTTGTTTCCCTCCTTGTTCTGATGAAAAATGTCAAATGTGTTGGTTCTTTGTTCAAATTTGCTGGGAAACTATATTGAATTTTTAAATTTAAATTAGTCATTTTCTGTTACCAACTTTTATTGAGCTCTTTAAAATAAATATCATTACGTTTATTGCTGAGACAGCCTTTTAGCCCTTAAAGCATGATATCTTTCAGCTCTATTGTTATAAAGTCTTCCTTAACAGCTCTGCTATTTTTTCCCCTCAAAAGCAATGTGTATCTACTTTCACTGTGAGTCACATCCCCCATTCTGTTGTATGTTTCATACATATTTGGTAAATTTTCACACTGTATATAACGCTTTGTAGCAGGATGTAGACATTCAGTTGTAGTGATTGCCTGCTTGCTTATTTATTTGGTGATTTGGTCAATTTAATTCTGCAATGTCTATTAGTATTCCATTTGTAATATATAATCAATGATATTGCTACTTAAACTTTGATCTCTAAATGTCATTGTTTAGACAGTAACCCAGAGACTGCTAATGGCTCAGCATAAGCTACGTTCTGGTCAAAAGACATACTTCAAACTTTGATGCACTGAACTTAATTTTATCAGAATGTCTTCGTCATTTTTGTATTGCTACAAAGAGACATCATGACAAAGGCAATTTATGAAAGAAGGCGTTTAGTTGGGGGTTTACAGTTCCAGAGGATGATTCCATGATGATCATTGAGGAGAACACAGCAGCAAGCAGGCAAAGCACTGGAGCAGTAGCTGAGAGCTTAAATGTTGATGCAAAGATCAGGAGAGAGCGCCAGACAGAGAAAGACTCACTAAGAATAGTGTGGGGAGTTTTGGTCTCAAAGTTCACCTCCAGTGACACACCTCCCCCAACAAAACCATGCCTCTTAATCCTAAACTGCTCCACTAATGGTGGAACAAGCTTTCAAATATGTGAGACCAAGGGAGTCACTCTCATTCAAACCATAACACATAGAGTGCGTGGCATGAAAATTGTTCTCGTTATTTTAGAGAACTTACTCCCCCCCCCCCCCATAGTCATTTGGAAACTAGAAACTCAGCGGGCCACTCGGCTTTTTCTTGAATACAGTATGGAATTTGAACATAGTCTTCCACACTGCTAGGGGAGAGCATGTTTTCACAGGAAAATATAACTTTCTGGTGGGTGTCTCTGCATCAGAGTGGCTTACCATTCAGTGCTTGATGGGAGGCTTTATTCAACCCATGTGGATTCAGCCTTGCTTTGGTGATTCTGTGTCATATTTGAGGAGCTTTTCTCCACCAGCCTGTGCTCTTCTCTGATTGTTTCTAGATATATTCAGCCTATCCTTTGCAATACACCCTTTTCACCCATCAGAGTTGTCTGTGATCACAAGGTCTCTTACTGGGTTCAAACTTCTGCCTATTCTACTAAATAGCTTAAATCACAGCTACCAGGATCCTTTTAATATTCTACCAAGACCAACACTATTTTCTTTTTAAAAAAATATCATAATGGATGGAGCTCTCTGAAAATAAAGTCAAAAAATAAATAAATAAAAATAAACAAAATGACCAGGCAAAGAAATGAAGATGTGGGTTCTTATAGTCTCATTTCTCTCCTTTCTTGCTTTCCAGGTAACTTCAGAACCATGTCCTGGGGCAGGACCAGTGGAGGGAGGGCAAGCTTGCTCTCTTCGGTGTGTGCTGCTCCTCAAATGGGATTTTTATCATTAAGGATCTTGAGACACCTGACCACAGTTACTGTATTCTCTGCTTGGTGGGCCTGGAATAAAGTTTCTGCTCTCTAAGTGAAGGCAAACAGAGAGTGAAAAGATTATTTCTGATGACAAGCCTAAGACAGAGACCCTTAATAGAGAGCTAGGTGGACAGGACTGCCGGAGCCACCAGCTCTGCCTGAGAGCTATAATGAAAGAGTACCCTGTCTTTGCTGTACACACAAGAGGCAGAACAACTGTAGCACAATGTTAGAATAGGGTAAAAATCAAGTCACCTCTTGTGAACCATCACCTCTTGATCTAGTAGATTTTCTTGAATATGTACACTTCCTGTATTCCTTTAAAGATATTTTGAGCAGTGTTCAATGATTTCCAAGGAGCAAGTTTCTGAGTTGAATTGTTGCTTAGCAGGGCAGGAGGTATATTTCTTTCTTACTCCCTCATGCCGATGCGACATCGCCATACGGTTCTTAGTATTGCTACATTTCTGCTGAGATTTCTCAGTCCTTTGGTGAAGTTTTCACATGCAGGAAAGTTGGTTGGTTTTACTTTATTGAGAATATCGATAGCAGTTCCTTTAATGTCTTTGTCTTTTAGTTATAACACCAGATATACTTTATAGTCATTTTTTTCCTTTCCTGCATTTGTGTTCAATTTTCTCATTCTTCCTATATAAAGTAATTATGTCCTGGACATCACCAACATAATGTAGATTCTGAGTTCTTCACTTCATCTGTGTTAGTTATTTTTCACTTGACTCTAAGCTAAGACACCATCAAGTCTTGTTGAAAAAGCTATAGGAACCTCCACATCCTCTTCTCTACCTCAGTTCAGATTTAGGCCCCCACAAAAACTAAGTAATATTTCAAAATGGATACAAATCACTTATTTGCTACTTGATAATTTATTGCCTGAGAACTTAATTCATGTGTATAATGCATTCTTTTTACTCCACCACCACTGCCTTTTTAAATCTCCTTACTGCAAGCCCCGTTCCTGGATTCCTTTCTATTGTTTTGTTACCCACTGATTTTAACCCTGGGCACTCCCTGTGACCATCCATTACTGGAGTAAATCTTTGGAACCTGGCTGGCTCAGGCAATTGAAAGCAATGACTTCTTTTCTCCCCAAATTTATCAGTAGCCAATACTTCAGCAGTGAGAGTTATGGGCACCTAGCTTCTTCTTTATCTATGTGTGACTGTGGAAAAGCCCATTCCTGTATATACACAGTGCAGACAACAGCAGCCAGGGTGAATTTACAGCTGCAATGATGTCTTGCTCAGAAGATGGTGTAGTTCATTGCTCTTTTCTCTGTTTTCCAGCTTTTTTACAATCTTTGCACCCAAGGTTTAGAGGGGGTGGGGTAAAGGATATGCTAGCTGCCTTCCATATTGTTGATCCCGTGCTCTTTGAGCCAACAGGGCACTCTGGGTGTGAGTGAAACTCATTCAAGTCCAGTCAAACCACATCTCCTCTCAGATTAGACTACATTCCTCTCTCTCTCTCTCTCTCTCTCTCTCTCTCTCTCTCTCTCTCTCCTATGAATTTTGTGGTACAATAAGTTTTGGGGATCAATTCATTACTCATTCATGCTCTTATAACTCTAGGGAAATTGTTCTCTAACAAAGCATTTGTTCAGGGAACCTGGCACATGATGGATAAAAATGAAGAAATGATTTGCTGAGCAGAGAATTCAATATTATATCCAGCCAGTCTGCAGAATTTAGCAAGAAGAAATCTAATGTGGAATTTCCCTCTGTATTCTGTGATTATCATTAATGAAAAAAGAAGCTGCTTTGGACCTATAGCAGGGCAGAACTTAGGTAGATGGGGAAAACTAAGCTGAATGCTGTGAGAAAGAAGGGCAAAGTCAGGGAGATGCCATGGAGCTGCCAGAGACAGATGCTAGGAACTTTACCCAGTAAGCCACAGCCATGTGGCGATATAAAGATCAATAGAAGTGGGTTAAATTAATATAAGAGTTAGCCAAAAGAAGCTAGAGCTAATAGGCCAATGAGTAATTTAATTAATATGGTTTCTGTGTGATTATTTTGGTGCTGTGTGGCTGGGACAAGCAAGCGGCCTCCCTGCAACAGAAACCCTAATTTAGTAAAACCTCATATCTGTTCACTGGCTCTTCCTTATTCGTTAAATTGTCCCTATGATTTCTTCAGATTTCTTCCCTGCACCAACCCCTGACCCTCTCTGCTTAACCTGTAAACCTTCATATTTAAGTTGAGATCTACATTCTGCTTTCTGTGGAAAGTCTCACTGATTTGCTTGCCTAAAATTTTAAGACATTAAAAAATCTTAAACCCTTGGGGCTGAAGAAATGTCTGCACAGTTAAGAGAAGTTGTTGCTCTTGCAGAGGATCTGTGTTAAATTTCAGGAGATCAGACACCCTCTTCTGACTCCTTTAGGTACCAGGAATGTGTGTAGTACCCAAACATACATTCAGGAAAAACATATACATAAAATAAATCTCCAATGACTTATAGTACATCAGGTTAAATATCTTTAGAATTTTCTGTGGATTTAAATATCACTGTACCTCTCCAACTCATTTTTTTCCTTTGTAAATTACCAATTCCTTTTGATTTATTTATTCTCTCTCACACACACAGAGATGCATTCATAGCCAGTGTTTATCTTGGGATGTCATATATAAAACTTTTATCCCAGTGTCGAACAAATCGAAATGCTTGTCTGTCTTCAGATCTAGATGCAGTTGGGCACATTGAAGTGTGTGGCATCCACCTTCACAACTTCTGCCTTCAGTATATTCAACGAATAGAGGTTATCCTGACCTATCATGAACCCGACACTCTTGTTGTCCAAGACTGTGTGCAGATGGAGCACATATTAAATTACAATCTTTAGTATGTATTGTATTTTCAAGGCCCAACCTAGCTCTACATCTATTTTTTTTTCTCTTACTAGTATTTTGAGGATGCTATAGCTGCCAGGATACAGTCTACCAGAACTCTAGCTGCTTTAAGAGAAGAAAGCATCTTTCTAGTTGCTTCGCTTGGCATTGACCTTGTGTTTCTGAACCAGGAAGTAGAGTATGAGGAGAGAGATGAAAGGTATTTCTGACAACTTTCAAGAAAGGAGGATTGCTTCTTTTCTACATTATGACAAGAAAGAGCTATCAGTTGTTCAGTGGAGTTTCATCTGATTTAATGGTACTGAAAATACTGTTCAAATTTTGGCAACAGAGTGACAGTGTACAGTAGTTCCCATGTTTGCTACCAGTTAGTAGTTTCTGCTTATCTTGCACATTGTATGGGCTAAATCAAGGCTATTCATTAGGACCTCATTTTAAATCAACCCTTCTATTTGTCACTCAAGATAGTTCGATGTTATTGTTTTCTAAGGCTTGTATGTTACTTTATTTAGTATGTTCTTAGTTTAAAAAGCCTATAAATAATGTGTTTCTTTGCAAGTTCAGATCATTAAATTCCACTATTATTCTACCATTCTCCCTCCCCTGTTTCCTCTTCTGATGGTCCCCTCTCTATATTGGTGTCTTTATTCTTTCATTGTCTGTCCCAGCAATATTTAAAACTGAAAGAATAGCAAGCATATGACGAAGCCAGAAAAATGAAGAGCGGAGACAATCACAAACCTTTCATTTTGTAGTTCAGTATGTGTGCCAAAATATTTGCATCCTCACAGAATTAAGTGGACTCATCTCTGTGTCAAACAATTAATTAAGGTTTAAAACAATCATGTGATTTGCATAAGGCCACAGTTATGCATTGGTTCTGGTTTGACCAGGAAGTTATAATGTATATCATGTATTCAACAACTGCTCATTTCTAACCTACAGTTCTCAGCTCTGTAACTCCATTTATTTTTAGACAAGGTCCCACCATGCAGCCTAGGCTTATCTGAAGCTCAGGAGAATCTTCTGTTTCTCCCATAGAAGTATTAGATGTATAGGCGTAAGGTACTATACTTTGATAACAATATTTTAGATTAATTTACACAACAACAGCACCACAGCTCTTCTCATTCATCTGCTTAATCTTAGATTTTTCTTTTTAGTTTGAAATTCACATCCACACAAAACATGTAAACAAATATGAAAATTGATATTTAAATTCTTCCTTCCAAACTGAAAAAGGATGTTGACAACTATTTCAGAAATTATAGACCAGCCCTGTTGTTCCCTCAAGCTATAGAATATACCGCCGTCATTTCTGACCCATTAATGAGCTACTTGGCCATGAACTGGACTTTTACATTATCAATTTTAACATGTCTCAAAGACACAAGAAACATACAAATCTAACGAGTGTGTCCATCTCTATCAGAAGGAATGTTCTGCTTATACTCTGAAGAATTCTGGATTCCTCCATGATTTTCTTGGAGGACAGCATTGAAGCAACAGGTCTAGGGCTGCAAATGGAAGAAGAAGCCATGTGGATAGTAGGTCTCAGGGAAAGGAGAGGACCCAGAGCTGGATGACCTCATCACGATACAACACAACAGGGAAACGGGTTAGAACGGCATTGATCTGCTGCTCATGGAGCCATGCCTGCTGATGGAGGGTTTCCAGCAACAGGCTGGGGCTTCTCTTTGATCCACTCTGGTCACCCCTGAACTAAATAAACAAATCAACAGGGCTTGTCTTCGACAGGGTAGGACAGCTGTGCAGTGTTCTTTTAGGACTTCTTTACTCCTTGAATGCTGGCAGCCTTGAAAAGGGAGAGAAAAAGACAACTAAATTCAATGAGGAGAGGAAAGCAGTCCATTTTCATGCCATTGATTTCTACAGTTTGTTCACCTGCTTGTTGAGGGTCGTTTCATTTACTTGCGATTCCCTTTTTCCACTGCTCAGCACTTCTCTCAAGTACTGCTAAGTTATTGACTGAGTGTGACACTTTCTGTGCAAGTTAGGCAATTGGGAGAGACGGGGTGTAGACTGAAGGAAAGCAGTCCATGTTTAGTAACTTATTCTATTCGTGCATAGAAAAATTCATTGACCAGAAAGGGTTAATGCCTCTCCGAATGACTTCACTTAATCACCAAGTGCAATTGGATCATTTGAAGGATCTGGCCCATTGAATGCATGTTAACAGAGAAGTCCTTACATCTCTTCATCAAGCCCATTGCAGGGAGGTTAAACCCAAGGCCACAAAAGAGATCTGCGGCAGAGTCAGGAATAAAATCTCAGCCTTCTGAACTCTTTAAAAAGCTTTCTTCACTTGACTAGTCTCTCTCTCTCTCTCTCTCTCTCTCTCTCTCTCTCTCTCTCTCTCTCTTTCTCCCTTCCCCCTCTCTTTCTCTCTGTCTGTAATAAGGTATGAGAAGAACATTTAAAACAAGAGAATAATTATGTTGTTATAGTTTGAAAACGCTAACATAGAATTTTAAAACTAAAAGGCACAAGCAATGTGGAGACAGGTGAAGTAGACGTTAAGAGCACATTACATCAAGTTTTAATAATGTTTGAGCTAGAGCAAAGTATTAGAGAAGGGAACCAGAATTATGAACTAAATACGCCTATGTCCTGTGATATGAACACAGCTATGTCCACAGGAATAACTTGAAAGATACCAACTTTAACATTATTTATAAATTACATAGAAAACACATGTATTGGAAGGATACAGAAATTAGAACATTTATAATAATGTTTTCCAAGAAGAGAACTACAAAATTAATGAATTCTAGCATTTATATGCCCGCATAAGTGTAGTGGAGATACAGAAAGCTCAGGATTGGGATGCACATGCTCAAGTTTACACTCCTGCCATGCCATTTTTAGTAGTGATGATCGAAGTGATTTGACTGGTTAAGCCTCTGATTCTATATGTGAGGAATAACCATAACAGTGGTTACTGACTATTAAGTCTGTATAACAAATGAGATGATCTGCAGAAGTTACTTAGTAGAGTCAACACCACTGTGCCTCAGCTCGGTCAGCAAAGGGCTGGGTCAGGACTCAAGTGAATAGTGAATGGAAAGCAAGAAGGGTGCAGTTAATATACTTTCATTATTGGTAAAGAATAAAGAGCCATATAACCGAACCATGTTATAGGTAAAATAAAATAGGAACAAGTTTTAGAAAGTACAATCATGGTAGAATATATATATTGCATATCATAAATTATATTGAGCTAGAAATGTTTTCTTTCTCCTTTACCTCAGAGGTAAAAGAAACAGAGAAAGAATCTCAAGGTTTGAAGGCAAAGTTGGAGAAATGGATAGCTCAGCAGAAAAAAATTTTTAAAATGTTCAGGGATAAAACATCACAAAATCTAAGACACAGGAAAAGACCAAGCATACAAATAATAGGAATAAATGAAGAAGAAGAAACTGAGGTCAACAATCAGAAATGTTTTTAACAACAACATAGAAGAAAATTTCCGAATCTAAAGAAAGGAATGCCTATCAAAGAGCAAGAAGCATACAGAACACCAGGACCAGAAAGGAAATTCCCCCCACAACATAATATAATCAAGGCACAAAGTGTAATGAACAAAAAAAGAATATTCAAAGCAGTGAGGACAAAGAACAAATTACATATTAAGGAAGGCCCATTAGAATAATACTTGATTTTGTAATGGAAACTCTGAATGTCAGAAGTACCTGGACAGATATTCTACGAGCTCTGAGAGACTACAGAAGCCAGCCCAGAGTACTAAACCTACCAAACAATCCATCACAATTGATAAGAAAGAAAAACACTTCACAATAAAAACAAAGCCAAGCAGTATCTCTTTACCACAGATCTAAAGAAGGCACTAAATGGAAAACTTCATCTGTAGAGAAAGTTAACTACATTTAAGAGGATATAAGGAATAAATAATCCCAGATAGTTCACCCAAAGAATGGGTAAAGCCACAGCAGAGGGGTGCATAATGAGACCCTATAAAGGAAAAAACCAATTGAAACTTATAATTTGGCAAAAAGAATATTTAATTAATGATAGATAACTGAAGTCAAATATATTCTTTCTCTTTAATGAGGTTCTAGATACAGATTGCCTGTGAAACTATATGTGCTCTATTGTGATGAGATCATTTCATTTAGAATACTATCTTACCCTGAGGAGCAAGAGTGAAGTAGAGGTCAGAGATTGGGGTTGGGCACTGGCTACCCAGAATTTGGGCAGAAACCTCACCCCATTTCGAGAACCCACTAAATTACTGTGCAAAATTATTTGTTTATTTTCATAGAAAAAAAAAGAGGATGTGATGTTTTTAGATTTCTCAAAGGTATGTATACTATAAAAAAGAAGCTGAGAGATATTTGGATCTCTGCTATTTTCCTAATTTTTCTGACCTATTTTGTTTTCGGAATGATTTCTGTGACTGATGCCATGATTAGGCCCTCCCCTATTCTTATCATGAACACAAAGTATGTTCTTGCTGCTGTTTTTTGTTTCTTATTTCATAACTTCAGAGAGGTAAGGCCAGATATAGGAGACAATTTATTTTCAGACATTACATACAAAATTTCTATAGCTATGTTTCCAAGGCCAGAGAGCAAGTAAGGGCCATCTTGACATCAGAGAGTTAAAGCATAGAGTTCAAAATATAAGGGAGAGGTTGACCATGCACTATATCACATCCTGTAGATGCAGATGCTGGACCTTTCATGGGTAAATACAGTTTACATGATACAGTGAAGAAACAGTTTATACTTCCCTGGATATCTGGAAGAAATCTATGTATAGAGGATAAGTAACAGTGAGAGATTTATTTGCCCATAGTTCTCCTCTACTTCGCTTTCTTTGTCTTCATTTCCCTCTAATAACTTTTATTTATATATATTTTTAAATTAATAATTCACATATTAATACAAAAAATACTTTATAAAATGCAGAAATGGGTTCTCTTCTACTTAGTACTGTATGTTTCTTCTGAAGATCTGTGATTTATCACTAGGCTACCTTTCAGTTGATGTCTTAGTTACTTTTCTATTGCTCAGACAAAGCACTATGACCTGGCCAACTTAGTAAAGAAAGCATTTAGTTGGGGCTTGCTTAATGTTTCAGAGGATGAGTATGATTATCATGGTGGGGAGTATGGCAGTATGCAGACAGACATGATCCTGGAGCAATAGCTGAGCTCTTACACACTGAGACAATAATCACGAGACAGAGAGAGGAAGGAGACAGAGAGAGCTAACGGGAACAGTGAGGAGGGAGGAGGTAGAGAGATGAACGGCAAACGGTGTGGGTTATTGATACCTCAAAGCCCACTCACAGCAACGCACCTCATCCAACAAGGCCATAGCTCCTAATCCTTCCCAAATAGTTCTACCCTTTGTGGACCAATCATTCAAATATATGAGTCTACTGGGGCCATTCTCATTCAAATCACTACAGTTGCCAATTAAATGATTCTGTTCTCTACTTCCCTAGAATCAGAGGATTAAAATCCTAGTGTCTGATCCCATTGGTTTCATCTCTTTCACTAACAGAGAATACACTGTTTTATCTCTCATGTTACTGAGTAAAGCCAGAGTCCCTGCCATTGTGAGAGTCTGCATTTCTGTTCCCACACCAGACATCTGGCTGTGGGTGGGCACCCTTCTCAAGTCCTTAGTGATGGGATGCTGCTGCTACTCAGTGGGGAGGTCCTGCAGTGTGAGGGATAGCCATCTAAAACAAAGAATTACTGATCCCAAATACCTGCAGTGCTGAAGAAGAGAAGCTTGGACTGACAGTGTGGTCCTCGTTGCTCCACCTCCTTTCTCTTTGCCAAAAAAGAAACAGCTTATTTCGTTTGCAAGTATAACTCGGGTTTGCTAGCTGCAGTTTGGCCTTTTGCTTTTCTCTCTGGAACTGCACAACCCACAGAGAAGGTGGATTCCCACCTGCTGTCAGCCATGTGATAAAGTTGGTCTAGTGGCTGCACCCCCACCACTGTGGTCTGCAGGGGTTTTGTTTGTTGTCTGTTTGCTGGTGATGGGAAAGGGGGCAACTTCAATTCAGAGGCACCTCGGCCAGCGTATTAGGACTTATCTAGGCTATGTCCTTCACTATTGCTTTTATCAGTAATAAAGCTGACATTTTGATCTCTAACTGTCTGTCTCCTGTATCATTCTCTGTAAATTGGTTCTGATCTCAGGTTGGGAGCAGGGGCATTATTTTTGACCCCTCCCTAGAAGCCCCAAATCTGTTACTGTCTGATGGTACAGGATCTTAATGGCTTACCTCCAGGATTCTTGGCTTTTTATGTCAGGGAATTTCACTCTAAGCTGCCAAAATATAATGTTAACTAATCAACAAGAGATGGCTCACATTTTATGATTAAAATGACCAAAGCCAGATATCAATTTTTATATCCAGGCCTTCCTTATTTTCATAATTTTAAAAATAAGAAATACAAAAAAAATTTATTCCAAAGATAAGCCTATGTATTTCCCCACAATATCAATTAATTTTTCCCAGAAAGTATAAAAACATATCCTGATGTAACTATAAGCATTTTATTACCAATCTCATGAATTTCCTTTACTTGTGATTAATAGACTAATTAGACTAATTACTGGGAAGCATGAAACAAAGTGAAAGGGAATTTTAGTTTGTGGCTGAAAGAGGAGGGGACAAGCTCTTGTGATTTGCTATAATCCTGTGGTTTGGGAGGAGCTAGTGTCCAGAGGGATACAAAGCTAAGCAGCTGATCAAACCACAGAGAGCTTGGCTCTGTTCTCCGTCTTGTGGAGAAGAGTCCAATGTTCTCACAACCCTGCAGAAGAAAGGTTATTTTAGGAGACAGAAAAGGAAGGACATTGTACCTGGTTGTATAAAACATCTTACAACTTCATCAAACAAACTCCTTCCTACAGGATATGCTCATGTGGCTCTAAGTCCACAAAGTTAGAGAAGAGAGAAGATAGAAAATCATCTAGTTGTCTTTTTTTTTTTAAAACTTCCCCAGGTATCTGCAGGCAAATCAATGGCCACACTTACTTCCAAGGTGATGGCCATCCATCGTGGTGATAAGACGACATTTTGTGAATGTTGTCCTCCTCCACTGACTAGGGCAGGAGGCTTGATGAAAATTCTAGAGCAAATAAGTTTTGCACTGACTTAATAACAGAACTTGGAACAGATTTTCCTCCAATAACTTTGATAATTTACAAAGTAGCTTGAATTTTCAGGATGGTCATGGGATCATAAAGGGTTTTATTACAGACATGTTTTCCTCTTTGCAGGGTACAACGTTTAATATTTATCGATCCCCACCTTCTATCACTGATATAGCCAGTGATTACTGCCTGTACTAACACGGTATCATACAGCAAGTCCAGAGCTCAGCAACCTGAAATTCTCACATGTCCAGATTCAGCACTGCCCTGTGCCACTTTCCCCAGAATACCTTAAAGGGACAGATGAGTGTACTTCTTGCTAGAGCTTTGAACTTGTGTCATTGTTTTCAGTGTAATAAATTTAGAGAGAATAGTGTGGAACATGACAGCTGCAGCAAGTTAACTGGAGGGAAAAGAATTATTATTTTTTCTTTCAAGCTTGTTGGAAACCTCCTGCCCAAGCTAAATTTCCAAGTCAATTTAAAGAATATTGAATATTTAAGAAGAGTGCTTAGGGGAACTGGTTCTGTTTTATACCACAAGTCCCTTGGACACGTCTTTGAACCTTCCCAAACCTCACCTCCTTTCTCATTTAAATAAAAGGAAGGGCTAATCCGTGCTCTTCTCATCAATCTCTAGTGCTGTTTCTGTGGAGGATTTTAGGCAGAATAAGACAATAAACGTGGGAGTGTCGATGAATAATAATAAGAGGAGTTGGGACTTTGTAGCTGGAAAGAACACACAAAAACACAGAGAGGAGGTCTAATTGGAACATAAGAAGCATGTTACACAGGAGAAAGTTGACAGCGAGAAAGAGAATCAAATCATGGGGCTATAGATGTTAGGAGGCAGCAGACAAGCAAGGTGGACTCTAAAATAAGAGAGAGTGTGAGTTCTGGACAGTACCCAAGCTCAATAATGGGAAAGGAACACAAGCTTCTGAACACCCTTTAGGAATGGAAAGGTTATGCTGGTTTTAATGCTATGTTCTAAATCATAACGTTTTACCATTAAACCAATGTTCCATAAAAAAACATGACTTGATACCCTTCTTGTTTAATCATCTACTGCTAGCTTTCTTAGCTGCCGCTAAGTTGTGAAGCAGATTGCTCTACAAAGTTATAGAGATGCTGGAAGCTGAAGGCGCTAATCCTTCCTTTGTTCTTTAACGGTGATATTAGAGCCATTGGAAGCAATGGGATCAGGGGAATTAGAGGAAATGCTCATTAAAATAATTTAAAAGGTCTAATGATTAAAATATTGATTAATTAGTAGAACATTGATTAGTAGTCACACTTTATCAACTACAAAGTTTCTAATTACTGCACCATTATTCCATAGATTGACCTGTTCTTTTCTGTCACTTATGATGAAGAACAATTTTTATTAAGTGGGTTTTGGATTTTTGACCTGTAAAATTTTAATAGGAAGTGCAGAGTGGGTGTCGTGTGTGGTTTGGCATTTTATCCACCAAGGGACAGATAGTTACTGTCTCTCTACTTAGCCAGATGCCTGAAAGTGCAGGAGGGACAGGATACTTATTAAAAGCTCAGCTTCTCTCCAGTCAAGGGGGTGGAAGACAGCATTCATCCACAGAATGAGAACGAGGACAGGGTTTGCCTCTCTAGTCATTATATGGAGAATGAACAAGAGGGAAACTCTTTGGACCATGGTGTTGAGTTACATATTGTCCAGAAACAAGGAGACATTCTGAACCCAATGATATGAAGGACTGTTGTAGAATTCATGCGTATATTTGGGAGAAGTTTGAGCCATGTACACAGGCTGCTGTTTCAGTATGTGGTACAGGGCATGATATCAGCAGGCTAGACAGCTGGGTGAAAATCATGCACAAGAAAAAGAGGAGAGTGAGGACACATGGGAAGTGATGTTGTCTCTGTGAGCTTAACTTACATGGTAGAGGTGACTTGCAGCCTGAGCTAAGCCTGGGTTCTCTGCATCTGAACCCACACTGGGGTAAGAAGTCAGATGACCAACTTTAGGAGTTGTAGTTGCTGCTGACCTAGCAACTGTCCCACACCAGGAAATTGAGTCACCAGATCAGACAATGCATGTGAACTAAAACCAACCCTATTCATTTTGTTTTGGGTTTTGGTTTTTTTCACGACAGAGTTTCTCTGTGTAGCACTGACTATCCTGGAATTCTTTTTGTAGAGTAGGCCAACCTCGATCTTACAGAGATCCTATTACCTCTGCCTCTCAAGCGCTAGGATTAAGAAACCAGCTTGATCTGGTTCCTTCTTTCCTTCAACCATCCAAGCCTCCTGTGCAAACTTCTCCAGAGTTTTCTCTGACCGATCTGCATCAGGAATGGCAAATTACAGAAAGCCAAATTCAAGCTGCACTGTGTTGGCAAAACACAATGCCAACTGTAAAGTAAAAGAAACTCTAACCAGTGGGACTGCAGAGTCTTGGAAATGTCATACTGAGCTGACATCAGAGGCCAGCTACCACTTTGAAAAAGGTTCATTTTCAAACACTGTCTTCCCTTCTAGAGAGAAGCCTTTCCTACATGTGTCAAGTAGATACCTAGAAGCCCAAAAGGAATCACTCCAGGCCAGTGGAATATTCTGTTTCGAATATTCACACTTGGAAATTCCTGGGTGCCTTGCAAAAGATCTTGGTGATCTCAATGGGTGTTTTTAACATATTCGCTAACATATTACTTGTGCCCCAAGCCTCCTAAACAAAGGCCAAGATGTCAGGCAGGATTACAGTCTCTATATAAGCAGCTGGAAAAAGCTGCCTCTGGTTTCCCCTAATGAGATTAAATTTGACAGAAAGCATGTTTTAAGACAAACTGAGGTATAACATGCAAGCCCATTTAATATCGGTTGTATAGTCATGTGTTTAGAGCTAACCACTTACAAGTAAATAGCCTACAAAGAAGCTCATCTTCCCCCTTCATCCCCCCTGGAAAAAAACAAACAAAAAACTAACTACAGTTCTTCGATGGGGGTGGGATCTTGTGGATTTGCTCTCATCCCTTTTGACATGTTGAATAATGTCACCATTCTGCTCTAGTTTAGACAACCGTGTTGTAGAGATTTCATGAGTGCAAAATCTTATGTCTTATCTTTTCAGGTTTTGATCATATTAAATATTGCACCAAAGATGTTTCAGCTTCTGCTTAGGAAATGAAAAAGAATAAAGAAAACAATCTGTGACCTACTATTTGGATTACCAAATGGCTGGGTGGGTCCTTTATTGTTGTTACTGGTTTTCAATGAAGTATCTGTATAGACTTCTTTTTGCCAATTCTTATTTATTATCATTCTTGCATATGAGTGTCTGTGCTTAATTTTGTGCACATAAGTGCAGGTACCTGTAGAACCCAGAAGAGAACATGGGATACCCTGGAGCTGGAGCTAAAGGTAGTTGTGAGACACATTAACTGGTGCATGTAGTTTATTGCTAGGGTTGAGGGCAGTTACAATTTATTTTTATCCAAGTATATGTGTGTGTGTGTGTGGTTGTGTGTATGCTCAAGTGTGAGTACTTGCACACTCATAAAAAGACTGAAGCCAATCTTAGTTGCTATCTTCAGGAACCATGTTAGATTTTCAGCCGGCCTATGCAGATCTTGTATGCTGGACTTGGGATCTAAGGACCTGAAAGAATGGGCGAAATACAGGCTGACAACAACCTTACTTCAGTGTCAGTGTACTTTTACACATAAATGAAGCAAAGAAATCAATGATAAAGGCAGGTTCTTTGAGTTCAGAAAGACATGACCAGGAAAAACATGTCAATAGACATCATTAAGCACACACTAAATATTAGCAGAGCCGCCCTTTCTCAGAACTTTCTCAGGACAGACCAGTTTAAACACAGCTACCTGGCATGTCCTGTGAATTATATCTGGATAAGTACGAAAGACAAACATAAGACTCTATCCAGATTTGGGGTACACTGACCAGATTGGGTTCTATAGCTATGTTCTGACATCCAAGAAGCATGAGCACATGATGAATTAAATGTAAGTATTTGCCACAGGACTTATGAGGTCACATCTGAGAACAATCCTGGGAACAGAGTGTACCAGAAGTAATAGGTCCTCTGCCTTTTTCCCCAGAGCCTCTCTCACAGTTCCCCAAGGCATCGTTCACCTTACGTCATTCTCTTGACCATGTTCTAGCAGAACACCATTCCACCATTCCCATCTCTTGAAACAGGACTTCCCGTTGGCTGGATGCTTGTCTAAATAGGTGATATTTTCTGGCCAGTGAGTCCCATGTGTCCTCTTGTGTCTATCTCTTCAGCACTGGAATTATAAGTAAATATACACTACCAAGCCTGGCATTTTTACCTGAGTGCTGGATCTCAAACTTAGGTTATCAGGCTTACAAGGCAAGTGTTTAATCAACAGAGCCATCCTCCCATCGTAGCCTTTAAGTCTTAAAGAAAATACTTTCTGATTCCTCCTGACGTGAGAAGGACTTAAATTCACAATGGTCACATTCCCAAAAACCAGATAGTGTCTTCATTGTTTCCCCTTGAGAAAAATAAAACGATGTGGCCTATCCTAAGGAACTCAGTAAATTCATTAGGCCCCTTTAATTGGAAAGGATGGACAACTCAGTTCACACTGGCCTAAATAGAAAGGGGAAAGAGGCACAACTTTATTTTTAACTTGCTTTTTCCCCTTTTGTTTACTATACACTCTTTTCTTGCCCATCCCCCCTTCTCTAGCCATGCTCCCTGTTTATTTAGTCCCTTGCCGCCCCAGTATTCTCGCTTCTACTTTCATATGGCGTGTGCTCCACTACTTTGTCCTAGTCAAGAATCGTTTCTATTTCTCTCTCCTGGACTCCTTTCTAGTTTCCCAGGCTCTTCTAAACATACGCCCACATAGCACATATATAGAGATTAAAAGCTAAGATCCAAGGATGAGGAAGAACATGTTATGTGTGCCTTTTGGAAGCTGTGATTGCTCACTTGATATATCATGCCCTACTTCCATCTAATTTTCTGAAAGTCTCATACTTTCATTTTACTTTGTGGCTGGATAAAAATTTCATTGTGAATATGTATCACACGTTCACTGGGTGATGAACAACTAGGCAGATTCCACTTTCCTGCTATTGTAAACAGAGCAGCAATAAACATGGCTGTGTGGGTATGGCTGCTGGAACAGAGATGCTTTGGGTACCGGTTCAGAAGGTGGGTTCTGTGGAAATTCTGTTTTAAGAATTTTGAGAAGCCACCACATCAATGACCATGTTGGCTGTCCCAATCTATACTTCCACCAACAGTGCATAAGGATTTCCTGTCCTCTACTTCTTCACTAGCATTTGCTATTATTTGTTTTTTTTGGTTTGGTTTGGTTTGGTTTGGTTTTTGTTTTGGGGATTTGTTTGTTTGATGACAGCCATTCTAGGTGGCATGAAACGCAAACTAAAATTTGCTCTAATTTTCATTTTTCTGATAGTAAAGAATATCGGACATTTGTAAAAATATTTATTGATCATCTATATTTCTTATTTTTGAGAATTCTTTTTTCAGTTCCTTAGACCATTGATTGGTTAATGGGTTGCTTCTTTAATTTTTGATATTATAATGTAATTACGTCATTTCTCTTTTCTGTTCTCTCTCTCCAAACGTCCACATACCTCTATTGCTCTCCTTCAAGCTCATGACCTCTTTTTTCCTTATTGGTATTACACACATATATGTATATGTGCATACATATATATATATTCCTAATTATAACCTTCCCAGTCTGTATAACGTCACTTGTATATATGTTTTCATGGCTGACCATATAGTATTAGCTATATAATTGGTTTGCTCTTCTATGGGGGAAACTATTTGTCACACTCTCGGCATTCTTTAGCTGCTTTTGTGTAGCACTGAGACCCCATGGCCTTTCCCCCTCTGCACTCTGTCACGTCTATTGCTGTTATCCTTCTTTAGCTTTTGCTTTGGTAGTCATGTTGGTGAGACGTTATAGGTACAGCTTTTGATATTGCTAAAAGACAGTCTCACAGAAAACTCCCATATCCTTTGGCTCTCACAATTGTCCTACCCCCTCTCTCCCAATCTTCTCTGATCCTTAGGTGTAGGAGTTGCTCTTTAGATGTACCTATTGCAGCTGGGTTCACAACTCAGCATTTTATTGGTTGTGTTTTTCTGTAATTTCCTTCATCTGTTGCAAAGAGAGGCTTTCTTGGTGAGGTGTAAGAATTACTTATTTGGCTGGGCGGTGGTGGCGCATGCGTTTAATCCCAGCGCTCGGGAGGCAGAGGCAGGCGGATCTCTGTGAGTTCGAGGCCAGCCTAGTCTACAAGTGTAAATAACAACAAACATTTTAGATGTAGCTTGGAAGTATGTTGGTTTAATAAAGTAGCAGTTGTACTTTCTTCTCCAAGATCTGTGATTTCCCTAGCTCTGGATAGCGACTAGGTTTCCAATACCAGGCATGATTTTCCTCTCGTTGAATGGATTTTAGAAGTCCAAGTAGAGAGATGTTGGTTACTGTCAAGGTATGTTTGCCAATACTGCACCTTTAGGGTAATCACGCCATGCTGGTCAGTGTTGTGGTTCATAGGCCTCATAGCTGATTTGGGCTGGTGATTGCTTCCCTCCTTTGTCAACTTGCATGGTACCTTCTGGTACCATGAGTGCCAGTCCTCAGGGAGAAGGAGCTCAGACCAGTTCCAGCTCAGGGACCTCTGGGCCCTGTGTCTGAAGTGCATGGTGACTTCAGCAATATGGACTTACACCTTCTGCTTCTGTGAGGCAATCCTAGGCAACATCAATAGGATGTAATGTTGGAGTCTCCTGGACAACCCTGACCAACAACACAAAAGAGGGTTTTTCATCCTGGCATTAGTGGTTTTGTTTGATTATCTTTGTATTTCAGATGGAGAACGTCAGTCTACATGAGAAAATTTTAAATTTTATACATATATTTACATACAGACTTATATGTACTTTCGGGTTTTTAAGTAGATATTTAACAGTATGCGATGTTTTCAGACATTCTTGCTGTCATTTTATCATCCTCCTCGACACGAGGTCCCTTCCCCTCCCTAATTACAGTCATCCCATTTCCCCCATTCAGACCAAGTGTATCCTGCTGTCTGTTCTCTATTGCTCTCCCACACTCCCACAGCAGTTTCTTTAGACCGTCCTGGTTTCTGTTGTTACTCAAGGATATGTGCTCATACATGAACGTTTGGAGGCAAGAGCCTTCAATAACAGAGAATATGTGATTACCTTCTTTTGAGAGCTGGATTACTTCATTCTATATGATCTTTTCTTGTTCCACCCTCTCACCCATAAGATTCATTAGTTCATTTTTCTTTCCAACCGAATGCTATTCCATAGTATTTATGTACCACTCCTCTGTTATTCATTCATTTGTTATTTAGTTTGTTACCGTTCCCTAGATAGTGTGAAAAGAACAACAATAATCATATGTGAGCAAATATCTGTGCAATAGGATATCAAGTCCTTTGGGAACTTGCCAAAGAGCAGAAGAGATGGGTCATACGGTAGATTTATTTTTTAGCTTTTTAAGAATTCTCCACACTGAGTTCCAGTGTTGCTGTCCCAGTTTGAAATCCCACTGTAGTGAATAGAATGTAGTTTGGAATTGTGTTGCTTTCGTAAAACCAACCCCTCCCAGCATTGGCTGTCAGTTATTTTGTTAATCTTTGCCACACTGTCTGGGGTAAAATGAAATCTCAAAGTGGTTTTGATTTGTATTTCCCTAATATCTTAGGTATAATATGCATTTTGAGGATATTTTTATACCTAATATCTTAAATATAATAAACATTTTTGAGATATTGCTATGGGATAATGCTCTTGTACCCTGTAAAGATTATCACTGTATTGGTTTAATAAAATGCTGATAGGCCAGTAGCCAGGCAGGAAGAATAGGCATGGTGACCCAGCCAGGAGAATTCTGGGAAGAGGAAAGGGTCATTCTGCAGTCACCAGCCAGTTACAGAGGAAGGAAGATGAGAATGCCTCATTGATAAAGGTACCAAGGCATGTGGCTAAACATAGATAGAATTATGGGTTAAGTTGTAAGAGGTAGTTAATAAGCCTGAACTAATGAGTCAAATAGTTTATAATTAATATAAACCTCTGTGTGTTTTGTTGGGCTGAATGGCTGTGGGACTGGGTAGGGCAGAGAATTCTGTCTAAATATTTTAAGTCTTTTTCCTTCATTTGTTCCTAATTCATGACAGAGTGAATATCCTGTAATACATTTCAGTAAGATACCAGCAGAAAATTAGGAAAAAAACTTCTTGAAAACCCAGTAATACCACTTTTGAGTATAAATTCAAAGGATGCTCAATTGTGCCACAAGGACATGTGCTCAAGGTTCATAGCAGCATTGTTTGTCATAGCCAGAACCTGGAAACAACCTAAATGCCCCTTGACTGAAGAATGGATAAGGGAAATGTGCTATTTTTACACAACGGACTACTAGACTGAAGAAAAAAATGATGGTATCTTGAATTTTTCAGGAAAATGGATGGAGCTAGAAAACATCATTTTGAGTGAAGTAACCAAGACCCAGACAGACAAGTATTACATATACTCACTCATAAGTGGTTTTTAAATATAAAACAAAGAAAACCAGCCCACAAATCACAATCCCAGAGAACCTAGACAACAATGAAAACACTAAGAAAGACATACATAGATCTACTCTACATTGGAAGTAGAAAAAGACAATATCTCCTGAGTAAATTGGGAGCATGAGGACCTTGGGAGAGGGTTGAAGGGGAGGAGGGACACAGGGAGGAGAGCAGAGAAAAATATACAGCTCAATAAAAAAAATTCAGTAAGTTATGGGAAGAAAAATAATGAAAATATCAGAATAAAAGTCTTCAGTGCTACTTGTTACTGAACCCATTTTTTTCTTTGAGAAATTCATCAAAATCAATCATTAGGCACTGAGTGTGGATCCCATTCTGAGGTTTCCAGCATCCAGATAACATGCACAGACATTCTTTCAGTTTTACTTCAGCCATGCTCATTCATATATTCAACTCTAAGAATCCTGAATGTCAGGGACTGAATATCTCTTTTGATCTCTGCTAAACCCTTGGAGTACCACTTGTGGCAGCAGTTCAATCAACAAAGGATAACAAAGATGATAATGAAGAAACTGGTGCTTACCATGCCACTGGCATGATAAAACATAAAGATTTTAAAATGTAGACACAATATTAAATCTAATAAGGATAGTATGTGTCTATAAAATGGGCTATCAGTATTCACATTCAAGGAATTCTATTTTATCCCCTTTATTTATTTTTAGTTAGATTATATTTGATTAGAAATACTCGTTCAACCATGACCATCCTCCACAAGAATTTTTACATTTGGCATTATAAGTTTGTCTCTGCCCTTTTTTAGGCCCAGCTTATAAGTTCACAATGTCTGTGCAGCTTGGGATGCAAAGAGTGGTTGTGGTTAGGACTTTTCTAACTGCAGATTTGTACTGAGTGATGAATAAACTCATATAAGATGCCAATACCTTCATTGTTATGATGAGAGAAGAGATTTGGGCAATGTGAGACAGAGCCTCTTATGGTGTCCAAAATAAAATCCAATTATCAGTCTTTAAAATTAGAAATATACATAACGTGTTCAGAATAAAACCACTTCTGCCAACATCAACGAAAGGCATTTTGAAGGGACTTGGCATTTCACTGAATATAACTGAGTGATTTCAGGTGTCGATTTGTAAACTAACAACATTTAAAAAGCTCTTTGTTGCTTTACAAATGTGAAGTGTTGTGATTCCTGTGGGAATTCTGAACAAGCAAATATTTTTGTTAGACATGGCAGAATTTACCAGGCATATGTTATTGTCACAGGATTCTCTGCAAATACTGAGATCTGTTTCTTTTTCTTTCTTCCTTTTTTTCCCTTACTGTAGCATATAAAGGACCCAATAAAGCATCCAACCTAGGTTACAGAATCTATCCAATAATATGAAAATTACATACAAATCCCCTAAGACACGGATGCAGAGTCACACTCTGCATATGCACCAGCCCTATTAACATGATAGATCTTCAATGCTCTGCAGGATCCATTATCGTGTTTTGGGCCAATAGTTCATGAATTTGAAGGATTTATACAATAGACCTTAACAGCTCCTTAGGAACGATTATATCCCATCAGATAAAAAAAAAGTCTCTTTAAAACCTTTCTATTAACCTGTTTGGCTCCATAGACCATAACCCTTTGTAGGTTAAATTATATACATAGCAAAATGGGCCAAATCACCTCATTTTGTGGGTTAAAACATATTTATGGTGGAAAGTGCTCTAAAATGGGAGAACAGAAAGTAGACCCAAGAGCATCATCAAGCCAAGGTGATTACTCAATGTGAGCAAGAGGCGCAATGTATAATTTCTGCTAAGAAAAGAAATCTTAGTAATCTAGATATAATATCTCTTTATGTACCATTTACATTCACAATTGTCCTGGAATAGGTCAAACACTTACAAACAACCAAAAGAGACAAATACCATGAGGCCATAGCTCCCAATGTGTAGGCAGACAGGAAGAACAATAATAAATAATAAATAAATAATAAAGCATAGAACAACCAGGTCACTTGATTTTGAATAATCCCTTGAATTTGAACTTTTTGCACAAAAACTCTTATATCTAGCTTTTTGTTGTGTACATAGTATTTTATATGTTTTGATTAAAGTACCAATTGGTTCTAAATTATTATCTTGATATCTCCAAGAGTACAAAGAAATTTTCTGACCACACTAATTTCAAACATAAACTCAATAGTGTAGGATGTTTCTTGGGATAAGTGGTATGGAATCAAGGCATAAGTATGGATACAAAATTGGCTTCTCATTCTATGTACTTCTTAAGACAAATTCAAATAGAAGTATTATCATTTAATGTTAATTGCTGATGATATACAAATACTTGATATTTGGAATATAAAGGCTGAATTAACTAACCAGTCTTGCATGTTTTTGAGAGAAGACAAGTGATCAATTCAACTCAGAGATAAGTTGACTATTTTGAGTCAATCACTTTGATCACCATCTCTCCATTCTCCCCAGTATGTCTTGTTTTCTTTCCTTTGAATTTCTGTACAAATGCTCCTTGTTTTCTAATGTTTTTGGAACAATACTGTCTCGGTTTCTTTTCCTATTGTTGGTATAAAATACACTTAAACTCGACAAAAATCAATTTAGAGGGACAGAGGGAATATTTTACCTTCAGGGTGCAGTCCATCATGTAAGGACATCAAGGCAGCAGTAACTGGAAGCAGCTGGTCAAGGAATGTCTGCAATCAGTTCAACAATGGATACATGTGTGCTGCTTCTCGGCTTGCTTTCTCTGCTTTAGTCAGTCCAGGATTCTGTGCCAGAGAATGACACCACCCACAATTAAGATGTGTCTTGCCAGGTCAATCAATGTAATCAAAATAATATCCCATAGTGATGACCAAAGGCCTGGATTCCAGGTGATTCTAGATTCTTTCAAGTTGTCAATTATGACAACTCTACCCTTTGTCAAATTGGCACTCCATCTCATGTTTTAAGTAATAACCTTTGACATTTTTCTCCCAGAAATCTTACATTTATCTACATACTATATATTATATAGTGTATATACTATAATGTAAAATACAGTCAAACTTTAATGTTCCCACAGACTAATAATTTCAATATGTTGGTAGTCCAAAATCTCTTAACTGTTAGCTCATACAAATCAAAAACTAACTGTATATTTCCACATACATGAACCAGGCAAAGCAAAACCCAAACTCCATCCCAGTAAACATAACGCTCTTCAGTTCTCTTCATAACTTCTGAGGCCTGAAATGTAACTTGCTAGGCTCTAAAACATTTGTGCAGCCCTCTCCCTCAGTTCTTCTGCCCTCCTTATACATTGATTCTCTCCTGGGCCATTTTTATTTCATGTCTGCAGATCCTTTGACAAAGTGCAAATGAGCTCCAATATTCTTATGTCCACATTGCAACTTAGGCTTAACAGCATTATGCTATTGCCTCTGAGTTCATGGAAAGTCTAAGCAGGAACACAGAACCTGCTGCAGACTGCCTGACCACTACTGTTCTCCATGGTACCATCAGTCTAACAATCTGCATAGCTTCAAAACTAGTACTCATGGATGACGCTGCCAAGCTTCACTATAATCTTGTGTTGGATGTTGACTTTAAAGGAACACTGAACTTTTTCTTTCCTTCCTTTCTTTTCTTTCTTTCTTTTATTTTTTTTAGGAGAAAATAACTCCTTTATCTTAGGTTTTCTTCCTTAAAATAAATTTGAATATTCATAAGATGTAACCTCTAATAGGTGATGCTTGAACCACAGTACACTTTTCTGTTATCCCAGTACAGCTCACTGGTGCCATTTCTATTAACTACAACTTATTCCTTAACACCACCTTGAAAGCAACTCCACCTTTAAATTCATGCCTTCTAAGCTCACAAGAACAGCCCATTAAACTGTGTTTACAACATTCAAAACTGTTCTAGCCTAGCATTCTAAACTTTAAAAACAATCCTTCCACAAGCCAGTTGTAGACAACCACATGGTTGAGTTTCTCATAGAAATGGTTCTTCCACCTCTCAGTACCAATTTATGACCTAGTTTCTTCTACACTTATGATATATACTGTAACTGAAACAACATGTTTCAAGGATTTATTTGGCTCATAATACAGATAATAGTTAACCATAGGGTGAGGAGAGTGACAGAAGCTTATTTCTGAGTTGGTCATATTATATACAAAAAGAGCAATGAATGCGAGCTCTCAGCTCACACTCTCTGTTTTGGGTAATCCAGGATCCCACTCCAGGTAGCAATTCTCTCTACAGTGCATATGTCTTTCCACGTCAGTTGTAATTGGGATAGAAAATCCCCTACACCATGCCCAGAGATCCATCTCTCACGTGATTCTAGATTCTGTCAGGTTTATAATGGGTATGGGTTAATGACTTTGAAGAAAAAAAAGACAGCATTAATCTAAAGATGTATATTATATACATATATATATGTGTGTGTGTATTATAAACAGGTGACTTTCCCAAAGACGTTTTATCCTTACCTAATTTATAAACTCAAAGCAAAAGTAGAAGAAAAGAACAGGTGAGATCAGAAAAAATGTCCTCTAGAAAAGAAATACGTTATTCCTACTGTATATTAATTTGAATCCCTATTAACACTCAGGCTGAAGCATTGACCATTATAAAACTCTCTTTCAAATAGAGACTCATAAATAGGCTTCATTATCATATGGATCCCTTCTAATCTGCATGCTCATTTGGGAGTCTATGAATTATTAAATGTTCCATGATAATTAGGATAACTGCACTTTTTAAGTGGTACTTACATAACATAAATACAAACAACCAGTACAGGTCCCACACGTCTAGGGAGATTTCCTTCCAATGGTCCAGAGATTAAAACTAGAAAATTTCAAACTGTACTTTTCTGCTTTTTTTTGCCCATTTTGAGCATCAGCCTTAGGCAGGAGCAGGGTTGAATCACTTGTCGCAAAGACATATAAGATTTGTACCTTGCCTCTTTGCCTTCTTTGCAACTCAGGGTTGGTACCACAATTTAGGAGGAAGGTAGTCTTAAAATTTTCATCTGGGTTTATTGAGGGGCTCTTAGGGAATCACCCTTTGGGTATGGATGGCTAGAGGCATTTGGCAGAAGCACTGTGGCACTCTACTCTGACTCCCACTTTGTAGACTGTATGAAGACTGAGGAGAGGAGTACTTCACTTTGATGGAAGAGCAGCACAGACATTGCCACTCTGAATTTGGAGGCCCATGGCTATCATCATCCAACAGCAATACAGAAATAAATTAGGCATTTATTCAGTTCAGCATCTGGAAACTAAAGTGATGTTCATTTCTTCTCCAAAAGGCCTACCCAGGTGATTAGGCAAGACTTTTTAAAACCCAGTTTTGAATATTTAACAATGGAAATGCCAATGGACACAAATTAATGAATATAAAATTGGATCTTTTGACATTAGGCCTGACACAGCCTGCAAGGGGAAAGCTTCTGCTAAAGGGATTTTAATTTATTTTATCCATTAATAATTCACTAATGGCAACAATTTTAATGGACTAATCTTCTAAAAGATAGAGCTAATGCAGTTGGATATTTTACTTCTTATTACAAATTTTGGCTATTATTTTACTTCTAAAATTCAAGTTTATTAAAGACAAGACACTAATACGGATAGTTTAATACCTAAAAGACTTTCAACTTGCTATTCAAGTCATTAATGACTGTGACCTAATTTGAGCTTTGTGAACCAAGCCAGCTTATGGGCTGTGCCTAGCACTACAGAGGATAACCTACTAGGGAGGGGTACTGACATTTCTCACCCACCTTCTCCAAGGAAAAAACATGGTTTGGTCACACAACTGAGCATTAAGCAAGGCTAATATTGCTCTTGGTGGGAGAAATAATTTTAAGCTTGTTAATATTATAATCAATTGGAAACATAACATGTCAATCACACATTAGAAACATCTGCTTTTAATGCCTTTCTCAGAAGTTACTCAACTGGTATTTAGGAATTTACGATCAAACTCAGAAATCAAAGAATCTCACTAGAACTATCACCTATGTGTGAATGATTTCTCCTATCTGGGCACTAGTAAAGTTAAATGATAATCAAAGCTAATTAAACTTTCAGAGAAGTGTGGGGATTGAGAGCCATGCGTGCTGAAAACCTATCTTAATGGTCCACATAGGATCATGCACCAATCAGAGTAGTTCCTGATGAAGTAAAGAAAAACAAGAAGAAAAATAACAAAAGAAAAATGCCAGGAGAAACTACTCTTATTGACAGATATCACTGAATTGGTCCAAGAGATTCTTAGGCCAAGACTGCCTGTCCTTTTAAGAAACAGATGGCAAAAATGACAAAAAGCTAACTCACATCAAGTTCTGCTTGGACCTGCTTTCTTACCAGAGTATAAAGACTCCATGACTCCCAGATAGCAGAAATTTGGAAGTTCCACATACTTGGTAGAGAACCACCATCTTTTCAGATACAGCCTTGTTTTCCTTGAAGATCTGCTATAGAGGCAGATCATCTTTCAGTTTAGAGAGTGGTAAAGCCCAAAGTTCTAAAAGAAAGTAAGGTACTGAATCATTTTGAGAACAACTTGTGCAAATACTCTATGGTAACCTTCCTATTTCCATAACTCAGATTTTCTCGGTAAGATTTCCATTGGTCTTATTGCAAGATACAAATAATGTTGAATGTGGAAGCCACTTAATAATTATCTCGGACAGGGGATATAACAAGATGGTCATACTCATTTGGAAGTTGAGATATTATTATTGCATCAAAATACATCACATAGTGAGTTAGGATACTCTATAATTAAGTTTCCAAAGTGATGACTTATTTTATTGGGAGTGTCTTTCCTTTACTCCCACTTACTCCAGCTATATCAACTCGTTAAAGTTGAGGACACGACCTCCATGGCATTTGGTTCTCACACTTGCCCCCATGGAAGATATCCCCTTATAGCCCTTGTGAGGCATCAACACTCTTCCTCAAATTTTATTTCTTCCCACTCTCTGTCCCCCTATTTCTTGCCATGCTTTATTTTCCTGTCTATCACCTACTAGTCTTTGAATTTCTCTGACTCACCCATTTGTGTCCTCAAAAAATACTCTATATTAGCCAGAACTTTATCTTCCTTATTCACTGTTTTCATAACTCTGGATATGGCAGGTGAGAGATAGGCAATCCATAAATGGAGAATGAACAAATTAGCTTATTATTCCTGAACAGAAAGGATTTAGCCACTAACTATCGACTCCATGACTACTTGTCTTTCTGAGCATGAGTCTAAAATCTTTGCACAGTTGTAGTTCTAGTAACAATCTATTGCAATGAACTACACACACTTTCCACGAAAAGGGAGAGTATGAAATGTTAATTGGGCATAGAAATAACTGAGCCAACAGAAAATCACATGATATATAAATCCTAACACTTTGCCACATGTACTTGGTTGGTTTCAATCCCATCAAAACCCCTTCTAATGAGAGATGTCTCTTCCTCTCATGTCTCTAAAAATTCTTAACATGTTCATTTATTCAAGCAATATAAATAACATGTTTATTTATTCGAAAGAGTCTTACCTTCAATTTTTATCAGTTAGCATTTTACCCTCCATGTTACCTAAAGCTATCCCTTTAGTAAAATCTATGTAAAATAAAAATAATTTAAGAAAGCTGCTTACATTTTGGAATTTTGAAAATGTAAGCATAGTAGACAGCTTATACTTTGTTACAAATCTGAATGTGAAATTTCAGAAATCTTCCTTGCATTAAAAATGAATTAACTGTGTGATTATTAATTGTGCATATTCCAATCCCTTTGTGCTGTTCTGCATGTTTCTTGAATCTCATTTGAATCCTTTGGCTAAGTAATGTGTCAAGGGGGGTATGAGCCTGAATGCCTGAGTTATTTAAAAGGCAGGACAGCACTTCCAGATTAGAATACCAATGAGTGGGGTTAAAAAGGCGCTACTGTAGTTGGAGGGCAGCTCTCAGACTGAGGAGTACCTGAAAAGGACCTCTATGGACTAATTTTCAGAATCACATTGTAATGTAGGCTCTTGTCAATCATCAGAACAGACAGCTTCATCCCATGATATAAACTAGTTATACATTCAGGAGCCGCAAGAAGATCTTCATTAGAAAGGGACTTAGCACTAAAGGAAGAAGGTTGTTTTAGTATAACACTTCAAACACAGTTTTTTTGTTTTATATGTTCTCAGAATTCTTTTTTGTTCTTTGCTACAGTATCAAAAAAGTGCCACAGAAGTAGAAAACATTAAATATTCTATTTTTTTAAATAGGAATCAAGGAGGCTTTCTGGTTTAAGGCATTAAAATCATATACATTTTTCCTAAATTTATTCAGGACTTTGAATAACAAAAAGAAATCTCTAGATGTAATAGGAGGATGTTTTTAATCTTTTGTGGGAAGGGATTTGCAGAGTTGACTACTCAAGGTAAAATATCTGCTGGCAAACTATATCAGTAAGGGCTTTATACATATAAATTTGTATAAAACCTTTGGGCTCTCCGCAAGCTTACAGATACCAGATAAATATTACAATTGATGTCATTAAATTTTTATATAGTTAAGAGAAAAATAAGAACAATATCAATGTAAGTAAATCATTGACATTGTGATGTAGTGTTTGAAGAAAATTAAACAGGGGTTTAATAAAATAGATAAAGGTATCATTTCTGTTGTAATCAAAGTTTTTATGAAAGCCTTGATTTAAGTATATTTGTACATCAAGTAATGTCTTCAAGATCTCTGGCTTATATACTTATTTGTCTAGTTCATCTTGTTTCTACTATGAAATATGTCAAATCAAATGACTTGGCAGATAGAATGTAAACAATTGTATAGTAAAATTATCGTTGTCCTTGGATCACATACCTTTTGTGTGTAGAAGTCCCAAGAGACTTCACTCACAAAGACACTGAGATAAGTAAACACACACAGTAAAATCCCAGTGCACACCAGCAAAACAAAAAAGCAACTGAATTTACAAACACTTAAAGTGGATTTTCTGAAAAGTTTAAAAAATTATACATTTTCCATAGCATTAAAAAGAATAAGATCATTGTGAATAAATAATTAAGGAGGTGAAAGTCTTAAACACTATTCAAGAGGATGCAATTAAAAGAGAACGTCCCATATTTATACTTTATAAACTTAGTATACAAAGTCATCTACAGATTCAAGTCTTTCTCAAAACTCCAATGATCGATTATACACGAGTAGATAAAATTATTCTAATATTTAAAGGTAGTAATGAAGGGCCACATTATTTTGCAACTAGCTAAAGGTATCACATGCTTTAATTTAAAAATATAAAGACCCGGGTATTACTGGCACATTCCTTTAATCCCAGCACTAAGAAGGCAAAGGCAGGCAGAGCTACAAGGCCATACAGGACAGCCAGAGCTGCACAGAGAGGCCCTGTTTCAAAAACAAACAAACAACAACAACAACAAAAAAAAAAACAGAAAAAAGGGGAGAATGGTGGCTGTAGAGATGGCTCTACCCACATACCCACATGGCAGTTCATGTTCCAGGGCTGCTGACATGACGACACCCACACACAGACCTTTAAACAGGCAAAACATTAATGTGTACACACACACATACATATATATATTACACATAATATATATATTACAAAGTTTTACTTATTAAACATGTTACTCACATATAGCCAGATGTATAAACAATGAAACAGAATAGCAACTTCACACATATCTAACCAATAACTCAACAGTAATGTCAGTATCATACAATGGAGACTGTGTTTTCAACAAATAGTACTAGAAAAATCTGTGTCCACATGGAATACATACAAAAATAAACTCAAAAATGTATGAAAGATCCATTGCTGTTAATATCCCTGAAGAAAACAGGAAAAAAAAAACTTGGTATTAGCATTGACTTCTCAGATTTGACCCCCAAAGCCCAGACATCAAAAGTAAAAATAGATAGTTGGAAAATAGACCAAATTATAAAGCTCTGCACAGCAAAGGAGAAAATAGAAGGATAATTTGTAAAATATGAAAAGTATTTGCCTGGCATGGTGGTGCACTCCTTAATCCCAGCACTTGGGAGGCAGAGACAGGCACAGAGCTGAGAGTTTGAAGATAACCTGATCTGCAGAGCTAGTTCCAGGACAGCTAGGGTGCTACACAAAGAAACTGAGTCTCAAAAAAAAATTAAAAAGAGAAGGAAATATACATAAGCCTTCTATTTGTAAAGTATTAATATTCAAAATATAAGAAAATCATACACCTCAGTGATGAAAATCCAACAGACTTACTTTAAAATAGACAAAGACTGAGTAGACATGTAGCCAAAGCAGACATGCAAATCACCAACGGGTATAGAGAGAGGTGCTAAGCATCAATAATGAGTGGATACGAAAATAAAAAGTACGGCCGGGCGGTGGTGGTGCACGCCTTTAATCCCAGCACTTGGGAGACAGAGGCAGGCGGATCTCTGTGAGTTCGAGACCAGCCTGGTCTACAAGAGCTAGTTCCAGGACAGGCTCCAAAACCACAGAGAAACCTTGTCTCAAAAAAGCCAAAAAAAAAAAAAAAAAAAAAAAAAAAGAAAAGAAAAGAAAAGAAAAGAAAAAGTACAACAAGATGTTATCTCATATTTGTGTAGAAGACTACTGTGAAAAAGGAAAACGTTACCAAGAATGTGAAGAAATCAGAATCTTTATACTATTCTTATTGACTGATTGCATAATGGTCCGCACATGCTAAAGAAACAGTATGGTATTCCTCAAAACATGGAAATACCTTATGATCCAGTGATCCTGCTTTTGGATATACATCTAAGGAATTTGAAATCCCTTTATGGAAGGGTTTTCTATACTCTCTTGTGTGCATTGCAGTCTGATTCTGTATAAGCAATATTGAGATGATATAAATTTCCACAAGGAACAGATATGAACAATACACACACACACACACACACACACACACACACACACATATATATATATATATATATATATACACATACATACATACATACATACATACATTGGACTGCCTTTCAACTTTTATGAATGAGGAAACCTCACCAAAGGTGATAAAAAATAATAAAACCATATGAGCTTAGTGAAAACAGTCACAGAAACCCAAAGACTGCCTGATTCCAAATATGCAAAATATCCAAAAGTCCCCCAAACAGAGTGTCGTAGGGGCGTTTCCATGGGCCGGGAAGAAACTAAATTAGAGTTGCCATATAGTGCTTTTAAAGCGTCAGTTATGGGTGCGAATTCATTTATAGTATTTACGACAGACCTTTGTGCCATTAATTTATAATATTTTATAGTACAAATGAAATGTTCATTTGACTGTTCTGTTTTGGGTTTTCAGATAAGGTCTCGTGCTATACCCCAGGTTGGCCTCAATCTGTTTATAGATCAAGATTGTCCAGGAAGTCCAATCTTCCTGCTTTCACTTCCCCAGCACTGGCTTACAGAAATTTGTCCCCATGTCTGGTACTGAAAGTGTTAAGAGGGGAGATTTCAATGCTAAGTGGTTTTGCTACATTTAAACAAAAATAAAAAAAAAAAAAGTAAGCACTGCAGTTGCTGTACCTTGCAGATTTTTGCCATATTAGCTGCAATGCAGTACTTTCTTGCCAGTCACTAACAGAGAAAGGGATGGAACAACAGCGATATTTTTTTTTTCTCTTAAAATTGAAATTGCCAGTTACAGGACACACAATCTCAAGTTGGTCTCATTATTTAAAGGAGTTCTTGGTAGACATATACAGATAGATAGACGTGTGTGTGTGTGTGTGTGTGTGTGTGTTTGTGAGACATTACATTCCACAACTTCCAACATTTATGTATGATAAGACCAAACCATATATTAATTTTCTGTGCTTCTCCTAAGGACTCTACTTGGAAGAAGAGTCATTAAAATTGCTCATAAAAGCTGGGGGACTCTCCTGATGGGAAAGTCCTCCCTTCCTCAGGAGAAACGAGGTATCATTAGAGGCTTTCTGATGCTCAGAGACTGCCTATCCATGATGACAGAGCCCATCTGAAGCTTGTCTTCAGTCTCTTTCCCACACAGGACTTTGTGTAGGATGATTCACTTTTCTCTGTTGACAGAGGTTTCTATTCTGCCCGGACCCACAGCCGTTCAGTCCCAAAGAAACACACAGAGGCTTGCATTAATTATAAATTGGTTGACCTATTAGCTCAGTTTCTTCTTACTAACTCTTATATATTACATTAACCCATAGTTCTCCTCTGTGTTAGCCATGTGCCTTGGTACCTTTTACCAGTGAGGCATTCTCATCTTGCTTTCTCTGTGTCTGGGTGACAACTGTAGACTAAGCCATTCCTCTTCCCAGAATTCTCCTATTCTGGTGGCCCCACCTATACTTCCTGCCTACTACTGGCCAATCAGCATTTTATTAAATCAATACAAGTGGCAAATGTTTACAAGGTACAAGACCATTGTCCCACAGCATTTCTCCATCATTCTTACACACACAGACTCAAAAATGCATCTTTTCGATGTTAATTGTTCATAGCCCTCAAAGCTGTGTTGGTGTTACAAGCTGTGTAGGTGTTAATAAAATAGTGCTTGTAACATACAAAATTGAGTTGTATACAAACTGTCCTTGAACCTACTATTCCTTGTTACAACAGTTGGAATGAGAGAAGGTTATCGCAACAAGTCTTTGTTCATTCAAAATGTTTTGATACATAAATCATTAAACAGATTAAATCCTAGCCTCACGATAAATGTCTGGGATTCATGATTAAGACTTAAGAGTTGTGAAACCCTAATTAAATTAAATTTTATTCTCTCTAATTAGTTCATATAAATAGAAAAGAGAAGAAGCTTATACATTTGCAGTTCAAGTTTGATTTTAGTATCCATAAAAAATGCATTTTAGGATTTTTAAAAACAGCATTTGCCCTTATAGTTAAGGGTATTTTGCTTAACACTGGCCATTGACAAACTCTTTTTAACTTCGTCTATTTTCCTCTCTTCAAACTTCTAGAAAAATAATCTTACAAATAATTGTGGTGTGATGCTGTTAACTTGGTGATGGTGGTTGATGCTTGGTGGGTTTGTTCTGTAACCTGCCACTGTAGGAGTTCTGCCTAGATGGTTTACCCTATACACGAGTCAGAGAGCTAAGCTTCTGTTGCTGGACGAGCATGTATCTTAAAGGTTTTATTTCTTCCTTCATGCATGCACTAATTTTTCCATTTGAAACAAAATAGTTTTAAAAATTATTGCATTTAGTGTAAGAAATGAACAAAACCCCTAGTACCATGAATGCTAATGTCTTTGTTCATATGGGAACATCTTAGAAAAAAATCTGAGTGCGTTATGTTATTTTACTGTTTTAGTAGCCTGGCCTTTTCTTCTGAAAAATACTGCAGGGAACAAAAGCTGTAAAAGGAAGGAATTTACCCATTCTGTAATTATTTAGGTGATGTGGCCAAAATGTAGCTGAGGGAGAGTAATGTGGAATGATATTGCAAGACCAAACCTGATTCCATTTAGATTTATGAAATGTACTCAATAGAATTGTAGAAGTTATACAAATATACCCAAATAGTTATTCAATAAAAAAGAAAGTACCCACTTTTCTGAAAATGGTATTCTTATTGTTAGATCTGACAGTATAATATCATAATCTATAGGACCATTATACTAATATCTTTGACTGGTTAATAGAATTAGTTCATATACTTTGTATATACTATTTCATGTATATTCTGAAATTTCTAGATATTTAGTAAAAATGACAAATTTTATACCAACTCATATTGTTCATATAAGAAAAGATACACACTTTTATTTTAATGTAAACATGTACATGTCCTTTTGTCATAAATACATCTTTATTTACATAGATTTTATTTTTAAAATTATAAGATGTTTAATGTTAATCATCAAAATAGCAGTAATATATCAATGAGAATGGAGAATCAACCAGATGCCTTCGGAGCTTTTCAAATATGTCCTTGTATGCTTTCTGTAAAAATAATACTAACAACCTCACTGTCGAAAACGAAAAAGAAAAGGAAGTAGGAGGAGAGAAACAGACACAGAGGCACAGACACGCAAACATCGCTGACCTACAGTGACAATACTTTCCTGAGCTTTAGGGAGCCTTAGATGATACTGTCATAAAAAAAGGCTTCCATGTAGGCAGAGTGAAGACACCATCGGCAGCCACTTCAGAGGCTGCAGATAGAGCGCTCCTCTGCGGATGGAAAGACGTGATAAGTGCTGCTGCTGCTGCTGCCAGCTCCAGCCTCACAGAGCTTTCTCTACTTTTAGATATTGATGGCCAAGTTGAAAGGGTGTGCAGTAAGCTAAGAATCTTGCTGGTAAAACAAAACGCCAAGGAAAGGCAGTGGATAAAAAGGTGGGTGGCAGTTGCACTTGTGTGATTTGTAACCTTGAAGTTAAACGGCATTTTGCAATTCCTTGTGACACACACAAAGACGAAAACTAAATCACTGACACTGGACAAGAAGAATCTCCAATGAATTTATCTTATAAATATGCCTCCCTAACGCATCAGAACACGTATAAGGTAGCAGACTTCAGATCTAGCCTACTTCATCACAGTCCAGACAAAAGGTGGAGCACTGTCTAGTCTTCTGAAGGTATTGTTTGGATAAGCATCAGAACAAAGTTGAGAGCAGTTAGCCATTCTTAAAACCTAAGCCTCATATATCCGGCTGATTTGCCATTCACTGAAATGTACAGTTTATAATCCCAACAAAGCATTACAGAGCGGCTGTCTTGGCAAATAACACATCTAAATCTAGGAAGTGATGAAACACCATTTCTCTAATTCTCCTTGCTATCAATAATAAACATAAGCTGGGGCTTATTTTTATTTATTTATTATGAAGTATCTATATTTAGTTATGTGAAATATTTAAGCAGATTGCTATTTAAATATTTATATGTTTGAAAATGAATTTTAATTTAAATAATTATTGTATATTTAACGATGATGGTGGTGAAAAACAATAATTTACATAAATTAGAATGTAGACACAAACCCAAAACACATTCAGGTGTTTATTCCACAATGTAGCTGACATTTTCAGCTTGTTTTTTTTTTTTTCCATCTTTCAAGATGACCAAATTTACCTTGTATCCCAATGATTTGAAGGAAGACAATGCTATTAACTAACTGATGAAATTGGAATAAAAATTCCCTATTGCCTTTTCTATTTCATTGAATAAGTATGATCACTTTAACAAGATATGTCTCAAATATTCAAGTCAATTAGGACAGTGCACTTTGAGCAGAATATCCTTTAAATTATAGCATTCTGATTCCCCACAATCCTCCTGGGACGGGGCTGCTATTTAAAGGAACTCTGTGGTTTGAGAAATGACGCTGTGACAAAGAAGTGTACACAATCCTGAAGGGAACCGAAAGGACAGATGCTGCAGGCGATGTGAGCTTCTCTTAAGCATGAGAACCAAGGGCATGAACTTGCGCTGGAGAATAGCCTGTGCTAAAAAGTGCTTCCAACTCTTTTGCAACAGCTCTTTGCAGAATAAACAGTCCAGGAGAAAAAAAAATAACAAGCAACATATGCAGCAAGAAGGTAGCAAGCGGCCCTGCACAAAGCAATGGGCAAGTTAATGACTAGATAAGCCTTAGTGTTCCATTTTTCAGGTTAAGTAATGCACAGTGGTTGCTCCTAAAAAATGTCACTTTCATAACAGGAGACATGGTATAAATAGTTTTCGGACTTTAAGGCAATTTAAGATAATTGGGAAATTCATAGTGGCAAACATCCGTAAATCCAAACACCTTGAGTCTCTGATTTAGGAGAATCCTGAGTTCAAAGCTTCCTGTCAAGTAATTTAGACTTTTCCTCCAAAATAGATAAAAACAAATGAATAAATAAATGATAAATTCATGTTGCTAAGAGAAAAATGGTTCATCTCCTGTTAAAAATGTGTGACTCAATGTATTCCTTCTTGTAATGCTGAAGAAATGACAAATATTTCTAATTTTAAAATTGTTTTTATATGTTTGCAATTTTTATAGAACTGATATAGATGTGTATTATATATGCATATCATACATATATGTATCCCAATATATCTTCCTATTAAAAGATGCTTTTTAATAATTAGCCAGTCCCCTTTTCACTTTACAGGTATCTATAGAGCAAAGAATCTCTGAGGCGTGAAGAAGAGAATATTACTTTGCCCTTTCAAAACATAAGAAAGCATTAGGAAACATAGCGTTATAGATTTATTCTGGGAATGTCCTTAGGAAGAACTGCCTTATTTTTCAGATTTTAAGACAGAAAACTGAAATATTTTATCTCTAACTTCATGATTGTAACTCCCAGATTTCTAGTACAATTATTATTTTATATCAAATATAATGGGAAATACAAAGTGTTCAGTGTATAGTCTAGAAGAAACATGACATTGGTAATTAATGTAAAAGCCATACAAAAGCAGGCGGCAGAGTTATATGTGCACAGACATGTGTATACATTAATGCACACATGAGTTTTGACAGAAAGAAAAGAGACAGCAAGACACAAGGCAGGGTTAATGAGTTTGGCACTGTTTTTCAAAAGGATTTAGACTTTTCTTTAAACAATCCCGCAGATGTTCTTTGTGATTGCTCAGGACCAACCCAGATTGCAGTGTGCCCACTCTTCCAGGTTGGTTACAAAAGAATTGCTTCAACACCAATTTTCTGGACACCAAACTGGGTGTTGCTCTGAAAAAGAGACGCCTCTTTTCACATAATAGGTCTTCAAGTGCTTAATTTTGACTAAATAAATCTGTATCATATAAGTCATCATGAAATAACACAGAAATCCTTAGAAAAATCAGAAATGGCTGACATAGCCATGTTTGCTTTCATTAGTAAATGTGTGTTGCACACTGTGGTCCTTTACATGGGCTTGCTTACATTAGGGAGGTGGATATCTTATTTCTGACTGTTTCAGGACTAAAACACGTCTTCCAGCGCAAATGAACATATTTGTAGTCAGGCTCTCCCTGGTTTCTCATTAGTTGTCAAGAGTGACCTAAAGGTTTTTAACCTTAAGGACAGAGTCTTTCATTTACATGGTTTCCCCGTGATCTCTGTGCTGATAGAGTCTGCCTTGTTTGACTAACCAGCCCAGCTTGCCTGCCCTTTGAGTATATATGAGCCGGGAAAAAGACCTAATTAAGCTAGTTTATACACGTTAACATGTCTGGAAAGTGGTATAGGTAATGGCTGCAAACCATGTTTTATACTTTATTGAAGGGACCTTTTTTTTTTCCATTTATAAAATGTGCCTATGGGAAGGAGAAGAAGGAAGAAGGCTGTGAATTCAGCCTTCATATCCCTTTGCGGTGACCGTTGAGCCTGTGCATCAGTGAGGAAGAGAGCGAGGATAATAAGAGCGGTAATTGGCAGGGCTGTCCACTGGCACCATTCCTCTCCCCCACGACTTGGCCCTGCCCAATTTATCTCTACCATACCCCATGATGCCTTGTCTCTCCACCAAACTTTTTAAAAGTTGCCCCCTGTATCTGGTGCCTTGTTATGTAAGGATTTTTTTTTTCATCAAAGCTTCAACCCGAAGGTCCTTCTACTTGTTAAACCAATATTAAAACAAGAAAGAATCCTTAGTTTAAAGCATCCATGTTGCTAGTCCCCCAGCTGGACGGCCACTGCCAATGGTAAGTCGGAAGCGAAAAGTATAATTAAAACTTAACTTTCAAATGGATTTCATAGTTTATACCCAGTAAGACATTCTTCTTGCCGTGTGAACTTTCAGGTGCCGGTTCTGAACAAAATAGGTGCTGGTTTCTTTCATGTGAAACCCTTAAGATAACTTTAATACGGTCCTTTGCAGTTTAATTTATCATAAATTCTGGCACCATTTATTACTAAATGCAAAATGATGAAGACACGGCTCTATTAAATCTGAGTAACTGTGGAATTAAAAAGCTGTTAAATGAGTTGAAGCACACAGGGCTGTTAAAAAAAAATAAGTGGAAGTATGTTTGGCGGGAATAAATAGCTCTCACTGTCGTCATTTGAAGAGTCTACATTTAGAGAAATATGGTGAGAATTTTACATCTTCATTCCTCAACTAGACCCACAGGCACCGCCAAAGCACTTTTAAATTGACTTCACAGAGAATCTGAGAAAATGCCTAGCTGAGATTCTTAGGTATCAATACAAAATTCCTTTATTTAAAAAAAAAAAAACAAAGAAAGGAGTATTTTAATAGAGGCATATAAGATAGAATAACAGATTCCAATTAAGATATGTTTTATTTTCTAAATTTAATCTTTCTGGAAACAGCTCTGCAGTATTTTCCCATAATCGGGAGAGCTAATGTTTCAATGAATGCTTTCCCCAGACAGCTGTTTAGAACTTGGCACTCCAAGCACTAAAGGACTACTGGCTTAGACTCTACAAGGTTGGTTTTTCTTTTAAGGAACTGGTTGCCAGTTGTAGACAGGATTGTTGATCCATGGAAGCTTTTTTGGAAATTGGTATGCAATACACTCTGAATATCATTAATAAAAGGGCTACATTTATCTCAAAATTCATTTATAAATTTTAGCATAAAGTATCTACAATTGGTAGACTCTAGACTTTTATTTTAAAACCCATGTCTGGGCCATGAGCTAAAGGAGTGCTGGTCCCACCTGGGTACCCTCGCAGTGTTTTAGCTGATAGTGAAGATGTGCTTATAATCCGTACTCTCACGGGGGTACTTTGTGCTGTCTTTAATTATCACCCTGGTATTGTGATTAGAAACAAAGACTTTTCAATAATAGTGTCCTGTTGCATGTTTAGAGATATTTTTGTGTGAAATCTTTAATAAAGGGGATTTGTGAATGAACTTAATTAGCCCTGTTAAAAACACCCAGCAGATAGCGATCCTCTGTCCACAGAGAGGGCTCTGCCACTGTGTGAGGGCAGGCTCCTTGGAGTAGCTCACTCCTCCCGCAAAGCAATGTGGTTTTGTTAAAGAAAGCAAAAGCCTTGCTTATGTGTTAACTAAGTAAAATAGCTGGTTTTTAGAAAGCAGTTTATTAAAACACTCTTAAACATGCCCTCTTTTTACTTTTTTGTTATACTTAGGAAAACATCTTTGGAAACAATGATAGTTCACATACCACAAAGGCACATTTCGAAACTGTAAGGTGATGTTTCTGTAACTTGTGTTTCTCTCCACTCTCCTCTCCTCTTCTCTCTTTCTGTTCCTTTCTGACTTGTTTAGCTAACTTTCTTATACAATCCTATCCCAAATGCCTAGGGATAGTGTTGACCACAGGGAGCTCTCCTATAAATTATCAATCATGCCAGTCCCTCACAGCCCTAACCAGAGGCCAATCTGATCAAGGTAAATTCTTCATTTGAGGTGACTCTAGTTTGTATCAGTGCAAAAAAAAAAAAAAAAAAAAAAAAAATCAAGCACACCACTCAAACTGGACTCTGATGACATTTCTGGTGTGTTGGTTTGTTTGTTTTTCCCTTTATCATTCTTCCTGGCCCTAGAGAAAATTCTAGAAAACGGCTAAAGACTCCTGGTTATTCAGTGAAGTGTTGATGCAAGAAAAAAAAAAGAATTAAGATGATTTGTCAGCTGATCTAAAAACAGAAGATTAGCCTTGATCAACCACATAGCATCGATGTAACACAGAAGCCTTCGTAGGGAGCACAAGAAGATAGGGGAATTGGCCAGAGAGATGAGGCAGTGTGAATACATTGACTGTATAATTCTTGGTTCTGAGAGGTATGTGCTACGTATAGACAGGACAAAGACAGCTGTGAGATCTGGGAAGTCCCCAGAGGATAACCAGCAAGAAAGAAGAGATCTGAGTACTAACGGCACACATAATTGAATTGAGTTGAACATCTAAAATGAGCCTGGAAATGATTCTCTATTAGGACCTCCTATGAGATCATGATTTTGGCCTGGTGAGACCCAGCCTTCTGATCTGCAGGACTGTGTGATTTAAAAAAAAAAATAGGAATAACAAATAAAAAAACCAAAAAAACCCCGAATATTTGGCATTTCCCAGATGCTTAATTACTGCAAATTCATTATGACAGCAATAACAAACCTCCCTCCATCCAAATGTTTAATCCGTTGTATCCTTGGTTCTTCACTATTTGGACTCTGTTCTTTCTCTGTCCATTGATACACTAGCAGGCATCCTTCAAAATGCCTCTCCAACATGCAAAAAAAGAGTCCCAAAGACTTTTTCATTCTTAGCTCCCTTCATAATCTATCTTTGTGAGGTCAGGATCATTGGCTTGAAAGACAAATATGGCAGTGTGGTTGTGGAGTAATAAGCCAAAGACTCACACTCTCTAAACTAGTACTCTACCTCTGAGCTACATCCCAGCCTCCAACATATGGCTTTCATTCCCAGGTTATGATTTACAACACATGATTATCTCTTTACTCCTCAAAGACTAAATTAATATAATATCAATGAAATGTTTGTGATAATTAATATATAATATGTAAACACAAAGTATAAATCAAGCAGAAGAACATATAAAATATTCCTCACATTTCTGGAAAATAGAAATCAGACCAATAAGTGACACTTTGTAAAGTAGAGGCTAAACAAAGCTACTGTCAAAAATTGTGCATAGGATTAGTACCCAAAGAGGAGGAGCCAAAGAGCTCACCAAAACCCAAGGGAAGCTTAGGAAATAAAAGGACAAAGCACAATATGGACAAAAACTAGCAAGGGGTTGAAATTAAGAGGTCTGATTGGTGGTCAGTGAACACAGCATTGGACTCCCCACTTTTACCTGGGAACATCAAACTGAAGCATCCAGATGATTAAAAACAGCAGAGAGAAAATAAATAATAATAAAAAAATTTTTCACAGAAATGACAAACAAGAGGTTAACAGAAGCTCAGGAGGATGAAAAAGCACAGAACGAAAATGGTGTACTCACTCTGGGGCACAATCTCTGCACATAGCAACATTGGAATTTATTAAGTAAAAGCAAAAACATTTTTTTTGAAGGAAAAAGGTACTATGATAACTGTATGGTACTTACTTTTGCAGGGAATAGGAATTGAAGAGTCAAGACAGAACACGTAGAAAAGTAGACTGAACTGTGACTGACTTTGTTTACATCCGAAACTGTGTCTCTTGAGTCAATGTCCAATTGCCAATCCCACCTAGGACCAGTCATGGAAAACTACCTCCTGCCTGGGACTGAAATTAGTCAAACAATTCACTGAAAACTCAAGCAATTGAAACACAGTGGAAATTTATGAGTGTGCACATAGAGAAAAGAATGTTTACATTGTTTAAAGTGGTTGTGGCAAAATCAATGGCAATCTATTGGAGCGTCTAACCATGATTAATGCCTACAGAATGGCTGCAGCCTGGTTGGTCTTTGGGTTTTGTCTTACATTTCTCTTAGGCATCACATAGGAAATTACAAACAAGGACATCATCGTGAATAAAATAATGGTGGCTATGTTATATGTTACATGCACCAGGCATTGATAATACATCCTCCAAAGTTAATATACTTATGAGACTCAGAACTTGCTGACATTCCGATATATAATTTGTGTACAGGTAGCTGGTCTCACATGAACGAAAAACATAGTATTTCTGAATGAACAAACTATTTCTTACTGCTGCCCAAAAACAAAGAAAAGACTCTCATGAAGATTGCTTAATGTGACTTTTATCAGTACTCCACAGATGTAAATCATCAAGTGATAGGGACTCCACAGCAATAGCAGAAATCTTGGATTGAATGACCACTCTTGTGTATACCATGGCCTCCTATGTGGTGTACATTGCCATGAAACTACAGACCTTTCTATTATTGAAATACATACCTTGTAAGCACTCTTGACTCTTGGAATATTAAATTTTTCAACATTTCCATGATTACTGAAGAAATCTTTAAAATACTTCACAGTAGGGAGGCTGTGTTAGTCAACTTTTCATCACTGTGACAAGTGAGCAAGAAATTTTTTTTAAATGAGGAAGGTTTTGTTTAATCTCACCACAGAAACCTCACTGAGTGAGTGATCAGTTGACTCTGTTGCTTAGGCCTATGACTATGAAGACGTGCCTGGTGTCTTAGTCAGGGTTTCTATTGCTGTGATGAAACACCGTAGCCAAAGCAACTTAGGGAAGAATGGGTTTATTTTGCTTATATATCCTAGATCACATTACTTGAGGTAAACCAAGGACAGAAACTCAAATTGAGCAGGAACCTGCAGGCAGGAGCTGATTTTAAAAAATGGAGGAATGCTGCTTCTTGGCTTGTTCCCCATGGCTTGTTTAACCTGCTTTCTTATAGAACCCAGGATGAGCTGTCGAGACATGGTCTCACCTCCATGATGGGCTGGGTCCTTTCACATCAATCACTAACAAAATGCCAATACAGGCCTGTAACTTTTAATTGTCTTTAAAAATAAAATGAAGAGCTAGGTGGTAATGGTTTATGCCTTTAATCCCAGCACTTGGGAGGCAGAGGCAGATGGATCTTTGTGAGTTCGAGGACACTCTGGGTTACAAGAGCTAGTTCCAGGACAGGCCCCAAAGCTACAGAGAAATGCTGTCTCAAAAAATAAATAAATAAATAAATAAATAAATAAATAAATAAATAAATAAATAGAATAAAATAAAATGAAGAGATTTGTAGCACGATAACTTCTGAGAAGCAGTTAGTGAGGGAAAAAAATGATAGCCTAAGATTTTAAAGGCCTTTTCAAACATAAATGAAAAAAACCAGGATGGGGCATCACATCACCGCTGGAAGCATCCTGCTGTATTTTGTGAACAAAATGAAGATAATAACCCATGTGAATCTAGATCAACACAGAAAAGTAGAGAGAAAAGTATACTATTTCTCCATGGGTACATACATGTAGACAACAGCTGCTTGATTATTATATTAGATAATAAGTAGATCCTTGAGGGAATAATATATTCCTCTTTGAGAAAGAATACATTTGAGAAAGAAAGAGGTAAAAACATGTGGATGACAGTAAGAAGTGGGGAGGGAGAAAAGTCAAAATTTGAAACTAAAGGGAAGAATGGTGTGACCAGAAAATAAAGAGGTTGTAGATGAATTTCAAATGCACATTGTCAACTAAAAGACTATAAATATTGAAGTGGATAAAAAATGATGACTAAATGCCATACCTTAAATGTGATATACACTTATATATAAACAAAGTCAGAGGATAGTTGCTGTCAATTAAATCAAAATCTGATGAAGCTTATGTTAAACTAAGAGAAGTAGGGACACTGAACAAAGAACAAATATTCTAAGACACAGCAGATAAATACACAGCGGATGAATTCCAAACAGTAGGGCACCTACTGAAGCCTGGCTTCATAACACACACGGTAAAACAGAATCACAAGAAGGGGCAGCAGGTAATCCACACATGCACTGGGGCTGGACATTTAGAAGAGAAACTATGTGGAAGCCAACAAATAGTTCAAACAACTGTGAAAAGAGTAGAATCCAACAACACACATTCCTACTGAGTGGCATTAAATTGAAAGCCAAGCACAGAATTTTAGCTGAAAACCTTCTGTGTATTTGCAAGCTAAATAGCCCACTCAGAAATTACCAATGAGAAAAAAAATCGCTAAAAGCAACAAATATTTGATCGGAGAGATGTGTTAAATTACAATATATCAAACGGTAGAAAACACTGAAGATTTTTAAGCATTGCACTCCGATACTAAAGTTTTTGCTTATTGGTTTAAAAATTGTAGGTTTCTCATATTTTTATTCAAGTAGTAATAATTAGTATTGTTTTAAGTTGTAAAAAATTTGATACTTTTTCAAACATGAATGAATATAATATTGATATATTTGATATACATTAATTATATATTTATATATTAGTAGATTATATATTTATATATTATATAAGTAGATATATAAATATAACATCTTTCTCTATTCTCTCTCTGGCATGCATATGCAATTTCTATGAGGTGTGTTAATGAAGATACCACCTTGTTTAAATGGGAATTTTTGCTTTCTCTATAGAAATAATGTAATTTCTAGAAAGACATGTTTTATGCATAAAAATCTACTGAGAATTAGTTTGACTTTCGTGTACTGGTTGAGGATTTTTCCTAAAAGGGCCACAAAGACATGTTTTTTGAAAACAGAACTTTAATGTACAATAGTAAGATAAGCTTTGCATAGTAAAAATAAACATACAAAAATGCCTATAGTTAAGCGACAGTTTTCCAGGGTGAATATCGGCATACTGAATAAGTGACCAAAAGTGCAAATTTATAAACTGTTACAACTGAACTAAAATTTAATCTTTCCAAGTGAATGGGATGGAAGAGGGGGCCTAATACATGACACTTGAGTTATGACATTGTTCTTTAACACCGCAGATTCTGAAGCCTGTTAGCAAGTCTGTCGAAAGAGGTAGCTTTGCAATACCATCATGGAAGACCATTGTCTGGTAAATAAAAACTAGGTTGATTTTGTTAATATTTCAATGCCATCATTCTTTGTTATTTTATATTTGCTCTTAGTCCAAAGGCTTTTAAACAAATGCATTTTATTCATGTGATTGTGTGTGTGTGTGTGTGTGTGTGTGTGTGGAGAGAGAGAGAGAGAATCTATTGTGCATGTATCTGTATTTTATGTGTGCATATGTTTGCTTGTTTACGTGCAGTTTCACTTGCCTATGCTCTTTCCTGTATGTGCGAAGAACAACACTTGAGCATCTTCCTCTCTCGCTCCTTACAGCTTTATTTTGAGACAGAATCTTATTGAAGCTGGAGCTCACTATTGTTCATGAGTGAGATTGGTCTGTAATTCTTCTTCTCAGTAATGTCTTTATGTGGTTTGGGTATCGGGATAATTGTAACCTCATAAAAAGGCTTTGGCAATGTTCCTTCTGTTTCTATTGTGTGGAACAACTTGAGGAATATTGGTATTAATTTTTCTTTGAAAATCTTGTGGAACTCTGAGCTGAAACCATCTGGTTTTGGGTTTTTTTTTTGGGGGGGGGTTGGGAGACTTTTATTTTCTTTTACTTTTTTGTTTTTTCGGGACAGGGCTTCCCTGTGGCTTTGGAGTCTGTCCTGGAACTAGCTCTTGTAGATAAGACTGTCCTGGAACTAGCTCTTGTAGACAAGACTGTCCTCGAACTCACAGAGACCTGCCTGCCTCTGCTTCCTGAGTGCTGGGATTAAAGGTGAGCATTGTTTAATTTCCATGTGTTTGTGGGCTTTCTGGAATTAGTATCGCTATTCAATTCTAGTTTTAAGCCATGGTGATCTGATGGGACTATTCCTTTTTTTTTTTTTTTTTTTTTTTTTGTATCGACAGGGTTTCTCTGAAGCTTTTGGTGTCTGTCCCGGAACTAGCTCTTGTAGACCAGGCTGTCCTCGAACTCCCAGAGATCCGCCTGCCTCTGTCTCCCGAGTGCTGGGATTAAAGGCATGCGCCACCACCGCCCGGCCATATGTGGTCAATTTTTGAGAAGGTTCCATGAGATGAAATTATATTCTTTTATGTTTGGATAAAATATTCTATAGATGTCTCTTAAGTTCATTTGAGTCATAACATCTGTTAGTCCCCTTATTTCCCTGTTAATTTTCTGTCTGACTGACCTGTCCAGTGGTGAGAGTGGAGTATTGAAATCTCCCACTATTAGTGTGGGGTTTAATGTATGGTTTAAGCTTTAGAAGTATTTCTTTTACATATAAGGGTGGGCTTCTATTGGAGGCATAGATGTTCAGTATTGAGATTTCCTCTTGATGATTTTTTTCTATAATTAATAGGAAATGTCCTTCTTTGTCTCTTTTAATTGATTTTAGTTTGAAGTCTATTTTGTTAGATATTAGGATAGCTACACCAGGTTTTTTCTTAGATCCATTTGATCGGAAATTTTTTTCCCAACCCTTTACTCTGAGGCTATGCCTGTCTTTGAGGTTGAGGTGTGTTTCTTTTATGCAGCAGAAGGATGGATTCTGTTTTCATATACAATCTGTTAGCCTGTGCCTTTTTATAGGTGACTTGAGTTCATTTATATTAAGGGATATTAATGACCAGTGGTTGCTATCTCCTATTAATTTAGTTTTTATTGGTGGTGATGTTAATTTGTGTGTTTTCCCCTTTGGGATTTGCTGTTGTTAGATCATCAATTGTCTGTGTTTTTGTTGATATAGCCTTGGCCTAGAGTTTTACTTCTAGTAGTTTGTGTGCAGCTGGGTTTGTGGCTAGGTATTGATTAAATCTGGTTTTGTCATGGAATATCTTGCTTTGTCCTTTTATGAAGATTGAAAGTTTTGCTGGGTATAGTGGTCTGGGTTGACATCTGTGGTCTTTTAATGTCTGCACAATGCTTGACCATGGCTTTCATTGTCTCCAATGACAAGTTGGGTGTAAATCTGATAGTTTTGCCTTTATATGTTACTTGGCCTTTTTCCTTTGCAGCTCTTAATATTTTTTCTTTATTCTGTATGTTTAGTGTTTTTATTATTATATTGCAAAAGGGGATTTTTTGCCAGTCTATTTAGGTTGGGAAAGTTTTTTTTTTTTTTTTCTGTGATTTTGTTAAATATATTTTCTGTGCTTTTAGTTGAACTCCTCCTCCTTCTTCTATACCTATTATTCTTAGGTTTGGTCTTTTCATGGTGTCACATATTTCCTGGATATGATATGTTAAGCTTTTGTTAGATTTAATGTTTTCTTTGACTGATGAGTCTATTTCCTCTATTGTATCTTCATGTGTTGAGATTCTCTCTTCCTTTTCTTGTATTCTGCTGTTTATGTTTGCATTTGAAGTTCCTGATCATTTTCTCATAATACCTGTTTCTATAATTCCCTCAGCTTATGTTTTCTTTATTGTCTCTATTTCAATTTTCAAGTCTTAAATAGTTTCTTTCATATGTTTGATTGCTTCTTTTGGTTTTCTTTAAGAGATTTGCTGATGTCTTCCAATTTTTTGTTTCTCTTTTCCTCAATTTCTTTGAGGAATTTCTTATTTTCTCTTTAAGAGTCTCAAACATTCTCCTAAAGTTATTTTTTAGGTCATTTTCTTCTGCTTCATCAATATTTGTTTGTTCATGTCTTACTGTTGTAGGTTCTCTCGATTTTACTGGTTTAGTTTTATTCATTGTGATGTTGTATGTGTTCTTACCTTGTCTACTCATCTTATATTCTGATTTGTGTGGAATTTGTCAGTAACTCTTTCAATAATAAAGTTTATATGTTTTCTCTTTCTTTATGTCTTACCAAAGTCATACAGGACATTAGAAAAGTCTCTCTGCAGGTATGGGGTTAAAAAACAAGATTAAATGTGAGTCCCTGAGTATAGGTATTTGAAGAAAAATTATGTAAAGTGATGTTGATAGGAAACGTGTCAGAATTAAAAGGTGCTTTCTAAGATTTTATTGAATTGATTTTATGCTACAGACACCAACTAACTAGTGTATAAACTATGACAATGTAATTTCACATATAATTTAATAGATAAGTATTTAATATATTTTTGAAGTACTGCCATTTTTATTATTCGTTTCAGTGAATAACAAAAATTATATAAGCTTGCAAAAATATATGAGGTGATTTCTAATCCCCTACCATGCTATAAAATATACCTAGAACTTTAATTATCAATTATAGTAATAACTTTTCCTTCATATAATATTACATAGGACAATAAAATAAAAAGAATGAAAAATATCTATGGCATAGATTACAAATATTTATGACTTTTTAATAATGGATTTAAAGTAGAAGACATGAATAGCTCTTCTGACTCTGCTTCTGTTTCTCTCTCTCCGATTTTCTCTCTTCTTCCTTTCTCTTTGTCTCTAATCAAAAGGCATATTGAAGCCCTATGAGACCTAAGAGCCAGTAGGCGAGAACAGCCTAGAGCCATAGAGCAGAGGCATTTGAACATATGCAAAAAAGAAAAAAAAAAAAAGCACTGAAGACTAGTCAGGAAAGTAAGAGTTGAGGCAATAGAGATAAATTTTACTAAACACTGGCATTCACTAGATGGAAAAGATTAATAAAAGTTCCTGTGATTTATAATTTCTGTTGTTTTCAATATAGAAATGAGCAAGATCATGGTTTAACTTAAAATAGGTAGTTCAAGTACATGAAAATTTTAAGCCTTTTCTACATTAACCATTATATAATGCCAGGACATACAATTAATAGAGAGAGCATCTTGGGAAATTCCAAATACTCAGTATTCATCTCTCGTTTTCAAGAAAAAAAAATCAGATTTCAGAAATGAAAGATCATACCATGCTTACTTGACAGTACCTCTCTGTGCCAATAATAAAAGAGGGCACAAATGATTGGTTATCAAATATATTAAAATTGTCATAATTAAAATTCCTTCTTGCTACTATAGAACTACTTAAAATCATGCTGGACATGCAATTTTTTTATTAGTTTGGAATTTGGCCACAGTTCTTATTTTAAAATTTTAATGGCTGTGGTTTAACCCTTTTCACAAAGTCTAAAGAAACTCACTTTTTGGAACAACAGAAATGGTCTGTGGATAAAATTAGGAGAAGTATATTTGACAAATTCCATAATGGATGAGGATTGGTTTCTGATGATCTCATCTTCTCTTGGTCTTCCCATTACAGATGAAACAAAAGATTACAGTCCTTGAATAATTCTTAACTTTGGAATTACTGAGAAGATATACAACTCCCTTAAATTTGGAATTATTTTTACATGATATTATTTCCTTCTATGTACTGTAGGGCACATGGCTTGGTTTATCTCCACTATCTTCTTGAAAGGAATTAGAACAAACTTGAAGCCATGGTCATTTGCAACAGCTTGTTCAGCAGCTTCACCTCACTACCATGTTTTTCCTACCATAACAGGCTATACCCTGAGAACATGAGGAGAAATAAACCTTTTGTTCCACCCCGGCTCTATTTCTCATGTATTTGGTTGTAGCCATGATAAAAATAACAAATACATAAAAAAAATTGGTAATTTTAGTGGGGCCAGTGCTATGATAAACTTGACTGTGAAGTTTTAGGCCTTTGAAATGTGGAAGAAATCCAAACTGTGCAGTCAAGAACTTTTAGACTACCTTAAGGAGTCATGAGATTTGATGCTTTCACTGTTGGTCTTCAGTCTTGCATTGGTCCAAAATAATACATTTACAGCACAATTCCCACATGTAAAGCTCAGGGAAGACTGCGATAGAAAGGGCAGAAAGGTTGTCAAAGGCTCAGAACATCTTCTGAGGAATAGTGTAGTCGAGAAAAAAAAAGGACATGAAGTTAAGAGACAGGAGGGAGGGGTGAGTCTAGGAAAAGTGGGGTGGGTGTGTGTAAATATGACCAACATATATGTATAAAATTCTCAAATATCTATCCTAAATATTATATTACTTAAATAAAAAAGTTGCTTACTGAAGGAAATGTCAAGGGAACATAACATTCAGGTGGTGGTATGATTATTGCTCATTATTCTTATTCAGGTCCAGACTGAAAGAGAACAATGAGAGGAACAGAAAGACAAAAGTATATGAACCTTGGCAAAGAAAAGTGTGAGTTTCAGATGTAGACAAGACAGTTGCAGATAAAGCAGTGGAAACTGTTGAAGAGATATGCCTCGGTAAAAAGAAACACTTGTTCCTCATTGTGGCAGTATGAAGAGAATCCAAGGGCAAGATTCAATCTTCCTAAGGCACCAACTTTAGTAAAAGGTAAAATCAATGCAAAAAGAATGTCATTAATGAGAATATTACTAAGTGTGTGAATGAGTGGGTCTTTGATTCTTGAGCCTCATCTTGGGGCCTTTTACTTCTGTTTGTTTTGTCCAATTTTGATGCATTAGTATTTGCTTTTTCTTATTATATTGTATTTTTATTATTATCCCTTGAAAACATGTTTTTTTTCTAATAAGAGACAGAAAGGAAGTGGATCAATATAACAAGTAAAGAGGGGATGAACTGGGAAGAATAGAAGGAGGGAAAGTTATTATCAGAACGTGTTAAGTGAGAAAAATATATTTTCAATAAGAGGGAAACAAACAAAAAATAGCAAGGCACTTTCTGCCATTTGTCCCAGCAGTTTGATTTCCCAATAAGCCTTCTTTACACAGACATGCGCACATGCATGCACACAGACACGCATACACAGAATACAGATTAAAGTTGGGTCTTCCCAATTCAAATGATTTAATTAATAAACATTCCTCACAGGTGTGCCCAGCTGCTTGGGTTTTAGTTAATTCTAGATGTAGTCAAGTTGACGACCAAGGATAACCATCACAGCAGGTCTAGATAAAATGACTGTGTTTGCTAATGACATTAATGCCAATAAGGAGAAAATTGCATACTTTGTCCTGTAGTGCAATAGCAAAACCCCAACCCAGGGTCTATCTTGTAATCATGCAGATTCCTGTGAAAAAATACAGCCTGACTTGAGGCTAAACTGAAAGTTCTGCCCCAAGGGTCTCCTACTGAAAACCAACTATTTAGAAAAATGGTTTCTTGGGTTCAGTCAAAAGAATCTGCTGCATTTGTTGTGAAAGGATAAGGGCCAGATGCTTTAAAAATTGGCAGCAGAGATTGCTACCATTATCTATGTGGTACTCGTTTTGCAGGCAGGAAAGCTGCAGAACGAGAGGTTTCTAGAGGCTTGCTCTAAGGTCCTAGAAAGATGCTGAGGCCACTCAGGATGTAACAAGCTTAGGTTTCCTTCATAGGGGCTCACAGGGGCCGTTGAGTAAGTGAAGCTGAATAGGTGAGGCCTAGGTATCGATATAGACAGATGTCGACCATGGAAACTTCAGGCATGGAGTAGAGCTGTCCCAACAGAGAGGCTATTGGTACCAATGGTGGCTGAACTTGAAAGGTAGAACAAAAAGATATGGAGCCTAGAAAAAGATATTGGAGCCACCAAAAGCCTTAGAAATCTAACCTGGTGTTGCAGGATTTGGTATTTAGCTTGTTGGGTTCAGGGTCTTACAATGATACAGTCTTTTGATGTCCTTTTGGAATGGGAATGCTTGTTCAGCCTCATCGTATGCAACATGGGAATTATTGTTATTATTATTAGTAGTAGTATTAGTATTATTATTATTATTATTGGTTTTTCGAGACAAGTTTTCTCTGTAGCGTTGGAGCCTGTCCTAGAACTAGTTCTTGTAGACCAGGCTGGCCTCGAACTCACAGAGATCCACCTGTCTGTGCCTTCCGAGTGCTGGGATTAAAGGCGTGTGCCACCACCACCTGGCTATTATTATTATTTTATCAAAGTTCATAGTAAAGAGATTGCTTGAGTCTCCATAGAATGTCTGCAATTTGAGCTTTTGACTAATATTTAAAATGTTTAGATTTAGAGGACTTTTGGAAATAAAATAATTACATTTTTAACTAGACATACCACTTTTAGTGGGCTAGTGGTGAAATGTGGATTAAAGTGATGTATCTGATTATAAAGTTAGCAAGGATTGCCTTGTGACAGTAGATCTTCATTGTTAACTTGATTATATTTAGAATCTCTTAAGGGATAAACATCTACCTATGTCTTTTGAGAGTGTTTTCAGAAGTTTAACAAAAAAAAAGGAAACGCTATTCTTCATGTGAACAACATAATTCCAGAGACAGAGATTCTGGACTAAATAAACAGAGAAGAGGAAAATGATCCAGGTACCAACATCCATCTCTACATCCCAACTGCCTATAAGATGTATTCCACTCCACTACCCTGTGTTCTCATAGTCCTGCCTCCGATGTTAAGACAAATTGTACCCTGAGACTGTGAGTCAAAAAAACTTCCTTTCAGTAACTTTCTTTTGTCATTTATTCCTAACATCAATGAGAAAAGTAATGAATATGTGGTATAGAATATTAGATCATAATACTAAAATATACACATAGAACTGGAAAAGCATATACTCTATGCATCCATGATCTCTCATGAAGAAATTATTTCTAAAAATAGTTTATGTGAAGATAAATAAATGAAATTATCAAAGATCTAAGAAGTCAGTGTTAATGACAAGAATTTAATAAACCACTACAATAAAACAAAATTGTGCAAAGTGCTGAAATAAAAAGATGAGTCATATTTAGCCCATTCCTTCTTTGAACACACACCCTAACAACTAATGACGATTCCATCGTGTGCTAAATGCCTTGATGTACATATTCTTTACAATATCCAAGGAATAAGGTATCCTATGTTCCTCCCTTCAAGCACGAATACATTCCAAACTTGTACGAATAGTGGCAGCCTTGTTTTCAAGGGATCCCAGACTAGCAGAGTGAGGTGAGGCTGTTCATCTTTTCCCTCAAAAGCAGAGTCGTCCCACTGTAACTGTTTCCACTGAGAAGTTAGTTTTCTCAGTATTCTTGAGCGATCATTTTCTTTCTCAAAATGAAAGTTGATCCAATGATCTAATTAATAGCACATATTTTCATGTTGGAGACAATGAGCACAATGGTTGCCAACTAAGAGATGTAATTTGGCAGCAATGCGCAAGAGATCATGATCTTCAAATTATGTTACTTCTTTGAATTAGTGAGAAGACAATGGTAATAAATGAAGGTCTTGGTATAAGGCCTAAATGCCACCTTTAAGAATGCAGAATTAAATGCATAATCTAGGTTGTTATTTTGTCCCAAAGATAGCAGAATTGGGTTAATTCAACAAATTATTTTTTCAGGTTTTACCATTGTAAATAAGATCTCAAATTAGTGTTATAGTGCAAAATTTACTAACTAATTTGTAGAAGATTACTCAACACTGAATTTATTTTAAAAGTTAGGAAAACAAATATTTAAGACTATACATTCACAGGACCTAGTAAAGATTTCTTTTCTTTCCTTTTTTTTTTTTTTTTTTGGTTTTTTTTTTTTTTTTTTTTGGTTTTTTGAGACAGGGTTTCTCTGTAGCTTTGGTGCCTGTCCCGGAACTAGCTCTTGTAGACCAGGCTGGCCTCAAACTCCCAGAGATCTGCCTGCCTCTGCCTCCCGAGTGCTGGAATTAAAGGCGTGCACCACCACCGCCTGGCTAGCAAAGATTTCTTATGGCTATACATATAGAATTTCTTTATCCAATTGCTAACATCTTTTTTTTTATTGAAAAAATTTCCGCCTCCTCCCCGCCTCCCATTTCCCTCCCCCTCCCCCCACTCCTCTCCCCTTTCCTATCTGAGTGCCTAACCCAGAGAAAAGCCATTCTCAACCACCCGCACCACACTGGCAAATAAAATCTGATTGGCTAATGTACTACTGCCTTTACAATAAGTGTCCTTTCCTTGGTGTCTTATTTCCCAACTTTGACTCCTGTCCAAATACATTAAATGCCATCAGCAAAGTAAAACAATCTAAATGTTTGCTTTCTGTCCCTCTTTCATAATATGGTATTGTAGTTATTTAACAACATAGCAATTTAACTGTTAATTCTGGAAATGAAAACATGCCTTCCCTCAGCCAAGCAGATGTTGTGCTGGTTTCGTGCTAACAGCACACATTTCATTTATGGCTGCAGTTATCTGAATGTGTTCAATTGTTATTTAATATGCAATAAAAGTTCTCAGCTCCCTAAATAACTAGCTCTTTGAAGACAGGATTTGTGTATTAGAATTACCACTACCTTACCCATATGTTTATACATAATCAGTACAAAAGCAGACATTATGTGACGTGGTAAGTAGGAAGAAGTTGATATTATTGTGAATATAATTCCTTCTTATAAGAAACAGAGGAGGCAGTGGACAGGTCCAGATGTGTTTATTATGAACAAAATTGGGCCATTAATCTAAAGATCCCTAACCAATAATATTAATTAAGTTTCTAAACATCTTGTTGAAGTATAATTATCCACACTTTATAGAGTAGGGAAAGAGGCAGATGGCAGTAACGTCCTGGTTGCTGCTCAGATACATCCATTACACTGCAATAAAATGGAAATCAAGCATCCTGTCTAACAGAAAATGTCTGCATCAGCTATTTTGAGCAGCCACTATTAGTTGAGTGAATAGTTCTGATAAAACATCTCCCCTAGATGGTCTTCTTTTGTTTTTTGGGTTTTTTTTTCTTTCTAATAGTGTAGAACACGAGCTAAAAGGGTGATCTGAGTCAACCAGATTTAAACAAAAAAATTTTTTTGAGGAAATCATTCAACACTCTGACCTTCTCCCCATCTGTAAAATGGGGAGAAATATGAACCACAGCTGCCTCAATGGGTTGTTATAATGATCAGAGGAAGTCATATATAAAAAAATGTACCTGGAACATTTTACATAATCAAAGAATGACAAGATTTCTAAGAACATAAGAATCATTTCTGTTAAATAGTTTCTAAGTAGGAGGCACATCTGTAGCCATCAAGGGGTTCAGAAAGATTTGATTCTTCTGCAGACAGCCAGTGTCATCACTGGCAAGCACAAACTGCTCATTCCTCTGTTCTATATTTTTCTTGCCTATGAAATGCTGTTGTCTGGAAGAAGAACAAGTGATCTTACCTGCTGAGCCATCTCTCCAGTCCTTGAGTATGACTTGCAAATATCGAAAATGTATTCTCTATGCTTTTATCTACTGTAGCAATCTAAATTATACCTTATATTTAAAGATTGACCAAAACTTACTTTCTGCTTATTTTAATTTTCACTACCAAAGTGATGAACACCTTAACTTTCCTCACAAGCAATAGTTAATGTGTTCTTTTACCTTTTTAAGACTTACTCCTCTCAAATTTCAAGGAGGTGAACTCCTCCTTATCCTCTGTCCCAGCTGATGTTGAAGATGATTCTAGCTATTCTTAGCTGAGCCTTACCAGCCTCTCTCTTGACATTTTGTTGCAGTTTCTAGTACTACTTCAACTGATAAAGTACTTTTATCAGGCTCTTATAAGCAGGATATTTCTTTTTACAATGTCCTTCTTTATTACAACCAGTGTTCCAGTGTACTTTTTAATCAAACCAGGATATTTCATTTGATTAATATGTTTATAATTCTTGTTTGCTAATTTCTTCATTTTGAGAAAGGATTTCTCTCTATAGACCAGATTGGCCTAGAACTCACTAAGAAGTCCAGGTTGGCCTAGAACTCCCAATCCTCCAACCTCAACCTCTCAGGCAATGGGATTATAGGTTGATATCACCATATCCAAGTCAGAATTTTAATAAGTATTGAGGATCATTAGGATTCAGAGTCCTGTAATTATAATATTGATTACTCTTAAAAGTCTTGCCTTGAATTTGTTAATATAGAATACTTTTGCCATCTTAGAGTTTACCTTGACATTCTTATAAGTCCTACCAGCTTGTCTGATTTTACCTCCTATATAAAACCTTGTTGTCAGATCATATCAAATCATTAATAAGACTATTTCTTATTTTTTATTCCTTGACACTTCTATGCATGTATTTAATAGAGTCTGGTCACTCTCATCTCTCCACCCTCTGATGTCTTCTATCACTCTGCTTCTTCTCAGAAATTCTCCTTGTCACTTTCAGGTCATTTTATTTTGTTTCCGTCTTTGTTTGTGATATTAAGTGGGGCATGGTTGTGAAGCTATCTGCTGTACAGGAGCAGCTCACTGCTGGATACATTAATGAAGACAATCCCTTTCTCTTCTGGTCTGTCATCAGCACCGGACTGCCACAAACCTTCCTAAGACTATGCTCATGCCTCTCTGACCTATAGATCTTAAATACCAATTTCACTAAATTTGATATTTCATTAAATATCAAATATCTATTTCAATAATTTCCCAAGACTTTCAAACCCAACACAAGATAACCAGGAAATCAGAGACAAGCTTTTTTAACGTGTTCCATAATTAATACCTACCTGTTTCACTTTTGTTTACATACAAATGGAATTTGGAAGTAGAAAGCTTTCGAAACTATCAAACAATTTCCCAACCCAGGCTTGGTCAAGAGCTTGAGAGCATAATATTATTACAGGGTTATGAATCAGTTTGGACTTTCTCCACACTGACCCTTGGTTACCCTCTGCCCTTTATTTCTGGGCAAAGATAAATTCTGCTTTTCACATAACATTTTATTATTTGTAATAACAACAATATTGTCACAAAATATTAAATCATAGTAGCTAGGGTTATTTTCATGTTTGGCCCTACAGCCTATTAGCTGGGAAAAATAAGGAGAACCAAACACTGATGCTGAAAAATTAATTTGTAATAATTATACTGCTCATTTTAAAAGCTCTTTACATTTTATAAAACAGTTTTACAGAAATAATCTTTGGTGGAACAGAAAGCAGGAAATATGGGTTTCAAAGGGCCCAGTGACTTGGCACTATGTGGCCCTGGGAAAGTTACATTAGGCTGAAGTTTCCTGTTCTGTAAATTGACTCTGATAAAAACTGCTCATGGCTCAAAGGGTTGTACAACAGATTAAATGAGTTAATGCTTATTAAATGCTTCTGACAGTTTCAGGCATGTGGCGAGAGCTAATGAGTATATTTTTAAACCCAAAGGAATAACACTTTTATTAACACTTTATGGCAGAACTTCTCACCTTTGCAGAGCCGAGGTAATGAAGCCCACAGCTGAGGGAGATAAAGGACGAACCTGCCAGAGATTATCACAACTGATTCAAATCCAGTCCTTGTGCTTCAACTGAAGCTTCCCTTTTCTTCTTTGCTGGCATTATCGTCTGTAAATTGAGTCTTCAAATTATGTATACCTAATCACTTATGTCCTTTGTACAATATGCAGTCAGTAATTGCGATGTGCGGTGTCTCTGTATAATGAGATACCTCATTCAGCAACCTCCCATAAACACTTTAGCCAGTGTAAGGTCCCATACGTTCAATGCACATCCAGGTTCTGAACCCACTTTATCAACGGTACTTAAACACTGTTCTCAGACAAGATTTTCCACTAATGAGAGCCAAGAAGACAGCTAAATGCCAGTATTATTATAACTGTGCTTTTTATGATGCAAAAGGAATTGAAGAAAACTGACTACTGGTCACTCTGCAATAGTTCTGGAAAGACTGCCACAATGGTCATAATCTAACTTCCAAATCTCATAGGTTTGTTCTCACTGCCAAATATTTATCTGCCATTTCCTTATGTTGTACATGGTGTTAGGGGGCTAGGAAAAGGTCAAAGGCTCACCCTACTCTCCAGATACAAACAACTGATAGAAACATATTTGTGATGGTAGAACTATAGGAGATGGTGGGCGCTGTGTCTGAATCCCTCCCAATATTGCCTTGTTTGTGAGTTACAAACATTGGAAGCAGAAGTCAGCAGGAGTATGAGGAAGACTCCACTTGGTAATTTTTAGCTCTCCATTTTCCATGAAAGAATATGAGTTGCTTTTATAATATGAACATTTGAAAAGGTCTTGAAACAGAAATAAAACCCAACTAAAGAAAGAAAGAAAGAAAAAGAATCTTGTAGACAGAAGTTTCTCTCCTGTCCAGTTCTGCAGCTATTCAGTCCCAAAGAAACACACAGAGGCTTATATTAATAATAAACTGCTTGGCCTATTAGCTCATGATTATCATTAACTATCTCTTACAACTTCAATTAACCCATAAGTCTTGTTTATGTTTAGTCACGTGACTTGGTACCTTTACTCGGTAAGGCATTACCATCTTGCTTCCTCTGCGTCTGGCTGTTGACTCACCCTGACTTTCCTTTTCCCAGAATTCTCCTAGTCTGTTCGTTCCACCTATACTTCCTGCCTGGCTACTGGCCAATCAGCATTTTATTAAACCAATACAAGTGAAACATCTTCACAGTGTACAAGAACATTATCCCACAACAGTATCTGTTCAGCAGATAAGAAAGGAATGACAGGGAAGTGTGAGAAGAAGCATACACATAGATGGATACCATCCAGCTTGGACCAGTCTGCAGGAGTTCATGGTACATTTCAAGAATTCTGCAAGCACAGTGGGAATATTCACTTTACAGCAACTACTCCGCTACCAACCAAGGCTTTCTCTACTAGTTACCAGAACATCACTGGAAATATCTATATCTCATAGAACTCATATTTGGTAGAAAGATGAAAATTGTATCTACTACATTGTTGATAAAAATATACATAATATTTAGCTTACAAATTCATACAGAAGATGTTATGGGAAATGAATAGTGCAAAATGTGAGTGATGAGAGCCAAGCCTTGAGCAAAAGCAAAGCTATCTGTTCAGAGTCTTGAGGTGAGAGTGAGCCTGATGTGATGTTGAGAGGGTGGGGCAGGCAGTAGACTGATAGGAAGGTAGGGCAGCTGTGGGGAGGTGCATAAAGGGCACGGTTTTCAAGAGAGAAATGAGCAGGATTTAAATGGGAAACACTCCTTCACCTAGAAATGTTATGTTTTGTGCTACAGGATGCTGGAAGTCATTAGATAATGGGAGCATCATACCTGCCATGTGGCAGTAGCCATCCTCTTGATTCAAAGCTGAATGGTGCCTGAATTTTTCCAGAATGTAGGGTTTTTATTGTTGTTGTTGTTGTTCTATGATATTAATAAACTAAAAATACTTGACTTTCATGATTTGCTCACACAAGCTGATTCTTGTCACCTCTGCATCCTCCTAATGAAAAACTAAACAAAGGAGATCAACACTGGCTACCAGTAATGCATGACTCATCTTGACAGATCCTCGACTCCAGGCTGTATAGACCCATTGCTTTACACATTTTTCCAGATTCATTGACATCCTCCCTAAGTTAGAGGGAGGCACTGACCAACCCCCTCCCAAGCCTCCTAACATGTTAAAACAATGCAGGAGACATGAAGTACTCTCTGTAATAGACTCTTAGGCTTCCTTTGTGCTAAATCTTTACTTATAAACACTGATCTTATAAATGGAAAAATTCTACAAGTAAGATATTTCCATGATTTTCAGAAATACCTGAAATATCACTACCATAATAGGGTGAATGTTGATTAAAATTTTCATATTTCACAGATAATTTTTAAGTTGTGTATTTGTGTGTGTACCTGAGTGTATGTGTATGTATTCCTTCTTATAGGCATCGAAGGAGGCCAGAAGAGGTAGTTGGAGTCCCTTAAGTTGTGTTTATATTAAAGTGTGAGTTGGCATGGGTGCTGGGAACTGAACCTTGGTCCTCTGCAAGAACAAGCACTCTTAGCTACTGAGCCAAATTTCCAGTTCCAAAAATGAATTGGAGCCCAGTATGTGGGTGAGTCTTTTCTCATCTTCATAAAAGAATGAGTTCTGATGGGGTTACAAATCACAGTGAAAATCAGAGTCACAAAAAAGGTGATTTCATGGAAGCTGCTTTGCATTCACAAAAAAAAGTCAACAAGTTCAGAATATATCAGTAATAAGAGCAACATCTACACAATTTCCCAAAGAGGTAGCCAGGACTTAGGCTCTTCTTCCCTCTTTCTAGGGACCAGAGCAATGACAAGAAAAATCAAAACACATCATAATGCATACATGAAATTCTCAAATGAGGGGGGGAAAAGGAAATCCAAAATTGAGAAGAATGACTTGCTAATGTATACTTTTACCATTCAGGAATAAATGACACAGAATTTCCTAAGCCTTTGGATACTCAGGAATATTCTGCACAGGTCACTGAAATAAAAATTGTGATATTTCTCAAAGTCTTTATCTATGCCATTATTATATGTAGGAGCAGAATTATGAAACTGTTTTATAGCACCATTCAGTTATGAAAATATATTTTAATACCTACAAGACATTTCTCCTCTGGGGTTATTTTTCTTTTCAACTTATTTCTGAGACTCTATGGCTAAGCTGAATAAGCGAGTCACTTTATTTCAGTCAATATTGTATTATTAACAAGCTGGATTTTTATTATTTATCATCTAGTTCCTGTTCTCTCTCGTGTAACACAAGTTCAGCTACTAAAATGTAAAGGTAGTATATTTTTACAACACAAGCAGCACACTGGCATTCTTTGTGAATTCTGCGCAGTGTAATAAAAAGATGAAATAGTTAACAAATGTGATTTAGGGACATCTTACGGTGCAGATTATTGATGGCATACAACATCAATAGAATGAATATATGCCACTTTCTCTCCACTCTTTTCAATTCTTTGATAGGTGTAGCAGCGATCGATACAGTAAGACTCAGCACTTTCCATCAAATTTGTATTTGGCACAAGCACTGAAAAATAATACCTCTGACTTGACTAACACAGAAAAATGTATAATGTGAATGTATTCCAGTCATTCTGTGGATGTGGTATACTCTGCGTTTGCACAGCCTGGAGAAAGACAACATAGCGGTAGCTAGCTGTGTGAATTAGACTACTGTGCATTGATGCAGCGGAGTGTGTGCTAAAGAGACTTCCGAATCTGCGTGCAGATCATCAAGCAAAATAGAAAAACTTAATAGTTTCATGCATCTGTGTAAATTATTTCTTTAAAATGATTAGTAGACTCAAGAAGTTACTGGTTATGTGGTATGGTGCAAAGCAAGAAACTGGACAAATCATGAAATAGGCAAGCTTATTTTTCTAAAATTCATATATAAGTTTATTTTTCTGCAATTATTAGGAATAATGTATAAATTATCTAACATCACTGAAAATTAGAAACAGTTTTGAATGTAATTTTCTACGAAGAAAAAAAGAAATCAACCCCATTTAGCCTGTGTTTTGAAAACAGTATTCTTTTGATACCAATGTTTCATTTGTTGTCAGTGGAACTTTCAATTAACAGAAGCTACAATATTTCCAAAATGAACCCAGACTTCAAACCATTATAAAAAACCTTATGATTATGTAGTCATGGGCTCTTTATCTAAGCAGCTACAGCCTTGTAATAGTTAAAATTCCTCCATTTAATATCACTAATTATTTTCCCTCTGCAGCTTTGATGGGTTAGTTATAGCCTGGAATAAAAAACACCGTGGTAAGGACAACTGTGCAGCAAGGTTAAGTGCCTTCTTGTCTTCAGCACCAATAATTACCTTTAAACAAAAAAAGGCTGTTTTCAGATTTGACAGTTAATTTACTAATGAGTATGTGGACCCAATTTATAATAAAGTAATATTGACCAGAAATAATCCTGCATTGGTACTCATCTGAATTATTTTATTGTCCATGTCCCCTATTAAATAAATTGGAAAGGATTAATTTTGCAAGATGGGATTGTCAGAGACGGCTGCATAAACTAGATGCATGTCAGCACTAAATTTAATTATTGATCACAATACAATAGTGCTGAGTGTTCCAATCCCCAAACAGCTTCCAGTAACTATCAGCAGAATCCAAATATAAAGACTGAAAGAAATATTTGATTGCAGATGACTACATTTTTAATAAATAAATATTTCATCAACACTAAATAAAAATTTAATTTTATAGGGCTATTTAGATCACTGCTTGAACTATGGAGCTAAAGAAGGATGAATGAGGGTGACTTCTTTAAGATACACATTTTATTTTAATGGCTTAGTGTCCATAGTAAGTATCCAGGGAATGACCTTGATCCCATAATTCTGGTAGGAAAATAAGATACATAAAGAAAAAGTCATTTGGACATATGCTTTATGTATAAAAAGTGAAATAAGGTGTCAACTGACTGTCTCTGGAAATCATATTTATGATTTGAGACTGTGTTGTCCTGATACACACGCAGATTGACAAAGCACAGAGAGAAATATTGATCTCAAACTTAAACTGTGAAAAACTGAAATTAGTTGAAAACTGAGCCGATTATTCGCCTATGCAATATGGAATACACAATGCTTTCCACTTGAAAATAAATCTTTAAGCATGAAGTAGTTGGATTGTTGAGTAAACTTGACTGTTCACAGTCGATATTACCCTAGTTGATTAACTATTTCAATATAATGAATATATTTTCTTAAGTGTATTAGTCAGATAAATTTATAGTCATTTTCCCTAGTTATAATTGATAACTGTACAGATACAGCTACAATAATAAAAATCTATGATGAGTCACGCAATCAATAATATAGAAGTGACTGTGATTTTATAACTGTTCTGAGGAAACTTTCAGATTGTAAACATTGTATTTTATTACATAAAATTAAATTTCAATTTGTGTTCATATTAGAAAAATGTTCATATTTAAGTCAGAGCTTAAATATCCATTCTGGGGTTATTGTTCAAAGAGATATGTGAAAATAGTCAACACTGCAAAATTCAGTGTAGGAGTAGAAGTCATTTGCTCTAAAAAGAAAAAAAATACAGCAAAATAAATCTTAAAGGAAAAAAAAGTTACTGCTTTTACCAAGAATTTATCGAGTGAAAATGGTAGAGATGTTGATTAGATCATTCTGACTTCTTCAACCCATTCTTCATTTGATATGAAACTTTGAAAATGAATAAATTGCTCTAATTTTGATAAGCACTTTTTAGGAAGAAAACTATCATTATCTTAATAAATTTTTAGTGTGTATCTTGACAATTTTCCAGTTTCCTGTAACCTTTGGAACAATAGTTCTACACATAATTCTTTACTCTAAAATTCATCTGTTTGGTTCAAAGTAGAACTTACTCTTCTCTATCTTGTATCTGAATTAATTTATTATTATTTTGTATTACTGTAGTAAGTTATAAATTGAAAATTTAAAGGCTTAGGATAGTCTCAAGGTGTCTCCTTAGTTACGCAACTAAGTATATTAGTTTTTTTTTCAAGACCAAGCATGCTATCCCATCCCAACTAATAAACTCAAGGCAAGTCACTCAGTTTGTCTCAATGTGTGGTTTTTTTTTTTTAAATATTTATTTATTTATTTATTATGTATACAATATTCTGTCTGCAGGTCAGAAGAGGTCACCAGACCTCATTATAGATGGTTGTGAGCCACCATGTGGTTGCTGGGATTTGAACTCAGGACCTTTGGAAGAGCAGGCAATGCTCTTAACCACTGAGCCATCTCTCCAGCCCCCTCAATGTGTGGTTTTTATTTGAAGCTATTTTATGTTTAAGACTATACTTTGAGAGATATATCATGAAAACAGTGGTAAGTTTATTAGACAATCTTACCATTATTTTGATTTTCTGCCATCTCAACCCCTGGCATGCCACACACTCATGACATGCTGTTATAGACAACATGTAAAGTGTTTTTCATATGACTTGAAAATAGCAAAAGCATGCTTAGAATGTTAAATACTGTACATAAAATGGATTTCATTAAGTTTAATGTCAGTACTACTTCAGAAGTGTAAAATATAGTGCATTATTTTGTGTTAAATGGGGCTATTTATATTAAAACCCACAGAGAATTCATAATGATGGGTGTTTAAAGAATAGGAGGGAAATGGTACTGAGACATACTTCAGTAGGAGTTCTGACTCCGTTTGTCTTCAATCCATTTCCAATGTGATCTTCATCCTTATGTTGTCTTTTCTTATGATTGCATTATATTTGCTTGTTTGCTCATATCTAAGGTGATAGAATGGGTGTCTGCAAATCAGATCTTTAGACCAACAGTCATCAGATGCCAAGTTTTCTTACAACCCGTGAGCTAAAAATACTTTTAGTTTTTGTTGTTACAATTTTAAATTTTTTTAATAGTTGAGGAAAAAAATCACCAAAAATAAAAGAACAAAATCAAGTAAAACAATGCTATGTATCATGCGAAATTCAAATTTTCAATGTCCATATGTAGAATTTAACTGGAGCCCAGCCATTCTCAGTAATAAAGGGGAGATCCGCATACAGGTTATGATAGCTGTCCCAAATGCTAGCACACACACTGTAACTACAACCTTGAAGGACAAGTGGGAAATAATGGCAAGAGAAGGCCAGGCCATCGTGCACCTCAAGCCTGAATCTCTGCCTTAAAGAACCACTGAGGCAGAGTGATGAGATGGCACTGGTTGGCTTAATTGTCTTGAAGTCCAATTCAGAAGTCACTAGTATCCACCCATAGCAGCAACTAGCTGAGGATTTAAATATGGCTATATTTTATTTTTATTTTTTTATTTTAACTTAAATTGCTATGAGATTCACTGTAATTCTAAGAATATTTTCAAGGACCTATGAATAGGAATTTATATTACTTAGAATCTTGATAAAATCCAAACATGGGTTAGGTTATTTCAGATGACACTTCACCTGTGAACTTAAGTCTTCCCTAAGCCTTAAATTAAGATGATTTGGAAGATATACTACCACAACTAGATTTTAAACATTTCATTTATGACCATAATAGACATAAAATGCTGCATTAATGTTTTATTTTACCTGCATGTTGGAATTTTTACAGTTTAATATTTTAAAGTGGCTTAATGTTCTCCCTTTATATTTTCAACCTAGGATAGAACCAAACGCTGGCAAAAAAAAAAAAAAAAAAAAAAAATCAACGTAATGATTCCTAACAATGTTCTGCTATACTCAGAGACTAATGCCTAGCCCAAGTGTAATCAGAGAGGCTTCATCCAGAAACTCGGCAAGGGATGGAAATAGATGCAGAGACCCACAAGCAATCAGTAGGCAGACCTCGGGAATCCTGCAGAAGACAGGGAGGAAGGATTGTAGGAGCCAGAGTGGCCAAGGACTCTCCAAGAAAGGACACAGAATCAACTAACCTAGGCTCCTAAGGACTCACAGAGATAGAACTGACAGTTAAAGAACCCTCAAGGGACCACCTAAGCCCACGCACTTATGTTACAGTTGTGTCTTCTTGCAGAACTCGTAGCAGTGGGAGCAGGGGCTACCCCTGACCCTTTTGCTGACTTTTGGGACCCTATTCCTCATACTGGGTTGCCTTGTCCAGCTGTAATACTAGGGGAAGTGCTTATTCTAACTACAACTTGTGGTGTTTTGTTGATATACATTGGGGATACCTTTTCTGCACAGAAACCAAGGACGAGTAGATTGGGGGGCAGTGGAAGTGGGGAGGAGGTGTTGGGAGGAGAGGAGAAAAGGGAAACAGATTGGGATGCAATAAACAAACATTCAAATAAATTAGTATGTAAAAAATTGTTCACATATTTAAGTAAAGAACAGTATTACTACACAGTTTAAGAAACAAAAATGAGCATTTTTTTCTGTTTGGCCAATTTAATGTAGTAGAAAGTACATACGTCACACACAAAATAGCTATAACTGAGAGTCCCCAAAGTACACTGCTTTTACAAATTATATTTTTTAAAAATGGATTGGATGGGATAATAGGTAGATTAGTGTGGGCTTACTCACACTAACAATAATAGTGAGTAATAGTCAGAATACTTGTAAACTATTATTTATAGACAATTTACATTGTTATATATTCTTGTATATTGATACAAATTCAAATTATACTTGTTATATTGAATATACTCCTATTTCTGTGTACAGTATTTGTGGATCTATGCAAAGCTATTTTGTGATATTGTATGCACGCATGTTTCTGCCTCTGTTTAAGACATTTTGTATGTTGATGCAATTTTAGGATATATTTATTATATTGCATTATACCTTTCTACCTCTGATGAGGATACTTATACATAGTTTACATTTAGAGGACATTGTCTTCATTTGCTGCACATTTGTTTAAAGATTGTTTAATATTGTAATATGAAGCCTTAGTCTTAAAGCTATATAAATAATAAGAATTACAGGTCAATAATCATCCATGTTTGTCATACTTATAGTTAGACTAATCAGGTTATTTAGATGCATAGATATTGTATTACACATAGATGGATAATCTTTCACAACTTCAAAAACTGTAGAATCTGGCATTTAAATAAATTTGGGTTCTGTTGACGTGAGACAAAATTGCTCCTAGCAGCAACAATCTATTCCTGAGATAATGTTGGGCACCAAAGATACGCCACTTGGAGTTTGTTTTCTTCTTGGCAAAACTGAATTATGGGCAAAGAACTGCCCCTGCCTCTACCACGGACAAAATGTATGGTGTTAAGATTGAGCAGACAGAATACAAGCAAAAAGACTGCCAAACCTTGCCAAGATGGGGTAAGACAGTTTTTAAATTTTTCCTACCTCTGAAAATGGTCTGTCACTCACTCTAGGCCTTAGCCAAAGTTGGTTGCCCCAACATTGCAAATGAGATTTTGGGTGATAGCCCAGGTAGCCAGTTGTCTCTTTCATTTCTTGTACCTTTTGGAAGCTGCTTGATTGCATTTCCTGTTTACTAAAGTAATATTATCTCCCTTCTCAGGTCTCTGATGGGATTGATGGGATATAATAGTCACTTTCCTCTCATGACTTAGCCAAGGCATTTTTTTTATTTCTTTTTTTTATTTAAAAAAAATTTTCCACCTCCTCCCCGCCTCCCATTTCCCTCCCCCTCCTCCGGCCCCTCTCCCCCTCCCCCCACTCCTCTTCTCCTCCCTCTCCAGTCCCAGGAGCAGTCAGGGTTCCCTGCCCTGTGGAAAGTCCAAGGTCCTCCCCCCCTCCATCCAGATCTAGGAAGGTGAACATCCAAACTGTCTAGGCTCCCACAAAGCCAGAACCTGAAGTAGGATCAAAACCCCGTGCCATTGTCCTTGGCCTCTCGTCAGCTCTCATTGTCCGCCATGTTCAGAGAGTCCGGTTTTATCCCATAATACAAGAATTAGACTCCTTAGGATAGGGTAACTATTGAAACATTTAGCATAAGTTTCTTGCTTGATATTGTTCATGCTGGTTGTAATTCTAATTTTTATACTTGATGTTTGTTCTTATTGTATATAGTTTTATATTAGGCTTAGAATTATATTAGACTTGTTTAGACAAAAGAGAGAGGTGCTGTGGTAATTCCTTCAGCCAATAGCCTTTAAGATACTGGCCCACTTTGGGTATTGTCTCAGGTACTATCAATGCAGATGTAAAAGCATATGTGAGCCCCTTGGTTGCTGGATTTAGTTCCAGTTCCCTGCACACATAGAGGACTGAAGATCACTACTCTTTATGTGAGTTTACCCCTAATAAATAAACCCTTGTTATATTCCATCCTCTGCTAGTGTGGAACTCTTTTGTAATGCAACAAACATTTACTTCCTAGACCAAAACAATTAAGGAGGACATGGTTTCAATGAAAAAGATGCTTTTCTATAATTAGTCAGTGAATCAACAAATCCTTCCTAAAGCTTCCATGAAATTCCTTTACATGTTCTATATCAAGAAGTGAAGTGACAGGCAGCTCCAGCTGACACCTCTCTGATTTCCATTCTACACTGCACGACAATACCATCACTCAGCAAATGTATGGCAAAGCCACTATTGTCAACTCTTTCTGCAGAACCAGGTAGACCAGGTGATTTGAGCAAGTTCCTTGTCAACCACACTGAAACTTTCTAATAATGAGCTGACCACAGTCCAAATTTTCTTCCTTCTCTCATTATTTTTACAGGTGACAGATTCCATAGATCTCTGAAAGTGCTTCTTATCTACTCCTTACTCTTAACCCATATCCTTTGAAAGCCCCACCCCTCACCTAAGTCTCTTGCATCTACAGACTTACCTTGGTGACTACTTTTTGAAAGAGACTGTTAACCTACCTTTATTCTGTTCCTTTCGCAGAACTTACTTATATTTGCCTGCCTGATCAAACCTAGATGATAAATATTCCACCCACAGTTCAGTTTGCAGGATGAGGGTGGAGAATAAAAAGTGCCTACATTCTCATTGTTTCAAGCCCTGGTCCAGAAGTCTCAAAAATCTCTTCCATTCAGTTCCCAGCTGAGTAGATACTCACCTGATTGCAAAGATGCAAAGGGAAGAGGCATCTTCCTAAAAGTCAGTGGGAATGTATTCGTTTTCTCTTACTAGTTCTAATTTTAATGTCCACCACTCCTCAGAAAAAAATGCCCACATGTGGGCCTGAATACAGAGAAAAATTTTAGATGGTATCAGATTATTTTAGAGGAAGTCAGTGAAGAGCTAATGTGTTCAGAGGCACACAGTAATATACTGGCATGTGATATGGGATGTCCTTCTGAATATGTGTTGCTTTATTGGTTCATGAATAAAGATGTTTTGGCCAATGGCTTAGCAGAGTAAAGCCAGACAAGAAATCTGAGCAGAGATCTATAGAGAGAGTAGTCAGAGTCAAGCAGACACTAGCCAGTTGCCAAAAAAACAAGACATATAGAAAATGAGGTAATGCCTTAGCCATGTAGTGATACATACACTAATAGAAATGGGTTAATTTAAGATGTAAGAGTTAGCTAGAAATATGCCTGAACCATTGGGCAAATAGTATTGTAATTAATATAGTGTCTGTGTGATTATTTGGGTCTGGGCAACCAGGAAACAAAAATGCAGTTTCTGTTTACAGGCATGCACACATGTGTATACATGGGTATAGTCTCGGGCCTTCTCTACTGAAGAGGGAAGCATAGCCTTCCAGAGTCCACAAAGTGGCTTAGCTTGCATATATCACTAGTGATGATCAAATGATCACAGCACAGCAGGGACTCTCCCTGACTTTATCCTGGAAAGAGACTTCTCTATAAAATCTAGCAACCAAAGATTATTTCAGGGCATTCAGTTTTTAGACACTGACATTGTATTTAATGTAAATCACAATAGAACTCTTAAAATTACTGACAGGAAAATGCATGTGAATATTGACTGAAAATATTGTGAAATCATGATTTGATAGATTGTGATGCAATTAATGAGCAATATTGACAATAGCTTTTCTAAAAAATTAGGTGTGAATACGAGCAAGGAACTCAGGACCGCGAGGGGTGCACCCACACACTGAGACAATGGGGATGTTCTATCAGGAACTCACCAAGGTCAGCTGGCCTGGGTCTGAAAAAGCATGGGATAAAACCGGACTCGCTGAACATCAAGGAAAATGAGGACTACTGAGAACACAAGAACAATGGCAATGGGTTTTTGATCCTACTGCACGTACTGGCTTTGTGGGAGCCTAGGCAGTTTGGATGCTCACCTTACTAGACCTGGATGGAGGTGGGTGGTCCTTGGACTTCCCACAGGGCAGGGAACCCTGATTGCTCTTAGGGATGATGAGGGAGGGGGACTTGATCAGGGGAGGGGGAGGGAAATGGGAGGCGGTGGCGGGGAGAAGGCAGAAATCTTTAATAAAGAAAGAAAGAAAAAAAATAACGCATTTATAATGCCTTTTCCTGCTCCTTCAGCCCTAAAGGAAGAAATAACTTGTTATTTCCTGAACATTCTGAACACCATGTTTTCCTTGCTTAACACACTATGTCCACATTCCCATAAATTCTTCTTATATTAAAACAGTATGATCACATATTCTAGTTGAGTCTACCACAATTCTCCTGCAGGAACTCTGAAAAAGTAACTAGAACCATAAATATTTAAAACTTTTAAATATAAAGGAGTTATGTGGTTTAGATCTGAAGTGTCCCCCAAAGGCTCCTGTCTTGAAGTCTCAGTCACTAGTGTAGCAGCATTCAAAGTAGGACTTCTGGGAGCTGACTGGTCAGTGAAGACTCTGACTTCATCAGTTGATTAATTCTCTAATGGTTCATAATTTAATCACATTGCTGGGTGGTGAAGAAGAGGCTTTAGGAAGTGGGGCATAGTTAAAGGGAGTAGATGACCAATGTATATATTCTCTCTCTCTCTCTGTCTCTGTCTCTCTCTCTCTCTCTCTCTCTCTCTCTCTCTCTCTCTCTCTCTCACACACACACACACACACACACACACCTAGCTGCTTGAGGCAAGTACCATTGTTTCTCAAATGATGTTCTGCCCCAACAGCCCACATACAACAAAGCTTAATGACCGTGGATTTAAACTATTAAAACATTGAGCCAGAAATTTTGTCACAGTGACAGAAATATGACAAACAGAAGGACCTAGAATGAACACATCCCGTGTTTGTGTATTTGTGTATGTGTGTGTGTGTGTGTGTTGGGGTTTGTTATATTCCTTTATACATGTGCATACAAGTGTGTGTGTGAGTTTGTGTGGACACCAGAGGATGACATCAAGTTTCTTCTTCAATGGCTTTCCACATTATTTTTTGAACAGGGTCTCCCACTGAGTATGGAATTTATTAATTGGAAAGACTGATTCACCGATAAACTCCATGGTTCTTCTTATCAGGTGCTCCCAAACAATCAGAATACAGATGTACACTATTGTGTCTGACTTTTATATGGAGACTGGTGATGCAAACTCAGGTTATCTTGCTAGCAAAGCATACTGATGACTGAGCCATCTAAAAGCTTACCTTGGCAGAGATGTCCCAAGTACTCTCTCTGGTTGTTTCATTTCTCTCCTTCCTGGTTGACTGCTGAGTTGAGCCTTTACATGTTGTCCCTCACTGGATGCTTTGGTCTCTACAGTTAGGCAACTGTTGGCACTAACAGAAAAATGAGAAGGGTGGTTGGTGAAAGAAATTCATAGCTACTTCTTAACTCTACTATTTCTGTCTGAAAGCTAAAGTGGCAGCTGAAATCTTCAGTGAAGATCATGGCATCTGCCACATAGCTTTCTTCTGCCATGAGAGGTCATTTCACAGACTTGGTAAGCATGTCCCTTATTCATGTCTTTAAGCCTGGTCGTGGTTCCACACTGTTGCTACGAGCCAGTCCTCCTATCTCTGTTCTTACAGGGAGTTTCTCCCTTGTGACTTGTACAGTCACCTTGATTGACTGTCTCCTGCAAGGTTTCTAAATGTCTTCAATGCAAAGACACAAAAAGATGATCACTTCTCAATAGGGAAATTGATTAGAACAAAAATTCTGGAACTCAAATAAATGTATACAGTTATTACTAACTATATCAGGATGTCCAGGTCTTAAGCATTTTAACATTAAAGGATGAATTCATGATGCGGCTAAAATATATTTTAGAATATATTAAATTTTTGAAAAAATAATGTTGATAATTAAGGACTGGCAAAGGAAAATAAAATCATAAAAGCCATCCAAGAACCGGAGTTCTGCATCAGAAACGTACAGACAAATACTGGAAGAGAAAAATTAGATGTTTCTGTGAAGAAAAATGTAAAATAAAGTCATTTTTCCAACATACATTAGAAAGTAAAAGGGATTAATCCCCAAAAATAATTATGGAGCCATTTAAAACTGAAATTTAGGATTTCCTCTAAGCATTTAAAACTAAATAAATCTCACAAACCAAAACAGCTAAAGTTATTCAAAATGATGAAAGCAAGAGTAAGCTCAAAGTGATGAAAGGTACAACTTCTGACCTCTAGAAGTTCCCCAAGTAATAAGAAAGCATTTAATTAACTGGAAAGCATTTGTAATGAGCGCGTGCACACAGAGGGCTAGAAGATGTCCTACTGAAGCCAGCAAGGAAATAGTAGGGGAGCCCCAAATAAAAAGATACAAGCAAAACAATACATATAAGAAAGAGTAATTTATTAATTTATTTTATGAATATATAAAATTTTTGACCATAGGCATACATGACGGTTTCACAATGTGTATGCCAAAAAAATTCTTGAACGTACACACATTCATTTTGCAAAGAAATGCTTTGCTACTAATCCCAAAAGGAGACATTAAGATTTTCAAATGCTCAAACTAGATGGATAATGTGGTGGTCTACAATATTATCATGAAAGATAATATTGATAGAGATTTGAAATCTTCAGGGAGAGAATAATCCTTTTAAGGCCTTTCTGATAATTAATAGCAAATAATTTAAAAACATTCCTCTGGAACACAACATTTGAAACTTATTAATCTCTTAATGAACTAGTGATGTATAAATTGTTAATTTAAAGAGATTTATTAATGACCATCTATGCTTTTATTTATTTATAATAAACGTGAAAGAAACAACATAGATTCAATTAAATGAAGTGCAATTTCTCCCTAAGATGTAATAATACATAGCTATAAAGTAATCTTCAAGACTTACAATTATAAAAGTACTTTAAACATGGACTGGAATGAAGGTTCAATTGTTAATATCTTAGACTGCTCTTTCAAAATGCCTGAGTCAGTTCTTAGCACTCAGGTTGGGCTGCTGACCACAGTCTGTACCTCAAACTCAAGGGGATCCACTGACCTCTTCTGGCCTCCTTGGGGACTTGTACTCATGTGCATTTACCTACACACACATGCACGCACACACACACACAGGAGTTTATGCATTAACAGACTAGTTGCCGCTTTCTCCTGTTCACTTTTCTGCTGCTGCAGTAACTGACCAAAATCAACTTTAGGGAGGAAAGGGGTTTTCTTGGCTTGTAGATTAAAGGTCACCATTGTGGGAAGCCAAGGCAGGAACTCAAGACAGGAACTGAAGTGGAGACCACGGAGGACCACTGCTGAATCACTCACTCTGGCTCACTCACTTCTTCCTTCTACAATCCAGACCCACCCGCTTATTAATGGGCACCCCCACAGAGGTCTGGGCTATCTTACATTGGTTAGAAATTAAGAAAATAATTTTTAATACTTTTCTGATTCCTAGTCAATATCAAGTCATTTCCTCTAGAGCACAACATTTGAAACTAAACACTTAGGAAACTAGTGTCCCCCAGGGACATGCTGTGGACCATCCTGGTGTAGACAATTCCTCAACTGAGATGCCTTGTTCTCAGGTAATACTAGTCTTTTATCAAGTTAAAAATGCCCAAAATTCGTTAAAAAATAAGTTCATTCCTAATCAGTTTGGTTTTTGCAATTACATAATTCCAGCTTACTAAAAGCTTTCATGTCTGTGTCTAACATGGCAACAGGAGAGGAAAGACATGACCTTCCCTAATGAACATGTAAACATGTATTGCCACACCAACTAAGTTGCAGAATCTGCTAATACCAGAGAAGAGTAGTCACATGACTGAAACATATGTGGTCCTCAACATTTTACTCAAATTTAGATGCTTGACTTTTACACCAATCTTTATTTCATTATTTTTTTTTAAAATAGGAGAAAAATACTAAAGCTATTTAATTGGCTGGTTGCTTATTTAAAGCTTGTGGAGAATTTATCTGTTTCCCTGAATAGTAAAGAATAAATGTAAATCTATCACCTGGTAATATATATATATATAAAAACCCGTTTGTGTGCCATAATTTCATTATTACCTAGTTCTTTACTATATTTAATGTGTTCCTAACTGATGTAGTTTTTAGTATAGTGATTGGTTTTGATTTAAATCATTTGACTTTTCTCTATTTGTTTCTTGTATTTTTTTATTGATTTTTATTGAGCTCTACATTATTCTCTGCTCCCTTCCCTGCCTCACTCCCTCCCTCTCCCCTTCTGTCCAACCCTCTCCCAAGACCCCCATGCTCCCAATTTACTCAGAACATCTTGTCTTTTTCTACTTCCCATGTATATTAGATCTACGTATGTCTCTCTTAGAGTCCTCATTGTTGTCTAGGTTCTCTGTGATTGGGATTTGTAGCCTGTTTTGTTTTGTTTTGTTTTGTTTGCTTCATGTTTAAAAACCACTCATGAGTACAGATGATAATTGTCTTTCTGGTTCTGGGTTACCTCACTCAAAATGATGTTTTCTAGCTCCACCCATTTGTCTGCAAGTTTCAAGATGTCGTTATTTTTTCTGCTGTGTAGTACTCCATTGTGCAAACATACCACATTTTTCTCATTCGTTCTTCATTTTTTTAAAAATATTTATTTATTTATTATGTATACAATATTCTGTCTGTGTGTATGCCTGAAGGTCAGAAGAGGGCAGCAGACCCCATTACAGATGGCTGTGAGCCACCATGTGGTTGCTGGGAATTGAACTCAGGACCTTTGGAAGAGCAGGCAATGCTCTTAACCTCTGAGCCATCTCTCCAGCCCCTCATTCATTCTTCAGTCAAAGGGGCATTTAGGTTGTTTCCAGGTTCTGGCTATGACAAACAATGCTGCTATGAACATAGTTGAGCACATGTCCTTGTGGCACGATTGAGCATCCATTGGGTATATGCTGGGACTTGAGGAAGGTCGTTTCCTAATTTTCTAAGAAATCACCACACTGTTATCCAAAGGGGCTGTACCAGCTTGCACTCCTACAAGCAATGCAGGAGTGTTTTCTTCACCACACAACTTCGCCAGCATTAGTTGTCATCAGTGTTTTTATCTTTGCCATTCTTACAGTTGTAATATGGAATCTTAGAGTTGTTTTGATTTGCATTTCTCTGATGACTAAGAATATTGAGCATTTCCTTAAGCATTTTTCAGAGTTCTCTGTTTAGGTCTGTACTCCTTTTTTGTTGTTGTTGTTGTTATAAAACATGAGTTTCCTTAAGATCATCTTTGAGGCTGGGCGGTGGTGGCGCACGCCTTTAATCCCAGCACTCAGAAGGCAGAGGCAGGAGGATCTCTGTGAGTTCGAGGCCAGCCTGTTCTACAAGAGCTAATTCCAGGATAGGAACCAAAAGCTATGCAGAAACCCTGTCTCGAAAATCAAAAAAAAAAAAAAAAAAAAAAGAAAGAAAGAAAGAAAGAAAAGGATATCTTTGAGGTGACTTCATGCAGTGAAAGAAGACATAGTACTTAGTAACATAAGTAATACACTTCTATAAAGTTGATTGACAGCCATGTTATTACTGAAACTACTTATATTTAGGTGATCATTGAAAACAAATTGAATTCAAGCCCATACTACCTATAATGTGGCTGGAAGCCAGTCTTCTAAGTCCTTCATAGTGTACAGATTTCTGCTAGAGCAAGTGTGGTGTATGGGAGCTGCTGTTACATAGAACTGAATGTGTCCATTTAAAATTGTTCCATTTATGAAGTTTTCATTCTTTGTCAACATAAAACTGAGTAGCAGCTATAACTCTCGTTTTAATCTCTTAGGGTTTGGAAATTTCTGTTCTTTGCACTACTCTTCATTTTTCGCCTGGGAATTTTTAAAACAATGTATTTTCACCCATTGTCATATTAATATTCACCTATATTTAACTGTAATATATCTCAATGCCATGTCATTAAGTGTAATGCAAACTTGTTATTAACATAAGAGAAAGACAAATTGAGTATCTTTTATCTGCCTCAGTCATGTTGAGGAGCCAGAGGAAATACAATAAAAATTAGGTCCATTTTCCTGAACACATTCACTACAGAAGTTTTAGTACTTTAAACAATAAAATCCATTGAGTAATTTTTGCCTTCACTGGCAATCAGACTTCAGGTAGCCACAATCAGTTAAAAAAAAAAAAAAAAAAAAAAAAAAAAAAAAAAAAAAAAAACCTACAAGCCTGAAATAAGACCGTAAAAGGCTCCCAAGATTCAGAAAAAGCCATGTCACAAAGATCTGGTAGTATAGATTAGGGGTAGAATTATCCTCCAGACAGAACAAATTGATTTAGTGTGCGTGTTTGAGTAAAGTAAACAGCAAAGGGTAAATAGTACAATCCAAGAGTCTGCAGAGAGATCAGGGGGAAAAAAAAACTTCTCTCAACAAAAAGCTAAAAAACAATGGAGGAATGCACAAAGGTCATTATTTATCTAGCCACTCACCCCTCACACACGCATTGAGCCGTTAGGTGGTAGGCACTGTTCCAAGATCTAGAGCTGTGTTAGTGACAAAGCAAAGAAGCTTGGACCCAAGTGTCAGACATTCTACTCGTAAGAAAGAGAGATGTGCAAACAGTGAACAAAGCACCATGTTCAAGGGTTGATGTGATGCACAGAAAGCCCTGCCTGCCATTTTTTTATGAGAACGGTCAGGGAAGGATACTCTTAATTGGTGGTAGCAGCCTCTCGTTAGTGAGGAACAGGTGCAGGCACTAAGGAAACAAGCTTTGGAAGGAGAAACTCAGCACAGCATCTGAATGCAGTAAAAGTGAAGAGCAGAGAGACCTGGGTGGTGGAGTCGTAGTAGGAATGGTAGCTAGTAGGCTGATCAATAGGACACCAACCAGTTGCACAGATTATACAGCTGGGCAGCCCATGCCAAGTTTCTCAGTTCAACAGAAAACCACTTGAGAGGGTAAATAGGGAAATGTATAACATGATGCAGGTTTCACTTTTAGAGGATCATTCTATCCTCTGGAAGAACACACGGAGTGTCAAGGAGTAGACAAGAGCATGCGGTTGAGCTGAGGAGGCTACAGCTATTCTTAAAGCGATGGATACAGAAGTCCTAGAAGAAAAGGGATGGGAGCAACAGATATTTGATTGGACTCTTAATATATACTTCTATGATAGTGCTTGTCAGAGTTAAAAGGCTTGTGGAATGTATGAAAGAATAAACATTTTCTTGAACAGTTTAGGGAGGAGAACCTAGAACAAGTTAAATTTATTTTATCCAGTTCAGTCATGTTGAGGAGCCAGAGGAAATCCAATAAAAATTAGGTCCATTTTCCTGAACACATTCACTATAGAATTTCTAGTACTTTAAACAATGAAATCCATTTGGTAATTTTTACCTTCACTGGCAATCATATTTCAGATAGCCAAAATCAGCTTCAAAACAAACAAACAAAAAACAAAAACCTTACAAGCCTAGAATGGTTGTTTTCTGAAACAAGGGAAATGGAGACCACTTTATATAGGAAATTCTTAAATTTGTTTGAAGTCCTATTCAATTTAAAGATGTCTGTAAGGGATCCTTACTGCAACAACAAATAGTTTATGTTCAGAACTAGAAATAGTTTTCAAGATAAGGATTAAGTAATTCTTAACACAATAGGATTTCAGTATGTAGTGTACATAAAAATATTTGCACCCAGGAAGTCAATATAAGCAGATGCCAAGCAAAATAGGAATTCTAGGAACTGGATGCAAAAGTAGAAATAGTAGTTGAGACTTAATGAGAATGGTGCATTGGACAGAAAAATTATAAAAACACCATAGGGAGTTGGAAGTGAAAAGAAGCATTTTGGTTAAAAGAAAAAGAGGTCCTCCACTCTACCACATGCTTTCACCAGGACTAGTAAAAAGAAGAATGAGGTTAGACATTTGGATTTAATTGTCCTCCTCAAAATCAGCAAAGGTTTCATGGAGACTACAATATATATGTATGTAGCTTGTGGGTTTCAGTTACCAGAAAGAAGGAACCACTAATGTAACAAGGAAGTGGTAGTTTAGTTGAACAGAACACTGCCAACTTCCTGTTGTTATGACTAAATGTCTGAGAGAATATGCTTTAAAGAGAAAAGTTTTAATTTGCCTTAATTTGAAGGTTTTATTTCATGGTCACTTGGCCCCATTGCTTTGGGATTGTGAATACTCGGTACATTAGAATAGGAGTACATAGCAGAGGAGCCTATGCACTTGGGGTGGCTTGGACATAAGAAAGACAAAAAAAACCAGGATGCTGCAATGTCCCAGTATTCCCTCAAAAATCACACTCTCAATGGCCTAACATCCTTTCACCAGGGCTATCATTCAAAGTTCTACTGTTTCCAAAATAGTGCCATAGGCTAGTGACCAAGCCATTAAGACAAGGTCTACCATCTTATACCTGTCAGGATGGCTAAGATAAAGAAAAAACACCAATGATAGCTTATGCTGGAGAGGATGTGGAGTTACGGGAACACTCATCCATTGATTGTGGGAATGCAAACTTGTTCAACCACTTTGGAAATCAGTATGGTGGTTTCTTAGAAAATTGAGAATCCAGCAATACCACTCTTGGGCATATACCCAAAAGATGCTTTATCACACCACAAAAGCATTTGTTCAATTATGTTCATGGTAGCATTGTTTGTAATAGCCAGAACCTGGAAACAGCCTAAATGCCCCTCAATCAAAGAATAGATAATGAAAATGTGGCACATTTACAGATTAGAGTACTACTCATTGGAAAAAAGATGATATCTTGAATTTTGCATGCAAATGGATAGAATTAGAGAACACTATCCTGTGTGAGGTAACCCAGACCCAAAAAGATGAATATGGTATGTACTCACTCATAAGTGGATATTAGCTATAAACAAAAAAAAAATATTGAGCCTATAGTTCATGATCCTAGAGAAGCAAAGTAATAAGGTGAACCCTGAGAAAAACATATATAGATCTACCTGGAAAGTGGAGCAGACAAGATAGCCAGGCAAAATTGAGAGTATGGGGATGGGGGGAGAAGAAAGGATGGAAGGAGAAGAGAAGGGGAAATGGGAGGGGTGAGGAGAACTTGAGGGAATGGAATAATTGAGGTGGAGGAAAGACAGAAATGAGAGCAAGGAAAGAGATATCTTGATTGAGGGAGCCATTATAAGGTTAGACAGAAACGTTGCTCTAGAGAAATTCCCAGGAATCCACAAGGATGACCCAGCTAAGACCCTAAGAAATAGAAGAGAGGGGGCCTGATCTTGACTTGCCCTGTAGTCAGACTGATGAATATCTTAAATATCACCATAGAACCTTCATCTAGCAACTGATGGAGACAGAGGCAGAGACCCCCATTGGAGCACTGGACTGAGCTCCCAAAATCCAGTTGAAGAGTGAAAGGAATGAGAATATGAGCAAAGAGGTCAAGACCATGATGGGTTCACCCACTGAAACAGTGTACCTGAGCTAATGGGAGCTGACCAACTCCAGCTGAACTGAGAAGGAACAAGTATAGGACCAAACCTACTAAACCTCTGAATATCGGTGGCAGTTGTATTCCTGGGGCAGACTGAGTGACCACTGGCAGTGGTACCAGGTTTATCCCTACTGCATGTACTGACTTTTTTGAAACCTATTCTTTTTGGATGGATACCTTGGTCAGCCTAGATATAATAGAGAGGGCCTTGGACCTTCCACCAAGCAATGTGCCTTACCCTCTCTGAGGATTGGATTGGGTAGGAGGGTATGTAGAGGGAATGGAAGGATGGGGGAGTGGGAATTTGGATTGGTATGTATGATGAAAACAGATAGTTTTTTCTTTCTTTTTAAAAAATAAATAAGCAAATAAAAAGATAAGGTCTATTAGGAGACATTTAAAATCAAAAGCATAGAAGGAATTTAAACATTATTATGACTATAGTATATGATGTATGTACAAATAATCACAGAAAATTTTTAAGCTGTCTATTGTAAATAAAATATATAATATATAGATTATAGGGGTGTAGAGTAATACACAATAGCATTTTTTATGAGGAAAGAGAAAGTGATCAAGTTGTCCATAGCCTTCAGAAAACTAAAGTGTTGTTAATATTTATGAGGGGTCAGAGAATCATACAGATCTTCTCAGTATGTATTGATAACTCGCCAATATTTTCTGTGTCACGTAAGTCCTATTTCCTATTAATTAAATATGTATTAAATATGTCAGTATAACTTTAAAAGCAGAAACCTTTGGAATATAACTCCTAGAGTGTTTGGGAAGGGAATCATGCCAACTGTTAGGATTCAACGACCTGGGATAATCTATATAACAAACGCATTCATTCGGGTGTTAAACATGTAAAATTAAGATTATTGTTTTAGTAAATGTGGTTGGCTATGACAGTATCATCTAAGGATAGGAGACAGAAGAAAAGGAATAGAGAACAGAAGACCAAGCAGGAAAACACAGTGACTTGAGTCAATTTGCTCTCAGGGACAGCCTGTTCTGTCTAATTTAACAGTCCCAGAGGACTGTATTGTCTTGCTGTAAGTGCTATGATTAATGTACATCATAATGCACCTGACTCATCAGGAAATAGTTAAATTAGTTCAACCATATTCGCTTATCTACAACACATAATATAATTCTGTAAAGATGTTTATCAAAACTGGGTAAAATAAAGAGTTTTGAGAGAATTGCTTTGGGTATTTGAGACATTCGTTCATCTGAAAAGACTCATTTGAAATCAGATATAGAAGACCTTATCCAAAGAAATCCAGGAGCTCTCAATGCTTACAAAACTCTTTAGTAAATAACTATATTACGAAAGAAACATCATTTCATAAATTAGTAAAATTGTTTAAAAAACAGTTATTAACTACAAATTCAGTTTTCTGGTCCTTGTAAAAGGGGGATAAGTGAGACTCATTCATCTTTTGGAGATTATCGTCTAGAAGTAAGCAAATGGTCTGTGCTCTCAGTCAGGAAGGAGTCTATTAGAATTTCTCAATACCTTTTCAAGACAAATTGAGAACACTTGCTCACAAAGTCACAATCAATATATTAATAGAACATGGGGAGTCAATTCTTCCCAGTCACACAAAGCTAAGAGGTACCAGCTAAGAAGTAAACCTGAAGCTTGCATTGAGACCATAGATGCCTCTTATTTCTATTACTGCTTTCTAAATCAAGATTATTGAGCAACAACGTGGAGCTGAGCATATTGAATTCAGCTGTCACAGTGAACACGAAATTCCACACTGCATTGGAAGGAGAGCGCACCACCCACAGATCATTTATCTGGACCCCATTAAAATATGTGTAATTTCTATTAGATTTGAACAAAGATCTCTGACCACCACACAAGCTTCCCAGGTGCTTAAGCTGAATTTCTAGCTGCTTGGGGTTATCCTATTCCCTTTAAATTGTATTCCTTTCCTATATCTCATCAATTTTTTGCATACGAAGGAAATATTAGTGCTAATACAATACAAACATTTATAAATGCCTTGCAATCATCATATCCGAATAAAATTTAAATTTTTCATCATCCTCTCCTCAAAAGTAGGAGATAGAATTGACTTATTCTTCTAGCTTTTTAAGGGTTCCATAAATCTCTCATGTAAGCATTCTTAACATACATAAGACTTAGCACCATTAATACAGTCAACTCCTCCAATTCTCCCCATTTACCAGGAGCACAGCTTGCAGAATTTTTCATGTGTCTGCAGATATTCTTCCTATACATGCTTGGTCCACCCTACAGTAAGGTTGGTCTAATTGTGACCATTACTCTGAAACACCCAGACTTTCCTTATTGTCTGCAAGCCTCCTTAGCATGGTAACGATTAGCTCAGTAAAGGCTTTTTCTAGAACCTTCAGCAAATGGTGCTGGTCAAACTGGATTGCTCCTTGTAGAAGAATGAAGATAGATTTTTATTTATACCTTGCACAAAACTCAACCTCAAATGAATCACGGAGTTTAACATGAGGCAATATGAGCCATGTCTCCTGCCCCCTTTTTAGCTTATAGAAACCCCAAATGAGGCCTCGTCAATATCTTCATATCCCACATGGAGAACCAGTTAATATATGTCCATGCAGTTAATAGAACTAAACAAAGTTGCTTTATCGCAACTAATGTAAGAATTCCTTAATACATGGCAATAGCTTTCATATGGGTCATATCAAGATCTAATATGGTTTAAGGCAAGAACAGGGGCCAGAGAGGAGAACAGTTGTCCACTAAAAATCTCTTGTTTGAAACCTAAGTCAATTTCCTTCCTTCCTTCTTTTCTTTCTTTCTTTCTTTCTTTCTTTCTGTCTGTCTTTCTTTCTTTCTTTCTTTCTTTCTTTCTTTCTTTCTTTCTTTCTTTCTTTCTTTCTTTCTTTCTTTCTTGAAGTTACATAGAATTCTTGCCATAGTGCAATCCTTTGTGTCCTAGAACTATTTGTGAAATAGTATCCAACAAGCTGTCCTTGCTGTTTTTTTCCAAGCATGTTGAAAATTCATTATCAATACCTCAAACATTGTAAAATACATATGCTTTGTCACAAACTCAGGAGACCTGTGGCTGTAACCATAAAGACCTGGTGTCTAACTTCACTGAAGATATAATAGGTAAGTTCTATTTTTTTTCTGAAATGCACCCAAACCCATCATACTAGCTGGTCACCTGTGGTTGCTTCTGATTGTTTAACACGAGATATCTTTTCTTTTCCCAAAAGAAATGTCATTACATGGTGAGGGCCAGCACTGTGATACCCTCCCGTATGACTACTGATTTCAAGAGAACTAAGATCTTTAATATGAGTGTCCATCACATTTCTAGGTCCAGGAAGCCATAAAAATGAATTTTTTTGAGCTTTAAGTAACTGGTAATACTTCACACTATGTTATTGTTTCAGTGTTCAAGCGAGAACTTCAATCCTTTGTCTGTTCTGTATTTCTCAAAGGATGGAAATGAAACTTCCAAGATGGCACAAGGGGGACCACTCTCATTGTCAGGCCAAACAGAAGTCCCACCTTAAATGCTAGTGAAGGTAATAAGATACACCATACAATGACACATGACAGTTCTTGTCCACTCTCTCTATGCCAAATGACCATTTCCCCCTATTTCATATGAGTTTAATCTACAGTTACTTTATTGTTTAATAATTTTCTTTCTCCCTGTCTAGCAATATCTTTAGGTAACTAATCTAAATTAAGGGTAAATGTATTCACTGGTTATATATGTTTCTTCAGCAGCTTACAGCCTCAGTCTAATGCCTACTTCATATTGTAGATCTGGTCATTTCTTCAAGCTCTAACTTAACATAGTCCCTATGTACTTTTATTAATGGAACCATATGGTAAGAGAAGTCTAGTTTCTTTCTCATCACTCTTGCATCCCAAAGGAAAAAAATATTTAAAGATGCAGGCACTGAATATTTTAGGCTTTGTGGGTTGCATGGTCTCTTTTGCAACTACACAGCATCCCTTGTGTGAAATCAGATGCAGGCTGTGCTATTGTCAAAAGAATCAACTTGTCTCTTGATCAGAGAACACAGTTATGAACTGGAAAACCTAGTAGTCATTATTTGCATTGGCAGTCAAAATCCCACATGAACTCTATTACCTGCGTCTAAATTAGAATTCATCTCAGTTTTTTGTTCCAAAGTGTATTTGCTTGGGTATGGGCAAAGTTTGTAAAAATAAATACCTCAAAATAGACTGACTTAAATTACAGGGATGTGTTTGTCTGCTCAAAGCTACAATCTGAATTATGTCTTCCCATCGTATATACTGAAATTCTGACTCTCAGCAATAGTATGATTACATTTGAAAACAGGATCATTACAAATATAAGAATTAAGAGGAAGTCGACTATTTGAGTCGAGGTCAGCTCTTCATCCAGCATGAATTTATGAAGAAAAGAAAGACAATCTGAGATACAGAGAGAAGACCACCTGAAGAGGTGATTTTGGGAACAGTATTTCAGGCAGCAGAAACATCTAGGATTTAGTGGGAGTTGACGGGTTTTAAAAGCCCCCATTTACCCTGCACCCTAAAGGTGTGGTGGACAATCACTGTGACCCCCTTGAGGACCTAAGACCCAGGAGTCAGCAAAGCTGAATTTCTACTGTTTCACATTGTGCTACTTTGTTACCACAACACAAAGATACTCTCAGTATCACTATGTTATCAAAGCAAAAAGATTATTTTATACTACGGATGCTATTATATATATAAAACTCATAATCACCTGATTTTTGGATTACTTGAAAAATTAAAGCCAATGTAAACAATCTCTATTCCTGTACTTTGTGTGCTAGCCTTATTTAAATATTCCTTTCTTTGTATTTTGTTTTCTTTCTATGAATTTATTCAAATTTTGATATTTTTATATCATGTTATATAAATATTTGAACATAAATTTAAATTATTAATTTTAAACTGGATTAGTGGTAAATAATTTTATTTTTAAAAAGCAGCAATAAATTGTGACAATCAATATATAATTGATTACAAAATAATTATTACTATCAATAATATGATTGGGAATTTTAATTTAATGTGACCAGATATCATGTATAATTCTATAACTATGCATTATTTTATTATTAATTTTTAACTATGTGCTTTTTATTTATTGTTTCAAAGAAAGCTAACATATATTAAATATATATATATACACATATATAGTAATTAATATCAACAATATTTTCAATATCAAATTTGAATATCAAATTTTTTTCATGGATTTGATGCTGGTTGAAGTTGCTGTTGTTCTCAGTGGGTACAGTGATTAAAACAATTTTAAGAGTTTCTACTTAACACAGAACACAAACCTGAAGAGTATCTTAAGCATATTATCTTGAACTAGTATAAGAAAGTACAAGTCACTGACAAACAATAATGTGGAATACTTACTATATTAATGTCTTCTGAGAAATAAGAATTTAAATTATTGAACATTCAAGTGTTTCTCTGGTATCTGTTTGATTATTTCCTTGTTTCTCTAAGTGAGAGAAAATTGGAAAAAAAAAGACTTTTCACATAGAATTTATATATTTTTACTATATATTAAATCATTCTTCACTATATTTCTATATTTTCACCTTCTCAAATGTGTTCAGCTCAAGACATTATAAAATCAATATTGACAGAAATTCTGTGACAGTCCAAAATATATAACATTCAAGCTAATATAGCAATATAGCCCCTGACTAGAACTCCAATTAATAATTATATGTATATCTTCATAGCCAGTTTGTGTCAGCTTGCATATGTAACATTATAACCAACACTTAACTCACTACTGTTTGAAATACAATTTACATATGAATTTAATATACTATATATTGAATTTCCTACTTCTAATAGTAAATTGTGGTGATGCAATGCTGAGGAAGGGAAGTTACAAGAAACTCCATACATTTAAATATATAGTTTTAAATTCTTAAATATATGTAATACATGACAAGGAGAAACTAGATGGCTTGATAGTATTATAAAGAACTAAAAGTCTAACTGATAAAAAAAATCAAGCTCCATATTTTAAGCTCCTGTTGTAGCTATTCTTTCAAGTTATGAACAAGATCCCAAATCATAAAATAGAGAGAGTAGGAAAATGGTTTTCAAATTCTCTGATTGGAAAAAATTACAACAAATTGTGTGAAGAAATGACCTTTATTGGCTAAGGTAATCTGAATGCATTTCCTACACATTTGTGAGTATTCCCCAAAAATCAAATTATGTGAGACAAAATTGTTCAGAATAAAAAGTTAAATGAGACAAAATGTAACTTGATTTAAAACGTAATGCTATAGCAATAAATTAATACAGTATAACTTGCTCTCAAAATGCAGAGCGGGTCCTTCTGTGCATCTCTTTTCCTATGGCTATTAAGAAGCAGGCAGAACGGCTTGCAGTGGCACAAGATCCCCCAGCATTGTCATATCTAAGACCTTCAGATTTAACCTGACCTCCTCAGAATGGAGAGCCACACTCCAGTGTGTTAGGAGACCTTTGTGATTCCACTTTGATAATTCTCTGCACACCTCCATTAGAAACAGAGAAAAGCCACTTCAAGACAGTGCACTTACAGCTTGCTGTTTACCTATACACTCCTAAGATCAAAACCCCTGCTCTCACTGTTTTTGTTAACAAGGAGCAAAAAAAGTCTTCCCACATACTGGGTTTGGGTTTCCATTTTACAACCGGAGATGACAGACGGCACGAAAATGATGAGAAAACTGTGGGGAGGCTTCCAGAAGATTGATTCTCTCATCAGCTGATTCCTTTCGAGTTAGTCTTTTATTGACTACAAAGGTATAGGCAATGCAGAAAAGGGAAAACCAGCCTGCCCTGTTTAATCCTGAGGGCATTGGCAAAAGGTGATCACTTTTTGAGAAAACACAGGCCTACAAGGAAATCAGCTCACTGTATGAGCCGTTAAGCTGATTTAAACACACAAGGGATGCCTGGGGTTGAGCACAAGATCTCTGAGGTGGGAGATGAGAATGAAGCCATTCCACAGACTAATATTACTGGGCTTTAGTAGCAGGCGGTACAGTTGATCAGTCAGGAACCTGTCATTTGGAGAAAAGGCCAATGTATCTGAGAGACATGAAAAATCCTTCATTTTTTCCCTCTCTCCTCACAAAGACTAAAAATAATTGTGATTTCAAGCTCTTTGACAATTATCAATTCCAAGTTATTCCAGCGCAGGTACCAATTAGAAGTGAGTGAAGCCGAAGCCAAGTTACATTTTCTGATGCTTGTCTGTGATTGCAAACTGTGACTCACCGTGACCGAACCACATATTTATTTCAGATCTGAGTCCATCTGGGATAAAACCTCTGCACACTGTCAGCAGAACCTGCAATCCCCACAAACCCCCAAAGTGGAATTCTCATAGCCAGAGAGACAAGCAGATGCACATTCTCCATTTTGTTTTACTGATGTTGTGGCCGGGGTGTTATTGCTTAAACAACTCCAGAAGACAACTTTCAGTTTGACAAAGCTCAACATGCTGTTTGGAGTCTTAAAGGGAGGGTGAACGTGAGTGACTTAATTATCACATTATGTTGGTGACAAACGTAATCATATCATAATTTCTAAAAGAAACCCAGCAGCATTTAATTGTGAAGTAACAAATGCAATAGAGCACATGAAGCATCCATCACACACATGACAAATTATTTTCACAACAACGAGCTCGGCACCATGAAAACTGAATCTCAAAATGCCTGGCAATGTGGGTGTTAGCAAAATATTCTATTAAAACAAAGATACAAAAAATTTGCAAAACGCACTTAATAGTGAACACTGGGAAAATACTTAGCTTGATTTGACTTATGTTCCCGATAGGCTAACCACAGAAATCAAATGCATAGCATTATTTCCTTGAGCTATTTATCATGCCAATATTCTAAAATGATCTTCACGGACTGTTGTGTTACCATAGGCACCAAGAGTTCCCTTCTTCATTCTGTCAACCATATTAACATTAAACACTTCTTTAGAAGGGAATCTTTTCTGACTTGTGAAATTGTTGACTTTGCCTCAAGTTTATTGCCAAAATTAGAACCAATGCTACTTGTGAACTTATGAACCTTGGAAAATCTCTCTCCCTGTTGTGTTTATGCTCTAGCCTCAAGTTGGAGAGCTTAAATGAACTTTATTGAGCAACTTCTTCTAGATAGTTATATACATACTTGGCATTAAAAGAACAATTCTATTTCAGAAGAAATCTGAGAGAAATTACGTGGTAGTTTGTGTTATTGTTAATATCTTGTTCAATTTTGGGGGTATCAGAGGAGTATTTTTTGGTGGTAGAATTAAAAGCAAGACGAAACTTGTTTGCCCAACTGTTCTTGCCTCCTCTTTACTAGAATAATATCATGAGAAGATCTGAGACAGTAACACAAGGAGAATTACAAGGAGCGAAACATACACCAGAAATAACTTTTCAGAGGGGAAATGTCAAGTGGTATTTTAACTTATTTGTTGTACAGATGTTTTTAAAGACTACAATATTACCATGCAATAAAGTGACTTGTTATAAACTTTGTTATATTGCACTGATACTTGCGTATTATCCTCATAGAATCATCAATGACAAAAAAACCATAAAAATCATCTCTTCAAAGGCCAAATTTATTTTATGTCTACAGATTTTTTAAATTTCCTTAGTCCATTCATATCCACCTATTCTAAATGAATCCGCACGATCACTAACATATCTTCTTAGCTCTTGTTAGCTATCAGCAAAGTCTATTCAGTGATGATGACAACAAGCCTTTTGAACTGTCTAACTCTGCCTAATATCTAAATACTTATACCCCTTAGTGATAGAGGAACATTCATAGAGGCAAATTTAACTAGGTGAAACCAGTGGGAGGTGGCTAAGTCAAGATGCCCCATCACACATACGCCTTGAGACAGCTCAGAGTCCGTAATGACCACACCTAGACGAGAAGGGAAATTATTAAACCTTCAGCTATGGAATTCTGAAACCACCAAATCAAGGAACCATCGCACACACCGGTATGGTGGTAAGCCTGATTACAATCATATTTTTCCAGGTACTGACTTGTCTTTTCCTGACAGTCCAGTTTCTCTGTCATGATCATGCAGCCAGAAAATAGCCATGCAGGCGATGTGTTCACAGCAAATGTAATATATCAGACTTAAAAGGAGAGGAACCACACATCCCTCCATGGAAGCTTCACCCATGGAGAGTACACTCTCTCTCCCTTCATGAGTAACAAAGCACTGGCTGCTTCCTTGGCACTATATGGGCCAGGAGCCAAGTCCTCTTATTGCTCAGATCAGTTTTCTGAAATACTCAATCATAGCTGGTTTCCACAAACCATTGGCTTTTCTAGGTGGCTGAGCTGCAGGCATTAAACACTTAAATTCTTCGAGCTAAAGAGACAGCTCAGTAGCAAAGAGCACTGGCCGTTCTTCCAGATGACCTGGGTTCAATTCACAGCACCCACATGGTGTCTGACAGCCACTTTTAAGTCCAGTTCCAGGTGATCAGATGCCTACTTCTGGCCTCTATGGGCAGCATGCACACAGTTGGTGAATATATATGCACACAAACTCTCATATATACAAAATAAAAAATTTTAACTTTTGCATTGTTAAATTTATACAAACTTGGTCTATGCCTGTTTCTAAGTACATGGGTGATGAACTTTGGCCCAGAAGAACCACTGGACATAAAGAACTGTATAAGAGCTTGCTATGCAAAAAAAAAACAAAAACAAACAAACAAACAAAAAAACCCTGTATACTAGCATAACACTGTTCACTTGTCACCAACCAGTCTACATCGGACATGGCATTTTATCACGAGGCAATGGCAAGTTGCTAACTGTTCCAAACACATCTATAAAATTAAAGCCTCGTCATATCATGTCCATATAAAGAAAATCTTAACTGCAATTACTGAAATCTTTCAGAATGTCATTTCCTTTCCTCTGGCTGTGTATATTACACACGTAAGCAGGGCACTCTAAACCAAAGTAGATCAAGAAATTTGTTCAGTTCTCAAAACTCTTTCTTGATTACATAAACTTTGATAAGTATAATCCTTCTCAGAAATTATAACACGTCTCAGGAATTACATCAAAATAGAGGGAAATTCTACTAATATATTTTCATAGATATATATGTTTATTTTCCTCATGATTCATGTATTTTTTAACCCTGGTTTAGTTTTACCCCATAATTTCTAAAATTTTGTTCTCTAACACATAGTTAGGAAATCTGCTAAACTTTATTCAGGCACTCTACGGTCAGGTGGGCACTTAAGTAATTGTTTTCATCTGCCCTTATTTAATTTTTATGCTATTTTTATATTCATTACAAATGCATCTTATCTTGAAAAGCTCTAAATTCTTTTAATATTCTTATAGAACTGCTGTGCCATGATGATGAGAGACTCCTACAAGATTTCTATCCTGCAAATTCCGACCACCACCTGGAATGGTTTCTATATGCATTTGTTATTCTTGTCTTGCTTTTTCTCAATTATAAGACACATGGTTTCTTTTTATTTTAGCTGTTTATTCTACTAGCCATTTCTGATAGATCTCATACCTAAAATTTCTCAGTAATGTATTTCTCCTCCATTCATGGTCATGTTTAATGAGTCAGAACAAAGGGGTAAATATCACTCCTCGGCTAGTTTTTGTGTATCCTTCCTGTATTGAAAACTTCTCTATAGAAAATTCTCTTTACATTTCTTTCTTTATTAATTTTTAATTCCTGTTATCCATCCCGTCCATTGAAACTGCTGTCTCTGAAATCTACATCAGTTGTCACTAATGAGAGTCGAATCCATTAAGAACTTTACAAACAAGAGTGGTCATTTGATTACTAAATATACTCTGGTCTTCAATCTTCTTCTCTGTGATTTCTCCTGCTGTATTAACGCAACCTTGGCTTTGAAAAAAATTTCTGCCATTATTATGTATTTTATTTTATTTTATTTATCTGTTGTGTGACACTATCTCTGAAAAGATGTGAATAAATGCCTATTCACTCCAGGTAAGGAACCAACGACAGAGAACAGAAGCAACACTGCCAAAGCCCAAGCCAGGAGGCCAACGATTTCTTTGGGTTACTTAGAGAAACATGGATGACTCAAGGCACTGGTAGTCTACCCCATTATGGGTGATAACTGGTGAACATGGCAGTGCTGAATCTTTGCACAGCTTGTGGGCATTTGACAGGTCAGATAGCTTTTCCTCAGCTGAGATTTGACGGCTTACAACCTCACGGCTGGAGGGGCTTCATCAATCTAGTGAGTTTCTAGGACTTGCTTCCACTTGCAAATTGTTTATTTCCTGAGTCTTAAGGAGCCTCCCTTATGAAATCCCTGAGTCCCTGAGTTGAAAGGCATCTCCATCCAGGACTGAATGTTTCAACTTGAAAGAAATTTCCACACAATATCCTTATCTTATTATGTTGAGACTGACTCAGGATAAGTAAAATACTGAAAGCATTAATAACGATATGAATGAATTACAGTATTAAAAACAATACTTCCTATTGTGGTCAGAAAACTGGTGTGTGGATATATATATATATATATATATATATATATATATATATATACATATATGTATATATATATGTGTGTATATATGTGAATTTTGTGTCCTTTGTACTTAAGTATTAAGTGCTTTCTATAAGATACATAGATATTCCAAAAGAGATATTTATCCATATCTATATCTATTCACCTGTTCTCCTGCATAAAACTAAATACTTAAAGCATAAGCTTTACCAAGTTGAGATTTGCATTGTTTTGCATTGTGATCGACTCTTTGTAGTGTTTTGGATGCTTTTCCAAATAATGTCTATACATTCTCTCACACTGTAGCAGATTTTGCCTTCAACTGTGCGTGTATTTTTATAGGATATAATGGAAACCCCTCACACTCGGGGAAAAAAAAAAAAAAACTCTTTCAATTTGTCACTTACTTTAAGAGTTGGAAGATGAACATTTTATTTCCTCAAAAACTGACACAGATTAAAGACAAGTGCATCTTTTAACCGCTAAATTTAATACAATAACAAAGGAGGAAAACAGTAGCAAAAACAAAGAAATTAAAGAACAAAGTAATAAAAAAGCTTCTATGTTCAGAGTATCAAAAGATAGATTTTCATATTTCCTTGGACAAACAGGGAAAAATTGTAAGGAGCTAGAGAGTATCTGTTTGCTTCTAAAGAGGAAAGAGGAAAGCTCTGGGTAAGACTACGTAAATTGTACATGACACTTAGCAGACATCACACATGAAAGTGCCTTCAACACGCTCTTTCCAATTTGCTTAGACAACCTCAAAGTAAAGCATAAAGATTAGCGCTTGGAGCTTTCCCCAGAATGACCAAGCTTTAAAAAGAAATAGTATTTTCTGATTTAACTTGTTACTATTGATTCGCAAGGGAGAAGTTGCATTCAAATACATATTTTCAACATCATACATCATACCATGAAAAATATCAAAATATATTCAAACAGAGTTTACATAAAGACAACTGTGAAGAAGGCTAGCATGATTCACATGCAAATGCATATATTTCAGTTCATTTTGACAGGCTAAAATAGTAATAATTTGCTCTTTTAATATATACTTGTTTAAATTCCAATTAAGTCAATCCTGAGAAGAAAAATCCTCTCAAGTACTGTTTTCATACTCATTTGAAGGATATCACACAAGCATAATTGCTGGTTTATCACGTTCAATCTTTCTTTTCATTCCGCCTCTCAGTGCGGCTGGCACTGAACCATAGTGATATGCCAAGAAAGCTACCAGCTGGTGGGAATCTGTGTACAGCCCACAGGGGAGTTTTTAACAGAGCCCTTATTTTCAATAGTTACAGTAGCATTGCCAAGCAGGTGCTTCGAGAATCTCTAAGATATCCTTCACATTTACACATCTTATATGTGTGGATGTATTATTGCTATAAGAGGCATAGACACTTTAAAATACTAGCAATAAAAGCTCTTAATACTGTAAAAAAAAATCTCAAAAAATGTGCTATAAATCCAAACATAAGTAAGAAATTCAAAATAAAAGAAAGGCAGGGGAACAGTACCAGGGACGTTTGATAAAACCTGTGCAGCTACCTGAACATCTGATATACTCACATGTAAAACAAAACACTGTCAGAAAACTATTCTTTACATGGTAAAAGGAACAACAGTAACTGTATACCGCATTATGTACAGAGCAGCAGGCTTAACTGCATACATCTATAATATATCAAGTAGTTAAAACTACAATAAAAGTGCTCTAGCCGAATACCTTAGAAAATATAAAGAGGTATGATCAAGCAACTAGGCAAAACTATGAAGAGATATAAAAATTTTGAAGATAAGCTTATGATGAGAAGTTGTACACAGAAGTCTGCATTCAGAGATTAAAAACGGATATTATTTTGGATATTACTCTAACAGTAAGAGAAGATATTTGTCACTATGCAAGTAGCAACAATAGATCACAGAGAACAATCTAAGAATTGCTCTCTCTGCTCACAGGGCACTTTCATGATCGGAAACATAATTATGGTATCGTACTTATCTAAAATGTATATTTTAGAATATTTTTGGATCTGAAAGAAAATGATAAGAATAATCAGTAACTACATTATGACTTAATGATGGTGAAAATACACATATTAAAATATGTGAGTCAGTCAAGGCCACTGAGGAAAATTTATATTTTAAATGGTTACATCAAGAAATAAGGACAAAGCCGGGTAGTGGTGGCGCACGCCTTTAATCCCAGCACTCGGGAGGCAGAGGCAGGTGGATCTCTGGGAGGCCAGCCTGGTCTACAAGAGCTAGTTCCAGGACAGGCACCAAAGCTACAGAGAAACCCTGTCTCAAAAAAAAAACAAAACAAAAAAAAACAAACAAAAAAAAAAAAAACAAAAAAAAAAAAAAAGAAAGAAATAAGGACAGATTTGGCGGGTATGACTAAGTCAGTAAAGTGCCAAGTACACATTCATGAGGACCTGAGTTCCAAGCCCCTAGACCTAAGAAAAATGGTCAGGCATGATCACATACATCTGAAATATCCCAGCAAATGCATATTTGAAGAGGGGTAGATTGAGGGGGCAGATATGTATAGATCTGCAGCATGAATAATAAAACCCAGAAACTGATATTGAAGTTCAATCTGTGTAGTGGGAGGCTGCTTGTTGGTTCCCAGCCACCCGACTAACTTAGACCTGAAATAATCACACAGAAGCTGTATTAATTAAATTATTGCTCGGCCCATTAGCTCTAGCTTCTTATTGGCTAACTCTTACATCTTAATTTAACCATTTCTATTAATTGGTGCATTGCCATGTGGCTGACTGGCTAAAGTTCCCAGTGTCTGACTCTGGCGATGGCTCTATGGCGTCTCTCAAACTCCGGCCTTCTTTCTCCCAGCATTCAGTCCAGTTCTCCCCACCTAGCTCTGCTCCGCCCTACTCTGCTCTGTTATAGGCTCAAAGCAGTTCTTTATTCATTAATAGTAATCACAGCATACAGAGGGAAATCGCACATCCAAACCGAAGATCAGAAAAGCAAAACAGCCAAGCAACTAGAGAAGTCTTACCTCTAACAAGACGTGGAGACTGCAGACTGAATCCAGAGTCTCTGTCTCCTCCCATTTTAAATTCTCTTTTTGTGCTGGGCTTAGGCATGCAACTCTCTAGTATTGGGATTAAAGGTGTGAGCCACCACCACCTAGATTTGTTTCTGCATTAATCTCGTGTAGCCCATTGGCCTCTGCCTAGCAATCCTGGGATTACAGTTGTGTGACACCTTTAAAATGTGTGGGACACTGTCTGGCCTCTAGCAGCTTAGTTTCACCCTCTGATCTTCAGGCAAGCTTCGTTCATTAAAACATAAATAAAATATCACTATAAAGATCACCAGAGAATAGTCAATCAATCAGTGTGTTCTAGTCGCAGTGAGAACACTAGTCTCAAAAGATAAAGTAGAGAGCAAGGGGAACATTCTACCACCAGCCTCTGGCCTCCACATGTGTACACATACACCGCAAACACACAGAAATAAATAAAAATAGGTTCAGAGGGCAATGTCCTATTACAAGAAATAAGGGCAATTAAATATAAGAACAGTTTGTTTGACAAGAGTTAACTATAAAGAAAGTTTGAGGGACCAGCCAAATGGCTCAATAGGCAAAGGTACCTTTTCTCCAAGTCTGATGAATAATTTGATCTCCATATGCACATAACGAACGGAGAGAGCCTACTCTTATAAGATGTCCTCTAACTTCCACATCTATTGTGTACACACACACACACTATAATAAAAATTATAAAGAATCAAGACTTTTATTAAAGAGAGTGTAAAATAGCAATGCCAAAAACAATGGAAAGGAATAAACAAAAAGAAGAAAGTAATTGAAATAACAAAACACAGCTATTCTTTTAAAAATATTGGAAAAGGAATTTGAAAGGATTGATTAAGAATACACGAAATACGTAAAGATATACAATGAAGAGCAGAATTGGTCAACCAGGTATAAAAGAAGTTTTGAGGCCTAAAATGTTAAAACAATTAAATGAATGAATAGCTAATATTCAATGTATATATAGTATTGCATAATTTTGTTTTCTAAAGAGTAAAAAGAGAGCAAATAAGTCAAAAGCTCATTTATAGGAGTTATGTAATACTATGATAATAAAATTTAATACAATCACTAGGAAAATGAACTTGCACAATAATACAATAAAAGCAAACTAATAAGATATTCCATTAAAAAATACAAGGAAGCAAGCAATAATCAATCTAATCAAGCAGATTAGATTCTAGAAATACAAGGAAGCTTCAGTATTTTCAGTGCACAAATCTTAACACATATTATTATTAAAGAAAAGCAAAGGTGATTTTTTTTTTCAAGGAAGCAATTTAGAAAATTTTTATGAAAAGCAGGGTGGACTGGTGTGAGCATGTGTTAGTTACATGTTAGGTAAATTAAGGTGAGCTTTGCCACTAACTGGGTCAACTTGAAACAACAAACATGCAGTTATTTCTGTGAATCGAAAATGCGAATGAAGTTTTCCTGTTTGGCTCTACTGTAGTGTTTCCCAGACTGACATGAAAATGTCCCCTGGCAAGCACTGGGAATGTAACTCAGCAGTACAATGCTTGACCTGTGGAAAACTAACACAAACACAGAAACCTTCTTCAGCCAGGCACCATGGGTAGTAGAGATGGTTCCTAGCACTGGGAAGCCAGGATGCTGAAATCGGAGGATCAGGGTCACCCAGTGCCACATGGGGAAAATACTGAGTCAAAACAACAAAGAAGAAACAAAACAAAGCATCAACTATCTCTAAGACCCACTAAAGGAAATTCAGCTTCCAGATTCATGCTTGTGGATTTTGATGATGTTGACAAGACTCAGAGCCTACTTCCAAGGAAATTCTTCTCTGGAAGGCTGTCTTCCCTTGCTCAATTAAAGGTTGAACCCAACATAAAAATCAAGAGTTTTAACTTTTAAAGGGTCACTTCACTATTTCTGTTATGTTGCCTTTATTAGAGCTAAGTAAATAGCTAACACACCCCACTAAAGAGAAAAAAGAAACCAGAGCCTAATACTAGAAGACACTCACTATTGGTGCCCATCTTGGAGACTATCTACAGAAGGAGGATACACAAAACAACACTACTGATGAAATCCAACAGAAAATGTAGCAAGTGAGTGAATTCAGTGGACCAGGAATAATACAAAGATGTCCAATATCTGCAGCACGTTATTTTAAAAAAACTAATAAATGTGCTCTGAAAATGTGAAAATGAAATAAAAAAATTAATGGCATGCACAACAGAGAAAAAAGATATAAATAACAAAGGCATGGACATTTATCATTTGAAAACTAAGAGAAATATAAAACTATATCAAATTTGTCAAGGAAGAAAATACAAATTAAAACAGTTTCTTTAAAATAAGCTCTCTTGGAGCTAGAGAGAACACTCAGCACTTAAGAAGGCTTGCTGCTCTTTCAGAGGACGTGGATTTGATTCCTGACACACACAGTGACTAACAACCAGTTGTAATTCTACTTCCAGGAAATTTGACCCCATTTCCTGACCTCTGAAGGCACCAGGCACATATAGTGCTCAGACAAACACGGGCAAAACACCCACACACATAAAAGTTAATTAACTTAAAATAGAAATAAACTAAACACTAGTCAAAATGTGACTTAAAATAAAATATTATTCACTAGTTTTTAATAATTTTTTTTCATATATTTTACTTTGATCATATTCCTTGCTCTCCCTAAACTCTTCCTAGACCTTCCTCATCTTCTTACCTATCAAAATTTATGGTCTTTCTGTAATGGTAAAAATAAAATGCTGAAGGTCCCTGAGTTGCGGCAGCGGGCCGCGGGTCCCAAGACCATGACAGGCCACAAAGACATCAGGTCCCAGGCAGGGAGCCCCCAAGTGGTCTGTGGGCCATGATGGGCAATGAGTCCCAGGCAGGGAGCTGCATGATAGGTGAGAACTATAGGTATGATCTGCCCTGTTACTGAGCTACAACGCCACAAGCCACGCTGGGAACAAAGGCTGGAATTGAAAACAGCTGCTTCGTGGATCCAACCAATCTTGTTGGCAGCAGTGGCAGGAACAGTTTGAGGAAAAGAAGAGCCAGCAGGACACGGATGAAGCATAGTTTGAGGGTTTATACCATAACTGAAAATGTGAAAACCCGCAAAAAAATAAAACAGCACAGGGCCTTGGAAGAGCATCCTCTCTCTACAGGCGGTTTAAGAAATGGTGGCAAACACTGCAGGGCCTGTAGAAGAGTGTCCTCTCTCTACAGGCAGGGTGTTAAAGCCTGACTGGCTCCAGTCTGGGTGACTCAGAAGCCAGAGAGGCTAGAGGCTGGTCTGAGCAGTCTCTCATGGTGAGGACCACTTATGAATGGTCGAAAAGAAAAGAAGAGGAGAGGAAGGAATGAGAGCGGAGGGGAGGGGAGGGGAGGGGAGGGGAGGGGAGGGGAGAAGAGAAGAGAAGAGAAGAGAAGAGAAGAGAAGAGAAGAGAAGAGAAGAGAAGAGAAGAGAAGAGAAGAGAAGAGAAAAAGAAAGAAGAAAGAAAAATCTGAGGGACCCTGGGTCCCCAAATTTAATGCACTGCACAGCATGTGCAGTACTAGCATGGGAGGATCAACCCTGGGTTGACCAGTCACGTGTTTAGCTATGGAAAGCAGCAAAGGGCTCATTTGTAGCCATGAAGGCTGTGGTTGGAGGCTGGAAGGGGAAAACTCACCATTGAAGCTGCTGGTGTGCATAGAGGTTAGCATACCGCAGATAGAATGCAGAGCTGTTGTAAAGAAATCTGGTTCCCGAGCCCAGGGTCCCATGCATCCTCAGCCAGTTCACCCGCGGGCAGGAGAGAACATGGAGAGTCACACAGTACCAGTGTAATGGTTTAGATAAAATGGTGCCGCCATTTCTCGATTGGCCTGCAGACCATGAGGGGCAGCGAGTCCTAGGCAGTGAGCCACATACTGGGTGAGAGAGAGAGAGAGAGAGAGAGAGAGAGAGAGAGAGAGAGAGAGAGAGAGAGAGAGAGAGAGAGAGAGAGAGAGAAACCGTGGGAGAGGAGAGGAGCCATGGCAGAGGCAGCAGCTACCTCTTTGGATGGGGGAGGAAGTGGGCGGGGCTTATCTTTTTTTTTGGGGGGGGGGTTTTGAAACAGGGTTTCTCTGTAGCTTTGGAGCCTGTCCTAGAACTAGCTCTTGTAGACCAGGCTGGCCGCGAAGTCACAGAGATCCGCCTGCCTATGCCTCCCAAGTGCTCGGATTAAAGGCATGTGCCACCATAACCTAGCTTGGGGCTTGTCTCTTAAAGGGACAGGACAGAGCATTACAATTTCTCTTTCTTAAAAAACGCACAAAAATAGATAAAAATCAAAATGAGTAAAAGAAAAAAAAACTCATAAGGTAAAAGATATCAAAACAACAACAAAATAAAAACATACAAAAACCATGGAGTATTTTTTATTTTGCCAACTATTCCTGAGCATAAGACCAGTGACACTTCATTGGTGACAACTGGTTTATTCCTTTTCCCAGAATTTATCCATTGCAAACAGGTTCCTAGTAAGGATGGATGGGAATTTGTATCTACTTTGCATTGCTGGGGTTTTGATTGGAACCTGTGTAGGTCTTATAGATGTTGTCACAGTCCCTGCGAGTTCTTATGTTGTTCCTGTTGTGTCTGAAAGAAGCCGTTTCCTTGGAGTCATCCAACAGCTCCTCTCTTTTCTAAATATCCCTAAGTCTTGAGCAGAAGAGAATGCACCAAAGTCGATCACTCTCTGATATAATTCGAAACAAAATGCTAAGTATAACTTAACTAAGAATAATAAAAACAAAACCAACACTGTAATGAATAACTCCTTTAGTTATTATAAGATACTAAAACAAAGTATTGCTGTAAAGGCCCAAAAATATTAACCTATTTCTACGTTGTCTGACGGTCATTAAGTTGTAATTTGCTCAAAGTTGTTGACAAGACCTGTGGCTACACACTCTGATCTAGGGTGTGGTTACTTGGTCTTTTTGACATTAAGATGTCCCACCCAGGTAGATCCACTTCACCCTGACCAAAGGTCAGAGAATTCAAGCATACTTCTGTTCCTTCTTTTGAAATAGGAGGTTTGACTTCGTGAGTGACTGCCTTCAGGATACTTGGTCTAGGGTGGCTTCACTGCCTAAACAACAGAATGCTTTTCTCAAGAATTAATGACTTGGTATCTCAATTATCAAAGCAAGTAACTGTTCTAATTGTCCTTTGTATCATATTAAACCAATCTTTTGTCTTCTTCCCCTTTTTTTGCATTGGGGTATAAAAGCATATGGAAAATAAACTCGGGTAAATTGACATTCAGTATTGGCTGAGTTGTTCTCCTGTTACTATCCTAGGTCTTGGCGATTCTTTCTTATCTCTGTTCCTCCTATTTAACATTTTTCATGAGGATGCGCCTGCCCTGGTAAGTGGTATATTTGTCGGAGCTGGTCCCTGACATATTACGAAGTGCCTTAAATAGAGCCCCTCTATTTCCCAAAAACTGGAGTCTAGTCATTCATGTTCAAACTTACAGCACAGACTTTTGCTGATGAGGAAAAAAATTTGTTTTTTATCATTTTCTCCATAACAGTATATTTAACTAAAGTATAAAACTTCTTTCTTTAATTCATCTACTATGTTCTAAAATTTATTAGCAGGATTTTCCTCATGACTCTCCTTACTACCTATGATAACTGTACTGATGTGCTCTCTCATTATTGATGCTGGCAATATAAAATAGAATATTTTTATTTCTCATTCAGTCTGTTCACTCAGGGGTTTTAAATTTTATTGGCCCTTTCTATTAACTAGGGTGTGCTTTTTATTGATTTTTACCTTTCTTATAATTATTGAGCTTCTCCAGCTCTGTCTCATTATTTTAAGCTGAATCTGCTACAATTAATTTGAGGATTTAGATGTTGTCTGCTATAGGAATTTGTGATAGTTGGTTTTAATTGTCAACCTGACAAAATGTGGAATCACTTGAAGGAGCCTAGGTGAAAGATTATTGAGATTAGGGTGCCTAGGGAGCGTGTCCATAGGGATTGTTTCAATTGCCTTAACTGATGTAGGAAGACCCAGCCCACTGTGAGTGACTACATTTCTTGGGATTGAGCCCTTAACTGTGTAAGAGAGAAGGATGAGCAGTATGCACATCTGTGTGCATTTTGCACTCTTGATTATGAATGCAAATGGTGACCAAGTTCCATGACTTTCTTGCAATGATCGCCTGGAAATATGACTCAGATAAACCCCTTTTGCCTTAAAGTTGTTTGTGTTTGGGTATTTTTGTCACAGTAACAGAAATGAAACTAAACTCACAATTTGTTAATATAATCTTTCTCAATACTACTTTAATACCTTCCCAAAGGCTTTGAAGTTTTAATTTCATGCAACTCAAAATCTCTGTAATTCTACTTTAATTTGGTTTTGGATCCATAGCTTTATAAATGTTTTCTTCAATTTCCAAATGTTTTTCCAGGTAACTTTTTGTTATTAATTTCTAAATCATTGCCACTGTAGTCAGAAAATACGTAATATGAATTAAATTCCTATAAACTGAATGAAACCTACTTTATGACCCTAAATTTGGTTTGTCTTTATAAATGTTATATGTATGATTGAAATGATGATGGCTTTTGTTATTCTTTGGTTAAAGGTTTATAATTATAGGGTCCAGTCATGACAAACTCAATAGAGTACTGAGTTTCAGATTACCCTATGGCAATACCTGGTTCCAGGAAAAACTACAAACTGAGACCATCCAGGAACCAGAAATGGACCATTCAAAGGGAAAGCACCTAACATTCCAGAGGAAATTCCTAATGTTCCAACAATTGTAGATAAAATCACCTGGTGTCCAGCGAGTCCGGTTTTGTCCCATGCTTTTTCAGACCCCAGCCAGCTGGCCTTGGTGAGTTGCCAATAGAACATCCCCATTGTCTCAGTGTGTGGGTGCACCCCTCGCGGTCCTGAGTTCCTTGCTCGTGCTCTCTCTCCTGCTCCTCCTTTGGATCGTGAGACTTCAGTATGGTAACATAGCAGACAATGAGGACTACTGAGAACTCATGAACAATGGCAATGGGTTTTTGATCCTATTGCACGTAATGGCTTTGTGGGAGCCTAGGTAGTTTGGATGCTCACCTTACTAGACCTGGATGGAGGTGGGTGGTCCTTGGACTTCCCACAGAGCAGGGAACCCTGATTGCTCTTTGGGCTGACGAGGGAGGAAGACTTGATTGGGGGAGGGGGAGGGAAATTGGAGGCGGTGGCGGGGAAGAGGCAGAAATCTTTAATAAATAAATAAATAAATAAATAATCACCTGGTGCCCCTTAGCCAAGTACACACACATCCCCTTTCACTAAGACACCATTAGACAAATATCAGCCAATCAGGTGCATAAACAAAAGCAACACACATTAAAATATTTCCGAAAAATTAGTCATTATATTACATGCTTAATTATTCTTCTTTTTGATGCTTTCAAATATTAGATACATAGTAATTTGAAAGTGGAGTATATTGAAAATATAGAAAAAGTGAAAGTTTGCGTTTCCCTGATTGCTAAGGAAGTTGAGCATGACCTTAAGTGTCTTTTGGCCATTTGAACTTCTTCAGTTGAGAATTCTCTGTTCAGCTCAGTGCCCCATTTTATAATTGGGTTGATTAGCCTTTTACAGTCTAGTTTCTTGAGTTCTTTATATATTTTGGAGATCAGACCTTTGTCAGTTGCGGGGTTGGTGAAGATCTTCTCCCAGTCAGTGGGTTGCCTTTTTGTCTTAGTGACAATGTCCTTTGCTTTACAGAAGCTTCTCAGTCTCAGGAGATCCCATTTATTCAATGATGCCCTTAATGTCTGTGCTGGTGGGAATGCAAACTTCTGCAACCACTTTGGAAAGCAGTGTGGCGGTTTCTCAGGAAATTCGGGATCAACCTACCCCTGGACCCAGCAATACCACTCTTGGGAATATACCCAAGAGATGCCCTATCATACAACAAAAGTATATGCTCAACTATGTTCATAGCAGCATTGTTTGTAATAGCCAGAACCTGGAAACAACCTAGATGCCCTTCAATGGAAGAATGGATGAAGAAAGTATGGAATGTATACATATAAGAGTACTACTCAGCAGTAAAAAACAATGACTTCTTGAATTTTGCATGCAAATGGACCGAAATAGAAAACACTATCCTGAGTGAGGTAAGCCAGACCCAAAAAGAGGAACATGAGATGTTCTCACTCATATTTGGTCTCTAGCCATAAATAAAGGACATTGAGCCTGTAATTCGTGATCCGAGAGAAGCTAAATAAGAAGGTGAACCCGAAGAAAAATATATAGGCATTCTCCTGAATATTAACCTTCATCAGGCTATGAAAGGAGACAGAGACAGAGACCCACATTGGAGCACTGGACTGAAATCTCAAGGTCCAAATCAGGAGCAGAAGGAGAGAGAGCACGAGCAAGGAACTCAGGACTGCGAGGGGTGCACCCACACACTGAGACAATGGGGGTGGTCTATCGGGAACTCACCAAGGCCAGCTGGCTTGGGTCTGAAAAAGCATGGGATAAAACCAGTCTCGCTGAACATAGCAGACAATGAGGACTACTGAGAACTCAAGAACAATGGCAATGGGTTTTTGATCCTACTGCACGTACTGGCTTTTTGGGAGCCTAGGCAGTTTGAATGCTCACCTTACTAGACCTGGAAGGAGGTGGGTGGTTCTTGAACTTCCCACAGGGCAGGGAATCCTGGTTGCTCTTAGGGCTGATGAGGGAGGGGGACTTGATTGGGAGAGGGAAAGGGAAATGGGAGGCGGTGGCAGGGAGGAGGCAGAAATCTTTAATAAATAAATAAATTTAAATTAAAAAAAAGAAAAAGTGAAAGTTTTCCATAAAATATCTAAGTTCGTAAGGACATTTAATATGAGTATATTTTTCAATGAAGTGGTCAAGAACAGATTAACTCATAAGAAGAAATCTGTACATTTACTATATTTGTAGCATTGGGATTGGGAGCAATCACTTACAAAGAACAAAGATAAAGTTAAAGCAAGAGGCCCAGGTCACTATAAAATGCCAAGTGAGATAGATTAAATGAAGCCTATACATGGTTAAATAAAAGAAAAAGACAGGTATGATAATACACACACACACACCACACACACACACACACACACACATTTATGTTTTCTTCAATTATCTTTAATATATGTGTTTCAATTAGAATATTCACAGAGTTTAGGTAGCTAGTAAGGAACTAATTAGCAGAAGGGGATCTTTCAAGACATAGGAACTAGAATATAGTGTTAGTCACAATAGAGAAAAATTCTTTTATGAAGTATTGTCTCGGGTCAATTAAAATATACCTTAAAATTATCAAATAGTTTCTACATATGGAAAACTTTTAGCATTTAAACAAGAATATGTTCAACTTTTTGGCTTAGTTAATAAACTTTTGTGCAACAAGAATGATGTTTCCTAAAATTATTTATTTTAATGGAAGAATATACACAAAAAATAAAGTCTGAACATTGATACATATTCTAGAAAATGAGAAATTGGCTGTATCAGTTAACAGACTACTATTTACTTGTGGATGCAGCAGTGAGAACCATAGATCAGAAAGTAACATTCAGAGACTGCAGATGATGTTGGGAGTGTTTCTCATCTTAGTGCAATGATTAATCTCTATTGTCTACTGCATTGAAAGTGCCAAAGGTATTAGTAAAACATACTTCTGATTATACATGTGATGGTATTTCCATACATGACAATATGAGACAGTTGGTCATGGTTCCTGCTTCATTAAAGAGTCTGCCAGACATTGTTCAGGACACAGAAGAAAGTGACTGACAAACTACCAATATAAATCGAACTGTCTTTGAAATTTCTTGCTTCATGAAAAAGTCTGCTGTACACTTTGAGCTGGTAGGCTGTTACCCCAATGATACAGAAGAACTTTGGCAATTAATATGGACAACTAAAAGAAATGACGATTACTTCAGGAGAATTATTGCTGACAAAATATGGTTGATGTTAGTTATGATCATTCATGTCGGGTTAATATTATACAGATAATATCGTCTTTTTTAAATTTTAATTCTGTTTCAAAGTGCTTCTTGTCTGCATAGTCCTTATTCTGTAGTAAACTTCTATTTAAAGGTACATTAATGCTTGTCCTCTTCAATCTCCTTCAATTTAGTCGTGAAGAATCTCTTTGATTTTGCCAGCAGTCACTGACACCCACATGCCATAATATCCACATGCCTCTTCTGCTGTTTCTTACAGGTGATTGCCTGTTGGCATTTTATATTTTATTAGATGTATGTACAGAAATTATCTTTGTTGTCATGCATACAGATAAGCACATATTGTTAACAAGCCCTGTAAATACAAAGTGTAAACTGAACTTATTACAAAACACAGTTCTAGTTTGTAGTTCAATTAAGAAGAAAAAAATAACAAGGAAATTATCAGTCTTTTCCCTAGAAAATTCACTTTTATTTCCTTAAATAAAAATCCTACTGACCACACTTATTGCTACTTGTTATGATTCCTCTTTATTTCATGTCCAGAATACTGTAGTAAACAGCTCTGCTTGTTTCATGATAAATCTGATGCTTCAAATTGTCCCTTGTTGGGTACCATCTGTGCTCAGCGCCGGCAGATATTCTTATTATAGGCTAATATGTTTGTTATGTTAATGACCATTCCAGCCAATAGATCTATGGAGAGAAACATCTGACTATGTGATATGCCTTTAACAAAGCGTCCTTTCAAACAGTAACAAAAGCACCTGCCCTCCGGTTCTAGGGATCTGTTAGCTTCCAAGCACATTTTCTAGACTCTTTGTTTTGTCCTGGAGTTGACATTCTCTCAGTAGGGTTTGCCAAAGACCCTGTCTGCCAAAGGATACTTTGTCTATCTGGAAATGCCAAAGTATGTTAATGAGATATCACCACAGCAAGCAATAATTAATTATTCAAAAACATATGCCTGCTTGGTAAGACACCCAGTAGAATGGGGTCAATAAAATTAGCAGCTAGTGAAAGCACAGCAATTTGGTTGAACAAACTGTTAATTTCAGAATTAAATTTTACGGAGAATTTTTTTTCTTTTTGGCTTCCTTTATTATTACTTTTTTGTATGTAGTATGTGTTCTTTGTAGAGAAAAATATTTTGCCACAGTTTTCCTCCTATAAAAAACTTAGAAATCCAGTGACAAAAATATTTCTTCAAGTAGATTTCTTTCTTTAAATTATTTATTTATTTAATCTTTATAGATTAAAGATCACTGGGAAAGACATCATAAAATAAGGGTTCTAACATTTTCTCAGTTTTTTTTATTTGCCAAAGGATAATATTTAGTCGTTCACCGCATTAGTCTCATTATGCTTAATTCTTAATTATAAAGAAAAATTTGTAGAATTATTTATTGTTTTTTCAAGGTTAAGGATTATAATTCAGTGCTTTAATTATTATGATCAGGTAACTTCTCTAAATAGCTTTTGGAAGACAAATTTTAACCAACAATAAGAGTTTTGGCAATCTCTTTACTCTAATTAAGTCCTGGCTTCACCCGAAATTGCCCACACTTTTCTCCATATACGATCTCAACTTGACTCAGGTCTTCTGGGATTATGACCTGGGACACAGCTCCTTCACCCTCATTCTAGCCTTCTTTGTGTTTCCCTTGAGCTTACACTATTGCTTCCTGGATTTCATTGTCTTTCTTCTTTGTTTATTTACTTCCTTATTTCTTTTTCCCCCTTTTTGGTATAGCTATTAAAATAATTCCTCAAAAATTATTATGATGGTAAATTTATATTTGTCTTATATTCATACGGTGAATATATATACATATATATATACCTGAAATATTTTATTTTTGATTCATAATTAAAAATAAAACATAAAATCCAAAACTTTGAGAGAAAACTTAAAGAAATGGTGTCATTCCATTTGATTGTAGGGCACATTCTACTTTTCTTTAACTTTCAGAACCACAAAAGAAAGTTCCATGAAAATCTGAATGATTTTCCCTGTGTTTGTGATATTTTTATTGTTTGCTGGGATTTTTCCAGGAAGATTTTGGAATTGTCCCAATAGGCCCATGTTTTGAAATTTCATGTGTTACTCTTCAATACGTGCCAACTTTTGTCTATGAACACAGAAATTTTATCTATCAATTATCTGAAATCTACAATCATTTCTTGGATTTTGTTTCCTCCAGTTTCTCTGACCTCTTTTATATACATATCCTTTGGTGTGGAGGATGTCTAGTCTCATACCAGAAGAACTTTTTTATTGATAGGTTTTGGCTCCCATCTTTCATGTCAATGATTTCTAGTTATTCCCATTTAAGGACAGGAAGATGATGGGAGAGGTCTACACTCTTGAATAATCATGTTCAATCAACAGCCTCAGCACACATCCTGTGAAGAGGCTATTTCATCATGAGACTTGGAGGTGACTGACTTCAAGTTTGTCTCTTTGGATACTCACATTACCCAGATTGATATTAACATATTTCTTACTAGAAGATATAAGCTTTGCTGGAATCATTATGGGATCAAATTATTAGAAGAAAATGGGGATTTTAACATTTGGAAAAAATGCTTGAATGATCAATACTGTACAAAAGGATGATTCAAAGTAATAGTCATAAACTGATAGATATGTATGTGACAGTTAAGAATATTTGCCATTGAAAATATGTATTTTTATATTACAGGGGAGGGCTGGGGACAGTGGTTCACTCCTTTGAACCCAGAACTCAAGAATTAGAGGTTAGTTTGTTATACGTATGGAATACCGGGAAAGCCAAGAATACATAATGAGAACCTGTCTCAAAATCTACCAAATAAATAAAGAGAAAATAAACTCAACTAACAGAAACAACTGTAAAAATTGTGTATTATTTAAAAAAGAAAATGAAAGAAGACAGAGAAAAGAAGAAGAGATAGAGGGAGAAGGGTATGGGAGAGAGGAAGACAAGCAATTACCATGTCTAGTTCTCTTTAAAATCTTGGCCAGTAGAACAGAATGCCCAAACTTCAACTCTCTCTCTCTCTCACTGATTCTTAAAGCAGTCGACATTTTTATTGGCTTAGTGGAAATCTCTTTTCATTTTAAGTGGCCAACAATGTATAAGACATCCAGGGATAGCCAATCAATTTATACAGGATCAAAAATACTCAAACAGTTGTTCTTCTCATAGTTAATGCTATCCATCATTGGAAATACTGTAAATGGCATAGTTCTGAGAGCTCCAAGCTCAAAGCCATAAGAATAATGTAAATTTAGCTCCAGGGCAATCCCCCAGTCCTTTCAAAGGCCCTGGTCTTTGAATAAACTGTCAGAGTGCAGGCTGCTCCGCTCTGTAAAAAGGCAAGAGTCACCTGGCACAAAACCACAAACCTGAGCTGTGCAGTCAGGAAGCCTGAGAAGGTTCTTTTGTTACAGAGAACAAAGAAGGGAGCTACACAGTTTAAAACCACCAGGGTTTCTGAAATAAGTGAAACTATTTTTGTTGCAGATTTTTTTTTTAAAAAGAGATTCTATCATATCAGAGATATTTACAATCAAAATAGGCTATGCACTTACTTTCTCAAGCAAAAGTTACTTATATTGAAAAAAACTAAGCTTAAAAATTCCAAATTGACCTATGGTCCTTACAGAGTATATACAGCAAAGCATATATGTTCTATATGCAAGTATGATGAAGGGGTGTGTAGTGTCTTTTTAATGCCGAAGGACAATTTCCATCTATAGTCACATGATACAAGGAAACAAATGTTTAATATTATGGGTAGCATCCTCCAAGTACTACTAAGTAACTCCAGTGAGAAGGAGAAGGAAGGACAGAGAGTGCTGTCTGCTTTTCTGTAGCATTTCAGGGATAATGATCATTCTACACTATTGCTTGCTGTCTTTTTTATTCTCCATAGTTTAATTTTCATGAGCAGCTTTTTATTCCTGAAGGTGTGCAAATTCATTTCATACTTCTGTGTAAGCCAAGAACTGCAATAGTTTGCTCATCCACAAATAAGAAATTGCTGAAGGCTGATTCATTGACATAAGACAGAGTGAAGATCTGACATATGAATAGGTTATAGGGACTATGTAGTCATAAGGAATGATTGTATAATGCAAAACTTTTCTCTACTTTATAGCTAATATTTTTCTGATTTTTCTATCTGTATTCCCAACAACCTCATCATTTAAGTAAACACTTCATAAGATATTAGGAAAATATTTTTTTCTTAAGATATAACATTTAAAATGTATAGATATACATATCTGGCTGGGACCCAGGTAGGCCACCTGTGCCCTCCTTCCCCTCTCCTTCTGGACTGTCCAGAATTCTGGTGTGCTGGATTTCTCACTCTCACACTCCTGATCCCCACACCTAGCCCACTTTCATTCCTGTATTTTCCTCACCAACACACATTAAGTGTTGTTTATCAAGGTAGGAGGCATACTGAACACAAATAGACTGAAAACAAAACACCTCATGAAACGTAATACACAAAACATTAATGTACAAAAGAAAGAAAGGATAAAGTCTACAAGAGAAAATGTCTAAGTCACCTAAAGATAGGCCTATAAAACAAAACCTCACTTTTCAATGAAGACTCTGAAAGCCAGAAGGGCTTTGAAAGACGACAGATTAGACAGTCAGGATTCTAAACCCAGCACAACTATAAATCACAAATGATGGATAAAGAAAAAAACTTCAAGTCAAAAAATTAAACAATTCCTGTCTTCAAGACAATCTCTATAGAAGACACTAGAAGGAAAACTTGAATATAAAGAAGTTAACTACATCCAAAGGACGCAAGTAATAGTCTCAGAATGCTTAATTCAAAAGAGGCCAAAAACTCCACCAACACAGCAAAATAAAAGGAATTAATAAATACTGCTCAATAATAACTCTCAATATTAGTTTCTCAATTCTCTAATAAAATGACACACACAGAAAGACATATTAGAATAGCACAGGAAAGAGAATTCATATTTCTGCAGCATCCAAAAAACACACCTCACCATCAAGTAAAGATATCACATTAGGGTAAAATGATTGAAAAAAACATATTCTAAACAAATAGAGAAAAAGAAGCAAGTACATATAGCTATTATAATATCTAACAAAATAGACATCAAGTCAAATTAGTCATAAGAGATATGGAAAGAAAAATCCACCAAGATGATATTACAATTCTAAACATTTGTGGTAACAAACATAAAGGCACAGATTTCATCAAAGAAACACTACTATAGCTGAAATCACATATTGATAATGGGCAACATTAATACCTGGATCTCACTAATAAATATATCATCCAGACAAAATGTAAAAAGATAAATGCTGAGTTAAATAACATCATAAATCAAATGGACCTAATAGAATTCTATAAAACATTTCAACCAAACACTAAAAAATAATTTTTTCTCAACAACTCATGGAATCTTCCCCAAGATTTATCATAAATTATAGCACAAAGCAAGTCCTTAGATATATAGGAAAATTGAAATAACACCCCTAATTCTTTGTTACCACAATGGGTTTAAGCCAGATATCAACAATAATAGAAACAGCAGAAAGCATGCAAACTATTGGAAGTTCACTACTGAATGAAAATTAGGTCAATAAAGAAATGAAGAAGGAAATAAAAGACTTGTTAAAATTGAACAAAAATGAAAACACAAAATGCAAATTTTATGGGACACAAAACTACAATTCTAAAAGGCAAGTTCACAGCACTAAGTAAACAAGAAAACAAGTAAAAAACAGGCAATATCACTTTATTAACTTAAAATTTTATAACATGCTTGAAATCTCTATAAAAATAAGAAAATTAATATCCATAAAGAATAGACAAGAAGAATTAACTGGACTCGGGGCTGAAATAGAAACAAAATACAAAGAACTGGTAAATGAAGTGTCTTTTTGTTAAGAATATCAACAAAATTGACAAACCTTTAATCATATTAAGCACAAGAAGGAAAGGAAGAATCCAAATGAGTAGAATTAGAAATGAAAAGAAACACATTATAGCATATCTACTCATAGCTTAAAGTCTTAGCTAGAGCAAAGACAACTAAAGGACAACAATAACCTAATACTAAAACCAGATAAAGACACAAAACAAGAGAAATATGTCAACAGACCAATATTCCTGATGTACGTAGATCAAAATTCCTCAAGAAATTCGTCCAGAAAAGTTATTCACCATTATCATGTTGGCTTTATAATCAGAGGAAAAGGGATAGTTCAATATACACAAATCAACAAATGCAAATGAACTTCAAGACAAAAATGACATCTTCATCTCAATGGATTTAGAAATGACACAACAAAATCTAACATCATTTTATGTTAAAAAGCTTTACAGAGAATAGAGTTGGAAGGAACATTCTCAACATAGCAAAGGTTGTATATGGTAAACACGTTGACATCATTCTGAATAAAGGACAACTTGAATCAAGCCCATGAAAATCACGAATAACACAAAGCTGTTGACTATCTCCACTGCTATTTAAAAGTGTTCAAAGACTTGGCTAAAGCAATAAAAAAAGAGAAGGCAATAAAAGTAACATAAATAGGAAAAGAAACAAATCAAAGCACTGATTTGTTAGATAGTATGTTGCTCTATATGAGACTCTGAATACTCCACCATAAAATTAGAACTGATCAAAATTTTCAGCAACATGGCAGCATACAAAATTAACATATGAAAACCAATAACCTCACTCTATATTCATGGCAATCACAATGAGAAAAAATCAGGTAATATTTCAATTTTAAAATACCACAGAGTAAACCAAACCAAAGAGAAAAAAAGACCTTTACAATGATAAAACTCTAAAGCTTGAAAGACGAAGATAGAACTTGGCAAGATGGCTAAGAGGATATAGATACTTGTTGCCAAGGTTGAAAACCTGGCACTCCACATGGAAGAAGAGAACTGATCTTTGCAAGTTGTCTATGCATGGACCCTAGGACAAACATGTAACATGTATGTGTATGAAAGCACACACACATACAAATACATATTCTCTCTCTCTCTCTCTCTCTCTCTCTCTCTCTCTCTCTCTCTCTCTCACACACACACACACACATTCTCTCTCTCCATACATGTGTATTTAACTTCTTTCTCAAGGATTGGTAGAAAGAATACTGTGAAACGGTCATTTCATCAAAAGCAAACACTAGATTCAGCACAATCCCAATCAAAATCTCCATTCCATTCTTTACAGAAGTAGAAAATCAATCTTACAATTCACACAGAAACTTAAGAGACCCTGAATAGTTAAAGCAATCATGACCAAAACCAACAGTATCGGAAGCATTACCATACCTAATCTCAAGTTATATTGAGAGTCATAGTCATAATAAGGAAATGGGACTGGAACAGTGCAGACACACACGTCAATGGACTAGAGTAAACAACCAAACAGAAATATATGTAATCACAATTATGCAACTTTTGATAAAGATGCCAAGAATATACATTGGTGGCAAAAAAAAAGCATCTGGTTTTAAAATCACTGGCTATCTGTTTGCATAAAAACAAAACTTGACTCTTGTCTCTATTACTATGCATTAGCTACAAATAAATCAAAGACCCCAAGGAGAATGTGATGGGTATGCTACAACTGCAGACATAGGTTAAAAACGTTTAAGCAAAACTCTAGCTGCTCAAATAAGACCAATAATTGATGAATGGAAATATATGAAGATAAGAAGCTTCTGTACAGGGAAGGAAATACTCCATCTAGGTAAGAGACAGTTTAAAGAGTGGGAGAAAAGCTATATCTGACAGAGGTTTAATAAATAGGATACACAAAGAGTTCTAAAAAACAAATTCTAAAAAAACCAAACAACTCAATAAAAATATGGGCTATACACCTGAACAGAAAATTCTCAAAACAGTAAATATGAAGAGATGATACATAATTCTAAAAAGTATGTTCAGAGTCATTAGGCATAAGAGTAAAGTACATGTATTTATTATTTCTAAGACATGGTGGAATTGTTTTGTCCAGGCTGACTAGAAGCTTGCCATTTTTCTACCACAGATTCCCATGGACTAAAAGAAGCATATCATTGTTGAAATAAAGTATATTTTATTTTTTCTTATATACCTTTATAACTTTAATAATCTTTATATGGATAGTTTTGTTTTCTATGCACAAAACTCACACAATCTTAAATAACGATATTTTTTATTTTTTGTTTCTATTTTTATAATTCTAATAACTATAATTTGTTATGGAATGATCATTTTGTACACTGTAAAGATACACTGCATTGGTTTAATAGAACTAAATGATCATTAACTGGCAGGAAGATGTTAGACAGGATTTGTGGACAGAGAGAGAGTGCTGGGATGAAAAATGTGCAGAACAACATGCATATATAATATATACACATACAATATATGTATATAATATAAAGCTAAATATTATAAATAGCTATCTATATGTATAAGAATGAAACTTGGACTTGATTCTTGTCCCTCATATTACACTTCAGCTTCAAATAGATCAATGACTACAACAAGAAAGTACTGAGTGTACTACACCATACAGACATAGGTAAAAAAAACTTTTCTTTTTCCGAGACAGGGTTTCTCTGTATAACAGCTCTAGCTGGCTGTCCCTTTGTAGACCAGGCTGACCTCAAACTCACAGAGGTCCACCTGTCTCTGCCTCCCACGTGCTAGGACAAACATATGTACTCACTCATAAGTGGCTTTTAGATATAAAGCAAAGAATACCAGCCTAAAATTCACAATCGCAGAGAACCTAGACAATAATGAGGATCCTAGGAGATACATATATGGATCTAATCTACATGGCAAGTAGAAAAAGACAAGGTCTTTTGAGTAAATAGGGAGCATGGGGACCATGGGAGAGGGGAGATGGGGAGTGGTGAGGAAGGGAGGAGAGTAAAGAAAAAGGTATAGCTCAATAAAATTAATTTTAAAAGTTTAAAAAAAGAATGGAAGAAAAGTTTTGGCAGCCATATATCTGATATTTGCTAAAAACATATAAATATAGCTGTCAATCTGTCTGGTGTTATCTGTCTATATTCCATCAGGCATGGCCACTGGTTTTGATAAATAACAAGGAGACTCATCCCTGGTAAGGACTATTTCACATCTTTAGGGTTGTAACAGAAAGTATTCCTCTTTGGAAGAAATAAATCTTTGTCTTTCTGATATATAATTTTCAGAAACAGTGTTTATTTCAATTTTGAGATAGAAAATTGTAACTGATCAGGTGAATCCTGTAAATATGTAAGAGCAGCTTTTGGAGCTAATGAAACAAATTATTTAGCTGATGTAGTTTCAATGCTATTCCAAAATCATATTTATCTAACCTGTTTTAAATAAATATAGACATGTGTGTATCACATAATGGCATTTAAAAGATCACATACCCTATTTAACTAAACATATATGTTTATTTTTAAAGAAAGACCTCAAAACTTCGTAAGACATTCTGCTTTTCATAAACATTTCTATTCTTTCTTGACTAAGCTAATAAACTTTGATATAAAACTCATAAACACTTAAAAGAAGGCTATTAAAAAGTCAAATGTTCAGCGTGTTTTATTAAAGTCATACATAAAGGAAAACCTAGCAACTTGTGGCATATCTCAGTTAACTAAAATGTAGACATTCCTAGAGGGGCAAAGATGATTTCTCATAAGCCAACCAACATGGAGCTGCACCCCAATTTCAGCATGAGTCACGTGACAGAGTATAATTGACGAACTCATTTGTAAAGAATAACTTTTCCAATTAACTCAAACATTCCTTTGAGAATTATCAAGGATGAGAGGAAGCAGGGGCAATAGGGAGGCAGTAATGAAAGAAGGAAGAAAGGGTAGAAGGAAAGTAGGGAGGCAGGGGAAGTGGCATAGAAGGAGGGAGGGAGGGAGGGAGGGAGGGAGGGAGGGAGGGAGGGAGGGAGGGAGGGAGGGAGGGAGGGAGGGAAGGGAAACGCTAACATGCTAAAGCACATGTGGATCCAGGCCCCCTGTCACCTGCTTAATGACATGCCACCATATGTTACTACTGTACTTAAGATGTTTGGGGCAAAGATTTCATTAGAAAGAATGTTGACAGGAGAACTGTGGGAAATGGAAGACAATTGAATACTGAGTTTTCATTCCCATTAATCCTTTAAAATGTCCAGCTGCTACAGGATACACTGAGCAAGGTTATAAAAGAAATAGGCTTGTATTTCTTTTCATAAGGGATGTAGTTTATGAAGAGGAAAAACCTATTCATATTAGCAATTTAATATGGAAAATGAGTTAATTCTGAATAGACTAAATTTTGTTAGATGGTGACTGAACTTAAAATTAAACAGAGACTACATATATGAATATGTACACACTTATATGTGCCCATTTCCTTCTGTGCCCATGGTGGCTTAGCTCCCTTTCAGCTTACCTGTGCCATAGTAATTATAATCTGGAAACAGAAGTTGAGCCTTTCCAATCACTAATACTTACAGATGCTGTGGGTGGAGTTACCATCTTTGCCGTTTCCACCTTTGTTTCTGTAAGGAAGGCACAATAAAACTTATATTCCACACAGCAATACTCAATACTAATGCTAGTGGTGTCCAGAAGCAGAGTCTTAGTAGGAAGGTAGCCTAGTGATCATATATATATATATATATATTATCTGTCATGAAAATATAGAAACTAAATGCTTTTGCATGTTTGTGATCGCCAGTCTTCTCTCACAATTGTGTAGCTTTTTATCAAACTTAAAAAAAATCAGTATATGTCAAAAGGCAATAACATCTCTTACAATAAAAAAGGGGGTGAAAATAGTGTTTTCTGGTGGAGATAACCCTTCTGCATACTTGTGTTGGATTCTTCAATCTCCAAAGGAGGTCATTCATATAAATTCAGTAAAGACAGTAATGTGTGAATCTGATAGTACCCTGACCCTATCCACCTTAGAAAGCAACTCTAACATCTCAAATAGTAAAACCTAGACCAAAAGTAACCTCTCCTGCTGCCAAACAGATAGATAGCCTATATCTGAACTCAATTTACAAAACGGGGACATCACTGTATGTTAGCCACTTTAATAGATTCAAGTTTATTTTCAGCATAGACATCTACCTGCAGCAGAGAGTAAAGCAATTCAAGACTAAGGGAGAAAAGTGCTGAGAGGCCAATAAGACAAAGAGAAGGTGTCAATTAACCTACAGTGACAGGCTTGTGGAGAAAAAAGAAGAAAACGAATAGTGAATCTATTTATTCATCTTCAAATATCATTTCACTGGGACATTTTCTCTTCCTTCAAAAATTTCTAGATGTGGAAGACATATTCACACTGCATGTTGCAGAAAGCCGTCAGTAGCTCTGAATCATAACCCCAAGGTCTAATCCTATTATACTAGATATATATATATATATGGATGCCTACAAGACCAGACCTTCTTAAGAAATACATAAAATATTTTAGGTGCTTGCCCCCTAAGTGTTGCTAGAACACTAACAGGCAGCAATCTATGAATCCAGAGATGGCAGTAAACAGGATTGCTTCCAGTTTATGAGCTGTTAAGCCTGTTTCGTAAAGCAGTTCATGGTGACTGACAGTTAAAACATTGGGTCACTCACTAGTTCCTGTGTTATGTGCTGAGTGGCACAAGGCTATGAAAAATGATGGTACAAGGAGGAAAATCTTACAACAAATGGTCTTCTTGTGCAGCCACCTATAGGAGGGATGAACTAAAGGTGGAGAAATAGTTCAAAGCTATAAACATCTCCAAAACGGAAGTCTCAGACTACAGCAGGCAAAGGAAATAGCCATATATAAAACAATTTCCAGTGACAACAGCACACTGTCAATATTATAGTGTTACATAGGGCAGTATAGCTCGAGGAAAGATTAAAGTCACCTCTATTCTAAATGGCTCATGCTCAGAGTTGTGACAGTCTACACCAATCAGCTGAATAGGTGCAAAGATCCTTCCCATATTATAATAACTATGCACAAACTACATACATTTTATGACCACAAATATCTATGTGAAATGCACTACACCATGTATTCAGAACTTCTCGGTACAAATTTTTGACTGAGTGTAGAACACAACCTCTATTTTCTCATACTCAAGATTGCCAAAACAGAAGAGGGCTAATATAAAGGAAATACATTCCTAGAGCCGGAATCAGAGAAGCAATTCACAGAAGTAAAAGCTCAATTTGAATAGCTGTGAATCAGGTCTAAGCAGAGGCAAGGAATATAGGTTTCCAATGCAAATCCAGAAGCCACAACCCTGACAGGTAATGAAGCAGGTGTGGGGAGTACACCTGTCTGCAAAGGCAAGCAAGCAGTATCATACTTGACTAAGGGGAGAAAAATCCTTCCTGCAAAAACCAATGTATTTAGAAAGCACTGAGCCTGAACTCATGGTCTGCACACAACAGAAATCTACTTAAAAGGGAAATTAGCCTGAAGGTGCCCAAAAGTGGTAACAAGCAAGCCACAAACAGACCTTCATGTCTTAAAATATTAACTGTTCATTTGTAGTGATTCCCCAACATGTACAGACTCAAGGCTTTTAAAAAACAACTCGGAATTAAAAGTAATATAATATTGAAATGATAGAAATATCTTTGGTGGCTGAAAGGAAATGCCCACCAAAAGGAGTGACACTTTTAGTAGGTGTGGCCTTGTTGAAGTAGGTGTGGCCTTATTTAAGGAGGAAGTGACATAGCACTCAACTACTTTGCATGAGACTTCAAGTTCAATGCACACACACACACACACACAAATATGAATTCAAATTCTATTAAGAGACAAAAAAGGCACAGACTGTCCCCAGACACATATTAGAGACTAATAGAAATGAATATAGCCAGGAAGGCAGGGGGTTCCCTTACAGTTCGGCCTACACTGGTTAATGGCTCAACATAGACTACTTGCATATTTGGAACTGGGGTGGTATGCAAGGCTCAGAGGCTGTGAACACCTCCTCTATGGCATGTTGGACTGGGCAGGGCAAGCAGGCAATTCCATATTACCCCCAGCAATGGTGCAACTTAGATTTTTAAGAAGTGCTTAGCGTTTTAAGAAGCGCTCCTATACAGTAAAGGATTACAGATACATAATAGGACAGACTCAGATATAAAAGACCTCTAAATGGGTCACAGTGTTGGATAAATCTATGTAGGCTTGGGAGAGACAAGAAAAAGAATATAGAGGGTGGAAAAGAACTAAATAATTTAAAAAAATAAGACAAAGGCCTTAAAGGGACAGAGTACAGACAGTCATAGATTAAAGGAGTAAAGATAATAAAATAAATATTTAAAAAAGTAATAAATTTAAAACAAAACATGTAAAGATGGAAAATTCACAGAGTCTGGATTATGTATATTATTGTGTTTCCTTTGAATTTTTTGACTGTAAAGGAGCTAAGTACAGAGAGACATTTTATTATACAGACTGCTAAGATAAACCAGCATAAATATTTTAAAGATATCTTGATTCCAAAATTTTAATCTAAGGACTTAATTGTTGCTTTGGAAAAGAAGTTCTGCTTTTGTTTCCACAGAAGATAAGAACATGTGGATTAAGTTTGTACTAATGTTGTTTGATGGACTGAGACCCCCTGAAAGATCACTGTGAACACCCCAAGAATACTTCACCCAACAAAAAGCAGGAAGAAGTTTGGAGAGAACTATGCCCATGTTCCTAAATATTGTTTATAAATGTTTATTTACATTTAAAGAGGGATATACTATAGAGATTTGCTTTGGTAAGGATCTCGGTTTATTGATACAAATTTAAGGTCGATTTTGTTATACTGTGTATTTCTGATCTTGATTAAGGTATTGTGATTGTGAAGCTCATTTAAAATGTAATATATAATTTAAAAATAAGGTTAATAGAGAGTCATCTGTAATAGTCAAGCTTGTAGTCATGTTAGTTAGGTTTTCTAGATGTACAGAGATGTATTTCAGATGGATAGGCATTCTCAAACCTTTCAAAGACTACACAATATGTCATTTAAAATGTTTTAAGAAGTTCAGACTTTTCATGACAGTGAGACACATCTGCTCCTATCAGCACCAATTATTTCAAGAGGAAGATGGGCATCGAAGAAGCTCCTTATGGAGTTTGTTGGTCATTTGGGCAAGAAACTGTACTTGCCTGGACTGCTTGATGGTATGCTGTAAAAATTGGACAAGTAGGACCCACAGAAAAATGACTGCTGAACTTGCCTAAAAGTGAGACTGTCCTTTAGGGTTCCTGATTCATGAAAGAATCCTTAAGACATTCTGCAGGACACAGAAGAAAGTGACTGAAAATCTTCCAATATAGGTGGAACTATCTAAAATTTCCTGCTTCGTGGAAAAATCTTCTGGATAGTATGGGCCTGTAGGCTGAAGATGGATGCCCCAATGGTACAGAAGAACTTTGGGTGACTGTCCAGGCAGCAAGATGTCTGTCAATTCTAGAGTTTTGGAAGTTGCTTACAATGCACTCCCTGATTACTTAGGTAATATTATTTCCTTCTGGAGTCTTTGATGGAGTTGAAGAATTGATAGTTATAATTTTCCTTAATTATTATAAAAGATAGAGTAAATATAAATATTGTAACTATCATTCTTGCATGATACTTGTTTTCATATTTGTAATTTTACTGTGTTAAAGTTACAACCTTCCATTTTTCTTAAACAGAAAAGGGAAGGTGATGTGGGGTTCTCCTCTGTATGCTGTAATTAGCATTACTGAATAAAGAAAACCTTCTTGGACCTGCACAGCGAATAGAGGTAGATGGGAAAAACTAAACTGAATGCTAGCAGAAAGAAGGGCTGAGTCAGAGAGAAGCCATGTAGCCCTGCCAGAGTCAGATGGAACTTTACCTGGTAAGCCACAGTCACATGGTGATACATTGATTAATAGAAATGGGTTAAATTAATATGTAAGAGTTAGTCAATAAGAAGCTAGAGATAATGGGCCAAGCAGTGATTTAATTATTGCAGTTTTCTATGTGATTATTTTGGCACTAAGTGGCTGGGAACTATCAGCCTCTTCCAACAGGCTACTAAGTGCCTTAGCTGCAGAATACTGGTTATAAAGTTCTGGTTTATATAACTGGCTCTGGCTACAGTAAAAACACGTCGCTACCTGTCCTAATTTACTTTGCTCTCTGAGACAAAGCACTAACCCAAAACAGGTTGGGGGAAGAAGGATGAGGGAGGCGTGGTAGCAGGGCACTAGGGCAAGAAGCTAAAAGATCATACCTTTAATGAACTGGAAGCGGGTTAGGGCTACTAACTCTCACGTCCTGCCCCCAGTGATGTACTTCCTCCAGGAAGACTGTGCCATCTCCCCAATTTCAGTGATGTACTTCCTCCAGGAAGACTGTGCCATCTCCCCAATTTATGCTAACACACTGAGGTCCAAGTATTCAAATAGGTGAGACTATAGAGACCTTTCTCACTCAAACCACCAAACAACCCATGCTCCTGACTTAAGGCAGTACCTCAGTTTTGTTTTTCAAGAAGAAAGGCAAACAGTGAAAAAAAGAGGGCAACAAAAGAACAAACTGTCTTTATAATGCAGTGTGGGATAACTCAAGACTCTGAAATGGAATGATCACTTTGATAAACCTCTTAGGATAGCAGCAAGCTCAACCCACAGTCTGGGCAAACTAAGGAGAAAAACAATTAGGAAGTTCTTTTCTACAGACGGAAGAAATGCAAAAATTGATCTCACAAAGTAACACTAAAAAGTAACCTAAACATACTTGAGTTCATTCTCAACATCACTGTTAAAACTAACAGCAAAATCAGCTGGTGATTATCAGAGAGTATATCAGTATACTCTCAGAATATTCTCTCAATAAATTGCACCTGCAGAATGACATCAGAGATTTCACAATGTAGAGGCATAGACTCTCCAGGATTTGAAAAGGTAAATGGGAGGGAAATGGGAGGTGGTGGCAGGGAGGAGGCAGAAATCTTTAATAAATAAATTAATTAATTAAAAAAAGAAAAAAGAAAAGGTAAACAACATTGGCTCAATGACTGGTTTATAAGTAGTGTCAATAGCAACTACTATATTCGATTGCAAAATGTCTTACTATCAGGGAAAATAATGAGACACACACTCAAAATATGTGGGAAGTAGAGTTCATACTGAATGAAAAGGGTAGACAATAGAAACTGCCAGGCAGTCTTGACATATTTAACAAATGAAGACCTGAGTATTGCCAAATATGTTTAAAAAACCTAAGGAACCCAAGTCTGGGTAAATAATTTAAGTATGAGGACAACTCAGCTAATAAGGAACATCTGTGAGAACAGAAGTTCTTTTGAGAAGGGAAAGGTATGGAAATTTTAGAATTGAAAGCAGTCTCATTGAAATGAAAAGTCACATAGGGATGCACAAAAGATAAATTAGCTTAATAATATGTCAATAAATATTATGGAATCTGAAGAAAAGGAGAAAGGACCTAAAATTTGAGGATGAGTTATTGGCACAGGGTGATAACCTGTTTGCCCTTCTGGCACAAAGAAATGCGTGGATGCACAATGGAAGCTCAGCTGGAAACAAAAATACAACCCTAGAATATTAAAGTAAACAGATAGAACCAGGAAATACTTTACTAAGTAAGATAACTCTCAGAATCATAAGGACAAAGATTTCCCCCTTTCATTGAAAATAGGTTTCTATGTGTGTGCTTTGGAGACATTTTATTGTCTTCTCTCATACTTTACAACCGGGACCACAGTGTTCCCTCCCTCCAGTCCTTCCAGCCTCCTAATTCCCCCAGATCCACTCCTCTACAGTTTCCTTTAAAAAAACAAACAGCCCCCCCAGGGCTACCTTTTCCTCACATAATATATCTTGATTAGTTCCCCTCCCTCTATTCCTCCCATTTTCTCCTTATATCCCCTCCCATCAGGATCCACTACTTATCTGTCTCTCATTAAAAATCAAACTGAATTCTAAGGAATAATAATAAAACATGACAAAATAAAACATACTAAGATAAAACAAAAATTATCACACCAGATTTGAACAGGACAAACAAACAAGGAAAAGAGACAAACATTACATTTTCTCTCTTAATTGTGGGTTCTCACTCCAAATATTTAGGCATGAGTGTACGAAATGTGGAACACCTGAAGACACCGGGAAAGAACAAAGTCAGCATGAGTGGTGCCGTCATGGGGAAAATAGTAAAAAATGGGCAGGCAGGAAAGATTCTGGGAAGTGGGTAGGAGGCAAGACAGAGGGAGAGCAAAGAGGAAAGGTAGAATAATAGTAGAATGTTTGAATGTATATTGAATATGCCCCTTACAGAAGAAGAATTGTTCTTCTCCAGGGGATAAGTCCCTGATATGTTCTAATCCCAAGCTGTCATCCTTTAACACATACACACAAATGCAAAAGGAATAGACTCAACAGCTGTGTTTATATGTATGCATGTGTATGTGTAAAAAAAAACTAAAGAAGAGCTAATGAATTTGAATTTTAGTGGGAGGAATTGAGGGGTGAGGAAGTAAAGATATAAAGACAGTGTTCATTTGTGAAATTCTCAAAAAAATTAAATTAAAAATGTAAGGAAGGGGTCAAATGTAATACTTGTAATACCAATTCTAGAGAGAAGGAGACAGGAGGATCCCTGGAGTTTGCTATCCAGCCAGTCTACACAAATTTGTGGGCTCCAGGTTCAGAGAGACAACATGTTTCAAAAACTGAGAAGGAGAACACTTGCAGAAGATACTGAGCTGAACCTCCTGTTCCCTCACACAGAACACACACAAGCACACTATGTGCACAATAGATAAAAGAATAAACAAATAAATGAGCAAGTCTAGAGATTTTTATATACAAACTATACAAATACATGGTGAGACAAGAAACTATATGTCAGTGTTTATTAGGAACAAAATTCTAATCATATTCCAAGATTGTGTAAGAATCATTTCAGCAATGAGGTTAGTTGAAAATTTAAAAATTAACTAATAAAGTACCCCATATCAATAAAAAGTCAAAGCTTTTTGTGATTATCTTAATTGATATGTAGGAAACACTATAAAATCCATTCCTCCAAAACGAAGACACTGAGCAAATTAGGGTTAGAATTTAGGTCAGAGTTGGCACTTGCCTAGCAACATTTGCCTTAGCAAGTTCAATGCTAAGATAGAGGAGAGAGAAAGAGAAAGAGAGAAAGACCTTTGCTTGTTGCATGACAGAAATCACAGTAATAGCATGAGTAAGAATAAAATATATAGGAATAAATTTACTACAAAAATTGCAAAGATTCTACACTGCAGTCTATAAAATAATGTTTCAATTAATAACAGATTTAAATAAATCAAGAGACATGGTATGTTCTTCTAACAAAATCCTTAGAATCGATATGGAAATATTACCCAAATTTATCTACAGTTGCAAGGTGACAAGCCAATTGCTGTGCTTGTCACGGAATTCATAAATATATTAGGTGCTCAAAATAACTGAAATTACTTCCAGAAAGGTATCAAAATTGAATGAAATATATTTCTTGATTTTTAAACTCAGCACAAATATCCAGTTATGAAGACAGAATAATAAACAGCTATGAAAACGAAGTAAAAGAGGGTAGTGCAGCATACCGGGGGAAGAATGGGGCAGAATGGGGAGGGTAAAAATCAGCGCTAACATTTACAATACACTGATTTCAAAAACAGTGCCAAGATATGCCAGTATCTCTACACAATGTGATACAATAAGACATAAAATGTAATCTTACCCTTCTCCCACATATTAAACAAAAGTAAAATATATGTGCAAAAAGAACATTAAAACCATAATCTGATCAATAGAAAATACATGTCTAAAAACCTTTATGACTATGAAGTTGGTAATGCTTGCTTGTTTCTTTTTCTGTTTGTGATGGGGACTTCATACATTGAACAGATCAGTTTCACACTCCTAGGCTGAAGCCATTTTCCAGCCTTATGTCCTGACTTGGAGGAAACGCATTCATGGGTCCCTAGGCCTGCGGGTGCAAGGATTTGCTTAAAATAGCAGTAAAAGTACAAACAACCTCAATATTAAAATAATAACTTTGAATTGGTCAAATATAAGTTTTGCTTGTTGTTTTCACAGACACTGTTAATAAAGGGAAATGAGCAGCTGTAGAGATGGCTCAGAGGATAAAAGATGGTACCAATAAGCCTGAGGACCTGAGATCAATTCCCAGAACCCACATGGTAGAAGAAGAGACGGGACTACAAAAGTTATCCTCTGACTGCTCATGAACGACATGGGATGTGCACAGGCTTACTCACCCATACACACACACATACACACGCACGCACACGCACGCACACGCACACATACACACCATGTATTTGACATAAAGCTTGTACAGAAATGAAGTAAATAACTCCAAGAATTCAAAAGTAAAAATTCAAATAATTTCATTTCAAAATTAACAATGGTATAGATTTATCCAAGGAAGATTTACAGAGTCAATAAATGCCTATAAAAGTGTTTAAGATCCTTAGCCATCCCTGAAATGCAAATCAATATGATGATGTCATTTGACAGTAAGAGGAATTAATTACTAATGTATGTTCCATAATAGAGAAACCTAGAAAACGTTGTATCAAGTGAAAGAAGTCATCCACAAAGATCATATATTCGACGATTTATGATCTGTTTTGCAATGTTCAAATCTAAAGGGACAAAAAAGTGAGTCACTGTAACCACAGGGTTAGGCTGTGGTAAAGAAATGCTGGGCAACTTCTAAAGTGTATGCAGTGTGTCTCTGGTGGGGAAAAAAAGTTTTGGAATGGATTACATAGGTGGTCTCCAAAGTGTAATTGTATCCAAATCCTCTAAATTGTATGTTTTAAATGGGTACAGTATACAGCACATGAATTATGTCCCAATAAAATTTTATAACATCAAATTTAGTTGAGCAGAGATCTTCCACTCCTGCTTTGACAAATTTGCCTTTAAAATGACTAGTATTTTTAAACGTCTACAAACAATGTCTTATTTTACTGATGAAGAAAGCATGAAAGATGACCAAAGGACCATAATGGTGTCCTTTTGTGAGCTCTCTGATGGATGTCCAACAGGGGTACATTTTGGAATATCCTTAACATGATAATGTGCATTGTTGGAGGATGCCCATGTTGCACAGTATGGAATGATGTGCACACCAGTCTGAGAAGTCTCAAACCAGAAATGAATAACAGTAAGAAATTAAGTTGAGCATTAGTTGTAATTACAGGGTTTTGCAGATTTTTTCAAGGAAAAGACACAAAAAATAACAAATCAAAAACAATTTAGTTATGAATTATTCAAAAGTGTTTATTTTATTTATCTTTATGAACATCTGAAATACAATTAAATTAAAAAAATTAGTGTTAAAAGTGAAGTTCCAAATCTTTACCTAATGTAGAAGACATAAATGCAAAGGAAAACATAAATGTCAGGTGGGTACTGAATTTTATATAGTAAAAGTCGATTGAGCCATTTCACAATTTTTTATCTAACTTCACTGCCATTCCAGAGATAGATAGTAAAATTTCATTAATATCTAAATATGTCACATACAATAAAGTAGCTAAACAAACAAAACTGAACAAAAAGGACTTAATTTAAAAGAAAAGTACATCTGGACACTGAAAGTGGAGAATTATGTTGGCTAGAAAGAATGTTTAAAAAAACATTTTAGGTCTTGATAAAATTATAGAAACACTATTCAAGGAGCCTTTTAGGAAATAAGAAGTCTAAACTATGGAAGAATGAAATTCTCCCTAACATTAAGTTTAGTCGTACTTTATGTCATATTCTTGATAAGAGTCATTGTATAACCCAACAATGTTTTAAGAAATATTTTGAAAATTACAGACATTTCTACAAATATTTGTTCTATAGATTTTTCTACTTCCTTTCTTGAGGCGATGCAATTTTAAATTATTTTATCTTTTCCTCGTGATATTTCTCTCATTCTTTATCTACAAGTCAGGTAAATACAAAAGTCTTTCAAGAGTGAACCTAGCATCTGCCTTCAAGTACCCACGGCATGTTCTGGATTCCTGATCTCTAAGTTCACCTCACTGTAGTTCCTGGCTTATTTGTGGGTATTTGCAATGAGCATGGATCTTGTTCAGATTGGTCACTCCTCTCTTCCAGTCACCAGCTCTATACCAGTCATGTAGCTAGCGAGTAATATCCACTGGTGTGATCGTCGCCATTAGTCTGTGTTACTTAGTTCTTTCTGTCACATGAAAGGGTTATGTGGGTGAGTGCAGAGACACGTATTTTAAGTCAAAAAAGGTTAAATTTATGTATCAAATTGTCTCCTTGTTTATCTTTTCCCTTTGGGCCCCTTAGTACATTCACATGGTGCAGAATAAGGAATGAAACTCAGGCCCCAAACCCAAAACAATAATGATGGAGTACCCATCTGGGGATTCCCCAGAGCAATTTCTTCATTATATAATTAGACTTAAATCAAAAGAAATGACTAGTTAGTTCTGTACCCAGAAACCACACAAAACCATTTCTGCTTGGAATTTTCGGGCTGTTAGTGGATTTAGTTCAATTTTGATTTGATTGCGTTACCTGGAATTAAGCCACAGCCATTTGCCGTTTCAAATGCGGGGCCGAGATGGGTCTTTACTATCTTCACACATTTCTGGAGGGGTCTATCCAGGTCCCTGAGACAGAAGCTGCTGAGGTGGCAGAAACCGCGGGAGTTTCTGCAGAGTCATCAGGCACAAGCCAGAGAAGTGTGCTCTCCACAAGACATCAGGAGACGTGACTCGAGCAGTCAGTGCACACTTTCATATAGGCAGGAGCGTGAACTGTGGTCAAACTTTGTCAGGCAAGTACTCTTGGGTCTCAGAGCGTTGTGCAGATCACAGCAAGATTCTGAATCAGCAGCAGTGTGAAAAAAAAAGAGAACTCGCCACCCCCCTTTATTTGGGTTCTGGTGTCAAAACCTGAATCGTCCTTTAGGATTAGGACAGGAATTTCAGTGGCATATGTCTACGCTAATTCTTATCTTTCAAATACCACTTAAAGTTATGGGGCAATATCTGTAGAATCCTAACCTCTCAAGGACGCGTGCATAGGAAAGCAGATGGCTGGCAACAGACTGTTTAATCCCAAATCAAATATCAGAATCAGCACTTCAGGATGACTGCTTATATAGACACTTTTGTCAAATAACGTGGCCAAGAGCTATACTTCCAACAAAGTAAGCTACTCAAAGGGCCTGCAGTGTGCGGACTGATCAATGGTAAATTCTTTAAGCGGACGCAGCAAATAGTGACAGCCGAGCTCATAATAGCCTCCATCCCTGACTAGCATGTGTCTGGACTATGAGATCACAGAGCTTTAAGCATCTGGAATCTACAGCCGGACTGTTTAGTGTCGCCCCTTCATAGAGATTGCAGGAAGTTTGATGATGAAGCTGGAAGGTGGGAAACATCCTAATTCAGCATAATTGAGAGAGACTTCAGCGGAGATAGCAAGGAAGATGCTTAGATTCACAGCTACTCAAAGGATCATGTGACTTAGCTCTTCTATGTGTGGGAAATGGACCACCCATCCTTGGCTTTTGTCATGGTAGTTGGGGTAGTTGAGATTTGCTGAAAAAAATAATCTTTTTTCTCTTTAACGCCACCTAACACCTTAGCCTGCTTTCCTTTCAAGGGAAGTCTCAGAAAATGAAAGTAGAACAATGAGAACATAGAATAACTTTCCTTAAAAAATGCCCTTCATCATACACTGAAAAAAAAAATAATATTGGATTTCATGGCCAAAGGAGTTTCAGAAACAGTGTGTACAGAGTGCTGAAGAAGGTTTATGTTCCCACTGGGCTGCTGGAACTCGAAGAAGCTGGTGTGATTTTAACTCTCTGGGAGTGTGGTGCATGTGCCAGATGCTATATTATCCAAAGATGTCTGAGCACAGAATTGTCTGCACATGTATAAAGTATGTTGATGCTAAAGTCCCATGAATGTACATTTTTTGAAATATCACAGATGATATGTACCCTTAACACACTGGTTTCTGTTTTACTGTATGTTCATTTTTTAAGTTAAACCATTTCCCACCTCCCCTCCCTGCTCACGCTGAGACATGCTCCAAGACACATGGACTTTATAGAATCTTAGTAGTTGAGATGGAAGAAGAAAGATATAGAGGCAAGAATGTGGAAGATTGCAATAGTTGAAGCAGAAATAAAAGAAAGTAGATTGAGGTCTTGGTGGTAGGAACCAAAAAGAAGAAACTAGCTTTTCAAACACTATAAAAGGAAGAAATGGCAGGACACAGAAAGGTCCTAGACACAAGGTAGAAAGAGAGATAATCAAAGATGGACTCAAGGTTGTAACCCAGGGTGATAGGAGTCTTGTCATGCTGCTAGCAATAATGGAGACTAGAAGAAGAAAAATGAGAAGCCTGGCCTATTACTATGGTATTTTTAACTGTAGAGACACAGTGAGGTAGACTTTTGTATGTGAAGCAAAAATTCAAAATCAGGTGGGACTCTATACAATTAAAATTATTAAGTGTTCTTCACTCAAGTGTCCACAAACTCTCTCAAAGCGGTTTTTCTTTTTAGTGGAGGCTTGTATAGCTAATTGTTTTGGTAACGCTGCAGAATAATGTGTTCTTTGTTCATTTGTTTGTTTCTCCCACCTTCAATACCATCCACTGAGAATTAATTTTCACAGTAACATAAAAATACGTACGCATATAATACTTACTAAATGTGTAGGTGCTTATAATTGTATATGTGCAAATATAATATGAAAAAGTGTACATGTGACTCACGAATGACACTCATCCTAACCTGAAAAGCAAAAATAGTCATGGGGGTTTTCTGAAATTTTAACACTGTTGAGGAGTTCTGATTCAATTTTTCCAGGAGAATACAGATGAGAACCACAAAGAAAAAGTCTTTATTTGCTTGAAGAGCCTCTGAGGTTTTATCAGTGCCATTCAAATGCTGTCCTCAACTCAAGTACTTCTCATGCGTCAGAGAAGTGGCGGCTTTGACAAAGCCTGCATTAGCGTTTTGTATTTCTATTCTCAGTAAAATTCTTCAGTGAGTAAACATGAGTATTCAACAGTGCAGCACCAGGAGACAATGGAAACTGTTCCCCTCTCACAGTATAATGATAAATAAATCATTTTTAAAGAAACAAATTGCATTGTTGAACACTGAAAGGCTAGTCCAGACATCATACAGAGACAATTTAAGTACCTTTGTTTATTTTCTATGACAATTCAGGAAAAAACAATGTTGGCACACATACATTTTGCAAGTTGCAGGTATTTTGTGTAAATAATGTAATATTCGAACACATATGAATATCACATTCAAACTGCTGCAACCGAGGCAATTTTTAATAATATCAAGAGCAGCGAACCTTAAATAACAAAAGCAAATTAAAGCAGGATTTTACTCTTAAAAATAATTTTCAGGAATTTAGAAGAGTCCAATAAGGGCATGCTAAAAATGGTATCTTTTTTGAAAAACATCACAACTGGAGTCTGTGGGTTGTTAAATTGAAATAAAAGAGTACATGAAGTTGAGTCGGAGGGCGGTGAGGACGGATATGAGAGGGCCTCAGAAGAGGAGCTGGAGTGAATGCCATCAAATACATTGTGTGAAATTCTCAAAGAATTATCAAAGTATGTATTACTTTGTTAAAAAGTATGTTAAAGCATATAAATAAAAATTGTGATTCTGTCACAACTTTATAGCCAAATCACGAATGATTTGGAATTTAGCAAGATGCTGCAAAAGATCCACTTTGCTCTAGAACAGTGGTTCTCAACCTTCAGGTCACGACTCTTCTGAAAGTCGAACAACCCTTTCACAGAGGTCACACATCAGTTATCCTGAATATCATATATTTACAACATAATTGGTAACAAAAGTTATAGCTACAAAGTAACAATAAATTATTTTATGGTTGGGATCACCACAACATGAAGAGATGTATTGAAGGCCACAGCATTAGGAAGGTTGAGAACCACTGCTTACAGAACAATGATTAGAAGCATGATTTCACAAACAGATAAGGTTCGCCATTCTTGTTTCTCAAGTTAAAGGAATTCTTACTTTGATAGGAGGCTTTTTTTTTTTTCAAAACAGGGTTTCTCTGTAGCTTTGGAGTCTATCTTGAAACTATCTCTTGTAGACCAGGCTGGCTTCAAACTCACAGAGATCTGCCTGCCTCTGCCTGATAGGAGTTTTAATACAAATGGGAAATTGTATTTTTCAAAACTCCTTTTGTAATCAATTTACATAATGATATAGATTTTCCCTATTCAGTTATTGATGGTATGGGTTCCAAATATTGAACAAGTCTCAGAAAGTGAAATTAATTCAACATGAACATGGTGCATGATTTTCGTCATGCCATGTTGAGTTAAATTTGTGCAGATGTGATGAAACTTTTGTGTATGTATTAATAAAAATATTTTTGTGCAGTTTTTTTCTTTTAATATCTTTTTCCAACTTTGGTATTAGATCAATGCTAACTAATAAAACAAGTTGAAAATATTCTTCATACTTTCATTTTCTACAAAAGAGTATAAATAATTGAAATGATTTCCTTTAAAAATACTTGCTAGAAACACTATTGATATTTTCTGGACCCAGTGTTTTCCTTTCAGAAAAACTATTATGAAACACTGATTTAATTTCTTTACTGTGCATTTTCTGATTTATTACATATATTAAAACTTGTATGATACTGGGAAGCTTGTTCCTTCGGGTCCATTTAATCTAGATATCAGTACAAGAAGAATAGAATTGTTACACCCATTTTGTTATTAGCTTTTAAACACTTAGAATCCATTATAATGAAACCATATTCATTGTGATCTTGGTAAATTATGTTTACTTTGCTTTTGCCTCAATTAGCTATAAGCTTAGTTTTTTTAAAAGACATGTTTTTAAAACCAAAATCTTTTCTTTTGTTGACTGCTATTTTCCTATTTTCAGTATCATTGATTGTTGTTATAGTTTTTACTATTTCCTTTGTCTGCTTGATTTAGGCTTCAATTATTCTACCTACCCCAGTTTCCTAAGGAAGAAATGTAGCTTTCTACTTTTAGAGAGCTTTCTTTTTTAATGCAAGAATTTGATATCATAAATTTTATCTAAGCAAGCATAACCTCTAAATCTGTATTCGTGACATTTGATTAAAAATATTTACTTTCTTTTGAGGACTCTGTATTTCTCAGAATTTTATATTATATTATTGTTTGGGGGATAGTTCCTTGTATATTTCTATCATTGCCTTCTAGTTTAATCTCTTTGGGTTTTGAGAAACAATTTTGTATCCTTTCTTTCCTTTTAATATTGTATAAATGCATATATTCTATACCCTTGAATGTGGTCTATCATACAAAATGTATAATTGACCTTCACAAAGATATATAGGTTTATAATGTCCAATAGGGTGTCCCTTAAAATTCAGTTGTCAAAAACTGATTGAAGGTGAATTCGGGTACAATATTTTTCTTACTTTATTACCCACTTAATTAATCATTTTAATACCAAAAGCCATCTCATCAGTGGATTCAAGTATTTTCCATTAGTTCACTAATTTTTACTTCATTGATTATGATGCTAGTCCTTCTTTGAAAATTAACCACCTTATTATCAAAATTAACCCTTTATCATCCGCAATTTTTTTATATTGTGACTGTTTTTGTTTTAAATGAATATAGGTACTCCTGCCTGATTTTGCTTGATGACATGGTAGCACATTTTCTCTATCCTTTTACTCTAACATTGTAAAGTCTTTAGGTTGCTCCTAGACAGCAGAAAATTAGTTTTATTTTAGCCTTCATTCTGCCATTTCTTTTTTCTCTCTCATAATAAAAGAACACGCTTTAAAGAAATAACAACCAAACATGCCAAAATAAAATATAAGATGAAGCAAAAACTTTCCTATTGAAGTTAGACATGGTAACACAAAAGGAGGAAAAGAGTCCTGGGAGTAGGCAAAAGAGCTGAAGACCTAGTAATTCTCATAAGAAGTTAGCTTTTAGTTCAACTGACATTAAAGAAAATCGGAGCCAGTGAGAAGACTTAAGAAGGAACGGGCTGTGCACAAGCCTAATGACTAGAGTTGGACCTCCTGTGAAAGAACACTAATGTGGTAGTGCGCACCTGCAGTTCCAGGACTCACAGTGACAGGACAGTCACATGGAAGCTCACAGACCTGCTTGCTCCAATAGGAAAAGAGAAAGAGCCAACCCCCAAAAGTTACCCTCGCTGGCCTCCACACACAGGTCTGAATTCTCTCTCTCTCTCTCTCTCTCTCTCTCTCTCTCTCTCTCTCTCTCTCTCTCCTCTCTCTCTCTCTCTCTCTCTCTCTCTCTCACACACACACACACACACACACATGCACACAAATGCACACACATGTACACAAATGCACACACACAGGCACACATACACATGATTAATTAACACACTTTTTGAAAAGAGAATAAGTAAGATGAAATGTTTTAGGACACGCATTTATTCATTTATTTCACCTTTCTTTGCCTGCATCTGAGTTTCTGCCATGTCTTCCTCAAATACTTTCATATCTTGTATGACAGCACTGCTTGTGACTAATATTAATGTTTTCCTTAGGAAAAATATATCCCTTCATTCCTTAGGCCATCAAAAATGTACACATTGATGCACTAATATTAAATAGTTTAAAGTACTATAACAGGAAAAAAAACTATGAGAAAACATTACAAGAAAGTTTTTCTGAGGAATTAAATGAAATACATAAGAGCTGAGGAATTTACATAACTTAGGATGTAGAGAAAATGTCTAATGAAGCCTCTGAGAGGAATGAGAATCAACTTCAAGTCACAACCTGAAGTGCAACTGGAGTTTCATGAGAGGGGTGGAGGCAGTCGTGATGAGCTAGCTGACTGCCAGGCATTACAGTGTTGGCATCTGAAGAACAGCAGAATGTTGCAGGACTTCAAGCAGTGAAGTGATACAGTCTCTTTAAAATAGACTACTCATAGTATGATGTGAAAACCTCATTACAGTGAATCAAACCAGAACTGAAGTCTACAATTAGGAAGTCGTGGTATTAATCCTGACAGAGGATGTTGGTGGCTCAATCCAAATTTATGACAGATTATGAACCAAATACATGGACTAAAGAAAGATCTATCTTTACATATACAAATAAATCTTTCTTGTATGTTGCCTATGAGCAAGATATTTGTTATGACTTTCAGACTCCTATACTAATCAGCATCATGATTTGTAATGATTTTCCCTGAAATAGTTTACCTGTAGGAAGCTGATATGGGGAGGGATATTTTGGTGATATAAGAATGCGGTGCACCACACCCATTTGAGCTCTGTGCACGACCATACAGTTCGTGAACTGGGAAAGGCATGGAGATTGAAACACACAAAGATTCAGAGACAGAGACACAGGTCATCGTTGAAACAGGAATGCCCCAAGAACACCCCCTTTATTGTGTTCAGGGGCAGCTTATATAGGGATAGCCATGCCCCAGCCAAACGCACCAGAAACCATTCCCCTGCCATCAGGAACTCCTGAGAGTCTCGTGCTCAGATCAGCTGTAGGCACTCAGATCAGGGGAAAACAAGTTGTTAACAAGAAATTCAGGATCTGGGGGTTCAAAACTCCCAACATGAGAAAGACAAATATAGTGAGTTATATTTGAGTATATTATTGATTAATATGGTCAATATACCTAGTGAATATACTAATACTCTTGTGTAATAGAACAAGTCAATTGGAATAGATAGCTGTGAGTGCTGACATTTTAAAACAATCGCTCTAACTGAAGAATATGGAATGAGAAGAAAAACAAAACTTGATTCTAAGGAGAGCTCATCCATTTGACTGTAAACTTTTTTGGGAGTAAATAAGTTGTTTTGTTTTGCTTTATTTTGTTTTTCTTCATCTAAATGATTCCTAGCTTGTAATTCATATACAACACTGTACATAAGAATAAAGTCCCCATAGCCATTTGAAGGAAATATTGCATATTCTGATATTTCTTTAACTAGGAGAGTTAGGTAAAGGAACCCAGTTAGCTAGAATTGGTCAAACTCTAGGCACTGATCTGGTGCCTGCTGAATCCCAAGAAAATGATAAGAAACAGACTTTGTTGTTTTGTTTATAAAAACACAATCGTGTTAAAACAAGAGTTTGTATCTACATGATATTGGTGATTCCCTTTCTCCTCTGGTAGCATATAGAGTTCCTTCCAGCACCAAGAATGCTAGTCAATAGGAGTAGAGCTCCAAGTTGGGCACCAGCTCTACTTCTGCATGTTCAATTTCATAAGTAAGAGTTGTCTTCAGCAAAAGGGACTTACCATTGATGTGGAGAGTAATTCATAGCCTGGGCAATACATAGTCTGATATTTAGGTGCTATTTCTCCAGGGGACTGTCTCTGAGTGTATCAACTATACTCTAGGAGAGGTTCCAAACCTAGGAATGCTTGTACAACACAAATCAATTCCATTTTTGTTGTATTTCTTGCTGCTGGTGGAGGTGGTGGTGGCACTGTGTATATACGGGATGGGGGGGCTTTCTGTTTCATTTTATTTTGTTTTGCAGTTGTTTGATCCTACTGGTTTTTGGTTTGTTTTGATGTTCATGTTTTTGTTTTGCCAGGTTTTTGTTTCTTTTTTATTAAGGGGGTGAATGAACATGAAGTTGGGTGAGTAGGGCCATGGGGAGTGGAAGATCTTCGAAGAGTTGAAGGAGGGGAAAACATGATTAAAATATATTGCAAAAAAAATCTTTAAATTATACATATGTACATATATAAAAACAGTAACAGATGGAAAAATAAAATGAAAAGTTACTTCAAAGAAGGAGGAAAGCACAGATGAAGGACAGGAGAGATTAGAAATCTATGGAGCTGATTAAGGCTATTTCAGCCAATGTCAAATCAAATAATTCAGTACAGAATAAAGCATTCACATCTGAGTTCAATTATTGTCATTTCCAATTATCAGCTATGTAACAAGATACACAAGACAAAAAGGCTTATAAGGATAGTGCATATAAATATAACCTTCTGTTGTAAGAGATTCCCTCTGAAGGAGATGCTGAGGTAGGTGCAAACTTGTCTTTACAAATGCAAAAAAAAAATGAAATGGAAAGTGATGATAGTTTCATTGCCAATTTGTGGAGACACAAACAAGTGAGGAAAAACAGGTCCATGAGACCTAACCAACAAATCTATACAAAATAAGGAGCAATGATTGCTGTTATTGAATGCACTGTACATACAGGTTTTATACAAAGCAAACCCTGAACATGTACTTGAAAAAATCATATAATAATGTTCTGAGTGTGTTTTTGAATGTGTTCACTGTGTAAGGGACAAGAATTGTGTTCAGATTCATTGGTAGTTTCATAAGAAGGGAGGTTTTCATTCACTTGAAATGCTTATATGTGGCTCATCCTTCACTTTGCTGATATGATGCTCACGGAAGCATTTGACAGCCCTGTGAAGTGTAGATGCTTGATACAGTATCAGAAAAAAAAATGCTTCAATGGGCAGTGAATAAAGGGAGAGGTGCCCTTACCATTTTGTTGAGTAAATTAGTTTCTATTGTCTCCTTAAGTGTGCAATGGTTATTAACATATAAATCAGGTTGTACAGTGAATTATAAGAGCCTAGGCACTATAAACTTCTATGGTCGTTCACACTACAAGTATCGTTTGCCCCATAAATCATTCCAGGCTGGCCATACAAAGCTCTCCTGTGTTTGTGTGTCTGCCAGTCCTGTGCTGATGACACAGCTCGTTCAGGAGGTTTCTTCTTAAACAGACAGGATTTGGGTCACTTCAAATTGACCAGATGGAAACTCTTTAATGCATGGTTACAAAGTCTATGCTTATATTCTTTAATGTGATTCATACATTTCTATGAGTTGATCATCTGCAAGTCTATACATAGGGTTTTGACATACCCAAAACTGCCTGAGACTGTAAGGAGTTCCATGATTTTACAGCTCCTTTTACATACAAGCCTCTAGAAATAAAATTCTCTAAAGATTGTGGAATCCACTCCTTTGCTTCTCTTCCCCCATGGTATCTGGATAGGAAGAGATGAAAATGTTTCAACCATATATCAGTTATCAAAATCAAAGATTCTCCTTTTGGTGAGCTAGCAGAGAGGTCTTATGATGATTTTAGTCTTGCTAACTTGTGATGTATCCATGCTCCTTCATAGTAGCTATCAGCGGGTCCTCTTAAAGGAAAATTCGAGAATAGAGAGAAACCATATATACACATTTAAGGCACTGTCATGGATAATACAAGTCATCATCATGATTATTATTATTAATAATAATATATTACTATTGATTTCACTTTTAGGACATTCCAGATAAGCATATAACTCTATAGTTAACAGGTTTTTTTTTAAACATTTTCAAATTATTTTATAGTTTTTTGACTACTGTCATTAATGAAACATGTTCTAGTTTTTTAATATGAAGCCATAATTTTTTCTTCTGACTATCTTTTAAGATCTACCTCTATGGCACACCTCTTTAATACCAGCACTTGGTGGTAGAAGCATGTGGCTCTCTTTGAATTTGAAGCCAGCCTGGTCTACAGAATGAATTCCAGAACAGCCAAAATAAAAACAAAACAAATAAACAAATAAAAAGATTCCACCTGTAGAATTAAATTCTTTAATTACTTCAGTGAATCTAAGAATATGTTGTTTAATTTTATTTAGTTATTCAAATCTTACTTGAAAATTGCTGTATCTCCTAAGCATTAGAAAATTATCTGAGATATCCACCCAACAATTATTCTCTTGCTATTTTGCCTATATAATATGTAATAATATATTAATAACATATAATATATAATAACAAATTACTATGAATTCTCAATTTTTAATTAAGTAAATTATTTTTGATGAAACAGGAAATAAAACTGGAACAAATGTAGAAAAACAAACAAAAAAAATCCACAAATGAACGTGCACAGCTCATGGAAGTTCAAATGCCACAGTGAAGATAAAGAAAAATTAACAAAAATGTGCATAGAAAACAAGAAAAAGAAATATAAGAAAAATGAAATATATATTCACAAAGAGCATATATAATTGACTGTTGAAGATGGCTCCCAACCCTGGGACATTTGAACTAGATATGAAAGCGCAAGTTCAGATGTTTTTCCTTCTGTTTCCTTTTCACCAGACCTTGTTTGTTAATGTGTAGATGGGGGAAAGGAGCTCAAACACGGAATTCATATATAAGAACAATGTACCATATTCATATTATATAATCCTCAGACTGAGAAGTTGTTTGTTTTGGATGAGATGTTTTCCTACAAAGACCCAGACTAGGTTTTTATGCATATCCCTTTGATTTGGGGCTATCTTTGAAGTTAATTATGAGCTAATTTGTTGTTTAGTCTCATTCTGACTAATTTAAAACAACCAAGGTGCTTTGGGAATATTACCAATTATCTTTATATTCAGATGAGAGAGCATATTTCAGAGACACGCATCTCAGTTTGATCATTTGTTTGAATAATCTCCAATCAATCGTTCACTTCATTTCCAAGCACCCTAGAAAGCATTAAATCCTACTTGATTTATCCATATACCCTACGATGGACCTTCCATAAATCTTATGTCAATTTGAAAGTCTTCCTAACATGAGGAATTCAGAATGAAAATGACAACTTCAAAAGCAGACCAAGGCTATCATCCATATACTTAATTGCTATTCCAAGGATGAGAAGTGAGATTATTTAAATAAAAATTAAAATAAATGAAGATTAAGAAAAATTTGAAATTATATTAAAAGAACAAGGGTTTGTGCCCAAAGGATGCATTCACTCATGATTATTGGAGTAAAATGTAGAATAAACTCAAAACCAAGAGAGATATCTTGTTAAATGTCTTAATACTGTTTTTAAACTAAGTAAGGTATCAAGAAACCAAGGTAAAATAAAGAATGATATAATAACAATGAAAAGCAAGATCTCCTCAGACTTTTCAAAGAAACTCCAGAGCTAGAAAAGAGTGAACATCTACAATCAACCTGAAGCTAAAGAGAACACTCAGCTAATGCCCCTTCCAGTTAAGATGAACACACATAAGCGAATGCTCTGAATGTGCTAGAATTCTCTCCAAGATTAAGACTTAAAATACATTATATGAATCCAGAACTTTCTAAAAATAGGGAATACTATCACTGTAGAAGATTATCAAATTGATGGGGGAAATTCCAGTCTTGTCATCTCTAAAAGTTGTTGGTCAAATAAGATAACTTTAAAAATAATAAGTCAAGTAATAGAAGTCTAAATCTAAATTTCCATTTCCTTTGAAAGCCAGACTCCTCTTTTATGCTAACAGAATTCCAGTTCCCCACACACAACGTGCCTGAGGGAGAGCAGGGCTATAATTAAGTCCTAGGTGAGTTGAGTTAGAAGTGAAACAAATATGGCACATTATTTGGCCATTGACTGTACAAAGGAACCATTGAAACTCAAGCAGCAAGCCGTTGGTTGAGTGAGGCCTCCAAAATAGCTTTCACGCCACTGATTTCAAAATTAAAGCGATCTGGCGCTCAGCTGCCATTATCCATCGCTCTCCTCTCTTTGAACTGCAATTGAGAGATGGCAGCTAGCAATGTCCTCTGACCATGAGTATGAGTGAAAGATGGGGCAATTTCAGATGTGTACGTCGACACTAGTGAGGCACTGAGCAGCAACTTCTTCCTTACAAGGTTTTATTACAAGAGACAAATCATTATGTGTTCACCCAAAACCTTAGGCCTCAATGGACAGATATTGCTACTTGCTAATGGTGACATTCAATGTAGCCATACCACGCCTCGCACCTTCTGTAAAAGGAGAAGATTCATTAACTTTTTATACATGACTGTCTTTCTTCATTAAAAGTTTGTTAATATTTATAACACAAAAGGGAAAATAGCAAATTCTAAAAGGGCAATAATAATATTCACCAAAAATCAATACAGCTACCATTTTGTAGCAGCTTCATTATGTAGTTGAGAGATTCCATGTGTTCATTCTAAAAGTCTATAATCAAGCTGTTCCAAAAAACACTAAAATACCCAAGGGACCAACTTAAAGGACAGTACTTGAAGCATAGATTATTTCCCATATTACACAAGAAATCTTGGTAGTAGTTTGTTATAACCTGATAATAGTATTTGATTTTTCTTATTGTTCACTTTCTTTATGATCAGTTTTTAATAAAACCATCTCTCAGAACACAGAAATAATGATGAAGGAAAAATAATGATAAAATATTGTAAAAGCTGGTTTATATCAAGCTTCTTTTATTCTAATCATGCTTTATTCATCATACGATGGAAAGGCAAGTTTTCTGATTTTCCTCTGAATGAACGAACAGGGATGATGAGAGCAATAGTCAAAACACCTTATTAAATCACTCTCACAAATTTCTCTGATGATGGTCTACTTCCATAAACTATTAAATGCAAAGTTCTCAGCAAGCTCTCATGCTCACTCAGCAGGTTCCAAATTTCTAACCATTTAGGTACTTTGCGTGCTCCTTGCAGAACATCTGAGACTCTCCTGTGGCTTTTTGGCACTTTCTGGTCCAGGTTCTCCACAAGACATATTCTCTAAGAGCATCAGATAGTGTGGCTCCATAGTCTTAAGCTCTGTTAGAAACTTTAGTAGCCACAAGTAACCACAGCTACTTAATATTTAGGCATTTTTAAATTGACTTTAGAAACTGAAGGCTCACTTTAATAATAATTGTTCTTAAATGTGAGAAACATCGGGAAAATAATAAACCCATTGGCCTTAGAGCAAAGGCTATCTTCATGGGAAGGGCAAACAGAAGCCCAGTGTTTTGTGGCCCATAAACTAAAATGTTGGTGTATTTTGTGGCCAGGAGCACTCAGTAAGGAGGGTAGAGTTTTAGGATTTGTGGTCAAATTTTCGAATTTTTTTTTCTGTGAAAGCAGTATTTCTGGAAATACATCATGTACATTTCTGAGTGAACTCTCTAAGCTGTTGTAGAATGAAATAGATTTAAAAATAGTTCCATCTTAATAGCACTAGTTTGGTGGCTTAAGGTATCAAAACAAGAAGTGAAATATAGAGTCCTTTGGCTTTGGAGCAGTCACATGCTGTTTCATTGATTTTTATCACTTCATCATGCACAGCAAATCTATGTCAACACGAGAGACAAATCTCCGAGGAAAAACGTCCATGTCAAGGCCAGGAAGCAGAGGATCTACTTTCGAAACTGTCTATTGTGACTAGAGAGAGGATTATTGTTTTCAGTGCCGCATTCACAACACACCACAGCCAGAGACACATGCAAAAGAATTTGGTTCTTTCAAAATGTCTGACTTAAGTCAATAAAAACATAATTTTAAAACAGAATAAAATATATTACTGTTTCAAGATTTCTAATTGTGGACTTTTAATAAAGAATTACTTTTTATCATTGCATAAACTAAGTGGGTAGAGTGAACACAGCACTAGGAAAAGAACATCTTTTATAACCGAAACATATGAGCTTCCACTTTAGAAGGCTGAGATTTTGAGGTCCCACCAGACAGAAGGATCTTCCAAATCTCTTGTCTACCATGTATATGCATGCTTCTTTGTCTAAATTGTCTTTAAAAACTGAAAATACTATTGCCTTGAACTAGAGACCCATTCTGCAGTACCGTGATCACATCTTAACTCATCATACCTGAAATGGTACTATCTCCAAATGAGGTCACATTGTGAGGTACTACGGGCTAGGACCTCAGCATGTGAAGTTTGGGAGAGCATAATTGAGCACTTCACTCTCATGACTGCTGACATTTCCATTGTCCTTAAACATTATGGATGATGTGAAAACTGTCCATCAATTGTTTTGTGCCAGAAAATAAGAATGTGAAAACATAGTTCTTATAGTCAAGGAGCTTGAAATTCTGAAGGGAAATAACCAGGAGATATATAAAGAACTGTCTGATAATGTAATGGAAGGTATAATATGGCCAAATAAATGCTTCTACACAGCAAATGTAGGAGCAGACTCTAGAATTATTATAGTCACTATAATAAAAATCAGTATGAATGCTCTTCAAAATAATGAAAAGGACGCTCTCACATGATCCAACTCTAATACTCCTGGGGACAAAGCAAATAATCTAAGACAGCATCATACAGAAGTACCTACACATCTGTGTTTAGTGCACACTATTCACTACCAAAAAGAGGAGGATTCAGCAGAAGTAAGAAAGGACACAAAAGATGAAAATGAGGGAAATACTGAAAGAGTACATGGCATACTTGTGTGAAAACATCCAAATAAAGCCCCTGCTTTGCACAGTGAATATATGATAATTTATTTTTAATTTAAGTGCAGTTCAAAACTTTCGATGTGCCTGATGACAATTAAGAAATAACAAATTAGGTATCAAAATAATTCTAGTGATCTATACCAGGATGGTAAAGTTGAACCCAGAAGCAAATTTTACAGTGAGTTGAATTTAATTTTCAAAAAATGTGGAATGGTGAGATGGGCACATATACATATGCATTATGATCAGATAATGATCAGGGTCCTAAACTTGGGGGAAGGGGCAAAACTCACTTGAGGAGATTTTTAACTGCCATCTGCAAAGTATGTCACGTGACCAAGAGGAATACACAGACTCGAGGTGCATAACATTCTAGAATGCAATTTCAAGGAAATGGAAGCACTGTTGTAAATGACGAGGGAAGATCATAGAAATAACTCACATAATTGAAACCCAGTAGAGGTGAAACCAAAGAACAGGTCCTCCTTCCACATCAGCGAATTCCCCACGTCTCCTCAGCAAGCCTTCAGTTTGCCAATGTGCCTCCGCCCTGACATTTCATCAATTATGAAGCAATCGAAGGCTGAGAATGCCCCAGAAGTGGACGCACTGCTCTACCTGATTAGGGTGTGTTGGATCACCATGAAACAGAACGGCACTAATTTGAAAGTCCAGGCCTCAAAGAACTGGAGAGATTTCCCATGTCTACCCAACACCTGCAGTCACAAGGTGAAGGATGAGTTTACGTTTCTGAAACATTTTCTATTTTCCGAAGGTGATTGTGAGGAGATGCATACCGAAATTTGATAGAAAGGTCATTGTTATTCCTGGACTGCATATGCAAAAACATTTTTAAAAATGTTTTGGGAACAGAGGAAAAGAGTCCCCTCTATGAGATTCAGGAGAGACTGAAGCAAGAATATGCATCCAGTTTGGGGATCTCATTATGAGAAAAAGGAGAGACATACTGCAGGAAGTTCAGAGGAAATCAACAGGAATAATTAAGGAACCGCAGTATTTACTCTAGAGGAAATATTAAAAGAATAAATAATGCACATTCACTTGACTAACTAAGGGAATATGAGAATTGTCTATGAGTACCTAATGTATGTAAACACTCGCAACCGAGTCAATATAAAGATTAGGGGAAGAAGGTAATATTAAAAAGTAGGCAATTAGATAAAAAAATAAAATTCTAGCAAATTACAAAACAAAATAAAGCAAATTCTGTACTAAAGTGGGCCTAACTTTGAGCAGAATAATTTTAAAAATGTAGTCAATGTGTGTGTGTTCTGTAGGATTACTAAAGCTTTAATTCACAGGTTGCCTTCTCTTTTCTAAGAGCAAATAATAAAAGTTGACATGCCGTCACTGAGACATGATCTAATTATTTTCAGCTTATCTGGATAATAAAAATAAATTGTACTCATCTATAATATTTAAAGATAAAATACTGTGTCTGAGTTGGAAGCTTCCATCTAATGTCCTCTTCTGGAAAAAAAATTGTCTACAAATGAGGAAAAACATGCAGAACATACATATGCTGCTCTCATTGTCTTCTCTACTCTCCTAGAAGTAGAAAGAACACTCCTGAGAGGCTGCAAAGCTGAGCTACAGACTCCCCTGGCACGCTTCTCCCAGCCACATCATCAAGAAATCACCCACAGTTTAAAGAACAGTTTCTTGTTTTGATTTGGTATTTCCAGTGTCTCTCAAGCAGAGAGACAGCCACCTAGGAAACATTGCCACCACCAGAAGCAGGACACCTTCGCCCAGCCTCCCTAACACACTAGCAGGAAGCAGGCACTGCAGGTATAGGTCTCAGAAAACAAGCCAAGTGAGTCTTGTGAGCGTTGCTTTTCCCAGTAACAAAAGGAGAGAATCAGTTCCATATCAATTGAAGTTCTGAAAATGATAGAGTGCTTTGATGGTTTCATGTGTTTTATTATGATTGTATCTTTTTTATTTTCTTAATCATGATTCCTACTTCTTCACTAATAGAAATATAAAGGTTCATTCAAAATGATTTTATGAAAATCACTATTTCTAGCAACTAAAAATAAATCAGAATACAAAGCCAATGTTACCTTTAAATCAGTGTTCAAATAAGCCAGAATGTCTGGAAATTAGTCATGCAGCCTAAGACAGAAATTCCCTATGAGCAACCTCTATTTTGAGAGTATTCACTCCTTCTCTCAACTTGAGATCATAGATGCCTCAACTCACTGCAGGGAGTCAATTTATGAATATAAGCAGAAATACCTTTAGAAGACCAATTCAGAAGTTCACAGCATTTATTAACCACTACTGGGTTGAAGAACATACGTAAACAGATTTTTTTGTCCCACCTGCCAGCTCCCAAATAATCACACAGAGATTTCTTATTAGTAATGAAAGCTCAACTTTAGCCTAGGCTTACTTCTAACTAGCTCTTTTAACTTAAATTAACCAATTTCCTTTTCATCTGTTTACTGCCATATGTCGCGCACATCTTACCTGTAGTGTATCTCTTGACTTCTCCTCTTCTTCCCAGCATCCTTTATAACCTGAAAATCTTGCCTAGCTATTAACCATTCAGGTTTTTACTAAACCAATCCAAGTGACACAGCTTCACAGTGTACAAAGAGATTATTTCACACCAAACATAATTGAGGAAACACTGCCTCTCAACTCAATGGCTTCATAGTCTACTTAATTTTTGGTAAAATGCAGAAGATACTTCTGCTGTTACCATAGGATAGCATGTTGGCATGTTATTATTTTGGAACAATATATCTCTCTCTAACAAAATATTGTTTGAAGTCTAACTGAATTTAATATTTTGTTCAGACACCTTAAATTGTAGTCTATTGCATTAAACCAATAGATATACATTGTAAATTTTATATCTTGACCAATAAAAATAATTGCTTATTCTCCAAGCGACACTAATGAAAAACTAATTCTCTTAAAAACTTACATGTCACATTATGTATCCTTATAACTCGGTCTTTCATTGCTCTGTATGTCTCCGTCCATTTAAATTTTACGAAAGCACTGGGGTGATCTGGTGGAGTAGTAAGTTGATCACAAATCTATATTCAATGAATTTGAAGACATATGGTGCCACCTGGAGCTAGGTAACAAATGTTCTCATGTTCTAACCCAGTTCATGAAATGAAGTGGAAAATGGGACACAAGTGGCTTGGGCACAGTCATTTAGCACCTGTTCCAGTCGTGTTAATTCAAGTTGGACATCACATGAAGGCAGGAACATAATATGATGCAGAAATACTTTAAAATATAATTGCCAGTTTAATAGCTTGGCAAGAAATGAGTGTTTAACCTCTGAGGCACAAGACTGTTTTTGCCTGAACAAAAAGATTCACTAGTACCCTAAAACCATGGCAAAATAAAAAGATGACATTAACTCTAACAGAGACAATGATTATCACAACCCTATCATTCATTCAATCATTCATTCAAGTCTCAGCTGAAAAGGCCCAACTTTGCAGGTGAGGTTTAAAAAGATGTACATTAAAAATCGAGCTAATATCAAATTGGAATTTGAGCCCGGAATAAAAATGGAGAAACTTAAAATAAGGCTTAGTATAAAACTAGAAATACACATAAAAGTGAAATAGGGACCAAGGACTCTGGAATGGACTCAGGAAAATTGAACTTCAGTTCATACTGAGTTGTGTAGCTTTTTAAAGAGTCAATGTCCTACCCAAGTTCAAGTTTTGAATGCTTGGTCCCCAGCTGGTGGTACTGTTTGGATAAGTGGGGAACATTAGGAGGTGGACCTAACTGTAAAAAGTAGGCCACTGGCCACTTTTCCCTGAACTTTCTTTCATTTTTTTCATTTGAAGATTAACTGTTTGAGTTTTTTTTTTTTAAGAAGATTTGACTTGTGTCTGTGTGAATGGAAATCTGTGTGCACATATATGTATGTACATCCCAGTGGAGGCCAGAAGAGGGTGTGGGTCCCCTAGAGCTAAGTTAAGGTGATTGTGAGTCACCAAGCATGAGTGATAGAAAAATTAGTAAACATTCTCCACCCTAAGTGTTGAATCATCTCTCAGGTGCCTCTTGGTTGCTCTGGTCTCTGTTGCCAGTCTGCCTTGAAGAAGCTCTTACCACACAATCCTGCACCATATTGCCTTTCCCAGGTTCTGAAGCTAGATAACTATAAACTGAATCCTTTAAACAGTGAGCCCAATAATTTTTTTCTCCTTTGAATTATTTCTGTGGAATATTTCATTACAGTGACTAAACAAAGAAAAAACAACAACAAAAGCAGTTGTAATGAAAATTATATGTACGATTCATTCTCACTAGGGATGTTAGTGTCTCACATATCTCAACCAACATTTTATTTCTTATACTGAAAAGATAACTGACTGGTGCATGGTTTCCCTCAGAAAAGAGGAGCTAGATAATTCTAGTCAGCCTTAAGATGTTGGAGCAACAATTAAAATTTTAGTTGAACTACTTAAAATGGGTCAACATGACTAACAGAATTCAGGTAAATAGGCTTGGTTCACCAGCATCAGGATTCAGTGGGAATTCTGAAGTGCTTAAGTTCATTTCAGGGGACACTTGATAAATGTGTGAAAAGACAAATTTTCAACATTCATCATTTGTATACAAAGCATGGCAACAGGGAAGCATATGACATGCAACATGAGAGTCAAGAAATGTGGCTTCTGTTGAAAGGCATTCACTGATGTCAAGTGAGCTTTTCACTGAGCTACACCGTTTTTAAAATGTTTAGAACTAATGGGTGGTTTACATACATGCATGTATGTTACTGCCTAGGTTCTTTAAATGAAGGAGAACATTTGATGCATGTGTAGGTACAGTATAACATGGTTTCCCTCAGAAAAGAGGAGCTAGATAATTCTAGTCAGCCTTAAGATGTTGGAGCAACAATTAAAATTTTAGTTGAACTACTTAAAATGGGTCAACATGACTAACAGAATTCAGGTAAATAGGCTTGGTTCACCAGCATCAGGATTCAGTGGGAATTCTGAAGTGCTTAAGTTCATTTCAGGGGACACTTGATAAATGTGTGAAAAGACAAATTTTCAACATTCATCATTTGTATACAAAGCATGGCAACAGGGAAGCATATGACATGCAACATGAGAGTCAAGAAATGTGGCTTCTGTTGAAAGGCATTCACTGATGTCAAGTGAGCTTTTCACTGAGCTACACCGTTTTTAAAATGTTTAGAACTAATGGGTGGTTTACATACATGCATGTATGTTACTGCCTAGGTTCTTTAAATGAAGGAGAACATTTGATGCATGTGTAGGTACAGTATAACATGCACAAGAACAGGAAAAAGGCTAAATATTATGGGATTAGCATGTGTGAATGCAGGTGAGGACACATAGAAGAGGATGTCATAGCAATTGTTTTATAGTTCTCGTTCTGCCATGGACTTTTTATTTTGGGAGGTAGATAAATATGTAAATGCAGATACTCAACAAAGAAGTGTAAAGTCCAGTGAATATCTCCAGATATCAGAATGGCTTTTCTAACTAGATGTATTGACTATGGATCTGGCTGATTTGGGTATATATTTTATATTTGAAAGTTTTGGGTATATTTTTACAATGAGGTTTATTTTTAAACTCATAAATTGTGTTATATGGTCTCTATAATGTCTTCCATGTGGGAGATCTGTTTTGGATTCATCATCAGTGATCATTAACCAAACTGCAGAATAGATTTACAACATCCCGGTACAAATTTCACAGTTTAGCAAACTTCAGCCTGTCCTGATTTATGTACAACATTCGTGTGTCTCCATTAGCATCAATACTGTTGATTTCCAAGACAGTAAAGTGATAGACATTCTGAGGGGAGAAAACAGTCTGTTCTTTGGAATGCATTTTGGGAAATTATACTCCCAACTTTATTGATTTATCTAGTCTTTCAAAAGTCACTTCATTGCATGCCTGTTATGTACTAAGAAATATGCTGGTTGTTGAAAAATAAGATGGTTACAGAAATGTTTTGTGAACCTGTTTGCTATTTTTAATACTGACATGTCTTATATGACCCTCCCGTATTATGAGTCTTCCTTGGTATTTTCAAAGCCTATTTTTCACCCCCAAATGTATAACTTTGTCAAAACCCCAATGGCACCATGGTGAGATTTAGCCTATGTAACAAATCTGGCTTCCACATGGATGCCTTTAACCTTTGAAAATCATTTTGTCTATGATGTTTTTAGGGAAGGATTTGTAATATTTAGTCATCCAAACACTTCTATAAGGAAAAATGGAAGGGTATAAAGGAGAGTTGATGTCCCCACTGCTTTGGAACTAAATATTCAGCAGTAGTTTTTAAGTGCTGCTTTATTTTTAAGAAAAACTATAGTTTATTTGAACATTGATATCTATGAAAACAAGTGTCATATCAAGTTTTATCATTCATTATTTTCACTATATTCAAATGAATGTCAATATAGCCATAATCAAAAGTAGTATAAAGAGTTTTAGTGATATCTAGTTGTAAAATAAAAATGAAATATATAAATGAATATATATAAATTGAAATATAAAATGAAATTGACAAAAGCATACTTTATGCAATAATTAATATAATAAGGTATAGAGAGAGATATAAAATGATCCAAACAAATATCCAACTATGATTAATTTTCATCATTTATTCATGCTCATGGCTTATGCTTTAGTCAGACTGGTCCACAATTGACTCCATTCCCTCTCTCTACCACCCCTGGTTTCTCAAGCTATTCCTATCTGGAAAAGGTGCAGTGCCTTTCTGAAACTAAATAAGATATTCCACATCACAGAGAACAATGGGGTAGAATATGAGTGGATGCAAGTATCTATCATAAAATAAGGAACTTTACACACTTAATGATATTTAGAACACCTTACTCTTCTAAAATTATCATTTTTTAGTTTTTTTGGACATCAATCATTCTTTGACAAAATATCAACTAGTTCGTAATTTCCTAGGGAATAAAGTAAATTTACTTCCTATCCTCTGTAATACACAATGAGCAAATACATATTTCCTTATTCTAGTATGTAACAGTTAAGTACTTTGTAGTAAACTATTAAGAATATATTAAGGGTATGGAATTAGAAGCAGTTCCTGGGAACCATAGATGTGAATATTATATAGCAGCTGTATAACATGTAGCAAAAATGTCAGCAACCTTGGACACCTGCCTGTGAGCTCCAGAGGAACACTAACAACTGTAAATATTGATGAAGGCAATGGTCAGTTCACATTGAATTCTATATGCCAGAAACTGTTCTAAGCCATTTGCATAATTTTGTTATTTTTTAATTAAAAGCATAATGAACAACCAACTATGATCTCAAAGGAAAACATTGGAAAAGTTAAGAAATTGGTGCTATAAATCAAGAAATTTATCCATTTCTTTTAGATTTGGTAAAGATTTTTAAAGTATACCCTTATGATTCTCTGGATTTTCTCAGTGTCTGTTGCTATCACTTCCTTTTCATCTCGAACTTTATCAATTTGGGTATTCTTTCTATGTCTTTTAGCTAATTTGGCTAAGGGTATATCAATCTTACTGATTTTCTCAAAGAACCAACTCTTTGTTTCATTGATTCTTTTTATTGTTTGTTGCTACTGTTGCTGTTTCTATTTTATTAATTTCAGTCCTGAGTTTGATTGTTTCTGTTGCTGAAGACAAGACCTACATATCTCACTAAACTTGGAGAAGTTAAGCTGGTGCCTCCCAAAACGTTTACCTGTAATGATTAATGCTATGGTACAGTATAGCACAAATTCTAATTGGTTTTAATAATAAAAACTCAGAGTCAGCTATCGAGGGTTAGAGCTGAAGGATCAAAGAGGCAGAGCGGCCTGCCAGTAGAGAATTCTTACCTCTACCAGTGGTCACGCAAAAGGGGTGATCCTGTCCTCAGACTGACAGCCTCAGACTGCACTGCTCCTGAGACTGCATTGAGTTCTTGTCTCCTCCTGCCTTATATTCCTCTCTCCATCACTTCTGTCTACACCTCCCTAGTGCTAAGATTAAAGGCATGTGATCCCAACCAAGTACTGGGATCACCTTTGTATGAGCTCAGTTTGTCTTTTAGATTGGGTCAATTTTGGGCAGCCCAGGGTGGCCTTGAACTAACAGAGATCCATCCATCCCCCGAGTGCTTGGATTATAGTTGTATGGTACTGCTGCTTGGCCTGTAGTAGCTTAGTTCTGCACTCTGATCTTCAGGCAATCTTTACTTGTTAAACAAAATATTATTGCAGTACAGGGAGGTACACTGCATGTTGCCAGAGGAGAAAAGTAAATGTCAACCTAACTATAAATCCTGCAGTCTACAATGGTGATCCACCTTCAAGATAGGCTGATACAATATTGACACAAAAGTCGTGAGAGTAACCAGTCATCATCTGATTGTAGTTAAGACATGCTCCGTGAAATGGAATACATCACCAACATTGCCCAGTGGCTCAGAACCTGAGACTAAATAGGCCATGGACCTAGGGGAAAACCAAATACTACTGTTCTGCTAAAGGATCATAGCAATAACTTCTGGGAACATTATCTTATACTTATAGATCAATTTCTTGATCAGCCATCACCAGAGAAGCTCCCTCCTGCAAAAGATGCGAAGAAATGCAAAGACTTACAGCCAGACAACACACAGAGCATGTGAGACCATAGAACACTCATTCCTAAATGAGAGGTCGCCATCAAATCGCTTCCCTCTGATTCTGAGAACTTTGCAGATGAGGGAGGAGAAAGATTGTAAGAACCGGTGGGATGGAAAGCACAGAGAAAACAAGGCCTTCAAGACACAATGAGACTAACACACATATGAACTCACAAAGATTGGAGCAGCATGGACAGAGCCTGCACAGGTCTGGGCCAGGTGGGGTCCCAGGACAGAGAGGAGAAGTGGATACGAGTCCCCACCCCTTGATCAGAAGTTATCTACTATTGATAACTGTGTTCCCAAAGGAAAAACTAGCATTCTTCAATGGAGGCTCATAGGCTATACAAACCACATTTAAAGGCCGTTCCTATGCCTAGCAATTGACGGATGGCCAACACAAAATAAACTCAGTGGTATTTTTGGAGGGTTTTTTTTTTTTGCCTCATAATTCTTTATCAGAGCATTTTTGTTTCCTTACCTTATAGAACTTTTGCTTATACATTATAGTTTCTGATTGTGGGTTTTTTTTTAATGGATTTTCTCTATGTGGTGTGGCTGTGCATCTGTATGTGTTTCTAGTGCTTTTTATTTGGTTTGTTTATTTTTCTCTCACCTTATTTATTTTATTATTGATACTATTGTTTTAGATAGCCATTTGTATTGTGTGTGTGCGCGCATGTATTTGAGTGAGTGAGGAAGCAGAGAGGATCTGGGAGGAGTTAACGGAGGAGAAACTATAACGGAATATTTTGTGTGGAGACAATTTATTTTCAGTAAGAGAAATATGTTTTAAAACTTGGACCTGACCTATTGCTATGTGCATGAAAAAGCACAAAGCATCTTCACAAACATTACCACATCATCACCTAAGATTTCAGAGCTTCCCCTTGAGCTAGGACAAGTTTCCTAAGGAGAAAACTAACATTCGAAAGAAGTCAACACTGTAGAGTGCCAATGAGTCTCAAGTTGATTTGAAGGGTTTTTCTTTTGCTCTGCACGGATCAGACAGTCCAAAGCCCCACAAGATGCGAAGAAGAACCTGACAGTCCCTGACATGTAGAATTGAATTGTGACGGCTTCCCATAGTTTTAGAAAGGTACATAATGAAAGATTTGTTGATTGGGATGGACCCAAATAGAATAACAGTCTATGGAGACAGCAGACAGATTTTCATTTCATGCAGCATGGTGGGGTGCATAACCATTGCTTCCGTAAAAGCTTACTTTCTGCGCTAACGTGGAGTCTAACTTGAGTAGAAAGAAAACATAACCCTAAAAGCTTGAGCAATATACAACCTGACAGCTGGAATAGAATAGCACATAGTTTAACATGGTCCCTCAAGTCATGCCATCACTGAGATAGCTGTCCACCTCTGGAAAACTAAGAGAGCAAGGAAATTGATTGGCACTTCTGCCCCCAAATAAACAAATCCTTTTTATTTTTCCAATATATTGTATTGGAAAGAAACTTCCTTCAATGATTAATGTTTTAACACACTCCAGATGCACTATTTTTCTCTTAAATATGTATATGTCTTTCCCGACCTAAGCATGAAACATGACATTATTTTATATGCAAAAGTTAATATTTCTATTAAACCATTTCAAAAGAATGACAAGAATTCAGCTGTTGGAGAAACTCACATATCCTTTCCTTTTCTTATGAGGAGCACAATATGTTAAAACACAAAGGACACATGTATTGTTGCTTTAGTTACCAAACATTCCCTGTCAAAAGGTCTCCTCCAGCCCCGCCTGGCTGTTGTTTCCCGCCTTCTCTGTCTCTCCATTATCTTTGGCTTGCTAAAGTAGCTCAGAGCACAATAAAGGCAACAGCGTGCCGGCTTGAGACTGCCATGAAAACTCACATCCATATAAAGCATTTTTTTCTACTTTTGCTAAGCTTCTTATCGCACACACAAAAGAAAGAACTCGCGCTCCCTCCCTCTCCACTCCCCCCTTTTCTGCTCTTTTTAAATGATGGTTCTAATTTTACTGAGACTTTCTTGCTAGGGTACCACACTACAGTTCACGCGTCATAGGAAAGTGAACCCCAAAGAGCCAGCTTGCGACGATGACAAGCCATTCCCACTTCTTATGTTAACATTTCATCTCAGAGTCCTCTTTTCTCTCTCTGACAGTTGCAAGGCTTCTCTTTGTCTCTGTTGCACTTACTGTGTGAATGTGCTCCATTGAGGACGGTAAAGAGAGCTTGAAAATGCCAACTTGAAGCTGGCACACCGTTTTTAAATTTTTTTGTTGAAGTTGACGCCCCTGTGAGATTTCTACTATCCTCGGCAGCAGTTGGTTCTTTCAGGGATTCCATTCTGAGACACTTCAGGTGGAGCCAATATGTTACATTCTCCCTGGGTTAAGTTAGGGAAGTGGGTGATTTGGTGACACTCATTTGATTTCCCACACACTCCCTTCCCTTTTCCACCCTAGAAATTCTTTGCCATGGTTCTCTATCCTCTCCTCTGAATACACTTGGTCTAGCACAGCATAACAGAGTCTCACATGCTAAGTGATTCAGCCCTCTCAACAAGAGGAATCCCCTGGAATAGGAAATTCAAGTAAGGCTGTCCCCACTACAAAATTCCCCTCTCAAAATAGCAGGTGTTACTCATTAAAGTGACAAAGAGGATTTTAACTTTTAGCTCTTTAGTGAGTGCTGGGTGTGGTGGTGCACTCCTTTAATTCAAGGGCAAAGAAGGCCTAGGCCAACAGACCTCTGTGAGTTCAAGGCTGCATATTCTACATAGTGAGCGCTAAGCCGGCTCAATGAATTTAATCATGTACAAAGGAGGTATACAAATATTACTGGAAGTAAACATGTCAAAAATAGTTGAAGTATTTACACTATTGAAACTAGTACTTTTTATACTTTAAGAATTCAATTAGAGAAGATAATCATAAATGTGTTTTAGGTTTATATACAAGGATAATCACTAAATCAAAAAGTATTTTGAATTTTCAAAAACAGTAGACAGAATAAATAATCATCACAAAACATAAAGAAATATTCTATTGCCATCAATATCACATTGTAGAATAATATGCATTCAAGTGAAAGTTTTTATGGTATATTGTTAGAGGACAAAAAAAAAGCAAGTCACAGGTCTATGTAGGTATTCTTGGTCTTTTTTACATGAGTCACTATTTTATCCTTGGTTAGTGTTCACTATTGAGCTATAGGGTCATTTTCTGCTCCTGTGTTTTTCAATTTTTACAGTGTCTAATATGCTCAGAATCAAACCTGTCTCTTGAACGTCTGCGACCTCCTTTCAAATTTTTCTCCTTCTCTGTGTCTTGTCTTGAGGTTCTCTGGCTCTTTTTTTTTTTTTTTTTTTTTTTTTTTTATCCTCAAGTATACCAAATTCAGTTTGGCCTTGGAAACTGCTCCTCCACGTTCCCACTTGCAGCTCACTGCAGGGCTGAATCCTTCTCATATCATCCTGCTCAACCTATCAAATCCACAAGGAAGCCTTTTCTGGCCATTCACACTAAACCCACCCCTGCCCACAGTCTGCCTTGCCTTCTTCACATCCTTCTCATTATCTGAAAGTAGCTTGTGTATGTATGTGCGTTTCATTTCATCCCTCTCCTCTCTATATAACGTGTGGTCCTTGGAAACTTGACTGCCCTGTGTATCTTGAATATCCCTGTAGGTAAGGATGAAGAACAATGCCAGACTGAAAAAACCCATTGCGTTGTAACTTGAAAAAGAAACTGAAAGCATAGGATATAGACTAGACCCAGAACTTCCTGCATCTTACCTAGAATATTCATCTTCAGTCATCTTTAAGCTTCCACACTTAACGTTTTGTTAATACCAATTTTTGAGAACCCAGTGTATAAATGACTGCAGGATGTAGGGACAGAAAAAATATGGTGATCACATGTGACCAGCAATTCACACTATTGTAAAACTCAGACAGTAAAAGTAAAGTGTTGACCCAGGTGAGTTCAATTGGAAGGACTTCTTATAAGGTAACTCTGGAATAATTGAGGAAAGCATGAGGGTGTAGTTAGGATGCAGTTTTCTAGGAGAGAAGCATGGGAAAGGACACTCCCTACCTGGAGTAACAGCATCTGCCAGAATGAAGCAAGCTCATTGGGCTTGCCCCAGGAAGATGGCTCTGAATTTTCCTGTAAAAAGGACATGGAATTTGGATATAAAATGTCCCCAAAGTTTCTTGTTTTGAAGCCTTGGTCTTCCATTAGTGGTATCACTGAAGAATGATTGGAAAATGAATATGCCTCACTGATGGATTAAACCACTGGTAAATTCAGAGCAGAATGGTCTACAGGAGGCAGATCCCAGTTGGAGGAAGTATGCCATTAGGCATATGCCTTTGAAAGACAAAGCTTACCCCAGAGTCCCTCTTTCTGTCCCTCTGTGTTTCCTGACTGCAATAAGCAATTTCCTCTACCATGCCCTTCTGTCAGGAGGTTTCTGCCTTGTCACAGACAAAAATAGCAATGGAGCCGAACTAGCATGGACTGAAACCTCTAAACTCTGAAACAAAATAGGCCTGCCTTCCTTAAGTTGATTTTCTCAGAAATTTTATGACAACATTGTTGTGGAATATTTGCTAAAGTGTTTTATATTTGTTTATGCTGTAGAATATTTGTTTAATGACGCAAAGATGTGTTGCATTCTTTTATGCTGCTTTTGTTTAATTCTGTAAAGCTGTGTTACTTTACCTGCCTGAAACACCTGATTGTTCTAATAGCTGGACATCCAATAGGAAGGTAGGAGAGAGAAATAGTTGGGGCTGGTAGCCAGAGAGAATAAATTGAAGGAGAAATCTAGGGAAGAGAGCAAGGAGTGAGAAAGGGAGGAGAGGACTCTGGGGCAGCCAGTCACCCAGCCACAGAGCCAGCCACGGTGTAAGAAGGAAACAAAAGATATATAGAATTAAGAAAGGTAAAAGCCTAGAGGCAAAACACAGTTAAAGAGAAAAGGGATGATTTAAGTTAGAAAAGCTGGCTAGAAACAAGCCAAGCTAAAGCCAGACATTCATAAGGAAAACTAAGTCTCTGTGTATTTATTTGGGAACTAGGTAGCCGGCCTTCAAAGAGAAAAAAAGAAAAGAAAAAAAAAAAACTACACAGCACAGTAAAAGTGTACTAACACAAAAGGATGCTGGCTGACAAAATGTTTTGTTTAATATATTATATCAATTGTATATAACATAAGCTACAATTCTCAGTTTTAAAATATTGTATAATAAAGAATTTATCTTCAATTCCTGGCACGGTTGTGTTTGTTGCTCATGATGGACCTGGGATATCACATATAGGTTTATGGAGACAAAGAGGCTCTAAGTGAGCCTTTAAATATACTTTCAAGATGATAGCTGGCCATGCACAAAACAATAACTGTTAGTAGGGTTAGTAGACTCTGGGTCTCTTTGTGAGAGAGAAAAGATAGGCTAGACTGAGTTCAACAAAATGATCAATGATTTAGTCAATTTATTCTACACAGTGAAATCCAAATAAAAACCCTGCACTATTAAGATTAGGTAGTTGTTCAGGTAAGTGACACACATGATGCCACTTTCTAAGCTCACGGGGACCTCATATTTGAGCATTCCGAAATACCGTTCCATATGTCTTCATCTGGCATCGTTTATAATAAAAAGTGTAATCATCAATTAAATAATGTTTATGCCCTGTGAACCATCCTGGTGAATTATTGAGACGAAGAAAGTAGCGAGAACCCTTGAATGCACAGGCAGTTGGCCAGAAATCCAGGTACCGTGGGAGTTCAGAAGATACAGCTGGGGGTTGAAGTGAGGGAAGGGCAAATTGGCCCTTGACCTAGGAAGTTTCCCTTACCTCCACGTAGTGACTGTGAGATCTCCATTGTGCTCTGTGCAGAAAACCTTGGCTCTGCATGACCTTAGAGCACACGTCATTATGTACTAGCCTATCAGAAATTTTAAAAATAGTTTTGTTTCTAACATACTGATTTGTTGAGATTTATACCATAAACTGTTCTATCACAAGCCACAAGTAAGATTTAACCACAAGCAAATTTAACTTGATCTGGTATCACTCAGAAGCAGAGAAAATGAATAAAATGCATTTCTGGGGTCTGTCAGATGAAAGGGAAGCCTTCATCTTTGAGAGGCTCTGCATGTCCTGGGGTATTATTTCACAAATTCAGAATTTCTCCTGAAAAAAAAAAGTGATTTTTTTTCTTAACATTGCTTAAATTAAAAGAAATAGAATCTACATGATGCCTATTTGTGCCAAAATATGTATGAGAATGGAGATAATCTGAAGATATGTATATTAAAGCAGTATTTTCAAATCTGTAATGTATTATTTCATGTATTTATGTACCACCTGTACTCAAAATGGGAATATCAAGTAGTTTAAAGAGAAATAAGTGGGAAAGTTTTAACAAGGAACCAGTTGACTACAGGACTCATCTTTTTTTTTTTCATGTTGCTTATTTCAGTGAAAGGTACAAACACTTTCTTTCATTTTCTTAATGTGGTAAAATGCAGAGAGTTTGTCTGACTCTTCTGAGGAAGGTAGTTTTTATGTTCTTATCAAAGATCCTTGGCTGTTTGTGAAAATGCCACAATTGCACCTCTAAAAAAACTCAATTTATTTTTTACTTTTTCTTTGTAAAATGCCAAGGTTAAGAAACACCTAACTCAAAATACAGGTATGAATTTAAAATATAGCATGCTAGAGCAAAGGATGTACAGACTAAGATTAAGGTAGAGGGTTGGATCCTTACAAGAGTCCCTACAGGATGTGGATCAAGAAATATGACTATCAATGTTTATCTAATGTTGTGGAATGTTTACTTTGAAAGAAAGGAAAGTAGATAAAGAATAATCAAATCTTCAAGCAAATCTGAATCCTCTGCGCAACAGCACAGCATTTAACGTCTATGAGGATGCCAAAGACAACCGAGAGGAATCTGACTTGGATAGCGCAGCTCTCATCGACAGCCAAGGAACAGAGTGGATTCTGCATGAGGAGACTGCACAGGATCAGGACTTTGCCCCTAGCTATCAGAGAAGAATTCCCCCCCACACACACACACTTCTTTCACTTGCTAACCTCTCTTGAATCTTTCTAAGTGCAAGCCAAGCCTACTGGTCCCATGACCTCAGCACAACAAACACCTTATCCTATCTTTACAGTTTATAAAGACAATGTTTAAAACAATGGCTAAGTACTGTCAAAGTCTGTATGGTAAGCATAGTCATTTGTTATTTAATTTAATATTAATAATAATATCTCTATTAGGTAGCAGCATCCGTTCTATTTTTTACAAAAGTAATGGAGGAAAGGGGCTAAATCGCTTGCTTGATACTAATGACTATTGGCCTGAAGGTATAGCCCAGCAGTAGAAAATTTGTCTAGCATGTAAGAGGACTTGGACTTGACTCCTAGAAGAGAAAACAGACAATCAGAAAGATATCTTTTTTTATTGATTTTTATTGAGCTCTACAATTTTGTCTGCTCCCCTCCCTGCCTCTTCCCTCACTTCAACCCTCTCTCAAGGTCCCCATGCTCCCAATTTACTCAGGAGATCACAGGGGTAACAGAAAAAGACAAGATATCCAGAAAGATATCTTAACAGCTACTAAGGAGCAGAACACAGATATGAACCTATACCCATCACAATACCTGTGGGCAGAAAAGGTGCTGGAAATCCATTTCTAGACGATGCTCTCTTATGCTTTTAGGTCCCTAACTAAAATCCAATTTAAATAACTGGGTGTGGGTTTTAAGGAATCAATATACATGCACGAATATATAAAATCAGTCCATTTGGTCTTTTTTAGAATACCAGTAACTACCACCCAAACCTAATGCTACTTTTTCCAGTCCCTTCCTTTTATGTATAGAATATCTGAAAAGGTGAAAATGTGAACATCAGAACAATGAATGAAATAATAAAATAAAAACATAAATTATAAATCTATTGTTGGAAGCCATCTTTGATGCTATGTTTCCAACATCACATGCATATTCTATAATTATATGTGTTTTGAATCTAATTTGCTTCCAAATGAGGTTGAATATTTATCTTTCGAAGCACTTAATTAATTATTTCTTTCTTAGCTTGTTTAATAACTATATAGTTTACATAAAATCGGTACATTCATATCCTATTATACTAATTTTCTTAGTCTTATGATTAAACACTTTCTTAAAGATCAAATGATATTTTAAGTTAAGGAAAATTCACTTACACAGCAAGGCCCCAAAAGACATCAGCCATTCTCTTATAGTTTTTAGTTGCTATATTGCTGTTCTTTAGCTTAGAGCACTCAGAAGGGGGTCTGTGGAGGGGAGGGATTGGGAATTTGTATTGGTATATTTTAAGTAATAATAAAAAAGAAAGAAAAAGAATGGAAGAACAGAAATATCCGATCCAGGAAGCTCTCTGTTCTGCCATCCTAGCTACAACAAACAGAGTTTAGCGTTCTGTGAGAGACCTTGTTTCCAGGCACTAAGACAGAAAGCAAAGGAGCAAGACACATGACGTCATTCTCTGAATTCCACATACACATGTATGAATGAATACCCATACACATATGTATGTACACCACACAACACATGCATGCATGGAGAGAAAAAGAGAGAATCAAGGGGGAAGGCATTTGAGGAATGATACTGAAAAATGACCTCCAAATGCACACACACACACACATACACATCTGTATACACATAAACAGCCATTCACAAAACATCTAAATATTCTTGCACATCTAATACAGGGAGAGATATGAGAGGGAGAAGAGGGAAAGCGGGGAAGGGAATGAAAATCTTCTGTCACTTTTATAAAATGTTGCTCAGGTTCCCTCTTCAATACATAAACTTCCTAAATTTCTTCCATCTGGAAGGAGTTGAATTAACTGCATCAGGTCAAGGACAAATCGATGCTTAGTTCAGAGGAAACTTCAGTCCCCTGGATTATCTAACATTACACATTAGCGTTCATTCTGAAACAGTAATCAACTTTAGCAAAATAATAATGTTTAGCAGAGCACTGCTTTACACAAACTTCTTCATTGCAGCCAACGGGAGAGCTCTGGGAAGGAGACTGCAAGACAACCGTGCTCCGCTGGGTGTGTCCAAAGAAACAGAATAGTGAGTGGCATCAGGACGACTTAGATTAATAGGAGTAAAATCGAGGATGCTATAAAGCAAGAACAGCACCTCTGAGAATATTATGAAAATGTGATTTTACCCTCTGCAGAGGAGAAGCATGCTTATTATTATGCTAATCTTAGGGTAGAATAAAATGATCAGAGAGGAATGGCATAAAGACTCTCCTTGTAGTACTCTGCTAAGGAATGTGGATTGGTGCCTTGAGATGAGAAGGTGGGAAGTCATTCTAAACTTTCCGGTTGTTGATGTAATTGCTATGCTAAGTCTCCTTTAGACTCTTAGAAGACAAGAATGGGATGGACATAGGTGGAAGTGGCTGACATTGGGATGAGAGTATTTTCATATCCAAATTTTTTTTTCCAGGAGCAAAGAAATAGGCTTTTCAATTTGCAAATAAGAACTTTGCTACAAATAACTCAACACAAATTCAAAATAAATTGTTCAACCCTTACACAGGACTTTAGCAAATTGAATGAGATATAACTAGTCATTTCTTTGGTAGTCTCTGAGATGAATGAAAAGGCACAGCTTGAACATTTTTGTCGGGCCTCAAGAGTCTTGGTAAATATTCTATAAGCGGTGAACGTTCGGCATTATCCCCAGTCACAATCATGTCAGATGTTACACATCCAACTCTCATTCCCTGGCACATAGTAAAAATAAAAGGGAAAGCATCCTTCTCTTTATGAAAATAAGGGCAAAGAAGGTAACTACTCTGACAGACTATCATTTCAAAGATGGCAGGCCAAATAGTTTTCCAGTGAGGAAAAGTGCATTAAAATGGCAAAAGAATGGCAGTGTGAATTGATCATATTCTGATTTCCCCACACTCAGCTAAACTGGAATTCCACTTCATTCACAATTTCAGGGGAAAGCTGAGAGATGTAACCTCTGCAGTAGTTAGTGGCAACTTTCTATGAGATTGGAAATGTATTCACTCTTAAAATATTGAGTCACTAAGCCTTTCAACTGCATTCCAAAAGTCTGCCAGGAACATTTCAATCAAGGGTGTGTGAATGCGACAGCCAGACCATTTCGGCTAAAAAGCTTCTTACAGAATTATGTTGGTGAGCACAGTGCCCTCCAAATGACCTCACATGTGGTCATGGGATTAAGTCACAAGAAACCTACACATAGTTGATTCTTTTCCCAAAAACAACAATAAGGGAAAGGAAGAAAGAAAGAAAGAAAGAAAGAAAGAAAGAAAGAAAGAAAGAAAGAAAGAAAGAAAGAAAGAAAGAAAGAAAGAGAAGTCGAGTATCGAGTTCCCAGAAAGAATGCTAAATTACTCCTTCCCCCAATGGAGTGATTCCCTTTCATTTCTGATAGGAGTGATGCCTATTGACCCCTGGGGTGTTATCCTTCTTGCTGTTCATGCAGTATTTTCTTTAATCTCTCAGATCAAAGATTGGTCAATAAAAATCATCTCTTCTTTTGAGGGGAGCAAACAAACTGCACTCCGTTCTATGGTAATTGTAAGTGCTCACAAAATTCTATGGAAAAGTCTCCCCATGTGCTGTTATTAAATTGCCAATGGAAAAAAGAAAGGGAAAAAAAAGTGTTTTCTGTTCGGTAAGCCCATTTAAACCATACAGAATTTTCCATGTTGAGAACATATTCCTTTTCCTGAGCTGTTTTTGTTGTTTACTTTTCCCCCTTCTTCCTAAAAAATTTTAAATGAATTTTGAATCAGTGAAAGATCTCTTACCAATGACCCTGAACACTGAAGTCCAATTTTTCTGCAGAAAAAAATTACATGGAGGTGTCATTTTGAAAAAAGAACATCAATATAAATGACAGCCTCAATATGAACTGCCCTTTGCAATAAAGGAAACATGCCTCAATCCCAAATGAAAAGGACAACTTCTTGGCGAAAGTGTAGGCCAGTTGTTTTCTCTATTAAAGTTTGGGCCACTTGGCTAAGTAGTAGCAAGTTTCAGTATAAGATGGAATAACATCTACTTTTTGCTAGGCGACAATTAGTTGTAACTAGATCCAGTTCCTTGATTTAACTCACGGAGCCTAGGGGCCACTCCTGGGAAGTCATAGCTCTTCTTGGTTGTAGCTAAGTTGGCTGGTATTGATTTACCAGGACACAGTTTGCTAATTCCAAACCATGAAGCTTTTATATTTTTATGTCAATCTCTTTGTTGCTTCTTATAATAAAAACATTAGCTTTTTCCTGGTGTATCTTTAAAGTGGTTTTACATACTTAAAAAGAAAAGACATTTTATGGTTAGCAGATAGAATTCTGTGTCCATACATGGGGGATAATTATTCAAGGAACACCACTATGATGAAAACAGCATATAGACACTGTTCATGAGGGATAGGAACCCCAAAACAACAATTCCATGACTATCTTTGCTCAAAACCTGGAATGACAGCAGAGTTCTACTTCCTGTTCTTCTCTTCCTCTTACTCTTGTCAGGAAGCTACATCTGAGGTCCTGAAAAGAGGCCCCTGGCCCCTGGACACCAGATCCTTCCCTTCCCCACTCTTCACCCCAGTTTCTGTCATAGTCTGTTAAAAAGCCTCCAGACTGGTACCCCAATGCTGTGCATCCTGGGCACTGCCCTGCTATGCTGGAGCTCTGCCCTCTTTCTTTTAAACCTATAATAAACTTCTTTCTAAAACTCAGCCTTTATGATCATTGAATTTTATTTTGAGACAAGAACTGAAGAACTCCTGGTTCAGAGCAGCGTTGGTGGATGTCAAGGTTTTCAGGACCCTATGCTCCCTCTCTAAAGCTCACCAAGAACCAATAAAGGCTCCAGTGAACTCAGACACCCCAAGATGTCCTACATTAATTAGAAGCAAATAATGATCATTTTCAGTGTTATGGAAGAAAGATGCTAGTTATTCATGCTAGCTGTTCTAAATACCAATAGCTATTATACAGAATGTCTCAGAAGAAAAGAAGTAACTGAAGTAATGAAATCCTAAGTCCATTAAATATAAACATATTAGGATCAATTCCTAAAGACACCCATACAATTTCTATCCAGCTTTACATTTTTATGTATTTAATGTTCCATGAAAAGAGACCCTACTTGTAATTTTTATTTCATAAACTAATTTTTAGTAACATTTTAGTCTAACAGGATAAATTTTTAACCTATTATTTTCTAGAGCTATTTTCAAACCAAATGACAGCCTGGCAAGGAGCTCAGCAATAGAGTGCTTGTCAGACAAGCATGGAGAAGGAACTTTCCTGCCTGGTGTGCATGTGGAAATCCAAACACAATAGTGCACATCTGTGATCCCAGCGCTGGAGAGACAGAACACAACAGCCCACAGGAGCTAACTCATTGGCTATTCCAGCCCACCAGGAAGCTTCAGGCTCAGGGAGAGACACTGTCTCAAAACAACAAAAAGCAAAACAAGCACAAAGAAACAAAGGCAACGATGGATTGAGGGAAACACCCGAGGTCCTCCTCCAGTCTCCAGATACACACATAAATGTGTATCCACACACCCTAACATAGAAATAACATACACCCACATATGTGTTTTTGAAAATGAGAATGTACATTTAAAGTGGCCAGAGGGATAAGATTCACTAGCCCCCAAGAACCATCATTACTTACCTGCAATTTGAGAAAATAATTCATTAAAATTCTCCATTCTTATAAACCAGAAGCTATGATTTTGACAGAAATATAATCAAGAGGAATGACTTCAAACTGTGTGAGAGTTGAGTTAAAATCTCAAATTCATGACTTATCCTTACATATTCCTTGTATTTGCTGGGTTTTGCTTTCTTCTTCTACAGAAATGGAACTTTAGAACATGTTTCCTGGTGGTGTTTGTAGAAATTAATAGTGCACCTGAAATCCCTATAGCACTCTAGGCTTAATGTGAACTCAATAGATAGTTTGCATGTACTGATCACTTGCTTTTGAGAGGTCTGTTGTGGCTGCTTTTCCCACAGCTACTCTTTGGAACTTCAAAGTAATCTTATGAGGTGGACTTAAAACAGCCACATTTACCAAGAACCAGCAGAGAGCTTGAGTGGTCCAATCCAATAAGTGGCAGAGGCAGGTTTTGAACACGCAATGTCAAGGGCTTGACCTCTTGATCATCATAAAATATTGTCTCTTTACTTAACAAAGGAATCTAACTTGTCAGCTATCTGTGCTAATGTGTATAGCCCTGTTGAATAGAAAGCACTTGAGGTTTGCATTCTCTTAGCTAAGGGTCAAAGCCTGGGTTAGGCCTTCACTGTTGATAGACACATGGGCAGGCCATTGAGTGTCTTTTTTATTTTTTACTTTGTTATAATATGAGTAATGATCTCTAAATGCAACAGAGAAAACCACAAAAGATGATAAATATGAATATATTATATGAAGGTGGTATTTTACTGGGATATGCTGTACTGTGAGAAAAATATATATTGCACAATGTATTTCAGATTGTTCTGTGATTGCAAAGACATATGGTTTTCAGGCTGACTTCTAAACACAGAATCTTCAAGACACTTCTAAAGAGTCTAAAGGCTTCTGAACTATCCCATCTCAAGCAACCAGGGCTTATTGTCTTTATTCTGTCACCAAGAATGAAATTTATTAAGAATCCAAACTTAAAAATATTTAAAGCCTCTTAATTTTATTGTCTTTATGTTTTAGTAAAAACTGAGCTATTCAATGAAAAAAACAACTGGTCCCATCAAATGCTAAAGACATTTATAGATGCCTTTAATACCCAAGTAACCTTATCTTTGGGATTATAGAAAAACAATACATTTAAGTTTTCAAAAACTTTAGTTAAATGATTCTTATACAAAATGCCAGTATGTTGGATGGAGGGCAATGTTGAAGACTGTTATAATTCACTAATCTGACTAGATTGCAGAGATACAAATTAACCACTAGAAACAATTGCTGTGGATGACTGCATCTCAAAATGCAAATTACAGGTACTTCCGAGAAGAGAGGGAGAGAGAGAAAGAGATGTAGTACCATTGTTAAAGATTCTATAAGGCCAAGTAACTGGACCTCAAGATCAATTCAATATACCAGAACCAAATTATCTTGGTCTATTTCCTGTCCTGTTCAAAGCCATACATTGTTCCTACCTCTCTCTGACCTAATATCTGTGTAAATACCAATACCCAACAACATATCCTTAACATAGCACTAGCTTTCATCAAACCAAACACTAAGAAGAACGCCATCAGATAGCCTTTGGAAGGCATAGGAGGTGCCCCCTGCTTTGCATTGACCTGCCTATCTGTGACATCGAACAGCATATTTGGGGATTACTTGGACTTAGGGTTTTCTTTGTTAGCCTAGTAATAAAAACCATATGTAGTTACTTCTACAGTGAAACATAATATTTGAGAAAAAACATGAATCTATGTTGTAGGGCCATGAGTGTTCACATTTGGCTCTAGGAAAAAAAAAAAAAAACTCTATTCCCCCTTGAAGTGAGAATTGCTTTTGGGTCAACACAGGTTCCTCACCCATCCAATGATATATCTGAAACACTTGTGAACATTTAACGAAGCCCTGTGGCAACCCTTCTACAAAAATCATATTCACTATAAAACAAAATTTAATAATACAGAAAAGTACAGAGAATATTTTAAGATACTTTGGGATGTTTAACAGTTTTTTATAGTTTCATTTAAATGTATAAACAAGAATCTATGAGTTATAACTTGAAAAATATGATTTTCTGAACATAAAGCTGACACATACTTTGCCACAGAAAAAAGTTGGTTTATACAGAAAATAAGAAGACAAACTATCTAATCCAGAATCTGGGTTGAACACCATAATTAGCAATTGGTGTAATTTCTCAAAACAATGTCTTCTCTACATTTTAAAAATTAATTGAAGTCATTTGTCGATTCTAGTTATTAAAGATAGCTATTTAGTCATCCAGAAATCTGAAAGGGAAAGAAAGCTAAGGTGTGGGTACTACTGGATAGTCTTCAAACTGAAGCAGAAACTCATGATTCAGCTTATTTAATGCAGATTTAAATATATAAGATTTGAATATTTAAGGAAGCAAGTGATCAATAAGACTGAATTAAAGGGTCATCTTATTATATTGCTCCATTCAACTCTGCACTTGACAAACAGACAAAGGGACTTGGGGTGGGGGGCGGTGTCTAAGAATGACTTTCTCTAGTGGACTTGGCTGTTTCTGGACCTGGCTCTACTATTCAAACCTATGGTCGCTAAAGAGTCCTCTGGTAGCATGGAATACACTGAAAATCCACAGGGTAAAGTCATTAAAGAACTCGCCAAGATGAAAAAGAAAAAAATTCTTTATTGTCAGCCCAATAGAACAAGTACCACAAACATTCTCCACAACTATTTCAACATATTCGTTTCTAATGCAGCATTTGGGGTAGTGGTCTTGAGGCATGCACCAGTCCCTTTCATACTTTAATGAGTGCACAGATAACTCTTGGATCCTGTTCCAATGCAGCTTCTGATTCAGAAGTTAGAGATGAGATTGGAATTTCAATCTCCTACAAACTCCCAAGCCATCAGGATGACCCTGGTCCCAGGGTCTGGGATTCGTCTAAGTCCCACACCAATCCATGCCACAGCCAGATGCTTACTGTTTTTAATTAGTTCTCTATTACTGTGATCCAAAATCCACAGCCAAGGTAACTTACAGAAGGAACAGTTTATGTTGCCTTACAGTTCCAGAAGTTTAGAGGCCGTGATGGCAGATCGAAGGCACACCAATAGGAGTGGAGTGCTGAGGTCTCCCCTTTTGAACAAGTTAGAATGGCATGAGACTTTAAACCTCAAAGCCCAAGCTCAGTGATGTGCATTCTCCAAAAAAGACACTTTCCTAATCCTCCCCAAAGGCATTACCAGCTGCTGGCCAAGCACAGAAATACCTAAGCCTATCAAGAGCACCACAGTTAAACCACCACACTGGGCTTTGGTTGGGTGTAGCCCGTAGGGATCTGGGTCAGGGAACACCTTTTTGAAAGAGTAAGAAAACATCTGCCTACTTTCTCGAAAGTGATCGTGACTGATTTGCTACTTGTGAAAAGCATATACAAACCATATATTGATCACATGTTTTCATTTTCATTATTTTTTGTATCATCTGCACGGATTGATTCTGGCATCCCTGCTCCTTAGTCCACACATAGATACATTTTAATACCTGGTCCCCAGACATGGCATTGTTTGGGGACATGGTGAGGTCTTGCTGATGGGAGTTTATCACTAGGAGCAGGAATTGGAAGGCTGCAGAGCAGTCCTGATTCTGCATCTGCATCTAGTTACGATTCATGGAGCTCTACGACATGAGATTACCCAATAGGGAAACTTCATCATGCCTTCTTCACCTTGGTGAATGGAAATTCCCCAAAACCTGGGGCCAGAAATAATTCTTTTTCCCATTAAGTTGTTTCTATAAGATATTTTTGTTACATTGACAAGAAAATTAACTGGCACAGAAAAATGATACCAGAGGATAAGGAGTATGACTGCAATAATCCTGACTGTGTCGTTCCTGGCCCTTTGGTTTATAGAACGGATAAGGAAGAGTTTGGGGCTGTAGCCTGAAGAAGCCTTAGAGTTCTGTTACCACTTTGATGGGCTGTTCTGTCAGGAACTGGGAAGGCCAGAATGCTGATGGGAATGTGTGCAATAAAGAAGAACTCTTGCAGTTTCTGAGGGGGAAGGAAGACTCGGTGATTTATTTTTATCTTTATTTATTTATTTAAGTCTAGAAGCCATTTATGACACACTTCAGAAAAAAGAATTTGGCTATTTTTTTTCCTGGGTCCTGAAAGCTGCAGTGGGAATGGATTCAAAGGTGATGGACTAATTTATCTGGTGAAGTAAACTTCAAGACAGCATTGTGGACAGGTTGTGGCATGGTTATTAGTGGGTGCTGTTTTAAATCCAGGTTGACAGTGACAGTTTAGAACAAAAAGCAGAGTAAAATTATGTGAAGAACACAGAGATTAGTAAGGATGGAACAGGTCTGTGCTAAGACATCCTCTGTCAAGACGACATAAGCTAAAGTCAGTTAAGAGGCAGGAACTTCAATTAAGACAGTGCCTCCAAAAGGTCTGACTGTAGGCAAGCTTAACGAGCATTTTCTTAATTAGTGATTGGTGGGAGAAGGCCACTGTAGGTGGGGCCACCCCGGGCTAATGGCACTGGGTTCTATAAGAAAATAGGCTGAGCAAGCCACAAGAAGCAAGCCAATAACCATCATTCCTCCACGATCTTTGCATCCTGTTCATGCACTGTTTGAGTTCCTGTCTTGACATCCTTTGATGAACTGTGATGTGGAGGCATGAGCTGAATAAACCCTGTCATCCCCAAGTTGCTTTGGTCGTGGTGTTTGATCACAGCAATAGTAACAGGTAAAGACTCTGCAATTATTAAATGCTACCTCTATTAAATAAAACCACAGAAACAACAGAAAGGGGGCCTTGATGACTAGACCCCACTCACCTCTGGTTCCATGTAAAAATCTGATTTTTTTTTTTATTTAAAAGCAAAGTCATTCTGGACAAGTGCTTCTCCTGGGTCAGCTGCTCAGACATTCAAAGGAAGCTGCAGCAGTGGTCCAAGAATGTACGGCTATATCTTAGAGTTATCAGCAGAAGATGCTATCATCTGATATGGCACTAATTTGCAGGCATGTATAAGAGAGAACATTTGCAACAAAGATTACACTATAGACACTTATACCAGAGTAACAGGTAGAAACTAATGAAGCCTGTCTGTTTGTAGCAAAGTGTTAGGAATCTGCTCCAGAGACTGCACAGAGTCCTAAGAGCCCAGGGATCTTGCACTGGGGTGGGGGCGGAGCCTAAACTGCAGTGGAGACTCCCAGATGTCAGTAATACCAGAAATGTGAATGGCTGTTGAGGAAAGGTACAGAAATTTGAATGGAAGTGTTCTAAGAGATAGTCCATGTGGACTCTATGGGTTGAGCTGCCCAAGCTTGTTGGAGTTCACACCATGCCGCTACATGCTCCAGGTGCTGGATAAAGAATGCGTACTTTAATACTGGCCCTGCTGAGTTCCAGTCCCTCTTGGCTCTGATTTCTCCTCCACGTGCTTCTTTTCCTCCACTTTAGAATTGGAAAACTGACTCTGTTAATTAGGATAGGACCTTGGTAACATTCTTCCTGATTGTTCAGAAGTTTGCCTTTGGTCTCAAAAAAGACTTTGGGCTTTTTCACCAACATCAGGACTGTAAAGATTATAGAGACTGTCGAAGTTTGACTGAAGAAATTTTACATTATGAGGTCAATGGGGCAAGTGTTACAACCTGAACATGAAATATCTTCAACAGACTCAAGCTTGAACACCTGTTCTGGGGCTCTTGACGTGAATTTTGGAAGCTATAGGAACCAACTGAGGGAGGCAAGTGGAACACTCAAGTTGAGTCCTTCAGGGCTGTAGCCTGTTTTATTTTTCATTTCATTCTGTATTTCCTGGTCCACAGTCATGATGTGTACAAGCTTCAATCATATCACTTACCATCACAATGCTGTTCTCTACCTAGTATTGAAATCCCTTCAAATTGTGCACTTAAATCCTTCCTTCTACCTTTAAATTAATTTTGTCATATATGTAGACACAGTGCAGAGAGAAGTAACAAGGATGTTTTCATAAGAAGGAGAAGCAGCAGCAAGGACAGCTGACTCTTAATGAAGAGTTTAATGGTTTAAACCAGAAATGGAAAATAGAATGTACTGAATGAGATTTGTTTCCATAGTGAATATTACATACATTGTAAAAGGGGAGCTGCCTGGTAAATTATAAGAAAAACCACTCTCAAGCTGTATTCAAAGCTAACTTTTTACTGCTCTTTGATTTAATGCAAAATTGTCAAATGATATTAGGAACTTAAAACTGTGCTTCAAACAGGTGTGTAGACATTTCCTGGGGGAGTCCATGCCTGGGGCCAGGCACAGATGGCTGTCAATGATCCTGGTCAGCACTAAAATTCCTGTTGCATGAAAACCAAAGCAGAATATAATTTATAAAACATAACATATGAAAGCAAACAGGAAAGAAGTTCATTTGCAAATGTTCACTGGCCAAGAATAGCAATAAACAAAAACTACCTAGCAATGTAGGATGATACTCCCTGAGGCAGATGATTACATATAAGCGTCATAAATTGGTTTCAGAACTAGCTCTGCTCTCTAAGCCATTATAACTACATATTCTCCTCCCTAGATTGAGGGGGGATCGGTAAAATGCTCCCTTGAAGTTCCCATCATGGTAATTTAGAGGTGGCAATGCCTCTAGTGTCACTTGGAACCAACAGGTATCATCATTCTTGAGCTGATAGGTCAGAATGACTGCTAAGAAATGCCCAAGTCTTCAGGGTTTCCATCAGGCAACATCCTATAGGTATTAACACATTCTAGAGCAGTGGTTCTCAACCTTCCTAGAGCTGTGATGCTTTAATACAGTTCCTCACATAAATAAAATAAATAAAATTATTTTCTTGTTACTTCATAACGGTAATTTTGCTACTGTTATGAATCATAATGTAAATATCTGATATGCAGGATATCTGATAGGGGACAACCAAAGGGGTCATGAGCCAAGGATTGAGAATCACTGCTCTAGAGCATATTAAAACCACTGTGGGTTATTGTATTGGTTGGCAAACTGAGACCAATTTTTTTTGTTTGTTTATTTGTTTTTTTGTTTTTTTTCGAGACAGGGTTTCTCTGTGGTTTTGGAGCCTGTCCTGGAACTAGCTCTTGTAGACCAGGCTGGTCTCGAACTCACAGAGATCCACCTGCCTCTGCCTCCCGAGTGCTGGGATTAAAGGCGTGTGCCACCACCGCCCGGCCTGAGACCAATTTTTATACTTATAATTATTATGCAAAATGTATAGACTCAGAGATCTTAAGCATTTCTACATGTTGTTTTGCCTTAATGGTCTAGACAAATTGAACTCCAATTTTGAATTAATCTCTATCTCTAAAATGGCATCCAGTAAGTTTGATTCTAACAATATGTGCTCGAAGGTTGTATAAACTATCTTCTATGTGGACGGAGATTCTTAAAGAATAGCAATCCCTGACCCTGAACTCCAATTCTGATCGTTGCTCAGCTTCTTGGAAATGTGTGGTGTGAAGAAGCCTGAAAGAAAGACTAGATGATTTTAGCAACCTATAAGGTACTGAAATAAAGCAAAATGAGAAGAGCTGATGGGAATTCTAAAGGTCTTAATTCCTGCAAAAAAGAGATTCTTGGACATTAGAGATACAGAGTAGTTCTGGGTGGCTTGGACCAAGATGTCAACTTCAGGTCAAAATCTGAAACACTTAATGCTACTATGGATCCTTTTACGGTCCCCTCAACTTTCCTCCCTATGATTTAACAGCTTCTGATTTTCCTTTGTGAACCAGTAGGTGAATTCTCATTTTTTTTTCTCCAAATGACTATGTGATTACACATTGAGAGAAATCATTTGTTCATCTCTTATGTATCCAGCACACTTTTACTTCATTACAAGTAATGATCTAGATATAGCTAGAGGATATATTTCAAATGAATTCCTGCTTTATTTCTTTCATCACTGATTCTTAGAAAGTCATTGCACACTGTTTTTAAGTAGAGTTTATATTAATTGTAGAAATGGTGTATTTAGCCATTAATACTTTTCAGTGAACTCCAGGCTTTGTCTATGGCACTGATTTCTCATTGTCCTAATACCTTAAGCTAAACAAACAAATTGGTCCCATGATATGAATGGTAAGAGAAGAACAAAGATTCCCGATTAGTAAAATTAATATCCTAGATAAACAAAATGAAAGCCAGATATATAATCAGGTACTTAAAATATTCTGTTACCTGTTCAACCACAAAAAGCAGCTCCCTCCATTACTAACAGAGTTCACCCATTACCTCAACAATTATATTAATGGAAGCATGATTTAAGGCACATGAATGCCTAATGACTTATTTGTAATGTTATATGTATTTATAAAGCAAATATAGCATATGTGAGTGCCTGTATATGCTATCAGTAAATGGCATCTAAAATTTATATTTTATATTTTTCCTGAAAAAATAGAAGCCACTTATGAGATGATATCCAGGTTTATTTTTTTAAACAAAGCACTCAGATACTAAAAAACTGAATACTTCATAAAGAAAATAGGTTGCTCACTCCTAAAATTGCCTCTAATGTTAGCTGAATATTAATAAAATCCATAAACCATTAGTACATTATAGCTGCTTTGTTCTGAATTACATAGACCTTTTATGTTTATTCCTCAGTGAAAATGCATAAAAAAATGAAATCTACTCTAATTGTACTCTCTGAAGATAGCCAGTAAAATCATTTCTAGCAGCTATAAATCAATTGTAGTATTAAAATGACCTGCCAGGTGCATCTTCTGGGTATCAGACTAATTAAGGGAATGTATTAATTGCAACTATTCATCAACACCACCAACGTTGTTAGGTAACCCTTACGATGAATCTTCTTGCTGTATTATCCTGCAATAAAACTGTGTTTTTTAAAAAAAAAATGCAAAGAATAAAAAGGAAGAGAGAGGAAAGCTGGAAGAATAGCTTCTGCTCCTGATTCACAAGGGTCTTCAACAGTAGCAAGGTGTCTTATGGAAAATTCCAGAATTCTTCAACTCACCCTCATGCTGTCTCTAGTATATTGTTTTGTAAAATAATTATAATATTTCCAAATAAATTCTAGGCTTTCTAAGACCTGGTTATTTCATAGCTTTTTGTTAAATAATGATATATCTTCATGTTTCTCTGTGTGTATATATATATACACACACATATATAAATATATGTATATTTCCACAATATTCAGAGTATAAATGTATGTATATACATATAGGTCTTGTGCATAAAAGACAGCATTGCCCTAAAGCGCTCTCTCTCTCTCTCTCTCTCTCCCTCTCTCTCTCTCTGTGTGTGTGTGTGTGTGTGTGTGTGTCCTTCCACAGATGAGAGTCAATTAAGCTGTAATGGGTAATTAGTATCAAAAGAATGTCAGAAAAATGTAGGTTTTGATCTTCAAGTAGTAAAGTGAGTAGGCTTTTGAAATTAATTTCAAATGACGGTCATATCGTTACTATATTTTCCATTCCTCAATGGAAAAAAGAAATGTAAAATCTTGGAAATTTTTACACAACATCCACTGTTTTCTTTGTAAACCAAATTCTTAGGGAGCAGTAAGAGGCTTTCTCATTCTGAGATAACTCCTTAACTCACTTTTTCCTTGTGGTAATAGATTTCTCAAGTTTGGCTCTCTTCAATACCATAACTAATATGAATCAAGAGATGATATAGATTCTGAATGGGCCCTGAGTTTCCCTGACTAATCAGCCTCCAAACTGGGTCTGAGTGCTTAACAATATGGCTCCCTTTAGACAAGCCCCTGACAAAACCTGCCTGCCAGAAATGTTCCCAATGTTTGCATTATTCCAAGTGCGGAAGATTGGCTTTGGATGGGGTTTTTAAGGTAACCCTTGCAGCCTCCACATCACCTGCTCTCCCTACACTGTGGAGAGAGAGAAATTAAGTCAGTGGAATAACTATAGTTAATCATGGCAAAAGGCAATGTCTGAACAATAGGAAAGAGAGACAGCCATTCACACACCATTGCCCCACAGGAATTATAGGCTTTTACTTGGTACTGACCAGTCAGACTGTAGCTAAGTCTTCTCATGCATGGTTAAGGTTTTGAAGAAAGAAAAGAAACTTGCACCATCTTTACCAGTCATCTTAAGTCTAAGCAGTTCTATTTTATCCATAAAATAAGGAAATTGGAAATAAATTAATAAGCTACAATGTGGGAATCCCCTCTGTATGCTGTCATTTCCATTAATGAATAAAGAAACTGCTTTGGCATGATGATAGGGAAGAACATAGGTAGGCAGGGAAGACAGAACTGAATGCTGGGAGAAAGAAGGATGGAGACAGAGACACTATGCTGAATCTTTCCTGGTAAGCCACACCTGCATGGTGATATACAGATTACTAGAAATGGGTTAAATTAAGATGTAAGAGTTAGCCAATAAGATGCTAGGGCTAATAAGCCAAGCAGTGATTTAATGAGTATAGTGTCTGTCTGTGTGGTTATTTCGGGACTATGTTAGCAGGGTGGCCAGGAACTACGCAGCAGGACAAACAAGTGGGCCTTTCTTTTACAAGGCTGTATGTAGAACTTCCAGTTTTTGTGAGTAAACTCTTCACTGTAGGCAGGAAAATGCAGAGTTAAAATCCCACACTAGGAACTGAAGCTATCAATTCATACCTGTTGAGGGCTGCAGACCCCTGGTTCCTTGACTTTCTTTGCCTGCCTCAGACCCTTTGCCTGCTGGAGTGAACGAAGCAAAACAACTTGCTTACCTGTGCCTGCAGCTGCTCTGAGCACGAGAGCTTAATGACAGGAGAGTGGTTTCTGGTGGGCCTGCGACTGAAAGATCCTGAGAGATGGGGCGTGGCCAGAGCCTTATACAAGCTGCCCCTGAGCACAATAAAACTGGCATTCTTGTATCAAGGGTGACCCATGTCCCAGTGTCTCTGTGTCTGTCTGTGTACTTGTGTTTTTAAATCTCCAGGCTCTTGTCCGAGACTCGCATACCAACCTATAGAGGCATGGGCACTACAATACCTGTTCTCATTTCACTGCGAGCTAAGACAGAGAAGCAGACAGTAGTGAAAGCAGCTCTCATGTTCTCACAGCCATTGTTCCACAGGCTCTGGCTAGAGTCGGCCATCCAGGAAATCCCTATTACTGGAACCACATTCCTCTCAGCTGTCCTGCTTTCTCCAGGCAGCTCTGAGTACATGGGCAAATGGATCATCTTTTAAAAGGCAGTCAATCATCTGAAGTTTGAAGAGTGGACAGAACACTGATCTGAGTTTGTTAAAGGAACTAGCTAAGGCAATTGATGTCTCTAGTGGCATATAAACCCCTGGGAAGAAACTAAATCTCCCGCCCAGAATCCTGGGATGTTTTGTTTGGATTGAACTCTCAAAGTTGGCTCAGGAGAATGGAATTCACAATTTCAACCCTAGTAGTATATATTACCAATCACTCACCATGCCATGTGCCAGGCTCCAGACTTTGAAAATATACCCCATTTTAGTTCATCCTCACCACCATCCTTGCTGAGATAACCAATGATACTCTGAAGAGATAACGTCCACAAAATTCGGGAACTCTGTAGAACACAAGGACTGGAATTCAAAATTGTTCGGTGGCTAGCCAGTGTCCTTTATCATTTGGCCCCGAGTTCCAGATATCCTCAGATATGAATGTATTCTTGATCTCAACAATTTAAAATGCTTATGCCTCTCCAAGGCACAGCCAGGAAGACTGACATTCGCATTAAACAAAAGTTACAATCTTTCGTACATGCCATGGTTCATCACTCAAAACAATGAATACAGATTTTCAGATCTTTGTTTACCAACCTGGATTTTTATTTCATGTTATTTTAGGGATAATGTAATCTCTTTCAATGAAATAGGAGATTAAAAAGAAGATACTAACAATTACTTTGTGTTTATTTTAAGAAGATTGTCCCATCAATGAAAAGTAAGGCACCTTTCTCTCCCCATGATGCCTATATACCATGTATACCGTGGGTACTTCAGTCTAACTGAGATGACTGAAGAGAAAACACGTCCTGAAGACTGAGCAACTGACCAATGCTTTCCTACTCATAGTAAAAAGATAATGGTGTACATTGTTTGAGGAGCTTATTGATACTAGCCTTGGAAGATAGACCAGGGAATAAACGTAAGCCCATTTCAAGCAGCAATGTGTATTTGGATGTGGCCTTTCTTATATAGGGTAGTTGTTTAAAGTTCCCTTCTCTTGGCAAACTGAAAATAAATAAACTAAATAAAAAAAATCTCATTTTCATCTTCTGTTGCGTCTTTGTAGACAATATTCCTCTAGACACTATTCAAAAATAAAACAGGCTCAATTCAGAAAACGCTTATAAACTATTCAGTTTTACCAGTCTGCTCTGTTTCTTGACATCTTAGAATTCTCTATGCTGGGAATAATTAAGTCACTCAAGCTGACATTTTGCATGGCTCTTCATCTCTCTGTGTACACATCAAAGACACAATTATCTCTGACAACACTCAGGCTTATAAATATATTTACTATGTCTCTTCTTTTGCTTTTGACACAGTACCCATCATCGTTATTGTTTCCAAGTCGATCCACAGTCAGGCCTATCCTTCTCTTAGGTGATATAAAAAGGGTTTTGTTTTGATTGTTTTTTTTTTTTTTAAGATATTTCTGCCTCTCCATGCTTTGCCCCATCCTACAAGTAAAGGAATTTCTTTGCTAAGTACATTGATCCTTCAATTCAGTGTGGAGACTCTGGGGCCATAATCCTCTGAAATTCAGACCATTTCCAACGGGAAGTGGAGTTTTAAACCACACCTTTTAGAGAAAGCTTCCCTGGGCTTACCAGGCAATGTGAGTTACTTGCTCACTGCCACCACCATCCCTTGCACATGGCTCTATTTTACAATATGTTGCCATCTAAAGAGCTTTGGTACATTACGTAATGCCTCATTAACTGTGGGCTCCCTGAGTGCAGGAAGCAAGATTTATAAATCTTATCAGTTCAGCGCCCACTACCTTGCTTGGTATAAAGTGGCACTAATTGAATGTTTGTTCTTTCAATGAAATAGGGGAGTAAAAAGAAGATACTAACAATTACTTTATGTTTGTTTTAAGAAGATCTTCCCATCATTGAAAAGTAAGGCACCTTTCTCTCTTCCAAAGGTCCTGTTATCGCTAATATTGACTAATTAAAAATCAAATTAGAAACTGGGCAGTGGTGACACATACCATTAATCCCAGCACTCGGGAGGCAGAGGCAGGTGGATCTCTGTGAGTCTGAGGCCAGCCTCATCTACAGAGTTCCAAAAGAGACCTCAAAGCTACAGAGAAACACTGTCTCACATAAAAAGAAAGGAAATGACCAACATTGTCTATGGCACTCCTTCACCCCTCCCTGCCCCCGGCCATCCTATCCAGGGAGTCCTGCTCAAAGTCTCTACCAGTTTAAAGTAAACACTTTGGCTCTGGGCTAGAACATTTTGCTTATTCTCTCTTTTGTATAGAGTCAGATTCCTTTAAAGTGCTGGTCAGTCTTATTCTTGTGTCTGTTTGAAGGGTCCTTAATCAAACTAATTTTATATGTGACATCCAGTTCTAGTTGTGGATGTGATGATTGTGAGGACAATCAAGATCAACAGAGGCTATATTAGTAGTTTATTTTTTTAACATTTATTGTATCTGGTATCGCTTGTTCTTTACACCAGTTTGGAAACTTTACAGATAAAGTAAGTGAGGCTAGGAACAATGATAATCTTCATTGCTTCCGAGCCTGGTAGATCCCTTTTCAACATCTATCTCAACCATTCATAACCTACAGGACTACTTATGGAGTCTGGATTTCAATTTTCTAATGTATAAATCAAATATGGAGTCTAAAAGTTCAGGTTTCCTTTCTCCTCACCCGTCAATGCCTTCTACAGTCACCAATAGGTGCCTTTGTTGAGGGGATGTTTATAACAGCGCATCTGTCCTCCAGGATTTCTGTGCGCAGTACAACGGAGAAGAGTTCATTTTGTGTTTTTTCACCACCAGACTCCTAAGTATCTTAAATCTTATATAAACTCCATAACACAGTAGCTTCTGAACAATCACTCTATCAAGATTTTTTTTTAAATTAATGAATGAACTGTTGGAATTTTAAGTGTTGAAATTTACTCTCTAATTGGAGTTACTATTAATACTTCAAAATAAGCTAAGCCGGAGCTGGAGAGATGGCTTAGTATTCAAGAATACTCGCTACTTGTGAAAAGAACCTGAGTTCAGTTGTCAGCATTAAATGGTGTTCATAGCCATCTGTAGTCCATTTCAGGATATACAATGCTAACTTCAGCCTCTGTAGTCACCAAGCATACATGTGAGGCACAGGTATGCATGCAGGCAAAATCTCCCTTAAGCACAAAATAAAATTTTATTTAAATAAGCTGAGAATAATAGAATTGTGCTACATTGAATAAGAGATTTACCTGGCTGAGAGGTAGAAACGTCATTCAGAAATCAAAGCGCAGCTTCCATTTCCTGAGGGAGGGGTGGGTGGCTTTACCAGGCTTAGAGCATTTAAAATAGTTTTCTAATGGAACATTTTAGTATATATCTGGATGGTTGCTCTTCCTCTCATGGGTAGATTTGACAACTTCAATTTCTTAATGTAGCTGTTAGAAACCCTCATTCATCACACTCTTGCCTCTATGTTTAGTTAAAGCCCTCCACAGCCTTAAAATGGGAACCAAATGTCTCCTGTCAAGAAAGAGTCTTAGCACATAGTAATATAACCAAATGTTACAATTTATCTCTTGACTGCCCTGGAATTTTCTTGTCAGGGTGCTATTTCTAACTGGCTGGGTGACATTCCCTGGGTTTTGCCTCTGACAGTCCTGGAAATTATTGATCAGCTGTGGCCCTGCTGTGAGCGTCTGAGTGACATTCAGTGACACCTCCGGGTAGGAAGGAACCAGCGAACCAGCGGGACTCAAGTTGTCCCGGAATCCCCATCATGCTGGGATCCTTCAAGTTCACTAATACCTCAAAAGGAAGTTTGTACAGCAGAAGCATGACTGAAGGGGCTGGCTAGAGAAGAGATGCCGTTCATATTTGAGAGTTGAAGCATGGTCGTGTTTGTGAGGAAGCACGGAAACCTCTGCGGTACCCACAGGCACCCGGGCCAGCGCCGCTGACTTCAGCAGCATGCCCTCTCTGTGGCCCTTTATTCTGTGGTCTTCTCAAAGGGCTGGTGAGACAAAAGCAACAACACAATGGGGAGTACTAATGTCAACCCCCACACACGTTCCTGCCCACTGAAAAATGAGGTGTGGCTAAGTAGACCTCACTGTTACCAGAGTCTGCATATTTTATCTACACTGTATGTAGAATTGTTCTCCTATTACAGCCCTGATGGTTGCTACAACAATAAATGGAACTTGACTGAGAAATGAGAGTAAAGAGTCATAATGGAAATTACAGACGCATAAAGTAACAGTGAGGTGCCTGGGTGGTCATTTGACTTGGAGCTTAGATGTTCTCCCTAGAGGAGCCACAACAGTTAGGTCCTCCTCCTGTTAGCCAACAGCTTACATGAGAAACACAGAAAATATTCCTTTTCCTTATTTTAAATTTGTTCTTCTCCCATCCTTTCTCCAGGCCGACCTGGAACTCTCTCACCTTCTGCCTCAGTCCTCAAGCACTAGACAGATGTCTCATCCAGCACACACAGCCAAAGCTAGAGAGCCCTGGAGGCTTACTTTCGTTGCAATGGCTCTATGGCACCTCTTTAACAGGAGCACACAAGATGCCTGTGCTACTGTCTACCCTGACGAAAAGTCAGTACTATTTGAGGACCTGCCCCTATAAGCATAGTGCAAATAGCTGAATATCCCTCCTGTGACATCTATGGCATCAACTCTATGGAGAGATTAGATGTGATGCTTTGCCTCCTTTGGACAAATGGGTGAAAGTCGGGATGAGGTGTGACCACCTTCAGAGAACTTCGAGGAACGGATTTCTGCGGTACCCTTGAGCTCTGTTCTGAAACGTAGACAGTGGGATGTTATGGAGGTTGATGATTCTGTGGCCTGTGTGTCTGGGAGAAATCTCTTTTGCCCTGGGAGAAATAGGGGAATAAATTGTTGGGATCCTTTGTGCCTGGAGGATACTTCTGTGCACTTGTCTATAAACGATAGGCTGAAACTCAGTGAGATGATAAATCTTGTGGATCTCAGAAAATTCTTGAGCCCTACTTCCTGCTGTACACACACACATTTTAACTTTTCCCCCCATTCAAATTTCATTGCTGAGCCAAAATGTAAAGTCAAGTCAAACATGGACAATACCGAGGAATACTGAGAATTATTATTCTCAAGCTCACCCTTAGACTTTCCACCAGGGTAGTCTGTAGAGTTTGTAATCCATGGAACTGCTGATAAACTATCCTTATAAGGGTGCCTGTCCAGCTCAAACTATACACTGCTTTTTATTCTTGGACTTGTATGTCTTTGGGGATGGTGGAATATTGTTTTTAATTTTTATCTTTGTTTTAAACAATGAGAGCAAGAGAGACAGATAGCTGTAACCACCACAGCTTAAGTCACTGTGCAAATCTACACTTCCAATTCTGCCCAGCGTTCACTGGAAATACAATATCTGGGTTTTTTTTTGGTTTTTTTTTTTTTTTTTTTTTTTTTTGGTTTTTCGAGACAGGGTTACAATCTCTGTTTTAAGGTGTGGAGAAAAGCAAACATTATCCTCCATGAGAAAAACGTGATGGATAGTGGACGAGACTGAGTTGTCCTCCTCTCCAAAACCTTCCATGGACTGCCATGCTTTTCTGTGGTTTTTCTAGCCAACTGGATCTAAGACATAGTCACTTTCAGAGTTGATGAATCTCAAAGACTTTGAAGGACTGGGGGTGTGACTCGGTGGTTTAACAAAGACAGTGCAAGGCCCTGGGTTCAAGCATCCGCACAGTAAAAACAAAACAGAAACAGCAAAGCCAAAGCCTTGGGAGTTTAGTTTCCAAACTTAAACTAAACAGAAAGGAATCCCTCATTCTTTTTCTCTTCTTATACCTTTTGACAATTTTACCTTTGTCCTCTAGCTCCTCCTTATCCTTTTCACCTCTCTCCTCCTTGCTTCCCTGTCTTGATCCATGATACGAAACCCAGCATTCTCTTCTCTATACCTTAAAGTAATTTGGGACAGAAGTCGAAGGCCCAAGAATCCTTGGTAATCCGTCTGAGATCCAGCCACTGAACACTGGTTAGGCTCCTGTACAGCCAGCCGCCTTCAGCGACAGCTACCTTAGAAATTGAAAACCTGTTAGAGTATCAGTGGGATAACGTGAGCCCTGGCACAAAAATCATACAAATAGAAAAGAAAATGTCCTTTCAGTGCTAAGTTAAGGTTGAAAAGGAGACGGGCTCTGGGTGATCCCTGTTGATGGGCCTCAAAGTGGCTGGTGCTTAGAAGACTGCTTATTTTGCCTGCATTTCTGGTGTCATTAGGCCTCTGCCCCAAAGGCCAAGCAGCTTATCTGACTGCACACAGTTTCCTGTATGAGAGTGAATAGCAAACCTGAGATAATGCATATTTGAGAGTTATTCAGGGAGCAAGAAACTCATGCATAGAACAGCCCAGCCAGGCAAGGGTAGTTACTGTGCATGTGAGAGACTGATCCTCAGCCACACCTGTTTCCCTGCTCTGCTTTCTCTCGCCTCCTGACACAGATGTACTTAAGACAAAGGGAAGTTGTGTGCTCTCGCCCTTGCCCCTGTGTGACTTGGCTCTCGCTGTCTCCTGATTGACTTTCTTTCCCCTGTTCTCCTCTTTTCTGTCTGCACCTCTCCAAAACTGCAGCAATCCAAACTGTTAGACAACAATTAAAAGAAAAAAATACCACAAATACGATATGCCAAGTAAAACTGCTGAGAAAAGTTTACTGTAATGTCGCATGCATTGAGATTGCTTTGGAAATTACTCCCATGGTTCAATTTGTTTTTCTTGGTTCTTTTTACTTTTCACTTTTACCAGTGCTTAGGGTATTTTAAAGCAGAAATTCGTGGTTATTCTATGCCATATTCCTCCCAGCGTTAAGAACTTACAACACGCCAAATGCAATGCATCCTTAGAAATAAAGCCATACCACGACTAACTGTGTCTTCTTTCTCTTTGATACCTCTTTATCTTCATTATTCATCCAATTCTCACCCCTTCCACCCTCTCATTGCCTTTCAGTTTTCATGTCCCTCCTTCTCCACATTGCCATCCTTCTGAGCTAAATAAAGCGCCCTCCTCTTTGTCTGAGCACCTCTTGCCTCCTAAGAGGCACAGCATCTCTCTGTTTCCATTTCCCCCTTATTCTCCAGACTCATCCTCTGGTCCCAGTACAACCAAGCTCTGCAAGACTGGGAAATGGATCAGGAGCAGGAAATTTAACAATGGCAGAGCTGTGACAAGTTAATTCAACTCCTGCTGTTAAATTAACCAGCGTTCCAGCCGAGTTAACGCGTCACCCAGTTTCAAAAGGTTAAGCTCCAAGCTTAATCTTATTCATCATTATGAACTCTTCAAATTGGCTGAAATATTTAAAATTCAGCGAAATGAAAGGACTGCAGGAAACATTTAAGAGCCAACTACCCCGTCTTCAAAAAAAAATGGAGAAATAATCTACAAAGATTAGCAAAAGAAGGCTTCTGAATGGGTGAATGGAGCCACCCGAGAACCAGGTTAGACTGAACAATGAAGGACGCTGAGGACAAGGGCATCTTATCTGCCCACTATCGTGGAGAGATTCGGGTGTTAGGAAGAAATTTAATGGAGCATCCTGGAAACGCGGGTGCTATCTCATCATAAAGCAACAGACCAAAGCTGAATGCTAATGACACAGACATGTGTGGTAATATCCACGGCTACTCCTTGATTTCGGACAATGGCAGGAGGTGGGTCACAGGGTGCTGCTCACTGAGTAGGAAGAACACCAAGGTCTCTGGTGTGTCTACACTTGGGCTTTGTGACCATAGAGGGCAAACATGAGTCTTGAGAGGAAGAACTGTGATTCGACAAATACCACTAGAAGCAGTGAGCCTAATGTTACTTCTTCTTCCATTTTATTGTATATGTTTCTGGGACAGACTTTGTCTCAACGTCACTGAGTAGCCAAGGATGACCTTGAACTTGTGAGCCTTCTGTGTTGCTACAACCTCTCAAGAGCTAAGAGAACAGGTGGGAACTGCAATGTCTGGTTTTACGTTGCACTGGGGATTTCACCCACCGGGTGTGTGCATGTTAGGAAAACACTCTGTCACTTAGTCACATTTGCAGCCAATCCAACATGTCTTATTAAGCACAGCGTTCAGTGCACAGCAGTCTCAATGCGGGACAATTCTGTTATTGTTGTCTAACAAACTTTCGTGGAGATGTTTGAAGAGTGTAATAACTAGGATGCAGGAACAGAATGCAGGAACTCTTTATGAAACTTCTATTTCAATCTCTCATCCCAACCTGGAGCACATTTGGTCCATTTAAAAACTTCTCCTCCTGGGCATGAGCTCGGCCTTCCATACCTGCATCAGGCCTTTTTACAAACTTGGTCTCATACATAAATCTCCTCCCTCTCTGGCTGGCAAATTCACATGTGTTCTTCCAAACCTCCCTTTCCAAAGCCTCTTATAGTCAGGGCATCTTTAATCACATTTCAGATTCTTTTTGGAAAAGAGGTTGTTTTAGATTTTATGATATTGCTTTGTCAACTGTATATTTTGTATATTTTACTGTAGGATAGGTATCTGTTGTAGGGCAAAGACTAAGCCTATTTTTATTATATACTCTGCATGCTTAGAAAAATATTGCTGCAATGCTGTGCATATCTTGCAATTCTAATAAATAAAAACAGGTCTGTGAACATCTGTATGCCCTGCATATTAACTTTGTGCCAGATTTACCTACCTCTCTCCTTCTCCCTCCATACCTCTGCTTTCCCATTCCTCTCTCTCTCTCCTTTCCTTCATTTCTCCTTTTCCCTTTTTCTTATCTTTTTCTTTCCTTATTTCTTTGTCTCTGTCTCATTGTCTTAGCCTCTCTCTCATCTCTCTCTCTGTTTCTGTATGAATATGTATCTCATAAATACATAAAAAAACCCTTCCCAAATTATATACTATCACCTATTATTTACTCTTTCTGACTACATTGACAGAGATTCTTAATCTGTAGTTAAAAAATAATGAAGAGAATATTGTCTTGACTCTGGTAGGTACAAATCCACAACAGGCATACAAAAAAAAAATATAAGTTAGGAATAGCCAAACCAAACCTTTTCCACCCTGGCTGCTGCAAGCTCTTTCTTCACAATGGAAGGAGCAAACTCCGGCTTGTACATAGCATAACTACTTTTAAATAAGTGATCCTTATAATTAAAATTACCGGCAAGGAATTTATGAAAACAACAGACTCTGTAACAAATACAGTCATGAAACCACACAGTGTGGAATATTTCTTTGACTATTATTTCCTGGGGGGGAAAGAAAACCAATTCAATTCTACACTTGAAAACAGGGCCACAGAGAGTGTTTGTGGCTCTTAGTCTTGATACTGTGTGACACTAATGATTCTCAGCATCATTAAGAATTTGTTGTCTGCATTATGTGCAAAGCTGTCGTTTCTTCCATTTGGAGTGGTGCCCATAAACAGCAAGACGAATTGTTTGTTGTTGTTGTTTATTTGTTTTTGTTTGTTTGTTTGTTATCGTCAGGAAAACATTTTAGATCCACAACTATAAGCGTACACTGTAGATGTAAGAGAAATAACATTTTTAAGGAAGCTCCGCATAGTGCTAAACTAACAAAGCATCAAATTACCAATGTCTCGGATGCATCAGACCCTGGAAGGGAAGAATTTACACCATGGTTTTTAAATATCATTTGAAGCAGGCAGTCAGAAAAGCCAGCATTTCTCATGTATCCACCTGCCAAGGCCAGAACAGCCATGGCCATCACAGGGACTTAGAAAGAAAGACAATGGTAAACAAGAAACAAGATTCTGGGTTCACTTCAATAATGGACAATATTTTGCCATTGCTGATTATATTCTGTTGAACTAGTTACTGGATATAGTACTAAAGCAGAACTTGATCAAACACTATCTGTGACCCCTTTATCTGAGTTCTTCCTTCCACACTTCCCTGCCCTGTGCCCTTGTTTTGCCCCAGAGAATGTTCATTCTCGTCTTTATCTCATGCCTGCCATTTTCTGAGATCACAGGGTCGTATCAGGGTTTGTGCTTTTGCAAACAACTGCAGACCATCTGAACCCCAACATTCACCCCTCCACACACACAGTGTCTGGACACACACGAGACCAATCCCAGCTTTTTACATGGGTGCCCGTAGCTAAATTCAGATGCTTATCTTGGAGTAGCAGTGTTCTTACCTACTAAGTTATTCCACCAGACTTCATGTAAACATTGAGAAAAAGAAAGGCAGATGGGTCCTACTTTATCCAAGATAGCTCCACTCTTAGTAGGATATATTCTAATTCAATTAATATTTTAAATTCTCTCATATATTACATCTTGACGGCAGTCATCTCCCCCCTCCCCCGGCTCTTACCCCCATGTCCCCTTTCCCACAGATCCACCCTTCCTCCATCTCCATTCATAAAAGAGCAGACCTCCCAGTGACATCAACCATATAAAACTAGGAACTTGAAAAAAATCATCCTGAGTGAGGTAACTCAGACCCAGAAAGACAAAAATAGTTATGTACTCACTTATAAGTAGATATTAGCTGTGAATTAAAAGATGATCGTGCTACTGTCTGCAGACCCGGACAAACTAAATGACAAAAGGTCTTAAGGGGGAGGGGTGACACAAGGATCTCTCTGTGAAGGAAAATAGAAAAGATTTTGGGAGTGCATTGGGGGTGGGAGGGTTTGGGAACAGGAGAGAACAAGTTGGAGGGGAAAAAATACTGGGAGAAATGATTGCATTATTGGGACAAGGTGGAAACCTAGTGCAATGGATATTCCATGCCATCTATGAAAGTAGCCCTAGGAGAGACTCCAAGGAAGGGATGATAGGGAGCCTGAACTCGTCATCTTCTGTAGCCAGGGAATGATTCGAGTGGAGGAATTAGGACACCAACCCAGCCATAAAGCCCTTTGACCCATAGCTTGGGCTGCCTGCAGTGCTCTCAGATCAGAGGGAGGCAGAATCCTCATCAAAGAAACCAGAGAGACTTCATCCAGCAACTGACTGGAGCAGATGCAGACTCGCACAGCCAAACATGAGGCAGAACTCAGGGAGTCCTGTGAAGGAGGAAGGCTTGGAGGAACCAGATTGGTCAGGGACATCTTACAAACACTGGGCCTACAGCATCAATCCCCTGGGACTCGTGGGGGCTTGCAGTGACCAGGAACCTATAGGAGTCTGACCTAGGTCTTCTGCATATATATTATGACTGAGTAGCCTGGTGTTTTTGTGGGATTCCCAACAGTGAGAGCCGGAGCAGACCCAGACTCTTTTGTCTCCCTATGGGACCCTTTTCCTGTTACTGGGTTGCCTCTTCCAAGATCCTAAGAAGGATCCAGCCAGCCAGCCACCTCTGCTTAGGCATCAGATGCGTTTGCAGAGTAATCCTAACTTTCCCATCTACCAGCTAAATCCTATCAAATAGTATCATTTAACCTTATAAGGAGAGTTATAGGCAAGCTAAGCCCATACAAGATTCTGGGATGTAGCACCTATGACTCTAAGCTTCTGAGTTTTGGAAGGATTTATTTTGTAACACATAACCAGGGTAAAGTTTGGTAGGGGAAGCAAATGTGTATGATAGCAAAGATTCTAAGCACAAGCACCTTGCTCTAATTATGTGACAGGCTGAGCTGACAGAAACACGGGTTAATCCATGAATGATTTCAGGAGACTCTTAGGCGTGAAATACATGAGAAAATGTTAGAAGCCAATAAAAAGGCCAATCAAATTATAGATAGAGACCAGATGACAACTATTGTCTATAGCTCAAATGCAATAGAAAAGGAAATGTGTGGTTTCTAACACCTTAAGAAGGAGATTTCCAGGTGCAAATTCTTCTATCTGCTAGTGACAAAGAAAGAAAGAAAGAAAGAAAGAAAGAAAGAAAGAAAGAAAGAAAGAAAGAAAGAAAGAAAGAAAGAGCTAAAGATACCAAATAAAGAGGAAAATCCTTCTGTTTTGGAACATAATGTAGAGAAAATAGGAAGAGCTCAGGACAGTGTCTTTCCTAACCAACAAAAACGGCTACCAGTAAGAAATAGCCTCAGAGAAAAGATCAAATTCATGGCGTGCACCATAACGCATGAGTTGGAGGAGAAGATGAAGTAGAAGGTGAAAGTGTAAAACCCTTTTCTCAACCTCAGAGAGACCAAAGTCGACGTTTCATGAGCCCTTTCATCTGGACAAAATGACTAAGGACAAAAAGCCTTCTTACACAAACTCTGTACTCTCTTTAAAAATATTGGGCTTCTGAAATTTTTAGTGCATTATTCTGGGTTCACAGAGTACCTGAGGTGAAGAAGAGCCATTTTGAAGGTAGTGCAGACTGTCTATGGGGATAGATTATAAACTAATTCAAAGTTTACAGAATTTTTCAAAGAACTCAATACTTAGGACCGAAAACAATAATACTGTAAAGTGAGATAGATATGAGGGTCTTTTCTGAGAAAAATATTTGGCTGCAAACATGGACTGATTGTTACCAAAAATAAAAGGTGTGTTCAGTTTCAATACTGAGAGCTCAAAAGGAAACCCAAATGGGCATAGGGAATCACTTCCAGACAATGGTGCTGGAGTCTTAGTTGTTTAAATGGTAGCCTGTTTGACCTGGTAAGGTTACACTGTCAACTTGACACAGTCTGAACACATGAGAAGAAAGCCTCAATTGAGGAATTTCCTAGATGAGATTGGTCCAGGGGTCTGTCTATGGGATGCTGTCTTAATTGTTGATCGACATGGGGCAGCCCCGCCCACTCTGGATGGCACTATTCTCTAAGCAGATAGTGCAAACTACAGAAAGCAAGCTGAACAAAAGAATATCTATGAGCCAGTAAGCTGTATCCTCTATGGTTCCTGCTGTACCTCTTTGACTGTTCAGTGAGTTCCTTCGCTGGAGGCCATGTTGTGTGGGATAGGAAGCAAGCCTGCCTTCAAGTTCTTGCTTTGGATTCCTGCCTTGATTTCCTGCAATGAGGGACTTTGACCTGGAGTTATAAAGTACAATAAGCCTGTCCTTTTGGTCAGAGTCTTTGTCATAACAACAGAGAGGAGCTAGGACAATGTACTTGACAAGATTTCTAAAATTGTTTAGCTCTTACTATCGTTTCATCACCTCTTCTATTAGATCCCTGAGCCCCAAAAGGACAGATTTGACAAAGACATCCAATTTAGGACTAAGTGCTCCAAAGTCTCTCTCTGCATCTTGTCCAAGTATTTGTCTCTGTGTTAATCCCCATTTTCTACAAGAAGATTCTCTGATGAGGGCTGAGCAACACAGTATGACTGATAACATGAGCTCACAGAGACAGAGGCAGCATGCACAAGACCAACAAGCACAAACCAGGAAAAATTCCAGCACTAAAAAAGGAAAAGAACACAAAGTCCCACCGCAAACCAAGATGGCATTTGTAATTGATACTTGTTAGGAAAGGGAAAAGCAGTGTTCACCAATGGAATAACACGCCCACGAGTAGTAGTCAATACAAAATGAACTTCATGATGCTTTGGTGAGCTTGTTTCAGTCTGTTTTATTTTATTTTGGCACATTTTCTTTCATTGATATTTTTGTTTGTTTTGATTTTTGACTTTGGAGTGTTTTGTTTGAGAGAGAGAAAAAGAGATAGAGAATGAGAACATGAAGTTTGGTGGGTATGGACATGGGGAGGTTTTGGGAGGAGTTGAAGGGGAAAACATGATCAAAATATATTAAATGGAAAGGTAATTTAAAATAATCTAAAAAATGAATTGACACATATTTCCTTTTTCTTCCTTTTTAAATATCTGCACAAAATCATAACTTCATTGTCTTTGTGTATTATAGGCAGGGACAGAGGAGGGTAACTCAGTTCCTATTCATGGGTTAAGTAAAGAACAAACCATACATGAGGGAGCCGAAATCACTCCAGGACACACTATAATTTGAGTGGCAACCCTACAAGTGAATAAGAGCCTGTGAGATTTAGTCGGGAGTAATTTTGTACCTTTCCTATGTTAATGAAATAAGAAAAACTTAAGGCTCAAAATAACTATGATGTATTAAATATGGTTACATATTTTAAAAGAATAAATTCTAACATAATTTCTATGAAGAAAACTGTCAAAGTATGTGTGTGGGGGGAGGGATTTAGAACCAACCAGAAAATATATAAACTTCCCAACATACAATGTCAAAAATCCAGAACAATTAAGTTCTTGGCAGTTGTAGAAGCATATATCTAGCAAATGTCATTAAAAATGCTTCATTTGAGGGCAATCACTTAAAAAGTATACATACTGGGTAAAGGAATATAGGAACTCCAAGTAGCTATTTTGAAAATTAAGAAGTGGGGCTGGAGAGATTGCTCAGTGGTGAAGAGCATGCATTGCTCTTACAGAGGGTATGAATTCAGCTTCTTCCATTCATGTAGGTTAGCTCACAACCATCTGAGACTCCAATTCCAGGGCCACCTCACCCAAACAAATAGACAAACACATACATAATTAAATGTAAAAGTAAATCTTTTAATTTATTTAATACAAAGTAAATATACCACTGGAAGAATTAGGTATGTGTGTCTAAATAAAATGTCAGGTCTTACACCTGCCACTAAAGCGATCTCCAGCTTTTGAACTTAGGTATAATCTTTTTTTAAAAAAGGGGGGGGGATAAAAAACAGAAATAAAATCTCCTCGACCTTCAGTTAGCAACAAATTCATAAATACAATGCCAAATTCATGATGGAGAAGAAAGACAGAGCTTGCAGGTCAGGTGTAGAGTGCTTTTCTAGCATGTACTCATACCTGGGTTCAGTATTCAGCACAACAACATGTAAGAAAGGGCCAAAGAAGGAAGAAACAAAAGGAAGAATTATGGACAAACTCAATGTTCTCTGTGTTCTTCTCCTAAGAACATATGCCTTCAATCTAGTCATGAGAACATCGTTAAACTAATCCTAGTAAAGATCATTCTCCACATGAGCTGATGTGTGCTGCTTAACACTGTCAAGGTCATTGGCAAAAGACAGTCTGAAAAATTGTCACTTATAGCTTAATGTTATGTGGTTTCCAGGAAGGGTTCCTGTAGCAGAAAGCAATGATATAAAGAAAAATCTGGGGAATCAGAATAAATGTACATTCAATAATAAAATTTTGTGTTTAATGACAATATGTCAATTTTTTTATTAACTATAGCAAAAGTCGCATACTATTTTCTGAGGCTAAGATAAGAAAAACTGAGTCTATGGGAACATCTGCATTGTACCCACAATAATTCTGAAATTTAAAATCTCTTGAAACAGAAAAGGTTATTTTTTTAAAAAAAGTTTAGAAAATTCATGGTGTGAAAATGTAAGTTAATACAGTTAATAGTTATAATAGTTAAGATTGACAATAGTAAGTTATAATGAATACATAGAAAAATAAGTAGAAATAAACTAATACAAATATGGACAGTTGATTATAAACAAAGCTAATGAGCAATTTCAAATATAAGAGATGTTGTCAACATATGGAGATGGAAATTTTGGGTATGAATGGACATGAGCCTTGGGCCTCACCTCACATTAAGGTTAACTCAAAGTGTGGCATGTATACATGTTAAGATGGCGGCACACCTGAGAAGAAGGAACCTCAATCTCAATTGATGAATTGTTTCTATCACATTGACCTTTGAACATGCTTGTGGGGCATTTTTTGATTTCTAGTTGAGGCCAGAAGGACCAGCTCACGATGAGTAGTGCCAGCCTGCCTTAGGTAGGTGGGCCTGGGCCAGCTAAGACACGCAGACAAGCAAATCTTTAAGAGGCTTTTGCTGACTGAGTTTCTTCCTCCAGTTTCCTTCCTCAAGTTGCCTTTTTGTTAGTGTTTCAATATGGCAACACAGAAGCAAAATAGAACAAAGTGAATTATAGATCTAAATATATGAAGTTAAATTATCACACATTTAGGATATTACAAAAAAAGTAGATAATTGTTGAGCTGTGTAAATACTATTATGTATATTTAGAGGGAAAAGAAGATCAAATGTCAAAAAAGATAAAAATTGAAAAATAAGATAATTAAAAATTGAAAAATAATTAAGAAATTTATGAGTGTTGTCGTCACTATCCTTAAACTTTCTGTGAATCTCAAATTTTCAAAATTAAAAATTTAGGGAGGTAAAGATGCCACTCTGAATGTTGTGGAATAATCAAATTTGACTACGTTCACTATTCTGGCTATAGCAAGATAAACAAAAAGGAGCTGTAAACAGATGCACAAGAGATTAGCTTTAAGATAAAAACGGAACTACGATTCATGAATCTAGCACCATAAGGGTTACTGGTGACTTCTATAGAAGTAGCTTCAAGCAATATATGCACAAGTGTGGAAGCTGTAGGCTGTGATGGGAGGGGATCAGGTTATGCATCTGTTCATTTCTATTCTTACAGTGGCGAGTTAAAGGTCTTTACATGAAGCTTAGTCCAGGGGAATTGGAATTTGCATAATGTCCACAGTTGTACACAAATTATTGTTATTATACAGCAGCATTGCATTAAGTGCCTCTCTCCAAGAGAAATTAAAACTATACTCACTCAAAGTGCTGTCAGAAATCATGACCACACATTCATTCTTAGTCACTTAAAACAACGCAAATATCCTTCAACTCGTCATGGAAATGATCATGGAATGGTCCTCAGTTCCAAGGAAAGTGAGTCACTGAAACATGCAGCAATGTGAACTCTCAAAGGCATTGGGAAGCTGGGGGACAGATGCCAATGGGTGAAAATATGAGATTCTTCTACTCTGGAAGCTCCAAAGAATACAGAAAAACAAAACAGAAAACAGACCAGTAGCTTATTGGGGTACAGGGTTAACAAGGAATAATCTAAAGTCCATTCTTGGGAATTTCATGAACTATAGATAGTTCATGATAGTGAGGGAGGCTACACAATTTTCATCTTATGAAATCTCACAAACCCACATACCGATTAGGAAGGATTTTACTATATGCAAACTAAACTATTTTTTTTAAATAGTGGTAAAGTGATAAATATGGAGGCTTGGACTTCCGACATTGCCTAAGGTAAATTAGCAGCCGTGTGAAGTGTAGGGAAAGTGGCTTTGACATTCTTTCAAAGTAGAAGCTCCCAGCCACAAATCGGACACAAGGACCTCAAGGACCTTGATCCTGTTCAGGTCCAGAGCCAACCTGGCAGGCCTGGGACCCCTGCACTCCAGAAGGAGGATTTCAGCTGGAAGTAACCTTAACAGTTGGCCTGCAGATCTGTGTGCACAGTGTTATTGCTTGGGTTTGCTATAGTGTGAGAAGGCACTGGAGAGCAACTCTCACAGAAGAGGGCCCTGTGATTTCTCTAGAGGGCTCCTGACAGTAATGCTGTGGTGAGGCGAGGATACCCATGCCTTACTCCCTTGAAATCTTATCCAGACAGCAGGAGAAGGTACAGGTCTTGTTATTGTGAACAAATAACAGCCCAAGACAGTGGTTTTCAATCTTGCTAATTCTGTGACCCTTTAATACAGTTCCTCATGTTGTAGTGACCCCCAATGATAAATTCTTTTTCGTTGCTGCTTCCTAAATGTAATCTTGCTACTGTTGTGGATTGTAATGTGAATATCTGTATTTTCCAATGGTTTTAGGCAGCTACTGTGAAAGGGTCATTTGGCCCCCACCCCTAAATGGGTCAGGACCCATAGGTTGAGGACTTCTGGCATAAGAGAGGCCAGGTGACAGAAAAGGAAGGGTCCAATTCCATCTGTGGTAAGAGTATCAATATTCCTAAAATACGTTCTTTACTTAATAAGAAAAATAAAAGTCCACAAACTTAGAATTTTACTCAACAGTTTGGAGTAGGAGGAATGAAATGCAACTTAGCATAAATGAAGGGAAGAAAGAAATGAAAAGCAGACAGCAATACATTTTAAAAGAAAGTGATATTGAGGGGTTTACTTGCACATAAATGGATATGCAATTAAGGCAAATTTTTCAAATAAAAGTAAAATATTAACTATACTTACAACAAAAATATGAATTTTTCAATAACAGATTTCTAAGTTTTGTTTGTTTTTTTTTTTTTTTTAACAGTAAAATGGAACCGAGACATAGAAATTTTTTTTTTGGTTTTTTTTTTTTTTTTTTTTTTTTTTTTTTTTTTTTTTTGGTTTTTCGAGACAGAGTTTCTCTGTGGCTTTGGAGCCTGTCCTGGAACTAGCTCTTGTAGACCAGGCTGGTCTCAAACTCACAGAGATTCACCTGTCTCTGCCTCCCAAGTGCTGGGATTAAAGGCATGCGCCACCACCGCCCGGCTGAGACATAGAAATTGTAAGTAAACTCTTACTCTGCAAAGACATGGGACTGGGGATGCACAACCTGAAACTCTTGTTACACAAACTTCATGAGAACACAACTATCTGGGGAAAGAGGAAATTTCCATCTTTTCTTCATTTCCCAAACAGCAAAGCCAACATGTTGCTCTTGAAAGCAGAAGCAAAACACTAAATTTAACTCTGAGAAGCAGTGATCATGATTAAGCTTCTGCTACTATTATTAATGACTTATGAATTTGGGTTTTACAGTCCTCCTACCTCAACAAACTACCGTGGCAACAGAAAATTTAAAAGTTCTCTTCACTTTACAAAACAAAGTTGCATCTACTCTGTGAGTATATCTCAGAGTCTGTTAAAAGCAGTATTCTTGCTTGGGAGTAGAGAATACATCAAAAGCGCTATAAAATAACCAAGATTCCAGGGGCTTGAGGGTCATAAGTGAGTATGACCCCCATGAACCATCAAATGAAGCTATGTGAAGAGCCTGTCTCACATCCATACGCTCCCTCTGCCACCCCTATTAATTGCTCTCTGCAAAAGAACACCAGTCAGATGACAAGAAGTGGTGAAATACAAACTCCTTCTGAAACCCAGGTGGTAGTCCTGCCAGATTTAAGTAGTTTTCACAACTCTGAGAAAGTAAGAGGAAATTTATTTTTTCTGTAAGCAACGAAAGTGTACCGGAAAGGTACTTCTTCATTCGCCCTACGCATGTGCTGACAGACAAGCCCCTGGTTGTCATCAATGGCAGGGAGCACAGGACAAACAAGACAGAAACTACTTGTACAAAGTCAGTCTGCTGATCAGGAGGGAACACGTGGGAGGTAAGAAGTCATTTCCCTAACAGAACAGGAAAGTGGGGGGCAGGGATTGTGGGGATGGGGAGTAGCCTGAGGTACAAAAGAATCAGTATCTTTGGTACACATCCTGTGTTTTCATTCCCTTTCTCCTCTATCAAAGACTTTACGACTTAATGTCTATTTTTAAAATTATCTAGAGCAATAAACATTTTCTCTTAGAGACAGACAGAATAAAATGTCTGTAGGTATTAAATCAGAAGTGTGAGGACCGTGGCAAATCTAGTCAGAGCAGTGACTCTGGGAGAAAGTCTTGCCTCTTTAGCGATCACAAATAATAGGAGACCCATGCTGAGGAATGCTGTTTAGGGACATGAAGGATCTCAGCACAACAGTCCTTACTTCAACAGTGTGCACCAGACAGGGTTGATGTAAATACAATTATTTCCTATGAAGAAAAGTTGTGCCAGAAAGAATGCTGTCAACTCCTGATTGCCCATCTTTCAGGTAGCTCTAAAACAGCAAAGAGTCAAGGCTGAGGATAGAGGAATCAGTAACGAAAAATGTATCCTGATCCTTATAATCAAAATAGGTAAACAGAGTTAGATTTTGTAATGGAATTTTGTTTTTATCACAAATGTAATTCCATATATGTGCTGAGTGTACATTGTAATTATAACCAAAATCAGTAGGAGGGTAACCAGAAGACCATTTTAAAATGGCCTTTGACCATAAGTTAACATGCAAGTTTTACATGAGATAGGTTTCAGCCATACTCTACTTGAGGACAACATTAAATATGAGGATGCAATTTTAACTATCATAGAATGAAATGATAGAATACAGAGATGGATCAAATACCAGATATGGATGCCTAATTTCTATCAAGGGAGAATAGTGATGCACTTACTAACAAGGCAATTGCTAAGCATGTAATTCATATCAGCTCCTAGGACACATGTGGCAAGCACAACACCAACAAGGAAGCCATATCCTCATTCACAGGACTGGCAGAAAGGCCAGCAGAGACCACGTTTGAGGGCACAGAAGAAGTCGCTAAGGTCAAGAAATAAAATATTACAAATTCCTTTAGAGTTTTCATGCTGTAAGTGATAAAGCATTGAAACTATTCCAATATGCAATATGCAAATTGGCAGCGATGTCCTCACTGAGCCCAATGGGAGCCCATCACGTGCTGTCTAGTTCATCGCAGCATCCCCATGCAACAGAGTTCAATAGGACAAGTGGCCTTTGCTCCTGTTGGAACTGTTGTAATTTAAGTGCGGCCGTTTAGCAGACTGAGAGCTTTAATGAAATTCACTCACCCCATGTGAAAAAGAAAATTTAAAAGACTCATGCAAAGGAACCCACAAATGAAAAGCGTTTCTCTGGACACGGATACAACTGAGTTGGTGCTGGTGGGGTGTTTGTTCTTTGGCACCAGACACTTGGGAGTTAGAAGACAATGGCAATTTCACCAGAGCTAAAACAGTCATGTGACATTCACTTAAATATGATGGGCCATGATGATGTTAATATTGTCTAAAAGGCAGGTATTAAAATCCAATGAGAAAAAATGTATCACACTAAGATGTATTCAACTCCTTGTTCCACTTGGATTCCTAAGGCTAGCTAAGTTTCATAATACATCTATAATGGTCATAGTTGATTACATTTTTAATGCAAGTACATAATTTATACATAATGTAACATACATTAAGATATAAATAAAAGCATTTTATTTTATGGCATGCACCATCAAAAATATTTGCCAGTCATTGATCTGCATGGCATACGTTTTCTAAAGAATTTTATGAAATGAGTATCAAGACTCAAGAATATGTTAAGAGATTTTTGAACACTCGAAAGGAAATTTATATGCAATCGAAAGAATGCCGTGCTCATCAGCATCTGAAGACAGTGTTCTTTCCTGACATATTATATATGTCAGGAAATATATAATATAAAATAAGACACAGCTGAATTCAGTATCTTTTAAATAAATTTCTCATTTTTAGAACATGGAAAGTATCATCCAATGTTAAGCAAAATGATTAGAACAATCAAAATGTTATTAAAGTTTCAAACTTAAGAAGACACTTCCGATATCGTCAGCTCTATGTTCTTTTATGATTTTAATAATGAAATCCACAATCAGCCAATTCTCCCATCATCCACAGAGTCCCAATTGTACCTTCACTTCCTTCTTGAGCTAGAAAAGCCACCACCATTGCCATCCTTCCCTCACTAGGCTCCTGACTTACAGTCCTTTCCCTGACCTCTGTTACTCATCTTTCACCCTCTACAGCCAAGCTATGCTTGAATCTACAAACAACTCCAGCAGAACTACTCACATACACACTCACTATTGTCATTTTGCGCCAACATGCGAGTGGTCCTTAGTATCACCCAACACTGTGTTCCACTTCATAGGTTGACTCGCATTTTTCTCCTTATCATATTTAGTACATGAAAAAGTTCTCTTCTATCTTTGCTATATTGTTGTGACCTTGTTTCCAATTTAAGTAAGGTATTTGAATTCATAACATCCAACCGTCTGCATCTATGCCCATAAGCCTTATTTACACATATGTCAATGTGGAGACTGTCCCAAACACCTAAATTCAACCTGTCAAAAATTGGTAAAGCATGGAAAGTTAGTTTATAAATCCTACAAGCGTCCTGAATTGTACAGAACACTTCACTTGCCCTAGAAGTAGTAACAGCTAGAGTACGGTCATTTCTCTGTAATGGCTCCATGATTGGTTCATTTATTGTCACCTTGATAAGGCCACAGAGTCCCCAAGTATTTTCTGGGCATGTCTGTGATGGTATGTCTAAAAGATATGAATATTGGGGCCTGGGACTAATTGATGCCCTCTGTCTTTCCCAGTGTGTGTGGGCTTCATGCAATCTGTTTAACACCTGGATAAAAGGATGAATTAGAAAGAACAGTCTTCCTCTACTTAAGTGCCTTCCAGCTACAACCCTGATCATCCGGCTTCAGTCCACAGCTCTACAACTTGGTCTCTTGGGTCTCCAACATTTCAGGTGTAGATTCTGAACACAATTCCCAGTCTTTATAATTATGAGAATTAACCTCATATAATTATGAAAGAGATGACAGACAGACACAAAGGGAGTTAAATGCCCCCTACATAATCAGTTCTTTTGTTCAAACTAACATGACTTCCTCAAGCCCTATTCCCTTTAGGAAGTCTTTTAAGGACCAAGTGACATCAGTGTATGTAGTAGGTTACATTTCATGAGAGGAATTTTGAATGTCAGGAACCTGAATATTTTATAATGGGAGGTAAAAGCAAACTTCCCTGACCTTCCCTCAGAGGGAAACATTTTCTTTATTATACTGAACAGTAAGCAAACCTGTCTTTTCTCTAAAGGGAGACAGATACTATCTAATATCAGACATTCTCTACTATTCAAACATCCCTGAAAAATAGTTCTGTGCAAAAGGACAATAAGGGGCGGCTCTCAGGACAAACAGAGATTCTAGAAATATATGGAGAATTACCTCTTAACATGACTGACCCCTTTACCTACACGTCTACCTTAGGGCCCCCTATTCAAAAATTTGTACTGGAAATTTCTCCTTCTCTCATGTGACTCTTTCTTGTTTACATAAATTTTAGCATATTCAATAAATAAAAGGCATTGTTTATATTCACCGTCATCTTCACCTCCCTCTTTTGTAGCAAATCTCAATTTCCTGGGTTGGAGCGATCATTCAGTGGCTATGAGCGCTTGTTTACCTATGTCGAGGACTGGAGTTTGAATTCCAGCCTCCATATTGGACAATTCACAGACACTTTTAGCTCTAGCTTCAAGGGATATGATACTCTTGTGTGGCCTCTGCTGGTACCACATACATATATGTACATATACCTACACGTTCACGGTTACCAGGGAGGTTAGGATTATAAAGTACACATTATGAGTGGATATAGACCTTCAAACCATAACTTTGTATTAACATAATGTTTATTGATTTTTTAGAAAATTCCCATGATGTACCCCAATCCCACTCATTTCCCAGTTCTTCCATGTCCACCTTCCATGGTGGACCCTTGTAGTCTCCCCGTGCAAAGGAAATTAAAATTAAATAAATAAAATAAAAAACACTTTGATCCTCCACCTTTCCATCATATATTCATTTGTCATAATAGCCTTGAGAGCTATGGTGTGACACACACTATATACTCTTTCGTCCAAACAGCTTTACTTGCAAAGGTTTATTACAATGAGTTGTTGGTCTGATTCAAGACCTCTGGCTTCTGCTACATCATCAATACTGGACCCTCACCAAGATGCCCAAGTCATGGATATCCTGCATCTATGGGTCCATAGGAGCAGCCCCTTCACAAGCTCCAGCAGGTCATAGATGGAGTAAATGTTGGGGTGTTCATCTCAAAGCCCTGGATATGGGCCTGGGTGGTTGCTGAGTTAGTCAGTCTGGGACTCCACCAGAACCAACCCCTGCCCACCAGCAAGACAAGGATTAGGGCCAGCTCTCCTTCACCCACGACAACACCCTCAAGGCCAGCTCTCCTATTGCCATGTCCATCAGAGGAGAATGGGAAGTTCTCCTAGAACTGTAGAATTTTGAGGCCAGCTCTACTCTGCCCACACCCCTGGGGTCAGTTCTCCTGAGCGGGGAGAGCTCTCCTGAGGGGGTGGTGTGGGGCTGGACATCAGTATGGACTCAGGTGGCTGCCCAGACCACAGGCATCCATATGGCCCCCAGTGATGACACAGTCCGTGGGCATCAAAACAGACCCAAACTATCCCGGCTATGGTAAGGCTATGGACACAAACAACTTCTATGCAGGTAAATCTCTATGGTTCATTATAAGTTCTCAATTTGAACTACTAGCCTTATTAGGCCAGTTGTATTTCCTCTATTCTGACCCTATGATTCACTGAACTTTCTAGAAATAACTTCTACCACGTGTTCGCTGCCCTCTGTACAGTTGCTCTTGTTTTCATTGTCAGTTCCATATCTTCTCTCTAACTTGTAATTGTTGAAGGGTTCCAGAGATATCTGTGTTCTGACCATACACATTCTATTAATAGATAGTTCATCTATCTTCACTGTTTTAAAGAGCCTTTTCTCTATGCTATTGACCCATAAAGTTGTATTTATAGTCCTACCTCTGATCTATATTGTGTAATGTGTTGCAATGCAAAAAACTTTAAAATCATACCCACAACCATAAACATGTCACAGAAGGCTTAGTTGTACATAGAATGATTTCCTAAATTTGATCCAATGTCCTTATATTTAAAACCTCCACAGATAACTCTGAAAGTTTACATGGTAGATGGATAATTTTTGTTTCAGAATTTCCCTCTGTATATTTAAGACAAAAGATCCTGTTTTGTTTTCCTTAATTACAGACAATATCTATTGTGTGTGTCTATCTAATATTTCTAATGTACCTTTTACCCGGGGGCCTGAATAGACCCATAGAAGTTATGCATTATTATGTACTTGACTCTCATGACCCACTAATACATTTTTTCAGTCTTCCTCAGTTGCCATTCATCTCCAGAAAGGTGTTTCAAATATGAATTTCTGTCTGTCAGGATTTTTTTTCTGTTCCTGTTTTTAAGAACACTGATATACAACTTTAAACCATTCGATTTTGATGACTAAATATGAGGTCAGTAAAAATCTTCAGTGAAACCTTTTGTTCAAATAACCTGAATAATTTCATAATCAAATTATGTTTATATTTAAGGATCTTCATGTGTGTTTAAATATTACTATTTTATTAAAACATTTATCTTTCAAATAATACCAAACTATTTCAATGATCTAAATTGTCGTTGCTGGTCATGTTGCCACTTGGTTTTTATCCCTCCCTCCTTGTTCCTCTTTTCTTTCCCCTCCCTTTTTCATCTTTTCCTCATATTAGTCTCACTTATTTTTTATTATTCAATTGTGTATACTTTTTATTACAAACACTTTGATGTCCTGCCATTTGTTTGAAGTGAAATAAATCAAGTTATAATCTATATTTGTCCTCCTCAGCAAAAGATGAACAATAATACACTATAACTGTAAGCTGATAGCTTGGTGTTCTCTCACAAGGGTGACCCTGAAGGCCAGGCACCTGAAGAATCTGTGAAATCTTCTAGAAAAGCATTTAAAAGCAACGGTGATTTCAAATTATATTTGTTATCTTTATAATAAGTCCATGCACTTGTCTTCTAAGATATCTGCACAATTGTGACAGTATATTTTCCTAACTCTCAGTAGACATCAATGGGGAGTAAAGACTTTGAACACATATCAATGTGCATCACCTCTTGTAGACCAACTCTCCCAGAACTGATAATTATTTCAGTGAATTCCTATAGGGAATCTGAAGTGGCCTTAATAATTTTATAAAGAAATGTGGAAGTATATTTGAAAACACATTTTATGTGGATGTATCATAGACAAATGGTAGATAATGCATACATCTGTATATAATATTCCCTGTGAGTAAAGGCTGTGCTTAGTCTCTCTCTCTCTCTCTTTCTCTCTCTCTCTCTGTCTCTCTCTCTCTCACACACACACACACACACTCACACACACACACACACACATCTCTCAACTTTTTCTTCTTTGTCTTAGGTATCCATAAAATAAAGCTGTCCAGAATAAAATACTAAAAAAATAAATGCTGGGAATTTGGCAGCTGTCTTGATCCTTTCTGTGTTACTCTCAACCTTGCAGAGAAATGATGGGCATTCATTAAACAGTGACGTCATCTTAGACAACAGATACAGTATAGCTTCTTAAACGGTGACGTCATCTTAGACAACAGATACAGTAGAGCTTCTTAAACAGTGACGTCATCTTAGACAACAGATACAATAGAGCTTCTTAAACAGTGACGTCATCTTAGACAACAGATACAGTAGAGCTTCTTAAACAGTGACGTCATCTTAGACAACAGATTCAGTAGAGCTTCTTAAACAGTGACGTCATCTTAGACAACAGATACAGTAGAGCTTCTTAAACAGTGACGTCATCTTAGACAACAGATACAGTAGAGCTTCTTAAATGGGAGCAACTGTCCAGAGGACAGGTCAGGTTGAGCCATATCACAGAATTGATCCAACATCACTACAACGTTTAAACAAAAATCTTTACTTTAGCTCCAAGGAATAAGATCAAGAACTATTGCTAAGCAGCACTAAGACAGCTGGCCCAGGAAATGATGCAAATTACTCAGTCTTCTAGGGCACTCCTACACATGGTTGATTTATCCCGCAAAGTCACAGGCTCCCATTTTGAGTAACAGCTAACCTACCTCGCAGGCAGTCTACCAGTTTACTTGCTTTTGTATCATTGTGACCAAAATCGCTTATGATTTAAGGAAGGAAGGGTTTATTTTGATTCATGACTTCTGACAGTTCAGTCCATAATCATTTGGCCTTTTGTGCAGGAACAGAAGATTATGGGCATGGGAGTGTTATATATGGCAGAGGATAACTGTTCACCTCATGGAGGACTGGAAAGCAGAGAACAGCAGAAAGAGGTCTGTGTTAAAAATCCTCAGGGACCTACACCTATGGCAATTTCCTCTCACTGGTCTCCATGCCCAAAGTTTCCAGAACCAGTCAAGTAGCACTGTCACTTGGGGACTAAGTTTAGAAAACATGAGCCTATGGGGGAACACTTCAGATACAAAACATTTAAGTCATCCATATAAACCTATGATAGACATTTTAATTTATAATTCCAGAAAGAGAAATGAGGAAGGAGGAAAGAAAGGCCTAGCAAGAATGCTTTTAGACATAAAGCAAAGAATAACCAGCCTACAGTCCGCAACCCCAGAGAACTTAGACAACAAAGAAGACTTTAAGAGAGCAATACATGGATCCGCCTAGGAAGGAGAAAACGATAAGATCTCCAGAGTAAATTACGAGTGTGGGAACCAGGGGGGAGGGTGGAAGAAGAGAAGGAAGGAAGGAACGGGAGTGGGGAAAAATGTATAACTCAATTAAAAACAATAAAGTATTTATAAAAAGAAATTTCCCCAACTGTAGAAAAGTATCAGCCAGTGCCAGAATGAAGCTTTTCCCTCCTCAGCTGAAATACAGTCAGATATAGTGTGTTTTATGTACATGATGATAATACCTAGAGGTGTGTGCTTATGTATTAATGCACCAAGTTAGCAGAGCACAGACTGCACAGTTCTCTCCAGAATTTTGTGTAACTCCACATACTTGCCTGCATAAAATATACCTGCACTTAAAACTGTCTGAGCTTCAAAAGCTTCTCGAATTTTCCACTAATCACAGAACATGGATAAATCAAACATGCAACACAATCTTAAAGAAGTAGGTGCATGTAAATTTTATGAGTCCTGAAACATGGACTATAGATGGTATGTGTCATAATTGTTTTACGTAAATGAGGGAAGGGAATCTAGATTAACAAAACAGTGTATGTCACTTGTCGTCTCAACGATGTAGATAGAATGCAGGAAAGCAGTCATTCGTTCCTTGAGCATCTTAAGCAAATAAAGCCCAATGAGCTACGGTGCACGGAGACTCAAGGAAGACTGTGCCTTAGCGGTGTGTGTCTCACTGCTTTCTCCAGTCCCTTTCCTTTCTGGTTCTTCCCTGACATTTCTTTTGCACCTGTCCCCTCTCCCCATCACCTCTTCCCCTCCCCTTCGTCTTCCTTTCCCTGTCTTCTAATTAGCAGGTCTTTCTTCCTTCCATTCTTGTTCTAAATAGACCAACTTAGTCTATTGCTGCTATCGCCTCTCTTCCACGTTATCTTTTTTTTTTTTTTAGGCACAATGCCAGTTCCATTTTTTCTTGTGATTTGTGAGTGTCTTTCTTTCCTCTGTCCCTGCCCAGGTTTCCTACCCCCTGCCTATGTTTTTTCTTTCTCCTCTATTATCTAGTATGCTCTCTATTAGATTTGTAGCCCTTAAAGTTCACAGGACTCCTGAGAAAAGAAAACTACAGCCATAGAGAAACAACAGTTTGCCCAACAACCAGTCCTGGTTATTTGTTTCTAGCTTACCATGTAGCTTCTAGACAACAGCTCAAAAGCTCAGATGCCAGGGGAAAAGCGGAATAAACCAAGCAAGCTTCCTGGAGAAAGCTCTTGTAATCTGTTTCTTCTTAAGTCTTGGAGAACTCCCCCAATTTTTAGCACCCATTTGATAAAACAAGACATTTAGATTTCCCCCTTGTCTTCCGGGGAACTGAGCAAAAAAAAAAAAAAATTCATCTGTTCACCCAATATATTAACTCACAGTACTGATACCGCTCTCAATGCCTGCCATCTCAAACTGCATGCTGTAAGTATGAGAAAAAATATATTTAATTTGAATGAGATGCTAATGATCTTTTCCAGATACTGGGGAAAATATTCAAGTGCCTAATGTTTGAGTTTGGTGACTTGCAGGGAATATCACAAACATAATATTCCCAGAGGAAAATCCTGGGGAGGAAGAGCTAGTTTGGATTTCTACACTTGACCCACTTCTTCTGAGATTTGCGATGATCTGAAAATCTTAATTGTTCCAGTCTTAATTGATGTTATGCGTTATGCTTTCCTATCACACTCTCCCTATTTATTTTTATGGCTGGATTACTTGCCCAAAAGCATATTCTTTGCACTGTAAACACAAGATAACAGGTGAATTTGCCTCAAAACTGATTTGCATTGTTGCTTTCATTGCACAGAAAAAATAACTTTTATACATGATTTGTAAACAGCATGAATATATTTAAACCTTAGTAGGGAAATTGATCATCTCAAAGTTAATTGGTTCCCCCTCCCTCTTCTGAATTCCAAATGTATCTGCAATTGCCTATTTGCCTTCTGACCTGTAAAAGAAGCAAAAATCTCCATGACTATAACTGGGAATATTTCTAACCCCACATTTATAAAATCAAAATAACCTAAATAATTTTAAAAACCCACAAAGATATTAAACAAAAAAAAACAACACTGAGAACACTGAAGTAAGCCACCTCCTTTCTCTAACCAGTGATCGTCAGCACAGAGATCACCTAATTTTTCAGACAAAATCTTTTCAGATAGAAGCACCTGAATTAGTCTTAGAGGAAAGAAAGGGTAAAGACAATATGTGAATTCAAATCATGGCACAAGGAAGCTAAAGATGAACAGAACAGACAGTAAAGCAGACAAACGACTGCAGGAGACCTTCTGTCTAACAAGGATGCCCAAGCACAAACACGGAGAAGGCAGACAACCATACTTCAAGACTCCGTTAAAGAGCAATGCTGCCAGGATGGAGAAGGGGTGCATGAAGAGTGCACAGCTTCCACACAGCTGTATTTTGTCCTTTTCTGTGACAAAATACTGCATCATACCAGTAATATTTAATTGCAGCATAAAAATTCAAACACCATTTACTTGCTATAGAGTCGGGATAGTGTGTAAATTCAGTAAGTTTCTACCCATGTCTTCTAACTCACATCTGTTGGCAGTTTAAATAGTTTTAGTGTCATTAATTGTTATAAAAGTGCAAGATTTGCTGTATGCTTGCCACTTAGGACCAAAGGCACAAAAGTCTAATTGAACTAAGTAATTAGTAATTTGTCATTTCCTATTGTCAGCAATTACTTTCCATTAGAAATCCTCACTGAAAATTCTAATTTGAAGTGAGGTTTGCATTTTATTGCTGTCCATCCAAATTAGTTTAAAATTGACAGCTACATTTTCATTTAAAAATTTAAAAGATATTAAATATGCCCAAAGAAGCCAAGCAGGGAAGTACATGCGCATATGTGTGATTATACTCAGGTGCACATATACACATACATGTGCACACGTGCTCATACACACACAAACACGTATGTAGAGGAAGACAGCTACCACCAAGGATGTGCCTTTTATTTCCAAAGGAGGAAACTGCTGTAGAAATCTCCCATCTTTGGCGCCTCTGTAACACAACAGGTTTCTGACTTTTCCATTTGCACAGAACCCCTGCCGAGGTGCTCCCCCCAGCCTGCAGATGGACAAGGAAACAGCACACTATTAGGCATCTTTCTGGGGTTCCAGTCTCCCTCTGGGATAGGGCCATTGAATGGTTTTTTCATTTGTTCTTTCTTCATGCTCCACTGGCCAATCAACACTCCCTTCCTTCAGTTCTGAGCACTGTGCAGAGCTAAAGGGGGAACTCACATCAGTCCTCAAAAGTAACACCGAGCCGGTGATTTATCATTAGTGTCTGCCCACTGATTTGCTTTCAACTAAGGGTGAATGGGTGAGCTGAGCTGATGGTGAGTTTCTTTGGAAAAGTTGGAGCCATGTGTGTTCTCTGGATAGTCTTCCTCTGCTAAAATAGACCTCAATTTTCTTGGAAGTCCAGCTGGGTTTCTTGTATAAATAAATAAATTCCATGTTCAGGTGTCACGGTTGTTAAAAGGAGAAGGAAAATGCACGCATTTCCCACTCGTGCAATTGCTGAAGTCAGATATTTAATCGAGAGGTTGGCATGAATATGCATGCATACAAAGGCTCACACACTTCAATGAAACAAACAGAAGTCATCTGAAGAAAATCATAGTCACGTATGTATTATAAAGTTGTCCATGTTCATATAGAACAGATAAAATTTATTCCCCTAGTGTTTAATTTACATTAAAAGGCGAAAGACTGTAATTTCCCAGTTACATTTCTAATAACTCATTAATAGGGGTAGTGTTGACTGTCTCTCTGTATTAATTTAAATGACCTGGCTTGCTAATTTCTTTTTTTCTAAATCACATAAATGTTAAAAATGACTCATAAACCTGGACACAGGAACTTCTCTCTTTCTTTGAAACTGGTATTATGGTTATTAATATTAGTTCACATAGTTTCTCAGAACAACTCTTACATTGTGACTCCTTTGGTAATGAGCTAGCTATAACACATATCTGTAACACTTAAGTGAACATTAATTAATGCTAATTTACAATCAAATCCAATGTAGAAGCAAATTATCCTTTCTTGAGCACTGAAAGCCTTTATCGTGACCATTATGCTGCAGAATGTCAATGTATCTTAATTATCTGCTTATAACTAATATCTCCCACAAATATTCAAAATGTACAGAAAATGCTAGAAAGAAACTGTACACTAGTCTCCATAAAGATCTAATGCATGTCCTGTTTACTTTTTTCATTTTCCTAAAAGTCAAGATCGTCTTCCCATGGGGGCTACCAAAATAAATTTAAATAATTTCACTTACATAAACCCAGGGTTGTCCTTAATACTTGTTTTACACGAACCCAAATTATTCAAATTATAAAATTGTTGCCTCTATAAGTCACATGTCAACACACCCACATAGTTATAAAGCAATAGGACTCATGGAAGAAAAATAAGCCACAGACACAGACTCTAACTCAGCTTATTCTGAAATTATATGTAATTGCCAATAAGGCACCGAAGAGAAGAGAGAATTAAATTAAAAGTTCAATAAACACTGATCAATATGCTTGTAAATACCAAGTCTATAAAATGATCTTCCCTTTAGATGCAGTTATACCACACATGAACATGTTCTGTATTTTGAAAATTTGGGCAGTCTAGTTAAATTCATTTCTAATAGGAATAAACCAGAAACCTAGGAAGCCTGCCAGGGAGGACAGAAGCGAGAGGGAAAAAGCGAGCAGCAGCCTGGTTTGTCAAACTGTGGCTGCCTCCTGCTTCGGGATTAGCTCACAATCAGCTGAATAAAGAACTCATCTGTGTCTGAGATGTAAATAAATCACAGGCCTCAGTTACTTTACCACCGGCTGTTTGTCATTCAGGAAAATAATGGTTAATCAATGTCTAATCAATGAAGATGTGTAACATATTAGTTTGCAGTCCTTCATCATCCTATTTTCTTCAATTGCCTGGGGGTTTGTGTTCAGTACTTACACAATCGATTACAATTGAGAGTGATCACTCAGCTCGTGTTGAGAGCTGTCAGCTGTGCTTTCTGTCCACAAGGTAGCTGGGCTCTGGCGTTGAATATGAGATGCTAATATGTAGCTGCTGCTGACAAACCAGGTTCCACGGTGGAGGATTCCACGAGACGCGCTTAAGTAACTAATTGTATCACTACATGTCACTTGATGAAACTAAACTTTTCCTGACTGCACAATAATCATAAGCATTACTGCCTTGCTGTGGAAAATTAAGGAGAAATAGCTGCCTGCTTGAGTCTGATCATGCCTGCGGGGAAGGTCCATGGAAGGCAACTACCAATGACGCCTTTATAAATAGCTATGGGGGCTGGAGGAGGGGCCCGGATCCTTCCGTTTTCATATAAAACAATATATTTTTAATGTAAGAATCCTTTGAAAGTATCCCTGAACATGCCCTGGTCTCTCACAGACACCACGATCTACAGCCTGTCTGCACACATAAAATGCGATCTTTTGTGAACGTGGGTTTAAGTTCAAACAAGCGTATTAATTGCCGCATGCACCCATTTTCCCTATCATTGACAGAAAGGCATCATCAACCTGCGCACGCAGAGGGTATTCAAAGGAGGGGGGGAACTTGATTATACCAACAGATTGTCAAGCTGTGATGCCTTAGCTTGAATTACTGTTTTTGGTGACTTGTTTTGGAAGTTGTGATGATGACAATCGTAGAGACCAGTGTCACAGACTAATAACAATATAGTGTTTCATTGCAAGCCTTTTTGAATCTTGATAGTACTGATTTAGAGAACAAGGTTAGCTGCCTCATTGCTAGTATCAGTGCTAAGGGCGCCCTCTAGTGCCCACAGTTTTTCAGCATTGTAGGGAGGCAGAGGGCAGATCAGCCCTATGTGCTTTCAAGCTCATTGACACTTGCTTTACAGCCAAAATTAAGGAACTTTTTAAAAAGTATATCTGACATCACAAATGACCTAAATGCGCTCTTAAACTTAGAAGTGTTTTAATATCATCCTGTGATCAACCATACCAGAGAATTGTTAAGTGATCTATGATTTTTTTAAAGTTATAATTGAGCATTAATTTTATTATAGTATTTCTCCAGTGATACATTGTCAAATTTTATGGATATTTCGGGATTTATTTTCATTGTCTGAATTTCTGTATTACCTAGGAAAATCTTAGCCAATGACAGCATCTTAAGTAGGAAGGTCATTGCCCATTTGATTCCGTAATGTACAAGGAGTATGGAATTTACATTGTTTCCAGTAACAGTGAAAGAAAAAAAATTATCTCTACATCCAAATGTTTAATGAATCTAATATGCTTTAATAAAGAACCAATTGTAACGGCAACTAAAGGGCAGCTTATCAAATGATGCTTTAATCCCTTTTATTTTCTCAACTGGTATCCTTCATTTCCCAAATAAAGACCCTAGCAAACTTACTACATTGGACTAAAATAAGTCTGACCTCCCAAGAAAAAAGAAAGCACGAGAATAAGGAAGAAAAGACATAATGCCCAGGATTTAGCTGAATTTAGAAAGTAGAATCTCACAGTGGAAAACATCAGGCACAGGGAAGAAGTGTATTCCATCTTAAGTGATGAATGTATCTTTCTGGGTTGATGGACTAATTGTACAATGAAGGAATCAGAAACCACAGATTTATACTGAGACTTCATACAGCCATAAACTGTATTCATAATTTAAAAGCTATTTAGATCATCTGTCCAAAAAAAAAAAAGAAAGAAAGAAAATTCAGCTATCTGGTGAACCAAAGCCGCCAGACTGGAGGTCTTGTGCGTAGACATAAAGAGGAGATAATAAAGACAGAATGGCAATAGGTTCCTGATCCAGGAGAGATATACTTTCCATCAAAATGCTAGAATTTCATCAAAATATATTTTTCTACTTTACCCCCAAATTTCCTAAGGAAAAACAGTTCCTATATCTGCATCCCGAGATGTCCCCTAAAGTCTACAAGATATTTTTCATATGTTTTTTCTAGCAAAAATTCAGAAGGTAACAAAACATTATGTGCTTATAAATGGTCAGTCTCTAGGCAGGGTCAACAATTCTGCATGGTCTCACACAAAATTGTATAAAAAGCTGAAAAATACTTGATCAATATTTCCTAGGGGTTTCTCTTTTTTCCTACCACTCTGATTTCTGAGAATGCAGCCAAGGCTGTTAGCTGGATGCCTGATAAGTCAGGCATACATATCTGGGAGCAAATACTTACAGTTATCTTAAATGACATTTTTTACCATCAGTGGCTCTGAAATCAAGCATGTACACTAAAAAAGGCAACCAACAAAGAGGTATGTAAAAGAGTTTCATCTACTTTGGCGCTGACACCAGGGGAAGCCAGCTCACCCCACGGATGTCTGCACTTTGATACCCCAGCTGTGATAATGATGAAAAGTTAATGGGTTCTTATCTGCATCAACCTGATGATCATAGACTTGGTTATTTTTATTATTTGTAAGGACGGGATGACTCTGAAGGCGTATAGTCACAGAATTTCTTAGATTGGCGGGTAAGAGGCTACAAAGCCGCCTCCTTTCTGCGTAGATTAAGTGAGTTCCATGCAGTTACCATGTAGGGGTCTCTCAAATGAGACCACAAAATGGCATAACTTTTCCCGTCTGTGGGGACATTAAAGATCCCTGGGCCATTTCCAGAAAAGGAAGGGTTTGCCAAAATGCCACTGTGCATGTGCCTGGGACCTTCCTTCAAGCCCAGCAGCCAGCCTCTCTCCACAGGCTACTAGCGCTTCAGATATCCTGAAAAGTTCAATATATTTACTCAATTTATTAAAAAAATGTTCTTCTGATGGTTCTGAAAGATTTAAAAATAAAAAAAAAACAAAAAGCAACCAAAGGTCTCTCTAGGTAAAGTTACATGAAATTCAACTTGCTTCCAAAATATTTGATTAGTCCTTTTTGAACATAAATGCCTTGCAGTATTAATTTTATTTTGAAAAACAAAAACAAACCAATATGTAATAAAAAATCTCATAATCCATGATTCATGCTTTCTGATACAGGTAATGTAAAATAAATGATATAATCTACAAAACAATGACAAATGAAAGACTTGGAAAAGGTTATGGTTTGACAAGGTAACATTTTTGAGATCTGGACACCAATCAAATTGATGTAAGTATTGGTGATGCGACACTCCCTGACAGTAAAGTCTTTACCAGTGTCTACAACGTATAGGAGAAGCCTATTGTGATCGCTAAACGTCAGCTTTTGTTCATAAACTCTTTCATAATGCTGGAACCAGGAAAATGATTTAAAGCAGTTCAATTTGTCTATTTACCTTAATCTTTAACTATTCCCATACGTCTGGCTACATGATGTATGACTCTTCATAAACCAATTTTTCAAAGATGTATACGACAGAAAAAAAGCCCAGCTCCTAACCTTTTATGTGTTGAACTTTATAGAACTCTAGGAAACAAAATGCTTTCGGCTTTCAGAAAAGGAGGAAAAGTGTGTGGGGAGGAAAACAGGTTATTTTCTTTTGCTTCTTTTAATTTTTTTTTTGCAAGTATTTACAGTCAGTGGAAACAGAGAAAGCAGTAATTTCTAGGTGAAAGGTGATTTCTAATGTTCCATCTGAATACATTTTTGCATTTAAAAATGGTGATGGCCTTTGTTTCAAAACAAAGAATTATTTATTATTAATTAGTAACGTAAAAAATCACTTTAAAATCAATATCTACATATTAAAACCTTAAGTTTGCATAAGTCCCACTGGCAAGGTGGGAGTATAGTGCAAGGCTGAATGGATTGGAAGAAATGTAGAGTAGGGGCTGCTCAATCTAAGGAACCTAAATCTTTACTTTCTGTCTTAGAAAGAAGAATAGTAATCAGAGAATTCATTCACTTTGTCTACATTTACAACATACCATAGCCAGACCTAGTGGTGCAAGCCTGTAATCTCCAAAGTAGAAGGATTGTCTCAAACCCTACCTAAGTAATCTAGCAAGACTCTGTCTCAAAACAAAGCCTTTTGAAAAGTAAGAGGTTGTGGCTGGGTGCTATAGTGCATGTCTTGTACGAGCAAGACCCTACATGCAATGCCCAGTACTGAGAAACAGGAATGGCAAGGCTTTTAAATTAATGCTTAATCAACTAGCATCTCTGCAAAGATGGAAATGAAGAGGAGTACAGCTCTTGATGCAGAAAGCTAGTGCGTATTTACAGGGCACCTATTGTGTGCTCGGAGCTGGGTAAACAACTCTAAGCAAGGTAAAGTCAAGCCCTCTCCTCTTGGAGCCTGGATAATTTTAACTGAAAATTCCGCTTTAGGACCATTACTGCCAGGTTACAATTATGAGCTAATCAACAAGTAAATTTCTTTCTTGTACTTTTTGGTCCTTAAGCTCTCTTGAGCTCAGTCCTTATGCAAATTTTGTCCTGTACCTTGTGTTATTTTTTAAGGTACACTCTAATTTCCCAGCTGGTTTGGCCAAATTAGAAAATGTCGTCTTCCTACATAAAAAGGCACAAAATATTAGAATCCTCGCGATGAATATAGAATGCAGAATAGACTTAGCAGCTTTCACACATCTAATGAGGTGCCTACCCCAATTCCAGGCACTTCGCGTATGTCCAGTACGGATGAGTTCACCATGTGCAAGCCTTACTGTGTTTAGAGCTAAGATCCACAATTTTCCTGGGCAGATTAAAATCAGCTACATTATTTTATAGTATAGCATAGTCTATCCTCAAACAGAAGAAAGTCCAAAGGGGGAGAAAAAGCCCAATGGGATATTGAAGTTACCTCATTTCTGTATTTATAGCTTAACTGTTGTTGTACCAGCATATATCCTACCACAGATAGATAAACACTATTTTCTTATGTAGATCTTATGCACAGGTCTTAATAAACTTATATATTAATTAATAAGCCATGAGCCTTAGTGCAACTTCCCTAAGAAGTAGCTCCTACATAAAAAACAAAAGGCTGTCAACCAATGTGGAAAAATGTACCATTTACTTTATTACTGTTTCCAGGCAATATTGAAACCTAACATACAAAAATTGAGCTTAAAAAAAATCATCAGATGTCTGGGGCTGAGAAATTTGAGTTGAGTCTAGACCTTGTCTAAAAATTAATCAATTAAAATAAGCAAATAAAAATCAACAAGAAGCTATGCATAAAACCATATCAGAGACTTTTATCCTCAGCATCCTTGCAAATGCTTCTATTTTTCCACATTATTAGACCAAATTATTATAAATGTCAAACTGATATTTTAGCATTGGCATCTCAAAGCAAAGGAAATTTATGTCTCATATACATTCACCAAAAGAAACATTGAATTACATCTTTCTATGTGCATGCATATCTTTACAGGCATTATGCACATATGTATAACATTTACCATAGTAAATACCATAACGTGTATTCTTCAAATGAAATCATTTTACAATACAAAACCTAGCATGCCCAAGAACAGCATCATGGTTTATCTGCTATGTTGCCATTTTAATGTGTGTTTGTAATTTTGTAATTCCTGAAACAGTGAGTATGAAAGTCACAAGAAATGTCCACTTCCCCAAGCTAAGAATATTCCAATTTGTGTTGCTTTTCAATGCTGGACATTCTAATTTTGAGTCTTATTCCAACGGTAGGCTAACAAAGTTGTCATCTCCAAGTGATTTGGATTTACGACACAAAAGAAAGGACCTAAGAGCTATGCACTGTGAAATTGATGTGTGTTTTAACAAAAATAAGCTGGCAGTTCTCGGGAACAAGTACAAAGCAAACATACTTACATGGCATTTCGTAAACTGCTGTAGCCTGTTTACATAGACATCTAACCACTTATCCTGTTTCTAATACACTGATAACTTTTTTGAAAAAAATCAACATCAATAGCTATGTGCTGATACAATTGATAAAACTACTTTGAAAATGCAACAATTTTAGAGACACTTCACATATAATAAAATAATTACGTTTTGCTGTGTAGTTCATTTGAACTAATGTAATTAAAATTATTTTTTTAAAAAAATCTAGTTGGAAATATATTCTTAAAATTTATGTATTTTTAAATCGTTCTTTTTAAAACTTCCCATACAGTTGGGAAACTGACTGTGCATCCTGACTCCAATGTAGGGTCAATGCTGTATCGAATTTCCAGACCATTCTCAGAGTACCTTCTGGCAATGGAAACATTTTGACCACTGACACTCCCTATGGGTATATCTGACTATCCTGCTACAGTGCACCATTCCCATTATTGAATCTACAACAAACTGCTGTAGGTTATTCATTGATTGAGTGTTTAAGTGTATTCTTTAGGAGCAAATAGAGAACTAATTTGTAAGCAATCACATAAAATAAAAAAAAATCAGCAGAATTCTGACTTCAAAGACACTTTGAGCCTCAGCACTTAATTATGTTCCCTCTTTGATTAGACGGTGTCGCCGTCAATAAGCATATGAGGGGCCTGGTATCTGTATCACAGTAGATTCTTCCCAGCACTGCGCTGTGTCATGCAGAGAAACCGTGAAAGCACCTGCCAAATGTGATATGCAAGATAAGCCAGGGTTAGCCCCTTTTTAGGATCATATTCGTGGGCCTGCTTCAGTTGCAACATTTGACAAAATGTTTATTTAACCAATAAAGATGTAGGGAGTCTTTCTACTTTGTCTAATACATGTGAAACTAAGCATCAGGTGAAACGTTCTCTGCCTGAAGACATGACTGCCTGCCAGCCTGTGAGTCTGTAAGGCAGCATCGGCTCCAAGACCTCTCGCCGGTTCTTCTCAGCATTGCTGAACCAGGGTGTGTATGTGGTGGTATGTGGGAGTGCAGACAGCTCTGCATCTCTTCACACAGCCCTTCCAGCATGTGTGTAGGCCAGCTTTGAACCAGGCATGCGACCAGTCTCTCTGCAGTGTGGACAGCAGGGGCTTCTGAGAGCCAGAGCCAGGGCAAGGCAGAATGCTTTGACTCCTTAAATGCACCTGCTCTCCCTCTTGCTTCAAGACCAGAATGAACGTTCTGACTTCTCAGAACAAAATGATTTTTTTGAAGATATCTCTACCATGCCAGGATGGTTTCTTTTACTTTGAATCAAATTGATGGAGTTTGAGATATTTTAACAAAATGAACATTGAGAAATATGTAAGAATAAAGCAAGTTTTTTAAAAAGATCTCTCTTTAGCTCTAATAAAAAGCAGCATAGGATAGATGGATCACAAGTACATGTTCTTTAAAAATTAAAAAGCAAGTTGGGGGAAACATGCATTTATTATTTTTTTTTTAGTCTCCTTGCGCAGGAGCCATGTTAATCTTTTTTGTATTGCTCCAATTTTAGAATATGTGCTGCCGAAGCGAACACTTGTTTTTTTGTTTATTTGCAAAGCACACAATAGATAGCAAGGCTTTATTTGTTCCTGTCCATTGCAAGGAAGTCCTTATGAAATCCCTGTTCTGTCTGCGTCAAAGAGAATAGAAGCTCCAACTGTTAGTAGCTATCAACATTTAAAAGTCACAATTTTCTCTGTATTTTTATGAAATGCAATCGCTATACTGTTAAGTGTCGGTGCTTTGCACTTAATTATTTTCATGTCAATAGCTTCATGGAAGGCGTCGGAGAAGAAGGGCCTTCAGCTGCCCGCCACCTTACCAATGCAAGAGTCAGTAAATCCTAACGATTATTCCAATTAGTGAAATGCTTGCATACTTTGAGAGATCACTGAATGTAGAAGCTGTTTTTGCCTAATACAATGTTTCAGCAATATTACTGTTCAAGGAGGTAAATAACCAGGGGATAGAAAACAAATTTTAAAAATACAAGAAAAGCAACAACCAAAAAGGAAATGTCACGGTCAATGTCACATCAGTACTCACCTCCCTGGTAAACTTCTTTGAGTTCTTCGAGTGTGTTAATTAATGAACTAGGTCAGTTAATTGGTATGATTACTCTGTGGAAATTTGTATGGTGCCCGTTCACAAAGGGCATTGCACTATGGGACAGAAACATAGAAATGGAATTAAGTTGTTTATAAAACAGGAGGAAAATCATGCTGGTGGAAAAAATACAAAGCATGCAGCTGGAATGTGGTTTAAGATTGATGGCATGTTCTGCTCATCTCCAGATCTGCACTTTGAGTAATTCTGAAAATCTCTTAAAATGAAAATGAGGAGGAAAATGCCATGCTAACACTTTTATAGTCTTTTTACAGTATCATAAAATATTATTTTTTTCTTTTGTAAATTATGCTCTTGGTCAGATTCTGCAATGCTATGAACAGTACTGTCCAACTTAAAATGTGGCTATTACTGCTGAGCGTGTGTGTGTGTGTGTGCGTGCGTGCATGCATGTGCACGTAATATTTTTATTGTATGGAATTTATTAACTGCATATTTTATATTCTTTAAAATGAATATATTTAATCAATCTACTCCCTGAGAAGGGCACTGAAGAATTCTAATAATTTTAATGGGATACTTTTGATTCTGCAAGGAAATTTCTTCCTTCAATTTAAGAAAAAGTCCAGCTAAGCTAAAGGTTAACACATACGTAGACATGTCTACATCAAACAAAGTTTTACCAATTCAAGCCACTGTTAAAACCCAACTACCTTTATTAAATTAGACTATCTTATTTTATATATTTATATATATGGCTCTTACTAAACTATGGCTGTTTTAAAGACTTGAGTTTTCTACTCAAAGCCAAATTCAATTCTGACAGAAAGAAACAACGAACTTGCAGTCAGTATTTGTAGAAGGAAGATGACGACGGAGAATTGTGAGGTGTATGGAACGAAAGACAAGGAAGTTCAATAAGAGAAGGAAACGTAATGTGTGGTGGTGAAATGGCCTCCACTATCGACAGACAATAATAATAATCTACAGTTGAGCAATACAGGTATAAAACATGTCCAGGATGACAATTTACCCTGGAATTTCAGACTGGAGAGATGTAGACCGTGCCTGGCATGTGCCAATCCCTATCTTCAATGCCTAGGATCACCAAAACAATTCACTATGGAATCCTACCTCTATGACTTCCCAAAGGCACATTTTATGAAGGTGAATGTCTGTTCATTCCCATAAAGAAACAGTATTCCACCTGTCACTGACTCCTCTCTGAACTACGCTATCAGAACCTCCTTTCATAGCAGATATGTAAGAGCAATGAAAAACCAGAGTCTGGGATACATCTACCAGCGTCTAGTAGTCATACCTGAGCTCAGGGTCCTTCCACATGGGCAAACTCTCAGGCAAGAACCCCAGGCTGCAAGCACACCTCCCAGAAAAGGCTGACACCACCACCAGTGTGCAGGGCTTTTTGTTTTGTTTTGGCTTTACTTTTTAATCTTTTGAGGTCTTTTGAGGGTCCCATCATCCAGCTTCCAAATCAATCACTCACATGGAGGCTTATTCTTAGTTACGAATGCCTAGCATTGACTTGTATCTTTCCAGCTTTTCTAACTTAAATTATCCCAGCTACCTTTTGCCTCTGGGCTTTTTCCTTTCCTTATTTCTGTGTATCTTACTTTCACTCCTACCCTGTCGCTGGCTGAGTGGGTGGCTGGGTGGCTGGGCCCTGACATCCTCCTTCCTTTGTTTTCTTGTGCTTGCTCTCCCTCTTCCAGGCTTCTCCTATTTTTCCTTTCTGCCTGCCAGCCCCACCTATCCTTACTCCTGCCTCGCTATTGGCCATTCAGCTCTTTATTAGGACCATCAGGTGTTTTAGACAGGCAAAGAATCACAGCTTCATGGAGTTAAACAAATGCAGCATAAACAAAAGTTACACATCTTAAAATAATATTCCCTAGCACCAGTGTCTGCTAACAGTGAAGCACAGAAGAATCTTCTCATGTATCCACCACTGGATTGATGTTTCCTTGACCACGTCAGAGAATACTATCATTTTTTTCATGTTTACTTTTGAAAGGCTAAAAGTGTAAGGGTCTTTGTGAAGTCCTTTGGAAATCTAAACATACTTAAATTCCATCCAGTTAAACACTGAAGTTTTATATGCTATACTTTTGGGACAATAAGCAACACATTTTCTTCTCAAAGCTAATCTGGACTCAACTCTACCACAGAACCTATGAGTTAAATCAGAACCTACATCACCCATCTTTCATTTGGTTTAGGTACGAATACATTGCCAAATATTACATGATGCATCTATCTTAATTTAAAAATATCAAACAAGTTCCCATATACCAATATACAGTTGCTGTTACTATACTTTAAAAATTAAGATAATAAAAATACAGAAGTCTCAGACAATAAATTTATTATAACCCTATAAGCACAAATAAGGAAGAAAAGAAACCTAACTACATCTATGAAAAGGTGAGCCCTTTAATCCCAGCACTCGGGAGGCAGAGGCAGGCGGATCTCTGTGAGTTCGAGACCAGCCTGGTCTACAAGAGCTAGTTCCAGGACAGGCTCCAGGCTCCAAAATCACAGAGAAACCCTGTCTCGAAAAACCCCCCAAAAAAACAAAACATTATAAATTTTAGATAATTCAGTTAATTTTAACATCCAATCATTTATTTATATTTACTATTCATGTAGGTTGGTTATGTCAAGCTTGACAGAAGTAGATCCCTCTTCTTCCACATTAGGTCTTAACGTTATGTACCTACAGTGTACCTGATGATCTTGATGAAAACATTTGGATCAAATGAGGCACTGTGGAAGTTTCCGCTGGTTTATAGACAGTGATGATGCAAGCTAAAAATAGTGAGCAAGGTTTTGAGAATTTGTTTGTGAAGGAGAGAGAGGCTGAAAGAAAATCATTAACCAGATAAGCTTGAAGCTTAGCAGGGAGAAGCCTGCGAGAAGGTTTCACGGGGGTTTATTTGGTATTGACACATACATGTATTTCCCTCTCAGCTGGAATGACTCCAAAGGGGCTGTCATGGTTGGTTGAGTAAATAATACATGCTTTAAAAAACAATTATAAATCCGTATTCACCTGATGGACTTTGTATTCATTCCAGTCAATTGGGCATATAATACTCGTTTAAAAAATAAGTACATATAATGCATTAAAAACTGCTTAAACGCCCATTTAACCGGAGGGGCCAAAACAGCTCTAAAATGGAGCATGTGATTAACACTAATGGAACTTATGCATATGTAATGAAAGGAGAACCCCAAACCCTTTTAAACAGAGCTGTGACAGGAGAATGACAGCTGGGAAATACTAAGGTTTCCGTTCCCATTGTTCATAAAGGCACCTCTGGCCTCACAGTAACCAATAATTCCCAGAGTGGTGAATCTTGGGGTCCCAGGCAATAAGTGCCCTGGTACTGAAGGTAAAACAGCACTAAAAGGAGGGCAGTAAGAGTCTGATGATAGGCGATGCTGCGCTGTAATTGGATTGCCTCCCTATCCATCAAACAGCTATCTATTTAGGATAGACCCGGTTTACTTGAAGGTCTTCCTCAAGATCCCTTCTTAATTTACCTGTATATGTACATGTGGTGAGGATGCATTGTGTATTCTCTATACATATCTGCAAATGTAGGGGAGCATGTGTGTGTAGGTACACATGTGTGCATTTGAAAGTGGAGGAGTGAAGTTGACTTCAGGGTTGTGCTCAATGTTTCTCCTATGGAGGAGCAATTTGTCTGTTGAGGCAGCGTCTCTCACTGCACCCAGAGCTCACCAGTTCAGTTAGTCTGCCTAGTCAGCTGGCCCTGAAGATTTTCTGTATGTGCCTCTTGAGTGCTGGGATTATAGGCAGATGCCATCCCTGACTTTTCCTTTAGCTGTGGGAGATCTGAGCTTCAGTCTGAATATTTGCACAGTGAATGTTTTAACCACTGAGTCATTCCTTTATGTCTTAAGTCTTTTTTTTTTTAATGATGTCAAGTACAAGAAAATCCTATATTTATACTTTAAGTTTTGAATGGGCATAGTTTGGAAATAATCTCAAAACATTTAAGATTTGGGGTACTTTCTCTTTAAATACAACATAAGATATAAGCAAACAGTCAGCGTAAAAATAGACATGATATTGGATTATTTGTCTTTTGGTTGGAGTTTCAATGAAATATTCATTAATGGGTTTTTTTAGTTAATAGAATTTAAGGACTATTTTTAAATCTTCATGGTGACCAAAAGACTTCTCCGTTAGCCTGAGACATCAGGGTTGAAATTATCAGGGGACGTGCTTTGTAGTGAGGTTGGTAGGGTGCCAGGAACCCAATGTTAAAAGCAAATGCTTTCTATTGAGGTTGGTAGGGTGCCAGGAACGCACTGTTAAAAGCAAGCACGTTATATGGACATCCTCACATTCAATCTGTCTTCTTAAGTTCACTTCCCAGTTCACTGAGCCACAGAGACCACTGGTCTCCCATGAGGATGGGATGCAGGGGAGAGCTCTGAGGGAAGCCAAAGCAGAATAGGTCAGAGCCCTTTCAGATGATGTGAGAAAGAAGACGATGAACAATCCGCAGGTAAAGGAGAACCTGGGACTTCAAGGAACCCTCAGGACAATACTTCTGTACATTGCTATGGGCAGTTTTCACTCGAAATAGATGTTTTGAATAAGTAAGAACTTACACAAAGGGGAAATAGAGAGTACAAAACAAGCACTCCGATTGGTTGGGAGAACAAAATGGAAAAGGCGAAAACAAACAAGAAAATTTGATACTTTGGAGGGTCATTAAGAGAATACAAAAATGTACATCCATAAAAGTCCCTTAGATGTCTTTAAAGGTCTCTCAGCAAAGTCAGCATGCTCTGTATACTACTTTTATATTCCCATGAGACAATCGTTTCCTCTCTGTCAGGTTTAGCCTTAACAATAAATCCCTATAAATTGAGCCTGGCAAACTCAAGGCCCCAATCTGCTGAGCAAATAAAATATGGACTCCCAGGGAGAAAAAAAAAAAAAAGTAGAACGATTTTCTTTCAAACTGTGTGTTGCCTTTCTTATCCAATGACAGTGCCTTGCTGAAGTGCACCACCAACTTCTGCCTCTTACTCTGTAATTTCCTAAATCTAGTCTTAGGCATGTGAATTAGCTACGTGGCTGGAAAGATGGTTGCACTTGTTCCTCCTTTCACTCTTGTCCCCATGTATCACCCAAGGAAAGTTCTCTGCAAGGACAAAACAATGATGTTCCCTTCCCACACGACAGAAAATAGACACAGATTAAAGAATGTTCGGTGAAAGTCTGAACAAGGGTAGCCTGCCAGTGAGTCCTGCTTCAGAGGTGTCTGTCAAGTTCACCACTTCCTATTATTATCTTCATCTTTGATGTGCGCTAACTGAGGCTAACTTGAATAAGTGTGCACCTTGTCCAAAACACACGTCGAGCACACCTCATGCTTTCCCACCGGAAGTCCAAGGTTCCATCAAAAACACAGAGCCTTTACCACTATGGAAGGTACTGAATGCAAGATCCGGGAAAGCAAGAGTGAGCTTATATTACATAAGCTACTGGTGCCCAGGTGTTAGAGAAAGCTAAACGATGAACTGAAAGAAGCCAAGCAAAGAGGTAGTGGAGATAATTCTTGTAGAGAAAACAACACTCACAAAAGACCAGAAGACAAGCAAAATTGCAAAAAAAAAAAAAAAAAAAAAAAAAAAAAAGATACAGAAAAGCTCAACAGAGAACACCTGAAGCAGGAATATGGACCGTATCTTAGGTTTTAAAAACCATTAAAGACAGTAAACAAGATCAAAATAATTATATTTGCATTACTCAAAAATATATCTAACTTCAATATGAGCAAATTTTTAAAAAAGGAAATAATTTAGATTTTACTAAAAAAAAACATCCAGTATGTATATCTTTATCTAAATTAAGTGCCAGTTATACATGGTTCTGCCTCAGGACTGTACAGGTGCTGTTTACACTAAGACAATGGAAGTGGTCGCTGTCAGTGCCTTCATATAGGGAACGATAGCTGGAGAATGACTGGATATAGTTAGAGAAGAGAGGGGAGGTCTCAAGAGGGTCCCTCCTGATAAATTTACAAAAAGAGAAATTGGGTAGAGGGTAATGTCCACTCTCTGTACTGAAAAGCTGTGAAGAAACAGGGAAAAGAATATGAAGAAATGGGAAAACCAGAAATGTCACTTTGTTCAAGAACTTAGCAGAGGAAGCAAAGAAGAAATGCTTTAAAATGAGAATTTTTGGTTTAGCACAATGAAAATGAATATTTTTTAAAAACTTAAACTAAATTGTGAGTTTCTCTTTTTCTGAAAAGTACATCACCCCCTCCAGTCATAAAGTATAGGCTTTTATTTTTGCCTAGATTCATAACCTGTCCTTCTCTAGTTTGCCAATGCCTAAGAAATAGCTTCAAGATTCTAGATTAGCCTGCATAGTGTGCACTTGACATGAATTTTTAAGAGATTTAGTGTCCTCAAATAAATGATCCCAACACAAATTTAAGATTCAATCAGCATTAATGGTGGTATTAGCAATGATAACTTCAATTATAAGCATAATGCATCTTCCTTTCAGAGATTAATTTATGTAGAGTAGGTACTTGGAGTTTGCCCTGCCAGAGCCACACTTCAAATCTGCTCATGATCAAAGGAGAAGCATTTGTGCTAGTTTGATTTCAGATAAAAGAAAATGTCCTTTAAATGTATATAATTCATTTCCAGAAATATAATTTCTTCAGTCCTTAGACAAAGGGGATGTAAGCTGAAATTAAAACAAATAAAATTTTAAAAAGAAACACATATTGTGTTCACATCTGCATTTTATATTCTATTCAATCTGTAGATTTAGATAGCTATAAAAATATTGGGTTATATAATAATAAAAACTTGAAGCTGTCTTCAGTATTATTTTTCATCATTTCACTATCTAAAACAAAAGTTCTTTGAAAAGATATATTGCTAAAATAATAATAAATTTTAGGGACATTGATAGTTAATTTTAAATGAAGGTCATGAGATCTCTCTTGGAAATGAAAACAAAAGTATCTATGGCGTTAAAATCATCTCAACTGAAAACACAGAAGAATTACCTTTTCTAAGTAATTAACAAATAAAATTAAATTTTCCTGTGGACCTTGACAAAACAGAATAGAAAGCTACACACTCTCAAAACACCCTGTCAAATATATAAGATACTATCCACATATAATTTGTAAATTATAATGGGTTAAATAATAAATGATTTTTATTTCAACTCTGAGGTTCTAATGTGTTGGTAATGTCAGATAACATTTGGTAGGATTGTTTTTATGCCTTGTAAAATATACCAGACCTGTTAAGTCCCTTGGCATAGCTAAAATGACTAGACCCATTTTCTGTATGAGTAAATAAAGCATAGGATCCATTCTTCATATTTTCCCAGGTAGAGCATGGCAAATTAGACTCTTTGATACCTAGGGACAAACCTCTCAGCATGAGCTTCAGCCTAACATGCTATCTATTGCTGCTCCAGCACTTCTTGGCCCTTTAGTAATGAGTGTTATCTACCTTGCTGCTCCATGAGAATCTAAAGTGCTCTTTCTATTGGCAATACTTCTTACTGGCAATACTTTAACTAATGGAGGAAAGATTATCAAATACTGCACTAACTCGATCATTGAGATTATGCCAAGTGCATTACTTATGCATTTAGTTTCTTGTCTGCAAAATGGCTCTGGACTAAACATATGCACTTTTCTATATTAGCAACTTTTCTGGTTGTGTTATCTATTATTACACAGACCATCATATAATTTTTTCTTTTTTTTTTTTTTGGTTTTTCGAGACAGGGTTTCTCTGTGGTTTTGGAGCCTGTCCTGGAACTAGCTCTTGTAGACCAGGCTGGTCTCGAACTCACAGAGATCCGCCTGCCTCTGCCTCCCAAGTGCTGGGATTAAAGGCATGCGCCACCACCGCCCGGCCATCATATAATTTTTAACACTCAAAGAATTCCTTCATAAAACCTTGGTCTTAACTGGTTGAATAACATAAACATTGAGTGGTCCAGCACAAAGTCGTTACACAATTAAAATTCCTTAGTACAATGTTTGAAGAAAACAAAAGTCAAAGACAGTCTATGATGGCCATGAAATAACCATCTCTTTGGAAAAAATTTAAAATATCATTGAAATATTAAACAGTGTACAAACCAGTACAAAATCACTCAGTTAATTAGACGTCATGGAATATACACCCATATGGTTTAAATAAAGTTATGCCACTTGAGATGATAATGTCAAATATTTCTAATCTAAGTTGAAAGGTAGATTCCTAATCAAAAGATTTAAAATTATATATATATATATGCATATATACGCACATATGTATGCTCATGCATCTTTTAATTTTTAAAGTATGAAACATAAATGTTCCCTCGCTCATTTTAATAGTAGCAGTTGGGTCTTATAATAAAATTTAATCTTCCTTGTGCAACAGCTAACATTGCTTTCTGCAAAATGCAACAGTTCAGTCCGAAGCCAAATAAATGAAGATTCTTGAAAAGTTTGCCATTAATGCAGGAAGAAATTGCCTTGGTTAACCATGCCTGTTCTCATTGGTATCTTGAAGTTTGCTTTTGCTGAAGAATTGTTGGGAATTTTATGGAAAGCCAAACTCCATGTACTATGTTGTGCAGTTTGCCTTTTAATTACTGGATTGAAAGAGAGGCTAGAATTGCCTTCCAAGTCATTGTATTCTTTGTGCAGTTGAATAGTAGCAAACAAGGTAAGATATTAAGGCATACATGGCTCACAGAAGTGAAAACCATCATTCCTATTCAGATAATGTCAACAAAACAAGCAAACACTGTGTGGTGCAGAAGCAGTATAAATGAACTTTTACTAGGGACCCACATGGGCATGCCATGAATGTTTTCCTAAGAGAATACTGTGGACAGCTAGGCAACACCAACTTGATGGGGAGGGAAGTCGTGATTCTTGTGAAAGAATATGCTGTGAATGCTGCAGTGTTTAATCAATTAATCATGCAGCTGCGGTTAGGCAAGGCCTCTGCAAGGTGAGCTGTGTGACTCATAGTCCTCAGGAGCTGAGGCAGGGAACACATGCAAAGCAGCAAAGAAGGCTTTCCTCAAAACACATTTCTTCTTCAAATCAAAGCAGATTAAGGCTACCTGAAAATCCCAGCTAAGGATGTTCATACAGTGACAGTGAGCGACATAATCTCCCATCTACCTTATTTAACATCTAATCAAATTATTGCTCACATTTTTACCAGCAGGTAAATGTATGTAATTAATTACTGAGGAACATTATATGGGAGCTATAATCCTAAGTGCTTCACGTGGAGCCTTATTATTCCTTCCAGAACATGATTGCAGTGGTCTTCAATGAATGTCATTTTCTCCAGGGAACACTTAAGGTTGTCAGAACATAAAATGACATAAGAAATACATGCTAAGGACAATGGTAAAAATTCTTGGAGCACTTGGCAGCCCCAAACAAAGAGTTATCCAATCCAACACGGAATGTATGCAAACTGAGAAACCCCGCCCTATTGTCTTATTGTCTTTACTTGACCGATGAGAAACTTGAGGTTGAAAGTGTAAGCATCCCACACAGCTCCTCCCTAGGAAAAGAGGACTGAGCTGGGACTCCAACACAGCACGGTACAATTCCAAAACCCTAACCCCACCCTATCAGATATGCTGTTTGGTGCCTCTTTGTAGACTCGTTACCTTCCCTACTTATCACTTCATAATGCGGCAATCCTCAAAGTGAGATTCAGAATTCCTCTGTTTAAGGTGATGCTGACTGAGGTAATGATGGTCACTGATGCTACCTCAGTCAGCATCCATTATCTCCTTTATCTCCATTCAGATTCTCACCAGAGAGCATCTCCCAAATGTCTAGGATTCTACCCATGAGCATTCCAGAAAGACTACCTGATGGTCTTCTCACCCTTCTCTTGGGGTTAGATGACGCCTCACTAAAACTTTGTCTTTATTCTGTTTTTACCACTCAACAAGTAAGAGGGAATTCCCTGGAACAATCCCCCAATGCGATGACTTTCCTGACTTTTCTATAGAAAATAATTCTGAGTAACCCAAGTGCCTCCCAAGAACCATGAGGACTTGGCATTGTTCTTTCTCTGAACTGTCTGTGAAATATCAAACATTCCATAGGGAAGCTTCTAAGAGCTGACTTTCCCATTCTGCTATAATGAAGATTCCAAGGGAAGGAGATTCACAACCTCACTTTCTAACAAAATAGCCCAATGCATGTTGCTTAGTTACCTACATGCACCCCAGGGACTAATATAAAACAGCCTAAACAAAGCTAGCAGCCAGAGTGATGCAAGTTTCTCCATGCTCTGTGTCACTTTATTTTGATACCTGTTATAGAATTAACACACCTATCTCCAGACTGACTGCTCCAGAATCTGTATCAAGAGTGCGTCTTCAAGTGAAGACTTGAAAAATAAAGAAGTATAGTTTTCTTCTTAGGCATCGCTTTGAAAGTATTTCTGTAGAAGTTGGGGGTAGAAAAGGAAACACAAGAAGGAACAAAGTTATTACCTAAGTGAAACCCAACTCAATAACGTGGATTCTGTTCACAGCATTAGCAGAATTCCGGTTCCTGAAATCTGTCTATATGAGCACCAGTATTTGGATCCTTCCAACCTAAATGAAGTACATCACAGCCACGTGTTTCCAGCTGTGCACAGTCACACACAAACATGGAGGAGTCATCCCAACCTGGGTGAAGCACATCCCTGACTTACGGTTCCAGCTGCACACAGTCACACACAAACATGGAAGAGTCATCCCAACCTGAATGAAGTACATCATGGGCACATGGTTCCAGCTGTGCACAGTCACACACAAACATGGAAGAGTCATCCCAACCTGAATGAAGTACATCATGGGCACATGGTTCCAGCTGTGCACAGTCACACACAAACATGGAAGAGTCATCCCAACCTGGGTGAAGCACATCCCTGACATACGGTTCCAGCTGTGCACAGTCACACACAAATGTGAACTCGCCATCATGACCAAGCTTTTGAAATTAACTTCAGGATTAAAACTAACAATTTCTTTTTCATGTCCCTATGTCGGTTATTCAGATGGCCACAGATCAGAATTACGCACTGTTGAGTACAGGTCCTTCATCTCCAGCAATTCAGTATCTCCTTGGTGCTGTCTAACGATTACATTTCAAGTAGCAGAATGAGAGAGAAATGGAAATCCCGCAGCATCCAGAAACTTCAATTTTCCTATAAACAGGAGAAAAGAGTGGTATCTTAGTTTTACATGTCATAATGCCATCCTTACCTACTTCTGCTCCCACCAACACACGTCCCTCTTTGCAGACTTGCCACAATGCCTGCTTTAATTCCCCTGCAAGGGAAGCAATCATTAAAAAGACCAGAATAGTTCAGATATTCAGAGATACTACCATCTGAAAGGTTATCAAGTAAAAGATGGTTAGAGCCCATTTAGGGTACCACTAGAAGCAACTGAGTACCCTGAATCCCAAAGGTGAGCAAATGAGTGGGATATTAAGAAATGGTACCTCCAGTTTCCTGAGAGTTACCCATTGTCTGCCAACCAATCAAATGCCTTTGGACTAAGTCACAAATACTTTTCAAAGTGGAATCAGCTGTTTCTAAGGGAGCTTTGTGCCTATTTGACTTAAAAACCCCTGTTGTTATTTTCTAATAACTCCACCCAGCATCTTACCTAAACACTGAGAAATATGCTGAGTAAATGATGCCGGTGTGTGTGTGTGTGTGTGTGTGTGTGTGTGTGTGTGTGTGTGTGTGTGTGTGTGTGTGTGTGAAATGAAAGTAAACTGCTAAAGCAGGCTAGGGCTCCAGCAGCGGAAGCATCCTGGAAGCTCTCCTCCAACATACAAGTTTGCCCCATTGCCATAACCATCTAGGACTCGTTTTTTTCTCTTGTCACTTGAGAGCAGGGACTGATTCAGGGTGGATGTAGGATTTGGACAGGGCTCTTCACATCGAGGGGAATACATCTGGGGACCCCTCTGTCCTCCCTCAAAAGCCTTTTCAGTGGTCGTGAGTCCTTGAAGACTCGGGCACAGGTGTCCAGAGGTTAAAGGAGCCTCGAGTAGCCCACTGCACTGCTTTGCCCACCTTGTAGTACAATATTAATTAGTCACCTTCATGATTATTCCATCCAAATATGCCAGACTGAAATAAATTACATTCTTAGCACATATTTCACACCCCTGGATCAAGCCTTGCAAGGGTTTTCTTTTATTATTTATAAGACCGTGTGCTGTCTTCCTGCGGAAAATGAGATGGTGTGCACGAGGAGAAAGGTAAAAGAAATGCAGAGAAATGAAACAATCAGATATTCCCTAATGATATTTAAAAATAGAAAACTTGCTACTGTTACATGCGGCATGCTCCATCTTTTGAGATTTAATGGCTCTCTTGTGGTTTAATGGAGAATTACTTTCAGTAATTGATTATTAAAATTTAAAATTGCTAACCATCTTCATTATTAGATGAGCGAACATGTTATCCTTGTAATTAAAAAAGCCCGAGCCTCCCTTTCATCCTGTTGACAGAGCGGGCAGACTGTCTCCACACTCAGACTTGATGGTTTCAGGCTTCTTGTTTGACAAAAATAGCCAGCCAGTCATTTGATGATGAAAATGCAGAACATCCACAGAGACTGAGCAGGAAATATAATGAACAAAAAAAATAAAATAATAAAAAGCCCTACAAGCTAATTAAAGTTTTCAGTCCCGACTCATTAAATGCTATGCATCACCTATGTGATATTTCAATGTGCTGCGCTCAGGTAACATGGGGCACTGACAAGTTCTCTCCAGCCTCCCTCAATGTGCCCCCAGAAGTCAGCCCAGCCATCCTCCTCCATGCGCATGAGTGTGTGACCTTTGCCGTTTTACCTCAGATGTTTTCCATTGCAAAGGGGTAGCTTCTGGAGGCAGGATCTACAAAGAGGACCCAGGAAAACGTGATTGTCTTGTTTTGATGTATTGAATGCACAGGGGGTGTTACAGGGTATCTTGCATGCAGAGATGCCAAGGGCTTAAGCCCCTCATTGAGAAAAAAAAAGGGGGGAAACCTCAGTCGTCAAGGAAGCCCTCGTCCAGAGGTACAGAGACTGACAAGCAGCTCTCCACACTCTGGGAGTGGAGGTCTGTCCACACAGGATGCTGCATTTTCCTTGTAACTTCTTGTCATGTTAGAATGTCCATTCTGTGCTGGCAGCACTCAGTGATTTCCAAACAGAGATTTTATGACTGTCAATGGAAAAGCCTATCCAAAAAGACACTGTCACCACTCAGCTCTTAGACAGATGTCAGCCGTCAGGAGAGGAAAACCCAGCAGACTTGAGGCGTAGAAACATGACTGAAGCAAAAATTTGTTCGTGAAGATTAATGCTGGAAATCAAGGACCATCGGCATCTTTAGACAGTCTCAGCCATTTAGCTCAGGAAATCGCCGCTTTTGAGCGTCGATATCAATGGATTGCCTGTGCTTTTTCTGAGTCAGTGTCGTAAGGCTATCCTCTCTGAGGACCCAGCTAGCCTTGATTATTCCTGAACGCAATTCAGCGCCTTACCCTGGGCTCAGATTCTGAGACTCCGCCGTACGGGTGGGTAGTGTTTTGATCACGCTGTGGAACTGCATGCATTTGTCCTTGTGTTTATCTTCCAAATTACATTATGGAACCCACAAGACTGAGAGCAATTGCTTTGATTTCTTTTGCTATGTCCACTTAACTACAGCCACGCACCTTACACTGAGCTCAGCCGACATCGGGCCCCACCACCACCGGTGGTCTTATTTGTTTACAGGGTTAAGACCGGAGGTTTGACAAGAAACCGAGTTCCTCTAATTAAATATAATCTTGAACTTAGATTTCATATAAATTGAATCTTGAACTGAGGACCTGGACTGACTGATCAGAATTTTCCAACCATGGAATTATTTTCTCAATGCTCCTAAGCAAAGAAAACAGCAAGTTCCTTCTCCATACTCAAGAGGTGAAGAAATGCATTACATTAAAGAGTCTCAGGGATTACTTCTCCCAGCTTTTCACAAAGGTTGTTCTCAATTGTTCTTTCAGATTGCTTTCAACAATTTCACAAAGTCATTAACAAATAAGAAGGTGCTTTCTGCCTTCCACAGCCTCCCTAGCTTTGATGATGTGGCTGTTTATCCTAGAATGTAAAATGCCAGCCTGCTTTTTAAGGCTAGCACATGCTTCCCTTTCATAACCACTTTTCCATACGCCCCAGCATCATGGCACTCCATCTACTGTAATGAATCACACTTCAGGTGCCACTATTAAATTATATGTGTGCTAATAGCATAATTCTCATTTGATCATTTTCCTACTTTTTGCAGCACCTAGCAGAGTGCTTTTAATGTATAAGAGGTTACAGTATATATTACCTGAATGTTAAATGAACTGGAGAAAATGGCCTCACCCTGGACTTTTATCTGCTTCTCAATTTCCTTTCTTAAATTTGAGTGTGAATGAGAGGAATTAGTCAATACGAGTACACTAAGAGCTAAAAGTTTTAAAAAATACTTTCTTTGCCATGCAGAATTGGAAAACTACTCTCTTAGACAAAGTCCCCATTTCCCCACTACAGTCAATAGGATAGTTTCAGTTTCTCCAGCTGCAATACCTCTTTCTTCCTCCCTCCTTCTTCCCTGTTTCTCTCTCCTTAGCCAGTTCAAAATGTCCACAGACTAAATCTCATGTCTGTCACCTCATTCCAAAGCACTGTCTGCCATCTGCATCATTCAAATTGTCTCTAAAGAGCTCTCCACACACGTCACTAGACATGACTTGCTGATGCTGTAACACCACTGCTCCAAGCCTCTCTCTCCTCTGCACAAACCTTCCAGTGTTCCCCACTCCACACAACTGCCTGTGAAGTCCTGCAAACTCTGCCCGCCCCTCATCATCTTCAGCATCGCCTCCCCTGCCTTCGCATCCTGTGCTGACTTCAGAGGGATTGGTCCCCTTGCTGTGCCTAACAGTGTTCTACTCTGCAAGAAGTGTTTCAAGGCTTTTGCACCTCTTTACTCCTCACCCCTGATGCTGGTCCCCAACCTATTTGGAGATAGAACCTGTTCAATTGTCACCTTATCACTAAGATCTTGGGAGGTACACTATATAAACCTATTTGTTTTCCCTACAGCTACAGTTGATTTATTTAATTTGTGAAGGCGATTTTTAAATAGGGAATTAATAAAGCTTTCAAAGTGTTTGCTAAAATAACACCATGTCAGAGGAAAACCCAGGGGTTGATATAACAAAGGATGGACACATTGTTTAGGAATTCTGTAGCTTAGAAGGAAAATGAAAATGCATCTCTTCATCATCCACAAATAATGAGGGGACGTAAGACAAGTTCCTTGGAAGTTGCTAGCAACGGATACAGTTTACCATTACAAGTTAGTATCTGGGACTGATCGTTCTGCATTTCTCAGAAAGGAGTCAGACTAAGAAGGATGGAAGGAAGACAAGGCAGCATAAAGGAAGAAACAGAGGGAGAAAAAGAGGTAGCCAGAGAGGAAGAGGGGGAGGAAATTAAAAGAAAGGGGAAGCTTTCTGTACTACTTTGGGATTATGCAAATCAGAATGAATGAAAATATCATTAACAGCAAATGTTTTTCCTCAGCTTTTACTTTTATTTATATCCTTTTATTTTTCTACCTTGAACTAGTCTTTATAATATCCTGTCAGGAGGCTGCTGACATGGAGCACATTTCGGGAAAATCTTTCAACTTCCCCAATTCTTTACAATCTACGACATTATGGGGATTAAACTAAAGTATTTTGTCATCCTTGAAAGAAATACTTAATCATGGAAAAATTCCAAATAAGAGATGTCATATACATTAAAACTCTACTAATTTCTGAACATCGGAATGGATTTACCAACTTACCTTCATTTTATAAATGATCTCTCAAAGACTCCATGAGATGAAAGATTTGCCCAATGCACTCAGTTTATTATCAGCAGAGCTGGTAATAGAATCCGCATTCCTTGGTTCCCAAGTCATTCTCCCCTTCTCTCAGTGATTGTACTTTGTTCACGACTGCCATTTTAGTAGTAACACTGAAAATCCAGCTCCTATTCCAAACAACGGCATGAAAAGAATCATAGTCATAATTAGTATAAAATTCGTCCTCCAACCTCTAATTTACCAACTTATTTTCATGTCTGTCACCTTATTCTGTCCTCAGAAGAGCACTCTGCAAATTGTACAATAGAAAACATTATATAAATATTAATGGTATCATTTAAATAATCCAACATTTCCCTGAGGGGTTATCAAGATAAAAAGTCACTGAGGTTTCTGACACTGAGATAGACTTATACCTCCTCTGCTGGATACCAGCACACTCTTATAGTAACAACCTCATCTTTACCTACGTATGTGTTTATATACATATGTGTAATTTTATAGAGCTAACTTTTCCTCTCTGATCTTGTGCTTATATTTGTAATCCACAAATGCTCTTTGCTATATTCCATGTGTCAGCACAGACGAGAGCCATCGCAAGGCTCTGGAAATGGCAGAGAGTGAATAATTAAGATGAGGCATCAAGACATTGACATGTCACTCACTGGTAACACGGAGGGACGGGATGCCAATAGTACTTTCTAAATATGCCACCCAGGGAGGGATTTCCCAGATCCTTAATAAAATTGGCCCCCATACATAATGGATACTACCAGTCAGTACCTGCTTGCCACTGCACAGCTCGTGTCAAAATTATGAAGGGGAAAAAGTAGAAAAGGATATAGTCCATTTGCTTATGGAGTAGACAACTGTCTATTCTATGAAATTTGAAGGGAGACAGGCAGGTCCTCTGACCAAAAGCACATCCCCCCAATACCTGTCACATTGCCTGAAATCATCCCATTATTGACTCAGTCCTTCAAGTCATTGTCTAGGTCTTAGTCAAGCCTACCAAAATGCACACACTCTTAGAAGAACCATCGTCTTCTCAAAGGTCAGACCCTTAATAATCGGGCACCGAAATGAACCAGCACTATGGAAAGTAAACAATGGGATGCTGTAAGATAAGATAATATAAACAAATATATTTCCGTACATAAACTTTTTTCCTACCTCCTTTGTATGTATCAGTATGCTGAGTACAATATTTCCATTGGTTTCCAAATGAGCAGGTACTACATTTGAAAATACCTGACAAAAAGTACCAAATTCCAAAGAGCATCACCAGCACACTGGGCAGGACAGACTGGTCCCAGGGCTGTGGGACCAAATCTTTTCCATTTACTTATTTTTTAATTAAAAACTCTTTTAGTTCAATATATTTTGAGAATACCTTTCCCTTCCCCTAACTCCTCCCAGATCCTCCCTTTCACCCCACCCACCCTTACACACTTTCTCTTTCTCTATTTAACAAAACAACAAACAAAAATTAAAATAGAAAATGAGAAAACAGAGACCTAAATATACAAGCCAGTAAGACATGCACAGACACACAAGTGTCCAAACAAAACAATATGGGACAAAAGTCTACAGAAGTACAAAAAAAAATGAGCATCTTTTCTTCCTTTTTGACTTTTGTTTTAACTTTTTGTCAACCATTTATTCCTAGGCATTCACCCTAACCAGAAGTGTGGTTAGTAGACCCAGTGAGATTTCATTGAAGAAAACTAATCTTTCCTTTGCCAAGGGGTATCAGGTGAAGATGGTTTCTTAGTTTTGAGTGGGAGCCAAAGTCCACTTCCTCTTCTCAGAGTTTATTCCGGCATGCCTTATCCTGGCTCCACACCTGTAATCTAAGGGGTCATTCAAGGAACCTGCAGAGGACTGAGGGGTTAGATCAGCGATTGCTACAATCCAACAGAGAGCCAGGAAGAGTTGTGCCTTATTACATATGTGTATTTGACCACCAGTAAGTGGAGAGAGGGGATGTTACCCCAAAATCTCAGTGAGAAGTTCTTAAGATTAGAGGAAATATTGGCTGGCTTAAACCAACTTACAATAATGCAGAGAAAACAAGAGGTGAGCAAAAGCCAGAATACGATGGAGTCTATCATATACTCTTTCTGGCACAACTGTTCAGTCATAGAAAAGTGTGATGGCTCTCAGAAAACTGTCTTCTTTACAGAGAAGACATCCTATGGCCCCCAAGGGGATAATGCTGTGTTCAGGGAGAGATTCCACAAACCTAGACAGACAGAGTGGGAAAGGCTCTATTCATTCAAGGAGAAATTCTAGCACCTCCATAAATGTCAATAAACACTGGTCTAGGGGCCATATGATGTTCCAATATATTTTCGTATAAAAGCTGTAACCAAAAGGGTCTTAAAATAAAAGCAGTAGAGGAAAATGTGCAAGTCTAGTGCGGAAGGGTAGGCCATTCCAAAAGCCTGTATATAACAGCAGAGGGAATTCCTGTGCCCCTGAGCCAATTGAATAATCTGTTTCATTGACACAATTATTAAATCATTGATTAGTGTGCTGAGTGGTCCTGTATCCGTTGTCTTTATTGCAGGTGAATTGTAGCCATCGGCAGCTGTTTCTGTGGCAAGTTTTTCAGCTGCAGAGGAGCTGGCATTGTGCCCAGATGCAGCCTGGGTGCCCCACAGCTTCAAAGTGTTTTCTCTTTCCCCCAGTGAGTGCTTCTCTCTGTCATTACATGGTTTCCCTGCGCTCTCATCGCTACAGCCATAGAATCCATAAAACTGAGCGCAGAAACAAAGAGATAACTTATTGGCAACTAATGAAACACAGAGAGATTGTTCAAGCAGTGTAAATGCAAAAGGGCTTTGAACCAGCTTAAACGATCTACTCGTGTTCCATCACCCCATTGCCAACACAGCCTGAAAAAACAAGCATCTGAGCCTTTAAAAAAAATTGCTTGTTGGTTGCCTTCGAATCTTATGCTTAGTTTTAAACACTGGTTTGCGTTCTGCCCACTTTTCTAAGTTGTGTTCATCTACACAACTTAAATGTCGTAACTGACTCATCTCCACGTTTCACTAAGAGATATTCCCCCAAATAATACAGGCCCTACCAAGCTGTCCTTCCCCTTCATTTCTCCTCCAGCAATTCCAGGGCATGCCAATGGCTCGACCTGCAGATGCTTGACCAAGCGTGGGAACATTGAAAACCCATGCTAGTGCGCAAACAGTGAGAGGCACTGCCTCTGATAGGAGAGGAACTCTGGGAAAGGCACTCAGTGACTTGCAGGAACAGAGACAGATGAAGTCTGCTGCCATCTCTGGTGGAGAGGAAGTGGAGCAGGCATTAGATATCAGGTGCACCAGGATTCAAAGTCCGGGTCAAAAGTTTGTTGCATGGGCATTTAGTTCCCTGAGACTCAGAACTCTATTTGTTGCTGTTTGTTTGTAATTTCGTTTTGGGGATATGTGGTACACATATGTGGCACATGCATGTGACTAAAAATGTCCGAGTGCATACAGGCATATATCTGGATAGCAGAGAGGTACGTCGGGTGTCTTCCTCCAGCTTATTGCCTGGATAAAGGGTCCCTCACTGAATTAGAGGTTTGCTGTTTCTATCAGACTGACTAGTCAGTGTGCTCTTAGCATGTACCTGTCTTCACTTCCCAGTGTTGTGAGCACAGCCCGTGACCCTACAAGCCAGATTAGGCCACCAGCACTCAAAACACCAATTAAAAATCGAAACCAGTATTAATTTCTTCAGTCAAAGGTCTACCCTCTTTTCCTGTCTTGAAATCAAGCTTGGGACTCAATAATATAAAATTTCTAATTGTCCAAGTAAAGTTCTCTTTGTTTCCTTCTTACATAAAAAAGATGGAAAAGCTTCAGTGATGAAGAAATAGATGGGATAACCAGAGAATCATGGAATTTTCAACATAAAGGGGACCTAGGAGATCATTGACTTTGTCCAACCCCTCATTTTTAAAGATGAGGAGACGGATGTCCATGGAGGGGTAGAGCCTCAGGGATAACCAGAGTTCATTAGCTCAGCACAGACAGGGCCTGTTTTTGTTGTTAGAATAAGCGATTAAATGATTCCAATTCGTGCCATCTCCTTTATTCAGAAAGTTTACCATTCGCCTTCTCCTTTTGTCTGTGTAACCATGACAATTGCTGGGAATAATATAGTTATCAGTATAAAAATAGCCTCATTAGAATCAACAAGGAGCTCGCCAATCAGCTTAGACCTATTAAAGGGCTGATAACCACTTTCCAGCCTTCCAGTTTGCAGCACACACTCTCTATGGACTCCTCCCTTAGGCTAGCTAGTTTCCTTGTCCGAGCTGTCTCTGTCAGTCAGTTTGACAGCTGGGATTTACAGGAGAATCCCGCCTGAGAAAGCCCTGCTCTCAAGCAGGCTCAACTGGATCTTGCCCTGGGATTTGTGACCTGCTTCTGCTTTCGAGAACCCCTGATGTCATGTCTGAGGCAGAAGTGAACAGTTCCCTCTGTGTATCTAGCCAAGGACAGAGAAAAACTGGGCATAATTTGAAAATCGACACACTTATTAGCAAGATTCCTTCTGAGAGGGTTGATTGATGTTTTCTTTCCTTCCTGGCAGCTGTCCATACGACTCCTCCCTCCATGATGATGGCGTACACTGGTCGGTATAGGTTTGCATGCAGCAGAGAGCAGTGCACAGAAAGATCTTTGTAAGGTAGCCACTGTCCTCTCAAAGCAAATACAAACCAGAGGAAATTGAAAGTAGAGAAATGGGAAAAGGTAGAATAAGCTGTAGAGGGGGTCATAATCACAGAAAAACTTCACTTTGTTCAAATAAAGTGTACTAAATTCTCTGGTTGAGCTCCGTGGAGAGATCAGGGTAGGGGACGATGGAATGGAACTCAACAATTTGTCTCAAAATTAAATTGTTTTCAAGTTACACCTGGCCTTAAAAATAAACAGATTCAGTAACAAAGCAAATTGGATAAAAGTCCAAAAATAGATCCTCACCTGAATGAGAAGTAGATTTTGGTGGTCAGATGCAAAGAAAATTCAAAAGAAGAAAAAAATAGGATTTTTCAAGTATAGCACTAGTGTAACTGAATATCCCTAATCAACAGATCATAAATCTACACATCAAATGGAAATCTGTAAGACACCCCCTCCCACATACAAATATACACACTAATAAATGGATAAAATTTATGATAGAGTTAGGGAAAGATTCATGAAAGATAAAATTGATAAATTGAACCTTATCCAAGTTAAGACTGGTTGCTCAAAAGATACCATAAAGAGAATGAAAACACAGACACAGATGGGGTGAAAATATTTGCAAATCACATTTCCGATAAAAGATTTTTAGCCCAAACATATGAATAAATCTCAGATACTTCTTTTTGGTAATACAAGGAATTTCTGTTATTACTTAAAATCAATAATAGTAAAACATATTCCATAACAGTGAGACAAGTATTCTGAATTAAAAGGGAGGGGTTAAATATTTGCATAGTCAGTCCATCAAACAGGACGTGATGATAGAGAAAAGGTCGTGGTCAGATTTAGGGAAATTAAAAAGGAAAACATGATGTCATTTCAAAACATTCTTAGAATAGCGGAAACCAAGCATCCTGGTGTTGTTGAGAATTGTGACGAACCATAAATCTCGTGTGTTGCAGAAGAAAACTGCAATCTGGAAGAGATCTTTGGAAGACAATTTAACAACTTAAACACCACTCCCATATAATCTCAACATTCCATTTAGATATTTCTCCGAAAGAAATCGAAAATGCCATTACCAAAGCTTATATCTGAATGAGTAGAGCAAAAGATTCCTCCCCAACACAGAAAATAACCCAAAAAGTCCATCAATTGGACAATCGATATTTGAAAAAAACAGTGATTTTTTTATATGTAGTAACTACTACCCAGCAAGAAACAGGAATAAATTGTTAGTATGCACAACAAAATTATTTGCTGAAGCCAAAATATTTCTCTTATAACTACACTTCAAATGGTCATACTAAGCGAAAGAAAGTAGGTCAAGGCAAAACTACATGAGATCATGCCCATGTGTGGGTCCTTTCTATCAGATCCTCGACCAGGCAAACTCACTGTGAAGACTGAAAGCAGACTCCTAGGTGTCTGGGAATGGGGTACTAGAAATGGGTACAGGAATCAACGAGGACTAAAGAAAGACACAAGGAAGCCTTCCAAGATGATGGGCAAGTTCCTAATTTGTGGTGAAAGGGTTTGTTTTACAAATAAGTGTTAAATACATCAGATCTTACAATTATTAAAAACAGGGAGAGAAATAAAAATGAGTATAACCTGGCTCCTTCACTGACAGGGTGCCCTGGTGAAAGCACACCACTTTTGAGGCTACAGGTTGTAGAAACATAAGGTTTGCAGGAAGACTGTTTGCTTCTTCAGCTTATTCTCGTCCTTTTAGACACTACTTACCACGGAGTGTTTACTCTGTGCCCATCATTATACCAAAACCTTCACAGGCATTTTCTCATTTAATCTTCCCAAGTGTTCCTGCGCCCATTTTCCAGGTAGGGAAACGATGGGTGTGAAAATTGAAATAAAACCCCTGCCTGCTACCCTAACTAGGTGAAATCAGATCCCAGAGAAGATCATAGCACAGAGCTCCTCCGTGGCCCCAAATGTGCCGCTCTGGTCGGCTATGAAGACGAGAGCAGCCTACTGAGGGTAAGGATGGCATAAAGCTGCTTGGACTTCATGAGTCTACCACGTGAAGGGGCTGTGCTGCTTTACGATAGGGTCTCCAACTCTATAGGCCTCAACAAAATGTCCTCCAGAAGAACCCTTAACAGAATCTGCCTCCTCAGGGAAGGGCTGACTGAGAAAAGCCGCTTCTCCCTGATTTTAGCAGCTGTGAAGGAGTGAATGAAAGCACGTGGGGGTGAGCAAACACAGAGGAGGGAGGGAGAGAGGGAGCCCTGAGCTGCCGCAGGCCTTTGCTTGGGTAACTGTGTGGTATTATCACGGCACAGGGGCTCCGGCTAGCGGGACTCAGGGGTGTCTTGTCCCTACCTCTACTCACTAGGACCCTCTCCTAAGGAAGGCTTCCCCCAAACAGGGCAGACGTTCTAAAACTCTGCACCATATTACACAGAAGCGAGGGGTGGCCACGAGGATTTGACTTCCTTTCTTTTCATCATTTGTTCCTCCCGTTTCCCAACATTCTTGCCCGCCCTTCCCACCCTGGGCTCTGTATTATTCAGGCTGAACAATCTGCTAAATAACACGGTGTAGAGGTGCACTCTGAATCACAGTAGCTCACATTTAAAAAGGAAGGGAAAAAAAGTAATGGCATGCATGATAAATGAAATAAAGATTTTTTTTCAAAAAAAAGAAATTTTATGGTATTTAATTAATCTACCAGTTTTCCTAAGTTGCTTTCTAGTGAAATGGTTCCTTACCAGTGCCTTTTCGAAAGGTTAGAAGTGAATTCCCTGAGCTGCAATCATTAGCATATAGATGTCTCTAAGTGTTAATTTCTGTTTTCACTGAATGAATGTAATTTAAAATGAGGCCCTTTCAAATCAGTTAACTTCGGCCATTTGAGGAAGATAAGAAAAACGGACTGAAGCATGAACCCCCAGCCGAACCTGCTTCTTCCGGATAAGTGTGATCCGCCACAGCCACGCACCACTTTGGGAAATTACAGATCTGTTCAAAAAGAGAATCTGGGTTTGAGGTGAGCAGGTTAAAAGGACCCTAAACATTTGATTTTGATTTAACTAATCATGAAAAGGAAATTGAAAATGAATGAAGAAATCAATTCTGAAAAATATGGCCATTCCATCCCTATAGAAAACCCAGGAACATTGTTGATAAAACCCAGCAGCTCAGACTTGGGTTTTGGCACACACCATCACTGGGGTAAGCTTTGGCTGGAACTTGCCATAAACGGGAAGTGGAACCTAGTAGCAATCCCAAAGGTGGTTAAGACTATATGAGGTCTATTAAAAATCAGAGATCTATTTCCCAGTTTGGGGTGCTAGGAAACACAGATGTCACCAAGTTCAATCTCTTCTTCACACACCGTGGATATCCTACAGCCAAATAGCAAAACGAAGTCTATGATAGCTTCCTCCTGCCAGTTCTCAACACTGTCCATCCATGACAGTCAGGATGCAAGTTAATCACGTCTCAAAAGGACCTACCTCTTAAGACCACCATTAAAAGAATTCCATTTTAACGTATTCTGGGGACATTTTCAGATGAGAGGATGACCTCTTCTCACTAATATTAATAATCCTTTAACAATAAAAATCAGATCATCCAATTGTTGTTTAATCTTATCGTTGTGTGTATATACACAGTATGGGGGCGGTGAGCACATGAGGAATGGTCAGAGAATAACTTTATGACAGGTCTTCCCTTCCATCTTTGCCTGAGTTCTGGAGACATCTTGGGTTGTCAGATTTGCACTGCAAGGGCCTTTCTGTGCTGAGCCATCTCCCCTGTCGTTTGTTTTGAGTTTCATTCAAGGGCTTGTCCGTGTGGTGCTTCTAACTCTTTAAGTGCTCCTTGTTCCTTGCTGTACACAGCCGTAGTCCTAGCTGCTCTGCCTGTCTAACCTCCTCCCTTCCCTTCCCCAGCGGTCTCCAGCACACTGCCTCCCTAGTTCTTAGACACACAGCCCTGCCCTACCTTGAGTTTCCTCTTGCACCCCTCTTCCAAGGGTAGACACTTCCTCCAACTCATATGCATCCTTGAAGCTTGAGACCCATGCCACCACCTTCCTCCAAGAAGCCACTCCTCCTCTACCTACGCAAAGTGACTCCCTGCCCAGTGTTTCTCCCTCCCCACTTTCCACTCTCTGACGTCATCCTTTCCCACCGTCTGTCCTCTCAGGGACAGGATAGGACAATGAGAGCACATAGCTGCCTCCAATCTCCTTCACACTCTCCTCTGCCTGGCACAGCTGACCCAGTTCTTGACCCTCTGGAGGAAATCAGCAATGTTTTCCTGACTTGATAGGTAAATAATAGACAACTTCACCCGTTCCAAGTAAGATGTTGGTAATAGCATGTAGACGAGAATACATAGCGCCCATTGCTTCTAGGGAACAGACTAAAGGAGAGACTGTGAAATCACAGACTTCCCAATGTAATTTGGAAACCCCAGGTGGCATCAATAGCCCCACACCACACTTACATCACAAGGTAGCAAAACAACAGTTAGTACAGGGTGCAGGTCAGTCCTTCTGCACCCATCTAAGCTTACCTGTTTACAGGACTACTCCACATCTAAATTACAGGATTTACAGGAAAGATGTCACATCATGCTCAAATCTGGATCCCCCAGAGTCCCTTACACATAACAAAAGCACATTAAATATTCAATTAGTCCTCACCTTCAGCAGAATCCAGACACACTGTCATTTGCAGCCCTTCTCTAAATTGGCTTCACACTCAACCATTAACTGAGCCATTAATGGATGACCCTCATAAACACACAAAGCTATTGGCTGGGGGCTCCAATCCAAGTGACTGATTCTCCTAATAGAACTCCACCAGAGCCGCCACAGTTCATCCACTCCTTCTTTCACCTGTCAGGTGCGGCTGAGCACTTACCCACACTGTGTGTTCTAGGTAGTAAGGTAAGCGCTGGCTACACAGAGGTTTCAAAAGAAGCTAAGGTCCTTCTTACACCCCAGAGCCTAAGCTAAAGGAGCAACCATAAGCGGTACCAACTTGAGCTCTCCATGTCCTGTGTCCAGAGTTTCTTCAGCAATAAGGTCATTTCACAAAGTTTCAAAGGGCAACAAAGGGCAATGACAATAATCTGTACTGCTGGGGAGTCTCCAGAAAACAGTTGACCAATAGGTTAAGGAGGGTATCCCACATCTTGCAACCGGTGGCTTCTAGGAGAAGCAGCAACCCCTGTGTATATAACTTCAATTAAATGCTTTTATATAAATATATACATGTAAGTATGTATGCATATATGTATATATATATATATGATTGGATTTTCATATAGATTTTACAACCACTACCATCTTAGTGGTAGTTATCCATCCTCCCACCCATCCCTATTCTCCAACCTGCCTCGTTCACAATATTCCCCTCTTCCTCTTCACATCACCCACGTTATACTATAAACCCTCTCTTTTTAATAATTAATTTATTTTGTACAGCCCGATCACAGTTTCCCCTCCCTTTTCTCCTCCCAGTCCTTCTCCTCAACTCCTCCTCCCCCTGCCATCCACTTCTCCTCCCTTCTCTTCAGAAAAGGTCAGGCCTCCCATGTATATCTGCCAGTCATGACATGTCAAGTTCTAGTGACACTGGGCACCTCTTCTCCTATTAAGGCTGAACTAGGCAACCCAGTAGGAGGGAAGGGTAGAAAAAGCAGGCAGTGGAGTCAAAGACAGCGCCTGCTCACACTGTCAGGAATCCCACAAGAAGATCAAGCTACCCAGCTGCAGCATTTGTCCAGAGGACCGAGGTCAGGCCCATGCAAGCTGGTTGGTGTACAACTCTCTTAAGATCTCCCCCCAACACACACACTGATAGCATCATTATTATAATATAACTACAAATTAATTTAAAGATGTAGGGAGATGGCTTGATCAGTAAAGAACATGTCACATAAGTATGATATTTGAATTCAGTTCTTCACGCCACACATAAAAGCCAGGCACAACAGCATGTGTCTGTAGTCCCAGCTTAGGGATACAGAGACAGGAAGGTTCGTAAGGCTAATTGGCCAGCAAGCCCAGCTGAATCAATGAGCTCCGGGTTCCCTGAGAGGACCCTGTCTCACAAAATGCTCACACCTGAAATAAAAGGGAAGTAAGGCCTGGATCCAGGGGAACCTTGCAGGTCACTGGTGAAGAAATGATAGAGCAAGTCCCACAGAATCAAAGGTTCTCCTGGCTGAGAAGTAGGGAACACGTGAAGATGGAGATTCATAGGTGTCTTTCAGCAACTCACTATTGTTAATTTGCACCTAAGAAAAAATTTCCTTATAAATAGAATCTTCCCCAAATTTCTCAGTAAATTCCATCAGGGCTTCCTCTCCTGTCTTGGCATTTGGTCACACCATTCTTATGTTCATCACAACTTCTAAGTGCAGAGGTCAGTCGAGGCTGGGGACTTTGGTGAATCTCTCCTGCTCTGACACTGGATACAAAAATGAACATCATGGAACTTTTCGTCCTTTGCAGAAGTCGTCTCTTTGCTCTTTATTTTCTCTCTCTCTCTCTCTTGCTTCAAATTTGTTTTTTTATTTTTTTAGGTTTCTAACTGTAAGGGCATATGTTTAAAGACTGAAATTTCAGACACGCCATTGCCTACCTCCCCTGTAGAGCCCAGCCAATTTTCCCGGGTCTTATTGACAAAGAAGATGATGTGGGTCCCCACTTGTGCACACTCAGACATAGTACATACACACGCGGGACAGTGATGAAGGAAAGCCAGAGTTTTGTAGTTTTGTTTTCCTGTTTTGAAGGGTAAACTAGAATGAAACCTTGAAGGTCACACAGTGACCCTATGGCTCAGATCGCTCGTCTACAATAGTTCCTTCCATCTGCTTGAAGAACTATTTAAAGGACTCGATTCTCTCAATGTCCACCCGTCCTTCAGCTCAGAAAACACCACTACATGAAAAAAAATCCACTTTCTGTGCCCTAAATAATATCCTTGGCAGCTTGCTTTAATGTGTCAGCTAAGTCAGCAAAGGCATCTTTGGAGGGTACGGGAGGACCCTATGCTTCAGGACAACACAGTTAAAGAAGACTTACTTCTCAACACCAGAGGCTAAAGTTTCAAAGCTCATGAAACAAATGTGTCAATATCTTGATGATTTATAGTACATTCTGTCTTTTCTCTGTTCGTTCATATCCTGTTTTGCATAACAAATACATATCTACCACTTGCTCCACACTAAACTTAGAGAATACAAATAATAATTTTATCACAGCTAATTTCTGTCTAGTAATGTACTTAATGCTTCTCGAATGACATGATAACGCAACTATTATTATCTCCATTTTGCAGATAAGACAAACTGAGCCTTGAGAGGTGAAGTAATTGGTCAAGGTTATATTATAAATATGTATGACAGCTGGGATTTTATATGCAGGTCTGTCTAATTACGAACCAAAATATGAATTCTATATAGTATTCCTAGTTGCCTTTAAGAATCTTGTGAGAGATGGGGGAGATAAAAATGCAATCTATTCATATTCACTACAGGACAGGGTCTGGACAGTGACATGGTTCATGCTCAGAAAGGATAGAGCTACAGTCCTGTAGTGTCAATGTAGCACAGATCACAGTGTTCCACAGGCATCCATCTGGGCTGAAATACAATATTGTCATCTGGATCTCAGGAAATTTACTTACTCTCCTATCATCTCAGCTTTCCCACCTTCTAAACAGGAATGATAAAATGTACTTTACCAGTCCAGTATGCGGACGTCATAATTGGAGTCCTGTCATGTGCCTAGGCCAGTGCATGGCATGCAATAGACACGCAACAAATATCACTAGTTCTTCTTATTTTTCTGTCTCTCTCTCTCTCTCTCTTTCTTTTTTTATTTTGCTTTGCCTTTTTTGTCTTCAGAGACAGGTTTTCTCTGAGTAACCCTGGCTGTTCTGAAACTCACTCTGTAGAACAGGCTGGCCTCAAACTCACAGAGACCCACCTGCCTCTGCCTCCCGAGTAACGGGGTTAAAGGCTTGCACTACCACGAAGAAAGTGTAGGAAGTTACTTGTGTGGACTGGGTAGGGGGGAAAATGGCATTCTGAACTGAAGGAGAACTTGCATAGGGAAAGAGTGTGACACAGAAGAGACTCTTCAGAGAGGTGAGATTAGTAGTAATTGTGGGTGTTTCACGTGGTGACGATGAAGGTATTGTTCCATGATGGAGTAGAGGAATGCAGTACCACGACATCAAAACGATCTCACGGGTAACCTTCAACTCAAAAGAGAATTTGTACTTGGTGGTGTCCTTGGCACAATGGCAGGATGTGACAAGATGGTATTGTCGCTCTTTGCAGCTCTCATGATTCCCGAGACCTGTAACTCCTGTTCCCTGCTGGAAAGCGTCTCTGCGAGATTTCCTTGAATCTTTTTAATCTAGCTGGCCACTGGCACTTTTACTGCAGAACTCTTAATTAGCTAATGTAAATAGCTGACTTAACATTCCAAGTCATCGAGTCCGTAGCTCCCTTAGAAGATAACCTTGAAGTTGTGGGCCACCCTCCCTTTATTTTATTTCGATCAAATTTCTCTGTTTCTTTTTTTCCTTACCACAATACTGTGAGTTTTGTTATAGTATAGTGTACAAACATGTCTGTGAGTAGAATGTAAGCGTCCTTCAGAAACAGTAGTAAGGAAGGACATTTGGGAAATAAAATATGAACGCTGGTTAATGCCAAATAGAGAAGTTTGCTGAACAAACATGCAAAACGTGCTTGACATTTTCTCTAGTACCAATTTATTTTTATTTTTATTTAGTTTTGTTCACTTATGGCTGCACGAGTGCATTTAAATAGCAAATTTGCTCTATACCCAAAACGTTCATACTCAATCTAAACTCGTATATATCTTGTTTTAATTCCATGTTGACACATTTATTAGAGATAGATCAAATTGCCTATATTCATCCAAAGTCTTGCTCTTAGGGAAATCGTTTGTTTCCATAAGGTCCAATTTCTGCGAACGTAGGAATTGCACATTCTGTTATTTATAAAGTGCCGCCGTGGAACAGAACAATGCCATCCATCAGTATCCAATCAGCAGTGAAGCTGGCAGAGGAGAGTGGGGATGGACAAGAATGCATTGGCACCAACCATTTAAACAGGCGAATTCTAGAGCTTGAACTTGGCAATGGCTCGTGAAACTAATTTATTTGTTATTTGTGGGAAAAGGTTGCCACTTTGAAACACACTCAAAAGTTTCCAATTTCAGAGCACTCCCGTCAAACAATACAGCTAGCATCCTCTCTCCTGGGATGTCTCCCTAACGCCCCCTCCCACCATACACATACCTGATAAAATTTCATTTCATTCTCTGCCATGGTTATGATTCTTTTTTTGCTCATTCTCTGTTTCTTTTTTTTTTTTTAAATTGAATCCTCTCCAAATTCTTTCCCGTTTTTAAACACCACCTGCTCTCCTTGCTAACATACCTCTCCAGCACAGGTTCACATTTCATGTGAGTCCCAATAGATCTGAAAGTGATATATACACGCTATTTGTTGCTTTAGCATTAAAGGCACTGGTTCTTTTGTCCAATGTACGAATGGAATGCGGACAAGGAAAAACGCCATGGGCATCTGTAAACTTGGCGCAACTGGACTCAAATGCACAGTGGGGGTTTCCATATATTGACAAACTGATTCTTCTTTTTAAATTCTTTATTTTTATGCATATGGATAGTGTGCCTGCATGTACGTCGGCACACTCATAAAAAGTAGTGCCTGTAGTGGACAGAAGAGGGCATCAGATCCCTTGAGGTTGGAGCTACAGGCTGTTGTGAGCAGTTTTATATGTTCCGGGAATCTCACGGGTGCGCTGGAAAAGCAGCCCGTCTTCTTAAACACTGAACCACCTCTCCAGCCTCCAAGATTCTGACAAACTGATTCTTAAATCCACAGAAGAGGACATTTCAAAACTAATTCTGGAAGAAGAGAAAGGTATATACTTGCTTCACCAGCGAAAACGCTCTTGTTTTATATAAAGTCCTAGTATGTAATGCCACGTGCTTATAGAGTACAAAAGACAACTTGAATGATGGACACGAATGAGAATCCAGAAACAGGAACAGGGATGTAAGCAGTGAAATGGTAAACAATCGCAGAAACGTCTTCTGAGTGTGGTGGCACACGGCTTTGTTCCCAGCGCTAGGGATCAATCTTCCATGAACCTGGCAGGAGAGAAAATTCAACGTTGATGACCACTGGTGTTGTCTGCCTAGGGCCAAGGTGCAAGAGCTACCAGGCGGCTCCAGAGGGCTTCCAGAGAGAACATGGACTGTGCAGGTGAAAGAGAGAAGAGAAACCACAAAACAAGAGCAGACTATTAAATGTCCTCCTAAAGGCATGCATTAATAAAACCAACATTTGACTGTCAGGCAGGAATTAGGGGAAAGAATAGCTTTAATGCAGTCGTTAGTGCAGATCCAGAGTGGGAACGTGCAAGGTGTCCCGACCCAAAAACGGCTCACGGATTATCAGACTTTTCTTCTCAAATAATTCCGTTCAAGGTTGCAATTGGCAAGCAGGAGTCAGGCCTTTCCTAACTTCTTATGCCTAAAAGGAAATACAAAAATCAAATAAAGGTAACTCCTTCTTGCTCTTCCATGTCTTTATTGGATTCAGTATAAGAAATAAAAATTTGTTCAAATTCTTGGGATATTTTACACAGATTTTAAAAAGATCTTTTAAGGGGATTATATAGTGTTTATCTTCATTGATGCCTGAGTTTGTGCAATTATATCTAAAATTCATCTGATTCAATCTCTACAAAATTCATTAATCCCCTGTGTTCTGTAATGGATTTGGTTTTCTCCTGGCCGAGCTAAGCTGTAGTCATCTGTGCTGGCAGTTTCCTGTGTGAAGTTGCATGCCGGTTATTTTTAAGTCTACAGCAATTTCATGCCGTTGTGTATACGTGTTCTGTAACAAGCAAATCCAACCAAGCACATTTGTTTATTCATCTCATGTCAAAGGAAGAAATTTAAATTTATTTTTAATTGTAAAACTAACATAACCTGTTCTCAAGCATATTCACCTGTTGGCTTTAACTGTTTTAAGCTCAACACTGCAACTATACTGAGTGTTTACTAAATTCTGCATTGAAAAGCAAACTCTCTGGATTAAGTAATCCTACGTCGCTATTCATGACTATAATCCAAAGCACTATTATTAGGGTATCAAGACTCCCAAACTTCAGGAGACTGCTGTGGCCAGCTTGATCTTAAACTTGGGTAGCAGAAATAATCCAATACATTTCTTTAGAATGTATTTTTGTTTCACGCAGTGCATGCAGACTTACTGGATTTTTCAGACACGTTGGGGTGGAAAACCAAAAGCACCTCTTCTTCTTTTTAGCAGAGAAAGAAAACAAAACCGGGAAGCACACTTTCTCCCAGCACAAGAGAAGTGGTTCCTCTTCGCTGACCCTCATTACTTTATGTGGTTAAGTGTCCACAGCTCCGAAATTTATTGGTACAGTCGTCCACAGATATATCTGTTTGATAATAATGTTCCAGCTTAACGAGGTCTCTTAGAATTATTTTTTTATTAAGTTTCATTACTTCCTGCAAATGATTGCGCTGATTAAGACCACCCTCTCAGACTCTGCCACACCTAGACTAATCAGAACGTGACAATGAAATTTGAGCTGACTTGCTTTCCCCAGCACCTATCTCATCAAATCTTTAAGTATAATTTAACGAAATGTCTGTTGATATAACTATAAAAGTGGAAAAACTCATTTATACAATCAGTCAACCGTATCTGAAGTGCATCTGCAATCTTTGACAAGTCAAGGATCACGTAAACATTTGGAATTTTCTTTGTGTTAAAGAGAGAGCCATAGACGCTGCCCCTTTTAGTCTGTAAGAAACATGGTCCATTTCTTCTGGGAAACATGTTTCCGAAGATTCAGATATTAAAAAATATATTTTGAAAAATATCAAGTGATATGGAAATATAAAATGCTGTAGTCTGTGTGGCTATTCACAGACATTGTCCATACTATTACTGTTATAAAATAATAAGCATATGGCATAGAATCTTTCTATAAATATTGTCATATATTGGAATCTAAAAGGTAAATTTGTGCATAGGAAGGAGGTTATAGATACAATTCATAAATCAGAAGTATATATGTTTGTATATATGTATATTAAAAATTTTATCCTAGAACATGGAAATTAAGATTTTATGCACTTGAATGGTAGGAAACAATAGTAATAGGGAAGATGAAATATTTAAAGCACTTTCATTAAAATCTTCAGGGAAAAGATACAAGATGAGAACATGTATTTTTGAAAACAATAACACCAAATATAGGGTGAAGTTACCCATTTAGAGTCATTGTATATGCGATTTTTCTCTCTATCTGAACAGCATATTTTCCTAATTACCTGTTCATAGCTTTACAGTTTCCTTGCTTGTGAGTTCTTGGAGGACAAAGACCTTGTCTTTTTTATACTTCAGTTTCTCAGCACACATGACAATTGCTGGGACATAGAATGTGACCACTAAATATTAAATAGGTGTGTTAGAGTTAGAATAAAATCTCAGCCCAAAACAGCTTCAATAGCCACCTAATACACAAATTGAAGGTTATTTGAAGATATTGCTAACATGCTAGCAAAGGAAAGAAGAAATAATCAAAATCATTTCTTAGTTTTTATTTATATTTATTTCATGTGTCTGTTTTGCCTAAGTATGGGCACCATGTACATGTCACGTGTCGAGGCCAAAGAGTGTGCCACATCGTCTGAAATTAGATTCACAGACGGTTGTTAGCCACCACATAGGTGCTGGAAATTGAACGTGGATCCTATGCAAGAGCAACCCGTGCTCTTAACCACCAAGCCATCTCTCCAGCCATCAAAATTATTTTTAAGTGCTGAGAAAAGATTCTGTTCTATTTTTGTATCTTCTGGTGGGAGATATATCTATTATTCAAATCAGACCATATTTGCCTGCCTATCCTGGCAGACAGCATGGCGAGACCCGACAGCAGAATCTGAAATGCAACGCCTGTCCAAGAGAACCATCCAGGCTCTTCCAAGCACACACTAATTTGACAAAGTATACTTGAATGTGTTCTTAGGAATGTAAGCATCTGAGAGGACAGTTTGCCGTATAAATCTAACTAGTCTTTTTCTTGGATGGTTTCAATGAAAAAGTGTCTTCTGTGGTTCGCTGGAGTACCGTCAGACTAGGAATAGCAAAGGAGACCCTGGCTGAGAAAAATGTCTACGTCTAGGGAAATGGATTAAAAAAGAGGGCAGGGAAGGAACCCACCCAGAACAAACACAGCAACCCACAAAAGCATAGCCCAGAGTGTTGCAGAGAACTCAAGCTAGTCATGATTTGCATTCTCTTTTGAGTGTGGTATTGGTGCTGAACACAAACCAAGGCTCATGCATGCAAGTCAAGTGCTCTCCTACTGCAGCCGTCTTTAGAAAAAAAAAAAAAATAGGAACAAATTAGAATACATGACACACACACACAAAAAAAAAAACATAGTGAGAATGGACATAATAATCCTTACATGGCTTTAAAAGACACCTGGTTACCATAGTGGTCATTTATCCTTTGTACTTAAGGAATGGCTATTGTATTCAAAAGAGAAAGAAAAAGACATAGAAAATAATATTTATTGAAGGATTTTATTCTACAACCTAGGTCTTCTGCTTTGTGTATATTGTCTGGATTCATATGGCAATTCTTTTTGTGAAAGGAAACATTGCTCATCTCAAGTCACAGAGTTAATAAGCAGGCTTGGCCCCGAGTCTTTCTGGGGCGGAGACATAAGATCTTCTTATCCCTCTCTTTTGCACACGCTGGCTCCCACAAATCCTAGCCTACTGAAGTGTCTAGTGGCAAGATTCCCCTATTCAAAGACTTTATAGACCAGGTTGTTAAAGAAAAGATAAGTAGAGATAACCACCATCAGGCCATTGAAAAATTTGAGTAACTACAAAATATGTAACTTTAAAAAAATCCTTTCACTATACAAGCAAATCCTAAATTATTAAAGAATAGAAGACAAATGATGCTACCAATACATTTTTGGTAAATAAAGAATCTTGGTTCCTAAGATTTAACATCATTTAATAGTTGCCATGGTATTTACCCATATTGCTTTACCACAAATCAAATCGTATTGTGCTATTAGAACACACAGTTACGAACAACCTAGCAAGCCCTTTAGTTGTGAAAGCAGTCGTCTTTCCTTGGTTTCAATGCACCTGTACATCTCTTTCTGCAGCAGCAATGGAGTTAATATACAACTGCACACAACTGCACATCCATGCATTAGCATGAGACAAGGTAGTCAACCCTAGAACTCAGGCTAACCTGTAGGGAATTAATCACCTATTTACTGTTGATGTTTTTTTCCCATCTTTAAGATTGAGAACATTTTCTCCTGCTTCTAATCGTGTTCCAAAGGTTAGCCAATAAGCATTAATGTTCCTCATGGCCCTGTCTCCACGGTGTCTCAAGTGTGGGTTACTAGGTTTAATCCTATAGATCAGCACAGACAGGGCCTACTTCAAAGGACTCTGGAAGAGGCTTGACAGATACTTTCTGTCCAGTAATATCAAACTTGGGTATCAATGGTGCTCACATTGAGGCATGCACTTCCAGCCCTCCGTGAATGTGCTACCCATGGAGTGTATTCAATGCAATGCCTGGACCTTCGAAAGCCCAGAAACAGCATTATGTGCTGAACAGAACCCTTTTGAAATCTAAGGTTACTGAATCACACACCCCATGACTTGAAAGCAAGCTTCAGCCCTTCTGTTTTCTTCTCTGCGGTGTTGAACTGTACAACTACCCTTACAGAATTATTTTTCAATGGGAATTACCTAATCAAAGAACCAGTGACAAGACAGAACATGGAGCAAAGAAGTCCATGACTACCCCTGTTTAATGTGTACAGTGACACAGGGGAGGGAGAAAAGTACAAGAGGTTTCAATGGCTTGTTTGCTAGTGACAGTGGCGATATCGGGGCTGAATCTCAACCCTTGCCCACAGCAGAGAAGCAGTCAAGACCTGGAGATGCATGCATACATTTTTAAAACCTAAAAGCTGGCAATCAGAGTTGCTTAGGGACATATCTTAACTCTATTGTCAACTAAAATAGAGCTCCATTGTAAGTCAGGGGCTGGAGTCTCGACAGTGCTCTCGTGTGATGGGAGCCTCCGTGTCTTGCTGCTGACAGCACAGCAGACCTTCAAGCTGCAAAATCCACAACAGTCACCAATGTTTTTAATTCAAGCAAAAATATATCATTTACAAAACCTATCTAATTAGCTCTCAGATCATTCATCTGTTGGACATGAAATTTCCATGACATTTGTGACATTCTAGAATACAGAATTTTCTGAGAAGGGAATCATTTCTTAAAATAGCTGTATCTATCTTGCACAGTGTATATATCCTAACAATGTACTTACTTCTTGACATTCATCCTCATTCTCTCAAAAGCCTCACTTTATCATACACCCTTTCAAGCTTTTTTTATTAATTAGACAAATCATTAGTATTAAAAACCAATATAATAGTTTCAAGAAGTAACTTCACAGACTAGCTGCATATTTAATCAACTGCTTCTAAATTTTTAATCGTTCGAGTCTAGGTTCTTGTCTTGAAGCTTAACTTGATAACAAACCTACCAACTGGTAGAACTAATTGGCACAGAGTCAGTCAATAATTTATAAGGGAAGGGAAAAACATATTGGATGTTATGAGGTACAAGACCACCAGCCAGTTAATCCTGAGAGAACCTAGGGAAAACACTGGTCCCGCAGATCCGTGGCGCACTGGTGACACCTACTGGCTGCCCTCCAGCATTGCATGGATACTCCGGCTCCTTACTGCAGAGGGTAAAAGAGGTAGCTTTTGCATGTTGTGCTTGTCTTCCCTTGGTGTTGTCCAAATCATATTCCCCGTCTCTCCATTGCCTTTAGTGCCCCAAATTGATGACTTCAAAACCTTGTAAATCACTCATAGGTGGTAACCTCCCGGTGTAAAATGGAGCTGATAAAATTTCTTACTGTTCTCAGTTAAAATAAGAAAAACTAAGTGAGCAGATAAAGCGTTTTTTTAGTGTTTCACAATGGACATCAAGATTGTCATCTCACAGTGCCAGGAATTTGCTGAATTTCCTTGCTACTCTAATTAGGATAAAAACCAATGAGCCAGAAAACATCAAGTAAATTAAGATTCTCAAAGTTTAGAACTGAGTCTAAAGTTTAGTTTGATTCTCAAGTGAAGAACAATGACCTGGAAGGCTTATTGCCACTAGAAATTTGGTGGCACCATTGCCTACCTATTGTAGAAACTCTGAGAATTTCTCATGTATTTAATTCACAAAGTACACCTTGAGAAGCATTGCATCAATGTTGACACTATTGTCCTCAGTGTTCCAATATTAGAATTTCACACATTCATAGATTCAACTTCATCAGTGGAACCAAATTCTTCAGAAATTATATATTTATACTGTCAATTTCCCAAAACCTCGCCACCATATCAATCAAAACTTATTAAAGGGGTAGGGGAGATGGCAAAGTCGATCAAGTATTTGCTGCAGAAGCATGAGTATCTGAGCCCCAGTTCCTAGAACCCATATAAAAAGTCAGTGTGATGGCCTGTTTCTATAATCCAGCACTAGAAGCATGGAGGGAAGGGGAGATAGAGGCAGGAAGATTCTGGAAGTTCAATAACCAGCAAATCTAACCAATTCAGTGAGCTTTATGTTCAGTGGCAGTCCTTGTCTACACATGAGATGGACAGCTACTGCAGGAGACAACCTAACATTGACTTCTGGCTTCCAAATGCATGAACGCATCTTTATGTGAATACACACACACACGAACAATCGCAAACATAAAATACACATACACATGCTTGCAGAATCTTCTAAAGCCATTTCCCAAATCTTTCGGGCGGTGCACAAAGCACGTATAAGATAGTAATCACTTATGACTACTTGCAAAAATAAGTCACATGCCCAAAATGAATTTATCTTAGCTAGATGAGGGGTAACTAGCATGAAATGCTAAGGCATGATGCTCAGGGCATTCTCACTGTCAACACCAGTATTTACAGTATTGTGCCATCTATGAGTCATAAAACTCTGAATGATTAGATTTTGCCAATGTTATCTAATATTTTACTCATGAAGATGTTCTGCTGCGCACCGCCCCCCCCCCCCCCCGTCTGTTCTCTATGAGCTAGAACCCAGTTCGTGAGCTTCGGGCAAGGGGCTGGAGGTTGAGAATACACACGCAGAGACAAACCGACACAGACCTTCCAACACTGGTACCAAAAAGCCCTTCTTTAATAGCACCTTGGAGGCTTAAATACCCTGCAGTCAATGGCCAACAGGTGAAAATCCCATCCTCTGATCCTGTAGGCAAAGCACAGCTTTTAGTAACTTCAATTAGAAGGCTCTAGACAGGAAAGAGCAGTTCAAGGCCAGGACTCAATTAGTCCCAACAGTTTCCTTTATTCTGACTTGTTTTAAGCACACATCTTACAGCTTCTGGGGACTGGTGAGTGTGGGGAAGAACTGGGTGACACCTTCAACAATCTTGATATTAGTTAACTAATGAGTGGCAGCTGCATTCTCTCTATAAATCCAACGACTAAGATCCCAGTTCTTCAGGAGCTTCACAGATGATTTCAACTAATGTGCAGAGTTCTGGAACTTACACGAAAACACCAATTTAAAAATTTTAAGTTCATAATTGCGGTGTGGAGTGAAGGACAATTTCAAAGGGTACCAAAGATAAGACACACAAGAGCAAAAAAGTCCAAAGGCTAGGCTATTTTCTATGAGAAACCAAGGGAAGGTATCAGAGGAACAGGGCTGCAGGATGGGGAGAGGAGACCACATCTCTAAAGCAGGTCCTTGAAATGGAAATTTTCTGGCTCCTCTCAATGACAATGACCACAGTCTAAGTAGAGAAGGTAATTCTCAACTTCTTTTTTTTTCCCTGAAAAAATATTCAGGCTTCTGTCATGCACGTTCATCAGCCATCACAATTAATGAGAATGAATGAGTCCAGACTTTTGGATGAAAAGTTTTCCAAATGTGTACTTTAGACAAAACAATGCAAGCTCAAATCCAGTAATGGCAAGAAGATACAGTCAAATTTAGGAAGCTATCAAGAATATTCTTTGAATAACCTTTTCCTGCATGATATATATTTATGGAAAGCGAAGAAAATTTTTTTAAGGTTATTGAAAGTATGACTACTCATTGCAAAACTACAAAAAGATAAAACAAAAAATACAAAGCACCTCAGCATCCCATGACTTTTAGGTGAAAGGAACAGCAGACTCAGCTGTCTGTGCTACCATGTTTGTGAACACTCTGACACCGACACACTCACAGAGACAAAACTCTCCTCAAAAGTTAGAGAAAAACTTCCACACCAATATAAGCACATATGGGATTAGCCATTATGATTATGACCAATACCCTGTTTTATGGTTTAAATTTTTTTTACAAAATAAATAAATAGGTCTGTTGGAGGCATCTACTGTTGTTTTCCATCCATGACTCATGAAGCATCAAGAGGGGCCCTATCCTGATATAAATCTTATCTTGGTTGTTTAAAATCCATAGATTTTCCATTTCCTTCAGAATGAAGTCCAAACCACATCCCATGATCTGTCTGTAAGAATCTAAGTGGTCTGCTGTTACCTGCAGACCAACAATGCTGACCTTCATTTAGTACTTAAATATATTTTTTGATTTTTGTTTGTTTGGTTTTTTTTTTGGGGGGGGGGGGGGTTCTTTGTCATGGACCGTTCTAAACATGCTTAGAAAACCCCACCACCTTTCTACTATTTAGCTCTTTGCCAACTGAGCTCTGCTTTCTCAACAGCCACCTTTCTTTTCAGGACCCAATGACCCTACCATTGGATTCCCTCCCCACTGTTTTTTCTAACTGCCAACTCCTTCACTTTTCTGCTCTAATTCTGATCTTCCAGTGAGAAACACACTCTCTGTATGTTACTACCCCCATAAGCATCTTCCCTAAGAATTCACCTTCCTGTGTGAAGAGGTCTACATAAAACCAACTTTTGTTCTAAAAATTTTGATCTAATCTGTTAAAATCATTGATTCTTCACCATTTATTCACCTAGTATCTCTGGCTCTTTCTTTCTCCCTCAGTCCTCTCTTCCAATCTTTTACTATGTCCTCCATACAACTGTATTTTCATACCACAGCTCTTAAGCCATCTCTTCTGATTATTACCATATCATAAAATATATTGCAAAGCCATCTTTCTCCCATCATCCCTCTCGGTTCTCTGCCCCAACTTTGCTCACCTTATCAGCAACTCCCTTTCTCTCTCCAGGTCATTAAAGCAACTTTAAGAAATATGCAGAATAAGTTTGTTCATTTATTTAATTTTGGAGATGCGTAAAAGAGATGCAAAGATGAATAAAGGGATAAATCCTACTTACAATGCCTAATAGGTTAAAAAATGGAATAAAAATACTGAACTTCCTTACTGTGGTCTCACTTAACTAAAGCAAAACTCACTTTGTCTCATAGTGGACCGCTCTAATGAAGAAGGAGCTGGCTTTCAAGTCCTGTTTTCAGCAGCTCTTCTCTCTGTTGTTATAGTCTGTGCACTTCAATTCCAATGAAAAACTCAACTTCTATCGACAGCATTTCTATGCTGTCTGGCACTGTCCTCCAGCCCTCGGATAAAACCATATTGTTCTTTGCCAGAGGCTTTGTAAACCTACCTCCTACTGGCTTTCCAGGATTCAATTTCATTTCTCCACCTTTAAGCATTTCTTTAAGCATTATTCCAATGCCCCCCTCCCTGTTATCTAGAGTGCATCTCTTAGTTTGCCTTCTAGGGCAGATAGCTTGATACTCAACTTTGCATGTCTAAAAGTGGCTGTCACAAAACAAGCACTCAGTACATCCTGGAGTTAATGCAACAAGCATATCAGGCAATAACAGCATCTTCTGCTCCTCATTCCAAGAGCTTCTGAAGGTGACAAGACCCTATTGGACTTTAGAACCAGGCTGAAAAAGAACGATAGTATGCAGTTTCCTAGTTTCTCAGTGTTAAAAAAAATCACCTAGGAAGAGTTCTTTCAACTTCTCACCTACCCTGGCATTCCTTTTTCCCCCCACAGTGGCCATGAGATATCCCCAAAATGAGTTTTCATCCTTCCGTATTTTTCATTGTATTTTCCATTACTAGGAATGAAGAAGATTAAATAATAGAGAGTACCAAATTCATTTTCATTGTCCTACGTAGCAGGTGAAAACAATTAGGAATGTTCTGTAGGATCTGGTACAAACATAGTCTGGCCATCCTCACTGGCCTTACAGAAGTTAGGGGCAGGACCAACAGCAGTGCTCATGGCTACTTCCAAGATACAGCCTTGGAGGGAGGCTTAGACCAAACGTAGAGGCGTACCATATAAAGTGCATTGCTCATGGCATGAAACGTAAAGGATGGGCAACAATACCACTATACAGAAGAGGGATGTCTCTGGCAGGCAGTGGACCTAAATGTACAGTCAATAATGCAATATAAATTCTTCGTTGAGATTCTTGACAAGTTGCTAAGCATTTTTCGTGAGTGATTTTGTTTGTGTGTGTGTTTTTCAAGACAGGGTTCTCTGTGTAGCTTTGACTGTCCTGAAACGTACTCTGTAGAACAGGCAGGCCTTGAACTCATAGAGATCTACTCCCTCTGCCTCCCAAATGCTAGGACTCAAGGTGTCCATCACCATTGTCCGGCATAAGTGATTTTAAGTAATAGTCAAGGCAATTTCAGAGGTGATGGGGAAGATAAAGGATGACAATGATGGTAGCTGTGGTGGAGTACTCTAAAGAATTAAAAAAAAAAAAAAAACTTATTTTGCCAGTGCTATGTACTTACAAGAAATGGTTTGGAATTCAAACCCATATAATGTAAAACCCAAACTGTCATCTTAACTGCCTCTGTATTGAGTGAGGTTGAATTAGAAAGATGGGAATTTTGTGAACTTAGTAAGGCAACTGGCAAGATGAGGAACTGATCACATGGTATTATTACAGCTACACAAATGTGCATTTGTACTGGAGAGAAACATACTTGAGAAACTTTTGCAATACTTTTAAGGTGATTCTTTTTTTACATGCTCAGCCAAGAGCAAGAGTTTGGCCTTTCTTTTATGCAAATATCAAAGTTATAACCCAAGGAACATTCAGTTGGAGACTTTACTATAAGTACCCTAGCTACGTGCATTCCTAAACATCACAGATGGGCAAAGAGAGAGCCAAGATTGGCAAAGATGATACATCCCAGAGCAGGCATGGAGCTGTCGATGAATGTTCAACAAATGTTAGAGGGCCTTGCATTCAAGAAGATTATTCCGCCCTTCTGGGAGTATAAGTAGAGCTCGGAGTCACCTACTGAGCTTCCAGAGAACACAAGATAGAAACTCAAAGATTTACATGAAAAACAGAAAACACTGTTCCAGAAGTAGACACAGCAAGAAACTGCTCATCAGAGTTTGCAGTGAGGTCATCTAGATGCAGAAGAATACAGAAGTATGTATCTACACAATTAGCTCAAAGTCTATTTATACACATTATACAATTGTACACATTTCAAGGCATTCCATGACAGATGTCCATAAGCTTCAGCCAGCCACTGGGTGCATCCAGAACACCTTGGGGCTTACAAATGTCTGTCAATAAAAAGAACATCTTTCTTAATAGTGAGGCCAGCTCTGGGAACTGCTCTGGACCTTTGCCGATGACAATCCTTCCTCCTCCCAGACACTATAACCTAAGGACTAAACATACAAATAAAATGTCTGCAATTATCAATGTTCAAAAGTCAGAGGCCTTAGAGGATTCTGATTAACTAATGGTAAGCCCTCTGAAAGAAGACTAAACCCGAATACCTATCTAGTCTCCTCAACTAGACAAGGCCTATACTCTAGCACAAATGAGCAATTAATTTTAAACAAAACACTCCTAACACTTTTTAATCTTGTTTTCTTGGATATTTAAATATTTCATGCTAATACTCTTATCCTTAAGTACCAGGGTAGAAAGAGAAAGGAGAACAGGTGTTTGCACCCCATCCCCTCCTCTCTAAGAGAGTGGAACACACTGTAACCTGTGAACAGACAGAGAAGAAAGCAACTGATTCTTCCTCACCCTTATCCAAACTGTGCAAACTGAGTGACCAGAGTTAAATCAAAGTGGAAAATAATCTAAAGGTAATTCATATTTTCTAGAGAATACATTGAAATTCTCTAGCAATTGAATGAGTCTGACATCACCAGACTTAACATTACATTAAATGAACACACACACATTTTCAAAAGGAATAAAAACTAATGACTTCCCTTCACCAAGCTTCCCTCAATAGTTTTCTTTGATTTATAATAACTCTAGATTATGAATACAGTCAGAGACATAAATAACAAAGACAAACACAAATGGGTCAATTGATTAGGATTAGGATTTATGCGAGCAGCCTAGTTTATGATATTATCTATCTGGATAATGTCTGTAAAAATGATAAAATGTATTCTAACTCAAAACACAAAGTGTGTTTCATGAATTGGAAATAAATCAGATCTACTCAGACCTGTTCTGGAAGATGAAGAGGGACTGATACAGTTGAAGATCCTGTATCTTTAAGCCTTCAGAGAGAGCAGAGCAGGATTTTACAACAGACAAATGGCCTATGCTTCAGTACTTCAGGAGTTAAGCTTGCAATGTTAAAGTAAGTTGAACAATAATTACATCTCAGTGATGACTGATTTTATTAGCATCTTGGGAATATTTACCATGCTCTGTTACCAAAATACAGCACTGTTATCTAAGATAAAGTATGCACTTCTGAAATATTTTTTAAGAAATCTTTAAGTTTCCCACGAGGTTCTTACAAAGGTCAGTTTAAAAACAAAAAACAAAACAAAACAAAAAAAGATATATCAATGTTTGCTGGTGTTTTGTTTCTAGTCCTTTTTTAAGAACAACTATTACTATCCCCCAAAAGGAAAAAAAGAGTCATAGGAAAAAAAGAAAGGAAGGAAGGAAGGAAGGAGAAGGAAGGAAGGAAGGAAGAAAGAAAGAAAGAAAGAAAGAAAGAAAGAAAGAAAGAAAGAAAGAAAGAAAGAAAGAAAGAAAGAAAGAAAGAAAGAAAGAAAGGAAAAAGAGGAGGAGCCTAAGGAGGAAGGGCAGAGAAAAGGGGGAGGAGGAGGTATTGGCTTCTTTCTGGAAGGTCTCCAAGATGATGAGGGGGGGTAGTATCTCAGTGTTTCAAGTTTGCAAATTGATTAGCTACAACAGTGAGGAGCTAAAAGGAAAACATACAAAGCGAAGAAAACAGGTTTAACTGTTTGGATCTTTCAATTGAAACCTTTAATTTCACCTGCTCTGTTGGGAAACTGATCTATTAGTAAAAGGATCTAAAGTATGGTGCAAACCAGACCATGAGAGAAATGTGAAATATTGTGGTGACCAGGCACAAAATCATAGATTATAAGTCTTGAAGCACATGTTAATTATCCTAACCTTTTCTATGTTTTGATTATTTCCTTAAAGATAAATCTCGCTACCAAAAAATGAGTGAATGAATGAATGAATTTAATAAATGAAAAAATTTTAATAATCCACAAGTAAGGGTCCATTACTGGAAGAGACTTATAACTAGTGATTTTAAAACATTATGAATTATCACAAAAATCAATTTTCTAAAAAATAATTTAGCCCACTTAACAATATGAACTGGGTTTTTCCCTGCTTTGGCTATTTTAAACTCAGGAGTATATGTACATTAAAATAGTTTATAACTATATAAGCCTAGTTATAGGTAGCTCCATTTAATTGATAACTCAAGCTTTTATTATATTATTAATATTTTTAAGGTAGCATAGCTGAAATACAGTGTGTAAAGAAACATTCTGAATCAGTTTTTGGTTTTCACTTTTGGCTCTGCTGAGGATCACACCCAGGACTTCAAGCAATGACAGAACCATGTGGCTACATCCAAAGCCTTGTTCTTTAAGACAGGGACTCATCTCATGGCACAGTCAGACCTTGAGCTCATGCCTGTCAAGTCTTTGCCTCATCAGTGCTCAGTGGATGCATGTGTCCCCAAGTCTGTATACCTACCCCCATTGCTCTTTCATATTTCATGGTGAGAATTCTGGTGGTACAAAAGTAAACAAAGACAATTTGTTCTTTAAAGTTACATGTTTAACAAAATACCATAGGAATGTATAATCACACAAAAACACAAGCAAGGATTTTTTTTTACTAAGGTTTAATTTTAACTAATAAATTTTAAGTAATGAGTATAATACCAATCCAAGTCTTTACTAAGTTTCAATGCATGACCATTCTTGTAACTCAATTTTTTTCACCATGGTTTATTTTCAGCCTATTTTTTATTTTTCTCCTTAAACATTCTTCTCTTGTATCCTTTTTCTTCAATTTTTTTTTTTTTTTTTTTTTTTTTGTGAGTCACATACAGTTTGGCTAAAGGGCCATCCTAGTACAGTAATGTTTCAACTTGCAAGGAAGGACTCCCTTGTTGAGCTGGTAGAACTCCACCAGCTGGATGAGATCTGTGAATCTTGTGTGTCCATCATCCAGGGTGTGGAACAACTCACCATCATCTTCCACCTTCAATAGGACAAGCAACAAGCCAGTGAAAGGAACAGCAATGAGCAAACAAGCAAATATTTTAAAACCAAAACAAAGGAGGGGATAAACTGCCCAGAACTGCAAATATAGTTCTCTGCATACTCTGTTTTCATAAGCCTAAATCAACAAGTCTATAAAACTAAGGACAATGAAAATAGCCCCATGGCCACTTTGCCTGGTAATATTTCTTGCATTTAAAAGGAGCTATCTATTCTTTTATTAAGCACTCTAGTTCTTTCTCTCCTAATTCTCCCAGTGTTCATCATATTTAGGATAGCACAACAATTGCCTATCAGCAGTGAAGATTCTGTAGTCTTTACTAAGCATAAAACATCTGTTTTCATTTAGAGTTTTTGCAGTTTTTTAATTGATTTTTATTGAGCTCTACATTTTTCTCTGCTCCCCTCCCTGCCTCCCCCCTCCCCTTCAACCCTCTGCCAAGGTCCCCATGCTCCCAATTTACTCAGGAGATCTTGTCTTTTTCTACTACCCATTGTAGATTATATCTATGTATGTCTCTCTTAGGGTACTCATTGTTGTCTAGGCTCTCTGGGATTGTGATTTGATTTGTGGACCGGTTTTTAGTCATGCTTTTGGGCACAAATCTCTTCATATTTGCTGGGGTTGCTGATCACATAATAAAAAATAATCAAAGAAGCAGGGAGGACACTTTAGGCAACTACTGGAAAAATTCAGAAAGAGGAGACTCGGGAGGAACCACCAGCATTCTGGCAAGCTAAGAAATACCTTTGTGAGGATGAATTACATCTCTGCTGCTCTGTGGGCTCCCAGTGTGTACACCACACACATGCACACATATGTATATGCATCAGCAACACAAGAGGAACACCAAAGCAGGCTATAACAAAGGATTTTCTTAATGTTCTAAGAATAATTTGTATATTCACTAGTTATACACCTTTGGTTTCGTCACGGTTAAAAAGAAGTTAACATGAAAAAAAAGTATATATATTTGAGAGGAGGAAGGAGGCAGGGGCTTTCAAGCACTGTTTTGTAAAATAATCTGTTAGTGACCTTCAGAAGAAGGACTTTTTAGTGGCCTTTAACAATGCGTGGCATGAGGGTTACACAGTATTGCTAAATCACATTTTGTGGAACAGAGGGAAATTTAATTTTTACAATTCCTGTATTTCTTATATTAATTCAGGCTCATAAAACCATTTCTGCCAAACTTAACTCTAGTCAAAGCACAAGCTCCCAAATTATATTTGCTAAAAGGAACAAAAGACAACCAAAGTTTCCCAAAGCGTATGCATTAAGAACATCTCCAATACATGCATCTGTGCATCTCCAATGGATTGCAGGACATGCAACTGTGACTACAGTTACTTACGGGTATGATTTGAAAGTGTTTTATCTTTTGTCCATGACTCATTGACAGTACAAAAGTTCTGGGGTTACTCTGACTGTCCCGTACCAAGAAAACTCTAAAGAGAGAGAAGGAATTTCACTGTGTCTTTCTTCACACTCAGATTTCATAAAAACACATCGTGTTCAAATGCAGGAAAGCATACATATAAATGGGAGATTCGGGACCTCCTTTACTGGTTGACCAACGAGAAAGACCATGCAACTTGGAAAACAAGAGTGCTAAACTATACTAATGGAGTATAGTAGGGTAGATACACAACCCTTTGGCAGGTTGCATGATTGTGACTGTCAATGTAACTCTAAAGTGGCATCAGTAACTACTATGATGCCCTATTCTCACTGGGAACCTAGGTACTTCCACACAGCTATCCATCACAAAGGATGGACATTGCTATTTTAACTGATGGGTACTGACAAGCCCCTGAAAGGAGGTAATTATTTGGAATCAAATAGTTTTTTTTACCCTTCTCCTGCAGTGGCCCTCCTGTTTCTACCAGCACACACACAAGTACTAAGTAATGAATTTACTCCAACAAATTAATCTCGGAATTGTTTGCGAAATGTTTAGGTAAAGATGTTTTAAGTAAAAGAAACACCAAACAACTTGCACTTTAACCTTGAAGAGGCCAGCATAAAACCTTTATAATGTCAGGCTAGACAGGCAAGATGTGGCCTAATAGCCTAAGGAAAAAAGACTGCCAGGCAGGGATTCGTATTTCCTGGCAGCGCTGTGCAAATCTAGTTTTGTATTAATTATTGGGAGGCACCCTGTGTAAATGTCCCTACGCTGACTCCAATACTAATCTCACTGTGCTTGGGCCAAGCGGCAGCCAATGTCTGAGGAAAGCATCCATTTCCTGTGTACTGTGTGAGACTCAGAAATTACATCACTGGGGGACTGGGCAGAGGGCATTTCAGTGGTAAAGTCAGCTGTTATTCTCTTCCCCAAGAAGATCAGCACTACCACCTAGTGGTGTACTTGGCAGAGCCACATCTTTCCAAATAGAAAAAGGAAAAAAAGGTTAAAGAAACATATTCAATATTATTCTTTATTCAATTATACCATTTAATTTACAAAGATTGGATTCAAAAATTAATGGAATTGTAATATTCTAGAACACTTAGGTAAGTGCTTATCATTTTTTTTTCTTGGTCTCTTCTCTGTATAACTCGGTAGCTCATCACATTTATAACCCCAGGGACTATGCTAGAACATATAGAAACATAGTCATATCTCTTCTTAGAATCTAAGATGTGCACCTGTGCATCTTTATCTAAATGCCAGGATCCAAAACTAAATATTGTCAACATCCTGAGCCAACTTTTGCAGACAAAAGATCCATCACCACTTGCTTAAATGGATGCTGTTTTCTTTCCTCTTCAAACACAAACCCCACCTTCCAATTTGCTGTGCATTTGAGAAAGAAATATGGCTAAAATTATACTAAGTGAATGAAATATACTAAGTGAAACATAAAATCCTTATTATAAATGTTGGATAATTCATTTAGCTTCTTCTTTTATACTCATTAAAAATAATAAGGGTTATCGCCAAAAAGCAATTTTATAGGCACATACTATTTTAGAGAAATGGCAATAAAGACATAAAAAGAACAAAAAATGGGGAAAGAATTCAAAACATATATGAAAAAGTTTAATTAATATATTTTGCAACATATCAAGATACCTGATTTATGAAAACATCATGCTATAAAATATATTTTAGATTATATCTATTACATTTACAAAACAAAATGTTGACACGTCAAGAGATTTAGATGCCACCATTCATCCACTAATATTTAAGATGATAGCATTCACAAAAAATGAATATTAATGCTAATTGGTCAAGGATAAATTATTTACACACAAACATTAAACACTGCTATAACAGAGTGACAACCATACTTATGGAACAAAAGGGCCTCTCATTTGTGATGAGTCAAAATTAAAATTTCTTAGTAGGTGCCAAGTTATCATTATTCATAAAGGGAAAATATCCAAACATTATCTCTCAAACTGCAAATATCAAACTTACCCGTCCACAGGCCCCTGCCGGATAATCAGTTGCTGAGCTTCGTCTCGAGAAATTCTGTGATGAAACCATGGCTGGGACCGATGGATAGCTGAAGGAAGACAAAGGTTTGTCTGAAATGACCATGATCTCATTACACGCACTGCCCATCCTGTCCCATGTGACTGAATCTGAAGGACCATCCATCTAGTTTTCCCTCCACTGGCTGACAAACACCGAGAGGAGACATACCCATGTTCACAGCAGAGGTCTGCGAGGGGGCGGTGGGGCTGCCGTGATTCCCCAGGCGTAAACATCCTTTCTTCTGAGCATAAAAAGAAACGAAAATAAAATCTCAACTTCTAATCTTCTAAAATGACTCAAATCATAAACATTTGAGAACAATGAAGCGAGCAGTACCCTCCAAGCGAGCCCTTCCTCAACAGCAACGGAAAGCGCTTCCGTAGGGTTGTCTATGACTCTGCTCTTCTGACCTGAGAAGTCCATTGCTACTAGGGAGTTCTCCGATATGCTTCTCTGAAAGATTCAAACAATAGAACAAAAACTTTTGAGCTATCAATATATACCTTACCAACTAACCTTCAGTGTTTTCCTGTCCATATGTGTCCACTCGGTCAGGGACACTGCAAGGGTCACGGTCAGCAGGGAAATGATCCATGCCAGATGCAGATTCCACGTGGCTTTAGCAGGCACTGGGTCAAAACTTCCAGAGTCTGACCTCACAGTTTATTTCCCTTACACATTTAAGCACAGCAATTCTTTGAAGAGAGGTTTCCATGTGACAATTATCTCAACAAAGCTTTAGGCATAGTTATATAGGAACTCCCTTGCAAAGTAGCAAAGCACCTGTGACCTTTACAATGAGCATCCATTCTATTGACTGAGAGGCAGTGCTCAGGGCAAGGGCCTAGGGAGGAGGGATTTAACAAGCATTAGGATAGATTCCATTAGTAGATGAACTTTATCTACTAATAAAGTTCATGGGACCTTCTTCATAAGGATGGGTTTTATTCACTGGGAGACTAAACTCAGGATGAGGGCCTAAACAATGTTCAGTATGTTGGGGGATTCCAGAAGGCTTGCTCCATAGAATAGCAAATGATCACCAGATTGTTAGACAACGTCCACTCCAGTCTTCTAGGTGATCAGACAGCAGTCATTTTCTTCCTTTGAAGAAAAAAGACCTGCGTATTTAACAATTCTTGATTTTCCAAAGCTTTCTTTAGACTGTGCCTCCTACAGGATTCTGAATGTGGTTAATCAGAAATTTAAAAGTTAAATTGTGTATAAGGTAAGATGGTGGTCTAATATTCATCAATCCAGTGAGCTATTGGGTAATTGTCAAGATAACTAAGTGAATGCTGAATGGATGGATTTAGAAAAACTTTGAAATAAACTAGCTCTTCATCTTTCCAGGAAGATGGCAAAATACCTATTGAGCGAAGCATAACTATTATGCTAAAATGATCCATTAGTTCATCCTTTTAAGATTTTTGTCAATTAGCGTTTAAGTGTCAAATTCAACTACTTATGAAATAGCCTTTTATTTTGTGTGTTTTTTTCTTCATATATGTCTGCACATGTAGTGCCCAGGGAAGCCAAAAGAGGAGATTGAATTCCACAGAACTAGAGTTATAGAAGATTTATCCATGTGGGTGCTGAGAATCAAACCCAGGTCCAGCAATCAGTGCTCTTAGCTCCTGAGCTATCTCTCCAGCCTGGACTCACTCTTTATAAAACATGTATCTATAAAAGGTATACTTTAAGTTGGCAAACATCTACTTAGAATTAGTATTCATGTTTTTATTATTAATTTTTGATGTACATATTCTTTAAAAATGAATTTAGTTATCCAAATATAATAGTACATAGATTGTATAAAAGTACCTTTGAAATAGACACAATTTTAAGGTTTCTAAGAATTCTAGGGAATAGTGATTTATAGTCCCCAAAACCCAAAGAATACCATGTCAGGAATTTGAAAATCCTGAGAAACTTGCTTTTTTCATTGTTTGTTATAATTCTAAAATGTATCATAGTTGCTGAATAAAAATACTCGTGTTTTATGGAGGAACAAACTTGAACACCTATTTTGAAAATTTCTGGCACCAACTCAAATTTAATTTAGGAAGCAAAATTTTGTGGGATAATAATTCAGACATTTCCATAATATTCAAATGTCTGTGTTCAATGCATCATCTGTCTCCTTCTTTTGGGGAGACCCATGGAAAAACGGAAACTACACACATGAGCCTGAACCACAGACAGTGTCACAAAATGAAGACTGCTTTAAATAAGTGAGAAGGCCATCGATTTTTATTTGGTTGTTTATTTTGTTATGATGCTTATTCTTTTGTTTTCCATTCTCTGAAAATAAAACAACCAATGCCCGGACCTAGTTTCCTTTAGGGTGTTATTTTTGACAATAAATCTCTTAAAAAGTTTATCACCCCACAAAGTCAAGAATCCCGAAAACAGAATTTTCGAAGTCTCTAGTTAAGAGTCTTGTTGTTTTCGTAAGCCAGAGAAATAACATAAGACTTTCCCAAAGAAAACAGCATGAAAGAAAGACACTTATTATTAACATCCACTAATTATTTTAAAAATGAACCCAGAGTGTAGTGATGGTGGTGAAGTCAAGCCACGCCACATGTGGGAACCTTCGGAGAGTGCCATTTCTTACCTCCCCGAGGATTCAGTCAACAACCCATGGTCACATGTGGACTTCACACAAAATTTTATCCACAAGGAAGCATTTAGGGCTCCTTTATCACTGCATCACAGACCCCTACTTATTAGAATCTGCTATTTTCTCTTCAAAACATGAGAGAAGTTGCAGCCTTATTACGGCTCACCTCTCTTCCTGAGACCCGCATGCAATCCCCCGTCTGTTGCGGGGAGTTTTTATTACTGAGAGCTGCTCTTTCCGGCAGATGCTGTCTCTGTAATCTCTATTTGCTGTCACACTTTAGTTTGCCCTTCTCACCCCGTGATCTTCTGTGCCGGGCTGTGGACCAGTCGGATATGCCTTTGCTTTGCCGACCTTAATGAAAATCATCCACCTGCCCCAACACAGAGTAACTGGCCTCGATCCTAATGATAGCTTGATCCCTATAATATCTCTACCTCCACATGCCATGATGGTTCTGCACTCTCGAGTGCCTGATAACATAAAAATTATGTTAGGAAAGAGACATAAACACAATCAGTTGCTCTGTGTTTCTCTTCTTCTTCTTTTCTTCCCCACAAATGGCAGACAAGGATGTAAAATAAGATCCCATGTTCATAATTACCTGGCAAATGTAAGGAGACTGCATGACAAGCAAAGAACATTTTTATTCGCTATGGTAACTACACTGTGGGAAAGCAGTAATACAGCAAATGTTTTCTACTGAATGGCAGGTGGTGGATGAAAAATTAATAGTTTACCTTTAGTGGACAAAGAAATAGAAAGGAAGCTGAGTTTGACAGCTTGGAAAGGTCATTTTCAGCTCGATTTTCTTCACATAGGAAAGCAATGCTGATAACGTTCAGAACTGGTTGGATTTCTCAATTATATGCCTCCTTTTCTCCCCCATTCTTCTTGGGAGATGGATGAGACATTCCCCAAGAAACAGTCCATGATTGTAACAGCCTTTGCCTTCTTTCCAAACAAGAAAGGGCCTGGGACTAGGTTGGGTTTTCCAACCCACGCTGAAATCTGATCCATCCACTATTAGTGCCCTTGGCACAACATGTCTATTTATGAGTTTAGCTACCAGGCACACCATCCCATTCGAAGGAGCTGAATAAATCCACAGCCCCTCATTACAAAAAGGGCACAGAATTTCTCCTATATTGTCACCTCATCTCATCCCTACAGAGTCACAGGACAGTAGAGACACGTTGTCCTCAGAGACTATTCCATAACCCCTTTATCTTTGCACGATAAGAAACCAGAGACTAGCCAAAGTCATGTAGACAGTTTCTGGTAAAAGGCGTAACTGACATGCTGTGTCTTGTCTACGGTTCTTTTATTGACACAAATAGGAGGCATAGGAAAGAACTTGAGTTTAGAATATATAGGTTAGGTCAAAAGTGGAGAACAGAAGGAACTCTGGTCGATTTCCCCTGTCTCTCCGTTCCAGCTAGGACCCTATCAACAGGCCCTTCTTTCACAAGTAAGGGCTTTGCCCTGTGAAAAACCAGGTGTATCCAGCCTCCTGAAATGACTGCAGCTGATTCCCATCTCAAAGTCAATGAAGGGTTGCTGTATGCAGTTATGGTGGTCAGTATGGTGTATGAACTGCTTTCATCATTTCTCTTCTCAAAGTGTATATGTTGAAAAAATTATAGAATATGCCTTTAAATGTGTAACTGGGTTTCCTGTCTTTTATATGTGACAGCCTATTAAGTAGTCCCTGAATGAGAAGCAGCTAACGTAGGTGACAGGGTGTGGCTTCTATTAAGGCTCTAATTCTTCCATAATAACCTAGAAAAGTGGGATCCTGCACAGACGCCAGGATAAGCAAAACGTCTCCCACTGCTTCCAAGTCTCTAGCACATAAATTATGAACTACATAGATAAAAGTCATAAACACTGCCCTTTCCGATAATCACCCCCACCCCAAAGACAGGTCTCTCCCATACACGCACTTAAACCGCTTCTCCTCTTCAGTCCCCAGACCCAGCAAGAGTCACAATGGAGTTTGTCTTTCTATACATAGTAATCAAGTTACACTATAACTGAAATCTCTCTCTCTCTCTCTCTCTCTCTCTCTCTCTCTCTCACACACACACACACACACACACACACACACACACACACACCTTGACTGCCAGCATTTCCCATATTAAACAGTTTCTAAAGGTAAGAGTGATCCCATGCTTGGATGCTAATGACAGAGATGGGCATGGAAAGGAGTTTGATTATAATATTTTCCTATGATTAAAAGGCCATTAAGCAATAATTGCTTCCAAATGCTTAGATGCTGTTAACAAATTCATCGTAATAACTTCAGACTCTAAAAGAAATTTGGAGAGATTTAGAAGATTAAGATAATAAAATTCAATGTTTTTTATATGCGAGGGATTGAAAGATAAAAGTAAGCCGGCAAAGTATAAAAACACCCACCTTAAAGAGATTGTTTTTATAAGATTCATTATCTTCCTTAGTTCCTTATTTTAAGACTTATAAGGGTATGTTTCAAAAATGAAAAGTTATTTTTCGACCACTTAAAGGAACATAACTACAAAATTGGAGGGCCTTTTCTCTGCAGTTCTATCAGACTCCGTAGCCACCATCATTTCATGCCTGATTCCTAGTGCAGGACATTGCATCTGCTAGCTGAGCAGTGAGACACACGGACCTTCCTTGGTCACGGCCATGAAGAATGTATGTTAACCTCAGTGGAGACGCATATTTCAGAAATGCACATTAACTAATTTGTAACGCAGGCACATACACCTGAATTTTGAATGCACTCAAATACCAAGGAGTACAGCAAAAAGAACAGAACAGAAACTTTACATTCAGAAATAAATGTTTTGTGTTAATGGGTAGGGAATTAAAATTAAGTTCTGAGAAAGTACAAGATGTGTATCTGCAAATGAACATCAAGGTGAAGCTGGGGAAGCAGTTCTGTGCAAATGTCATAGATGACCTAGATTTCTACTAGATTCCAGTTTTGTGGTTTCCTGGAAAGCAGATGACTTTTTAATAGCCTAGAACATAAAACATATTATTATTAAAATATCAGGATGAAGATGAGCTTGAGTATTCATAATGTACCTTCAAATTTTTTAATAACAGTATGTTATTTGGCTATAACAATACTAAATTAATATTGAAAGACATCAATAAATCTAAAACTCAAATCAATGGTTATTGAGGCATAAATCCACATAGCCAAGAAAAATATTCTATAAATTATCTTATTATGATCTTATCTCAGATGTCATAGTGACCCTGAATGCCTCACATAATCCTTTCCATTGTTTTTACTTTAACAATAAAATTATTGGCTTTCATTGAACGCTTCTTATATATTCTGTGTTTTTTATTACAGAGACTGAAGATAGATAGATAGATAGATAGATAGATGATAGATAGATAGATAGATAGATAGATAGATAGATAGATAGATAGATGATAGACTTCTTTGTAACATTACATAAAAATGTTGCAAGAGAACTACTTTATTTGAGACCAAAAGTTAAAATGTAAACATTATATGTTTAGTGTAATGAAGTACTAGATGATATAATTATAAAGTCAAGATTTGAAACCTTGGTCCTTACCATGGGTGGTATGCTCTGAGAACTGCAGCCACTTCTACCTTGGTATGGGTGCATGTAATTCTGGTACAGCTGCATGCCATACTGCAGAACAGACACATAAGAAAACATGCTCTCAGGATATCAACTGACTGACTGTCAACAACACATTCATAACTATACATTATCAATACACATTTTCTTTTTTTTACAATTTTTATGTGTGCTCCTCTGATACAATACATCCTGAATGCAGTTTTCCATCCCACCATTCCTCCCAGATCCCCACCACCTCCCCTCTCCCCCAGATCCACTCCATTTCCATTTCCCCTCAGAGAGGTGGGGGATAGGGAGGAGGGGAGGAGAGAGAGAGGGAGACAGAGAGAGAGAGAGAGCCTTCCAGAGATATCAACTAAACATACTTAACAAGTTACAGTAAGATTAGGCACAAACCCTCATATTAAGACTGAATAAGGCAACCTAATAGGAGGAAAAAAGTCCCAAGAGCACACAAAACAGTAGAGACACCCTCATGGTACTGTTAGGAGTTGCCCAAAAATACCAAGAGAACAACAATAACATATGTGTAGGGGACCTACCACAGACCCAGGGAGGCTCTGTGATTGCCACTTCAGTCTCTGTGAGTCCCATGAGCCCTAATTCTTCAGGCTATGTTCTCCAAATATCCTCCACCCCCCTGGTTCCCACAATTCTTTCCCCCCTTCTTCTGTGGGGTTCACTCTTCCATTGCCGGTGAGGACAAAAACTTGTTCAGCCACTATGGAAATTAATATGGTGGTTCATCAGAAAATTGGGAATCGTTCTACCTCAAGACCCAGTTATGACACTATTGGGCATATACCCATCGAACAGTTGATCCTACCACAGGGACGCTTGCTTAGGTACCTTCAAAGTGGCTTTATTCATAACAGTCAGAAACTGGAAACAACCCAAATGCCCCCCTCATATGGAGAATGAATAAAAAAAAATGTGGTACATTTACACAACGGAGTGTTACTCGGCTGTTTAAAAAAAAAATGACATCATAAATTTTGGGGGAAATGGATGGAATTAGAAAAAAATCATCCAGAGTAAGGTATCACAGATTCAGAAAGACACCGTTGTTATGTGCTTACTTATAAGTGGATATTAACTGTTAACCAAAAGATAATCAAGCTAAAATCCACAGACCCAGAATGGCTAGGTAACAAGGAGAGCTCATTGAACAATTTTCATATGTTGAACCATTGCTGCATCTCTGAGATGAAGCCAACTTGATCATGGTGAATGATTTTTCTGATGTGTTCTTGGAAAAATAAAAACCACATGATCATCTCATTAGATGCTGAAAAGCCTTTGACAAAATACAATATCCCTTTATGATAAAAGTCTTGGAGAGAGCAGGGATACAATGAACATACCTAAACATAATAAAGGCAATATACAGCAAGCCAACAGCCAACATCAAGCTAAATAGAGAGAAACTCCCAGCAATCCCACTGAAATCAGGAACAAGACAAGGTTGTCTACTCTCTCCATATCTATTCAATATAGTTCTTGAGGTCCCAGCTAGAGCAATAAGACACCAAAAGGAGATCAAGGGGATACAAACTGGAAAAAAAGAAGTCAAACTCTCACTGTTTGCTGATGATATGATAGTTTATATAAGTGACCCCAAAAAATCTACCAAGGAACTTCTACAACTCATAAACACTTTCAATAATGTATCATGATAGAAGATTAACTGAAAAAAAAATCAGTAGCCCTCCTTTACACAGACGATAAATGGGCTGAGAAAGAAATCAAAGAAAAATCGCTCTTCACAATAACCACAAATAGTAACTCTAGCCAAACAAGTGGAAGACCTATATGACAAGAACTTTAAATTTTTGAAGAAAGAAATCAAAGAAGACACCAGAAAATGGAAAGCTCTCCCATGCTCTTGGGTAGGTAGAATTAACATAGTAAAAATGGTAATATTACCAAAAGCAATCTACAGATTCAATGCAATGCCCATCAAAATCCCAGCAAAATTCTTCATAGACCTCAAAAGAACAGTACTCAACTTCATTTGGAAGGGAAAAAAAAAAAAAACAGCATAGCCAAAACAATCTTCTACAATAAAGAAACTTCTGGAGGCATCACAATCCCTGACTTCTACCTGCCACAGAGCTACAGTACTGAAAACAGCCTGGTATTAGCATAAAAACCGACAGGAGGACAAATTGAACCAAATTGAAGACTCAGATATTAATCCACACACCTGCAAACACGTGATTTTAACAAAGAGGTGAAAAAAAGTATATTTAACAAACAGTGCTGGCATAACTAAATATCAACATGTAGAAGAATGAAAATAGATGTAAATCTATCCACCATGTACAAAACTCAAGTCCAAATGGATCAAAGACCTCAACATAAAGCTAACCATATTGAAACTCATAGAAGAGAAAGTGGGAAGTACACTTGAACACATTGGCACAGGAAATCACTTCCTAAATATAACCCCAGTAGCACAGACACTGAGAGAAACAATTAATAAATGGGACCTCCTAAAACTGAAAAGCTGCTGTAAAGCAAAGGACATGGTCAATAAGACAAAATGGCAGCCTAGAGAATGGGAAAAGATCTTCACCAACCCCACACCAGAAAGAGGTTTGATCTCCAAAATATACAAGAACTCAAGAAATTGGTCATCAAAAGAACAAATAATGCAATAAAAAAATGGAGCACAGACTCAAACAGAGATCTCTCAACAGAGGACTCTAAAATGGCTGAAAGACGCTTAAGGAAATGCTCAACATCCTTAGTCATCAGAGAAATGCAAATCAAAACAACTCTGAGATTCCTTACACTGGTAAGAATGGCCAAGATCAAAAACACTGATGACAACTTATGATAGAGAGGATGTGGGGTAAAGGGAACACTCCTCCATTGCTGGTGGGAGTGCAAATTGGTACAACTGCTTTGGATATCAGTATCGTGATTTCTCAGAAAATTAGAAAACAACTTTCCTCAAGACCTAATAATACCACTTTGGGGTATATACCCAAAGGATGCTCAATCATACCACAAGGACATGTGCTCAACTATGCTCATAGCAGCATTTTTTGTCATAGCCAGAACCCAGAAATGACCTAAATGACCCTTGACCGAAGAATGGATAAAGAAGATGCAGTGGTACATTTACACAATGGAGTACTACACAGCAGAAAAAAATGACATCTTGAAATTTGCAGACAAAAGGATGGAGCTTGAAAACATCATATTGAGTGAGATAACTCAGGCCCACAAAGACAATTATCATATGTACTCACTCATAAGTGGTTTTTAAGCACAAAACAAAGAAAACTAGCCTAAAATAACAATCCCAAAGAACCTAGACAACTTAGAGAGACATACATATATCTAATCTACATGGGAAGTAGAAAAAGACAAGATCTCCTGAGTAAATTGGGAGTATGAGGATCATGGGAGAGGGTTGAAGGGGAGGGAAAAGGAAGGGAGGGGAGGAGAGAAAAATGTGTAGTTCAATAAAATCAATTTAAAAAACTTTAAAAAAAAGAAAAAGAAAACAAGGAGGACTCTAGAGTGAACAGATGAATAACATTTTCTTTAATCATTTAAGCAACTAAACGGTGAACTATTAACTTCAGACCCTTAAAAGGATACATTTAAAAAGGAAGCGTTTTCATGTCTACAAAGCTTTTAGTGTAGCTCAAGAGAAAACTCTAAAATTCACATTTCTCCATGGTGCCAAACTGTAGTATAAACATTTTGAGTGGTTGGTACACTGCCTAGTGATAGAGCTGACTTAGAAAATGTGGTATCCTTTTAGGGACAATGTTATTTTTAAGACCTTACATGTCCTAAGAATCAGTGAGAAATTCAGTCCCTCTGATGGGTGAGTTTTGCTTTGCTGATTAAGTAAATTATAAATTTGGTTCCATGTGGATAACATACATGTTATCTTTCCATAAATACTTATCTGCATGTGTGCCTGTGTCTGTCCCCAACCCGGTCCCGGTGTGTGTGTGTGTGTGTGTGTGTGTGTGTGTGTGTGTGTGTGTGAGAGAGAGAGAGAGAGAGAGAGAGAGAGAGAGAGAGAGAGAGAGAGAGAATATGCTTGTGTATGCATGTACATGTGTGTGTTTGTGTAGTCCAGGGATCAACCTTAGTCGTAATTCCTCAGTTCACTTACATCCTCCTCCTCTTTGTCCTCCTCCTTCTCCTCCTGCTTTTTTTTTTTTTTTTTAGAAAAGACCCACATTCTATCCAAGAACTTGCCAGATAGGCAGGACTGGCTTACCAGCAAGCCCCTATGCTTGCCTCTGTTCTCCCAGTGAGCTTACAAATGCACCTTCAAGCCAGCCTTCCTTTCACATGGGTTCTGGGAATCCCATCACTCTAGTGACTCAGGTCCTCCCACTTAAAAAAAAAAAAATGACTCCATCAGGTGGAGTATCTCGCAGGCCATTTTTTCTTTAAGTATTCTTACAATATTTATTTTTACTTCGTGTATCAAAGAAATGGGGAATGAATTAGATTCCTAACAAAGAGTTTCAATTTTCCAACTGTAAATAATGGTAGTGCCTTTACTTTCAGGAAACAGTATTGTGGAGAATTAACTAGAACACTACCGTGGGAAAGTAAGCCAAGATCATATATTCGAGAAACAAGCATAGAAACTGCTGTGAGCAAACCCACTCTGGAGATGTCTGCATAAGAATCTGGAGGACGCCTTATGTTGGAGAAGATGTGGAGTAAGGGGAACACTCCTCTGTTGCTTGTGGGAGTGCAAATTTGTATAGTCACTTTAGAAATCAGTATGGCAGTTTCTCAGAATTTGGAATCAGTCTACCTCAAGACCCAGTGATACCACTCTTGGGCTTATATACCCAAAGGATGCTCAATAATACCATGAAGACACTTGCTCAGCTATGTTCATGGCAACATTATCCATAATAGCTAGAACCTGGAAACAACTTAGATGCCCTTCAATAGAAAAATTGATGAAGAAAATGTGGTATATTTATACAATGGCATACTACTTAACTATAAAAAACAATGACATCATGAAATTTGCAAACAACTAGAAAAAAACATCCTGAGTGAGGTAACCCAGACTCAGAAAGACAAAGAAGGTATGTCCTCACTCATAAGTGGATACCAGATGTAAAGCAAAGGATAACCAGACCACAACCAACCGCTCCAGAGAAGCTAGATAACAATAACAAGGAGGGCTCTGAGAGGGACACATGGATCCCCCTGGGACGGGGAATTAGATGAGATAACCTGGGTAAACTGGGGGTGAGGGGGGCAGTAAAGCAGAAGGGATGGGTCATGAGAACATGAGGAAATGGGATGGTTCAGTTTGGAGGAGAGGAATGAAGTGGGAGGGTAATGAAAGAGATATCTTGATGGAGAGAGCCACTATGGGGGTTAGGGAGAAACCCGGGGCTAGGGAAATTCCTAGGAATCTACAAGGATGACCCCAGCTAAGAATCATAGAAATAGTGAAGAAGGTACCTGAATTGACCTTCCCTTGTAATCAGTTAGGTGAATACCCCAATTGTCATCATAGAGCCTTCATCCCATAATTTATAGAAACAGAGGCAGAGATTCACAACCAAGCACGAGGCTGAGTCCTGGGAATCCAGTTGAACAGAGGGAGGAGGGAATATATGAGCCAGGGAGGTCAAGATCATAAAGGAGAAATCTACAGAGACAGCTGAACCAAGCTTGTAGAAACTCATGAAGTCTAGAACAACAGCTGTGGAGCCTCCGAGCGACCAAACTAAGCCTTCTGCATCAGGGAGACAGTTTTATAGTTTGGTCTATCTGAGAAGCCTCTAGAAGTTGGACCAGGATCTATCCCTGGTGCATGAGCTAGCTTGTTGGAGCCCATTCCCTATGGTGAGATGCCCCCTTAATGCAGGGGGATGGGGCTTGGCCCTCCCTCAACTTAAAGGGCCAGGCTTTCTTGACTCCCTGTGGGAGCGTTTACCCTTTGGGAGGAGTGGATGGGAGGTGAGTTGTGGTGGAGGACGTGAAGGGGTATGAGAGAAGAAATGGGAGGAAGAACTGTAATTGGAATGTAAAATGAAATCTAAAAAAATTCATTTAAAAATGTATCTGGTTGCTTTCCCCTTGAATTTTTCACTGTGCTAAAAGAAAAAAAAAAACTAATGAGATGGCCAACTTTACTGATTTAATTATTTCGGTTCACTCTTCAAACACTGCCATTGCATGGACCTCTAAGAAACCTCTAGTAGGTCCTACCACCTGGATTTTAGCATCAGCTTTTGACACAACCATCATCACCGACAAGCAGCTCTTGTCGCATCTGAGCCAGCAATGCTGTGCAGCAGAAAGATGCTAGAAAAGAAGGTGTAGTCAGGCATCAGCTTTGAGAAGTAAAATACATCATCAACTCCAGGTGAAGATCATCGTTGCGTGTCTGTTCCACTTGGAAGAATGACCAACACTGAGAGCATTCCAACCACCAGATATAAGGCACCTATCTCTGCGGCTTGGGAAGCCTTAACCAGGTTTCAACCTCACATCCTAAGGCCAGAGTGTAGCTTGGGCCTCCCTCCCTGGCTTGGAGTCTTTCTTAAAAGCTAGCTTCAGATCTCCTGCAGACCAGCCTGGGTCACCTACTTTCACTCCTTGAGCCTGCCTAGGCCAGCTCCCTGTGCCTTGTGTTGCCTCCACGGGGCAAGTGTGGGCTGATGACACAGTTGTTTGCCAGCACAATACTTAGAAACCTCTGCCTTGACAATCACATGCATTAAATTGTTTCCTGAAGTAATAGAAAAACGAGAGGGTGGGGGGTCATGACCAATATGGAGACTAAATAGAAAACAGAATCAAGGAACCAAATCTTAGCCACAGGATGAATTCCATAACAGCTTCTTTTTACTAAACTATTTCCCTAAAGTAATTCCCACAAAGCGAATATATTTGGTAATTAGGAAAAAAATGTCAAAGAGGAGAATTACTGTTCTCAAGATTTTGATTTTAACATGAATATAAACCCATTCTCATTTAAACTCCTCTATGCTGACTCCTTTATCCAATTATTTCTCAACTTCTAAAAAAAAATTTTAATTTAAAGTTTGATGGACATTAATGGGACCTAATGAAATTTAACTCCAAGCCAACAATAACTTCACAAAGAAATGTAGAGGAGCTTAATTTTTACACCCATTCATTTCAGAGAAGAGATAGTAACCTCAAACCAACACTTTCACAAGAAACACGCTGCTTGGCCACCTTTTATTTATCAGCATTGAAAAGCCGGCTACCTACTAATAAGACAGTTTTCTTCAAAGATGTATTGTCCCTGATCCTGGCAGTGCCTCGGTGCTGTTGGGGGTCTTTAGAAAGCATTTAACTCTGGCCGAGGGGTAGGGCATGGGTCACCTCAACATTTGCCTGTTCCATGGAGGGGCAGACAGGCACCAAACTAAGAGAGAGCAAAGCTGGCAGAGTTCTAATTGATGGGAACGGAAAGAGCTGACACTTAGCCAGGATAAAGCACAATATGGAGCAACGAGCCTCTGTTCGAAGCCTCAGACTTGGTATAAATTTTTATGTATATAGAGTATTTTTCATAAAGCAATAGGATGTCTCCTATGCTGCTTTCGTGTATGTGTATGTTCGTGTGTGTGTGTGTATGTGTGTGTGTGTGTGTGTGTGTATGTGTGTGGTTTTGTATGTAGACTAGGGTACATATGTGGGCATGCATGTTTTTGGATGCTAGGGGTTCATGTCTTGTGTCTCCCTCAATCATTTTCCATTTTATTTTTTGAGATATCATCTCACTTTGAACCCAAAGCTCGTTAGACTGACTAGAACAGCCAGTCAGCCTGTCCCAGAGGCTCTTGTGTCTCTGACTCTCTTGTGTTTGTTAGGATAACAAACACACCACCCATCAAAATATAGAAAGAACACAAATGTCCATCAGTGGATAAACAAATACCAGTGTGGAAAAGTACATACATCATTTCATTCCCAGGATACCTTCAAAAGAACAGCTCGGATCAGTGGCTACCAGGGCCTGGAAGAATCTACTTATTGAGACCACTATCTGCTTTTGAGCCTAAATAAAAGCTATGGTTGCACAAGATTTTGAATGTGTCAAACATAAATGCTTCATAATAAGGTAATGACAAGTTTGAACTCAATAAAAACATTGAAAACTATAAAATCAAACTTTCCCTTCACCTAGCATGACATCCGATCCCTATGGATCTGGGGCCGTTTTACAAATGCAGACCAAGTTGTATACAGGAGACACATCGTCCAGCCACCCAGGCTATCCAGATAAAGCTCACAACAGTAGAGACATGTCGTTTCTAGAAACAGGACACTTATTTCACACACCGAAGACACAGGGGTTAGGGCCACGCTCTCTGCTGTATGGTCCTCTCTCAAGAGTGATCACATCTGGGCGTGATTATGTCTCTTCCTTCTCCACCAGTCACACAGACTAGCACAGCCTCTTCCCACGTGGAAAGGGAGGTGTCTTCACACATGACACATCTCAGAGCACTGGCTAGGCCCCCAACTCTCGGAGAGATTACCTTAAGCAATCTAATGGCGGTCATCCAGCACATTCTGCTCTGTTCTTCCTCCGCACAGAGCATTTTCAGGTCCCGGGGCCCTCCTGCTTTGTGAGGCTAGAAGGCCACAGCACATGGTTTATTGTTAATGCAAATCTTGAAGGAAACACCTGTTGAAATAAAAGTCACTAAAATTCTCCTAGTCATAAGAGAACTCTGTCTTAAAAAAAAAAAAAAAAAAAAAAAAGGAAGAAAGAAAGAAACCAGAAACCAAAAGACGCCCAAGCTTACCTAAAAAACTGAGGCTTGCTTTAACCATCTACCAAAATATTAAACCTGTACCTTAAAGCAGAATCCATAGGCAGTCGGTGCTCCGTGCTTTTTTTTGCCCGCCAGTGATATGTAAACATTACTAGTGCTGAATTCGCTGAAAAACTGCAAATGTCGTGGTTCCTTTAAGAAACATACATGTGAATGTTGAAATAGATGTATATGGTTTCACAATAGCTTCTGTATTTTCCCTGTTATACGATTTATAACTTGGACAAGAGAAAGTCACCTCAAACAATATGTCAGTGCAACGTCATAGAAACAAAAGAAAAGGAGTTGCCACTTCCTTAAATAACCAGGAGCTGCAAACAATTTCATTTAAATTGGCAAATGGCAGTTTGTTTTATTAACAGACAAATTCCCATTTTAAGTTTCCTAGTCTCATTAACCGTTAACCATTGTATCAAGCTAACAAAGAAAAGAGAAAACCTCAAAGGCTTTTAAAAGTGTTTCCTGCATCTCGGAGGTTCTACTACAGGAGGAAACTCGGCTTCTTGAGAAGAAAATGGGGAAAGAAAATCTCTGCTTCTTGCAGACAGGACCATCCCTCACATCCATATGCTGTCTGGCAGCAGGCTGTGGCCATCTTGTTCCACAAAAGAAGCGGAGTCTGCACAGACGAGCTGAGGGAAATTACCTGGGATGGGATGTGTCTGACTGTCAGGGCAAAGGGAAATCGTGAGCGGCTATTTCTCCTCTGGAAAATCCGAGAGATTTGAGCTGGCCATGGGAAATCACTAGGTCACATCATTCCGCGATAGGTTAATAACTTGGAGAAGTGCTTAATTCTAAGGTGGACTCAATAATCAAAACTGGCCGGAATGCGTTTGTTCTCCAGAACCTTGCTACTAGCGGTGTGGTCACTGAACCCCAGAACCTGTTCCACCTGGGAGCTTGTTAGAAATGCAAAATTCCAGGGCCCATGCGGGGTCTGCTGAATCAATATCTGCATTTTAACAAGATCCCAGGTGGTCTTGTATGCACAGTGTTTAGCAACAGCACACGTACCGTGCACGCACACACACACACACACACAAAATACATTCAGCAGTGTGAACAGGAATGCATTTCATTGTCATTTGCCAGTAAGCTATCCCAACTCAAAAGATGTCACTGTGTATCACTATTTCTAAGCATTTTAATCTAAAAAGGTGTACTTCTTTGGAGAATAAAGCAGAAATTTTTAAATTATTTATTTATTTTGGGTTTTGAAACGGTCTCTTTATATAGTCCTGGCTCTCCTGGAACTCACTATGTAGTCCAGGCTGGCCTTGAACTTACTAAGATACTCTCAAAGTTCTAAAATTAAAGGCATGTACCACCATGTCGCGCCTGAAAATATTTTTTGGAAGAAAACCTTTGTTATGGAATAATCTTTTTGTATACTGTGAAGACGTGTCACTTGAATTGATTTAACAAAAAGCTGAATGGCCAAATAGTTAGGCAGGATTTCCAGGCACAGAGGATTCTGTAACAAGATTGTAGGAGATGCCAGAGTTGCAGAACAAGCAGCATGGGCTTTACAAAGTAAGGGTAACCAAGTCACATAAAAGATTGTAGATTAAAAGACATGGCTTAATTTAAATTAAAAGAACTAATTAGAAACAAGCCTAAGCTATCAGCCAACTATCATAATTAATAACAAGTCTTCATTTGGTTATTTGGATTCTGGCAGGTGGGACAGAAAAGACTTGGTATACATCTTCTTTAATAAAAAATAAAATAAAATGAGGAATTGAAATAGAAAGGTTTTCTTACTGTTGTAATATTTTGGAATATATATTATCATTGACAGAACCTAATTTGATAATAAAAATGCATACTAAAAGGCTATGTAGATTTAGTTATCAAAATCTATTGGTATGCTTATGTAAGGAAAAAGAAGGAAAGATGGTACTTAGGACTTTCACTAACATGTAATTCACAGCCATATTGCCAAGTCTTATGGTAGTGATTAGTAAGTCCCATGCAACCTTCCTTGGAAGTGAAAGTATTCAACCAATATACCCACATAAAAAAAAATAAGGAACAAAAATGAGAAACATTTTCTTTACTAGGTAGTACATTGGATAGCATAAATATTAAGGTCTAAAAAAACTGAAGTTCTCTTATTTCCATAGATATTTTTAAGTTGGTGAATTTAGAATTTTCTCTATACATAAATTATATTATTGTGTGTGTGTGTGTGTGTGTGTGTGTGTGTGTGTGTGTGCTTGTGGAGATTTCAAAGAAAAACTTGTAGGAGTCAGTTCTCTCCTTCCCACATGTGAGTTCAAACAACCTTGAACTCAGCTTGCTAGATTTAGCAGTGAATGCCTTTACTCACTGAGCTATTTTTGCCTGTCTCATGTAGATTAGAAGAATATTATTATATCAATTGACAGCCAACATTTAAAATATTATTTCCCCAAGTCTTATATAATAGGTATATTTTTTGCCTGCCTCTGGAGACCAGTTGTATAAACTGCTGTAGGGGCTGGAGAGATGCTTCCGTGGTTGATAGTATTTACTGCTCTTGTAGAGGGCCTGGGTTCAGTTCCCAGCTCCTGAGTGACGGCACACAACTGCCTCTAATTCCAGCTCCAGACACTTCTGACCACTACAGGACCCTGCCTGCATGTGGTACACACACATACACTCAGGCGCACAGCACAATGCATGTATAAAATAAAATGAATAGTTTTTTTGAAAAAAAACTGAAAATTCTATTGGACTTCAAAATCTGAAACCTCATATGAGTAAGAAGAACCAGAAAATTATTTTGTAGTGGGAGGAAATGATGCCTTTGATATGGGAATAAGAGCAACCAGGCCCCACAAATGCTACGGAACAAATAAAATCAGTGTAAAGTAGGTTCAAAGACTTTTAAAAAGTATTTTAGCAGATGACTAGGATTCAGATAAATTTCCAACTCTGGACATCAATTAAGAAAAATTGCCATAACGAAGTCAAACTTGATATCTTAGAGCTAATAGATAGTTCATAACATACCCCAGATACTGGCTTACCTTTGATGTACCTTTAGTAGAAAAATATAAACCAGATCTTCTCAGAAAAAAGTAAACTTTTTTCCAAGACTTTTTTCCTTGTTCTTTTGCATGTAGAAAGCCATGGATTTCGGGATATGTGCTTGAACTTAAAAACATCTGGAAAACACATTAGATGCATTCATAATATTATGGGAGCAAAGATGTCAATAGTCTTTTACCTGTCAGATATGAGCACACAAAATTAAACTGCAGCAAAGGTGTTTGTATTGTAAAAAGATTACAATGCATGCTTGATAGAACTCTATCAATAACCCGGCACAAGTTCCACATTAAGAGTCTTCAGAAAATATACACTCAGAGTAATCAATAATTGGATAAAAACCCAAATCACAAATTATTTGAATGTCTACGTAAAACTGGGCATTATCTGGAGAATTATGTCCTGATATGTTTCATCTTTTCTACTTATAGATTCCCAAACAAGTATTTTGTCTTTAAAAGATATTATGCAATGCCGTATTCTGTAGGTTCACTATCCTGACTTCACTCTTTACTCAGACAGCTAAGACAAATTCACCTGACTAGTGAGGATAAAGCATGCAATCTCTCTTTGTCTCCTGCCGTTTTAGGTAGGCAAGGCAGGGTGAGGTTTTAAAGAAAATCTAACAGCATCTTCTAGCCCACATTCTCTTCTACAATACAATCTTCATATTGAATCATGAAGAGGTGGCATCTGTTGTTCACCCCCCGAATCTTCATAAACCTGTCACCCTTAGATTTTGTTTGGGGTAACACTACCAATTCTAGGTGAAGTTCTAGCTTGATGGCTTCCACGAATTGATTCATGGAAATCAGCGGTCAGAAAAAAAAAAAGGAGGAAAAAAAGGTGGGTTATCTGAGACCCCCATGGGCAAGAAGTCTAATGAAAGTGGGAAAGCCCTGGAGAATGAGACACCATGTGGAAAGACAGAGTGAAAAGTCGGCTTTGAAGGGGATGCTCAGCCTTCTAGCCACTGAGTCAAACAGCTACAGAACTGAGCCAGCCAGCAAACTCTTACCCAGCTCATGCCCCACAAAATGACTGGCAAAATGTAAGCAGGTACTGTAAGCCATTCAGATTTGGAACAGTTTGTTACAAAGCAGTAATTAGTTGAGGCAGTGGGCATGTGATACTGGGGAAAAGGCAAAGAAGAGTCGTGAGTGGTGGCTATGCTGTGTCCTTATTAAGACAGTGAAAATGCATTTGCAACTCCTAAACGGAAACAGAAATCCCTATGAGTACACAGACACAAAAATGGGAAAATTTAAAATAGCAGAAATCATTAACTGAAATGGCGTAATATACCCTAAAGGCCTGCAATACATTCAGGGAAATGCTGATAGGAGATATTTACATTTTAAAGTAAATCACTAAAATTTTTTGATGCAATGAGCCATTAATTAATTGATATGCAAAACAGGCAAGTAGGTTTTTTTAGTTTGAGTGCTTTCCAAGTTATTAAACCAAACCAATTAAATTTTTAAAGAAGAGTCATAGGGGTCACGCTAGAAAGAGAAGAAACCTTTTAAAAAGTAGAAACATTGCCTCAGTGGAGAAGAGAGGTCAGGGCGTGCACTGGACTATCTGATTCTAAAGCCTGTGATTTTCCTTTTTATTATAATTTAACATTGAGGCAAAAGAATCATGGGAGAGGACAATTTAGGAAACGAAGTGGAAGAAAAACTCATTCCCACCACCACATCACACAAATCAGTGAAGAATCCGCAGGCAAAGCTTTGGGGTTCCCCGCTACTACTCCAAGGGGTGCCTCCATGAGACCATGCAGCATGGAAGCTGTTTGTAGAAAAAAAAAATTCTCTAACAATATTTATTGAATATCCTTAAGGATAAAAATAAAACACCCCTACTTAAAAATCCGCAGAAAAGAAACCTGTGCTAAATGCCCCTGCCTAATATATCAAAAGGCAGGCTATAAACACTGGACCAGAGACCATTACCATTAATTGAATTTGTGAACACCCAGGTTTGGCTTAAACAGCACTAATGAACCTGTGAAAAACAACCGTGGCTGCCAGATCTCTTAATCTCTTGGAAATAACATTACCCAAACAGTTGACTGTAAAGACAATGCCTGAGTAAACAACCCTTCCAAGCCACAGACAGGGTGACAGAAATGAGCCCAGTGGTCGTAAGGTCAATTTTCTGGAGATGCTAAGGATGGATGTTTTAGGATTGATGCATGTGCTTCCCTCACAGCACTGCAAGTGCTGGCTTATGGAATGAATGCACTGCACACCCCTTCTCTTCTATTCATTTAACTGCTGTGCATATTCTCTCAAATACCAGTCAAATGTGTGGAACTTACTGAGAAGATGCACATTTTTCGACAGATACACATTTTTAAGTATAAATTGCATGCAAGTTTTCTTTCACACAAAAAAAACCATTATTTTAATTTTGCAAATTCTTTACCGTCAGGATGGGCAATGCTAATTTATTATTTAGCAAATTATTTATTTGGGTTTCTTTTTCCTTTTTATCTTCAGGGAAAAATGTGACTCTTGCAGGCTACAACATTTCAAAATCTGGCAAAAATTTAGGAAGTTAGGAAAGCAAGGTTTCCATTTTGGTGTTCTTACATATTTCAAGAAAAACATTTTACCTGCAGCATTTGTGTAGGGGATCTTTCACCATTGGTCTCAGTTGCAAAAGACACCATGTGCTCTGGAAAGAAATACTGACCAAAGATAGAAGTTAAATCAGTCCCAACCCTCTGCCAGGAAAGATGCCATGGTGGCAAAACGTCTTAAAACCAGCATGTCTAAAATTCCCACAAAATGATTTGAAAAATGCCATTCCTAAACCTAAAGAAATGGCCTCTTAAAGAACCCAGGTGGCAGTGCGTCCCCAGATCAGCTGACACCCCAATCACACTAGTGGAGAAATCCTAGCCCTTAAGTTTATATTGAATTTGCTCTAATCTATTCCTTCAGTTCCGCAATCACCCTACCAGATACTGGAAGGTCTGACCCATTTCACAAAGTCAAGACGTAAGGGGCAAAGGCTGTGTCAATAGTCATAGGCCAGAACACAAAACAGCCAGGACTCACCTGGAAGGCTAAAAGGCCACTCATTTCTTCCCACTCTTTCTCTCGACTAGTTTAATCATAAAATTCACCCCAGGAAGTTGTTTAAAATAGATAGTCCCAGCGCTTCATTCTTGACTTTTCTGATTCGGTAGATTTGGACAGGTCTCGAAGTCTGTGTTTTTAATAAGTCCTGGGGCTCCCCGAGGTAAATTTCATGATAAGAAAAGTTTGGAAACATATCTTCTACTCTATTTACTTCAAGAGCGGGTTAGTCAACGGCGTCTACTAATACCATGGTCGAAAACTTCAGCGCTTGTTGGGGCTGACCTGTGTGTTAGGGATGGTTAATGCCCAGCTTTCTACCCTCACCCATGCTGCATGGATAAAAAACAAAACAAACAAACAAACAAACATAAAAGCCCCTATAGATTGTCACATCACCCCCAAGAACCACTACTCAGATCTAGAAAAATGAATGTCAAGCTTTATTTAAATAAAAATAAATAAAATGAAAATTGTACTCTAAGCCATATTTCCTTCAATATAACCTTTAAATGAGTGCCTTAATAAAGACTCCCACAAGAAAATACTTTTCCTTCAAATCTAATTCCATTTCATCGTTATTAGAACTCTCGTTTTCTTTGTCAAAGATCAACCCATTATGTTTCTATTAATAAGTTACAATAAAAGAGAACATAAGAGGTCTTCCAGGGTTTGAAAATATTCTATTATGGTGTGTATCATATATTTTTCATAAAGGATTGTTTCAATCCAATTATCCAAAACTTAGTATAAAAATACACCACAGCTGCAGAGACAAAAACAATTTAAAATAATGAGCCCAGAGGCGATTCTGACTTCTCTGAATCCGCAGACTTCATTAGGATGACATGAATTTACTTTCTTTAAAGAGAACTGTAATGAACACAGTGTTTACTAGGTAATGCGCTGTTCTTTATCTCATTTCTACTTAGTTCAGAAGTTACTACGCTGAAAATGAAGTAATTTAAAGAAAGAGATATATCAGTCTTAAATATCTGGAAAGGCTACAGTGCTTGTAACAATCACCAATTTAATTTAGAGAATGTCATACTTCCCTTAATTCTATGAAATGTTCTAAACAGTAATGCTCTGGAAGACACTTGGGGACCTATAACAATTCATTTTCTAAAGCAAATACAGAATTTCTTTGGCTTTGTGTCTTAAAAGGCAGAAGGGATAAGCCACAGAAAGTATCTCCCAGTTGGTTTTCCCAATAGTTTGCAATTAAATAACCAAATTCACTTCCATTCAGATTTTGTCAAAAATGCTGCAGCATTTTACCTGTGAATAAAAACGACCATGCATCACATTAGCTCACCATTGCTGGAACAAGAAACCAGAGCACAAATCCAAAGTAACTAGCTCTGTCTTACTCTGAATAATGCTCTGCTGCACATAAAGTTTAACTGACTCATTTCACACTGCCACTGCTAATGGAGAGTCCACTCACCATTGGGTTCTTAAAAAATTCATATTTGGCATAATTTTTTCTAAGATACAGCTTATTGTCTTCTTCCATCCCCCAGTGAGACAGCACTTCAACCACCAGCTCATGGTCTTCTATTGTTCTTTCTGTAAAAATGTTTCAATGAGTAGGTTGGCAGACACAGAGATAGTTCAGCAGACAAACATGAAGATACGCCCAGCTACATCAGCACACAAATATATAGAGTAAATTGTGTAGCTCCCACAATGCATTATTAAGCAACAAGTTTTGTCTAAGTCCTTAAATACCTACACTGGCAAGATTTTCTTTTCAATTCTGAATTATTATATTGACTTTTATGCCAACACAGTCATCTAAAAAGAAAATTACATAAAATATCACAAATCCATTTCTGCTAATTCTCAGTCTCCTTCTATTGCTATGTAAATTGCAGTATGAGTTTGATGACAAATCTGTATTAAGACATGAGAGCTATTCTTTCTTTAACTCATCATGGTGCCAAAATTAAAATATTTGCTCCAGGTTTGAACAATTCACCTCATTAAGAGATGAAGAATTTTGACAGGTTCACTGTGCATTTTAAGACTCATAATCTAGGTAGCTGAAAATTTTAAAACGGTTGCTTTAAAGGGAAATTTCCACTCATGTGGATATAATTTTTTGTGAAGCTCAATTCCTTGTGGCACTTTAGACTCTCAAAATTAATTCAAAGAAAATAGATCCTGTATTAACAAAGAAGATAATTAATTAAAGTAGGAAGGTACTTAGTAGAAAAGAAAAAATATCAAATGAACCAAGCAGTGGTAACTTTAAAAAAGTCAAACATAACCAGCATAGAATCTATTGTAATGTAAACTGTGATGGTATTTGTATTTGTATTATTCATAATAGCTCCAAACTGGAGACTACCTATATACCCATATACGGAGACATAAAAATGATTTTTAAGAGCACACTAAAACTATATTCTACAATAATCCCAAACAGAAATCTCATAAGTGAAAGCAGATGTATATTGCATGAATCCTTTCACATAAGGTTCCAAGGAGGAAAATTCATCGATGTAGCCAGGAATAATGGAGATGGAAGGTGAGGTGGGGAGTGCATGAAGCAAGTGAGGTCACAATTCCTTCTCATTCCTGTAGATGTTACTCAGGAACATGCCGTGTATGAAAAGTCACGAAGCTGCCACCATGGCTTGAACTCCCCTTTCTTGGTGCAGCTCATTCTCCAAAAAAAGTCAGGAAAATTTAATTATGAAATTGCCGATAAGGAAGAGAAAGCCTAGAATAGCTAAAAGGGGAACATGAATTCCTCCGTTCTTTAAATGTTCCTAGGACCTCTTTGAAAGGAAGCAGCATCTCTGAGGTTCAACACTCAGACATGATCTGGGCCATACTATAAGAACCCTTGTAAGCAAACACACTTGACAGAAACCTATTCTCTTAAAAAAAATTGTCTCAATGTATACGGATGAGTTGTAGTAACTGCTCCCGGGCATGCCAAATTCCGGCCTTAGGTGGATCAGGTACCATTGTTGCCACCTCACTGGGTTGTTCCTTTCATTGCTTCCCTTTCCAGAACCCAGGCTTTGGCCTCATTCTTTCCTTTCTTTCTCCAAATGAAGTACTCTTTTCGACACATCCATAGAGTTCCCCAAAGTGAAACCTCTGCCTAAAATTGCCCTCCCCAGTGCTGAGATTCTCCATCTCCTCAAAAAACATTTGCCAAGAGCCAAGGTCCACACCATCATTTTTTTTAAAGCAGTAGATCAGAATCATCACTCAGTGCCACTCCCAATTTCACATCTGGCTCTAAGCCCCGCAGAAATGAAAGTTAAACTTTCAGAAGATATTTGTGCCTAAAGAAGGCAAAAACAATACCATGCCCATGGAGGACATAATTAACACGATAGAAAACAGATATAGAGCTGGGTGGTGGTGGCTCACGCCTTTAATCCCAGCACTCAGGAGGCAGACACAGGTGGATCTCTGTGAGTTCAAGGCCAGCCTGGTCTAGGAGAGCTAGTTCCAGGACAGGCTCCAAAGCTACAGAGAAACCCTGTCTCAAAAATACCAAAAAAAGAAGAAAGAAAATAGATATAGATAAAGAGACATAAAATAGAAAATAAATAAACAAGATAGAAAATCAACCTTAAAATCAATAGATATATAGATATAAAATAGATAACAAATGAACAAGATAGAAAATCAATCTTAAAAGAAATGAAGGTATGATGTACACTAAACATGATAAACTCTAAAGACTCTGTACTAAATGAAATCAGGCAGACACAAAAACACTGCCAGGTGGTGATGGCACACACCTTTAATCTCAGCGTTCATGAGGCAGAGGCAGACAGATCTCTGTGAGTTCAAGGCCAGCCTGGTCTACAAAAGCTAGTTCCTGGACAGGCTCCAACGCTACGGAGGAAAAAAAAAAAAAAAACAACAACAACAAAAAGATAAATACCCCATAAAACCCCCATAAAGGTACCAAATATGCTCCATTATAAAGTAACAGAGAAACAAATGGGAGTTTCCAGAGCTGGCAGGAAGGAGAAATAGAGCATTACTGCTTAACTAGTAAAGCGTTTCAGGGTGGGAAGAGAGCATCCTTCAGGCAGGTGCCAGGTCTACAGAGTTTATGTGGCATACACACCCACTGAACTGCATAGTTACATTGGCTAAGATGCTAAATTTTATTTATGCTATTCTACCACAATTTAATAGTGTGCTTCACTACCTTTACAATTATCTTCCTTTCAAACCTAGAAGTACTTGTTCTTCTTAAAATATTATTTTCGTGAATGTTAATATCATCTCATTTTGCCATACTCTCTCAAAGGAACGTCAAACTAAAAATGCCTTCAGCATGTTTTTCTGCCTCCCACTCTGTATCCTTTACTCCTAATAGTCCCAGCTATCCGTTGTGCTCTCTCCACATCCCCCTCAGAAACAACAAACCACCACAGCCCATTCCGGATGCCACCATGCCAATGGGCCCTCATCCTTTCTCACAGAATCTCTTTGCTAGTCCCCAAACCTCCAGTTACTCTTTGGATCTATGATGCACTGGTATCATAGCAGTCAACCCTCAACCACTGCTCATAAGATTATTGCCCAAAAGACTTAGGAATTTATACTTCTCATGAAATGAAACTATAAGAGCTGGCAAGGACACCTTATCCATCCATCTATCCATTCAAATTGTCACCAAAGGCCTGCAAGGGTCAGATGCTCCTCTTAGGATCTGGGAGGTTTGAAATGGACAAAACCAGAAGAGAAGGACTGCCCTGGTGAAGCCCCTAATAGGAAAGCACAGACAATAAATAAAATGTAAGCCCTTTAAAGATGGCAATAATCTCGACAGGAAAGGATGGTGCAGGGAATACAGAATGTGCTGAGAGCAAGGGAAAGGGCTCATTTCCAGTGGCTTTACAGAGAAGGGCCTGTGGGGAGGGTGAACTTCCAGCAAAGATGCCAACAAGAAGGCCAGAGCCAAGCACACACTGAGGAGTAAGAAGGCAGCACCCGGGGTAAGGATGAGGCTGGAATGTTTGATGCACAGTATGGCGGTAGGCATAAGATTCTAGAGGCGTAGAGAGGGGGGTGTTGAACCCCACCCTCCAGGGTAAGGACTTACAGGAGACAGTACAATGAACAGAGGAACAACGTGAAATAACAGGCTTAGACTGTTATAGCTGCATCACACTCGCTATGGAGTATAGAGCGGATTTTTAACAATTCCAAGGACTGAAAACATGAAGTCCACTTAGGAAGTTGATTGGAGTTAACCTGGGCAGGCTAGATTAGATGATAGAGATTAGATTGACATAGTAGCTGTGGGCTTTGTAAAAGGTGGGAGGAATCTGTGTGCATCTGAAGGTCTAAGCAGTGGGAACGGAGGAAAGAGTCCAAATGTGTGCATAAAAAGGCCAACTGGTGGAAGACACTGCAGGTCTTAGTCTAAGCTCGGAAGGACTGCAATTAGTAAGAAGGAACTGGGAAGACCGAGACCATGCTAGTGAGGCCGAGAGTTCAATGGACTGCAGCGCAGGGCGGCATTTTAGCAGTCTGAGTACTAATTTAGTTTATCTTCCCACAAATCTCAGTTAAAATGAGTGCACATGCTGCACACAGAGTGTGCACCTATATTCTTTGCAACCGCCAAGAGAAGAAATTCAAGAATGATAGCTGTGTCCTGGCTTTTAGTCATCTGTGTTTCTTTGCACAGTTGCCTGTCCCTAACAATAAGGAAGGAGTTTATGCCCCGCCCTGAAGGTATACCAACACAGAGACGAAAAAGCAACAGACAGCCATTTTCTTGATGGTTAAACTTCAAGGTATATGTAATCAATCTTTGGCAGATAAAATTGCTTAGGAAGAATCATGTCTAGCATGGTCCTCTGCTGCCTCAGACAATGGTAAGGGAACAATGAAGGAGAGAGAGGGTCAAGTCAGACCTGGGTCACGTAGGAACCAAGGACTCTATCTGCTCCCCTTTAGGAACAGGAGCATTTTCAGGGTGCCATGGTCCCTATAAGCAGTAATGTGAAGAGTGACCAAAACCATAGACTTAATTTTTTAATCCTCAAGAACCCATGCATCAAACAGAAGCAGAGGTTGGTGGCAATGCCAACCTCACAGCATACCAGGATGAGTGTTATGTACCCAGAAGGAAGGTGGGAGAGCTGAAAATTTAAATAAATAAATAAATAAATAAATAAGAAAGACCTTGTGCTTTTCATAAAAGAAGAATGAGACAAGCAGGAGCTTCCAGAACATGGAGAAAACAGTGACGCAAGGATAAGATAAATACCTTGGCTGAGAATGATGACTCCCACCAGAATGCTGGAAAGGTAAAAGGGGTCTCAATGGTCGAATATAAACATTTCAAACCAAAGGATGTTGACTGCAGAACTTGAATTATTGACCCCAACAGAACAATCTGGACTGCCAACAAATACCATGAGGTTAAATTCTCTGTTTTTCTGATAGCTGGAGAACAAGAGTCCAAAATTCATTCGAGTTACAGAAAGAGATTGCATCTCTGCATGGCTCAGTGTGTGAGCATGTCACTGATACATTTCATTTGTATAATGCCCTAAATAGGTTGAATTATGTCCCTAACGATACCAGAGCCTAACTCCTAGAATCTGTAAATGTTATCCTACCAAGGGCAAGCCTTTGCAGACATCCAACAACAAACATATAAAGTTGAGGAATAAAGAGTTAGTCTCTCAATCTATCTGTAAGCATCCTTCAAAACACAGACAGAAAGGGATTTGAAATAGACAACAAAGGGAATTGAAATACAAATCAGAGATTTAGTGATGTGGCAACAAGCCAAAGAATATCAGCAGTACCCAGCACCTAGAAAGGTAAACACTCAGGCTCCCTTCAGAGCCCTCCAAACCCTCCAGAATTGTGGAAATACACTTCTCCAGTTTATAGTTCGCCAAGTTCGTGGTAATCTGTTATGAAATGATTATGATAACCTAATGGGTAAGTTGTGTTTCTGTTTTAAAGCTAGCCAAGCTCTCCAGGTTGGCTGAGCCCTTGCACCTGACCCAAACTGATGGCCTTTCTCCTGCAAGACACTGCTTCAGCCTACACGGAAGCTCCTGCTGGTGCTTACACAGCCACCTCAGCGAGTCCTAATTCAATAACCAGGAAAAGTATAAGTCACTCTCTTATTTCCTATTGCTTTAATTATCTGTTTCTTCTGATTTTGAAATGTGTCCATATTTGCTAATCTATCGAAAATAAACAATCATGTTCTTCTGAATGTAAGGAGAATAAAAGCAACAGTTGGATTTCAAATTATCCAATCTTCACCTTCCATAAAAGTAATTTAGGTCATTTGAGTCTGGGAGGAATTCAAAATTAAATATAAAATGGTTTGGAAAAAAATCAAGCTGTATTTGTACAGTCACAATGAATAAGAAACTAAAAAAAAAAATAAAAAAAACAATGTGGTGTGTGTGGTTACCAAGTAGAATGCAGTCTGGTGCTTTGTTGACATCACATGCACACACACACACACACACACACACTGCAGAGCCAGAATACAGATCTGCAAAAGGAAGATAAGCCATGGAGTAGTACTTCAGGAAATTCCACAGATCTTTAGTACTGAATGTTTGAAAAAATACAAACAGTAAGGTCAGAAGAATATCCTCACAATATTAAGAAGAAACATGCTTTCAAAAGGCTATCAAAACCTAGACTCTATTTAAAAAAGCAAAATATATCTGCTCTACCCATTTAAAGCAATGTTCTGTCTCTTATCTATGGATAATTCAGATAATATATAAATCCAGTAAAAGTCCACAGGGCTGAACGCAGCTATGTTTTCTGCCTCATCTACAAGTCTGACAATGAACTTAAAGTTTTCTTCCCACGAAGTGTGGCTTTGAAAAATTACATCACATTAGATATTCTTTACGCAGCCATCATCATCATCTCGATTTGGAGGCACGTTTGCATTGCATCCTCCAGCTGATTTCATTCCTCGGGGAGCCACAGCTACAGAGATCTAAATAACCCTGGCAAGGACAGCTGATGACCAACTAAACACACCTTGTTGTGACTTGTTTGCTTTTAGCGAGGTGGCTCACTAAATACAAGCATTTGTAGGCATAATGTTCAACAGGAAGAGACACAATGCCGGGGCAGATCTTTCTGAGAAGACGACAGGTAATGTGTAGAGGGAGTGAAAAGCTGCAGAACACCAGTGTAAAAACCTAGGCACTGTCATAAACCATGCTACCAAGACCTGATAATAAAGAGAAAAACAGCAGCTCCCTTGGTACCAGTTGAATTCTCCTCATAACTGTCCTCCTTTAATTATACTTTAAAAACAAGCAAATTTTAGCCAGCTAAGTAATCCTTCTCAGTTCTCTATATTTTTTAATGCAAAAAATTCTCCAAAACATAGCTCTTTGATACTGTGTTCAAAATGAGAATAAACTCCAGCCTTTGAATTGCCACTCAAGAGAGAACCGTAGGTACCATTTGTGTAAATCCATCTCTCTTACGTTTGTTTGCTTATTTGTCTGTTTGTTTTAACTTCATAAAACCAACATAGGTAAATGTTACAAAAACTTTCCAGCTGCAACCTTAGTTCGAATTATGAAATGATCCCCACTGGTTCACGCGTTGAACAGCCAGTGGTGTTATTCCAGGAGACTCTGAGGGTGTTAGCAGGTGGGATACAATGTTAGGAAACAAGTCCTTGGGGTCCTCTTGCCTCTGGCCCCTTTGTTCTCCACACGCTCCTGTAACCATGATGGTCTGTTCATTACAGCATGGAGATGTGGGATCAAGTGACCATGAATGGACGCCCCCAGAACTGTGAACCAAGATAAAAGGCCTCCTGCTTGAGGTAGTTTAGTTGGAAACTTGATCAGAGTCACACAAAAACAATCAACATGGACACATGTTTTTTTTGTTTTGTTTTGTTTTGTTTTTTTTAAAAATCATTTTATTCCTGAAGGCCATATTGCCTGCCCTTAGATGCCTAAGGAAGAACTGGTTAAGCCTCTTTCAAATAAGCTTTCTGAAGTTTCTTTTCAGACATCAGAAAGTGAATTGTGGTCATCAAACATCACTCATACATAAGTAAAGAATACCAGGAAGGCCTCCTTAAATTACTTCAAAACAACGAGTAAGAATGAGAAATGGGAAGAAAAGCTTTGAGGAGTCTTAAATGATGTTTACAACAACAGCAACAAAAAATGAAAACTGCATATTGTTTTAAATTTTATTTTTGCTTCTAATGTATTTGCGGGGTCTTGCTGTTAGAAAAAAAGTTACCAAATAGTTCTGTTTTCTGCTTAATTTTCAAGAACTTTTTCTTTGAGAGAAAACAAAGAAAAGAAAAGTTTCCTCTGAAAGTGTTGATTTAAGTTCAAAGTCTTTTAAGAAACTTCAATCCGCGAGAATGGGAGTGCTCACCTGTGACCTTCTGCCTGGATTTGTTCCCTGAATCCACTAAAAGCAAGGCGTTGGGCTCAAATAGAAGGCAAAGCCCTGCTCTTCTCATCGCTTGATAAGAGGGGAAACAAAGTGGCTTTTTCTTCTAATGCACCCAGAAAACAGTTCTTCCTACACCATTGTTACAGAAAACTCCAGGCGACAAATAAATGTCCCTTGTATTTCCCAGACCTGCGTTGAAGCCACCTATATTTTGCCAATCTTATTTCCAGATCAAAATGAACAGCCTCTGACCAAGCAAAACAAAACCTTAACACGAGAAGCAAAGAATAAACCAGAGCTCAATTTCTAAAGAGCTCCTTAGGCTGAGAATGCTACTTAACACCACCAAGAGCTCCCAGACAACTGCCAATCAGATTAAGGCCCCAAGAAAAGTCACAGGGAAATGACGGCACTTTACCTTGAAGGCTTACAGATCGTTAAATTCGTTTTCCAGCAAATCAAAATAACCTATGCATTACCTCAGATCCGTGACGGCAACTTTAATTTGCAGAAAGACTTCTTTTTCTACAAAGGCTTGTGTCTATGCTTGCTCCAGTCCACTGGGAAAGCATGCGGAGCTGACATGCTCATAAAGAGCCTCCATGGACCACATGCCACCAGACACATCCTTGGGAGAAGGACTAAATATCCAACTGAGCATGGGAACTCTATGGAGTGTTTTCCAAGTCTCTCTCCTCACTGGACTTCATAAGACAATACTTTGAATGACTGTATATAAATGCCTTACAATTCAGAAGAAGTGGACTCAAAACACATTTACTTGTCTTTGACCCTGGGATGCAAAGATGGATGCACAGCCAGAGTCCCTTATCTCATGGAAGTTCCATTTAATTTTAACGATCAGGTCATTAGGAAAACGGTTATAAAAAATGGTACAGCAGCTAAGAAGATGGGTATTTGACCCTGCTTGATACTCTAGGTGTCTGTGCTACTCCAGGTGTCTGTGCTACTCCACGCATCTGTGCTAGTCCACGTGTCTGTGCTAAGTTTTTAGGGAAGATGTCACACACTATTGGTCACCACAATCCATCACTAATTCTACCAACCAGAGATAATCAGAAAGCATTCCTCCCTTGCTTTCCCCCCAGGTCAACATAGGTTATACATGTAAACATTTCTCATAAAATTAAGGAAAATAATGCATTTGTACATGTTTTATTCAAGTATCATCCTAATATTATATTTGTTAAAATCAGTCATTTCAAGATTTATTTTTTTACTTATGTGTATAACACACACATATACATGTAGAGGAAGGGAGAAGGAGAGGGAGGGAGAGAAGGAGGAAGGGAGAGAGAGTGTGTGAGTGTGTGTGTGTGTGAGTGTGTGTGTGTGAGTGTGTTCCCATGGAGGCAAGAAAAAGAATATACCTCCAGCTGGGCATACGGAAAAGGCAGTTGTGACAACCTGCCCCCTCTCAAACATAGAGGATGACTATACCACACAAGACTGAGTGTGCAGTGACAATGACCTAGTCTCGCTTTCCCTCCTAGTTTGGGACAATAGGGGAGCTGCCGTCAGTCAGATCAGCTGCTAAAGAAAATACCCACACTTACCTTGTTGGCATGCATATTCTGTGAGAAAATGCTAAAGGCGCTAAAAATAACAGTCCAGGTGCCCAAGCAGGTAGCCAGATAAAGTCGGTACCTAAGGATCCAATAGTGTGACAAAGAAATCAAGTGGCAACCAGGGCAGCGTGCCCAAGAGTCCCAAGTAAAGGAGGGAGGCCTGAAACACAGGCTGAGCACTAGAGGTGTAGGCAGGCAATCCCGGTCCTACAAATTACTGTGGGTAAAACTACAAGACTCAGGCTCTCACCCAGATGGATGAAGTTGGTACCCAAGGGGTAGAGGGCCAGCTGTGAGGCTACCATAATGCCTGAGGGGGAAACAGGGGGATCTCAGGCAGTTCTGAGCACCTGCCAAAGAACCAGGAGGCAGTTTTACTTATAGTCAAATCTTACTCCTTGCTGGTAAAATATTTTCTCGTTTGGGGACTGCGTATGCCACCAAGATACCGTATCTGAGAGCACGGGAGGTCAGGGTACTTGATTCTCTGCACAGAACACCTCCGAAGGGCTCCACTGAGGTTCCTGACGGTGACAAGGGTGGTCACAACTCTAAAATCTGCTAAGTTATACGCAGCACAGAAAGAGTCACTCCATACTGGCTCTAGAAAACAGGAAAAAACACCGAACCTCTTCTGTTTGAAACAAAAGGAAAAAAAAAAAAACCTGCAGTTGCAGCTTAGGAGCAGGTAGCAGCAAGCTCCCGGCAATGTGCAACTCCTCTTTGCTTTGAGAGATGGTATGGACAGGGCTGTGCGTGTAAAACCGGTTTCATTAAAAGCCTCCGGTCATTCATTCTGCTTATTAAAGCCACTCCACGGTAGTATTCACAATGGAAATCTCCGCTGCTGTAGCAATGATACTAAAACACAATTAATCCCTCTTCCTGAAGAGTGTAGGTTTGTGCTCGAGGTATAGTGTTAATTGCTACTGCCTTGTACCACAGCTTCAATTAGGAATCCAAATGGGAGCAAGACAAACATGGATCCCATTAAGTTCCAGAGGAGTTGGAACTGAAGCCACACCCAACACACACACACACACACACACACACAGAGAGAGAGAGAGAGAGAGAGAGAGAGAGAGAGAGAGAGAGAGAGAGAGAGAGCTCCTCTTACTGACAGCAAATGCTTGCTTCATCTGGGGAACTGTAGTGACACCCAGTGGCTGTCAAGGGAAGTACAGAGCCGTGTCTATGGAAGTGTATTGCTACAGAGACCTCTTAATGTCTGTAAAACCGCATTATCAGAATCATGTCATACTATATCCTGCCATTGAACAATTCAAAGACTTAAAACCGAGTGAGGACATTTACTTCCTCTCAATTATTTAGCCACTTAAAATTCTCAGCAGTCAAGCGGCTGATTGTTCCCAGAGAGGCTTCAAGCATATTCTCCTTCTTCCTTTGAAATTCAGACATTCCACAACTGTCTTCATCAAGAGAAAGTCTACCAACGCTTTCTAAGCAGGTAAACAGTACCAACACCACTTTCAGAAGTGTGTGTGTATGTGTGTGTGTGTGTACACGTGCGTGAATACTTGTGTGCGTGCCTACCTGCCTGCTTTTCTGTCAGAGTCTGTCTATCTGTGCCAGGGTGTTGTATAGCAATCTCTTACTCAAGTAACCACATCTGACTTTCAAAGTGGTGCCTGAATCAAAGTCAGAACATCATGTTTGCAACTCAAACACTTTAGTAATGGAGACATCTCCCAACTCGAGAATTCTTTTAAAGCATGTCCACCAAATAATTCTGTTGTCATCACCATATTTTTCAGAATAAATGAAACAAAGGTAAAGAATTATACAGTCATTCCAGAAGTGAATGACTGTCATGGTAGTATAAAAAAGTCCTCGACAGTTCTTTAAATAAATCACTTGAAGTAATTTGGCTGTCAATAGTAAGTTATAAGAAATGATTTTGATGACAGCTCAGTAACATTTATATGGTAAAAAGAGAAGTAATGTGTGTGGCACATTGAACACCTGCCATCAAATATAAACATAAGACTTTGCAGGTGTGATCAAGTAAGGACTCTGAAATGATGCTACTGCTGCAGATGAAGAGGGAGGCCCTAAGCATGGCTGGGACAATAACAGGGGACTTGATAGCAACAGAAGAGAGGTAGGCTCTCAGACCAGAGGCTGATCAGAGTGATGCGTCTTCGAGCCAAGGAATGCTGGCAGCTATGAGCAACTGAAAAGAAGAAGAAAGGCAAAAATTCTATCTTAGAGCCTTCAAAGGAATCGCCCAAGCCTTGACTTCAACCTAAGGCTTTGACTTCACACCTCCAGGAGTGTAGGACAGTAAACAGCCCTGTTATAAGCAAACGAGTTCATGGTAACTTGTTACAGCAACCACGTGAAAGCAGCACACAGTTGAACGCATGAAACAGCGTGCCATGACTCACCCCTTCCTTTCTCATCTACTTAAAGACAAAAGCAGGCTTTGCCACCTAAACACCTACAAGAACAAGAAAGTAGAGAATAAAATTACTGCCAAACCCTGTTCTCACTCTAGAGGGCAATAAATTGTTTATATTTCATTAAAAGAAGACCCTAAAACTCTCTGCACAATCCACAACCCAGAGAAGTATCCCATTAAATATTTGAGAAAAGATACTATTTTTAAGTTTTGATTACGTTTTTAAGTCTTCAAAAAAAAATCTAGAGTGTATACTCCCAACCAACACTCAAGCAACCAAACAAAATCTTTTTCTGCTAACTTCTTGAGAGATTTTCCTGCATTATTATGAGATTTGACAGTGAAATTTAACTCCGTGTTTTAGTTCCACTATTGACGTAGCTCCATCATGATTTAACTAGGGAGGGTGACAAATTCACAATATTTCTACCTTTGTTCCTACTCTGTGCTTTCTTTGTCCACCATCCATGGCACCAAATAAAAGAGAAGGACTACTTAACACCTAGTTATCTGGTTTTGTTTACAGGAAGAAAATTTTTGCCATCTGGTGGTTGTGCGTCCAGAAGGGACACTATTAGACAGTCATCTCATATCCTTACCTACACCGGTGTGAGCCAGGTGCTCAAAAAGGGTCCAGCTGTTATCATCCACATAGTGGTTCTTCAGGATCAACAGCTGGCAAACATCTCGGGCAGTGATGTCGCTGGGCACTTCTAACGCCCGGCTGGTCTCATCCTCGCTGTAGACTTTAATCACCTGTGTTTGTAAGAAAAAAGAGAAAGAGCTCAGGGAACCCTGCTTAGTGTCTCAGTTCTTTTTCCATGACAAAACCCCTGAGAAAAGAAACTGAAAGAATGATGGGTTGATTTTCGGTTCACAGTCACAAGACATTTGCGCCATCTTGGTGGGTTGTCATGGTGACCGGAGCTTGAAGCGCCTGGCCACAGGGCATCTGCAGTCAGGAAGCAGAGAGAGATGAATGTTCACGCCCAGCTCACTTCCTTCTGGGTACAGAATCCAGGACCCAGCGCATGTAATGGTGCCACTCACATTTACATGAATCTTACCATGCCAATGATCACAACCTGAATAATTCTTCAAACATACCAAAGCTTCTGTTTCCATGGTGATCCTTTCTATCTCAGATATTCAGCATGAGGTTGGCTTAACTAATAAAATGGTTACCATGGAAGCAAACTAATGTGTCAATCATGCCCCAGTTATCCACACTCTGCTTAATGCCAGAGAGCTGAGATCACCTGCTCTGCCACAACCCACATGGCACGAGTTCACAGCCCACATGTTGGACTTTACAAGCTGAAGACTTTCTCTTCCCACGCATCTGCTGATTTGCATATTTGAGCTATACCTCCCCACCCTTGAACCCAGTGCCAGTTGCCTTGTCTTGTATAGCTATAGATTTGATATTTTTTCTTCAGTACTTCCACAAGTAAATGATATTATAAAATATTGTCCTATGTCTGTGATGTCACTTAACAAACCATCCTCCAGGTTAAGACATGAGGCAAATAGAATTATTTTTTTCTTTTGACAGAAAGTCTTACTATATAGCCTGGGTTGACCTCAAACTATTTAACTCAGGCTAGCCTGAAATTATCAGTGGTCCTTCTGCCTCAGACTTTCAAATGCTGAAATAATAGGCAAAAGTTACTACGCTCGAATCAGGATCTCTTCCTTCTAAAAGGTCCATTATGCTCACATATACACATAAACACTACAGCTTCCATATACACCTTTCCACTGTGGGGACACAGGTGGTTTCTATACTGTGGCATCATTAAGAACTTTACAATGAGCATGAAGCTACAAATGCCTATAACAGATAGCAATTTCAGTTCCTTTGAGTGCCTACACATGCGCACTGGGTCACGTGGTAGTTCTCTGTTGAATTTCCTTAGAAACATGTCTGCCATTTCTCATAATGCTGACTAATATGCCCTTCTTCCTGCATCCAAATGGAAGCTTTTCTCCTTTCTGCTACATCATCTCGAGAGCGATGTCCTCTGGTCCCTAGGGGATGGCACCCTATAGTGTTTCTGATTTATACATCTCAGTGCTCAGGGCTTCTCACAACCCTGTCAGCTGACCATTAGACTGCAGGGAAATGGTGCCGCTCATTTCTCACTCTGATTACTTTCCGATGTTGAGTTGTAGGAACGAGATAGTGGCCTTATCAGATATATGACATTCAAATATATAGGCAGTTCCTTGCTATATGTAGACATTCATTAAAATATTCCATTCAAACAAATGTCATTCTTGTAAGTCATCAAACTTGTCAACTGAGCATAAGTCCCCATAAAATTCCTTGTGTATTTCATCTTTTTTCAGGCATCCACACCTAGGCTACCCAGCCACTTTATTCAACATCTGTCTTTTCTCCATTGTCTAAACTAAGTTCCGTTTGATGACTAGCCTGTCATTTTTCTCACCCTCAGGTCTATTGAAAGCTATGAGCTTCTTATCAGTATTCTACATTTTTCTTTCCATATTTAAATTTTTCAAACAATCCAAAAAAATTGGGTGCTCTACACTGAGACACAGTCATAAAACCCAGAATACAACAGACTATATCTAGACAGATGTTGCCGTTTCAGTATGGCAGTTTGGGCAAGGGCTCGCTAGGTATTCACATGTCCCTTTAACACTCCTTTTCTCTCCTGCAGTCCATGTGGCCATGGAATTGAGTTTTAGTCAGCAGAATGCAAGCCTGTGGAACAGTGAGCCTCCAGATCTGTCCCATAAAATTCTACCACATGTCCTGAATGTCTTTCAGCACCCTCCCACAGAATAAAAACAACTGTACAGCCTTGAGGAGACTAAGGTCATGGGCAGAAGGAATTCTTGTTCCCAAATGATTTCAAGGACAATTCTCCGCTTGGAGTATCCTTGTGAGTAAGAAGCAAGTGTACGCTCTGTTAACTCTGTGACTTAGGAGTGAACAACTAGAGCATCCAATGTCCAGCTGAAATGACACAGAGTTAGAAGTTCCTACAAAGGAGCCACTCAGCATTCGTCAAGCTGCGCTCTGCCCGAGACTCCCCAGTATCAAGAATTATCTGTATGAAGCTAGTAATCAGATAAGCATACACATGGCAATGGACACAGAACAGAGTGAGAAACGAGAAAATGCAGTCCAGAAAACAAGCCTATCATAGGAACACCAGCATTTACACATGGCCAGAAAGTCAAGCAAAGGCAATAGAGAAAAATGTCCCTGTTCAGTCTCAGTTTTTAAAGTAGCCTTTATTGTATTACAATGAGGTAAATTCTCTCTTACAATGGAGAGGTGACCTAAGGTGAAAACTCCTTGTGTATTAATGGGAGGATATTTATTGAAAGGTTCATTCCTTTGACTCAACAATTTCACTTCAGCAAAAATATCTTTAAAAAGTTGTTTTGCTAACTTTCGAAAGTGACTTTTAGGCCAACAAAACATTCTTCCTAATTTTAATGACCTGAGTTATCAACAATAAAAGAAAATAAAAATACCTCCATAGAACAGACTTTTGTTTGGGCAATCTTGAAAACATTACCCAAAGAAATTATATAGAATATTTTGGGTCAGGAATGGTGGTACATGGCTGTAATCCCAGTACTCAAGAAACAGAGACAGGATAATTCAGAATCCAAGCCCAGCCTTGGCTACAGAGTGAGTCTGAGGCCAGTCTGAGAGGGTGGGGTTTAAAACATTTACAACAAGCTTCCTTAGCTTTGGCTCCCAGCCTCCTCTCCCTCTTTTTCTGACTGTCGTTTCTTTCTTAAGCACCCCCCTTCCCCATCATCATCAGCAGTTATCTTTTCAATTGTGGCTGTTCCCCCTCCAGCTCAGAGATACTCTACTGGAGTTCTGGAGCTGACTTTGATGGAATCCCGGGAAAGCCAGGGATCTGGAAATGAACCATGACAGAAACCAGTGTTGTAAGTGCCTGCAGAACTCATACAGATACCTGTTTAACAATCATGGAAATGGGATCTCTATCCTTCTGGGCTGTAGGTGTTGAGATGTATACCAGAGCTGCTACTGGTCAGAAACACAGTGGCAGATGCAACCCAGATAGAAGAAGTCACAAGGCAATATGCTGAATGTTTGTGCCCAACACAATTCATATGCTGAAACCCTAATCCCAGAGTAGTAGGATGACCTCTGCTCTGGCCTTTGGGGGGTGATCAGAGTAGGGTTGTGGATCTCTTGGTAGCAATCAAGGTTTTACGGAATGAGTCACTCTGTGATCCCAAGGGATAAAAAACATGATATAAGCCTATAAGCTGTCTTTCCTGTAACATGTGACGCTCCACCTGGAACTCACGTCTGTGCTCTACATCGCCCCCCATGTTTATTTTGGGAAATTCCTACTTATATTTCACCTGAAATCAAATGAACTCCTCCTCTTCAGAAGGTTGTCTTGACTGCTCAGGGCTTCCTGAAGTATCCTCCCCACCTGTACTAGCAAACCCCCACCCTCCAGGGCAGTTTCTCTTTATTCACTATTTACATTTGCACCCCAGTGACCTACCTTAGGTCATCCTGGCTTAATCAAGCTCTGCCAAGCAGATGCAGTCAGCATCCACGGCAAAGCTACCTGCATCTACACACAGTCAACATTCAATATACCTTCTTGGCATTCAGTTTGAAACTATTTTCCACCACATAAATATAATTACTCAAAAATATCTTTGCTGAGGAAAAAATGAAAAGAATGTTTTGTTGGCCTAAAAGTCACTTTCTTGGTACACACAATTTTTCAGTGGGAAGAAAACAATTACAAGTAGGAACTGATTCAATATGGCAGAATGGAGCTGCAAAGCCAACAAGGCGGCCATGGAGCACCAGGATTGTTGCTGAACTTCCCTTCCCATCATCATCTGTCTCTCAGAAGTTCCCTATCTAGCGACTTGTGTGAAGTTTCATGGTGCTGTGTTATCATCTTGGTAGGCTGTTGCTTATAAGGGCATGCCTCCTACATCTGGGTCCGAGCTAGACCAGGGCTGACTTCCTACCGGACACACCCATTGTGCCCGTGCTCCTGTGCTTACAGTGTTCTTGACCAGACTCTGGAAGGGGCTCCTGTCAACAGTTATATGAGCATAGCCGGATTCAGTGGAGCAAAGGTGTGTCCCGGAGCCAAGAACCCAGGCAGGGTTCCTGGAGAAGGATGGGTGAGCTGCAAAGACCCCTGCAGCTTCCCGACTGCCCTGTGTATTTTCTTACAGCAAACTCTCATCACCTGGTGCTAGAGAGGCCTGCTTCTTATTTTCCATTTCCACCTTTCATTTCACGGAAGCTACGGAAATGCAAAAGCTGGAGACACTCAGAAGTGCACGATGGTAACCGAGGGCAAGAAAAGCACAGGGCAGAAAAGAAGGCTGGGAAGCAGACAGTGTACCCACCCACCCAGGACGCCATTGCTTTCCTCCACAGTCACAAATTATCAGGATTGCTAAGAATTGAGACATGTGACCTGAGAGCCTCATTATTTTATTATGCCTATCAATTGTATCTGTCACTAGCATGTAAGTATTACTAAATTAAATTTCAGAAGCAAAGCCAAAAAAGAAACTTTTCGTGAACTTGGGCCGGAAGGCAACTGAAATTCACAGAATAAGTGTTATTGATTTCAAAAAAACAATATGTATTGAAAAGAAACAATACTTTGGTTTGAATTCCATTTCAAAGCCGGATTTTGAAAAAAAAAACTGCTGATGTTTTTAAAATCTTTACTTCTGTGTATATGTATTTATGTGTATTGTATGTGTATGCACACGTGTATATGGGTGGTATGTTTAAACATGTGTGTGCATGTCTGAGTGGTTAAACATGTGTGTGCATGTCTGAGTGGTATATGTATAGTGTGTATGTGTAAGGTATGTGGTGTGTGAGTGTGTGTTTGTGTAAGTGTGTGTACCTGTGGGGCATATGTTGTTGTGTGAATGCATGTGTATGTTTGTGGTGTGTGTGTGTGTGTGTGTGTGTGTGTGTGTGTGTGTGTGCGTGCCAGGGTTGGGTGCGGTTTTACCTAAGTTGTCATTTTCCTGCAGCATAATCCTGGGGTCTCTAGAACCCATGCAGTAAGAGATCATTTGTCCTGCTACTAGTGTAGAAAGGCAATTGGAAACTCTGTTTAGTGTCTATTTATCGCCTCTAAACATGTGAAGACAGAAAAGATAACCTAAGCCTCAGCTCTAAAGCAGAGTTTGGTCTCTTACATAAAGCATTGCTACACTAAAACCTTCCTATCCAAGAAAAAGAAATCGACTCCTCACAGAAGCCACAGGCATGGTGTGTGTAAAACTCAAGCTTGGACTGTTAAGGATCGTGGGAAAACAAACAGCACACTGTTCTTCAGGTCCCTTAGAACATAATATTAGTATCCTGTTTCCTCTACAGCCTAAAAGCTAAAAGGGGCTGAAGTTTATATAATCATGCTACTTAATAAAAGGATATTATTCATTTCTAGTTAAGTGCCTCAAATTCCCAGCTTGATTTATAATGTGAAGAAAAAAAAGGATGAGAAGACTAATATCACTGGAAATTGTACACCAAAAGAAAGAAATCCTGCCTGGATCCAGAGAATAGGAACCGACTGGCTTTAGCAATGGTGGGACATGTGACAAGTGACGGAGAGCTCTGCTGGCTCTGCTAATAGCGTCTCTCCACCATAAACAGACCAAGGAAAACCAAGGTGCACACAACAGCCGCAACGAGACATCCTTCAGTGTGAGCAGATGGCTGACAAACTGAGCAAGCTGAACCATCTCCACCTTCAGAGCAGGTTACAGCTCCAAAGTCTGCTCCAGCAACATATGCCCGAAGCACAAGGAATGGCTGGTCACATGGCGCACTGGGGCTGAGTGCATCCGTTTACAAGCATATCCTAGAACATGCTTAAACCCTTGCTCCATCAACTCCTCTTCCATAAAAAACAAAGAGATGAGAGTTCAAAACCCATCTACTCTTTTAAATAGGAGACAACAACAACAACAACAAAATTGGTTGACTTCTGAACAACGTTTGAGGGCCCTAGTCTTAAAGAGACAAAATACTTCAAATTTTATGCTGAAGGTTATGTCAAAAAATAAATAAATAAATGAAGACAGAGAGGCTATGAGTGGGAACAATACACACTGCCTGGTTTTCAGAGCACCTTGTGGATGTCTGGGAAAATACCTGGAATTTTATTCTAAGAATAGATTATATGGAAAAGCCCTGGAAAATAGAGCAGACACTAGGCAAGGCCCATCCCTGTCCCTGCTGCTGACCACAGCAATGGATGCCGAGCGAATTCCCAGGCCCTTTCAAGTTTGAGGTTTCACAAGAACTTTCTAAACTGCCATCGTGAGAAACTGATAAATGCCCCAGAGTTCGGCCCTCGTTGTTTTTTGAGATGGTGGTACAGGGATTGTCATTGGGGGGTGGGGGAATAAGCAGTAAATACAGAAATTAATATAATTGAGTGAGAAAAAGAAAAAGGACATACATGGAGGAATGATGTATGATGTCTGGGGCATGACTATACCCGGCTTTCTCCTGTGCTGAAGTTTCTATTTTTAGGAAAAATTTGAGCCCAGGTATTATTACCTAATACTGATTTTACAATAGTTTGATACACGGATTTTAAATGGATCTTACAACAACTACAATTATAAAATGTTTAAACACCGAGGTTCTATAGTTTATCATATGTATTAATTATGCCTATCATTAGCATGTAATTACTCGAAAATTAAAGTTAAGAGGAAAAGTTCACTGAAGAGTTCTCTATCTAGGCTTTGAAATGGAGCTTATTTTGCTTCTTTAATTTTTCAAAAGTTTAACACCAACTAAAGTCAGAGTATAAAACATCTTCTAAGGCTTCGAGATTTCTTGTTGTTTTTTAAAAGATCGGGAAATGTATTTAAATTATACGAACATTTTTTATAGCAAGGTCAGAGAAGCCTTGAATCTTCACATTCTTCTAAATAAGGAATGCTGTGGCCCAAGATAATAGGAGACAGTGTAGGAGTTTTGAATTAAACAAGCCTCTGTGTTTGCTTAAGGGAATGGAAATAATGAATTCATCCAAATCTGTTTTTCAAACATTGAATCTCTAAAACAGCTCTGCTCCAAAAGCCCCTGATATTCAGGAAGCGCTGTTACTTTCTATGTCTCTACTGTACTCTTTCCCTAGGTATGAAATACTGAGAGCAAAGGAGGACATGGTTCGGAGGAAACACATAATAAAGTCTTACATTTGAGAGAAATATTTAATAAGCATTATACCTGAGCACAAACTGTGAATTTTTAATTAGTTAGTGCATTTCCAAACAGGTGAATGTCACTAATATTGACCTTCCGGAACTGACAGAACAGGGCCCCGTGCAGCCCCCACCCCATCCACCTGACTCCAACGACCCTTCCCCCACTCCTTTACTTTCAAGAGCAGAGCACCTTCTAGAACACAGAACATCTGCAATAGCGCAGATACCACTGGCACTACATGAACCATCTCTCCCCACAACCTACTTTTCTTCTCTAAAATCCAGACACGCCATTATTTTTATGAGAGAGGTTTCAATGACCTTTTCATTTTAGGGACAGAGTGTCTATCCCATGTCTGGTGTACCTATGCCATCAGCATCAAAAGCCCTTGCTACTCAGAATGCCACATGACATCAAAGTTATAGCTGCCTCCTATGATGGCCCCAGCAGCTAGTGGAGCACAGGGCTCATAGTGGACAATTGAATAATGAAGCCATTGTCAGTGGCCCCGTGTGAGGCATGAGGGATTCCACAGGAGCAGTATCGAGCCCTCAAGTTTGAAACCACACACAGAGACCAAAGAGAAAATATTAGCAAGTTTTCATGGCATTTCTCAGCTGAACAAAAGCCAACCAAGGGAGGAGAGTAGTATATTGTCACATTTGGGGTTGTATGAAAAGTTAAAACACATAGAGAAAAACAAGAATGGAGAAAATATCATGAGAAAAGGTACTGAGAAAGGAAAGAGCAAATATAATAATAGTAGTAATAATTTTGCAGAAAAGGTCCAGAGTGCAGAAACCGGGACTGCCTTCACATGACTAGTGGAGCTTCACCCTTGCCAACAGACCATGGAGGGGAGGGTGGCCTCACCTAGATCTACTGGGCACCTACCTGTTTCCGTTGGTGCCACTACAATTGAGGATCATTTCTACAATGACCAAATTACAAGGCGCCTCTCAAAACTAGCAGGGAATGTAGTAATAATTTGTAAAAATGCAAGTGTTGTATAGTATTGCTCAGTAGTTGCAAGAGAATAGACTGTTGAATAGTTTCATGGTAGTGGAAAGCGTTGAGCTGACAAAGCAGATCTGCCCGGACCTTCTCTTTATCTCATTTGGAAGATCTAGTTTGAGTAGGCAGGTCTCTCGAGGCCCCACTGACATGGGGTGTTTAAGTTCACTCCTAACCTTTTATGCTCAAGACCACCTCAGGATGGAGGGTCAATGAGTTTCCTGTGAAGGAGCACTGGCTTAGCAGCCATTTGTTTGTTCTTTTGCTTCATTTGGATAGTTACAGGGAGTGCCTAGTCAACGACAACCGAATCAAGACTCAAGGACCTGCAGAACCAGGGATCTAGTTTTGCAAACAGACCCAGAATGCACTGAGGATGATTTAGAATGTACCAAATTAGTTCACCTTCCTGCATTGGGCAAAAACGGTCCTATGTTGCCTCAGTTGTGGACATGTCTTAAAGTTAACCTAGAAAGAGATTTCAGATTGCCACACATGAGACCTGGCTCACACCTAATCTTCTACCATAAGCTATTCCCACATACATATGCACACATCACACACACACACACACACACTACATTTCTGTGCATTTGAATCTAAAGTGTGCTATAGAGAGTTAAGATACAAATCCCACACTAAGTACCCAACAACTTCATTCATGACACTGTCTCTGAATAGTCAGTGCTTTAAAGTGATGTGGGATTTCCCTCTGTATGCTGTGAATACCATTGGTTAATAAAGAACTGTCTTGGGCCTGCTCAGGGAATAGAGGTAGGTGGGGGAAACTAAACTAAATGCTGGGAGAAAGAAGGAGTTAGAGAGAAGCCATGTAGCCCTGCCAGAGATAGATGCTGGAGCTTTAGTCAGTAAGCCACAGCCATGTGGCAATACACAGATTAATAGAAATGAATTAAATTAATATATAAGAGTTAGCCAACAAGAAGCTAGAGCTAATAAGCTAAGCAGTGATTTAATTAATACAGTTTCTGTGTGATTATTTCGGGGCTGAGCACCCAGAAAAACCAAGCAGCCTCCTTCATCATTAAAGCACATGAAATTCATTAGAACTAACTTTTCTCTGCAAGGCACAAACCTTCTCAAGCACTAACACTTACTCATACTTAAGGGAGGAACACACTGGTCAAGCTTATGCTGGGCACAGTATTATCCAACTATCTTCTTTTCATTTTTAAGGAACCATTTATTCCCAGAATAACCACCAAGTGTCTAAGTGAAAAGTTCAAAGTCAGTTCACACAGAGTAAAAAGGACCAATGGAGAAGAGTAGAGAGGAAAGAAATCACAGGGAGAAAGGGACTACGAGGGGAAAGAACGCATGACACGTTCAACCGTATCACACTTATTGAGACATGTGGTGTCAATCCATGCACTGTTAGGAATTGTTGGCTTTCACTGATTTTTAAAATATTGTTTATAATTTAATGTCTCAGAAACTCACATGAAGCTTACCACAAAAGGTATGTAGTATTTTAACTGGAGATATATGAAATAATATTTTCATGTAATATATAGTGCCAAGTAGTCAATGATATATGCTATGTACAGTCTTTCTGTGATATTTACGTGTTACTCTATAGACTTAAAATAGCACCCCCCAAAAAATTACTTTACAGATCCTAACATTCCTATGCTGTGACAATTCTAGGGACAATCAAATTATATCCATGCTGTAATTCTGGCTCATGTAAAAGGTATGAAAAAAGAAAGAAAGAAATGTCAAAAAAAATGTCTGCCTTTTCATTTTTTTTTCCTTTGGTCAGAAATCTTTGGTCGGAAAGTATGCAAATCTAGAAACAGCCAGTAGAGGGAGTCTTTATTCTGAGTTGGTACAAACACAGACACCCTGCTGCCCCCAAATAGATTTCTGTCTGGAGTGAGGGCTCAGCTTGCTGCCAAGTCAGCTACCTAAATAAAATACTGACCCAGAGGGCAGAAGAAGAGAACTGGCTCCCACAGCTATCCTCTGACCCCGGGAAGGATACCCATGCCCCACCCCAAACACACACAGTAAATAAATAGACATAAAACTAAATAAATGAATAATAAAAGAAATATATATCTTGAAAATTACAACCAGAGAAAGAGGGTGGAAGAGAGAGGGAGGGAAAATTGTCTTCTGAGTTCTTATGATGTAAAACAGAGCGATGAGTCGATAATCACTTTCTGACAATGGGATTATTGCCAACACGATTTTTCCATTGCTCTTTTTGGAACTGTCTGAAGACTGAGCATTCTTAATGCCCTGCAGGGTGGAAATCTTTCTATTTTCTGGGGGCGGGGAGGTAGTATCTGAAATTACCAAAAGTCCTACTTATTTCCTTGCCAACACGAGATTATTATTTTTAAATTCTGGCTCATGGGGCTGGGGCACAGCCAAGAGAGCCAACCCTTCAGACTGCCCCAAGCAGGAGTCTGAGACTGTCCATCACCCCAGCTATTTTTAATCAGCCTTCTGTGCCAGGCATGGACCAGGCATTGTGGTTTACAAAATAACGTGAGGCTCCGTGCCTGTTCCCATGGAGTTACAGCCCAGGTGTCTGCAGTGCTGGGGATACTGCAATTTTATCCGGGTCAAACTGGAAAGAATCAACTGATCATCTTCTATATCGTAGACTCCTCATCTCATACCTTAAAATGTACGAAGAGCTAACAGCGCTCAAGGTTATGTATTGTGTATTAGCAGTAGTGTTGTAATGCTTACAGCAAAGTAAGTCTACAGTGATTAAGTCCCAAGAAACTCTTCCATCACTAAGTGCATTCTCAGGTACTCTGATAAGCTAGTTTAGTCACTGGCTGGTAAGACTGAGGACACAGCAAGGAGCAATCATCAGAGGGCAAAAAGTAGATTGGCAAAAGAGGTGAGAATTGTCCCATGTGAAGAGAACAGGTAAGAGGAGAAGCTGCTGCGTGGAACAGGGCCATGCAGTGTGTGCCCAGGCTGTTGTGTGAAGCAAGGCCATGCACTGTGTGCACCTAGGATGCTGTGCAGAGCAGACGCGTACAATGTGTGTGGCCAGACTCTTTTGCAGAGCCAGGCCATGCAGTATGCATTTCTCAGCTGTTACATGAAGCTTGCTGTACAGCATGTGTGTCCAGGTTGTTCTGTGACAGTTTTCTGTCTGGGAAGAGAGGCCAAACTTATAACCTGGCCCCCTGTCATTTATTAGTGGGAGCTTTGGGGATGACCTTCCTCCAAACCAACCTTCTTCAAGCAGAACAGGTTTGGCCACCAACCTTGTTAGGGTCTTACAAAGGCTAAAGAAAATGACTTAGCACTAAGTGGATCACAGTTGCTTTGGTTTCTACTGGTCTATGTGGGAAGGCAGGGAGTCTTCTAAGTCACCAAAAGCACCAATAGACCCTGACCTGTGGTTTTTCACCCTAAGGGATAAAACTCTAAGAATAATAAAGAGAAACAACAACGTTGAGAAATCCCAACATTGTTAAATCCCAACATTGTTTTGACATTGAGAAATCCCAGTATCTTGTTTTCACAAAAACCATGTTTACACAAATAATAGTAACTGCCATTTGATAGCCCTTGTTTTAAGTGCTTGAGAGGAAAATATATCAAATTTCTTTTCTTTCTTTCTTTCTTCTTTCTTTCTTTCCTCCTTCCTTCCTTCTTTTCTTTTCCTTTCATTTCGGAGCATTTGTACATCCACAATGAGCTATCCTAAAGTAAGAATCCCTCTGTATACATGTGAGTCTTTCATATTTCATCTGCACTTCACAATTCTATTCAGTGCCTTTGGTGCACATTAGTTTTGCTTTAAATTTAGGAGTATTTCACATTTGGGATTTTCAAATTAAGTGTGTTCTGCCTGTATAGAATAACACTGTACCCCTGTTGCCCATGTCATGATCAAAGGTTACACAGACCCACTGTCACACAGTTAGGCTGCAAACTTTCCCAACTTTTTGGCCGTCATACAACTCTGACGTGCACAAGCACACAGTCTGTAAGTTCCTGACTAACAAGAAGAAAAATCAAACTGCATATCTTGTGGTGTTTCAAGTTATGTGTCCAGAAAAGTTAGATGAGAGGGAGATACATATGAAGTCTGTGTACCAGCAATTCATTTTTTTTAAGTTCTGCAGCAGTTCATAAATACAGTTACAGAAAGTCAGCAGTGGGAACAGAATTGATAAAGTATGTCATTCTTCTGGCCCTGGTGGCATGATACCAAGGACAATATGTTTTTATTGAATTTATTTGCTACAACAAAAAGTTCTAGGTAACCTCTGTAGTAGGAAATTTAAATTCCTGATAGCATCAAAGTTTTTAGGTATAACTTATACTGCTTATGAAGCTAACAAAGCATGATATTTTGAAACCAAGCACAGTGATGCATATCTGTCCTCTCAGTTTTCAGGAGGCTGTAGGAGAGAACTTGGTGGTTGAAGCTATTCCAGGCTACATAGGGGAACTGTCTCTCAGCAACTACAATGACAGCAGATTAAAACCAATCTAACAAACAAACATAAAACACAGCTCATGCCTTTGCTTGGGTCAGGGAAGTGATGCACATTGGTGGGGCTTCTTCTATGTGTTAGTTCTTCTAAGTATTTGTCTGTGTCATGGGCACCATGTGTCCATGTAAACCCAGCACTGTGAGCAACACAGAGAAACTGGCTCTCATGTAAGAAAGGGTAGACCTAAGGTCACTCCATGGGTTAAGGAGAGTGCTGAGTTCAGGTGCCAGGCTTTCTGCCTCTAAAACACACAATGTCCACGAAGGCATGTTTACTGAAACCTTATTTCTCAAGGAAGAGAACACTCTGTGTAAATATAACCCAAACAGTGCTCCGGGTGCCACCCTCCTGAGTTAAGGACAAAGTTAAGTTACCCTGATAAAAACGACATGAGCAGAAAGAAAATCAAGGGCGAGCAGAAATAAGATTTAAAAAGTTGGAATAATTATGACTGTACCCGACAAGCAAGACTCCATCTAAATCAAAACACCACCTGTAGACATCCATGGTCCTGGTCCACTCAGAGAAGCAGCCGTCTCCCCAATTACCCTGCCTGCCACCCATGCACAAGCACAGAACCAATTTCCTCCAAAGCACGCCACCAAACTTGGTACGTGCTATCATAACAATACAGTATTTACAAATATTTGCTGAACTCCTTGGACGGAGGAGGCACTTGTGGTAGGGATGGCTAGCTGGGCTTCAAGGTCACCCTTTATTTATTCCTCTCCAAAGAATCCTCATGGACGCCACCATTGTTAGGAAAATGGAAATCTATTCTAAAACCCTTGTCCTATCCCTATGCCTTGGGGGTGTTGCCCCTGTTTTCTTCTAGAAATTTCATGGTTTGGGGTTTCATATCAAGGTTCTTGATCCGTTTGAAGCTAATTTTTGTGCTGGACAACAGATGTGGGTCTAATTTCATCCTTCTACATGTTGATACTCAGTTTTCCAGCACCACTTGTCAGATATAAGTTACAGATACTCATGTATGGGTCTTCTATTTTGTTCCATTCATTTTCATATCTGTTTCTGTGCCAATGTAATGCAGGCTCTGTAACACAACTTAAAATATGAAGTGGTCATCCCTCCAGCATTATTCTTTTCGTCCTGGGTTGCTTTGGAGTCTTTTTGGCTACATATGAACTTTAGGATGGTTTTGCATTTCTGTAAAGAATGGTATAGGTATTTTGATAGTATTGCATTGAAATCTGCACATTGCCTGTGGTGGCACACAGCCACAACTGATAATCTACAACACAACTCCTGGATCCAAGGCCCAGGATCATCAGAGAAGAGAGATCAGAAAGATTGTAAGAGCCAAAGAACCAGGATGTCTGCTGTGAGACAGTAATTTCTATATAAAACAGGAAGCTGTACCGATAAATATCTCAACATTGTGATCTCCTAAACAAGACCACAATAGCATCATCAGTTAACAAGCCAACATAGATGGGGGAAATCTCATGGGTCCCCATCCCTAGATGAAGAGCTACAGGCAATTAATGACTGTTGGAAGAAAGAGGGAGGATTCTTAAATGATTGTCCAATACCAAGTGGTCAGCCCTATACATAAAAGTATCACTAATTGGCTCCTTGGGTTCTATATACATATTTATTTATGTGTGTATATGCGTGTACATCTCTCTTTCTCTGTACTTGTGCACATGTGTGTGTGTGTGCAAAACAATAATAATCAAAGAAAAACATACTATGAATTTGAGAAGGAACAGGGGTGATATATAAAGGACTAAAGGAGGGGAGGGAGAAAATGATATAAACACATTACACATGTATGAAATTATCACTGCTGATACTGGTGAGGAGAGGAGCACATTGAGCTCCAAGCCTGCTTTTCCAGGGTGCTTTGTGTGCGGTTACCCAACAAGGTCTAGGCGCAGCCAGTAAGCCTAAACTCTGGTTTGTTCTTGCGTGTCACGTTAACATGAGCTAGCACTGGCCCTTTAGCCTGTCTGCCTGTCTGCCTTGTGCATCCATCCTCAGTGCCAAAGCTGTGAACTGGACGCCTGGGGATTCACATTTATCACTCCATAAAAGGGAAAGGGACCCACATCAGGGAGCATATACTAAGCAAGAGAGAATTTGGTTGCCTGGGGACAGCGCAGCCCTGCTGGATGAGCTGTGGTCTGATCTTTACAGCAAAGTGTAAGAAAACAAATCACTTCCCTGTTCGAGCCATGTCTCTGTACCTTTCTGCTTACATAAAGTTAAATTTTGCACATAAGAACCAAACTGTCAAATTAGAACTGCAAAATAAAATATTTAATTTGAATTGATAAAACAATAAAGAAATCTGAAAAACAAATACTGAAAAAAAATAAATAAATAAAAACTAGCAAAACACACAAAGACTAAAAAGCCAAATGTAAGAAGTTGAGGAGCTTTGGATAAATACACATGATGGCTACAAAGATTTTAGTATTATAATAGGCAAGAGTAAAATAATGTCGCAGGACATGGTTGCTGAGTAACAAAGACATGCCCTTTCATTCAGAATTAAGACACCAAAGAGAAAAGCAGGGAAACTTTTAGAGGACCAGAATAAGTCTAGAGTTCGGGTAGAGACTTAGACAACAGCATTTGGGAAAGAAAGCAGGAGGCACCGAGGTTTGGAGAGGCAACCCTGGGAACTGGAGCACGGAGCCCTTGGGGTTAACGTCATCTTATGTGGACGGAGGAAATGGCTCCCTTGCAGACTCCTGGGAAACTGGGCAGCTCCGTGGTCAGCCAGACCCGGAGCACGTGCTCAGTGAGCAGCTTTGAATCTGCTCAAAACTTTCTGGGAAAAAACAGTGATATGATGATTTGGAATTACAGCAATGACCCACTGTATGAGAAATATGTTTAGAACATAATAAGACACTATCTTGGATCAAAACAGAAAACCCACTTACAGATGACCTTGGGTCTTAAGAAAAAGTATATTGTAAAAATTGGGTTTTTCTCACTTGTTTCATTTCTGAAACTACTTTATGACGCTGTGTGCTTATTAAGAATGCTTCCTGCAAAGGTAAGATGCATAGTGAATGCAAGATAATTTGCAAGCATAATCAGAAAAGCAGTATTAATCGAGCAGGGGGTATCAAATACTACAAGCTGCAGAATTAAAATATGGAATAGGCTCTTCTGTTCTTGCAGACATTTTATGCTTTTATTTATTTATTTATTTATTTATTTATTTATTTATTTATTTATTTATTTTGGTTTTTCAAGACAGTGTTTCTCTGTGGTTTTGGAGCCTGTCCTGGAACTAGCTCTTGTAGATCAGGCTGGTCTCGAACTCACAGAGATCCGCCTGCCTCTGCCTCCCAAGTGCTGGGATTAAAGGCGTGCGCCACCACCGCCCAGCTTGCTTTATTTATTTTATACAGTAAAATACTCAACTATTAATTCCATGACCTTAAAATCTTATCTTTCTTGGTTTAATTAATATGCCAATCTAAAGTCTTAGTTCAAGTATAATATCCCAAACCTCTCTCTCTCTCTCATCCTCCCCAACCCTCTCTGTGTGTGTGCACATGTGTGTATCTCTGTCTGTCCCTCTGTCTCTTCTCTCCCATGCACACACACACACGGAAGGGGGGAGCAGAAAGAAAGGGGGAAGGGAGGGGCATAACAACCACTTTCTACATAAAATATGCTCTGCACTAGAACATATGGCAGTTGCTGGAGGCGTAGATGACTGTAAAAGGATTTGCCTTCGCTCATGATGGTAACGGTACACACCATAAGGCAATTTCACTTACAGGTTGGTTTCAGGACATAACGCACATCTTGGAAAAACATCGTGGAAGCTACAAAGCCTCGATTCTATTTCTAGCTTTGTCATTGACCTTCTGGGTGACCTTGTATAAGGTATTAAACATCCAAGAGACTCAGTCTTCTCATTTTGAAAAAGAGACAAAAAAAGTAGGAGAAAATGAAGGTTGGGAAAAGAGTGAAGCCACCACTAGTAGTCAATCTTAAAAAAAAAAATGCTGAGATGAGAATTAGTCAGAGGTCTGACGAAACATTTTCATCATTAAAATTCGGATTTTCTGAAATCCATGAACTCAAATCCTTATAGAATTAGAGGAAGTCGAAATTTTCTCTTCCTTCTACTAGTCAGAATTTACCAGACCGCTCTCAGAGATAAACAAGCCCTGTACTGAATAAAGGATTATGTTTCAAATTCAGCCTCTAATCATTCCAAGAGAATCCCAGGGCCACATCAGAAGGACACATTGGCTGATAAGGACCCCCTCCTCAAGGGCTTTTAAGTATTTTCAGAAATGTTCCTGGCTTTTGAAATGATAGGGATTCCAGCTGCTCAATTGTCTGGCAAGGACCACTCATCCAGGGTGAGCAGCTCTAAGAAAAATGTGTACACAGAGCCTTCTGGGAAAGAGGAGAAATTTCACTCCCTGACAATATTCTAGCATGCTTGTGCTTATTTGTCAGATCTGCTGGGGAGGTAGGTAGTGCTGAGGACCAAATGGTGACTTAATGAACCACATGCTAAGTGCAAAGTCACTTTAAATTTAATGGCATATGAAAAATGACAAGCATGGAAGATTTTCATATCTTCAGAGAAGAAGAAGAAAACTTAGAAACTGTGTGACCATAGCAGGTAGGTGTCTTTTATTCTGAAAAAGAAGAATTTTCTAAAATTAAAAAGGCAAAAAACTCTGAAGTTATCAAACCAATCGGGTAGACAAATAGATCCTTTGGGGGTTAAATGGCAGGATAAATGGCCTAAATATGTTGAGTAAAATAAGGGCGTGCCACCTTGTGTCAGTATACATTCACAGAGCCAGCCTTTGGGAATTTTGATGCACACAGTTATTACGATGACAATCTGATAATAAATTCTCAGTAAGAAAGCAGAAGAAAGTGCGGCTGTCCGGAGCCACCACGTTTTCTCTTCAGCCGACTGTGCTGTTGCTACTTTCCAGCCAAACTTTGTTCTTACCAATCCTGCCTTTGCTAGTGCTCAGATGAAATGGCGGCACCCTTTCCCATGGTTTCATACAGTGTGACAAGAACAAAATAGATAACTTCAAATGTTAACTAGAACCAAGGCAACACGAAAGTTACTGTTAGGGTCACAGAACAACAGCCCCAAATTCTGTTGCAGATGCCATTTATATACAGAATGTGACCTGATGTGATGGACCAACATAGCTCAGCTAGTAAGGGACTCCAGACAACAGGCAACCAGTCCAATTAATGGCCATAGAATATGCACACGGTGGAGTTATGGTGAGCCTATATGGTAATATTAACTGGGCAGAAAAACTCTAACAGAGCATGGATTGGATGCAGATTCATATACTTTTCCTACACGCATAACCCTCAAAAAAACCAACCCACACTGCAATAAAATCTAAGCCAAAACGAAGAGTTAAGCTTAAAGGAAAAGGTTTTAATTAAATTTGCTTAAGATGAAAAAAAACCATCAAGTAAAATTACACATATTGGCAAAATTGTAATGTAGCTATGCCAATGCCAAGTAGAATGGACTTAGTAATTAGGAGTTGAACAGCTGAAAAAGATAAGCTGAAAGCTAAAAATTAAAAGCAATAAAAATGATTTTCTTAAAAAGATTTTTTAGGTTGTTTTGTTTTGTTTTTCAATCTATCCTGTTTCACGTAAGTGACCTTTGGCTTAATGGAATGCACTAATAGTTAACAGTTAACTTTTAAAAAGCTGCGTGGAAAAAGGAAAGTTAGACTTTCTTATGCCACTACAACCATTCAGGGAAGTTGCCATGCCTTCACTCTCTACACCATGACGGTGACCCTGTAAGTTGTTTGGAGGATCTTGGTGTGCTGGCAAGAGAAGCCTGCTGTGACTCCATCACATGGGACAGATGCAGTCTTGCAAAATGAAATGTCTCCAGTAAGACAGAAAAGGAATCTTTTTAAAAACACTAATATTTTCACACATGCATTAATAATTAATAGAAAGCCCTTTCCTAGGAGAATTTAATGGAAACTTTCGTGAGCAAACAGAAACCCCACAGAAATGGGTAGACACGTGGAGATAATGCGTGAAACGCTAACCACCCTCCCCACCATGAAGAGCTGGGTGCATTACGAATCTCAGGCAAACAAAGAAGCTGTCACTTCACAAGCACAAACCCCAACAGCAAGCAGATTTCCTGTTGGACTAAGGGCAGAGATGCCTGAAGTTACAGAAGGGAAGAATAAAAGGGGGAACGCTCACTGTATGTAATCTCTAAATCACAACAGACCGTAACTGAGACCAGCGGCTTTTGTATAGAGGTATTTTTACCACAGGGATGTCCTGGCTGCATTTCCCCCCCGGGGTTAATTCCAATAATATGTCTTTTTAAGTGCCCGTAGTCTCAATGCATTCTAGTCTTCTCTCACGGTTATGTAAGGCTCGAAGTTGGCAGTAAATACACAGTAACAGAAAAATAAAGGCAGACAGAAAAATGACAAGGGTGGAGAAAGCCAAATAAGCCACCTACCCTCTTCTGTAGGACTAGTGGTGTTATTGCAGGCAGAGTGACTCTTCGTGCACTCAGACTCATGCTTGCTCTTCGAGTATGGTCCTCTCTGAGAGCTCATAGACAAAATGAAAGGAGTCCTTGATGGTAACTCCTCGAGAATCTCAAGGCTCACGGAGAGGAGCTCTAGGGGAGTAGTAAATGTCACCCTGCCCCTGTGAGCCCAGTCTACTCAAAGCCAATTAAGGATGGCAGCGGACAGGACAGGGCAGTAGCCAATCACAGCTCCCAGAACCCCGCCTTTGTCCTTGGAGACTCATTCGGATACTTTTGTTTATGATATTTAAAGAGCCCCAGATTAACAGGCATCTAGTTCCCTTCACATTATTTTTTTCCAAAACAGTGCAACTCAATGCCATCTTTGTTGACTAAACAGCTGTTTCGCCAAAGCGTTTCAACGTGAGGCGATACGAAAACTCTTTACATTGTTTACATCCATTACATTAGTTAGAAACGCGGAGGTATATACTACGTAAGTGAACCAAATTTACTTACGCTACTCACAAAACTAATAAATGCTCCAACTGCAGCATCAGCTATGAGGCTCAGAAAGAAACTCTGGCTGAAAACTAGCAAAGTATTTTAATTTATGCCCTAAGTTTTAAGGCTAGTTTTAATATAAGCGATATAGATCATAGCCCAAACAACAGAAATGCTTGGAAACTTTGGCCATTCTCAAGGTCATATCCTGTTGGATATTACCTACCAGACAGAAGTCTAGCAATCTGTAGAAATAATGTGGAATAGAAAAATGCGGAGAATTCATGATATCTGGTCCGATCTTCACACTTATTTAGGGTAAGCAGAGGTTTGCACAATCTAGCACACTTCAGCATCTTAAAGAAAAAACTTAAAAACAGCTGCTCCTAAAGCTATCTTAAACCTTGAAAAACCTTTTGCTTTTCTTAGAATACCTATCATTTTTATTCTAATAAAAATTAGAACAAAATCAGGGGTAAGAGGAAGTACACAAGTGAAACGAGACAAAACGAAAAGAATAATGCTTAACAATGAAGTTTCCAATTAAGAAGGAAAGAAACACTCAAAAATGTCCCAAAATGTTGCAGGTAAAAACTGATCAGCTTTCCCAGGTGGGAAGTCAATCTGGACTGTCACATTGGCAAAGTCTGCTGAACCCTTCGTGCTTGTCGGCAGTGCCCCACAGACTGAGAACTGCCCTCAGCCATGAAGGCACATTGTCTTCTCTAGAGAATGACAGGGCTGTCGCATTAACAGGGCAGGCGGGGGCAGCAGGACTACCCAGACACACACTTCCCACTTCACTGCACAAACTTCTTCTTCCTCGCTGCCCCAGCAGAATCTGATTTCTGCACAAACTGAGCTCATCTTTCTCAAGAGAGAGCAGCACTGCCCCTCCAGACTCCCCACTCTGAATTCCAAAGCCCAGTGTTCCCTCAGCTTAGTGTCTGGGAGCAGGGACAGTAGGTGTGCTCAAGGTAGGTAATCTCAGACAGGTCCGTGTGGAGGACATCAGGGTGATCCTTGTTCAGTTAGGTTTATCATGAGAAAAGTTGTCAGCACATATTCATTACGTGAAGCAATGATTCCACAATAATATTTACATTCTGCTAAAGCTACATCGACATTTTCACCTTATTACTCTCTCTGTCTCCCACTCTCCCAGACGAGAACCTTCTTCCTCTTAAATATCCCCTCTAATTTGATGACATGAATTTATTGTGCATATCTGTGATCACACGTATGCCACCACACATGTGTAGAGGCCAGAGTACAGCTTGTAGACGTCAGTTGTCCTCTGCAACTGATTGGGCGGGTCCAGAAATAATCAAACTCCAAATAACAGGCCTGGCAGGAGGCACCCTTACCTGTTGAGCCATCTAGCTGACTCGCTTCAAACCTTCATGATGTCCACATGTGGAGTGTGAGGGTGTGTGCGAGTGTGTGTGTGTGTGTGTGTGTGTGTGCAGGTGATCTTAAAGAAAATGACTGCAGAGATGGGGCTACCATCTATGAAATAAAAGATAAATAAAATTCTGGTATCATCCAGAGCCAATATCGACAAAATCTTCAATACCTACATAATTTCAAGAATATTATTCATTATATTTTACTTTACCGTATCCCCAATTTCAACATAAATATTATAAAATATTATTTTAGTCTTAAGTATCTTCTGGGTGTTTCACCAAAACCAAAATCATTTATTTCACTATATCAATTAAGAAAATAACCCACTGTGTGCCCACATTGTTAGACATTAGGTATATTACTAAGTAAAATACATCACTGACTCTGTAAAATACAGACACCAGCTTTTAAATTAAAGCACCACACTCCGTAGCTGGCAGAACTAATGGCTATTAAATGTCCAATACCGGGGTGCACCATGGGAGAAGAAACTGCACATTAGGATAAAGCAGACTCCAAGAAAGAAGCCACACTTTCCTTCGGAAATTATTAATAGAAAAGAGCACAGAGCTTGAGAACTAATGGGGATCTATGAGAATGTGTCGAGTTTATTCTCAGGTTGGAAGTCTGGGTGACTTCAAACTAGCATTGCTTTGCATTACTCCATTGAGTGTGCAAAGCCATAAAAGGGACTCCATCATATCAAGACAGAATCCAGATCTTGAGTTTACCAACATATCAACCCTCTACAGATAGTTAATTGCTCAAGTGTAATTATTACGATCTACAAAGTGTACTGTATTATTCAAAGGGGCGGGTATAAGGAGAGAAAATGCTTTTTTTTTTAACCAAGTCTTACATGAGCCTCTTAGCCAACCAAGTTTTCCCTACCCCTCATCTATCCTCACACACGGTGCTACTGAGCTACCCACCTGAGGGAAATTATTGAATCTCCAGGTACATCATCTCTCTCAAAGACCCACATCAAATATCACACTGCCAGGAAGTCATCTTTCCTTCTAAGTCATAGCAGTTATTGTTTTGTCCATTTTTATATCGATTGCTTGTGTTTTGGTCTGAGCTTAGTATTGCATTGGTTTAGTAACTTATAAATTCTTTCACAGTTTGTAGGCAATTATGCCTAAGAAAGCTACAATCCTTATCAGTGGGACTCAGGCTCTAACTTTTCCTGCTCTTCCCAGAATACCTAGCAGAGCACTCTCTGTGTAGAGAAGACATTACTTATCTTCATGCACAGTCGATGGGGAAAGACTAGTCTCTCTGGCCACAAAAATAAGGCTCCCTTATATTAACTTATGCCTAATTCTGCATAAAAATATTCATTTACATGGCATTGGATATTTCTTTTTTGTTGTTTTGTTTGTTTTTTAAGACAGTAGCTCTGACTGGCCTGGAACTCAGTATGTTGATGTTGATCAGGCTGGCCTCAAACTCACAGAGATCCATTTGCATCTACCACCAGAGTGCTGAGAGTAAAGGCGTGGACCATCCCACCAGGCAACATATCTTTGTTTTATGACATTTTTGGCATGGCTACTGGCATGAATGCTAAATCTGCACAGTGTTCTGCAAACACGAGTTTCAAAAGCAGTTTATTACAGCAGCCAGTGTGCACAGCCTCTACCTCTATGTGAAAAATCAGAACTTTTGTCTCTGTCACCATCCATCCTTCTAAAGCCCGCTGCCTCTCAGGTCTACCACATGCTGTCGCTTCACACCAATGAGCCCAGTGCTACCCACACGGCTTTCCCCTCTTCACTCCAATAGCTATTTCCTTTCTTGGAAAATGCCTAGAATATCTCACCAGGTTAACAACTCACAGCAAATGTCTTCTTAAAAGAAATCGAATGACTTATACATAAGCCCTAGTGATGACGGGAATCACAGTGTGTACTTCATTCAATTATTTGAAAATGTCCCCGCCTGTTCTATCAAAAGTTGTTCCTAGATCCATTATCTCAGCCTGTCAAGGGGGTATTGTCTCAAGGTGGATTATGTGGCCGCACACACACACACAAACTTAAACAATGTATTACGTTTTGTAATTGAATGTAAAATAAAGAAAACTTCATATAAAATTAGAGAATTTGCCCGAATGATAAAGAATTTAAGAATAAAGGTAAATCCTAGTGGAAAATCTACCTAGTTATTCAAAGAAAGTCTGGAAAAATGCGGCAAGGCAGATAGGAATATCCATGCTATGCCACTAAAGAGTATGACTATCATCTGCAGAATAAACATATACATTATGGTATAGATTTTATCTTAGTGTGGAAGATCAATATTTTATTTAGGAATGTTGTTTAGGAAGATTAAGGATATAAAGTACAGAGAATTACCAGATGAGGGAAAAGGTGAACTCTTGTTTTTCTCAAGATAGGGTTTCTCTGTAGATTTGGAGGCTGTCCTAGAACTAGCTCTTGTAGACCAGGCTGGCCTTAAACTCACAGAGATCTGCCTGCCTCTGCCTTTCAAATGCTACCACCACCCAGCTGACATGAATATCTTGATTAAACACCTTCATTTGTAATTTCTTTTAAGGATATTATTAAGAAAAGTAAGCTGAATGTGTGAAACAAGTACTTACCTTTCTTTCCATCCCCTCAGAACTTCAAGTGATATGAAGAGAACAGAATAAAGAAGGGGCAAGGGAGGAGAGAGAATAATATCCTTGCTGAGAAAGAAGGCATCTCATCCTTTTATTCTGAGATGGGATAAAAGTGATGCTTTATGGAGAAAGGAAACTAAAACAATTTCTAAAACTAAAATATCCTTGGAGTTGCATTTATTAAAAAAAAAAATTAGAGCCATCACTTTCACATGAGAAGTGACAGGACATGTCCAGAAACTCAGGAGAGACTGAAAAGCACTTGAGAAAGAGGAGGGAAGAGAGCTGAAAGGAGGTAGTCCTCAACCCTCTTGTGACCCCAGGGTAAAGATCCTGGAACCACACACCAAAAATAATCCCAGGGCCTGAAGTAAGGACTTAACATAACAGAAATGTAGTGCAGGCAACACAAAGCCTCCACAAAGATCCTCTTCAAAGATTTCCAAATAAGTGTCAGCACATTGGAAAAACAGTAGCAAGAAATATGGAATTTGCACAAGCAGAAAGTGGAGATCCAATTTCAGTATATTAAATTCCCCAAGAAAATTACAATTACAGGCAAAGAGGTGACAATGATAAAAGTAAGCCAAAGTGAAAAGAAAAATTACCTACTTGTTTATTTTAAAAAGTACTCTCAGATGTAAGAACTGGACTGACAAGATGGCTCAGTGAGTAAATATGATTGCCTCCAAGATTGGCACTAAGATTGACCCCAGAACCCAGAAGGTAGAGAGAAAGGACAAACTACAAGCTGCCCAGTGACTTTCACATGTACACCATGGCACATGTCCCAACTCCAAAACTGAAAGATTTAAAAGACAAATCTTCACAGAAGCAAATAAGAACAAGAGTAAAGGATAATCAGAAAAGTTGAATATAAGAAAAGAATTGATAATATAATCTGAGCAAAAAGTTTGAGTACTTGGTCAGGGAGACTCCCAAGGGCCCCTAAAACAAGATGGTTCCAACTTGGATAGCAGAAGTGGCGAACTTTTTTACAACATTCAGAACTCCAAATAGGAATCTCAGAAAAACTGTACTGAATACTCAGAGACTATTTGCAATTATACAAAACAATAATCTTGAAAATTAACCATCATTTTTCTTTCACAGGATCCCATAGAAAGAACATTGCTCCCATGACAGCTGGAAGTAATTCTAAAAGACAATGTCCCCTCTCCCAACAAAGTTTGTCCTCAAGGTTAGGGACATCAATTAGGGGTTGATTATAATTGGTGTAGAGTTAGGGGTTGAGAGGGAAATTATGTAGGCTCAGGGATCTCTTTGAAAAAAAGAATGAAAATTAGATGGGATAATAGATTAGTGTGAACTTACTCACTAATAATAATAGTGAGTAATAGAGATTGTGAGCTATTATTTATAGGCAATTTACATTGGTTTAGATTCCTTTATATTGATACAAACTTAAATTATATTAAATATGTTCCTATTTTGGTCTATAATATTTGTATACTTAGGCAAATTTATTTTGTCATATTGTATGCATGCATGCTTCTATATCTGCTTAAGACATTTTGTATATTGATACAATTTTTGGATTTATTTATTATATTGCAATATACAACTCTACCTCTGATCAAGATATTTATACATTGTTTACATTTTGAGGTCATTGTCCTCATTTGTTTCATAGTTGTTTAAAGATTGTTTGATATTCTAAATAATAAAACTTGGTCTTTAAGTTATATAAGTATTAAGAATTATAGGTCAATAGTCATCCATGTTTGTCATACTTATAGTTAGATTAATCAGGTTGTTTAGATACATAGAGATTGTATTCTGCATAGATAGGTACTCTTCAACCACTTCAAAGAGTTGTAGAATATGGCATTTAAATAACTTAGGGTTCTGTTGATGTGAGACACGATTGCTCCTGGCAACACCAATCTATTCCTTAGAGAATGTTGAGCACCAAAGACACTCTACTTGGACTTTGTTTTCTTCTTGGCAAAACTGGCCTTGGGCAAGAACTGCCTATGCATTGACCACTGACAAAATGCACGATGTCTGGACAGGACAAGCAGGATACAAGAAAGAAAGACTGTCAAATCTTGTCAAGACATAGTAAGAGAGTTTTAAAAATTTTCCTGTCTCTGACAATGGTCTGTCAGTTACTCTAGGCCTTAGCCAAAGTTGGTTGCTCCAAAGTTGCAAATAAGACTTTGGGTGATTGCCCAGGTAGCCAGTTGTCTCTGTCATTTGTTGCACATTTTGGAAGCTGCTTGATTGCACTTTCTGCTTACTCAAGTAATAATATTTTCCTTCTCGGGTCTTCAATGGAGTTGAAGACTAGATAATTGTAGTTACTTTCCTCTCATAACTTGGCCAAGTTATTTATTATACAAGACTTAAACTCATTAGGATATGATAATTATTGAAACATTTTTCATGTTTCTTGCTTGATATTGTTTATGCTGGTTATAATTTTTATACCTGATATTTATTCTTATTGTATATAATTTTGTATTAGGCTTAAAACTCTCTTCTTTAAACAAAAGGGAGAGGTGCTGTAGGAATTCCTACAGCCAGTAGTAGCCTTTAAGTTACCTGCCCACTTGGGCGTGGCCTCTTATACTATATATGTTGATGTAAAGCATGGCTCTGACCTCTCTTTCGGCAGCATAATTCGGTTTCTGTTCCTCATTCGTGCAGAGTATTGTAATCTGTGAGTCTACCCCTAAATAAATAACCCTTTATTACACCCAATTCTAACCTAGTGTGAGATTTTACTTTTAGCCTCCTTCTTCATCCTCCTAAAGTTAAACTCTTTGGATAATAATCAAGAAAGATCTGATTGTTAAGATCTAAGAGGTATGGGAAAGTCAGGTGGTGGTGATGCATGTCTTTAATCCCAGCACTCAGGAGGCAGAGGAAGGCAGATATCCGTGAGTTTAAGGCCAGCCTGATCTACAGAACAAGTTCCAGGACAGTATCCAAAGCTACATAGAGAAACCTTGCCTCAAAAAATGAAAAGAAAGAAAAAAATGATGGAAAAATACATCCCTTACATATTTTGGTGCATTCAGCTTGCTACCCTTGAAAGAATAATTCTCAAGAAACACTTTATGAAAGAAAATATAAGATTTATAAACAAAAAGATTCATTACTAATAAATGCAGCAATGCTCAGAAGTTACAAAATATAAAACCTTATTCTCTTGGGACCTTCTCAAGTTTGCTCAAAGATAAACTATAGCCATCGAGAGATGATGGAATACACATGAGAGAGCCAACAGGTCTGGAGTAAAAACTGAAATTAGCTACAGCACTAAGGTTCAGTCAAGTATATGATTGTGTAGCCATAATAAAATGCAAAAAATATAGACCATAGAAGTATGGAAAAGGTAAGACTTTCTAAATATGAATCAAAGTCTAAGGAGTAGATGACATGCAATATACAGTTCACTCCCTTGGTAACTAAGAACAAAGCAATATAAAATGATAACTCACAAGGGAATTTTCAATAATTTATTTCACAATCCTAAAATTAGCTGACAGAAAAGGGAGGTGTAAAAGAAAAATATTAGCTTTATTATTGATCTTTGGAGAAGAATGGTAATTTTAAAGATTAGTTAAATTTCTCTCTAATTATGTACTAATTACTAGCATAAACGTAATGAAAATACAAACTTCTCTAACAAAAAGTAAACACAAAGTTCAGAAAAATGTTTTGACTTTTTAATCTATACATTGTGAAACAGTAGAAAACGACAATAATAACCCAATACTTGCATGATGTCTCAGAAATATTATGCAGATAAACTTACTTATTGAAAGGAAACACATTTGCAATTTAATTGCAAAGATCATTCCACTTTATTCTGTGGGAAAACAAAACCTTTATAAACCAGTGATCCAGTATCAGGAAACAAAAGAATAGGAAAGACAGGTAGGACAAAGAAGAGAAGGAAGTAGGGGAAGGAAACGGACATAAACCTCAAGTGACTGTGAACTCGGGTGAAAAGCATCCAACAAGAAAGAAGAAAACACTACAGTGCTGGATGGTGCAATCCACATTAAAGGGAACACGAAGATGACTATGTAACACATTTATAAAGTAAATGCAGATACTAAGAGAATCAGATTGCAATAATATATTAATAGAATTTTATCCAACCCTCTCAAAGTGTGAATCACAAGGGAAGTAAAGACAGACATAAATACAAATGAGGAGCAACAGGCTAACATAATAAAGCAGGTTGAATTGTTCTATATTAAACTTCAAAGTAATTTTTTTATTTCTTATTTTTTCGTTTTTCGAGACAGGATTTTTCTGTAGCTTTGGAGGCTGTCCTGGAACTAGCTCTTGTAGACCAGGCTGGCCTCAAATTCACAGAGATCCACCTGCCTCTGCCTCCTGAGTGCTGGGATTAAAGGTATAAGCCAACACCTGTCACAGTAAAAAAAATTTTTTTTTTTAAAAAAAAAAAAAGGATATACAGGAGATGTGTTTTCCTCCCTCCATATAAAAATCACCTTGATGCAGTAAGCTATGTGTCATAAGAAACACACAAGTAACTTTTCGGCTCTGGCCCACAAAGAGAAGCGGAGTATGGAGTTACAGAGACTGGCAAGAGTTTTGGTCGGGGAAGAGGCTTCTGAGCCAGATGGTAAGAGAACAATCTCCTTGGAAGAAGTGGAAGGTAGAAATCTCAGAGAAAGGTCAAAGTGGGGGTTAGATCCAGGAAACAAAGTAGTACACTGAGTTTTACTGGAGGGTTCTATAAAGAACGAATTTTTTAAAAAAAATAAAATTTATGCCCTGGCAGTGCTGAAGCATACACGGGCAGCCCATATATGGCGGTTCTGTTGAACTTGTTCATATTGAGTATAGGGGGCACAAAATTGGGACATTTCAGCAAAGCCAGTCTTCTGCATAGCTTGAAGAAGGCATATTAGCCTAATCAACAATGAGGATCTAAGGAAGACTCTAAGAAGGAATGGAAAATGACCACAGCTGTGCCTCTGTAAACGTTAGCTGAAGCTATGTGAGATTATCATAAAGCCCACTGTTTATTTTATGGACGCCTACCTTTAAACAAGCTCTGAGGGTAACCTCATCAGTCAATATTTTTCTCCCATTTGCACACACACTTTGATCCTTTCCTTGGAACTGACCTCTGTATTTGTCCCATAACCCACTGTTCAAAGGGCTTTCACAAATGAGTAAGTGCTACTTTGAAAACATGGGTCATGTCCAATAACCTTCATGCTAAAAACAGCCTAGACAGCACTGTAGGAGCCTGAGGTCTATATTTAAACTTGGGTCCCTTGATCAAAAGGATAGGCTCAGAGCTACACAGCATCTGAAACGGTAAGGATGATTGACATATTGAGTCCTGACCCCTCCTCCAAGGGATTTTAATTTCCACTTTATGATGATACAATTGACCATCAAATATGTTAGAAGTTAATGCTCTTAAAACCACAAGACTGGCAAGCATAACGCTTAGCAAAATTTGGACCCAGAAGAGGAAAACAGAAAAGAAAAATAACAAAACACATCTTGTTCTCTGGGCTGAAAGACTGTAGGCTTGAGTTTAAAGGAGTTTACCAAGGACAAAGCAGGAATCAGTTTGGAATCTTCTAAAAAAAATAAGTTTTAGACTACTGAAGGATAATATCATAATCCCAACCAGTGAAAACCACAAGGTCTCTATAGAAAGGTTTAAAAATCAGTAAATAAAGAAAAAAGAAAAAAAACCTTAAAAATAATGGAACTCACATTGCAAGGTTTTTTTAATCTACAGAATTGGGTATCACATGACAACAGATTCATAACTTCAAAGCTCTGGGAGCAAAATTATTTTGGACATGGAATTGTATACTTAGCCAAATGAAATGAAAGGTATCGTCACGCAAAGGCACCCTTTATAAAGAAACAGCTCCTCACTAATGAATACCCATTCTGTTTCAGGCACTGTTTCGGGTAGTCATCATTTCAGAGGATAACTTCTCAAGTCAGTTTATCTGTCATAGCAATAATAAATTAGTTTATTGGTATACTATATTCCCCAACGTGTTTTGTTATGTCTCCATGGTTATTGTCTTTAATATAAAAGTTGGCATAAAGTATTGTATTGCTGCATAAGCTAAGTCTCTTACTATGAACTAATAAGTTGTACCATCACCAGTGAAAGGGGAAGGGGAAATGGGAGTCTGTTAGTATCTTTTAATTTGTTTAAACAAAATATTCAACAGGGGAAAAAAAATCTCTGGCTATTTTTATTTGAAAGACCAGAAAGTGGTGCTTAGGTTTACTTCCCAAAAGAAATGTTTATTCTAGATATCAGGACCAATTAGAGAAAGAAACAGAACAGATATAAAATGTTTCTCACAGAAGTAAAACCTAGCCCCTCCCATGAGTTTGGTGGATAAAGAATCTCTGATAGCAGAAGAGAACCTTGCACTCTTCTGGATTCCCTGTTCATTCTTTCCTACAACACAGGCATGGTGGTTCTATTAGTTGTTTTCTTCCAAAGCTATGAATAACACCTGATTTAAAAAAACAACTTAAAGAAGGAGGGTGTCATTTGCCTCTTCGGGGTAGAGAGAAACAGCACTGGGGTGACACAGTCAACGGCAACAGCAGCACGAAGCTCCTCAACACATTTCAGGGTGCCAGGGATCAGAGAGTCCTAGAATCGGGGTTTGGTTAAAACCATTAAGGACTGAACTTAGTAACCTGCAGCAGTGATTGGCAGCTAAACTCCTCTCAAAGATTCCACTACCTCCTCAGACAGTGCCACCAGCTAGGGATCAAGTATTCAAACTCATGAGCCTATGAGTGACATTTCTCAAATCTTAGTACTGGACCTGAAAATTAAACCAAATGCAAGTGTTGATTCCTTTTCAACATAACTAGTTAAAAGATGAGTCTGCTTCTAAAACTATAAGTCATGGGTTTTACACCTACAGGCACATCTCTAAAATAATTATGTCATGTGGAAAAATGCTTTTTTAATTTCTCAAATGATTCATTTAGTGGTCTTTACTAAGATAAGGCAATTAAAATCAATGCCCAGCCAAGGGTGGGCAGAAAATGCAGAAATGTTGCCAGAGTACCTAGTCTTCTCAGCAGCATCCTTATGCTCTCTCATTAGATGCTCCTAGGCAGACTGTAATGAACTCCTGAATTAAACAAGGGCCAAGGAATGGCTCTCCTCAAATCAGCAGACCATCTGGTCTACTAGGCTGCTTCTGCCAGTGGACATAGAGGAAGCATTGCAGAAGCAAATGTGGACATTATTATAGAGCTCTATGAAGGTATAGAGGGAAAAAAAAGTGATCTTGACAGTAATTGTAGGAGATTCTGCAAGGTTTAGACTTCCAGTTCAAATATTGAGGAGATATGATTTTGTAATAATGATGCTGACCTGAAATATGCCGGAAGATCTAGATGGCAGTAAATGAGTGAAATTCTTCCAAAGTGATTGTCTCAGATATTATTCAAGTTTCATCAAGCAAAGCTTCACACAATTGTTTCAAATGCACCTATCTTTTTATTTTTTATTTTTTGGACATCCTTTTCTATTTGACAGATCAATAACAAAGTAAAGGCTACTATTGTATGTTATAAATGAGTCAAAATTGCAAACTATTTTTAGTAAAAAGATTCTGAAATCAATGCAATAATTTTTGAATGCTCAGCTTGCTGCAAGATATTTTTTAAAAAACAGTATATTCTGTTTAAATATTCCTTATGAAGTAAAATCATAAAAGGACTTCATTTGGATAACATTTAGGTGGTAGTAGTCATGACTCTCAGTCCAGCACATGACACATGAAGACTGATGGAGAAGATTCACAGTTTCTGTATGTTCAATGTACTCATCACAGTACACAGAGCCTTCCCATCACTCAGGAATGCAATCACAAAGCTCAAATGGATGATTAGTATTCAACTGCCATTCACCGAGGTATATGGTTATTAAATTTTACTAACCAGAAATTGCCCTGCTGTGAGGTTCAAACCTCAACTACACTAATGCTCTGAAGAAATCCTGTTCTAGAGAAAGTGAGCACACTGAAGATCCACAGAAAGATTTCACAGGGTCTATATTCTTAATCTAACAAAGTTTTTATCTTAATCAGTTTGCATTGTAACCATATACTTGACAACGAAAATGTTTCTCTCAGGGTTTTGAAGGCACTGCCACTTCCAGGTCCACAGGAGTCGCCATCTTTTTCCTGAGTCTTCACTCAGCTCCCTAGGACTCTAATTCCATGTGTGAGGATTCTACCCTCCCTCCCACCTTCTGACCTACTGATCCCCTACATCCCCACCTCCTGTCTCCGTCACGTTCCAAATACAGAATTCAACACAGGAAGTTGGGAGAGATCACATGTTCAACCCTTCATGTTCTTCTGCAGAGGCATGCTAATGTTTCTTATTGCAAACCCTGAGCTCTGCAAAGTCCCTAGAAGGACTTCAGATTCTCAACACCTTCTCTCCCAGTAGATCCCTTATCTCTTTCCCAGAATTAGCTCACCACAACTATGTGTGTTTTCTCTAAAGCAGATACTCTTCAGGCACTAAGATCAATCACCAATTCAGTAAGCAAAATAAAAGTTGTTTACCGATTTCTAAGGCTCAATTACCTATTCCAGAGTTGCTGGGTAGTAACACTGTCACCAGAACCAAAGCCCATTCCCAGCGATTAGCTTGAATGGACCTGTCTTTATCCAAATATGTATCTTCTGATAAACAATAAACAAATTAATAAACCACTGACTTTAAGCCCCACTAAAATAAAGCAAATCCAACAGTTTGGAGAGAAGAGAAGCAACCAGATGATTGTTCATTACATCAAAAAATTCTAAAAATGGCATTCAGTCACCTCTTGAGAGAGCATATAACAAGCTGTCAACACTGGGTAAGACCAGTCTTTTCCAATCTACTGTGACGTCTCTTGTGTGGCTATGCTCACAGTCGGTTCTACAGACAAGATCCAATTACATTTTTGGCATAAACACAAAACAGCATCGCCATTACTTTGATTTAGTGTTCTAAGTATACAACTTTACCAGTCTCATTTTCTAATCCATACTTGCAAACTTTCTCTTGATTTATTTCAAAACTAGCTACACTGCCTGTGGAGTAGCACTCACTACATGGCTGTAATCCTATATCAACTGCATAGTCTCTTAACACAGCAAGATTCCTAGGCCTAATGAATGTGTATCGACACTGAGAAATTGCTTTCAGAGCTAATAAAAAGCTCATTGAAGAGAGGAATGCATAGGAACAGCTTTATATTCAATTGAGACTTCCTACCAACTCAGCAGTGAGATACCCCGGCAATTAAAAATTCCTTTCTACCAAATTTCTAAGAAAGATTTGGATGGAGGACACACGCAAAAGACAACTACACGTGCATTTTTACCTCCTGTGCCATCATAACACTTGGGATTCCAAGTCCTGTTCTAACATGCCGCTGAATTATCCACTAGGTGAGAAAGCCTTCCAAAGCTTCAAGGCCCCAGGGAAAAATTTCTATTCCCCTATGAATCCTCCAACCGAGAACATCTCATTCAGAGCCTCGGGCCCAGGGTGCCACAGCCGTCTTTACTTTAAAAATAAAAAAAGTTGTGCCATGGGCCAGAGAGATGGCTCAGTAGTCAAGAGCACTGGCTGTTCTTCCTCAGCACCTGAGTTTGATTCCCAGCACTCAGAGGGCAGCTCACAACCATTTCTAACTCCACATCCGAAAGGTCTAGCACCCTCTTTTGGCCTCCAAGAGCACCAAACATGCACATAGTACCGAGACATATATACAGATAAAGCACCCATACACATCAAATAAAATAAAATAAACCAAAAAGAAAAAGAAACAGCATGCTGGGCCAGGTATGGTTGTGCACTTCTTTAATCCCAGCCCTTGGCACTTGGGGAACAGAGGCAGGCAGATCTTTGTGAGTTCAAAGCCAACCAAGGCTAAATAGAGAGATCCTAGGAGGTTGAGCGTGTTAGACCAGGAATAGCTGGGAGCCACAGCAAAGCCCTCTCTCACAATCAAACAGAAGAAGCCAAATGTCCCACCAGGTTCAACAAGAACTCCAGCTTTTTTGTAATCCTCAGAGAACAGGCAGAGAAAGCCAGTCTCTGCTAAGCCCCAGGACTGCTGATCTGCAAAGGGCCAGGAAGCTAAATTGTCAATCCTTGGGAATCTCTGTACAAATTTTCTGAGCCCACTGCCTTCTCTAACATATTATCCACTTTCTGGGAGTCCTAGCAGGTATGTTTGTAATTCTTTCTGATAAACTCTAACTCTGTTTCATACCAGGTCATTTTGAAATTCTCTTGTGCAGTGAAGTAAAAGATCTGACTCTCCTGGAGTGGAGATCTCTCAAAAGAACTCTGTGCTCTGGAGGTCAATCTGGCCTATGACTCTGGCCTACTCCTATTGCCTCTATTAAAGGATACTGGCCCCCAAACTGAGCAAACTGGTCATTGCTTTATGGGTAAAATAAAATGGGTAGTCATGTTTCTGATATCTTCACCCAAGAAGTGAAAGACCACAGTAACTGACCGAAACCAATAAATGGAACAGAGGTAACTTCAACGACACCAGAGCTAATCCTGAGGGAGTTGGCAGAAATAATATAAGAGATTATATAAATAGAAGACAATACTTAGAAATAAGAAAATTGTTTTCTTAGATATTGAAGCCATAATTGCTGAAAACAAAAACTTTATCTCAAAGTGAAAACGTAAACCAATACCTACAAAACAGAAAAAAAAGAGATTAAGGTAAAAAGTAGTTATATTAAGTCAAGAGGCCCAATATCTTATCTATGCAATTTCAAAAATGAGAAAGAAAGAAACAAAACAGAGGGTAGAAATATGCTGCAGAGAAACACAAGAAAAACAGAAAAACAAACTCCGGGTTAAAAAGGTCATAGCGTTCCCAACACAATGAATTCCTGAACAAGTCTCACACTGAGCCACCAAATATCACTGATAAATAGATGACCCTAAGAGGAAAATCCAGGTCCCAAGGAGACATCTCAGAACAACCTTTTAATAAAAAAGGAATAAATAAAAGAAGAAAATACCTCCAATGGGGTGAAAATAATTATAATACTAAACTCAAGCAAAACTACCGCTGACTTCACAACTGATAGACATGCAAAAAAATATAAAATAAATTACTTTTCATCTCCTCTCAGCAAGATACCCCAGCACCAAAAAAGAAAAGGGAAGAAATCCTGAGACTCAAAATGAGAAATCTAAGACATGAAAGAGGAAAGGGGGATTTTAAGGGGAACCACAAAGCTAGCAGACTGCACTGAGCAGTGCTGGAGAGGGGAGAGCAGCAAAATAGAACAGGGCATTCGGAAAGAGATTCTGGGATGGAGAAGGGGCCGACAGATGCCTGCACTGTGCCCTTTGGAAGGTTGTGTCAAATTTAATCAGTTTCCTTGGGAGGATTGGTGATCAGCTGAGAGGAAAAGAAACAGATATAACAACCACACAACTTTTAACCTTAGGAAAACAGAAAGGTTTCCTAGTAAAAGCAGTACGATCACAATGTTCTCTGCAGGAGTGAATGATAGGTGCACGCTTATATTAATGGAGTTACAGAAAGAAAAATGACGTGCACATACCAGTGAAGCTGCCCAAGAACTCAAAGCCCTTGGCCGCCATAATGGGAATCTCATGTCATGGTTCTGAAGACAGACCTGGGAAGGAGTGTCTCTCTATTTATTCTTCTTAATGTAGCTACACTAAATAAATCTTTCTCTACTTTTTCACTACGATGCATCTCTTTCCTTGGCTGATTGAAGACAGAGGTCAGGCATAGCTGGTTGTAGATTCCAGGACCCAGGTTCAACCTCTAACAAATGCAGGAACTTTGTAATACACAATCAAACATCAGATATATATTATATAGATAATGACTGAAATACTCCCAGTCAGGTGTGATGTGAATCCCTATAATCCCATTTGGGAAACTGCAAAAAACAGAGAGAGAATTTAAAGCCACACTAGGATATATTTGGAGACGGAGGAGGAGGAAGAAGAGGAAGAGGAGGAAGAGGAGGAAATTTTTAAATAACAGGAAAGGGTGCTAAGTCATTTGGTGGCATTTTCCTATCAAGCAAGAAGACTAAAAAGAGCCACCTTTTTTTTTATAGACTTTATTTCTGGGCTTTGGGATCATGGGCTATTTGGATATAAAAAGATTGCATGTGTACACAGGACTATATTATATTTAATTTTCATGGTACAGCAGGAGATAAGTGATAAAAAGATTGCATGTGTACACAGGACTATGTGTTGTAGAAGAATGTCCCTTTGTTTCACCCTAGCACCCGGTTAGCTTACACCCGAAATAACCACACAGAAATTGTATTAATTAAATTACTGTGTGGCCCATTAGCTCTAGCCTCTCTTATTGGCTAACTCTCACATCTTGATTTACCCATTTCTATTAAATCTGTGTATCACCATGTGACTGTGGCTTACCGTCTGTCTCAGAAAGGAGATTCATGGTGTCTGCCTGTCTGTCTTTCTTCCCAGCATTCAGTTCTGCCTACTCCACCTACCTAATTTCTGCCCTATCAAAAGACCAAGGCAGTTTCTTTATTCAACCAATGAAAGCAACACATAGACAGAAGGACCTCATACACCAAGTATATTATATTTAATAATTTTCATAGTACAGCAGGAGATAAGTGATAAAAAGATTGTATGTGTACACAGGACTATATTATATTTAATTTTCATGGTACAGCAGGAGATAAGCGGAGTAAGTGCCATCTGCATACCATTGGTGTGGAAGCACAGAATGTGTCTGCTCGCTTTCGACATGAAGTCCAACTAAACATCAGGGCTAACTTGAAAAGCTAACTTGCTTGCCTTTTGTTAGATGCATCTTTCCACTGTGTTTTTCTTTGTAAGGCATCAGAGTTGAGTGGGATTATTTACCCAAGAACACTAAATAATGCATGTTAAGTACCTCAAGAGACCAGACGCCTTCGAGTTCATATATATTCTGACTACCTCCAGGAACACTAATTGAACTAACCATCATCAAGGATGGGAAGAAGCAATCAATTTCCTCATAAGGGATTGTATAGCTTTGTTTTTTTTTCCTCTGAATATAGTATACATGTTTTAACTTAACCACTAAAAATTTTCCTTGAAACTTCTATGGCAAAGGGAAATTTACAAAAATTAAAATGAGGGATGCATGGTCCTACTTCATATTAAACACCAGAATTAGTCCATGCCAGGCCTCAGGTAATGGGTCTTCATGAAAATAATTTTATTCCTCAGCCACCACATTTGAGTATCGGGCACTTTAATAGGTCTGTGTCAGTTCCATTTACCATAGCTCTGCTCAGTGTCTGCACACAGCAGTAAGAACACATCCATTAGATACACCAGTGAAGTAAGAGAGAGATGAACAGATCCTCCAGGACCTAAGAAGGAGTTTATAATAAATCAGTGTTTGCAGTGTCAGACAGATATTACAGATTTTTAGTTTGAAAAGTCACTCTTATTCCATAGACACTTTCGTGCTATATATGACTGAGATACAAGCTCACTACTTTGATGATCTGCTTATTCAGAGGAGCAGTAATATAGATTTTAAGGGCACAGATATTATAGATACTCTGAAAAACAAATTTAATAGACACCACAGAGAATGTGGTCCATTTTCCTTGAAGCTATCAGGACACACTCTTCAGGGAGGCTAATTATTCATTCTTGGATGGCAAACTATGTCTGAAGGGGCAAGACAGTTATGCATAAAATAAGATAGCATGCAAGGGTAGGCTATTATAGATCATATCACAGAGGCCTGGCAAGCAACAAAAACCATGGCTTCCACTGGATGGGTCATAAGAAGTAATCTAAGTGTCCTGGTTGGTGTTTTTTTGTTTTGTTTTGTTTTGTTTTGTTTTGTTTTGTTTTTAACTTAACACAACCTTAGCAAGGGACAGTGAACCTCAAATGAGAAAATGCCTGTATCAGGTTGCTTGTAGTGGGGCCCAGACTACTGTGAGTAGAGCCATCTATGGACTGGTGGTCTTGGGGTTAGGAAAGCAAACTGAGCAATTCAAGAGTCAATAAACACCATTCCTCTATGGCTTCTGCCTTAACTCCTGCCTCCAAGTTCCTGCCTTGAGTTCTCCCCATGATGAACTGTTGCTATCCCTGGAAGTGTAAGATGAAATAAACCCTTTCCCCCAACAAGTTGCTTTTTGTCATGATCTTTATCACAGCAAAAGAACCCTAAGACACCAAGAATTCCCAGACAATGGTACCCTAAGAATTAAGAATCCAGAGAGAATATGGAGCTGTATCTTAGGAAGGAAGAGATAAGCAGGATCTAAGATCACTTGAGCAGTGATTAGCATTAGAAACTATAGCAACGTTGTAGAAAAATTGTCTTATTGGAATGTGTCTGGTGGGGCGGGGCAGGGAATAACCATGGGTTGTATACTCTACATCTCTATCTAGATATGAACCTGCGATTTTCAATGTCCTGTATTTCGCTCTATGTAAAAAATACACATTAGCTTTTCTCAGAGGTAAGAGATTCTGCCATGTCTCAAAGAACATAAGCTTTGCCTTGGATGTGAAACAAACATATGCCAAGGTACCCCAGAGTAATTTCATCTTTTTAAATTCTTAGCTCCTAACTAATTTGTGCTGTAATAAAAATGTGAGCAATCCCCAAACTCAAATGACATATAAAGAAAGTAATGAATACCCCTTGTGTCATTGAGATGCAAATTTTCTTTCAAATGAGACCAGGGGAAATAAAACTAAAATCCTTGACACATATTTTCTTGCATATTCTAAATGTCTCTTAAAATTAGTATGAAGGATTCTCTCATAGCTGCACTTCCCTTCTAGGTGACTTGAGGAATTATTTGAAGTATATTTAGTCTAAGAAGATAAAAATAGCAAATACCTTAGAATGGCTAAAGTGAAATCCCTGATAACTGCAAAGGAAGATAACACTTTGTGGAATGATTTATTCTTTATTTGGGACTCCTTAGAATCTTATTTTTACACTTTAATCAGGCTCAAGGCAACATAAAACTCAAAACTTACCTTGAACTTTTCCAACAATCATTATCTTATCCTTGGCAAAAACCTGGAACTATCACAGTGCACATTACTTTGCTTGAGAAAAGAACTGTGGTTATTTCAAAGAAACTGTCAGAAGAAAAGGATCCCTATATGGAGTCCTTAGTCTTCTGAATCACATGTAAACGCTTCCTTGACACCTGATTCTGATGAGTGCTTAATGTCCGGTTTTCCCTTCACATTAACGAGCTGACAACCGACCTGTAGCAATTCACAGTTCAGGGTCTGAGGATGTCCTAACAAGAGAACTAAGCAGCATCCTCAAACCAAGGCAAGTGGAAAGGGAAGTAAAGGGGAACACCAAATACAAAATTTAACTTTAGACCCTTGCATGCTCTTGCTGCATACAGCACCCAGGCTAGAAACATGTCAGCCTGCATGTGCTTGCGAGATGTCAAGCTAATGCCCATCTGGTGCACTCATCCTTTTGTGTCATAGATATACAGTTGCACAAGAAGCCATAGCCCCAATCTTTGCTCACTTTACTCGGCATTGCTATGTGTTAGTGATTTTAATTATGAACTAATTGTAGTCCCTCTTAAAAGTTTCTAATCTAAGCCGGGCGGTGGTGGTGCACGCCTTTAATCCCAGCACTCGGGAGGCAGAGGGAGGCGGATATCTGTGAGTTCGAGGCCAGCCTGGTCTACAAGAGCTAGTTCCAGGACAGGAACCAAAAGCTACGGAGAAACCCTGTCTCGAAAAAAAAAAAAAAAGTTTCTAATCTATTAGAGATACCTAGCATTTGTTTAAGCAGCGGGCTGGAGGGACAGGCCAGTGGAAGGATGTTTGTTTAGCGTGAGGAAGAGCCTATGTTCCATCCTCAATAGTATACACACACACACACACACACACACACAATTTGTTTTTTGCCTTTGTCCTTAAATTATTTACCTTAATTTGTTGTAAGTGAAAATATATAGTGATACCCTTCACATTCCCTAAATCTAAAAGTAAATTGAGGGAATCTAGTTGACTATATCAACTAACAATTCCCAGGGCCTCAAAGAAACTGGATTGAGTGAGGAGGAAGCAAAAAGGTGAGAAAAGGAGCGGAAGGAAGAGATGAAGGGAAGATGGGAAGAAAGAAAAAGGGAAAAGGAGAGGATGGGGAGAGGAGAAATGTGAGATGCGAGAGGAAAAGGGGTAGGAGGAAAAAAGAATAAAAGAAAAACAAAGAGAAACAGTTTTCCCTCTAAAAGACACAACACAGAGACAAGATAGGCTTCATTCGATTTCTCTTAGGAGGAAGATGACAGAAAGAGAAGAAAGAAACGAACACAAGGAAAAGAGTCCTTATAAGACTGAAAACGAAGAGGGAAGGAGATGTGCCAGGGGCTTACTTGAAGCAATGAAATTAATCCGAGTAAGACCTGAACCATGATGCTGTGTGTTCCTTCATCATGAAGTAGAGCACACCTCTCCACACAGAGCACCAAGAACTTTCCTTCCTGCTGCTTGACCACGCGTTTGGATACTGAAGTGCACTTCAGAAAGCCGCCCCGACCTCGAGAACTGAGAAAGACAGAGATCGTTTCTAGTGTTGTATTTTAAGTATAATACTTGTGAAATTCAATTCTGAATGCTTCCATGGGAAAGCGCATGCGAAGTTTCCAAAGGGATGTCTAGAATGCAAACATCTGCAGTTGCCTATACATGAGCACACACACCATGGGCATGTGTTATTTGTGTGTTTGCTCTTGATTAGCTTTCTGTAGCTGAATGTCAAATAAAGCAAACACTGGAAGGTATCTTTGCACAATAGCTTACAAGAAAAATAAAACGACTGGGCTAGCTACGCCTATGATGGATTCTGCTCGGTGACTGTCTGAGACTGGCGAAGTTCTTCCCAAAGTGGCAGTTACTCTGCAGATGTCCCATATTTCTGTAGCTTCGCTCTCCAGCTACAACAGGCAAAGCTAATGATCCTCTGGACTCTCCAGCATGGAGTGTGTGGTGCAGCCAGGGCTCAGAAAAGGCAACTCAGGATTCCTGAGAGTGTTCCAATGAGCAGAAAGGAAGCTGACAGCCCCTCAAAGCTTCAGACTCACACTGGTACATCCGGTTTACACTGCTAGGTAATTAGAGCCCTCCAAGATTCCAGAGGAGATTAAGGCTCCTCCCCTCACCTGGAGGCTTAAGAGAGGGTCCCTAATCATCCTTACTCTACAATAGCCTGCATCTGGGTGTTGACACGGGCACTAACATTTGTTCCACTGTCCAAGGTTTCACAGGGGCTGCAGAGACTATAAACGAATATGGAGCACCCCTTCCTCATCCAACATACAGGGAACCGAAAGATTCACAGTTTGAAAAGAGAATGATTTAAAAAGGTATTCATTTTCTAATCTATTTAGCTCAAGACCTTTCGGTTCATTATAATTAACAGAGAATTTATGTTTTAAAATCATCTATGGAATGATGTTACAGAAAGAAGACTGCTAAGTTATACATAAAATGTTTGCGTAGACAGTAAGTTTAGAAGAAAGGATAATGCTGACATGATACAGCCTGATGATACATGTCAGTTCTCAGGCAAAAAACACTACACAACACTTATTCAAATAAACTACACATCTGTAGGAGAAATTTGCCAATTATAGTTTCATACTCAACTAGGCCATTAGCATATCAAAATTTAAACTCTCACAATTAAAACACATACACACACAGAGCCTAAAAGAGGCACTATCTGGGGCCAGTGTTCATAATACAATGTGACACCATGACGCGAATCAGAATTACCCAAATATAACATTTTAAATACTTTTCTTCAAGTAATTGCCTTACAAGAACTTCACATAATCCTTTATTCAACAGACCATTTTTTTAACAAATTATATTGCTCTAATAATCCCAACAAAATGAACTAATAATGTGATCTAGGAAAGTTTACTCTGAAGAATAAAATAATCAAATCAAATCAGGCAGTAGCCTCCCTCTGTCATTTTTAAAGCATGTCACCTCTGCTGTGTGTGTCTGGAACTGCCTAGGCCAAAGCATAATCACACAGCGCCCCCCTGTGAGCTCAGCAGCCGCTCAGCAGGCATGGAGCAGAGACAACTCCCATCTGCCACACAAGTTCCTTATTCAACGGTAAATACGCTTTCATTTTAAAGGTGACCTCCCTTAATATCCAAGCAAAAGCTAATCAGTTTAAGACAAAGTAAAGAGATTTCGACAAGAACTGTCCATAGAAAACTTACAGCTGCACAAATCTGTCACAAGCATATGGTGAGAAAGAACCACTTCCTCCCATGAGGGTGGCAGACTGCCCAACGCTTCCTGGAAGGGGAAGAGCTGTTCTAAGCCTTCAGTGTAGCTGCAAGATCCCTTCAAAAGTTGCCTACAGACAAGCTGCATCAGAAAGAGAGGATTCTTCTGGCAGGTACCTGTTCAGAATCCTACTACCGCAGTCTAGAGACACAGAGGACCCTGTACTTAATGATCTAGACAAGAGATTGCTACTGCCACCATGAAGTATCACATATAAACAACCTGTGGCAGACGAGTTGTATCGATAAGTAAAAGACTATCACCTTCTTCGCTAAATAAGATTCGATTCACAGTCTAAGTGCCTGAATGACTTCCTAATTTTACAAACAGTATTTTACTCTGTCATATTTATAGAGCGACATTTATTCCAATGACGATGTGCGTGGCTTGTACTGTAGATTAACAAGACAGGCCCACTACCAGATTGTCATCTTCTCTGCAGAAGCCCTGGGATCCTCTCCATTCCACCTGTTTTGTCCCTAGGGCACTCGGTAGGACTCTTTTCCTGACATAAATTTTAATTAAATCTAAGACAATGATCTCTAAATAAAAATTAAACTCCAGAACACAGGCACAAACACAGTAAAAATACATCCTGATCTTACAATGATCCAGTATCTCTTCTGGTCTCTGAAAATTCATTCAAAATCCTACGCAGTGCAAAACAATGACAAAGGTTTCTGACATTTCTTGAAACAGCAAAAAAAAAAAAAAAGAATTTTTTACATTTCTTAAAGACAATATACCTACTCCATGGGAAAAATAACAGGAAGAGAGGGTAGGAGCTTGCCAGCGTGCATAGAAACCAGCAGTTTGATTCCTGGAGCCCACAAAAAAAAAAAAAAAAAAAAAAAAAAGCGAGACATTTGCTTGTAATCCTGGCAATGGGGCCCTGGGTGGAGATAGATCTCTGGGGTTCACAGGCCAGCAGGACTACCTGATTGAATCAGAGATTCCTGTCTTAAGAAACACGGTTGGCTTCCACGGCTGATCAGAAGACAGCATCTGAGACTGTCTTCTGGCCAAGCCACACATACATGCACACACACATATGAATAGACTATATATATTCTTCTATCACAGATCCTGGAACAAATCAAACTCACAGTTGAGCTTTATGAACTTCCTGATCATTGAACAAGTATTTGCAGAGAGTGTCCAGGTACAAGGTTAGAACCCAGGAATATATTGATGTCAAAGGCAGCCATGACTCCTGTAGCCTGGGAAAGCTTCCCAGGTCATGCAACACTGCTAAGTAAATAGACTGATAGAGCCATGTGGCTGACCAGGTGGATGGTGTCCAATCAGGGCAGCTCATAATCATCTATCAGGGAAAGAGAAAGTTCCCTGAGCTGACCTTCACAGAGATGTTCTTCACACTAGCTATTTAGAGATTAAAGATAAAGGGACAGAGAAAGATTAAGTATCAGCGTCATGTTGAAGCCTTGACCCTTGTCCCATGTGTCAAGGTGTAGCTGAATTTCATTACCTTTATCAGAGAAGTTGGGCAGTAGGACACTAAAGAGGTTCAGTGTGGTCACAGCACACAATACAAATAAGAACAGGTTAGAAATAGAATTAGACAGTGGGCACCCCAAGGACCCCACTGAAATCAGTACTTGAACAGTGATGAAGGATCCATGAAAAAAAAATAAGAAATGAATATTATAATTGGACTTGCTTTCAAAACTATTATTTCTGTAAAGAAAGGTGGTCATGATAAGCAAAAGTTTCCAAAGCTTTGGGAAGAGCGGGAAGGAACTAATATATGGTATATGGAAGGGTATTCTTCTGAAAGGGAAAGGATGATGTCACCGACCTTGAACAGTGCTTCCCTCAAATTAAAAAGAAGGGGGCAAAGAAGACAGAGAACTAAGAAATGAGCAGTAAGGAGTAGAATGACAATCTCTTCCTTCTTCAAAAGGGAAACTAATTACATCTCTACAAACTGGGAATTACATTTAAACAAAATCAGGCTGGCTGTAAGAAACAGGCTCAAAGGGTTACAGGTGTAGGAGTCCATTTTTATAAAACGTCCAGAATTTGTAAAGTCATAGGTACAAAGCACAGACTAATGCCTGTCAGCGACTGAGAGGGAGGAAGAGATAAACTGACAGTTTCATGGGGATAGTGTTTCTTTCCAGTGATGTAAAGGTCTGGAAATTACATGAATACAGTGGTGGCATTGTGAATGTATTAAATGCCAATAAGTCGATCATTGTAAAACAGCTATTGTGTTGCATGAACTTGACCTCAGCAGCAACATCAAGAATAAAATTTAAGCACATTGTATTTCTAAAAATAGAAGATCAAAAGAGAATAAGTAGTGAGAAGAGTCTCCAGATGTTTATGAGAAAGATGATGTGGCCTGAGCCACTGCAGCAGAAGACAGGTTACAAACAAGTGGATGACCCAATACTTGTCTTCTCAAGGGGACTTAGTAACTAATTAGATGGGGAACAAGAGCCAGGAACAGAGAAGCTGAGGATAAGATGAGCTCTGTGATTGACCAATATGAGTTGAAAATCTTCAATTTCCAGTGAAGGACAATAGAGAGGAAGTAGCAAGCCCCAACAGAAAACACATGATTCCGTTTGGAACAAGCTGAGCTTGAGCAGTTTCTACACTGCACCAATCAACACATGGAGCAAACGGCCCACGATGAAGTTCTAGCTCCAACTCACAATACTGCAGTGCCAACTGTGGAAGCTGATGAGACCACACTGGCCATACGATGAAAACAAATTTAAAGATAAAACCCTAAAGTATACAGACATCAAAATCCTACAACAAGTTCTGCAAGCAGCTGAAACCAAGAAGGCGTCTCAAAAAGGAAAGGTGCAGCAAACTCTAGAGCCATCAAAATAAAGGCAGAAAAGCCAGTCTCGGGGGATCAGCTGGTCTTCAGCCACCCTGCTGAGAACGAAGGCCTGTCATCATAAAGAAAAAGTACTCTTCAAATGCTGCAAAACCCAGTAGCATCAAGACTAACAACACAGATGCTAATAAAACAACAACAACAACAACAACAAATCTAGAGGAAGAACTTTGGCCAGCAAAGAAATGAGAAGAAAGAGATGAGGCTGCAAACAGGCTCTTCTCAAATGGGAAACATTAGAAACTTGCAAATGTCTCCACTATACCCACCCAACTTAGAAGAATATTAGTTGCGTAACCCTTAGCATCTCAGGGAAAGCATTATTACTGAGCTACTTAATTTGTGCTGGAAAATCCATGTTACCCGTCCTTTTTCTCAACCACGTTCTGAAAGAAAAATCTCTTCTTCATATTTTCAATTGAAATAGTTTACTAATTCAGGCTGGGTGTGGCAAGTTCATGCCTTTAATTCCAGAACTTAGGAGGAAGGGACAGGCATATCTCTGTGAGTTCAGGCCAGTCAGTGCTATAGAATGAGTCCTTGTCTCCAAAATTCATCACCTTGATCATCATCTTCATTGTCATTAAAAAGGCTCTCCATGTTTGTCATGCAACTTTTGTTCATATGATTGTTCTCCCATGAGTGTCTCACATACCTCGTGTACACATGGTCATTAGGAGCCCCACTGTCTAGAGGATGTTCACTCAAAAATATGCCTCATCCTGGAAATCTTCTCAACTTGAGAGAACATAAGACCCATAAACAGCTGTCAGCTCTGTAAGCCTTTCTTTCTTTTAGTTTTCTTTAAGCCGTATCTTTCAGAGCTGAGGAGACCGTTCAGTTAGCAAAGTGACTGACAAGAAAGAGTCAGAACCTGAGCTTGACTCCCCAGAGCCCACATCAAAAACCTATAGATAGCCAGCAGCAGCACACACCTCAAATCCAAACATTGGAGACAGGAGAATCACTGGGGCATGGTCACCATCTAGCCTTATTCCATCAGAGAGTTCTAAGTTCAGTAAGAGATCCTATCTCAAACACAATAAGATAGGAAGGATTGAGGGAGACACCCAGAATTGGCCTCTGACCCTCACACACAGATGCATACACAGAGTCAAACAACCCAAAATCTCCAAATAAGTCTCCAGGATAACTGCACTTGACTAAGTTCATGTTGAAGGAACTTTCTGCCTCCTCTTCATCTTTCTCAATTAAATTGTCATAATGTATTATGCACTCCATACTTGATGTTGACCCAAATATCTTCCACCATGAAGCCATTTTTCTCTGAATATCTTTTATTATGGTATTTTCTCCCATATCTTTCCCAAGGTGCAGATGTGGTTTTGTAAAGGAGCCCTTATGCTTGGGAACAAAGGCAGGTTCAGTCTAAATGAGGTCATCAAGTCCCCAGTGCCCTAAGAGTCCAAGCCAATGGCCAACAGAGGGTTCCAGCTGATCTTAATTTCCTTGGCATAGCACAGGACTGTAATATAATGCAAAATGGCTCTAAAGAGAAACCAGACACTGGCCAGAGTCTTGCCAAAACACAGTTAAATAACACCAAAATGGCCCTTTCATCTGAATACAGAGCCTCTCATGACCGTGTCTCCCTTCCTAAGAATGAAAGTAATCTTCCACTGTGAATGGGGGTTGACTAAAAAGCATACCAGACTCAGTCCCAGAAAGTCAGTGTGCTTTCTAATTGGCACACGTGTCCTGGGAAGGGTGTAAATGCTGACAAGGAGACCAAGAGACAAAGACCAGGACTTACCCTGAGCATGGGGGATCCAAATTTAGAATGTGCTCATAGAGCTAACACAATACTCTAATGTTTATCCTGCCCAAGATTTCATCCTGCCTCTTTCAACAGCAGAACCCTCTCTGACAAAGAAGTAGACTTAACATTTCCAAATTTCTTTTATAAATTATCATTTATATTAAATTTTCAGTATGATCTCAGATAGACTCTCACCCACTCCAAGGAATCGAAAACTCTCAGTTTTCTCCCCCACTCGTTCATGCGTTCATTTTTCTATTTATTAAGCAAAAATTTGAGAGCCTACTAAGTGCCAGGCATTTTTTTTTAACTTCCTAGAAACTGGGTGTAGAAAACTTAAGGCAAAAGGTATGCTCTTGTAAAAGAACAGAATTTTTAGCTTCCATAAAGGGTAGTTCACAACCACTTGTAATTCCAATTCCAGGGAATCCAGTATCCTCTCCTGTATACCATAGGCACCTGCCCTCCATACACACATGCAGACATAATTGAAAGTAAAATAAATTTTAAAATATTAATACAAGAGCATGGATGCCTTTATAGAACTTCCTATGAGTTAAAGCAATGTGTAAACACACATGTGTGAACAGGCCTACTGGGTGATAGCAAGTACTCAGGAAAGCTTAAGCTGGGCAAACACAGTAGTTTGGATTGTGAATGTCTCCCGAAAGCCTGGGGATGAAAAGCTTAGTCCCCAGCACGTGGCATCCTTGAGAAGTGGCGGAAACTTGAGATGTGAGGAGGAAGGAAACAGTGGAGCGCTTTAAAATGGATCCTGGCACAGGGGCCCTTCCCTTTTCTGTGCAACTTCACAGCCGCCAGGAGGTGAAGAGCTCTGCTCCACCCCACACTCCCCAACATGTCATGCGACTCCCCACAGACTCAAGGCCATGATACAAAAAGAACCCTTCCTAACTGTGATCCAACACCCTTTTCTTTCTTACATTGATTATCTCAGGTATTGTGTTACAGTAATAAGATCTGAGCGATAAAAAGGAGGAAAGGGAGTGCTGAACTCATTAGAGACAATGTTAACCTTTGGGTTCACCTAGGTAAAATTATCTTTATCAATCAGTCAGCTGCAAACTAGTCAAGCCTCCTAAATTAATACTGGCTAGATTCATTCATTTTCTAGCTTCTAGATATCTCATTAACACTGCTTGGCCAGTAGTGACTGATACTTTTTTACATAAACACATTTTTTCAAACTAATATACGTAGAAAATTTTGGAAGTAAATGGATGATTTTATCATACCTTGGCAAAACCAATGCATTCATAAGGATCTTGCATGTTTTTTTTTTTTTCAGCTTTTTACTTTCACAGAATGCTTTTAAGTATATTTTCTTCAAAAGCACAAGACTTAAGATTTAGTGTGTTCAATTTGGGGATAATGTTGACCACATGTGGTAGTGCGCACATGCCTATAATCACAGCAATCAGAATAAGGTAGGAAGATCAGACAGAAGCCAGTTCAGCCACACAGTAGAACACTGTTGAAAGAGAAAGGATGAGGAGAGAGAAGAGGAAGAGGAGGAGAGGAGAGAGAACTAGAGTGCCTAACTATATACTTGGAAGTTAATCCCCTCTCACAGAAGATAATCTATCAGAAAAAATTCAACTTTACTCTTCATTTATATGGAGATATCAATATCATTCTGAAGCAAAACATTAAAAATAAGGACAAAAATAAATGGTGGGTTAGAGTGAATAATAGAAATAGCTTTTAAAAAAGTCAAATTTTAAAATAACACTAGATTGCTATACATTGCTTGTATTCCTAGCACATAGGAGGTGCAGTTAGCAGAGTCATGAGTTCAAGAACAATCTTGGTTACGTATGAGGTCTAAGCACAATCCCTCCCCCCAAATGAGAAGCTGTCTCATCCTTCACTCAAAGCAGTAATAATAATAAGAGACTAAGACTTCTGAATGTTATGCTGAAATCCTAGGAAGTGCACAGACCTGCTCTGGAAACTGTGTGAGTATACATTTCCCCTCTGGGTTCCAACTCTGGGTATGATTAAATAAAAATCAAATTAGGAATGTCTAAATTAAGTGTCCTAATGAGCTTCTCTTATGCTTTTGATGAAAGCAAATGATGTGTCCTGCAAAATCACTAGCAGCCACTGGCATGGGACATACTTAAATATTTTGTGACAAAATAGGATGGGAACTGAGCAGAGCTGGAATAAACAGTTTATAATATAATTCATTAGCATATAGTTAATCCCAAAGCTGAAATAGGCACAAAGATTGAAAAATCATCAATAAATTTTAATCTTTAACCTTTATCCAATTTATCCTAAAATCTTTGTAGTTGCAGGAAAAAAAAAATGTTTCATTTAGAAGAATCAATCACTAACTATATGGGATGCTGGCACCCACCCAGTATCGCATATATTCCGGACCAAAGTGCTCATTTTCTCAGAAGCAGCCATTGCACTCTGCTAAAGGGAGCTACTCAGTCCAAAGCCAGGCATTTCCTAAGCACCCCAGCTGCTATGACTCAATTCTCAACAATTCCGTAGGCCCCACCTGGCTCCAGGGTATCTAAGGAACAGGCTGAAGGCTTTGCTGCAACTGCCCGACAGCCCAGCTTCTCTCCAGTGCCCTGTCCTAGTTTGCCTTCGATTGCCAGATAAAGCTCTAACCAAACACAAGTAGGCAAACGGGGAGTTGATTTTAGCATCTAAGTGATGGTCAGTTATCCAGGAAAGCCAAGGCAAGAGCCTGGAATAGAAACCACACATGAACACTGCTTCTTGGCTTGCTCTGCATGGTTTCTTCAGTTTGCAGTTCTTGAAGTCCTTTCCTACCCAGGGACCACCTACCCTGGGGAGGCACTGCTCACAGTGGGTTGAGCCTTCCCACCTCAATCAGCAATCAAGAAAACGCCCCACACACATGTCTAAAACCAGTCTGATGGAGGCAGTTCTTCAGATGAGGCTCCCTCTTCCTGAGTGACTCTGACTCTGGTTGTGCCAGTAACCAGTACAGGTACTGTTTTTAAATGCGCTCGGCAAAAAGCTTCCTGGGAAGTCTTGCCTCGGCACTAGCCTACATCACACCAGGTATTTTTAAGCACAGTTTCTCTCGACTGGTGTTACATCCTATAAGTATATAGTTAACGCAGTAGAAAATACATTGAAATCCATGACAACAGTCTTCTTAAGCACTTAGCGTTTTTCACAGACGAGCCCTTCACTCTTCTTGAGCCTTTATCTTCCCCCATCAGTCTAGACACAAAACAATTGAAGGCAAAAATTGGAAATAAGCAAATGAAAAATGAAAAGTGTCATCAGCCCCTTCATACCCCTCATATATCTCAATAAACTGGCCTGACTCCTTTCTAACCATGTTGCACCCTTGACAGATGGGTTTAAACACAGGGCAAGATAACCGAAGCCTATAACCCCAGCACTGTGAAAACTGAGGCAAAAGAATTGTGTCAAGGCTGTCAGGAGCAACACAATGACAACCCATCTCAGAAAGAAAATAAAAATGGCTTGTGATGCCCTAGAGAGTAATTCTCCACCTTCTTAATGCTGTTGCCCTTTAACAGTTCCTCATGGTGTGATGATCCCCGACCAAAAAATTATTTCATTGCTATTTTATAACTGTAATTTTGCTACTGTGATGAGTCACAATGTAAATATATGATAGGCAGAATATCTGATATGTGCCCCAAAGTGGTAGCAACCCATAATTCGCTATCTTAGCTAGGCACAAAGTGGAAAGGCTATTGTGCACATGGTAAATTCCTAGAGTGTTGACAGAGGTTTCTGTTCTGCCCAATCCCGCAGCTGTTCATCCCCAAAGAAACACACAGAGGTCTACACTAATTATAAATTGGTTGGTCTATTAGCTCAGGCTTCTTATTAACTCTTACATTTTAAATTAGCCCATCATTCTTGTCTGTGTTAGCCACATGGCTTGGTACCTTTTAACAATGAGGCATTCTCATCTTGCTTCCTCTGGTCTGGCTTCCTCGGTATCAACTGTAGATTGAACCTTTCTTCTTCCCATAATTCTCCTATTCTGGTCGCCCCACCTAACTTCCTGCCTGGCTACTGGCCAATCAGCATTTTATTAAACCAGTACAACTTACAAAGCTTTACAGGGTATAAGACCATTGTCCCACAGCACTAGGGAGGTAATGTTTATATAGAAAATGAACACCTGATTTCCTCAGATCTCTGAGTCGCCTATTGTCATGTATCTAAGGGGTCTGTGTCTTCCTATTGTCATGTGACAAACTCTGGCCTAAATAAGTCACTAGCAATACTAATACTTAGTAATCAATTACTCATGGGGCTGAAGCAAGCAGATCTCTGAGAGCATGAGGTGCCCTGGTCTAACAGAACAAATTGTAGGCTAACTGCAACTGCACGGCGAGACATTGTCTCAAATTATACAAATTAATTAAATTATCAAAGTAAACAAATAAAGCATTTGCTAGTGTCTTGAGCTGAGAGAATTATAGGCAGATAATATTTGCATTTAAGTATTTCTGTGAAGATTTTGGGAATACAAAGTAAGCCAGAAGGAACTCCAATAGTCCACTGGGCACTTGTCACTTAAATGAGAATAATGTGTAAAATTAGAAATATCTCCACTATCTCATTACAGGTGACAAAAGTCCTAAGAACTAAAGTAAATTATTACATTTCTAAGGTCCAATTAGTCCTAATATGTAAGTCTATTTCTGTAAATAGAATACTCTAGTAGAACTGCAGTTACTTTTAAGTTTTAATAAAACTAATTGATTATGGTTGAACTATGACAAGACACATTTGATAAAATTCCGCTTTCATTATGTATTACCCTTTAAGAATCCATCTGTCCATTCATTTTCAGTCAAAGAACCTAGGAATAATAAACTGATGATAATCCATTTGGATGGAAAAACAATAAACAGACCAAACAGATAGAAAGACAAGTCAGATCATAGAAGTGCAGTTAAAACCCAAACTGAGCAATCTGCCAGGGTAGAGAAAATAAAGAAATGAAAGCTATGTCGTGCACACTTCTGCAAAGGGACCACAACAATGGCAGGATCTTATGCCAAAACCTAACAGTGTATAAAGAGTCAGGGGAGGGTCTCCAAGCACAGAAAGTAGACACACCAAGGGCATTGAGGCAAAAGAAATAAGCTTGCTAGTTAGTTCATCACAGACAGGACTCTAAGCACAGTTTCATGAGCAAAGTGTAGAATATAGAGGAGGAGCCACTAGACCAGATCAACTGTGTACAGTACCATAGGCCAAAGGAAGAGATGCTATCTTGACTTTCACTGATAAAAACTTTTTCATCCAGTGGAAGAGATGTGATCTGTATTGTTTGTTTTTCCATAAAGGTTTTCTGAGTTTATTTAAGCTCCTAGGCTTGGTTTATGTGGGTCAATAGACTATTTTGAGCCATGTCCTTTTGTTGTACTTATAAGTTCCTAGTAACCAATGCATAGAAAAATGAATAAAGACGATCAAATGTAGAACCAGGGCCTTTTAAGGTCTTTGCAGGAAGCTTAAAATAGGATGTTAGGGGCAGAGACAAAGGGAATTGTGTTGAGTCTAGTCTGCCTGGTTCAAGGGTATAGCCAGTAGTAATTAAGAACAGAAAATAGTCTCCTCAGATTTTGTCCTTAACAACCAAATGAAGGGTTTGAGGGTGGAACATAAGGATTCTGAAGAAGAACTTGGGCTATAGCCAATGCACACTTAAGAAGCCAACCCAAGCTAAGTATAGACTGGACCTATGGCAACCTCAAATATTCACATCTAACCTCATATCGATAGCTCTCTCAGTTTAAGTACTTGGTTCAGCAACACACCCTTTTGCCTCCCAGATGTGATGACTCCTGGTTCTCTTTTTGATAGTTGACTTGACTTGCTATACCATGTTTGCTTGAACCAGGTCTTCCTATTCTCACCCTCTCCGTGGAGGAGGGACTGTTACCCTTGTCCCATCTCACCTCAGATGTATTCTTTATCAATAGTGAACATGGAAGAAGCTCAGAAAGGCATCTAGCGAGAAGAAGAAAGACATCCTCCTATGAATCTTCTGTCTACTACACAGGAGTCATGTGTGACATAAAAGTCATGGGATTCACCTGTTCTGGAACCAAAACAAAATGGCAGAGCTCCAAAGCATGGGAAGCATGGGCAGTAGGATGCTATTATACTGTGGGCGTGTTGGTCCTCACTCTAACTTCTTTCAATCACAACACACTGACTCACATCATCCCACAGATACAATGCTAAGCACAGGATGCTGTAAGTTCACAATGCTCTCGAGTTACAAGGATTCCAAAATAACACATACAGTGTTTCATCTATGCAATCACACATGTGGATAACCCTCAAACTCACTAGTGACCTCTAGGAATGGAGACACTGCAAGCAGATTAAGGAGTTCAAGTCTTCTGTTTGCATTCATTTTTCCCTGTGGCTTTGAAAATTGTTAAATATAAGACTTCATGAAAGCAAGGGAGTTTCTTCCTGTGTTCACTCTCATTTAGCTTCTAAATTACCTCAGAGTCTTGTTTTCTATTCCTTTGCCAGGGCCAAGGGTCTCTGTTTCCAAAGTTCTCCTTTTACCTGCCCTTTATGTTTCTTAAAGGTAATTGCTTAGTTTGTTAATCTCTACTTATTAAGGGTGTATATTCACACAATAGAATTTATTACATATCCATATAAATTAGCATTTTCTCCAAAGCAATATATGAAAGCCTGGGGAATTATTATATTAAGATACACATTTATACTGAACAGTGAATGACTCCAATTTTCCTTCCCCAGACAGAATATAATCTATAACCTGAGGCAAAATCAAAACAGAAGCCAAGCTTTTAAAATGTGAAAAATCAAGATGAACTGAAAAATGTGACCTCAAAATGAACCAAGTGTTGGAGGTAAATAAACTTCCAATTAGAATTCTCTGAAGTGGGTGATGGGCTAAAGAAACTAGAGTGTAACGAGCTATCGGGCTTCTGTTGTAAATGAAGGTCAGTTACACAAGGCGGAGATGACCTAGGCTGACAGTCCCATCATCAGAGGCCAGCATGCTTCATGAAGTTCAAGACAATCTGACCATCTCAGAAGAGTAGCATCATCAGAAAATGGGCTTCATGTAGAAGCCGTGAGTTAAACCATTGGACACTAAAGAGCACAGGCAAAGTCAGACAGCTGATTAGTGGTCACCACTGTCACACATACCTATCAAGAGTTAGCTTTGGTGTACTCTCAGTCACACACTCTAGGGAAGCTCTTTTGGCATCTGGGGTTTTTCTCTGTCTCTCTTTGTCATGCCTGCTGAACCTTTCCTTCCTTGAAGACCCTCCCACACACTAGATGAGCATGCAGTGGACAGGTCCCTCTGTCCCCTTGACTACAACTGTTTCAGTGTTGGATAGGCTGGGATGGTATCTCTGCAGACAAAGACTCTTGTCAGTTATGGCATACTGAATCACTACTAAGAGAACCAGAGGACAGCCATTGGTGAAGAAGAACACAAGCTAAGATGACAAAGTAAAGTCGCAAGAAGCACCGGCTAGGTGATGTGTCTGTGAGAGGAAAGAGTGAGATCTTGGTTGCCCTGGTTTTTGTTGACTTTCTACTTTGCAGTTCCAGTCTCTCATGAAACCAGTGAACTTTTATACTTTTGTACTAAAACATAACTTTCCCAGTCAGTTCATGTGAGGCTCTGTTTCTTCCAGAGAATCAATACATGGCTAAGATACCAACCAAAGTCCATTTGCAATGTTCCCACCTTCTCTCAACTAAAGAGCTTTCTCCACAGCTTTTCAAAGCCATATTGACAGGCTCTAAAAGTGGCAGAGAAGGGAACAGATGATTTTGTGCACACAGCAAAGAAAACACACAAGGAGTCCATTTCCCCTCTCCTTCTCAGGGACGTTTTTCTTCAAGGACTTCTGCAAGAAGGGAAAATTCTCCACAAAAGGTAGTTTTTGAGGACCCATTGAGAAACCTTGGCTCTTACAGACTGCTTTAACAGTGCTGCAATATCTGTACACTCTTACATTCTCCAAAATAACAATGATATTCATCAAGTAGCACCGTTCAAAAGGAACAAATGACTGTGATGGAGATAGAGTTGTTTGACATTCTAATAGAAACAAACATTGTTTCTATTATTCTTCTTGCAAATGTATATATATTGCATTTCATTTCACATTAAATGGAATTTTGTAGAATAGCTTGGAGGACCTAAATACAATTTAGTATGTTGTTTTCATCTGAAGCTAAATTCAGACTTCCAAACAGCTAATTTTCAGACATTTGAAGCATAATCAATATGTAATGTGAATGTTTCTTGTGTCGTTCCAACTGAGAAAATTTGATTATGAGTGTCTTCAAATGATATCAAGGAATTATTTTTGTTAGGAAGCAATACCATTTGGATTATAGTTCTTAAATGTATTTTTCAGGGCTCACATATAAAAACTAGGCAGAGGGTTACAATGATAGAATGCCTTAGATTTACTCCAAAATATCCCCACAAAAATTGTAATTTTTTAAAGGAATAGCTGAAGTAAACTAAGCAAACTTGATAATCGCTGAGTGTGGGAACTAAGAGCTTTTGGGTAGATTTTCTTTCTCTGTTTTTATGCATATTAGAGTAGTGAATATAGAATAGCATACATAAATCCTTTGAACCACACATATAGGCTTGACAGCATATACAGTGGTATAATTATTGGCATCACAATGGCATGAGGACTTTTAATTGGAAGATAGAGATCTAGTTATATGCTGTAGGACAATGCTCTTGCACACTATAAAGATTTGTCACTCATATTAGTTTAATAAAATACTGATTGGCCAGTAGCCAGGGAGGAAATAGGAAATAAGCAGTGTGACCAGACTAAGAGAATTCTGAGAAGACAGAAGGCAAAGAGATGAAAGACAAAGAGATGCAGTCACCTCCCAGACACAGAGGAAGCAAGATGAGAATGCCTTATTGATAAAAAGTAACAAACAATGTGGCTAAACACAGACAAGGATTATAGGTTAATTTAAGTTGTAAGAGTTAGTTAATAATAAGCCCAAGCTAAAAGGTCAAACAGTTTCTAATTACTATAAGCCTCTCTGTGTTTCTTTGGGATTGAATAGCTGTGAGACCGGGTGGGACAGAAACTTCTGTTTACAGTTATCTTTTGAACAACACCAACACATTAGAGGAAATTTCCTTAAGATATCCAAGGCAAAGAATATGGAAAACTAATGTCTTAATTATTTGGGAGACATTTTTGTTTTCATAAGCTATATTTGAAGTGACTACAGGGGCTGAGAGTTATGATACACACACTACTCTCAGCATTCAGAACTCAGGGGCAAGTGGAACTCTGTGAGTTCAATGTCAACCTTTTCTACATAGCAAGTATCAGGTCATCCAGGGCTACATGGAGATCTTGCCTCAAGAAAGACAGACAGAAGAAAGAAAGAAAGAAAGAAAGAAAGAAAGAAAGAAAGAAAGAAAGAAGGAAGGAAGGAAGGAAGGAAGGAAGGAAGGAAGGAAGGAAGGAAGGAAGGAAGGAAGGAAAGAAAGGGAGGAGGAGGGAATGAGAGAAAGAAGGGGGGAAAGAAGAATGCTGCAGGACAGACTAGAAACAGTATATATCTATCACAGAGCACATAAAGATATTATATTCTATTGGATGCACTATAAATACCTTGTGACCTTGAACTCACAATCCTTCTGACTCAGCCTCCTAAATACTAGATTGACAAGGCAGCTTACAGTAACCAACTACGTTCTAATACTCTCCTTGGATGTTTACCAAGGACCATAAACTGCATATGAAAGTTGGTTATTAACAATACTAACAAATATGATTTGATATAACTAATTCTTTGATTTTTCATATCAATTTTAGGAAAGCAAAGCCATAGGAAAATCATAGAGTTGTATTAAAAAAAAGAAAAAGAAAGAAATTCCACATCTTTAGAGGAATATTAACAGACAGGGTTAGTTGGACCTGCTGTCATGTATTGAAGGTAAGGCTGTAGCTAAGAATATTCACAAAAGTTTATTACCTACACTAGTTACATTGTCCTTGGTCCTTGCTGTCATTAGAAATTTGTACCTCCTGAAAAAATATTACTATCAAGTCCTGAAGAAATACAACTGCCAAGTCCTAATTACATCACCTTTAAGCACCTAGCATCACTTAGACACAATTTACAGAGCAATGAAAGTAGGGCAGAAGATGATGTTAAGCATCCCTCCCAACCCCAGTATTCAGTGACATGATTTTTCACTGGGTTGAGTCTTGAAAATGTCCAAGCACCTTATTCTGCATTAGCTACCCTATACAGTCCTGGGAGTCAACCGACCAGAAACCTACACAAACTGTGTCCAAGCTCAAGAATTATGGGCCTGAAAAGCAACACAAGAAATAATTTGGCTGTGAAGATCAAAATCTCTTCCTTTTTTTCTATTCTCCAAGTGTCTTCAAATGGGTCTTTGGCATCCATCAGTAAAGGATAATTTCCTAGCAAATTTCTATCAGAAATTATAAAAGGCATTTCTTTACATAATGAAAATCATTTTTAATGTAAGTAATTTTCCTGGATCACATATGTTAAAGGAAGGAATATTTTAAATAGCTATTACTGTCAAACACAAAGAAGCAGGCTCATGGTTTGATGTGGGTAACATTAAAACAAAGAGGGTAGAAACTAAAGAAGAGAATTCCATCCTAGTTCTTGTGTTAAAATAATACTGAAATCACACAGCACTACATGCTTTGGCACATATTATTTGCCAAAGAGATAAAGCCCATCCTATTTGTAGCTCCAGTGTAATATACCAATCACACTCCATGGAAGCATCTCGAGATGTTTTTTTGGAAGCACACTTGTGGCCTGATTTTGACTGTGGCTTTGAAAGATCAAATGAAATTTAACGTTTCTAGTCTGGAGTCTCTCAAACCTTTTAGACATTCATTTGTAAATAACAAGTAACGATTCTTCATTTTTCCTAGGGAGAGAAAAGAATTTTCTTCCAACATGTCTGGAATGATTTAACAAATGAAAGAGGATGCATAAAAAAGGTGTCATGTTCCTGTGTTTCCGCTGTAAGTCATATTGGGAGGGGCAATGAAGCCACATACCATCATGCACAACATCTCATCCAAAGGCTGCAGATATTGGGGCCAGAAGTAGCGTGTTGTAAGGGGGGTGGGTCATGCCTGTGTGTGATAAAGGTGCTGAGCCTATGGAAATAACTGATATAGAGAGCCATGAGTACTCAAAGCACCACATCCCAAAGAACTGAGATTGTACAAAGTAATTAAAATAAAAGATCAATTCTCAATGCAAAGTTTAGGAGAGGTAAAAGGGGGAAGAAAAGAAAGAATAAAAGGGAAACCTATCTTCTTCTTCAACAATGGGACATCTTCTATATGAAGTTATCAGTCCTGGGCCTAGGTAGAGACAGGCAAAAGTGTATTTGGGAGGTGGGACACCCCTCAGGAATAGGCACCAGTAAGTCAGCCAGCATTAGTTCATAAGTTGGCTCAGCCTCCTGTATGTGTGCAGTGTTCTCTGTCAGGCCCAACACAGGCTGCAAGGGCAGAGAGAAAACCTGTTGAAGTGAGCAACGAGTCACCTTTTCCCTGGTTTTCCATCTTCCGAACTTGAAAAACCATTGCCAACGCTTCTGTCTGATCTGAAATCACTTCCAGGTCTGAGACCTAGGCACCCTCTTTCTCTTCTAATCTTAGTTTCTTTCTTTTTTTTTTTTTTTCTGTGATAAAATACTACGATGAAAGCAACTTAAGAGGGAACGGTTTAGTTCAGCTCACCGTTCAAGGTTACAGTTTGCCATTGCCAGGGAAGTCACAGCAGCAAGGCTTGAGATGATTAATTACACTGCATCCACAGGAAAGAGAGATGAACGGATGAATGCCTGCCTGCTCAGCTCACTCAGTTTCTCCATCTTATCCAGTCAGGTGTCTGCTCAGAGAATGGTCCCACCTCCAGGAAGAAATCTTCCCACATCAGATTAGACCAAATCAAGATAATCCCTGCAGTACGCCCAGATGCCCATTCCGAGGTGAGTCTGGATTTTGTCTAGTTGAAAGTCACCACTAACTGCACCACCCGTGAGCATGAACACACCAATACCTATTCTCCTTTTCGATTCTGAACTCAGCCTATTCTATCAGAATTTCTTTTAGACAGAAGGATCCTGTGTTTATTCATAAAATTAAAAAGAAAGTCTTCCCAGGCCACCCTTTCAACCATTCTTCCTCTTTCCAGCCTCTACCCCAACCACACACCACAGCCTGCGTTGCCAATCACTCCTTGGAGAGCATCTCTACATGCTTAGGTGTCTACTGTCGAGGATAATGTGAGAAGTATGTAGCCTTCCATGACTGAAGAAACTGTCTGATAAATTCCTCCAATTGAATAGTATGCCAACATCATTTAGATTGTTCCTCACCCAGGATAAAACAATGCAACAGAGCACACATTTAAATCTGTCATCCCTAACTCCATGCCCAAACTCTCAATGTGCTGGGATATTTCAGTAAAACTATGTGCAGCTTTGCAATCAGACTTTAAATCTTACTCTGATGAGAATGGACCCTCTTAGTCTCTCCCAGTTGCCATCAGGTCCCAACCCTGTCTGGTATATACCAGACAGCCACCAAAAAAGCATTTCCAAATGTTGGACATGATAGTGTGCATCTGTACAGTTGGAGACATTTAGTTCCCTGGAGCTCATTGGCCAGCCAGTCTAGCAAAATTGCTGAGTTCCAGGTTCATTGAGAGACATTGTCTTAAAGAAAAAGGTTATATGTGTAGGGGGTGGGGTAGAAGACGCATCAGTGAATAAAAGCACTTGTTCTTGTTGCCAAGTCTGATGACCTGAGTTTGATCCCTGGGACCCACATGGTGGAATCAGATAGCAAGCCTGAAATCTGTCCTCTGACCTCCACATGAAAATAAACACACACACACAGGGAGAGAGGAAAGGAAGAAGGAAGGGAGGGAGGGAAAAAGAGAGAGATAAATAAATAAATGTAAAAACAAGGGATGGAGAGTTTGAGGAAGACACTTGACGTTGACTTCGGGCCTCTCCATCCACACATCACTTGCACACCTGTAAAACTCCTACATGCACATTTCTTGCTATGTCCATTATTGCTGCCTTGCAATAAAAATATGCCTCCTTCCCTTAGTATTTCCTCCCTTTCCCTAAGAAAATCTACATCACCGAACCTATCCGAGGTTTAAAAAAAAAAAAAAAAAAAAAAAAAGGAGGGGGAAAGAAAAGAGAAGAGATGGAAACATGGGTACCTGTCTCCTTCCCTCCCCTCACCACAGTTATCTGAGTGTTGAATTTTATTGTTCCTTCCCTGTAAAAGAACAGGTGGATTATGTTCTTTATTTTGCTGGTTCAAAACTGGAATAAGTCCATGAGAAGAGATGAATAATTCTAGGATGTGTTGCTTTTTCTCTCCCAAAATGTATAATCATGAGGCATCGTCTCTTGGCTGCTTGGACATTGCAATCTGATTTGTATAAGTCAGACTTAAACAAGAAAGAAAATACAAAAATAAAAATTCATTTTCTGAACCTTACCTTCAAGTCAGATATCTTCTGCAACTGGAGATTCCAAAATGTGGGACTTACTGGAAAGTATTTTCAGCCCCTGGACTTCAATTACTTTATGCAGAATCTTTTTTAAAAGATGGCGTGTGTATGCATGTCTCTCTCTCTCTCTCTCTCTCTCTCTCTCTCTCTCTCTCTCTTTCTCTCTCCGTGTGTGTGTGTGTGTGTGTGTGTGTGTGTGTGTGTGTGTGTGTAGTGTTTATCCACATGTACTTGCCATAGAACCCACCGAGAAGTATGAGAAAATCTCTTGGGACTCAGTTATCTCCTCCTACCATACGGGTCCCAGGAATGAAACTCAGATCTTCAGGCTAAAACCCTTCAGCTACTGAACCATCCCTCCATTCCTGCCAGGTTCTTTACAGTGCTCTCTCCCTTGGTAACTGAGGTTAGCGCAGGATGAAATGTGTAAGTGGAAAGATATTGTTAAAAGCAAACAAACAGCCAATCCCTACCCACCCGCTACTACTGTTCCGTCCCTTCCAATTAACATTGAAATTTGAAATTGATAACCTGTTAGCATACACAACTGTCCCATCTACCTAGTGAATGACTGTAGCCGACAAGGACAATGCGTGTCTCACTTATTCTTCCCCAAGAATCTAAGGGATCTTTTGGACATTGCCGCTATACAGTTGAAGAAACTGAGGCCCCCAAAGGAAAACTTCTTCAGCAAGGGTAATGTAGCATGAGTCAAGGAAATTTTCTCTTGATGCTTTATTGCAAAATTCTTTTAAGTCTGCGTGGACTTACACCTCTGAAGACACTAGAATTTTCCAAACGGAGAAGCACATACCTGCTTCTTCCTTGAGTTTGCTCTGGGAAACAGGCCTGCCGACAGCACTGAGGTAATCGGAGAACAACAGAGCTCAGGAAAGGGGTTGGGAATAGACGGCATTTCCAGAACATCCAGATCATTTTTTTTTCTCCTACACCAAGAGAACATAGGACGTCATTTACATAAAACCGAATAGAAACTATAGTTGCTGTCAGGGGAAAGAGCGTTTTGTTAAGGCTAATGGGCCCTACTCTGTGACAATGCTAACACCATACAAGTTACAGGAAAGTGCTATCTCTCTGTGGAGCAAGAGAAAATATGCCGACTAGCACAAAAAAATTCTGTAGCCTCCCCACATACACACACACCTGGCCAAAAAAAGAAAAAAACAAAAACAAAAAAAAACCTCACTAGGCTTGATCACTCCATTTCCTGCACTCAGGATTCTCCTGAACACCAATACAGGCCATGTCATGATTTATGCAAACATTACCCCGAGGGATGAGCCATTGCCTGGCGCCTATTAAATTGACAAAATCTGTAAGTTACATCCAATGAACTCATCCCCAAGAATTTTTACTCATCACTGCTGGAAATTATGATTTATTAAATATAGATGTGGTTCATCTCGCTTCAAATTTCATTCACAATGTTGCCCACACACAGTCTGTTCGTTTTTTCAAGTGCTTATAGATATTGAACATCAAGGCAATCCTTCTGGGAAGGTAAGTCAATAAAACGTGTTAGCATGAATGTCCGCTAGCCCGCTGGTGAGTTATTTTAACTTGGCTGAAGCCAGAGCACTTTGCAATCCTGACAAAGAAGCAAGAGTGGTATTTGCATGTATGCCTGCAAAGGGCCACAGATTTTTTTTTTTTATACTGTTGTCGCCTTTTTTCTTTCCTAAAGTATGACAACTCCGAAGGCACTTGGTGCTGATTTCTGTGGAGATGGGAAACCTTTGAAAGCCTCTGCTCTTTCCTGTGGAACATAAAGACTGCTCAAATGTCAATCCTGCTTTGCGTCTCCGGGGTCCCCAGAAGACTCTACGTGGGAGGTGAACGCATTCACGCTTCGGTTTTTGAAGCCCATAATGTAGTATGAAAAGGGTCACCCAGGAGCTGAGTGTGGTCAGTCTGGAGTGTGGCCTCCTGGTTCACACTAAAGGGCAGAGGTGAGACAGACGGCTCTCCACCGACCCGCGATGCTATTTATAACAGGGCACCTGGAGATCCTGAGACCCTGCTGACCCCGCGGGGGCTGGCTCCATGGGAATTGTCTTCAGACACTTTCAAAACTTGGTTGGGTTCTGGGCACACACTCACCCCTGGGCCGCCTCCTCACCCCAGCCGACTGCGAACCCGGACGCCTCTCCCCCTCCCCCCCCCCGCAAGCTGCCTACCTGTCTGCAGCACCGAAGCGGGTCGCGTCGGAGGCGGGCGACAGCGGGTGCAGTCCGGGGACCCGCGCCGGGTCATGGGCGTCGCCCCTGCCCTGGGCAACGCGGCACACCTGCGCGGCCAGCGGCGATTCCTGGGCGGCCGCCCGGCCCGCGGCGCTCTGCCCACCTTGCAGGGACGTGGTCATGGTCGTCGGCCAGGAGTCTGGGGAGTCATCGACCGCGCGACGACAGTGGGGAAGGGCTGGGTGCGAGCAGTGGTGCGCGGGTGCGAGCAGCGAGCGAGCGCCCAGCAGGTGCGGTGGCAGGGCCGCCTGCGCTCACGGCCGGGGCGGCTGGGACGCTGTGGGGCGGGGAGCGGGGGAGGGGCGGGGGCGGAGGAGGAGGGTGGGAACGTGGAGGGTGGGGACCGGGAGGAGCGGTGCGGGGGGCGGGGAGGATGGCGCGCCAGCCTGGCGGGCCCTGCGCGTGGCCCGGGCACTCGGGGGCGCTGGTGTCACTTTGCAGCCGCGCGGGGACCTCGGCCTCTGGCTCCTGAGGCCCCATCGCCGCCTTCTCAGGTGGGCAAGTGAGCACAAGGCTGAATCCGGGAGTCCCACGGGCCCAGTGCCACTCTGCGCTCCGAGGACCCGACAACCAACCTGCAGGGGTCAGGGTAGAACTGATCCTTAGATCCTTCCATGCCTGTAGGGCCGCGGGAGATCACCTAAACTGTTGGATCCTCAGGCAGAGTCCACAGTACCGGAGTGCCAGGCAGGTTATAGGGCTAGGTTTACCCCAGTCTCCCCCACCATCACCCCTTTCACAGCAAGAGATGGAGTGAAGTGCGAAGGTGAAGGAACGGAGTTGCTATCTTAGAAAAACTCCCTTGAACTGGTGAGAAGTGTCCCACATCCCTGTGTCCTGGAGGATTTCCAAATACTGTACACGCTCTTTGTCCCTTGACCAAATTAGGTATCATCTGGCCTTGGCACCTGTTTCACTAGGTTAACCTTAGCGACCTCTGCCCATGGCAAAGTAAACATTCCTCCTGGAAAATTGAGCTGCCCTTGGTCCCCTGCCTGGGTGTCCTCCCCCATCGGGACATCAGCCCCAAACACTGGTGACAAGAGAGGTCACTAGCTTCATGGTTAAGGCCTGGCAACTGAGAACTGAGAACACCTGAGTCAAAAAATTGAAGATACCCAATTTCTTCATTTTCCTAACGTCAAAATTAAGAATAATAATAAAAAAAAGGGCATGAGTGGACATGGCTATGTGGCCGCTGTGGTTTCCAGGAGGCCTCGTGGACGGCAGTGGCCAACCCAGAACAAAACAGTGGCTTTCCTGAAGGATAAAACTAATATTACTGGTCATGGACAAAACTTTTCAACCATGTATGCCAAGCAGGTTTCTTGCTCCCATCTAACTACCTTAATTATGGTCTGGCCTATCTGTGTGGGTTTTCGGTTCTCTTATTGGCAAAGACCTTTTGTATATTGAAGCTGTTTCCAGAAAAATCGAAATAAAGTTTGTGTTTGTAGATATCTTCAGCTAAAGAAAGAAAAAAATAAACTTTACCATTATCATTATCTAAATTTTACTTCCTAAATTTTAAATTTTATTTAAATTTTGCAGCTGTTTCTCCTCTCTAATAATAATAATAATAATAGGGTGTGAACACTGTTACAGTACAGTTAATCAATGGCTAAAATCTGTCCCCTCCCAGTACACACACACAGAGTCTCTCTCTCTCTCCCTCTTCCTCTCTCTCTCTGTCTCTCTCTCTCTCTGTAAGAGAGCTCTCTATTATTATCTTGTGGAGGAAGGACTATAGAGAAGCTGATATATGTCTTCAATCCCTGGGAGGACCACCATCCTCCAGGGAACTGTATTTGGCTTCCCAGGATAACTTCTTGATGTGAAGGAAGGAGGAGCCTTTGCTGATTCAAATGCGATTGCAAACGTGTCCTCAGTCTCTATGTATCCCTACACTCACCGAAAGTCAAGGAAGAATCCACCTTCAGACTCTAGTCCCGTGGGTAGAAATTTACAAGGCCTTATAAAGAGAAAGAGAAAGGGGGATAAATCTCTAAGAATAAGATTTTTTTTCTTTTTATTGAGCTCTACATTTTTCTCTGCTCCCCTCTAAATACTTTGTCTTGCATCAAATTAGCTATCACTAACAGCTTGAGTATCTGTACCAAGAATTATCCAAATACATTTAAAGGAAAATGACAAGAAATTATTCTAAATAACAGACTATGTGTGATAAAAGTTACAGGGTACTGCCGGAACTATAGAGAGACTTTTGTACAAAATGGGGTTGGGTGGATTATTGCAGGGTTTTTTCCCCCTCCTCATAACTGACAAAGGTTTCTGGGACAATAACGCAGATATGTTGGTACCAGAGGATGGGATGGTGGTTGATCTGGGTGAGTTTTGGCCCTTTGGACTTGAACCTGTCAGTTTGCAGAGCCAGCAGTCTGCCTGCTCCCCTGTGTGTGTGCGCGCACAAACACACACACACACACTCACACACACTGGGGGCCTCCTCTTCCCTGCTGCCCTCCTGTCCTACCCCCTTTACCTCCTACCCTGAGAAACGATAGCCAGCCTCCACCTTGAAGAAAATATCTCATCCTCCCAACTCTCCCGTCCCCTTTTTATAAGGAAAGACAATACACTCCCACAGAAAGAAATAGACCAGGCCAGAGCTCCAACATCCTCATCCCTCCTCCTAGTAAAATTTTCAAGGTAACCCAGTCCTGAGTTTTACTTTAACTCTGTAACTATCCACCACTAGATACGATCAATTAGGTTGTCTGGTTTTGACCTTTATATGGACAGAATCTGTTAGGCGTTTCGCCCTTGATTCTGTTTCCTAACAATGTGTTTGTGATGCTTTTCCATATTTGTATGTAACAGAAGGCTTGTGCTTCTTTTACTATGAAAACACCACAATGCACGAGCCTAGAATAATGCAGATAGATATCTAGTCTCTCTGTGCTTTTCACTTTAATCCACACTACTCCAGAGTTCACCTTGTACCCTTGGTGTGCTCATGCACACGTTCTGGGAGGTGTACATGTAGCAATCAATCGCATTTGAGGTCATAGAATGTGAGGGTCAGCTTCTGTCAATCATGCTGGTCTCCAAATTCATTGCAACAGTTGTCATCACAGCCTTGACATATTATATTATCAGAATTTTCACAGCAAAAAATTCTCATGAATGCAGTAGTAATACTGGGGGTAGGATTATACTTAAAAAATAACTATTGAAGTCGTGTAACATCTTTCATATTTTCCATTTGGATTCAATTCAAACCTCTTGCAAATTTTTATCATTGGTTATTTGTTTTTTTAAAAAAGTTCAATAGATCGTTTATTTTATGTATACAGTTTTTTGTCCGCATTTGCATATAGCCTGTGTAGGCCTGGTGCCTTTGGAGGTCAGAAGAGGACATCAAATTCCCTGTAACTTGGAGTTACAGGTGGTTGTGAGCTGCCATGTGAGCATTGGGAACCGAACCTGGGTACTCTAAAGAACAGCTAGTGCTCTTGCCCACTGAGCCGCCCTCTGGCCCCAGCAACTTATCTCTTTAAAAACTCAGTTATACATCACTTTGTATTTCAGTTGGCTAACTCTTTGTCGGTTCCAAGATTTCAAAACATCTTCCTATCTGGGCCTGAAATTGTAGAGCAGTGGTTCTCAATCTTCCTCACGCTGTGACCCTTTAATACAGTGCTCATGTTGTGACGCCCCCAACCATAAAATTATTTTCATTGCTGCTTCGTAACTGTAAGCTTGCTACTGTTATGAACTGCAATGTAAATATCTGAGATGCTGGATATCTAGTATGTGACCTCTGTGAAAGGGTCGTTCCACCCACAAAGGGATGTGAGCCACCACTCTTTCAGAATCTCCCGTATCTCAAAGTAAACAGAAGTTTAAAAAATAAAATACAATATAGCCAAATTAGTCTTTGTCATGATTATATTTTTAATATCCTGCATAGAGAGTTCACCCATGTAGTTCAGAAATTTATTGTTTAGCTTTGGCTTTTAAACACAATACACTCTTGTCAAAGTTTTTGTTTTGTTTTTCATTTTGGTGTAAGGATGAGAAGATGTGGTAAGGCTTTTTTCTTTTTCCTTTTTTCAGTATGAACAGTAACAATCACTAAAAGACTAACCTTTCTTTCAGATTTAAATGTTTTATAGGATTGCATTTGATCCTTATGTCAATTTGGTTAGAAATCATAATTTTAAATGAATTCTATCTTAATTAGGGCTTTTGCTGCTCTAATAATCATCATGACCAAAAGCAAGTTGGTGGAGAGGGCTATTTCACCTTACAGCTTCTTGAAGGAAATCAGGGCAGGAACTCAAGGCAGGAACTCAGCGACAGGAACTGAAATATAAACCGCAAATGCCGCTTGCTGGCTTGCTTCCATGGCTTGCTCGGCCTGCATTTTGGAATCACCCAGGTTCACCTGCCCAGGAATGGGCACGGTCCGCACTGAAATCTCAAGAAAATGCCCCCATAATCTTACCTACAGGCAATCTGATGGAGGTTTTTCTCAACTAAAGTTCTGCTTTTGAGAGATGACTCTAGCTTGTGCCAAGTTGACAAAAAAAAAAAAAAAAAACTAACCAAAACAAGCTCCTACTCCTACATAAATAATCATTGAGTCCTTCTGTTGATGTATGTCTTTAATTTGTTGCAGTGATTACCATGGCTTCTGAGTAGATGTTGTAGCAATTGTTAAGTAAGCTTTCAATCACTGCACCCTTGTCCATTGTTTCATTGGTGGGGAACCTCTGTCAGCCTTTAAGAGGTAGAAACAGGTAAAGACGTGACCTATTGGGTACCCAGAAAAAACTGCCAGCTTGCCCAGGGGCGCTAGCTCGCTCTCTCTCTCTCTCCTTCTCTCTCTCTCTCCCTTCCTCTCTCTCTCTCTCTCTCTCTCTCTCTCTCTCTCTCTCTCTCTCTGTCTCTCTCTGTCTGTCTTTCTCTCTCTCTCTCTCCTTTCCACATTACACACCTGAGGTCAGACTTCTCATTCTTGTTCCGTGAGTTTGCCAATTATAATAATAAAAAAAAAATGGTGTTAGCCTGGGATTCTTTGACCCGTGTCCCCGCCCCCACCATTTCATTATTGATTAGGTTTATTCTTTGACAATTTCACACACATATATAGTGGTGTAGTGTATTCCTGTTTACTCACCCCCAACCCTCTCTTATCTCCTACCCACCCCAATAATCCCTACCTTTTCCCCACAGGCCTCTCCCATATTTTATGTCTTTTTGTTTTGTTTTGTCTTGGAATTTTTGGGTTTTAACATGAACTTTACGTGTGGCTAAAGGTTTGGAACTATCCACTGGAGCCTGGTGGGCTCACCTTCTGACATATAACTTAGGAATTGTCCCTCCCCCAGAATCCATCAGTTGTCAATAGTTCAGGAGGGAAGAGTAGGGTCCCATGAGCCCTTCCCTAATCCATGGTTAACTATTGACTGACTCGGCTCATTCTTTGGTGTTGTTTGTCATTGTTGTTTTGTTTTTATTTTACTCGTTTGTTTGGGTTTGGGGTTTTGTTGGTTTTTTTTTTTTTTTTGGTTTTTGTTTTGTTTTTTATTTCTTGTTTTTCTTTCTATCTTTCTTTTGTTTTTTTGAGGCACAGTCTCACTAAGCTTATCAACTTGGCTTGGAATTCATTCTGTATTCCCATGGGTGGGATGCTTCAACCTCAGCCTCCTGAGTAGCTGGAATTACATGCTTGTGCAACCACACACCCACAAACACCACAAACAGTGACAGTTAATATTACTCTCCTATCTTGAATAACATCTTTAAATTTTTATTTCTATCATTTTTATAATTAGAAAAATAATTGAATTGGGCATTGTAGTTTTTCTGTCAGCTTAACAGCTGCAAATAAATTTCCTGATATTTTAATTACCGTCTGTGGCCCAACGCCCCCCAGTCCGTGCACAGCCAGTCACTTAGGCTGAGGCCTGGAGGGCCTTCCAGTCCTGGACCCTGACTCTACCATCTCAGCAATATGAAGGTTTACATTAAGTCTCTGTCATTCTGTTTATCAACAAAGACTTGGAAGTCAGATGTGAGACTGAAAACCTACTAGGGCAGAGAAGCCAAGAAGCCACCAGTTGACCTTAGTTTTTGGCCAGAGACCCAGCAAGAGAGAGGTGTCCTCCTTGTCATATAAAACAAAACAAACAAACAAAAAAGTGCCCAACTGTAGTGCCACCCTTTCCTCCTTTACATCTTCTCTATCCAAACTCCTGGCTTCTCTATGGCTAATTTCAGTGGGTTAGTCACTGTCTTTGCTTCCTGATTCAAGGTTTAATTTATTTGCTGTCTCAGAAGTATCAGAGTACAATCAAAATATCCCACAACAGGGTATACTGGTATTTATCTACATAATTGCCTTTACATATAGAATCTGAAATTTTATCTGTAAAATGTTTAAAGGGTTTCGCTGTACAAACTCCTGTCTGAATAGGGGCAGTTTTATCTTTTTAATTTTTCCCTAGCATCCTTTATACTTTTTTTTTAGTTTTTCTATTCACTGCCTGGGACTTTGAGTAAACTGCAGAATGTCAATAGCAAAGATAATAACCGTATTCCTGATCTCAAGAAGATACATATTGAATGTGATGGTTTCATGAACTTATCAAGGGTAGGCCTGATGAGATAAAGGAAGAGGGCTCCTCACTTTCCCTGTTTGTAAGAACCTTTATAGCAAATGGGCATTGACTCTGGCAAAGCACTTTCCTGATGAGCAAACTCATCAAAGTTGATATTCATTCTATTTAAGGAATAAACTATGTATACTTTTTAATAGTAAATTATATTTAAACTTTTAAGGAAATACTATTTATGCTTTTTTTATATAGCTTGATGTTTTCTGATATTCTGTTTGAGAGAATTTGTTCCTGTTTATGAGTGACATCAGCCTTGAATTCTCTTATTCCTGTGTTATCCTGAGGGATAACAATGAAAGACCAAAAAAAGCGGGGACTGTTCTTTTGTCTTCTTTTACCACAGTTACTGTGTCATCAATGGTTAATAAAAATGTACATAGAAACCTATCTGACCTTATCATTTTCTCTGCAGGAAACTTTTAATAAATATCTCAACATATTTATTAGCTATGTATTCTGATTCTTATGCCAACAAATGGTCTTTTCTAAGAACTTATCACTTTCATCTAAGTGTGTTGTATGTGTGTGTGTGTGTGCACGCGCACGTGCGTGAGTGTGTGTGAATGTTATGTCTGGGTTGGTGCCTTCAGAGGTCAGAAGAAGGTGTCAGATCCCTTGGAACTGAAGTTACATGGGATTGTGAGTGGCCCAATGTGGGTACTAAGAACTGAATTTGGGTCCTCTAGAAGAGTATCAAGCAGTCTTTGACACCTTTCCTAAGTCACAGGTTTGCATTTGTTTTTCTTCCAGGATTCTTAGTTGCAGTTTTAACTTTTAGGCCTTTCTTACATCTTAAAGTTAACTTTTGTATATCATGTGACAAGAAGAGCCAAACTTCATTATTTTGCATGTGTATAGGCAGCTTCCCCAGTATCATTTATTGAAAACCCTATGATTTTTAGCTGCTAATTCCATGACACTCAAATCAAGAAACCAATTTGCAATAAACTTGAAGGTTATCTATACACTCCTTAATTCTAATTCATTAATCTATATGTTGGTTTTGTGCGAAACTGTACTATTTATTAGCTTTATAGTAAGTTTTCAATGTTTGGCATCAAGAATTATGAATCCTCTAATTACAGTCTTCCTTTGAAAGATTACTTAACTACTCCAGGTCCTTTGAATTTCTCCTGAATTTCCAGACCAGTTAGTCACTTAACACAAAGGAGCCAATTGCTATTGTGATAGGATTTGTGTTGAATCTATGGTTCAAGCAGGCCAGCATTTTCTTCTTAATAATACTGTCTTTTAATATTTAGTCATGGAATATATTTCTTTCCTTAGGTATTCTTTAGTTTCTTTCAACACTATTTTGTAGTCTCCAAATCATGAATTAACATTTATTCATAAGCATTTTGTTCTTACAATGTCATTATAGATGGACTGATTTTTCCTTTGTTTTATGTGTGTATGTGCATACATGTTCATGCATATAAGATTGCACATGCAGGAACACAAGCACATATGAGTGCATTCAAGCACAGAGTTGAATGTGTCAGATGTTTTCTTCTATGACCATTCATGTTATGTTTTGCAAGAGGATTTCTAATCGAACCTGGAGCCCACTGATTCAGTAAGATTAGCTGCCTAGAGAGCTTCAGGGTTTTCTGACCATGAGCACTTTTCTTAAATGCTAAGCAGACATGACTAGGACTAACATTGTAGCATTTTGCCTGTTGGTTCACCTCGTCCAACATGGCAGAGGTACGTTCACTGCCTCTGCAAGCCATGTTCACCACCCCAACTCCAAGGATGCAGCATGTCTATGTCACTATTAAATGACTTGAAGCACTCCGCACACAAACCCCATTTGAATGCTCCATAACAGGACCTCCAGATAAAGCCAGGGTCATTTGTGCTGCCAGCATGAACAAGGAAGCTAGCTCTTAAAGGAGCCTTGCAGTTTTTGCTGCTAACTTTGAATCGGGAAGCCTTTTCTTAAAGGAATCACACCTCTGCTTGCCTCTAGCAAACAGAGTCCACTGGAGAAAATGCGGCTACCAAGAAGCTGCGCTTGGCCCTCATTTTTGTGGGTCTAGAAGCCAAAAAAAAATGTATCACCATGAGGTTGTGGCCTACCAGTAAGATTCCTGTGTCCTTCTTTTTAGGCAGTTATATGGCCTTTCCTTGACTCTGCCTACTCTCTTTCTATCTGTGGTTCAGATTTTTTACCTGACTTTACTCTCCAAACCACTAGCCAGAACAGCTTTATTCGGTAACCCATAAAAGCAACACATATACAGAAGAACATCCCACATTATACTTTGTTCTAGCTGGGTTATTTTCCTAACATATCTTTCTTCAGTTAAGCTTATATAATTATAAGCCTACTCAGCATGTAAATTGGTTTATTCTGTTTTTAATCTTTAAGGAATGGCAGAAAATCAAAAGTTTACCTCTCTATTTGAAAATAATAGTGCTTTTTAGAATATAGAAGCAGAGGCACAATAGTCATCGCAAACTGGACCAGCCCTGATCTACACAGTAAGTTCTAGACTAGCCCTGTCTCAAAATACATATAGTTTTTTCTAATACCTACTTTTTCTGACAAACTATATTCATGTCAAGTTGCCTTTAACACTTGATAATTTATTTTTTATTCCTTATTTGACACTGATTTACAAGATAAGTTTTAAAAAATAATTGGAGACCTAGATTTAAAAAATAATTGGAGCTAGCTTTCTTTAGAAAGAATTGTATTTGCTTTATCAAGCTTGGAAAATACCAGCAGCTCACGGCTCCTTCACAATTTAAGACTAAGTATTTGGTTTTCTAAAGACTTCCCTTGCTAAAGCCAACAGTTGTATTTTAATGGTGTATTGTCTACTGGGAGAATCCCATTAATTATTTTCTGTCAAGTGGTTCTCTTCCAAGAATGCATCTGTTAAGTAATCTTTGAGCCTTATCAAAAGCTCAACTTGCAGGTACCACAATTGACAGTTGCCTTCACTGTTTAGGCAACTTCATCTCACTCCTACTAATCTTCATCCCTCTCCTACTACAGCCCCCGTAGATCATCCAAATTGATCTAGAAATTGTAGCATGGTTATAAAGTCTTATACCACTCCAATTAGGCACCTTAAGTCTTTTGCACACCAAGAATGTTCCAGTAAGTTAGATATTCTCCTGCTTGAAAAGCTCTTATATTATAGGAGGGAGAAATTTGAGATTTCAAAACGGTCAGTCTGACACTTTGATGAAGAGAAAACCTCAGGGAGCCCAGGACTCAGCTTGATTCTCCCATCCTAAGAGCACAGTCTAAGTCTTCATGAGTGTGGCTCAGCACATGTGAGCATGCCTGTATTTATCCGATGGAAACCATACCTGCTCTCAGATCTCTGTATGCCAGTGATCATACCAAGCATGTTGAATAGGTAATGCAAAATGAAGCTATTCAACAGCTCAACTTTTATTGCTTTCAATGGCTAGGTCTAATTCCCTTGTCACTGATTTTGTTTTAATTCCCAAATTTGTGCCTCTTATTTTACTAGCAGTGTCAGTAAATCCAAGTCTTAGTATTTCAATGGATGTCTTAAAAGGGCACAGAGGGAAAGAGAAAGGCAGCAAATACAAAATGGTCAGATTAGTGGCAGGATGATCAGGAAATGGCAATCTCTTAAGGCACTGGTTCTGAATCTTCCTAATGTTGTGACCCTTTAATATAGTTCTTAATATTGTGGTGCTCCCCAACCATAAAATTATTTTTGTTTCTACTACATAACTGTAACTTTGCTACCACTGTAAAAGGGTCTTTTGATGTCCAAAGGATGCAACTCATGGGAACCTAAGGAAACATTCTACAGGAACTGAACATCTGCAACAGCCTCTGAAAACACCCATCAAGCAGTGTGATTGACCCAGGAAACAGGGAAGGGGTCCAGGGAACTGTTCACATACTCCTCCCTTACTCCTCTTTTCGCTTCATGTTCTAAGAAAGTTGTTTCCAAAGAAAACAAAATGCGCCTTCAAAGATCTGCAATATTTGTATAAGAAAAGTCAATGTTATTGTTATAGTCCATTTATAGCTGCCACCAAGACTCCTAAAGCCTGTATTTTTTTTAGAAAAACAATCCCCCCAGTTCTACTTTGTTTTTTTTTTTTTTTCCCTTGACTTCTTGTGTATTATTGTTGCAAAACCAGAGCAGGACAATGCCCAAACCAAGGAGAACAACAGACCTGTATATGTGGATATTTTCCTCTCATTGTAACGGCATGGGGTTCCTGGTTAGACCAATATTGACAGTCACTTTCTCATCCAGTTTTATGTCCAGCATAGCTAAAGGAATTGTTACACTGGCTTCATAAATCAGTCACAAAGTCCTATGCAATGGTCAGACCCATCAATCCAAGCAATTTTAGGTTGTGCTCTGGGTCCTGGAAATAAATTGGGTTTATGTGTCAGCTTCAGGTTCCTTAGCCAAGGAAAGCAAGGGCTATCTTTACCTCAATTCTTACTCTCTATTTTAAACTGTATGGTTCACACATGATTTCATATATATATATGGATGCCTGAAAACTCTATTTTCTTGGTCATGTTATATACAGCCCTACTGGCTAACTGCCAGTGACCTCAGTCACACTGCAGAGTTTCTTTTTGGAAATCTAGTGTATTCCGGTTTTGTAGGAGACAAAACCAAAATCCTTTTGTGTACTGTGATGAATTTCAAATTTAATGTATGAGCTACAACTTCCAGGGTAAATGAAGAAAAATTTGACAGATTTTTATCATCTTCTCAAATATCAGAGTGGATAATCAGCCTTCCTCTCTATACAGTCTGAACCAAACAGAAGTTCTCAAAGAATATTTGAAAGACAGTATGAACCAAGCATTCGTGCCATGAGGCAAGCTTATCTTTTTTCTGGGAAGCTAAGAGACTAGAGAACACCAATGTTCCAGTGTCCAGCCACAATGGGTTCGGACACTTCAGGGTAGGGGTGGGTGGATTCGAAATGTTAGGGAAAAAAAAACACAGATACAAAAGAAAAGGACAGAGACACAGAATAGGGCCGGGAGTGCAACCCAGTGAATACGGAATTCACCTACATTTATTTTCTATATGCTTTATATACCCAAATCCAAAAGGGACTGTAAAAGACTGCTTTACCATGATACAAAGAACAAACAGAGCAATTACCTCTTTAGTACCCAAAACATCAAGTAACTGTGTCCTGAGTTAAGTATTCTGTTGTTTAGGCAGGACATGCAGTGACCATGCCTTCGACCAAACATCCTGTAGGCAGCCATACCCTGGATCAAACCTCCTGTCATAACCTTGAAGGAACAAAAATTGGCCTGAAATCTCAGACCTTTGGTCAGAGTGGAGCGGATCCACAATCATGGGCTCTGACAGTCTGTAGCTGTAGGGAGAGAGCGGCTGAAGCACAGATGGATGGGGGATGCTAATAGGCTCCAAGTGGTAGGTAGGTAGGTAGGTAGGAGGGAGGAAAAGAGGGAGGGAGGAAGGGAGGGAGGGAGGTTTGTTAGGTAGGTAAGGAAGTAGGTAGGTAAGGAAGTAGGTAAGTAGGTAGGAAGGTAAGTAAGTAGGTAGGTAGGTAAGTAAATAGGTAGGTAAGTAGGTAGGTAGGTAGGTAGGTAAGTAAGTAGGTAGGTAGGTAAGTAAGTAGGTAGGTAGGTAAGTAAGTAGGTAGGTAAGTAGGTAGGTAGGTAGGTAGGTAGGTAGGTAGGTAGGTAAGTATGTGGAGGTGTCAGCAGAGCTCAGAAGTGAATTAAGATATAGGAAGTTTGGGAGTTGGTTTCTGCTTCCATGAACTTCTCACCATTGGGGATATCCAGATTCCTGGACAGAAGGTAGCTGGGACTGTCACATTGACTATAGTGTGAAGTCCCACACTATTACTGATTTGGGATCCTTCAGCAGAGAAGCCATATTTGCAAGAATGAAGTAGAGGAAACTACCAGACACAAAGGTCTCAGAAGCAAAGACTTGAACAAACCTTAGACAGGAATGCCTGTGGGCAGAGAGGGAGAGGCCTCAAAGTATACAGAGAAGGCACAGTCAGAAATCTAGGTAGTCATTACTTCCCGCAGGGTTATTTCTGCTAGCTTCAAGACTGAGTCCCACTGTCTCAGTTAATGATAGAAGATGAAGAAAATAGCTAGAAGGAGAGAAGTTGGTAAATATGGATTAGGCCAAGGCACTTCAATGGACAGGGTAGAAATTACTTACTGTTGCCATTGGCTTTCCAGCTTCTTTTTACCAATGTTGCTTCAAACGTGGTTTATTTTTCCAGTGTCCTCATCTTGAATAAATCTAGGTTGGCTAAATCTAGACAAATAGTCTCAGTTCTAATAAATTGTTCCTATGCCACATTTAGAGATATTCTAAGCCACATTTCAGGCTAAATTATTAAAAAGGGGTGTTATAATGAACTTTAAATTGAAAATAATTAATTGCATACAGTCATCTCAGCTATTGCAGTGTAATTTGCTTTCCTAATGGCCCTTGACTTAGAAGATTTTCAACATTAAGATGGTATGAATGGGGTATGCATTTAGTAGAAACCATACGTCAAATCTGAACGTTTAACGTTTCCCTGGGAGAGGAGAGTAGGCTGAGTTTACTTCTCTTGTCTTAGCTCCAGGCAGCAAGCAACCCCAAGGGGAAATTATAGAGTGTGTCCACTCTAGAGCACTTTGTTGCCATGATGTTCACAATGTAACGTTCACTAGTTTCATGTCTGTCTTAAGGTATTCTTACCTTTGGAGACGTTCATTAGGATAGAATCCCACAATAGGGGAGGAGCTGTGGATTTATGCTTATTTCTGCATTCCCATGAAGATGGCTATCATGCTGTGACTGGTTTCTTCCATCTGAAAGTTCAGATTTTCCCCTGCTTTTAAAATAAATTTCAACATCTTTTGAAATCTTTAAAGTATTGCGGTTCCTAGCTGCTATCTCCACTGTGCCGTCACCCTTAACCATGGCATTCACACCACAAAAGATGTACAGAGCTTCTGAAAGCTCTCACTCAGCTTCTTCCTGGCTAGTACACCGTGGCAGAGAAGCCACATGAAAGGATGGTGAGCACTTTTGAGAAATGGCTCTTAAGCCAGGGCGTGTTTTTCCTCAAACAACCCCTCAAAGAAACAAAAGTCTCCTGTTTGAAATATGGTGGTCCTTTAGAACCATGGTCTAGGAGAGTGTGGATCTGAGCCCACCAGCTAGGAAAGTTAGAGAAAATGAAATGTGCGCAGACCACCATAATTCATAGCTCAAGTTGAGGCAGATTTAGTTCAGTGAAACCCATGTGCAGATGTCATTTGTTGACTGTCCAGTCTGACCCCATGCAATCTTCTCCTGGCTCTTTTTTCCTCTCTTTGTTGTCTTGCTGGTCTCTTACTGGTTCTCAAACACAAACATATGAAGCCCACCCCAGACTACAGTGCTGGAATGTTCCCCGGCCCTCATGTTAGGGCAAAGCTTTATCCCTGGTATCACTTCCGTTTCTACTCTGCTCACATTTTAGAGAGCCCTTGATCAACCTCCCTCCTAGGCTTCTGTGACCATTGGCATTTTCTTCTCTTTCCAGCCATCTCCCTTGCTTCAGGCTCCTCGCTGCTTATTGCTTCTCCTCATTCAGTTGTAGAAGGTAAGTCCACGTGCTTCTCCTCTAGCTCCTAGCACTCAGTGCAGTGCCTAGCACTCAAGAACTATGAACCAACCGAATGGTGAGCACAACTGGATACATCCCTATCAGTCTGACTCTTCCCTGTTTCCCTTAGGCAGTCCAACTAGTACTAGTCCAAGGCTAGTACCTTACCCACAACCTTTCCTTGCAGGGATTCTAAGCTAAAGTACTATCTTAGCATGTCCAAAACTAAGTAATAAATAAGGAAACTCCCTTTACCAGAGACCGATTTCTATTTTAGTTGTCAGCTCTTCCACTAACACTGCACCAATTTCCCTCCCATCCTTACACCATTACGCATAGAGCTACAAACCAATCAGCCATCAATTATTGATTTATTACAGCACTGCGCCCTAGTACATCAATCAGCTTTTGTTACTCTGACAAATACCCAGGAAAAGTCAACAAACAAGAAAAAGTAAGTTTTGGTTCACGGCTTTGGCAGTTTCAGCTGATAGCCAGTTACTTGCTTTCAGGTTTGTGGTGCAGGTGTTAGCTAGCAAAAGTGAGGAGCAAATTGCCACCCTCATAGCTTGGAATTGGAGATGGACAGGAAGAAATAAGATACACAGTCCTCTTCCAAAGTACACATCCAATAATCTAAAATTTCCCAGTGCCCTCCATCTCCTAAGGGCTCCCCGACCTCCCAGGAGCACCATAAGCTAGCGATCAAGCACCATTCAAAAGACAAACTGTCACATAGAATTTTGAGGATACAAAGGTGAAATGCAAAGACCTAATTTTTTGTTTCTTAGAGTGCTTACATCTCAGATTAAAAATATAAAAACCAGAGAACAGTGAAAACTTCTCCGTATCTCCATGGAACAACAACCATGAGGCAGAGAGAGAAAGAGATAGGGGGTGGGTGGGGTTTTAAACTTCAAAACTGGCTCTCAGTGACACAGCTCATCCAACAAAGCCACACATCTTAATCCTTCCCAAATGGTTCCACCAACTGAAGGCCAAGCATCCAAATATATGAGCCTATAGGGCCATTTTCATCCAATCTACCATACTAGAGATAGATTTAGGACTTTGTCTGCTATGAAAGAAAAGTACTTCAGGCAAATTCAGTAGGCTTAAGAAGCACATCCATAGCTTGCCTGTTGATTTGAGGCATTTGGATTAAAAGAGAGTGTGTGTTGGGTGGAAGCAGAAATAAGGTAGATTAGCAACACTGAAGGCAGAGCTACTAAGTGCTCGGCAGAAGCATTGCCATCTGAGAAGCATTGTAACTCTATGAGCGGTCATCTTTCTCCCTTCATCTCAATTTCTAGGGAAAATAAAGACTTCTATTGTTGACTAATCCTTCCCAAACTGTCTTTTATGTGAACTAAAGACCATCAAAGCTCTCTGTAGGTGTGTTCAGATTAGTACTGAAGCCTCAAGCTGAAATTTTTAGCATTTATATTAGTGGTATTTTTTTAATAATGTCCTACTGCTATTTTTTACTGGAATAATTTGGTTTGGAGGAATGAGAAAAAATGATCTTTAGTGGGTGCCTTTCTGACCATGGAGGGATCTTGGTGCTAGCATCTCTTAAGAAACTTACTTTCTCAGCTATCAGTTGCAGCTTTTGGGTTCTCTCAGGGTTTCCTATATGCAGTCTAGAAATACATGGCTTAAGCTGATACTATTAACTTAAAGATTATTTCTACTTCCCCATCTTTCTCAATGTCGAAAGAAAGAAGGAAATTTGTAGAGTATGCATTCTAGACCAGTTAGCATAAACCGAATACATATATATTGTCAGACATTACACTTAGGTCTCCAGGGGTCAGCAAGACAAAGCTATCTTTCCATCATGGCATGGCAGAAGTCCTGCTCCACATAGTTTCTCGGGCTCACAGCTCACAGAGTGCCAGCAATTACACCTCAAGCATCAAGAACATATGATTTCCTTTGTGCCTCGTTAGGGAAGAGAGCATGAAAGTCTGGCTAATGTGTGCTTTCACACATTGCACAGAACCAGTCTCATAATGTCACATAACTGAGGCATCTGGGAAATATAGCCTCCCTTGAATGCTGAGTGGGACCAGAGCCAGATTCTGGCAAACACGTTCGAGGTCCACTGTTACCTGACACGAAGGCAATATGCTTCATATGTTTTCTATAACTATCCATGAAATTTTTAAGAAGTAATATTATTAAAAGAATAAAAGAGAAAATTGCATAAGAAGAACCCCATGTGAAGTATGAGAAGGCAATTCCATGATGAATTAGTAAGCCAAGAATGCTGGATACCAAGGAATGTTGGCTCCATTATAAGCCAGAGGAGAGGCCTGAAAGTCTCTCCTTCAGAGCCCACAGAGGAATAAAACATTGTGGTCCATTCTTGTAATACAAGCACTTAAAAAGGTCGGGCAGGAAGGTTGAGATTTTTGAGGCCAGCTTCAGTTACATAGTGAATTTCAGGCCGACCTGGGCTACACAGCAAGTCTCTCTCTCTCTCTCTCTCTCTCTCTCTCTCTCTCTCTCTCTCTCTCTCACACACACACACACACACACACACACAGGAAGGAAAAAGAAAAGCAAAGCAATATGCTTACTATTTTCAGATCAAAAGAAAGGAAGGAGACAGACAGAGGAAGAGAGAGATGGTAGGAAACCACAAAATGTGCAGAGTTGGTTAACAGACAAATATTCCTGAGTCTGCATCTCGATTCTGGCATGCATTAGCTGTGAGACAAATCAGCTGACATTTCTGTCCTTTGATGGCCACTTTGATCAGGCCTCTTGTTGCTATGCAGTCTGTGCTATCGTCTCTCCTTCATACTACTGTATAAGATCTATTATTAAGGTGTTTTCTTGAGCCAAGGCATTATTAGTCCTAATTTTGCCTATTGTGCTTCATCCAGTCATAAGCACCTGACAATGCTTATTGAGAGACTGCTTAATTTTGCAGCTATCTTTGGCGACCACAGCTCAGGAGAGAGTGATGCTGATAATGGCACCAAAGTACCTTGTAAAATTGTAGGGGAAAAAAAGCATAGCTATAATAATAATAATAATGATAATACTTTTACAAATTCATAGGGTGATCTAATCTGGAAGTATATTGATTCATAGGTAACTTTATTAACTTTGGTATTCATTTCATAAAACTAAAAGAACAGAGTACCATAAATAGGGAAGCTTAAAACTGAAATGTATTCTCACACAAATCTGGTGACTAGACATCAGAGTTCCAACCTTCAGCAGTTTAGTTCTCTTTCTTGCCTCTCCTCTTTAGACAAAGGCAGAAATAAACCTTGACATTCATAGCTCTTGGCTTGATTCCAATCTTGGTCTTAACAAGATGTTCCTGATAGGTGTACTTCTCTTCTCATCTATTATTATGCCAGACAAGCTGGATGGTACCCTCACTTCAATGATCTCATTTTAAGTTGACTGTATCTGCAAAGACCTAAGATCAAAATAAGGCCCCTCACAAGTAACGAGAGTTAGGTCTTTGATATACATCAAAGGGGGACAGTTTAACCCAGAACGATTCTGAATGGTATTTTTTTTTAATGTTTTCAGTAATGTTGGTGATATTAGTAGATTTAAATTTTTTAAAAAATCAGATTTCTGCGCGTTTTAAAAATTACATCCCTAGCCCCCAACTCCCAAGAGTAAGAGTAAGCTGATGGATTAGAAGCTGCATTCATAATGCAGCAAATGAGAAGAGGCAGACTAATAAAAAACTTAAGCAAAAACAAAAGAAAAATGAGCAAAGGGTTTTAATGAATATTTCTTAATGTTTTGTTTGTTTGTTTGTTTGTTTGTTTGTTTTGAGACAGGGTTTCTCTGTACTTTTGGAACCTGTTCTGGAACTACCTCTGTACACCAGACTGGCCTCAAACTCACAAATATCCGCCTGCCTCTGCCTCCCGAGTGCTGGGATTAAAGGTGTGTGCCACCACTGCCTGGCATATAACGTTCTTAATGGAAGTGAAGAATCCAGTCCTAACTGGCAGGTCCTTAAGTTCAGAAAGGAAACAACTTAAAAGTTTTGGGAAGTTCCTGAAACAAATCAGATTCACCAGGCTTCTCCTTACCTAAGAATATAAACTGTAAGGACTATTAAGAGACACTCAGACCATACAAGTCACTAGGTTCAGATCAGTTTGATCTCTCTGGAAAAGATATCCATCACAAAAAAAGTTAGAACTGAAAACCTACAATGAGTAAAATTCAAAACTTAACAAGTGGAATGCAGAGACCAACTGATCAATCAGAAGACCAATCTTTAATCTCAAAGTTAGGCTAAAGAAATTCACATAACCAAATAAGGAAATGGGGGTGGGGAAGGATGGAAGAAAATGAAGGAAGTTCATGAGGCTTCTCAGAATAGGTAAGGTGTGGGAAGAGACAGGTGATGGTGGCCCAAGAAAACATACCTACAGTTAGACGGTACACACTTGGATGTAACTATCATATGTGAGATGACAGCAGTTAATGAACACACACATTAAAAAGTAGTCATATTACAAATATGATTACAATAGAAAGTAATGTCTCTGTTGATGAGCTAGATCTAAAAATTTTATGATGGATTCATGCTTCAAATATGTTGAAGATAATTTTAAAACTTACAAGTTTTTATCATTTAAAATTTTAATTTATGAATTTAGAGTAATTACGAATAGAAAGAAATATATCACTGTGATTGTCCTTTCATATATTTCATATAGTGTTTTTTTTTTATCTCCTTTTCTGTCTATTTTTGCATCCAGTAGATTTTTTGATTCTTTTGTTTCAATTTTTAGCTTGGATTCTTTGTTCATTTTCCATCTTGTGCCCTCTAAAAATGATATCTCTGTGGTTGCCACTGCACTTACATAAAATACGTAAAGTTGTAATAATTTGTATTAATAATAAGACCTGACATTCACATCTCCCTCTACTTTATGTTATAAATGGCACAAAGCACATCCTTTGTAATTTGTATCCATTAAGATGATTTTAGAATTATTTATTATACTCTGTACCTAGATCTGTGTGAGGCCGGTATAACATTACAGGATTCTGTATTTGTCTGTATATTCTCTTTGGCGGGGAACTTTTTATTTAATATAACTTTAGTTTTCTATCTAACATCTTTTTATTTAAAATGGAAGAACTTACTTCTATAATTCTCCTAAGGCAGTTCTCAGGATAAATTTCATTAGCCTTTGTCACCTTAAAAAAGTCACTATTTCACATTAATTTTTATGAATATGTTTTGACATAGTATTCTTTTTTAACATATTTTCTCTAAGCACTTTAAGAATCTCATTCCATTTTGATGACCTGTAATGTTTTCTGATAAATCTATTTTTACTCATGTAAGACATGTCTTATAGGCTGTGGAAATTTTTTCTTGCTGTTTTTAAAATTACCTCTTTCATTGTCTTTGATTTTTGATCTTTTTTGCATATTGTGTCTGGTTGGTTCATCAATATTGCTTCTTAATTTCCTTCCTTACATTTGGAGAGTTTTCAGCCATTATATTCTCAAATGAGCTCTCTCTCTTTCTGTCTCTCTTCTCATTCTGGATCTTCTGAATCTTGTTTTTTGGTTTGACGATTTCCTCACAAGTCCCCAAATCCCTGTGGTTTTCATTACATTTTTAGGTCCCTTGGTGTTTTTGCTCCTCTCAGTAATTTGAAATGATAGTTTACTAAGTTCCTCAATTTTTTTCTATTTGATGATTACACAGTAAAAAAATAATCAGTTTATTTTGTTATTTGACTCTAAAATTACCGGAAGTTTTTGACTCTATAATAGTCTTACTTTCTGTGTTGTTTCTTTTATTTTTTTCTTCTCTCTCTCTCTCTCTCTCTCTCTCTCTCTCTCTCTCTCTCTCTCTCTCTCTCTCTCTCTCTCGCCTGGATTCCATTTCTGTTCCCCATTCATGCAGAGAACTGTGACCTGTGAATTCCCTTTAAATAAAGGACACCTTATTACACTTAACCCTGCATTAGTGTGGAATTAATATATTTGCATTTGTCTTTATCTTCCTTCTAAACTCAAATTCTATCAACTTGGAGGAGAAGCTGAATAGATGACATCAAGTGGCTTTTGTTTTCTTTTTTTTCTAATAATTCTTTTTAATAATTTTAAAATTATTTTTTAATTTCTAAAAAATTAGTGTATAGAAGTTGTACTAATGAATGGATTTCATGATATGTTCATACATACATGTCACATACTTTGGCTAGAGTCATTCCTCTATAATTCTTTCTCAACCTCTGTTTCTTTTAAAAAAATAATTTAAATTTATCACTTGGAAATGCATATATTTACATTTCATATTTTTATTATTTCTATCCTCTCTTACCCCTCTCCATTTACCCTAAGTACTCCCTACCCCATCTTCCTCTCAACTTCAAGTCCTCTTCTTATTAAAAAAAAAAAAAATGGCTTTTCTTCCTCCTGTCCACGTAACTGTTTGTGACCTTGTGGAATTGGTGCTTGATTATTACTTCGGCTTCCTAGCTTATTTTTGGCATCATCATAAAGGACCTGAGGATGGTTTGCTGCTTCAAAGCCAGTGTTTTTGTGGGAGAACAAGGTTAGGGGCTTCCTGTCGTGAGATCATCCTGGCAGCACTTCTGATGCTATTAAAAGTAATAACAGACCAGTTTAAAGACCAGACAGAGGGAATTTATAAACAAGATAAGAAAGTTCTTGAAGAGACTCATAAAACAAGGGCAAAATGCTATTTCTCAAAGGTGTGTTTTGTTTATTACTAAAATAGAAACGTATGCATCATTTAAAGATAATGAACTTTAAAACTGAGAAGCAGCTGGACGGTGGTGGTGCATACCTTCAATCCCAGCACTTGGAAGGCAGAGATAGACAGATCTCTGTGACTTTGGGCCAACCTGGCCTACAGAGCGAGTTCTAGGGCAGGCTCCAAAGCTATAGAGAAACCCTGTCTCGAAAAACCAATAAAGAAAAAAAGAAAAACCCAAGAAGCAATAGCAGGTTTCTAGATCATGTGTTAGCCAGTTCTCTGTCACTTTTCCAAGACCACCTGAGATTTTAGTTTATAAAGAGAAAAGATGATTTTGGAGGGGGTGACTCACAATCTGGAAGTTCAAGTCTTGAGCCTATGGCAGTATCACACATAACAATTCAAGCTACTCACCCCTCCTTGGTATAATTCCATCTTGCGAGTCTGTTCAGAGCAGCAAAGTGCATGCCTCTGCTTCCTGAAAGACTCACAGGACATGGCATGCACCCCCTGAGGCCTCAGAATTTTCTTTTGATTGTGAACATAAGGCTGACAAATATTTCCACCCTAAGGTAGGTAATGATGAAAGTGAGCACCAGTAATTGTCAAGCATGGTTCAGGATATTTGGTGAAGAACATAAAAAGCTTAAAGATGAGGGAATATGAAGAACGGCACATTCTTGAGGCAGAAGCAATAAATTATTATGATAACCCTTTGTCCATTAAAATAACACTAGCAATGGTGAAAATCTATATAATCAATAGTTGCCCTTGAGGGTTTTGAAGTGACAATGCCTATGACCTTCAGGTAAGCTGTTGTTCAGGGTCTGTGTATATTAATGCACATCACCTGGATGCTGCAAGAGGATGTCGGTGAGAAGATGAAGATGAGGAGGAAGAACTCTTAAGAACATCAGGGGTGCAATCTGCTCCTGGAAATTGTAACAAGTTTCCAAAGAAAAAAAAAGTAAAACTCGTTGAAGATTATAGTCACAATTACAAAGATGGTGATGGTTATGAAGAAGATGATGAGGATTATGGTGATTTTGATAATGAGATAATAAAAAGTTCCAAAGAAAAATTCTATATGAGATATTCTAGTTAAGAAAAAAGACACAGAATCAAACATAAAATATCAATATTAAGATAAAAAATTCAAGAGTCCTAAAAATAAAACAGGGAAAAGCCTATGAAACACCAATAGGACCAAGTTCTGTAGAAGACATTTAGGTAAAAATGCAAAAAAGTGTAGAGAAAAGTGGTTCCCTTCCCAAAATGGAAGCCAGTTTTGTTAATTCTGTGCAGAACCGCTTCCTGATGACTGACCATGGTTATAGGCTTTCCCACAATGATGCTATGTGTCTTTCTTTTATAGTTATTATTGTCTTTTTTTTCTGTTTCTGGACCTCAGAAATACTGATTGATACAGTTACAAGAGTATTTTAAACAGAAAAAGAAAACAAGAAAAGAAAAAAACCCTAGAACATGGAGTTTTTTCTTGACGCTTGGTCAAATGTCTTTCTGTTTTGTCATTTGGCCTCTGTTGGAAGAAGAAATATGTTGACAGAACTTTCTGTCCCATCAGATCCCACAGCCATTCAGTACCAAAGAAACACAGACTCCTGTGTTAATTATAAACTGGTTGGCCTATTAGCTCAGGCTTCTTACTAATTAACTCTTACATCTTACATTAACCCATAATTCTTGTCTGTGGTAGCCATGTGGCTTGTACACTTTTATCAATGAGGCATCCTCATCTTTCTTCCTCTTGATCTGTCTGGGTGATGACTGCAAACTGAGCCTTTCCTCTTCCCAGAATTCTCTTGTTCTGGTCACCCCACCTATACTTTCTGCTGGGCTACTAGTCAATATGCATTTTATTAAACCAATACAAATGACAAATCTTTACAGAATGCTAGACCATTGTCCCTCAGTACAAATAAGATACACAGTCAATGATCTTCCATTCTCTGGATTTAAATCTTAAGGATCAACTGCCTTGGAAAATGAAAATGTATTTGTATTTCACAGTCTGTTTCAATCTAGGTCCCCATGTCACAAACCAATAAGTCAATATCACTTTCATTTCAAAGTAAAATAAACAGAGATAATAACTATTAAAGAAAGAAAGGAAGGAAGGAAGGAAGGAAGGAAGGAAGGAAGGAAGGAAGGAAAGAAGGAAGGAAAGAAATAATTAGAAATGTGTTCAACTTTTTAATTTCATTTTTCCAAAAAGTCAAAATAGTTTACTCATATCACTAAATATGTTTTAGAGTATATTTATGTAAATATGTGATATGCATTGTTTAAATTTTGTCATCTTATATAAGATTCATATTTCAAATTCATCATTTGCTTATATATTGATAATATGTTTGAGTATTTCAAGGGAAAAATGTTTATAAAACTCACAAATATTTTTGGTTTGCTCTTTCTAGGTTTCTCAATAACAACTTTACCATATCATGTTTGACCCATTTATTTATTTATTGTTCCTTCATTTACTAACAGTGCACTATATTTCAGTTACCAAGGTAGCTCTGAAGTGAGGAAATTCTACTTTCAAGAATTTTGTGGAGGGGCAGGCAAGAGGTCTAGCTAGGAAGAGGACTTGCTGCCAAGGCTGAGGACCTGTGTTTGATTTCTAGAACCAACACTATTGGGAGAAAAAAAGAGACCTCCATAGGTTCTGTGACTTCCACATGCATTCCCTGGTGCTCGTGAGCATGCACTTACACACACACACACACACACATAAATTAATAAATAAATAACTTTTATAATTTAGAAAAACTCATTTGGAAAATGAATGAATGAGACAAAGAAGCTACCAGATACAACTGACTTGTTCCCATTTGCAGTTCTTACTGTGTTCTGAATGTTCCATAGTTCCCTCTCATCTTTTAAATTGAAATCTTAATGCTCAAAGTTCTTTTACTGGGAAGCACTGGCCTGGAAAATGACTATATGATAAGCATGGAACCACCATGAATGTCATTGGTGCCCTAACAGCCAGGCACTATCTGTGAGACAGGATGCTGGCCTCTAAGAGACAATGAACCTGCTAGTGCCTTGATCTTGAATGCTGCAGACTCAAGAACAGTGGGAAATAGCACTTAGCTGTTTGCAAATCCATCCAGTTTGTGGTGTCTCATCTTAACCCTCTGAACGCACTAAGAGCACACAGATGGACATCCCCTATGAACACACTAAGAGCATACCAATGGGCATCTAGTAAAAGGACTCCCTCTTTTTTGAACTTCAGAAGAGCCTTTGTAGAGGAGAGGACCATGAAGCAAAAGAATGAGTGAGTTTTCATCACACCGTGGAAAACCAGTTACTCAAGAGTATGGCAGAGAACTGAACAAGTAGTTCTGTACAACATACAAGAGCTGGGCTGATGCTCTACAGACAGTGGGCTGAGACATGATGAAGGTTAAAAAGAAGAAGGAGAGATGGCCCAATAATTTAGAGCATTTGCTGCTATTGCAGAGGACTATGGTTCAGGTCTCAGCCCAAACATGGGGTTCACAGTGGCCTATAATTCAACCCCCATGTGTCTGGTTCTCTCCTTTAGTTTCTGCAGGTATCTAGCATGCGTGCAGTGTCCATACATGCAGGTACTCACTCACACACATAAAATAAACCTTTTTTTTTTTTTAAAGGAGAAAGGAGATAGGAAAGCAGAGGAGAAGACACTGTGCCTTGTGGAATGAATACACACTAGAGGAATTTGGACTGCATTCTACATAGTAATTCTAAAAATCATATCACATTTTTCCAGGAGTCCTCAGTGTTTTCAAGTCGCCTCTGCTTTTACAGTCACTCACATACTCTGGATTTTGGTCCGAAGATTCCAGATGATAAAACTGAGGTATGGAGAATAAGAAACTTGGCTGGAGCTACACAGTTAGGTGGCCGTAGCTGGGTTCCTAAAGGCAATGGGAATTGCATGATGTAATGCTTGTTTTGTAAAATCAGTCTGGCTCAAGTATGAAGCAAGAATTTGAAAAGGCATTTCAATAATGCAAATGAAACAGGCTGAAGGTCTGAACTGAGTTGACATAACAGAGAGGGAAGAACGTGGTGAAATAAAACTTAAGGGACTTGTAAAGGAGTTAGTGATGGGTGGAGTGAAGTTCTGAAGCCAAGAAGGGCTTCTTCAAGTAGAACCTGTGATCCGGATGTGGGATGCAAATAATCAAATGCTTCTCTGGAGTGATTTTTTTTTCAAAGAATAAGACAAAGTTGTTGGAATATACACTATGAAATAAAATTCATAAAAACCCGAAAAAGCAGTAGAAAATAGAAAATGATTAAAAGGGTCTCTATAAAAATGATATGACAGGCCGGGCGGTGGTGGCGCACGCCTTTAATCCCAGCACTTGGGAGGCAGAGGCAGGCGGATCTCTGTGAGTTCGAGACCAGCCTGGTCTACAAGAGCTAGTTCCAGGACAGACTCCAAAACCACAGAGAAACCCTGTCTCGAAAAAGAAAAAAAAAATGACAATCTTCTGTAGTAAGGAAGATTGTCCCTCAGAGATTGAAGTAATGGTACCTTCAAAGTTACATGTATTTTTGAAGCATGTTTACCACAGTAGACTGATCTTGACCCTGGTTGATAGAGGGCATTGAAACAGTTCCTTTTAAAAATCAATTAAGGGTTCATGAATCCAAGCTCTGGATCCAGGTTCCTACACTTTAGTTTCTCTCCTAGCAAATATAGATATAATAAGAACCTATAGTGTCAAATAGCATATATGCTAACTGACAGATATGATGCTGTTTTTTTATGCTTGACCCTATGATAAAAAATTAGTTTTTATTTTTTATTGAAAACATATTTTATACAGTGTATTCAGATTATGATTTCCTCTCCCCCAACTCCTCCCAGACACTCCCCACCTCTCCACACATCCAAATCCACACATATTCTTGCTCTCTCTCTCTCTCTCATTAGAAAACACACTGGTGTTGGAAAAAGAATGAAAGATAATAAACAAAAACAAATGAACAGAAAAAAAGTAGATTCAAAGAAAAGGCACAAAATCATTTGTAAATGCAGAAAGACAACTTTGCCATACAGAAACCCCATAAAGATAAAATCGAAAAGCATCAAATAAGCAAAAGAATTGTAGGGAGAAAAAACACACAGTCAAAGAATTAGGAACAAACAAAAAACTAAAATAAAACAAAAAACAACAAACAAGCTCCAAATCCATTGAGTTCATTTTGTGTTGGCCATCTTCATCTCCTGTTAGGCATGTGACCCTTTGAGTGTGGTTTGTATACCCACTGAGACTCCATTAGAGAAAACTAATTGAAAATAAATAAATAGATAGATAATAGATAGATAGATAGATAGATAGATAGATAGATAGATAGAAACATACATACATAGATTATTAGACTGTATTTATTATCTTTATTTTTTTCCTCTGTTTATTAAGTCGGTCATTTTTCTCACCCCTGAAATCAGGACAGTCTTCTAAAGTCACGGTGCACCATGAGAAAACTAAACACTTTCAAACAAGTTTATCATACTTATGATATTTGCCCATGATCAATTTGCAATAAATCTTCAGCTAGCCAATAATCCTCAGTTGTGTCTGAGTGATAACACAACTACTGTTAGCTGTCATCATTTTGGGAACTATAAATGATTGAAAAGCAAACTCTGAGTGTGTGCTGCTGCATAAACAACCCCGAAACCACAGTACTCATCCCTCGGTATGCTTGGGGTGGTCAGTTAGATCACAGGCTTCACTGACTGAAGTTCTGTTTTGGTCTAATGTTGGTTTCAGAAGATTGGAAAACACCCAGTGGTCAAAACCATCACCTCTTTGGGAATGTCTCTTTAACACAGACATGACTCAGGAGACTTAAATAAAATTCAAAGTTCTTGTTGAATGTCTATTACTGTATGAACAGTCTGTTGCATGAATTCTCTGTCATAATCCTGTTTGGAAAAGTTGGATCCATTATGCAGTGAATTGCATAGCAAACTGCGGAAGTTTTCGCAAAATATAGTGTTGTCCAAAAGGCAAGTATTCTCCTCTGAAGTCATGAAACACGGCTTTGTTTTGAAAGCACTGTGTCATTTATGTAAGAGGTCTGTGGCAGCTGCTCAAACTAAAAGCTTTAAAGATTTGGTCCTCAGTCAGTATTGGTCACCAAAAGACTGGCTCCAGAATTCCCCATAAACTTCTCCCCAATAACGGAGACATTGTGAAATGGAATGGCAGCCAACACCTGAATCATACCACCTCTCCCTCCAAGAACATCAGTGGTCTCTTCCAGGAGAGAGGAAAGACCCTGTATTTGCTTGGAAAGCTTGGATCATCCTCAGAGGAATAACTCAAATGAGAAGAATTAAGCAAAAAGTTTGAAATTAATTCATAAGCAACCTTGGAGCTAAGATTCTCGTGAAATGATTTTTTTTTTTTTTAATTCAGGGCCTTCAAGTGGTGAGCAAGCATTCTACCACCCAGCTCCACCCTAATCCTTTAGGAAAAGATATCTGTACTGAACATCTACACACTTGCAAGAAGACTGGGGTGACTCTTTTCTAGTCTGTGATCTGTTTCCTGATAACAAACTGCTAGGGTTGAAGAAAGAAAAAATAAGAGCAAGTTGAAAAAAAAATCCAAATTTCCACTTTTGTTTGATTAAAAATTAGATGCATAAACATTCAAAGAGATGACTGTTTTTTCCAATAATCTTTGCTTACACAGCCCCATTCAAAATATTCACTGAGACTTCAAAAAGTTAAAGTTCACCAATTTTGTTCATTAAGAGTTTCTCTAAAGCCTAAAATTCAATACTCATGATTTCATGAAACTAAAATGGTTCATAGCTTTAAGAAGCACCCTACAGAATGGAAAATTTTATTAATTGTAAACTGTTTGGCCTATAGTTCAGTTTTTGAAATGTTTGAGAATACCTATTTATCTGAAATATATCTTTGTATATCTAGAAAATCTGACTAATATGATTATGAACTTGTTTATTATAGATGATTGTGGTTTTGTAAATCTGTATTTCTTAATTATACATTATGTTTTTAATTGAGCTGAATAAACACAATATCTTTAAAAGAGTAGAAATATACATACAATATAACAAAATTAGCCTTAATCTTGTATCAATAAACTAAAATCCATGTAAAATATTTTGAATTAACAATTTTTTTGGATTAAAATAGATTCAGTAATCTTTTTTCATCATTTCTGTATCATATCTGCTTTTCTTCTTTAGAAAAGGATTGGCTAAGACCAATAACAATTTGTAACCAACTCCCTTTAAATGATAACAAACATTCATAAACAATATTTTGGGAATTTGGATGTAATTTTCTATATTTCTTCCTGTTGATTACACAGTTTTCTAGGTTAATTCCTTTTGGTTGGTAGACAGGTACCTTTGAGGAACCCTGAGGGAATTTAGAATTATGGTTAAATCTTGTCTGTAGTAGCCTGTGTGGCTGCATCATCTTAGCTAGTTGTCTTAAAGCTGTTCTAGATGTTGGATCACCTGGGCAATTGCGCCCATCAGAGATTTCTCAGGTGGTCTTCCTTTATCAAATCATATTAACCTGGAAGGAATTCATAGCTTCTCATCTTCTATGGAAACAAAAGCAGAACCTCTTTTCCAAAGCAATATATCCTTAGACCCAAATTGTTTGGGGAGGCTGATTATTCATTTCTCAGTTGCCTACACTCCCAAAATAACCACACATAAATCTGTATTAATTGCAATACTGTTTGGCCAATAGCTTAAGTGTATTTCTGCCTCTTATATCTTAAATTAACCCATTTCTATTAATTTGAATATTGCCACATGGCTGTGGCTTACCGGCAAGATTCTGGTGCATTTGTCTCCTGCAGGCGGCTACATGGCTTCTCACTGACTCTGCCTACTCTCTCTGTGTATCTTTTCCAGCCTGGCTATATTCTGTTAAGCCATTGGCCAAAAGAAGCTTCTTTATTCATTAACCAATAAAAGCAACACATATACAGAAGGATTTCCCACAACAACAAATTTCAAAGATATCGTTAAAATATATATAGATTGGTTTAGCTTAACAGTTCCCACAATCAAATGTCTCTCAGCAGTCAGCTCATCAACAGTCAAAAAAAACCCATAATAATATACATAATTCAGATTTATGTGGCTTATTATATATATATTATAATATATATATTATATATATATATAGTATATCACATATACATAATCTTGGGAGTGAGAGAAGAAAGGGTAAAAACAGTCACTCCCAAGATTATGTATATGTGAAACACACTGTGGTTCATTTAGAGACCTTTTTTTTCTGAATCTGTCATTATTGTGCATTTCTAACCCTTTTTTGTCTGTATGAGTAAAGTAGCTGGTGCTTGCAACTCAAGTTCAAAGGCAGCAGCTGAGAGACATTATACTGTAGCCTGTATAAGAGACTGCAGGAACCTGACATGCAGCTTAGTTTGAGCCTGCAGGCCCTAGCTAGGGGACACATTATTTGTATCATGGCCTGTATGAGAGACATGAACTATTGTATAAATAGAATCACCCTTTTGTAAAACTTTTTTAGGTCTTATGTGGATCCACACCCCATGTTGGATGACATTTGTAATCAGGGGCAAGAACGGTTGGGTGCTGAGCTTTCTATACTGGATAACTACCAGCTTGGAGTTGCAAAAAGCACCAAGATTTCTTTTTGCAGTGGATATTTATTCTGGTTTTGTAACTTTGCTTGTTTGTGGTTTTATTTAATTTTAACATTAGTAGTAGTAGTAGCAGTATTAACTTTATTTCTCTGTGATTACATCACATGTTGTTTTCTTCAAGGTCATGGAACCAAATACCTATTGCTTCTGTTTATATGACACAATTTTCAAATTAGATTTAATTTTATAGAGAAACAAGTATGGCCCTAGGTTAATGTTTAAAGGATTAGCTGATATTTTCACATAATGCATTTTAATAAAGATTCAGATGGATTTACCTACGGGTAAACAATTCGGAAGTCTGCAGTGTTGCCCTGTAAAGCATTAAGCTCTCATTCAAGGAGCAGTCTATGGATCTCTCTACTCTCATAGAATATACAGTCTGGAGACTTTGCGCTGGAAATTAGGGTACAGTGTTCATATTTACAATTTCTGACTCACTGGCTGATTATTTTCTTTTTGCCCTCTCATTTTGTGCTCTGATAGAATAACACCAAAAATTAAATAAATACATAAAAAATAAAAATTTAGGAGGAATTCGTTCACCAGGGCACACAATGGTATTCTAACCATGACAAATTTGAGCAGTTCACACTCTGGATAATCAGGAGAAAAAACACATCACTGTTACTGTGCTACTATGTTTATTCAGGCCTTTTTAAGGAAAGAATCCCTGCTATACTTGAAATAGGATGAAAATGTCTATGAGATTCTACTGCATCCTGATTCAGCTAAGGCCACCAGGACTCTTGAGTTTGCTGAGTAAAGAATGCTAGCCCTCTGAAATTCCAACTGAAGGTAAGGAAAGTATGGCCAACAAAAGGGGTGGTGAGGAAAAACTCTATCATAATTTGGGTTTGGAGTCTTCCAGAATAAGTTGGTAGTCATATGAAAATGTTATCTAGAGGTTTATCTTATTTCTTGGATTTTATTTTTGTAAAGATACATCTTGGAAGTTGTAATTTTAAATGCTATTTTCCTGATGGAAAATATTTCTAAATTTTATATATTTTCTGTGTCAGCCAGCAAGATGGAATTTCAAATAGTTGCCTCCATGGAATTATGCCTGTTTTTTTATATATACCTAATAATAATGTCTATAAGTAAAACATTACCATGTTAGCTTACTGAATGATATAACTTACTAACAAAATGAATACCACAGTTTAGTACAAAATCTGGGTCCTACAAAGAAAATAATACCATGATTTGTGATTGGAGTCTTCCAGAATAAATTATTAGTTATGTAAAAATATTTTGGAGGGTTTTTAATTTGCAACAGTAAAATGTTTTAGACCCCCAAATAATTTACCACAGATATTATTTTTTTAAAACTTCCAAGCATTTCCACAGAAATGAGACATGAATGATTGAACACTACATTAAGCAAAGCCCCATTGTTGACTCGTGGGAATGACAGAGGCCTCATGGACTTCACTGGCTCAGTGTCAGTGTTACAGGCATTTGCTTAAGGATTATGTTGCAAATTAATGTCAATATACCATTTTAAAGATGAAAATAGAGCTTTCTAAAGCATCTCAGTTTATGTGGATTCATATGCTGCACCACTGAGACTACTGCAGGCAAACCCAAATATCAAAGTAACACAAGAGAAGTTATTTTCCCACACGAATCCTTCATCAACATGAGTTGTCTATTAACATATCATTCACTTTATTGCTACTCATTTCTATCATCAAAATAATCATGACTTCAGGCCTTTGGGCTTCCTAATATCTTCATACATCATGTTTACTTACTCATATAGAGACAACGCAGATTACTCTTTGTTAATTTAATTTAATTGATTTATTTATTTTACATCCCAAGCACTTCTTCCCCTCCCTCCTCTCCTCCCACACAATGCTTGACTTTTACTATATTGTTTACAAATATTCCTGCTAAATATTAAGCTTGCTTAGATTTATTGACAGAAACTGGACTTTGGAAATAGGCCACTGCAATCAAATCTTGCTTTTGTCACATAATTGCTGGCTCCATGTCCTAGTCCATATAATGGGAATAGTGAAAAACAATGGTCATACCTGCTTATCAGCCTGTTGTAAGGAGTTAGCTATCACTCCACAGTATCCAGCACATTCAGTTGCTCTCACCTGACACATGAGAAACCAGACTTCCTGGAGTGTTGATTCTTCAGAAGCCCAAGTACAGTGGTTTATTAGTGGCCTTCCTTTCCCTCCTTGAATTGTAGTTTCTCTATTTACAGCAAAACGATAGAAATGCTGGAAATAACAAAGGCTGGCTTTGACAGCTCATTATGGACCCCACAATGAACTATTTCTGAACATTACCTCAGCGCTCTTCACAGTGATCCCAGACTCAGCACCAGTCTTTAGAGGAAGCAACAGATGCTTAGAGAAACTAAATAACATGCCAAGAGTCAGCTAGTGAACAGTCAAAATATTTTAGAGAAAGAGCTCATGTACCTAAGTGCTGTCAATGGCTGGCCTTGGGTCATGGAATTAGAAGAGACATCTTAAAATATTTTTATATTTATCTTCATTTTATGTACGAAAACATATTTACTTGATAACAGGTTATTGAAATACATTAACAAATTGTAAAGATAATAGTATTTCCTCCTCATACTGACTATGGCGAGCTGCTCACTAAAGTAAAAGACTCGTCTTTGAATTTTTGGGCTAATTCACAAAGCAGTTCTCTTCTAGCCTAACCATGAACATAGGGAGACTGGAGAGATAGCTCAGTGGTTAAGGTGCTCTTGCAGAGGACCCAAGTTCAATTCATTGCACTTATATAGTAACTCACAGATGCTTGCAACTCCAGGTCCAGGACATCTGATATCTTCTGGCCTTTGTAGGCACCAGACACATGCATGGAACACAGACATACTTGCAGGCAAAACACTCATGCACATAAAACAAATATGGATAGAATGTTTTAGTCCCTAAACACCACCCGCTTTTTCTTAGCAGAAAAAAAACAAAACAAAACAAAACACGGGGCTGGAGAGACAGCTCAGCTGTTAAAGGCTACAACACAACCAAAAATTATAAGAAATGTAACATGTACACAGTTTTTTTTTTTTTGAAGTGCAAGCAAAAACCGAGTTTTCAGTTGGATCAGACAGACTGTGCTCTTGCCACTTGGGTCCCAAAGAAGAATACTCCCCATGGGTTTTCATGGTGATGAGCAATAGAAACGAGTGGCCAAATGGACACAGAAACCCAGCCTACTCTTCAGAGGAGGCAAGTTTGCCCCTTTTCCCACCACTTCTTATAACTTACAAGAACTAGAGAGGGGTGAAAACAATGTGTGACTGATCAGAGCCAGGCGGGGCTAATATTATTCTAGATCTTTCTAGGTCCTAAGTGATTTTACCAATGTTTTCCTGTTTCATCCTTCAAATCCAGCGTGAAACAGGTATGGATATTCTTACCTTCCATGTGAGGTCGATAAAGCTGAGAGCAGCTGTGAACTTCGGAAACTCACAAGGATGAACATCCGAGAGAAAGCACCATAGCTCTGACTTCCAGTCATCCACTCCTCTCTCCCCACAACACTCAAATACGTGTGTTCATCCTTCCCAAGTCCCAGAAGTGTAAGTCAGCGGACAAGCGCAGGAGAGCATTACATAAGACAGTATCCATGAACTGAACTGTAGAACAAACAGTGTTAGTAAACAAAGAGGCATCATTCTACTGGTATGCGAATTCTCTACTTCCTTACTTCTTCTGTGTCAGAACTCACTCTTTGAGGTTTATCTTTCAGCTTAAAATAGTTGGCCAACTTCTGGCATGATCTATGAAATGTAAGGTGAAATTTTATCTTATGACTCAGAATAAATGAATTCTGTTGATGAAAGCAAATCATAGATCTGGAAGATTATTATACCTGAAACCACATTCCACCAGAGACTTTTCCATTCCCCTCCCTTCATAAGGTCCCAGAAAGATGAGCAAAGACTGACACCTATAAAAGGGACTTGTTTCCCATTTCCCAGACAGATAGACTGAGGCACAGATATTTTAGGAAGATTCTGTTACCCCACAGCCTACCTTGGCGACAGCTGAGCTTTGCTTCTTGATTTGTCCTTAAGTAGAGCTTTAGGAGAGGTGGTTGATATCATACCTGCCTATGATATAACTATAAGGCTCTCATCATCTTTGACATTTCTGTAAATGTATTATTTTATATATCTGTCAACATGGAGATTAAAAGAAGAGAGTATGGGTTTGTATTGTTTCCAGAACTTCATGAAACTAAAGACATTGAGACAATGGGACATGCTACCGAAATGCATTATAAAGATTTTTTTTTTTATTTTTTTATTTTTTTTGCCAAGAGACTGAGCTGTCATTTGATCGCAATGCTTTGGGACAGCTGTGCCTAGGGGCAGGCCCGTGGACTCATTAGCCTCCTAGCTCTGCAGCTCAGTCCATCTCAATCCTCACCATGGTTTCAATCAGACCCAGCTGCCTCTCATTATACTCCGGTTGGTCTGGCGTGGCAGTGAGCTCTTGCAATTTTCTGTATAGCAGGGAGAAAGAAGAATCTCCAGCATGTGTCTATTGCTGTGCATGAGGCAGTGGGCATGGCAGTGCCTCCTTCCTGAAAATCGCAGCATACTATGATTGATCTGGGGCATTGAAAAAGTGCCATGTGCCAAATATAGATGATCCTTATTATTTCTCTTTGCATACAGATGAACACGCAGCTGAGGTGCTCTCCGGAGGCCTGGGAGTCAACTTACTCCAAGGAACGACTGCACTATTTTTGCTATTTTCTCATATTATTTCTCAAGGCTTGAGGGAATTTAAATGTGACTTACTTGGCAGTGACGAGTCGCTGTCCCTTCGGTACCTCTCAAATGAGATCCTTTACACCAGTCACCTCACCGCACTTTTAAATCTGGAGAGAGAAATCCTGTCCCTTACAGGGAACCCAGACTTTGAGAAAGAAGGTGCAACCTCTACCTTGAAATTGGCTTCTTAAGAATGTCATTATTAAAATCACAGTGCTCAAGTGAAACATCATCAGCATATAGATTTTCTGGAAAAGGAAAATGGTTTCCCTAAGTACCTTACATTTATGAATCTAGGACTTGAAGTTCTGAGAAGTATATCGAAGACCTTTGTGTCTCTGTGGAGAAATACCTGGTATGGACAACTCTGGGAAAGAAAGATTTGTTTGGTCTTACAGTTTCAGAGAATTCAGTCCATGTTTGCACAGCCCCATTCCTAAGGTCATTATGGCTGTGGGAGCACGGATCCCAGGTGTCACCTCACTTGATGGTTGTCAAAAAGTGGAAAGAAGAGAACCAGCACTTAGACTTTGTCTTTCCTTTTCTGCGCTTTTCTGGCCCATGGATGGTACCACCCACATTCAGAAATGGTCTTAATTGGACAGTTTCCCTTCTGAAAATAACTTCAAAGATACATATAGACAAGATGCCTCATGGATATCATAAGTGGGTCTAAGTCTGCCCAAGCCGACAATGAAAATTTACTGTCATATTAAGTAACTCAGATGAGGTCTCCTGATAAATGGACTAAAAACTGGATCCCTGGAGTCCAAGTCATTCTACAGCTTCCATCTGTACAGAGCGTCACAGCTGCTTCAGTCATCAATCTAGGTATTTACGGATTTTTTTCAGTTTCTTACAATCAAGAATAAACCATGCTGCACACTGCTACAACTGGAAACCGAGTCTCCACATTCTTAGTATCTCTCTGGTAGATCACATCCTCTCAATTAATAATGAAACAGAATTTATCATCAAGAACACCATGCTGGGCAAGCACTCTTGGAATAAGTTCCATTTTGCTTCTCATTTTTAAATGACCATTTAAAGTTTTAAGAAAGCATCCCTTCATTTCATTTCCATTCATTGCTTCAGGCAATATTCTCTGCGAGGCTCCAGGGACCTTTGTCTTGAAAACAAGCAGTTCTGGGAAGAAATGAAAAGACCAGCTGCTAGTGTTTGTTGAAGACGGGCTTCGTTGTTGCGACAGAGGGCATCAACAGGCTGGTGGTTAGGAGGAGGAGACCTCCATCTCCGTAACCACCCTGCCTCATTCCACAGCACATACCACAATGACAGTCGCTCCATGTAGACCGTCTTGTCAGCCTCCTACAACTGAAATGATGTGGAAAGTCTGCATAGATATTAGCCAGATAAAGACCAACTTCAAACTGCTGTACCTCAGCTCACACTGCACTTTGTAGATACTGTTTTCTCTTCAACTGGCAGTGGTTGTTTGTATGTGTTGGTGTGTGAGTTAAGTATACCAGAGTCAGTTTTCAACAATTCAGAATACTGTTAGCACTTTTAGTGGTGAAACATATTTAATTAAATATGGGCATTAATTTTAAGGTAAATACTATCACAGATATTTTAGGTAACATGTACAATATAAGCATACTTTAATTGTTTTGCTTTGTTGTTTGTTTGTTTTGTGACATGGTCTATCTATTAACCCAAACTGACTTTGAACTCAATACTATTGTGTCAGCCTTCTGAGTTCTAAGATTACAGATTTGTGCCAATTTTTATATACTACTGAAAAACACACAGAGAAAAGCATGAGACTCATTTTTTGTAATATTTGCTCGGCTACTAGAGCCTCAAAGTCTCCTGAAACATATGAACCTCTAAACACACTCGGCATTCTGGTAGGCAGTCAACTGTCCAAGACATTGGAAGTGTAAATTTTTAAAATTCATTTTGAAATAAATACAGACTTTCCCCACAGACAGTTCATTTAGACAATAATTTGTAAGGAAAAACTCAGTCTTAGAAGCTAGTTTCATCAGTCTGATCAATTACCAGCAGAGTAAGATATTCCAAAAGGCATTTCCATCTTGAGGGGAACCAACAGGTACTTAACTGGACTTAAGGCCCACTCAGCAGGAGGAACTTCATGCCAAGCACTGTAGATTTAAGCAACAACCTGTGTCTAGTAATGCCAGGGAACCCAGAGGAGAACCAACTATGACCATTTTCCTAAACCAGTATAGGGCAGTGTCTAAATAAATACTGAACCTACTAACCACAGATTCGTGCGTATCTCTCCATCATCTACGAGACCGCCTTCTGCAGCAGATGGAGATCATCACAGCAAGCCGCAACTGGTCAAAATGAAGAGGCCAACTGATTGTGGGGTGTCCGGCTCCTGTTAATACATTTACAACACAACCTTACGGTGAAGATCCAAGGAACATTGATTGTGACGTTGTGGAAGAGGAGGAGGAAAGACTCTAAGAGACAGGGGACCAGGAGATCTGTTTTAAGATGGTCTCTTCTAAAAACCAAAACAGAACCCAAACTAAAAAGCATTAACAGCAAAGATATTTTGAGTGAGGAAGGAGCAAGTGGATCTGAGAAAAACGGGTCAGGCGATAGGATTAAAGGGCAAATATAATCAAGAGACTTTGTATTCAAAAATAAAACATTATGTAAAAGGGGAAATCAATTTGGACACTAAAAGCAATATTGATGCTACTCCTCTTGGCAATATCACAGGCATTCTTTGAAAGGAAACATCATACTCACCCCATTAACTAGAAGACTCCCAAGACTGGCCAGGTCAGCCAAGCAGGTGCGGCCCAGGACTGCTATAATTATGTAGAGAAGTGTGAAGGTTTTCCATGGCATGGTACTCGACTGCACTAAAAATAGACAGCCCTGAAATATACTGCAGTTGAAGGACATGATAAAAATAGGAAATAAACTTGAAAAATCATTGTATAATAGAGTTCTGGCATTAACTTCACCCAAACTCATTAATAAGATTGGTTATTTTTATTGCATGAAAGAAATAGGCTACCTTTTTACATATTCAAGACAAGTGTTGGTTAAAGAAGTGTATTGAGAGTTGAAGAATGTTTGATATTAAAAACATTGATGGTTTACATTCTAATTTTGAATAGTCTCAATTTTTAAGCTGACATGTCTTATATATTTTAATGGTATTGCACACACGCACACACACACACACTAAACATCTTGAGGTATATATGGCAACTAGATACATGTAATTGACCTTTTAGAAGTATAATCCACTATTGGAAGTGTCATTAAAAATCATTGAAGTGTCACAGTTTAAGACATGTGCAATTCCTACTACACAAACAACTCAATAAGAGCTCAAGGAATTGAGATGAATCAGGTCACTTAGCTAAAGTTTAGCTCTTAAGATGACATCAAGTGACTTCCATACCACCATACCACCCTCATGGATTGTAAGTCTCACACTGATCCCAAGCTTCTGAGGTGGCGAATCTGCCCTGGATCTCACTCTTGACCTCATACTTGGTTCTCCCTTGTTTCCCACCCAGAATCCTACGACTCCCCAGCTCTACATCTCCTTCCTTCCCCTCATCTTGAGTCATCACTGCCAAAGCTTTTGGCCAGAATTCTCACCGTTCAGACTTAGATTTGGGCAAATGATCTTTAATTTCTGCATGTCTGTTTTGTCTGTTTCTGGCCTATGATTTATCATTATGTTACAAAAGCAAAAAGAAAACCAAACAAAACACTATAGAGGGCTATGTAGTAAAAAGATTTTAAATTTGGTAGCCTGGAAGTCTGGACTTTCTAAGCTAGCTTCAAAATTTTAGCTGAAACAGACTAATTATGTACATACTTTTAAACTAATTGATTTGCTAGTGATTCCCCCCTGAATTCAGTATCCAGTTTCTAAAAAAGAATAACATATCACCTACCTGGAACAATTTTCCTTCTCTTCCAGGGAAAACAAGTCTATCATTCTGCAAAATTGGTGTTTATCATTACTTACTTGAAAAATTTAGTTTTTTTTCAAGCAAAAAATAAATAAGACTTTTGTATAGAATAGGTTCTTTTCACACACACACACACTTTTTTTCTTACTTTAAAAGGTTTTAACATTGCTTACCCAAGCATATCTGTGTTGTTGACTATGGCAATCAGATAATTTGCTCGTTTGGATAACGTTATATTTGAGAAATGTGCCACAATATTCAAATACTCATTTTCTTGTCAATTGGCATTTGATTTGTTTCTTTTCCTGTGTGTGTGTGTGTGTGTGTGTGTGTGTATGTATGTTTTAAGTATTACAAAGTTTCTAAAGGACACTTGAACAACTCTTAAAAAGGTGAGCATGCTGGGTTTTCAGTATCAACAATGGTCCTGTAAGGACAAGGTGAAAAGTGTCAATTCAGTGACACAGCTATTATAGGACAAGGAAACAGGCAAGGACTAGCAAGGGCGAAGAGAAAAAAAAAATCCTTAGACTAAAGAGGCAAAGAGGGTTTAAAGAGATTAAAGGAATCTCAAAAGGCCAGCTGCTGCCAGAGAAAGGCAGACTCAACAGAGCTCCTGCTCTCAGTGAGGTAGCTGACATCCAGCAGGAGGGTTGACACACTGGGAACCCTGACCTGATCCTACCCTTCTCTCTAATGTCTTGCCAGGACTATGTAGGCTGGACAGGAAGCCCTTCATCAAGGGACCCCATTGAGAAGACTACAGATGTCTGTTTCTAAGAGTAGGATGTGGAGGATTGGAGACTGGCTCCAAAGAAGTAAACAGATACATGCAAATGTTAGCTATTCTTCAGGTTCATCTCATTTGCCAAAGTATTTATATCAGCTGAATCAGTGACCAACAGTTTTAGGAAATTAGAGTGATTCCTATCTTCCCTGACATTGACCTTCTCTTCTATTTACTAAATAGATAAATTAACTCTTCTAGAAAATCCATAGTCCCACACCATGAAGCTTAATTATGTGCTAAAGCTTATGTAGACAAAAAAAAAACTAATGAATAGTCAAGACATCTCTAATAGGGAAGGAGTGCCTTCTCCCCGCCACCCGCCCCACAAAATATGAAGGGTGCTGTCCAATTGACTGTCAACATTAGCTAGCACCCTAGTGCTTCAGTGAAAATTGTTTTGAGGGGATATCCAGCATACAGCAACTGGTCATTTTATTCTGATTCTTTTCTCCTTATACCAGCTACATTTGGCTTTTTAAGTGTATGTAGATCACATGAGACTAGAGAAAATTTAGCAAGTGATAGGACGTTGAGGTCAGGTTACCAGAGTTATGGATAAAATCTGTAAGTTAAGTTCATTGCACAAAATGGAGCTTGGAAATTGACTAAGAGCCTAATAGCTAGAGTAAGGAGGCAGAGTATTAATAATTAATAGAGTCATTCTACTGCTACACTATGATGGGTCTAGCACCAGCATCATCCTGGGTAAGCTGCCTGGCTGCTATGCATCTTATGTGTCAGCTGAATGACAACATCTGTATCACCGAGTAAATGGTGCACAAGAAACACTCGACACATTTTATTCAGCATCCTTCTCCATCAGATTGTGGAGTGCACATTTCTAGGACTGAACCACGACAACCTTCCAAAAGGTGCTTTCACCAAATCACCATTTGCTTTTCATGATGTATTCAGACCTGAGTAACACTGGGAGTTGCTAGAAAAGAAACAAATGACCACAACTTAAATCCCTCTCCACTTCCCTGTGTGTGATGCAGAAGTTGGGCTCAATAACTCATCCACTGACTTTATTATGAATAATTTCAAATATAGTGAATAGTTCAAAATCATTTGGTCATAGCTCCATGCCACCATATAAATTTAATAATAGCCATATCATAACAATTCTGAGGATAATGGGGACACTAGCAGAATTTATGATTTGCTGTTGGCTCGTAGCTATCTACAATCTCCCGACAGAGTCACTCAAGTGTTCTCTTCATGGTGAATTCACGAGTGAACATTTCCCTACTCATGACGTGGAGATTCCTTTGATGGAGAGCTATCCAGTACCTCACAGGTTGAACTCTTACTCTGTAATGGAAGCTCGTGCCTTGCTTCTGCTTTCTTTAGTTGACCCCATAACTCTTGCTTCCTCTCTCTCTTCCCAGATTTCCAAAGAAATAATAATAGCGACAAAATTGGCAAAGTGAAACACAGGATGGCCAGTTAAAATGAAATTTCAGATAATAATTGCAAGACATGTGTCCCTGATACTACACAGAACTACTCATATTGGAGAATATTTATCAGATATGTAAATTGACATAAACGTCTTGTATGTTATTTGTCAACTTGTGAGTTTGAAGAGCCTTTGAAGAGACTGGAGAACAGACCGAATGCATCCATGAACACGGGTCCAGTCACCGGATCACGTTTAAAATGGTGCATTTCATCTACTACCACACCAAAGATCTTATGGCGCAGCTCAGTGTCATGCTGGGTGAGGCTCTCTGACGTCATTGGTCTGGGGTGGGCTGGAGCATGCCAGAGAGCCAGACTTAGCAGTCACTTCTGCTTTCTCCCTACCCTTGATCCTTCCATCAGAACCACTCCCAGATCTCTCAGGGCAGTACCTCAAGCATAGATCTAGTGACCAAAATATACCAACGTTCACGATGTCTCAGAGCAAGTACAATGTCGCCTCTGTCTTGGTATTAGGCACAAAACCAGATCCTTCCACAGGTATAATAATGGGTCTGGTATCCGTACAGAGAATGCCTGCCAAGTCATGGGCCAACTGTGTGCATGAACGGCAGGGAAATAATGGGGACCCGAGACATTAATAATAAAAATCTTATATCCATGTTGTAATTTTAAAACGTTGTAAAGAACCCATCAGGGTGAAATGTCTAGCGATTCAGCATTCAACACTGAGAATCTGAAAGTGCTTCTCTGTCATTTCTGTCTTCTGTTCTCGTTATCATCTTGAGGAAATGAGGGGGGGAAAGAATTTGTCACAGACTTCTCAGTTGAGAGGAAGTGATACAATTCTAGAGCAGCGTGGGCAAGACTTTTCAAAATCCCCAATTAACGATTCATAGACTGGCACATCTCCCATCCCATGCAACCTATAAAAGATTAAAACTACTTCTGTAGATTAAAACCTGCGGTGGAAGCAATCTTTGTTTTCAAACAACGGGTTCTAAAAATACAACATGGCAACACAGTTGATGGCTCCCACATTCTCACTGGCTTTCCTCATCCGGTTCCTTTAAGTGACCAACCACTAGCAGCATGAGAGGATATTTTATTTTTTTCTACGTGTTCAGCTATAATGCACAGAATCGCTTATCATAGTTTATACTTTCATTAACTGTTACTGTGAAACCCATCCTGTTCTACAACTTTTTTTTTCTGTATCTGCGCTAACCCAGGACTCTAGCTTGACTGAGGACTGTATATGATCTATGATGAATATATCCCAGCGTGGACCACTGATAAGGATACATACACGGCTGTCACATCTTACTGATGTCTCCTTTACATGTTAGATAATTTTGAGGGTATAAGCAAGGGACCTCTGATTTACAACATGTTTCCTAGCAAACGTCAGACATCACCCCATTGTTGCTCCTTATTTTGGATGTTTACTACTTTGGTTCTTACAGCCTTGCTGAGATGGTAACCTATGCATTTCCTGCTTACTGTCTACTATTTCTCTGACTAGTAATGAAAAAATTATTTGCCATGTTTGCTAGCCTTTTACATTTCCTTATCCTGCTAACAAATTAACCCCTTTACATACCTAAAACACATTGCTCCATGCACCTTATTTGCCTTCTTGGCACTTACATTTCACATCTTCAAAGTTGGAGATTCATCGTATCTTTTATAACAGCATCATATATTTTAAACAAGTTTTCACATGCTATGGTCTGAAAGCACCAATTACGTCCTAAGTTTTCAGATGTTACTTTGAAAGCCTTCAATCGGACACAAACACATGGATGATATAGTTTGAAGTAAAACCACACTTTTCCTCAAGTAGACAATTGTCCAAACATTAATTTTCAAAAGCCTGCTCTTTTCTCTACTGGTTTAAAATGATAGAACCTAATATCTGTGTAGAAGGTTCTCACTCTCAGGTGTCAAACAAGGAACAACAGCAGCAGGAACCAGCCTAAGTATTTTCTGTGATGGCATCAGAATATCAGGGCATCACTATTCCCGGGGAAGTCTGATAAATGCATGCTAATGGTTGAAAGAAACATGTCCATCAGCGCTGGAGAGATGGCTCAGCAGTTAAGAGAACTGGCTGCTCTTGCAGAGGACTTGGGTTCAAGTCCCAAAACCCACCTAGCAGCTCACAACTGTCTTCTTTTGGCCTCCACAGGCACTGTGCACGCACACGCACACACACACACACACACACACACACACACACAGGGTGCACAGGCAGACATGCAGGTGAAATACCCACACACATAAAATTTCAAAAAAAAAATGAATTTTCTTCATATAAGTTATTCAAATATGCTAGTTAACACAAACCACACTGGAAACAAGACTTCAAATATATAACTTGCTTTTATTAACTGGAAAAAGAATTCATATTTGTCCAAATAGCAGATACACCAGTATCTTTAGTAAGATTCAAAACAGTGTCAGGCTGTTTGAACAGTGTCTGGAATAAATGAGCAATTAAATTTTTAAGGAAATTCAGAACACCAACATGTTCTAGACTCTAGGATCACTATAAGCCAAGTACACAACAAGTATTGTTCCCCTTAACCAGTTTGGCTTTCAGGAAAATATATATTATTATTTAGACAATTAGCATCTGAGTTTCATAAATGACTAATACAGCATTTTATTTTAATTAAATCAACATTTTGTAAACTTCTAACTAGTCTTTAAAGTTTTGAATATGGACATAAACTAGCCCCTGTTCTCCCTATATACCAAATGGGAAATACCTGCCATAATATATCAACATTTTCATAGGAATATTTTAAGACTTCTGGCATTAGAAAATATGTAATATCTGTGCAACACCATCATAATTATATACAGAAAGCATCTTAGAATCTCCTTGTGTAATTTAACTACTAAAGGTTAAAGTGATATATTTAAAAAGTAATATTATTTCCTATAGATCTGGCACTCACTTGTAATTAAAGAATGCACAAAATAAGTCTCACATGAAGTGGTTCTTCAATAAAAATAACTGAATATTATTTATTTGATTTACTAGTTTTCGATATCTTTCAGCCAAAAAGGCTTTATTATAATTTATGTTTCCAATTACAGCCTAATGCTGAGGCAGTAAATGTTAGTCTGTGCTTGCCTGTTTCCCTGTCATATAATATGTCCATAAATCTCAATTTACACCTTTGTTTCATGGTACACAGTATGTCCATAAATAAAAGAAAAAAATCACTAAGCTGTGATTATTCAGGTGGGGAAAAAAAAACTCAAGTCATTTACACCTTGTTTAGTTTCTAAAGCAGCACTACTTAGTTATGACAAATAAGACCAAACATTATTATAAATTATAAATTCTAGCCATGTTTCTTTTGGCATTAAATCCATAACACAAATGCTTTTCCTTGAACAGATTTATATATTAATGTACATCTGAATATACATCTTCCGATATCCCTTGTACGCAGAAGGTTAGTCAGTTAAGTGTGTCACAGCAGGTAATGTTAGCGACTGTCCTGGGCATCAGAGGACACGGCATGGCTGAGTCCTGACTTGCCATTCACAGCTATTGTATTGGACGGAACAGTAACCTAGGAGGAAAAAACACATTTTGTTCCCGTCAGTTTTTATAAAATGGGACAGCTGTCTAAGTTTTAACAATCATCACATTGTAACTTCTGCTTAACTGAAAACGTTAGCATTCAGTATTTATCACTCAATGATTTACAAATAATTAAGAATAAATGCTCACTCACTCGTGAAACGGAAAATGAGAGACTCGCTATTTTCACAACAAACAAGTTAAATAACCCATCAACATATCTTAGTCTTTATAAAATTACCAAGCCAACAGAAAAGACAAGAGCAAAAACAGACTGCAGGCCAAGCTGTCACAGTGCAGTTTTAGCTAGATGAATCCTGGCTTCTCAAAAGTGCTTTGAAAAAAAAATGAGAGAAAAAAAAAATGGATTTTGCAAAATTTTACAAGTTTGTACTAATACCAGAAAGTAGTTTGAAATCCTTCTCTTACCAATTCTCTATATATTTAAAACAAAAGCATCTGCCATCAAAACTTGGTCTTTAAGAATTCTTTCATGGTAAGGGCTACAGCCAACTGTTAAGCCTGTGACCATTAGACCTAGAAAAAGGAATGACGGAAGGGCTTTACAGGAAGCTTCAATCAACCTTCAAAACTCAATGCCTGAGTGTTCTATTTGCAAAGCACTGGAGAAAAGAAAAGAAAAGAGAAAAGAAAAACAATCATTCAAGACAGTCAAGCAGGATGGTATATACAGCCATCCCAGCACTTGGGACGCTGGGATGGTATGGGAAGTCCTTCTGTATATGTGTTGCTTTTAATGGTTAATAAAAAAAAGAAGCTGCTTTTGGCCAATGGCTTAACAGAATACAGTCGGGCTGAAAAAGATATAGAGAGAATAGGCAGAGTTAGGGAGAAGCCATGTAGCCGCCAGAGGAGAAGACACAAGCTGCCAGCCGGAACCTTGCCAGTAGGCCACAAGCCTCGTAGTAAACTATAAAATAATAGAAATGGGTTAAGATGTAAGAGTGAGCTAGAAATATGCATAAGCTAATAGGTCAAGCAGTGTTGTAAATAATACAGTTTCTTTGTGACTATTTCGGGTCTGAGTAGTTGGGAACAAACAAACAGCCTTCCTACTACACTGAGGCAGAAGAGCTCCAGGCCAGAATGGGATTGAGAATGAGACCCTTCCTCCCTCCCCACAAAAAACAAGTTTTTGAAATGCCTTGGAATTCTAAGGTCTTTTTAAAAAGACTTAGAGAATGTAAAAAAAAAAAAAAATGGATCATGACTAGTAAATATACATGTCACATGTAAAATACAATAAAATATTATAAGAAAACAATCTCTACATTGCAATTTGAGCAGCAAGGATTTACAAACAATTGCTATCTTTGAGTAAGAACTGACAGCCGGTTGTGGTGGCGCACGCCGGTAGGATTTGCTGAAGGAGGCAGAGGTAGGAGGATCACAAGTTCGAGGCCAGCCTGGGCTACACATTTCCCAGCTGGTATCTTGGGCAATTGAGGAGAGGGAACCTGAAATGACCCTATCCTATACTGATGAATATCTTACATATCACCTTAGAACCTTCATCTGGAGATGGACTGAGATAGAGACAGAGACTCAATTTGGAGCAACGGTCTGAGCTCTTAAGGTCCAAATGAGAAGCAGAAGGAGGGAGAACATGAGCAAGGAAGTCAGGACCACCCACTGTGACAGTGGAACTGATCTATTGGGAGCCCACCAAGGCCAGTTGGACTGGAACTGAATAAGCATGGTTTGAAACTGGACTCTTTGAACATGGCGGACAATGAAGGCTGATGAGAAGCCAAGGACAATGGCACTAGGTTTTGATCCTAATACATGAACTGGCTTCGTGGGAGCTTAGCCTGTTTGGACGCTCACCTTCCTGGACCTAGATAGAAGTGGGAGGATCGCGGTCTTCCCACAGGGCAGGGAATTTGGACTGCTCTTCAGTATCAAGAGGGAGGGGGAATGGAGTGGGGGGAGGAGAAGAGGAGTGGGGATAGGGGGAGGGGAGTGGGAGAGGGGGCAATATGTGGGAGGAGGGGGAGGGAAATGGGAAACGGGGAGCAGGTGGAAATTTTAATTTAAAAAGAATAAAAATAAATAAATAATAAAAAAGAACTGACAGAGGAATGGCCACAGATCCTGTGAATAGAGCAAAGGAGACAAAGAATATGTTTTTGCTTGCACTTTGGTTCCTGCTTCGCACTAAATGAAGATTTGCTTCTCTGTGGTAATGAATTTCCTGGAAGGCTTAATCAACTAAGATAAAACCACACACCTGAAATGACAACTAAGGACAGCTGCCACAAAGCAAGGGTGCTCACCTAAGCCCACTTAGCTGTCTGGTCATGTGGGCTACTTTCCAGTATAAAAAGCCACAGTAATGACTTTTCACTGCCGAGTTTTAATCCTGAAGCTTTTCTGCGTGAGAAAATTGCCTTTGTAATTCATGCTATAATTACAGTTCTCAAAATCCTTCTGTAAAGAGGTTTGTTTTTCACTTACGTGTGTGTGTGTGTGTGTGTGTGTGTGTGTGTTGGGATGTTTGGGTATGGGATGCCTGTGTGTGCGTGTGGAGGCCAGGAGAAGCTATTGAATCCCCTGGAGCTGGAGTTATAAGCCTTTGTGAGCTGCAAGGCACAGGTGCTAAAAACTGAACTCTGGTCCTCTGGAAGAGCATCAAGAGCTCTTAAACCACTGATCCCCTTCGTAATTGTTTATAAGAAACAAATGTATTCACAAAACAATAGTGGAGGCTTTCAATATTCACCCGGTAAAATTTGTTCATTGGAACATCATAAACAGAACCCAGTTCAGTGTTCACCAATAAGCAGCCAATGCCACGGTGCCATTCTGTAGTCAGAAGGATTAATGCTGGAATATAGAAAGAACTGCACCTGCACCTCACAATGGACACCTGCAAACGGAGGATCCTAATCAAGAAACCATCACGTATGTCTACCATCTCTCTCACTCATGTCTACTCATATACTCAGTAGCCCTTGTTATCTATCTTTTAAAAGAACAACAAAGAAAACGCAGCTCAGCCCCAACTCCATACTGAATGTTCTGTTTTCAGTACTGATCATGCATGGGAAGACAGGGCTAGAGTCCTCTGCCTGAACTACAGAGTCAGGGCAGGGCAGGGCTGGATGTCATGAGCAGTGGAAATCCATTATTTGCATATCTCCCTGCATATCTTATGCTCTGTTATGTGAGCCTTTGGGACAGCACTTAATGGTGTAAATGTCGGAGAGAAAATAAAGTAGCAAAGTGAGCACGATTTCGTTAAAATGCTATTCATTTTGTATTTGTACTAAAACTTCAACAGCTTCAAAAAAAAGAACTACAAAAATTCACAATAAAAACAAAACTGGCAACCCATAAATGGTCTGGACAGCTCACAAATGACCTATAATGATTTTTTAAAATGTCCAAAAATTCCAGCCATCAGAACAACTAAAACTAATTTGAGATTCTCTTATACCCGTCAGAATAGCCACATTCAAGAAAAAAATGCTGCCAACAAATGACAGCAAATATGTGGGGAAAAATAAAAATAACCCTTATCCACTGTTGGAAGTGCAAATCAGTAAAGCCACTGTGGGATCAACATGCAGGCTTCACACAAAACGAAGAAGAGAAGAAAAGGAGGAGGAGGAGAAGGAGGAGAAGGAGAAGGAAGAAGAAGGAAGAAGGAAGAAGAAGAAGAAGAAGAAGAAGAAGAAGAAGAAGAAGAAGAAGAAGAAGAAGAAGAAGAAGAAGAAGAAGAAGAAGAAGAAGAGAAGGAAGAAGCAGGAAGGAAGCAGGAAGAAGAAGGAAGAAGGAAGAAGGAAGAAGGAAGAAGAAGAAGAAGAAGAAGAAGAAGAAGAAGAAGAAGAAGAAGAAGAAGAAGAAGAAGAAGAAGAGAAGAAGGAAGAAGCAGGAAGGAAGAAGAAGGAAGAAGAAGAAGGAAGAAGAAGAAGAAGAAGAAGAAGAAGAAGAAGAAGAAGAAGAAGAAGAAGAAGAAGAAGAAGAAGAAGAAGAAGAAGAAGAAGAAGAAGAAGAAGAAGCAGGAAGAAGCAGGAAGGAAGAAGGAGAAGAAGGAAGGAAGGAAGGAAGAAGAAGAAGAAGAAGAAGAAGAAGAAGAAGAAGAAGAAGAAGAAGAAGAAGAAGAAGAAGAAGAAGAAGAAGAAGAAGAAGAAGAAGAAGAAGAAGAAGAAGAAGAAGAAGAAACATATGCCCTAGCTATACTCTACCCCACCTGGGCACATTCTCAAGTGATCCCATATCCTACTTTAGGGACACCTGTCATGTTTATCACAGTCACAAGGAAATGAATCTGCCTAGATGTCCATCAACAGATGAGGAGACAATGAAAATGTGGTATAAATACACAAAGGAATTTCAGCAATAAAAATGGAATTATGAAATTTGTAGGGAAATGGCTAGAACTGGAAAATCCCCTATTAAGTAAAATACGAGAGGCACAAAGACAGACAAATGCCGTATGATCTCACATACACATGCACCAAGCTACTAACTGCTAACTATGCATTCTCAGGTACAGCAGCTAGGTTTCTGACCACTAACTATGCATATTCAGGTATAGTGGCTAGTTTTCTGACAACATGATACGAACTTGTGTTACTTGAGAAGAAACTTTAGTTGAGAAAATACTTCTTATGAATAATCACAAAATTTGAACTGTGGCTATGAAAAGCAATACTACCTATTTTTCACACAGAACACATTTAGAGAGAACTGTCAACCTGTCTGTGATCCTTTGTTTCAAATCAAGCAACAAAAAATAAGAATAAAAGGCAAGCAATTAAACAACACAAGTTAGTGCGCCTGTGAAAGACTTCCTGTTCCTTCCATATATCCATCCAGTCAAGGAGAAATTTTACATTCTGAGGCAATCTACAATATGAAGTATAAAACACAAATTTACTTTAGACTCAATTTTTCAAAGCTGTATTCTATTTATAACGATGTAATGGCCCGACTTTCAGCAATTTTTGAACAACACAAAGCACCAAAAGCAGCCAAAGTCCTTGTGTCAAAGTCAACCAACAATAACGGACGATTTAACTCCCTTCTCTATGAACAATTTGCTGATTCATGGGTAAATCTTCACACCGGACACAATTTTAAAATATTGTGCTAGGCTAAGTAAAGCTCTGTATGAAGACAAACTAGTCTCCATGGCTACCTCTTAAGTAAATGGGAGTAAGGTATAGGAAAAACCCAGAGAAGCATGAAAATATCACATTATGTTCACAGCCACAATCACACAATGAACGGAATGTCCTAATCAAGGTAGCTACTCCAATGAAGGCTCCCTGCTCTTCAGGAACCAGAGCCATGGCCAGGTTGGTACCTGGAACTAAACTGATCATTTTAAGTTCAAAGATACAGGTAACCATGGAGCCAGCTCCCCTTTCCATATTCAGATTGTATATGCTGTCAAAGCCACTGTTGAGTCCGTATGTGCTACAAGGCATGCCCAATGGTACAACAATGGAATGATGTTGTGGAGTAACCACCCACTTTCTGATTGGATTTAAAGCCTGCTCCATAAGGTGAATCCCATACCTGGACCAGTCCATGGAACCCCCAAATCTCTGGCTAGACAGGTCATAGGCGGCCCTAGGCGCAAACCTGCCACTATCATTCTGCTACATAGACGGTATTAAACCAACTCCTGATGATTATCATTATAGTCCTAGATTAGCGCATCTCTCGTGAGGATGAAAGAAGCTTCTTTTTTGCAGTAGATGGCAGGCAATTCATACAGACTCACGACTGGTCAAGAGGTATAAATGGAAGACAACCAGAATGCTCATCCAGAAAAGGGATATCTATATCACAACTCCTCTTCCTCCTCCCCAGTTCAGGGATCTTGGGTAAGATAAAGCTGACAGAATCAAAGAGTCAGAAGTAGTGGAAAAATACAAGGGAACTGTTTTCTGGACACATCGGGTTGCATGAGGCCCCACCTTCAGCTGAGGAGCCACTGACTACTGACATCTGCTGGCAATGGGAAAGTCAGTTTGAAGGGTGTGACTCCATGAGGGGTAAACCACACGTCTGTCATTAGCCAAACACCCAAGAGGACACGCACAACACAAACTGGACTTGGTGGGCTTAAAAAAAAAAAAAAAAAAAAAAAAAGGATGCAGAATTCAGTAAAGGATAAGAAGGGGATCTGGAAAGAATGGGGCAAGGAAATGAATGTAACCAAAATACCTCACGTCAAAGTCTCAAAGGCGCAAGGCAAAAGCTGTCTAGAAGACAATATGAAGCTGAGAGATGGCGGGCAGACAGACGAATGAAAGAGCAGGAGTGGTGGGGAACATGCTCAACATACAGTGTATAAATGCAAGAACTATCAAAGAACATTTAAAATAATGTCCCAGTAAGATGCTCTAGTCTTCAAAAACACTACTGTGTATTATTTTTAGAGTCAGAGTTATATTTATTTGGAACTTTCCAAAAGACACAACATGAGCACGGTTATATGTAAGCCTTAGTACACAAAAATAATTTTTAATAATAGATACTCTAGCTGAAACGCTGGTCACTGAGTTTAGAGACTGAGTATTACTAGCTCCTTTAACCACTTTCTGTGAACTAAAATAGATTATGTATGAAATGTTCATTAAAAAATCATAGGAGTTGGCACTCTACAGGCTCCAAGCTGTTAATAACTTCCGACTCAAGGAGATAAAGTTTTCTACTCAATAGAATCTGAAGTAATGAGTTTTAAATAGGATACAATTTCAGGCGCATCATTTAGGCCCCCTTTTCTGTTGGTTCAGATCCAGATCCTTCTGGAAGCTGTGAGAGTTTACTATGTGAAAGCCTTGCCAAATCAGGCCCAGGAATCCACCAGTTAAGTGTCCTGCTGCTGGCCTGAAACACACCTGCAGTTCAACACACAGTGTTCTGCAATCTGTCCGCAGAAACTAGTGAGTGTATGCACTTGTTCACTCCTAAAGCGTTGTGTTTAATACCTGTGTAGACACCAGGTTCGCCTGTGGATAAATGCAACACTGTTTTTTGGGGCCAGGCTATAAAGAAGGCAGTGACTTGGCTTATTCACCTTACTGCCCTTGATATCTAGAAAAATGTTTGTTACTGGATTTAGGAATCTTAAATTGGAGGTAATTGGCTTGAGGATCATTTGTATCTTCCTTGATCAAGAACAGAAAATATTTCATAAAGGAGAATGGGTTACCTATTGACACTAGCAGATTTCCCCCTTGACAAAGAAATTTGTGAGGACTGATAAAATGTTAATTTCAATATTTAAATCTATATGGACTTTTCTTCTGCCTTGGTACTTATATATAATCTACAAAGTCCTATGAATTATTCCTTCATGTTTCTATCATTCTTGAAACCACTTACTATTTTGCTTTGTCTCAGTGCTTGCCCAGGAGAAAGTGCCAACTCTTCTGGAACAACAGTTAAGACACACAAGTATGCACACATGTGCATATACACACAGGCATGCATGCAGCCATGCAGGCAGAGACACTGCCCTGGACAGTTCTGCATGGCAAAGGTTGGTCACACATGAAACCCCCAGTGAGTCAGTGGACTCAGAACTTCCATGCTGAAGGGCTTCTCGGCTGGTCATCCTGTCCTGTGCTCTCCCAGGGGATGAAGGTGGAGAGAGATGCGAGACCTGCCTGTGACGCTCATGCTCTATCCAGAGTAATGGTGCCCCCATCATCGCTCTCTCTCCTACAGCTGAGTAAGAATGTACCGTATCGTGTGGTGGGCACTCTGCATATGGGCTCTGGGTGAGCTCTGCTCTGCATTCTCTAGATTCCTCTCCACTTATGACAGCTGAGGTTCCTTTTTGTAACTGTCCTTAAAAGTCACACACAATAATTACTTTGACCACTGAGATGACTGCGAACATAAATGTTCCCACAAGTAAAAATCCACCTTTTCTGGAAAAAAAGGGGGGGGGGCATTTCAAGAAATTCTTATGGTGCTAACACAATTTCTTAAAATAAGAGTCAAGGTTAGTTTTCTACATATACAATAATGAACTCAGTCATATTTTGAACTTGGCCCACAGAGTCGGGGGAAGAAACTGACATGTTTTTATGTATGGGAAGACTCTGAAATCCTTCAGTTTATACTTCAAAAATGACTCCTAAGATAAAAGAATAATTTTTGGCATCTTTCCTGTTCATATTCGAGTGTTAGAAGACCCCCTACCACACTCAAGTATTAGTTTAACAAGGTGAAAATAAACCCTCTGTTGCCCATCTGCTAGGGAAAACTTACTCTCTTTAACTTGGAGGCAGCCTCTCCAGAACGGATTGCGGTCAGCAAGCTCTGCCGAACCTGCTCCGGGTCAGAGCTTTGGAATGTTAGAGAACTCTGCCTCTTAAGGGTGAACGATGTGCCATCAGCTGGAGTCAGCATTTGAGAACTCTGTTCATTCTGTACGGGTTTATTTTTCTACAAAAGAAACAAAAAAAATGGATGCAGGGTATTTTTATGAATTTCAAGAGGAGAGGCCTGCTTTTACAAACTGTGTTATCAAGAGCCCTTTTAAGACCACAGCTGCTGTGCTAATGATGCAGACACAGGTCTGTATCTTGCCCTTCACTCAGTTGTCTCTGCTGGTGGAGCCCAGCTGGAAGATGAACTCCCTACCTTCCTTTCTCAGCAGAGGAAGCTGTGGAAGAAAAATGCTACCTCTTTTTTGTTTCATGAACAAAGTGGCAATTTTACTGTGTGTAAATCAAAGAACACTGATACTGCCAGCACAGAACTGGCTACCAGTGCCAAAACTCAAGATAAAAAAATTCCACCAAATGAAAATCAACCCATTTTCACGGTTCTAACATATTCGGGAAAATGTATAAGGCTGTTGAATATACCAATTATTTCATACTTTAGAATCCAGTGTGCCATTTAACAGGGGACTATTGATGTGTCTACTATACTTAACTACCTGAGGTTTTTTTGTTTCTAGAAGCAACAAGAACCATGGACTGACTAGGGTTTTCCCCCATTAGATTAAAAATAAATGTTAAGAACTTCCAAACTAAATACTCAGAAATTCAATTAAACCTCTTAAGAACAAATATTTAGCAACTGATGTAACTTGGAATTGTTATATCAAGCAATCTTAAAAATGTCTTTTACAAACTGTCAAATTCCTATCTTTACTTTTTCAGTGAACTAAATAATAAAGCCTAGGCAGTGTCTCAAAACTGCATCGACCAAATTAAGCAGTTATTATTTAGGAACGTGATACATTTCAGGGAAAAGGCAGGTTCTACCTCCAAGTCCAAAATCCATCACTCTATCACACATACATCCTGATGTTGGATGACTCCAGTAGACAGAAATGTCAAATGGATGAGAAAATATTCTTCAAGATAAATACTGCCTCGGCATTAAAGAAAATATTTACTTGGCATCGGGGTCACTGGTCTCTTAGTCTAGGAATGTTTGAAAAAGCTGTAAAAAGCACTCCTGGAGTTGCCAAACAAGCATGGAAGTCTCCTTTAAACACTACCAGAGCAGAGTACACACTGTAATTTTTTTAAACATGGCTTGTGGATTAACATGAATCACACTGTGAATTTCAGAGCCTCCTTAGACTATTTTATGGCAACCCAGAAGACAAGAGGCTTAGTTGACAATTCAGGTCAACAGGACTTTTTTTTTTAAAACTACTATGGTTGGATGGAAGTTTGATCTTCGTGTTTATTATGGCAACTAACATAACGGATAATTAAGAAAAATACATTTTAAAGCCACTTCCATTAAGTTACATGTGATATGTTTGGTAAGCTGAGGTTTAACACATGTGACAGACAGGCAATGTACAACTGAGACACATTGGGCCCCTCCAGTCTCTGACACCATTTGTTTCAATTAAAACTACTTACTAGGCTATTACATACTGCTATAAAAGTGGATGGAAAAGCAAAGTAAATCATAATATCCAAACAGTTAAAAAAATAGCAAAGCACAGGAGAATTGGCAATGCTCTACACTCAGCAATTATACATGCATATGAATAATGAAATGTTAACATACTTGCTAACGAAATAGCTACATAACAATGACCTTCTACCTATATGAGTGCATTGTAACTGTCAGAGTAAAAAAGTCAGATTCTTAACTACATCCAGTCTGTTCCCAAAGAGCAGTTCAAAGTTAAGCAATACACAAATGTACCAAAGTATTGGTATAAAATGGGCTGTCCCTTACTTTAACCAAGTCATACTAGAATCTGATTATATTGGAAAAGCTAAGGCTTACCTTCTCGACATCATCATGTTGGGGAACCACCGCAGGTGTATTTACTGTGTGTGTCTTTTCACCCTCCCTGTTAGCTGCAGGCTGGGCAGAGCAGTCCTCACTGGGTGACTCAGGACGCACTTTACTGAACGACTGTGACCGCTTCACCACAGCAAGGGCAAAGGGTGAGGGGCCAGAGCTGGAGTAGGGTCGTGGGGCCCCAAAAGTTTTCAAGGTCTTCAGGTTTAGTGATGTTCCCTGACCACCAGGAAGAGCTACAGGCTTGGGGGCTACAGGAGGAAGAGAGGTCTCAGGAGGAAGAGCCACAGGCTTGGGGGCTACAGGAGGAAGAGAGGTCTCAGGAGGAAGAGCCACAGGTTTGGGGGCTACAGGGGGAGATGTCTCAGGAGGAAGAGCCACAGGTTTGGGGGTTACAGAGGGAGGAGAGATCTCAGGAGGAAGAGCCACAGGTTTGGGGGCTACAGGCGGGGGAGAGATCTCAGGAGGAAGAGCCACAGGCTTGGGAGCTACAGGAGGAAGAGATATCTCAGCAGGCTTCTGGATGATTCCATCAGGTTTTGAAATATTGGACAGCGGAGCAGAATGAGTCCTTTCACTTAAGGGAGAAAGAATTTGCTCTGGAGCGGGCCGTGAGTCTCTCTGCACCTCACTGGTTGCTGATTCTTTGGGGGTAGGCCCGGGGGCCGTGTGGACACTCTTAGCAGCTGCAGAAGTCACATAGTGGCCTGATGCTCTCTTCTGCATCTGCAAAAAAAACGAACTTGGTTTGGCCTGGGGATTTGAAGCTCGGGCTCGAAATTTTGACTCCAGAATATTGTTTATGTCTTCCAAATTTGGTGCAAACGGAACGCCGCCAGTGTCCATAGTCACCCTGGGAGGTTTCGGGGGGTTCTCGGCACCAGTAGGTGAGCTCAGAGTCCTCTGCGAAGGGCGCTCTGTGCCCGGGCTGGGCTTTGGTTTAAGGTCAGACTGAGGCTCCTGGGAGCCTCTGGGAGTAGCAAGGGCTTCTGTTTGCATGGCTGTTTCTTTGGTATTCTCAAGCACATGTTTCTGCTCTACAGCATGCATCTTTTGGCCATCTTTATCCTCCAGTGTTTCTGATTCCCAGGCTTTCACTATCTCCAGGGATTTGGGAGGCACTATTTTGTATGTCGTCATTCCAATTTTAGGGATATACTCTCTCGTAATTTCATTTGACGGTTTTGGCTTGGGGCTGTAGTCCTGTCTGTAAAGTGGAGAATTCTTTTGGTAAAGAGCAGCTGGAATCTTGTCACTTCCATCTACAGGAGACAGAGGGCCGTCGTTCCCAGACACACAAGCTGGCTCTTTCATGGGGAGTCTATCTTGGACATGTGTTGGGGTGCTGGGACTCCTGGATGCCTTTGAGGCATTTACAGGATCTTGGAGACTCGAGGACGATCTGCTGCTAGTTGAAGTCTGCACACTCTCGTCAACCTTGAGGTCAGACGAATTATGGTCTGCATGATTCCCATCAAAACTGCTGCAGGCAGGGGTGGCCTGAATTGCTGCATCTTGCATTTTTGTCTTTTCTACATCTGGTTGATTCATTTTTGGATCAGGTCCTGATGGTGCAGTATGATCCGTTCTACACACAGGAGAGCCTGGGAGTCCACTAGTTTCCATATCCACGGCTTTCTTTGGGGCTTTGCCTTCTATTGCGGTTTCTGTTTCCCTCAGTCTGTCTTTCATATAATCTGTGTTTGTGGCACAGACCGTAATTTCATTTTGAACTACAAAGAGGAAAAAAAATACTGTCAAGCATATATGTTAAAATGGAGGTGGCGGATTCAGTTTCTCAATGTGTCTCACTGAATCTACACAGCTGGATGATTTAGGTGCTATATACCATTTTCAGCTTCTTAATTACACAAAGGCAAGTAATGGGACACAGAAAATAGTATAGGCTGTTTCTAAGAGAAAATAATTAAGTGTGAAAACTATTTGTATAAATCCCTAATAAGCAACTTTAATTTACTGGTATCAAAACTCTGAATTTCAGGTGTAATATTTTCAATGAGTTGACTTATTAATCACTATTTCTCATCAACAAGTCACAATTATTCCCCAAGACTGCCAAGAAGATAGCCTAGACCCACCACTGAATTCATCAGCTGCCCACCCTCATTTACATCTAGCAATGATGCTCACCAAATGCCCATGAATGGCTGCAACATTTCCCAAGGAAAGTCAGTAAGGGAGAAGGTAGCTACTGCATTACCTTTCTTTCCTTCCCTCTATTCATAACTAACACTGACTTCTACAACGGGACAATGGTGGTTTAGATAACTGCACGTGGTGAAAAGAAAAATATAATAAAATATTTTACGGATAATATAAATTAATTTTTAAAATCACCTATAAGTTGACAAAGGTCACTACAAAGTACATGTACATGACATAAAATAATACTGAGGTATACTTGCAACGAACCTAGCAATCATCTGGTGTCAAAGCCTCACTGATGTGACTACCAAAGATGGCTCAGTGGTTAAGAGCATTGCCTGCTCTTCCAAAGGTCCTGAGTTCAATTCCCAGCAACCACATGGTGGCTCACAACCATCTGTAATGAGGTCTGGTGCCCTCTTCTGGCCTGCAGACATACACATAGACAGAATATTGTATGCATAATAAATAAATAAATATTTTTAAAAAAATAAAATAAAAAAGGAAGTGACTGATTGACTTTTAGATAGTCTCACTATTTAACCAAGACTAGTCTCAGCCTTCTGAGAACTGAGATTAAAGCTTGTGTCAGTGTCCAAGTTTAAGGAGGAACTCTGAAGACCAGGATCTACCTGAGTGGCAGACGCCCACCCTCTGTGTGCAAAACCCTGTATACAAACCCTAGCACTGCAAACTAAATAAGTAAACTGACTCCCAAGTGAATCAGTTATAAAATCATGGTTTTCAATGGGCACACTATTGCCACAATGGTGCATGCAGTGAAAATCAGAACCAAGAAGAGCTTTAGAGCATTTTAATACAGTATCAGAAGAGTACTGAGAATGGAAAAAACGAATCAGATATAAGCACATTTCCATTAGCTATAAAATTCTGTACTATATTCAGGGCAAACATACACACACACACACACAACCAACACCAACAATAATAATGTTAGCATTATCCATTTCCTCTATTTCCTAACAAAAACAACAACAACATTGGAACTATTTCCTTCCAAATATAAATTACATGTGCCTGTGTTTGTTTTCCATGACTATTACAAATTTTTCACTTAACACAGATTGGACAATAAACATTCATACACCTTTGCTCTCATTCTCTTAAAATGTATTATCACACGTTCCTTCAATTCTTTCCTGAACATTATTCTGTTTTGAGGTTCAATCTCATGTTGATATAAAGTGTCTTGGTATTTTGTTATGTGCTACAAAGATTGCTCAGGAAGTCATAGGTCCAGGTCCCTGATCCAACACTATGTGACTTGGCTGAAAAGTCAGGAATACTGAAGTGCATGGCTTGCAGTAATCAAGTAACAAAGTTAAAACAGAAGAAGGGGATCAATAGGAACTGAACGGATGAAATAGATGGAAATAGTTTACAAGGACAGCACGATCCTACACCAACTGGCAAAAGTAAACCAATTACATCATGAGAAAAATAAGAAACTGCCCTTAATTTGGGTGTAAGAATGGGGAAATGGGGCTGGAGAGATGGCTCAGAGGTTAAGAGCACTGACTGCTGTTCCAGAGGTCCTGAGTTCCCAGCACCCACATGGTGGCTCACAACCATTTATAATGAGATTTGGTGCCCTCTTCTGGCCTGCAGGCATACATGGAGGCAGACTGTTGTATACATAATAAATAAATATATCTTACAAAAAAGAAAAAGAATGGGGAAATGGTGGCAAATGATGTTGCCTACTTATAAGGCTTGAACATCAGGCAGGCAAGTGCCAGCCGAAGTGTGGCAATTTGAGTACAAAATAAAAACGTGCCCTGGGGCACGGGGAGGGACTCAGGCCACAGAAAAGATGCACAGAATACAACTTTAAGACCTGAGATTTAAATTGATAGCATCCAAAGGTGGAACAACATCATAAGGTGCAGACACGACAGCTAAGAGCCCACCCTGGAATTATGCTCTCCATGTTCAAATCCTCGGTCCATCACTTTCTGTGAGACAGTACCTTCAAGAGTAACAGTTCCCAAAATAGTCATAAATGAGACAGATATGAAAGGAGACAACGCATAAAAAAATTTATTCAGCATGTTTTAAGAATAGTCTACAACATCGTGTTGGCCATCAGTATTGGTTTCTAACACTCACCGTGTTCTTGGTTTGGTTCCAATGTCTTCAAGTCTCTAATACGGTCAGATACTGTGTCTTCATTGTTCATATCATATATGACAGGATTATTTGGCCCTCTGGAAGACATGACATTGTATATTATATGTGGGGGTTATTCAAACACACCACGAAAAAAAAACAGGCAATACTTTTTTCAAAGACAGATGGATTGAAATAATCACCCTTTCCTGCCAAATATTAGAACTTTGACAGCGAAGAAAAATATAACAGAGGAAATGCTGCCATGAAACACTGGCTTCAATACACTTGTCCTATTGCAAAGGAAGATGCGAGAGGCTTGGTGAAAGGAATGTCTTCCAAATGAATGTCTTTACTTAGCTGTCAGGAGCGATTTTTTTTTTTTAAAGGGAAAAGGAAACGAAAGGGAACATTTTAGTCTCGCATCTGGTAGAACCAACTGCATAAATCAGGAAGTGAACTGACCTCACTGACTTTTTTTTTTTTTTTTTTTTTTTTTTTGCTTCCTAAAGAGTTTAATTTGGAGACAATCCCACACAAATTTGGTAAAGCTCTAATGAAGACAGCTTATGTTGGTTGTTTGATTTCATCTTTATTCATAGCACTGAAATTCAAACACAGGATTAGTGGACTAGAGGCATTTTAAAAATTCCTGCGTCAGGTGGACAATACTGCTTGCATCTCAAACTTGACTGTTAACAACGCTGGTGGCTTAGTCTACTTCTGATCTGTGGAGCATTTTCACGGTCCAGGTAGTGAAAACCCTTGGATTCATTCAGTACAAAGTCAAAATTCAGTGCTTTATTTGGGTCAAACAGATAATAGCCAAACAAACAGACAGAAACATTTTAATTATATGTGATAGTTTCCTGACATGGGGAATACTATGCCTCTTGAATTGGGTTTCATTTGAATGCACTTACATGTAGCTTGCTACCTTATTAGTAAGGATTTTCCAAGGACAGTATGAGAGAGAGAATCTAAACAAAATGGTCAACCATAATTAAGCTTAAAATACCAGTTTTCTCTCAGAACAACAGCATTAACCAAACAAACCACCACCACCACTTGTGGCCTAGAAACTACTTACTTTCCCTCTGTCTTTCTGCCTTCTTGGCTTTGTCCCTTGGAGCTTGGAGAGGCCTCTCCATCGCTAAGGCTGAGGGCTGAGTCAGGCTCATTCTCCAACGCATTTATTCTATCAGTAGATTCCGAAGGGATGTCAGGCGATTTCACAGAACTACTTCCGGCCTGATCTTTGGATGACTCACCCAGTTCTTCCTTTTCATCTATCTCTTCAAGACTATAATCAGAGCTTACGCCAGCTACAAAGAAACGCAGATACAATCCTAAATATTAACCGGCCCTTTTCATCATGAGCAATCTAGCAAGGAGGGGGTATTTATAATAATAATTAGCTAGCATTTTAAAACGTGGCTCCAAACTAACAGTGGAATGTTTTTCTAATGCTGAATGGTGATGTTCTCCTGGAAGCACACCGTCTCACACGGGTGTCATCCTAGAACCACGTTCTATCACGCTGGGCTTTCATCACGGAAGGTGAATCTTACAAATGTCACATAACTGCATTTAGAAATCAATACCTTTGATTAGGTAACTTTAGAGGCATGCGATAATAATGTGAATTAAACAAATTAGCAACTTGAAACTCAGATTAATAGAACATTTTTGTACTGCCTACTAGTATGCCCTCGGACTGCCTCAGCAGGTATCAGCACTGACTGCAGTTGAGAGGACCTGGGTCTCCTTTGGAAATCCTGATGCTCATATACATTCTGCTACTAAGTTAGAATCCTATGACAGGCGGTCAAGAATTGTGAAAATTCTTTAAGAGCTTCTAATGTGCAATTTATTCTAAGAGTCATGTATCTAACTGCTTAGTGTAATTTTTAATGACGGAAAACAAAGATCAAATACTGCAAATTAATTTTTATTCTCAAATTTTTTTTTCTCCTCTTAGATATGTTATACTAGCCCTCTAACTTTACACATGCTAGGTAAGACTTTGCCACATACTGAGCTATGTGCACAGCCATGTTATAATATTGTTCCCAGTCAGTTTCCCAGATTGGTCTTGAATATGCTCTGTAGCCCAGGGAGGCTTAGACATGCAATCCTCCTGCCTCAACTTCCGGAGTAGCTAGAATTACAAATCTGAGGCAGCAGACGCAGTTCCAGCTTTTATTACCATTTTGGGATCTCTTGCTTATTTCGTTTCATTTTTCCTTTGTTGTTAAGGTAAATCTTCTGTTTCCCCGGCTGGCCTCAAATTTTTGTACCCCTGAGTGCTGGGAAATACAGGCACAATCCACTACATCTAGCTGAAGCGACTTCCTCTGACACTTTCTCCTGTGCTCCAGAAAGGATGACGTACACACACAAGCGGGCAGCCACGCTCACATTACTTCTTAATTACAGCTTAATGTAAAATGTAAAATCAAGTATGTTACACTCAATGTTCTAAAGCTGCCCCCACCACTTACTATATTAAAATCTTATCCCATACCGATACGAATGTGTGTGGCAGCCCTTCTCAACGGTTTTGGATAATATCTCATCCTACAAGAATTTCTTTCTATCATTATTTCTTACTGCTGACAACCAATGGCAGCAGGGTCAGAAAAGGAGACATTCCAGCAACAGAGTGCTCATCGTCCTTCCCAACATTAACTGTGAAAGTCAAGTTACCCATGAGGCTCAACACTTTTGCTTAAACAAATTGAGCATTTCCATTTACGTGACAGTATCCGAGTGAAACTTAATTTAAGCTGGAGAGGGGGCAGTAAGGTCATATGCCATTGCTCCAGTGGACCCATAAACCATACCAGGAGTTGGATTTTAGTGTTAGACAGGAACGTGTGTCAATTTCAGTTCTTTGAAAAACAATATGAGCCGGGAGTCAAGTCACATACTTTTAATCCCAGTCCTGGAGAGGCAAAGGCAGGTGGGTCTCTATGTGTTTCTGGCCAACCTGGTCTACAAAGAAAGTTCCAGGCCAGCTTGGGCTACAGACCTTGTCTCAAAAAAGAAGGAAAGAAAGAAAGAAAAAAAGCGCTGGTGGTTAGTACAGCTGACTGTTTCCTTCACAGAGACTTGATTACTCACAAAAAGTTAAGGAATTTGAATTTAAGTAAGTTTGAAACACATGAAGGTGAAATGCAAGCAATATTTCAAGGAATGTGTTTGCTGCATTTGAACTGTGAAACTATTAAACTTAACACTTAAATATGTCTTTTTAGATAGCATGTGTTTTTCCTGGTTCTCAACAAAATAGAAAAATTGCTTGACAGATACTGTGCCTCTGGTAAAATACAGCTCTATTAAATCAATCCTAAACACACTCCTCTTTGTAGTCAGCACCGTACTATGACTATGGATGAGTTCAAACTTAATTGTCCAGTTTACAGCTTAGAAATATTTGAGTAATTTCCCCTTTGGAGGCGATTACCATGATGCAATCTGTAACACTGAAGGTCTTGTGTGTATGTGAGCTTTAATTTTTCTTGAAAAAAAAAATCCATGGCAATATTTGTTGAGTCATATAGGAAAAATGAGTGTGCACATTTCATTTTAAATTCACACCATTATAAATATCATTAAAGGGTATTTAATGATAGCAGAGTGGGAGGTCCCTGCCCCCTTAGCATGCAGGCATGGCATGAACCTCCACCACCACCCCAAAAACTTCTCCTCAAATTGTTGCCAAAGTCTGTAAACAACTCTACACTATCACAAGGAGCCTGTGACAGCGTACTATTTTTAAACGACTAAACTGAAATGATAAGGGGCTCTTTTTGAGTCATTAAAAAGTGAGTATATTTACGAGGAGATCCAAATATTATGCAACTATAAAGTTGTTCTATGCGAAAACAAAATAATCCTACTTTTAAAAGAGAAAAGACATCTAAGAATAACATGAGAAAAAAAATAAGTCATAAGTCACACAGCTCACATGGGAAGTTCAATAAAGAATACTTGGAAATAGTCTCTTATACGTTCATGGGAGATAATAAAGTCCAAGGAGCCCTTCCGAACAATGCAAGCCAGAGTGATCCTCAGAGCCACTGAGTGAATCCTCTTCTGCTATGCCCTGCTTATTTAGATAGTGAAGGAAAACCACGCATTTCAAACCTGCACAGAGGCAGAGACACTTACATATGAAAGGTTTTACAGAGGATAATAAGTAAACTGATCTCTACTCAATGGCACCTTCCTCTGCATATACCAAAGCCACAGCCAGTCAAGGCCTGAGCACCTACACGTCAAAGATGCTACAGCTGCCTCTGGAGTTCCAGGGCCCTCAGAGAGCGAGAGTTCATCCGCCGGCTTGGGCACAGTACACTGCTCCTGGCTTAGGAACCGGGGGCCAGGGGAGCCATCTGCCAAGGAAGGAGAGTCTGTGGAAATGGCACTTAGACAAGAGAGTTAAAAAACAAAGCAAGCAGACATCAAGACGCAGTGGGAAGTCGGTGCTGTTAGCTCACATTTACCCATGGAGTAGCTCTGAAAAGGGAAAGCGAGAAGCAGATATGGGACAAAGTTTGAGAAGCCTGGCCATTTTTCCACGATATATTTTATGTTGACAATAGCCTCTGATAAATAAATTTCCTGTGTGGAATGAGATGGTCTTGTTGAGACTGTTTTAAGAAAAACAAAAGGCACTACTACTTATATAATAGCAATGTCTTAAATCATAAACATGATTCTTCTATGACTTAAAAATCTCAAATTTCTTTTTTTTTTTTTTTTTTTTTTTGGTTTTTCGAGACAGGGTTTCTCTGTAGCTTTGGTGCCTCTCCCGGAACTAGCTCTTGTAGACCAGGCTGGCCTCAAACTCCCGAGTGCTGGGATTAAAGGCGTGTGCCACCACCGCCCGGCAAAAATCTCAAATTTCTAAGCACCTTGTAAGAGTCAAAGATTCAAGGTCAGCGACTCCTAAACGCATCCAACTTTGTGAATAAAAATGGGACAATCTAGGTACTCATATCTGGCAGCATTTCCATGCTAATGTGCTTGAGGTATTCTTTTCTTCCTAAGGGCAGGGTGGCCTGGTACTATGGATCCCCTGCTTCAGCCTCCCAAGTGCTGCAATTACAGATGCACATCACTACCCGCAGCTCCTAGTCCTTCTTACAAAAGCTACTAAGTAGTTACTATTGAACTATTAAAAACAGATCGAATTTTTTTTTTATTTTTTTTAACCTCATTTACTTGGGGAGAATCCACAGTGTGGGCTATGTTGTGGCAAGTATTTGCATGGGAAAAAACAATTCATCATTAAAGTAGGAAAGCATGAATGCTGAATTCAAACCCAAAGCAGCTGTTGAAAGAGACTGTGTTGAACTTTAAGTCTCTGAAACAAACCAAAAAATCTCCCCACTGTGGTGTGACCCTACCTAGAAGGAGGCTATTAACTGTCCACTAGATAGTGCATAAGGAAAACAGAGAGAGCACTCAGGGTCCAGCTCTAGAACTGGAACTTTCATCTCTGCCAGTTTCTTATCCTGGCGTCTAATCTCCAGGGGAGGAAACAAAGAATTCATTTCATAGACCAAAAGGGGGAAAAGAGGTCAAAGTATTCCAATGTCTCAGTATGAGGAGCATTCCGGTTAGAGTCATTCCTCATGTCAAGGCGTTTCTTCCCTTCACAATGGAAGCGTGCAGCGACGAGGGTCATACCTGGGCTGGACAACACCTCAGGAGAGTCTGCTTCCAAAGCGCTGTCCGGAGCAACTCCATCTTCTGAAAGCAGGGCTGAAAGAAGCAAGAGAACCGATAACGAGTCACACTCAGATGAGAAATGACTCCTGGGGAATTTCCCTGCTATCACTTAATCCAGGAAGGATTAACTTAAACCACGCAGCTGTGAAATGACTACATGCACCCCACCCTCCATCCCCACTCCTAGGGAGTGAAACCTGGAATCACAGTATCTTCTGAATTAATCTGCACACTGTTCGCATACTCATTACGATAATGAAGTGGTATAATTTTGCCATTTTTCACTGCAGACTTTCCAGAAGCACTTAAGCAATAATAATCAGGCGATTTTAGAAGTGTGTGTGTGTGGAGAGAGAGAGAGAGAGAGAGAGAGAGAGAGAGAGAGAGAGAGAGAGAGAGAGAGAGAGAGAGAGAGAGAGAGAGAGAGAGAGCGGGCAAAGTGCACATCTTAAATTCCAGTTCAGTTCTCAGGGACAGAAGCAGACAGATCTCTGAGTCTGAGGCCAGCCTGGACTGATTAGGGAGTTCTAGGCCAGCCAAGGATATATAGTGAAAGCTGTTCAGAAAGGGGAAAAACAAAAAGCTATGTCTCACTGCTTTACTGACTGTATTAGAACACAAAGCCAATGTACTGTACACAAGAGAATACCATTATCGGACGCAAGGCTGCTGTTATCGTTCTGCAGGGGTGTTTTCGAAGGTGGGGCGGGTGCTTTTCGCTTTGTTCTTTTCAGAGACAAAGTTCCTGACGAACTACTGAGCTGCAGGGACCCTGTCCTCACCATGACCCCGTCCGTGGAACTCTGTAGGAAACAAAATGGCCAAAGAATCCTATATTTAGCAATCAAGCACAAACTTCAGGCATGGCCCTGACCTCCACGGCAAACATGTCAAATACAAAAACAAACCACAACGGCCTCCATCTGAAAGTATTTGTGGAGCATCTGTCGTGTACAGATGGTAGACAAGGAGATGGACACATAAACAAAAAAAAATGGGCCTTCTTTAAAAAAAAAATTAACCTAGCATGGGACTGACACAGAAACTACACTGTGCAAAGACTTCAAAGGGACATAATTAAAAGCTAATTTTGGAGGAAAATTCTGGAGAAATTATTAGATGCAAAGGACAGTGTGAAGGGGCTGGGGAGGTGGGCCAAAGGGTAGCCCTGCTGCAGAAGCGTGAGGCACTGAGCTTGGATCCTTAGAATCAACTTAAAATGCACACATGGTGTCCCACATTTGTAACCCCAGTGTGTGGGGAGGGGGGGCGAGGAGAGGAAATCAGTGAATCAAGTCTCCCTGGGCAGCCAGTCAAATCAACTGATGAGCTCAGGATTCAGTGGGAGGCCCTGTATCAAAGAAATTAAGGTGGAGTGCAAAAAAATAAGATACCTACCACTAACCTCTCCACATACATGAATAGGGGAGTGTGTGCATGTGTGTACACACAAAAGGAGAAGGGAAGGGAAGGTAGTTGCATATTAAGGGCTGACTTAGGGTCCCTAGATGGGTTAATGGGTAAAGGCTCTTACTTTCAAGCCTGATGACTTGAATTAGAGACTCCGGGGATCTATATGGTGGAAGGAAAGACCGACTTTTGCAAGCTACCTCTGACCTCCACAAGTGCAACGTAGCACACATGCATTTGTGGGACAGGCATGCATGCACACATACACACACATAAATATAAAACAAAATTAAAGAGTTGATTCAGTATGAAGACATACATGGAAAAACATGTAAGAAAAATCTGGAGAACGGAAAGGATGCCATGAGGGAAGGATGGGGGAGAAGAATCAACTAAAACACGTTTATTCAAGAACGTCATAATTGTAGCTAACATATGCATTATATTTAAAAAATGCTGAAAACCACAAAAAATAAAATATTTGATTGGTTTAAAAATGTAAACACACATACATACCTATATACACGCAAGCATGCATACATACACGAATATACATTCCCTTCACACATGGCCTCCTTTCCACTTCCATGTCACATGTAGATTTTTATGTGTTTCATGTATATCGTTCTACCAAAAAATCTAGATTTGAGCCAGCTCTTTACATTTTTTTAGATTTATTTAGTGCATGTGGGTATGTCTATGTACATGTGTATGTGCACACCTATCATACCTAACAAAGTCATGTGTGCTACATTGTGGAGGCCAGAAGGCAGCTTGAAACATGATTCAATCTATTCAATCTACCTCTCTCTCTCTCCCTTTCTCTCTCATCTATCTAGATCTATCTATAGATAGACACACAGACAAACAGGCATACATATACAGAGAGAGGCAAGCCCTTTGAGGTCACCTGCCCCACAGCATGTGACTGTTAGTGGACCCTAAGACAAGCATCACCCAGCAGGATGGCTGATGCCTCCTGGGCAACTGCCTCACCATCTTTATTTCTGCCCCTTATAAGAAAACTGCTTCACAGACATGTATATATAGTTCAATCTCCTACTTTGTGTTGGAATCCCTCCAACTAAAATTTTCCAAACTTTTGATCCATTATTACTTTTGCTCAAAAAATAAATCCACTAAACTTGACCATAAGTGACATGATAGTCATGTAACACACTCCTTGACTTGACCTGCGCAGCACTAAGCACAGATGAGCACTGCTATTCAAACTTTGCCTTACCCGTGAGATGCCACACTCCCTACTCTCCACAGCCCCACACCACAGCTACTCCATTATGCTGTTCTTTACTGTTCATCTCCTGAAGAACACATGTGGGACTCACCCACAGTATATAATTCGTTTTAAATGTCTATGTTCATTCTCCTGGCAACCCCACGGTTCCCTGGATTTTAAGCATTCCTGACATAATCATGAACCCCAAACTCAGGTCTCCACCCTAGACCACTCTTCCAGCTGCACTAAAAGCTTTAAGGATACTTGATGCTGGCATGTCTCCACCTGGGCTCTTGACAACCACCACGCTTCCTTCATCCCCACAGCTGCTTCCCTCACAATCTTCACAAGCCTTGGCAAAGAGAAAGCTGTGCTTCCGTCTTCCAACCGTCTCACCCACTCTCTCCACCCACACTGCCTCTGTCTGTTGGGTCTTTCCTTAACATCCAGCACCCAGATGCCATCTAGCGCTCTCTGACTCACTGAGAACCGTCTAAATGGACTTCATTCTATGCCACTTCTCATCAACAAAAGGACTTTCTTGATAAGATGCACACTGCAGTGAGCTCCTTTACTCAAAATCCACTGATGACTTTTTGTTGGCCAAGAAAAAAAAAATTCTAAGTGATAACACGGCTCTAAGATCTCTTTAATACTCCTTCTCCAAGATGGCTGACCCAGATCAGTCACACTGCCTTCTTGCTGTCCCGACCTCAGGGTGGCTCCCTTTGCTGTTCTCTGGGTCTAGAGCTCTCTTCTGATAACACAGGATCATAGCCCTCATTCTTTGCTGGTTATTTCTTTTTTTTTTTTCTTTTTGATTTTCGAGACAGGGTGTCTCCGTAGCTTTTTGGTTCCTGTCCTGGAACTAGCTCTTGTAGACCAGGCTGGCCTCGAACTCACAGAGATCTGCCTGCCTCTGCCTCCCGAGTGCTGGGATTAAAGGCGTGCGCCACCACCTCCCGGCTTTTGCTGGTTATTTCTCATGTGGCACCTCCTCAATGAAGCCTCGACTCCCAAAAGCTCGCACCTGCTCCCCAGCTTGATGCCTGTAGACTAGCATTTAATAGTGTTCTCGCATACTACAGAGTTGGATTAATTGTTCAGTGTCAATTTCCCCTCCAAAAGACCAAAAGGGCAGGGATTTTCTTTTTCCCAATTATGCCCACTGCTGTATTTCAACACCAATATCTGGCTCATAGACGTTTTGTAATTATTTTAAGTAGGAAGCTGAGGTGAACTTGAACTAGAAATACATGCATTATCTTAGGTCAATCAAATTTTTAGAAAATAATTAAGTACATTAAAGGGTAATGAACGAATTCATAGGAAAATTTCAATCCTTGTACCTTGGTATTAAATCAAAAAAATTTAACAAATTTACTATTTCAGAATTTTAAAAGATTCTTCCAGATTAACCTCCCAAGACAAGGCAAGAAAATAGAAAGGCTTGATTTAGCCCTGCATCAGGTTCTAAAGACATCTCATAGGATTGAACAGTGACATCTACTGCAGCAGACACTCAGCTACACAAATCTCTCTATCCAGTCCTTTTTACAAAGGGAATAGGACAGTGTATCTGCCATGCTCTCTGAGGTAGCCAATAACTAAACAGCCACACCACTTGGGAAAATACCTACAACCAAACCCAAGCTAGCCCTTACCAAACACTACTCCCCTCCTCTCTCCATGATACTTGATGCTAGCATGTCTCCACCTCTCCATAGCCTTGCAAGAAACAAGCTACGATGTGCACTCAAGTCCACATTTGGATTTAGAGCCACTAACGTCAATTCTGACTAAGTATTGCAATCAGACCCCTTGGGAGGGCATGCAAGTGCATCCTTAATGGACTTATGAAATAATTCAAGGACCTCCTGTGACAAAGAGCTGAGAAGGAAACGCGGGACCTGGTAGTGTTTAAACATCACTTTCAGTGGAATATAATAAAGTTTAAAAAGCTTCTACTGATGCCTCTGAATTCTGAAACCTTTATTTCGTGTCCCATGAAAAGAACAAATTCTCCTGAGGTCAGTCAAGGGGAGGTTGGCAGGCAGTGGTGTCCATCCTGGCCAGGAGGCAGTGCCTGCTCAAGTCACCAGGGTGTTCAAGGCACGACAAAGCTTGTGTTCTTTGAAGATGTAAAAAACTGAAAGATGGTTTATCTATTAAGCACATGTGCTGATCTTGCAGAAGACTGAAGTTTGGTTCCCAGTACCGACACCTGGTAGCTCACTGCCATCTGTTACCTCAGCCACAGGGAATCAGAGGCCCACGCCAGGCCTCCATAGCTGAGCAACACTACCTGGACCATAACTGTGTAGAACGAGTACCTCCACATGTGTATTTTAAAGGGCTCTGGCTGTAGTATTTAAAACTACTTCAAGAACTAAATTGTGACACATGACATTTGGAAGGAAAAATGAAGAACTGTAGAGAAAAATACATGAACACAGGCAAATGATAAAAATTCACATGCGATTTGATTCTGATATACATGCCATATTATATAAGAAAAGGCACCCGATATAGAGATCATCAGGGAAGGCTCAAATTCTAAAAACCCTGACATTTCACTTCTTAAAATATTTACCCCAGAGCTGAAATAATCAGGTGTAATTTCTTGGTGAATTTACTTCTTTTGGCAGAGCCCTACTGGCACGTCATTCCCACCACAGTACGGGTTCATCAGTGAGAATACAGTAGATGATCCAATAACTCTGAGACGAGGGAGCAAGAGACACTGTGGTTTGCCTTCTGGTCCCAGGCTCCTGGAGCTTTGGCTGATTGCTTCCATGACTGTATAATAAAGTGTCTCACCTCTAGGCTGCATCCCCTATCAATGTCTCTCTCTGAGGGGGTCTCTTTCATCACCTGATAAAAGCAGTCATGAAATGACTGTTCTCAGGCAAGAGTATGTGGTCACAGCCAGAACTCTTGAATGTGAGGCAGAGAAGTATAATAAAGCAGATGACAGGAATGAAAAAGGGAGGAATTTTTCTACACGGGCTTGAAAATTTATATAAACCTATCTGTAACTCAAGGAGAAGACACAAAGGTTCATTTATCAGGCTGGGGGTCGCAAAAGCAAGCTAGTATTTTTACACATGATATTTACATTTCTAGGGATAAGGAACTTAAAACACATCAAAATGAGATAGACTGCAGTTTTATAAATGGTTTAAATTTTTTCAGTACTATTTATGAAGCCAGTTGACAGGGAAAACACAGACATCCTAGGAAATGTTTTATGGCCTCATCCTGTGAAAGTCACACCGTTAGCTGGCAGAGAAGATAGAAAGAAACACAAATTCCTAAAGATGCAACTTGGATCAAGGGTGCTAAGAAAGAGGACACTAGGGAAGAATGCAATTGTTACTAAGCCACAAAGGCTAGACCTAAAGGCCCAGCGTAACTATAGTTTATGTGCAAAGGCTAGACCTAAAGGCCCATCATAACTATAGTTTATGTGCAAAGGCTAGACCTAAAGGCCCATCATAACTATAGTCTATGTGCAAAGGCTAGACCTAAAGGACTATCATAACTTTAGTTTATGTGCAAAGGCTAGACCTAAAGGACTATCATAGCCACAGTCTACATGGTAAGTGTGAGAAAAACTTACTAACTTTAGTGACAAAATACACAAATGTGAGAATTGGTGCAAATGGCCCAAAGGCAGGAATTTGGAACAAATAAGAATTGTGACTTTAGATGATCAGCATAAGATGATGACAGGAATACATATTTCAGTGACAGATGAATGAGATTAGCGTTAGCTTTTGAGAAAGTAGATTATACACTTTATTGTCTTATAAGACAGGGAGACAAGAGGTGATTGATGACCATAAAGAGTTTTTCAGCAAAGAACTACAGTCGTAAAGATAGAGTCAAAGAAAAACAAAGCCATAGAGCCAAATCTATAGATCTTTTATGTTGACTAAGAACTACTTTCTAAAACACATGGTGAAAACCCAAGAACCCCAAAGAAGAGAAGTCTTTAATCTATTGAATATATCCTTTAGTCAAGGTTTTCATAGAAAGGGGCGTGCAAATCAGAAGACTTCAGTATTTCTTGACTAGCTTGTCCAGCCAAGAAAACTGTTATATATTTATGCCGAATATGTGACACACAAGACTGGAGAAGCTCCAAAGCCAAGAATATTAAACATTACAAAGCGGACTTGCAGAACTACTGCAATAGATTAAGAAACACACATTATGAGCTTCACTGGAGACCAGTCAATTTACTCAGAATTATTAACTTGTCTAACTGAAGAGAGGCGTACAGAGTGTTCTCTCAGTTTGTAAGATGATACACTCTAATACTTCCTAACAAAGGGGATCTGGAGTCAGTATTGGGGGCTCAACCAGGAAACATGCGGTTTATTGGCTTAGAAACTTCAGCCCTCTCAAGTATAGAACTTAATCACATTAACCATGAAAATTATGTCAAAAAGAAACAGGCTTACTCAAATGGCATCATGCATGTATAATAAGAGTACATGCTACATAGACATTAGTTGGCATTACTACATGTGTCTATTTTTAGGCTGTGAATGTTACTTTGTAAATAAGAAAACAATAGCTACTGAGATGAGGCAGAGAGTTATGGGTATGACGTGGGGGCATTTAAAATCATCTAGACGGGAATTTACTCACTCAAATGGAATGAGAGCTAACAGAAGGCAGAATTAAGCAGCGTCCCCCAGCTTCTCTGAGGACTAGCGTTAAGAGACAGTCTTAGCTTACACATTAATCGCGGGTACATCATAACATGGGGTAGTGAAGTATATCCTGCATGAGTCAGAAAGAATGCTGGAAAAATGTCTTTAAAGGTCAGAAACAGAGCAGCCCAACTCCAATGATGCTAAATGTTCTATTACAAAATCTTGGATTATATTTGCTTCCAAGAATACTTTCATGTTTGGGAGTGGTGGGTTTAGGGTGTACTTAACCAACAATTTAAAATGATCTTTAGTCTTAAAATGTATTTCCTTTCTATAGGACAGATTCATATTATGCTTTGCTAACCTACTGAACAGCATAAAAATGTATTAAGTATCTTATGATAGACATTAGGCTTATCCAAATATACCATGGCGTTAACTCTTGGTGGAAGAATCCCTTAAATAATTTTACAACTTAAGACACACAAATTGAGTTTAAATATCATTAATTTGAAGATCATTATTATGCCATAATAAGGGACATTTAGAAATTTGAGGTACTGAATCTGCAAAGTAGGTAAGCTTTGTAAACAAGTTTTTCTCCTACGGTAATGAAATCAGTATTTTATGTCAAATATAAACAATGTCTAAATGGAGGTGAAATAAAGAAAAGTCGCTGTAAAGTCTAACAAACACTGCCCATCCCTTTGAGGTTTTGCTATTTATTTTCTCATGTGTAATAATTACACCTGCATAAACACAATTGGCCTTACATTGGATGAAAATATAAATGTCACTTGTTGTCACTGAAGCAGTTTAAAAATAAATGCTATTCCTGGTGAACTATGGAAAACCTTCTTTCAAAGACTTAACCTCTGCACTCTACTCCTTTCTTCTCTGAGTAAAGGCAGCGCCTAGAACTTCGTGTTCTCTATTTCCATATTCTCTATTCAAGCCCATATACAGAGTTCTCGCTAAAAGCTCGGGAGGTCTTACCTCTTCAGGATCAACTCAGATTGTGCTATCGAAGTGAAGGAGTGGAGAAACAGGAGGGATACATCCTGAACCAGCCAGCTGTGCTGAGCAGGGGGCAACAGGAGGCATTAGGTATGGGGCCTGCAGTTCTTCAACCCACACCGAGCGAGCAGTCACCTACTCTGCCAATTTTAACACCACTCCTACCAATCTTCTAAAATGAGTCTATGATAGAAGCCAATACAATAAGAGCTAGATCAACTAGCAGGTGTTCCAAGTGGCAACACCACCAATAGTCTGTGGGCTTTTGTGTCTGATTAAAGTTAATGTCCCCCATGGAATTGCAAGAGGCTGATTTCGTCATGAGATTTGTATCAAACGTATCTAGTATAAAATTCATTATTGGTTAATAATGACATTTGATTCCTCTAGTCAATAAGTTGAGTAAGTGAACATACCTTTCTCACACTTTAAACCCTCTATTTCTTTGTAGTAACGTGGGGTGCTTCTAGTGTGAACTCCTGTGTTACAGGGACGACAGAGAGCAAGATGCTAGGCATTAAGCCTTCTACGTTACTACTGTTCCTTGGGTCTCAGAATTCCCACAGGAGTAGGCACTGGGTCCTGGTCATGGCTGACCACAGAGCACTTTCACCAGGTAAAAGCCCGACTTACATGTCGCAACACAAGAACTCGGAGATTCTGGGAAATTTAGTTACAAAATCTTATCCCTTAGAGGAGAAAACTCAGCAAAGGAGAAGTTCAGTGGAGATGAAAAAATAGATGGAAATAAAACGACAGGGAGAAAGAACCAGACAGGACAACGAGTTAAGACTAAGATGATACAGGACACGTCGGGGTTTAGTAGCCTCCCATTTACAACTGCACTGGCCCTTTTCTGTGCAAAGAAAAATATTACAAATTCCAAGGCCTATGCTATGCCCTCGACAGACTTCACATTCCTCTTCTTGAAACAAAGCAGTGTTTTCAGTCCTGTCTCTCATCATTCATGAAATATATTTATGTAATCAAGGCTGATTACTGACAATCCTCGGCTTTAACACTTTTAAGCCAAGAGATGAGAGTTGAGCTCAGCTGCTCAAAGATGGATAAGAAGAAAGTAGAGCCTCAGATTCAAAGTAAAGGAGAAGAAATGTGGTTATCACGGGTCCCTAGAATTACAACGAACTGGGCAGACATGTTTTTTAGGGACATGTAAGAAGACAACAAACCAATTACAGATTAACTGAGCTCAGAACCTATGCCAGAGGGAAGCACCAACCAAAGTTGTAAACTGGGGGGGCATTTCAATTCAGCCCAGACAGGAAACCAAAGCTGCCAAGTGAGCTGTATCCATGTGCCCTCCCTACAGACTTATGGCTATGTGTCATCTGTGGTTTCTCTTGATGCATGGTGCTTACTAGAGGAGGCAAAGTCTATTCATGCACCACAACAGGAGAGTAGCTAAGCCAACCTCGAATTTCTGACTTCAGTGTTCTGCTGAGACCTTAGTGCAAACTTTAAGGCAAGTTTAGTTGTTTTCTCACTCACAAACAAGAAACAGTGTGCTCTGTCTACAACTCACTGATAGACAAGGAAGAAAAGGGTGTGCTCCGTCTACTAATGGTCAATCTTTTGCTCTTTGAGTATTATTTTTCTTTAAAGTTGAAAACTTTATAATTAGCAGATCCCTTTGCTCATCAGTTTGAAGCAGGACTGAAAGTACAGACAGAGGCTGTGTAGATTATTTGAATCCTGTTCTTAGAACTTTGCCTGGAATATTAAAAATAAACCCATAAGCAGGCGTTGTAGATTTACTTTTAGTGGCTAATTAGTTAATAAATCTCAGGAAACTTACAACGAAATAATGTACATTATATCTGCCAAAGATGAAGTATTATAGTGTGATAGTACATTTTTCAGATGAATTAACCCACTCATAGTTCTGGAAGTGTAGCCAGATGTACTCTGTATATCAAGCTGCAAATGCCATGGTAACCACTGTTCCTAGGCAACTGAAGAACTATGTGTGGGGTCCACTTTCTGTACAATAAATACAAGAGGAGAGTGGAGGGGGAAATAAAGTGTACATGATAATCTGAATCAAAAAAAGCAGAGAGAGGAATATTTCTTAACGAGTACAAATCTATAAACTAAATCTATTACAACAGGGGAATGCCTTAATTACTCTGCATAAGATAACTAGAATTAAAATTCACCGAGTAAAATAAAAACAGATGTTTACTTCCTTCATCAGGACAGCATCTGCTTTTAAACCACGCTATGTAGCAAAGAGATAAAACTGGGTAAAAGAGGAATGTGAAGCACTCCTAAAATATGCCAGCTATTTAAAAACTAATACTCTGGGTATTAAATTTCACTTGCATAATATTAGATGGCAAGAAGTCTCAGTTTCTCAATATTTCAATGTTTTCTGTGGCAGCATGTAAACGGAGACCGACTGAAATGGCCGGTAGATACTGCGCCTTTTCTGTGCCTGCAGCCACAACCCTGTCCCAAAGGAGGTCAAATACCATGCTGGCGGCAGGGGAAAGCTATTGAGGGCTGTATGCCTAGGGTTCTAAGCAGTAGAGTTACACCAAAGTGAAAACTTCTCCAAAGGTTTTGTGAATTCTGAGGTCAAGATTTCCAACCATATCTTTTCAAACCCTTCTACTTCCACTTGAAACATAAATAAGCCTAAGAGGCCTAAGAGACAAGGCGATCCATTTTCAATGGACACCAAACAGGGTACAGGAATCAGATTCCTACACTTAGCTTTAATTCCAAAATTCTGTATTAGTTTCAATTTAAGTCAATACCATTGTGCTTGATAACCCCACTATATATGGCTATGCATATTACACATAGGAATACATTGTTACTGTTCATACATACACTAACGAAGGCTGAATACCATATACCTTATATCACAAATGAGATTTCAAATCACTAGGGAAAAAGCCTGCTTAACACAACATTCAGATGGTTCCAGAAAAAACTGCTAGGAAATTTCCAACTGAAAATTCATTTTGAAATGAACATTTTCATAGAACGTAATAGATTCATTCATCTTTACAGAGAAAATTACATGGGGCTGAAAATCATGCCTAAGTGTACAGAAAAAATTATGAACATAAAATATGACATTATAGCCCTGACTTAAACGGAGCTTCAGTAAAAACTTAAGTCTTTAGATGGAAAGTGCAATGTGGAAAGCCCACAAAGATCAGGAAAGAGCGTTTGTTAACTTGGATCTTTAATGATTGCTTTTGGGAAGAGCACAAGCAACTGTCAAAATTATACTGAAAACTAACAGCCAGTTATATGAATAATTTCAGCATATATATATTATATATTTCCAGAATCATACATTATATAAATCATAATTCCAGAATAACACACATTTATAAAGTATATAATTCTAGAACCACATATATATAAAATATTATATAATTCCAGAATCACACACACACACACACATATATATATATATATTTCCAGAGTCACTACCCAAGTGCCACAGTTTGCCAATGTTGAGAAATGTCCTGTAAGAATGAGGTAAATTATTAACTACGGAAAGCCAAAAATCGAAGAAACATGGTTAATACTTTTTTTTCAAAAACAGAAACATTTAGAGTAAGCACTGACTAACAAAGGTAACCACTAGACCAGTGACTACTTAAAAGGGAACCAACATGAACCAAAGATTGAAATGAAAACATCCATTACAAATAGTTTTCATGTATTACTAATATTTATCGTTCTAGTTTACTTTCCTGTCGCTTTACCAAACAAAATAAGAATTTATAACATGATATAATCATTTCAACACTTTAAGATGCTTTGGGGGTAAAAATGGAAAAATTAGAACGCTGTACTTCTGTTAAACAGCGCACCCTTGTGGTTTATACCGCATCACAAGCAATAGAAGCTTTGACCATACATATTTTTTCTTTCTGCTATGTTTTCATATGTCATTGTTATTACTTTCAGTAACATAACATTTGTTAAAATTTCAACTAAATTGTTCAAGTATATGTGTAATATTTTATTGTATTTTATACTTTTTACTTAAAATTTAAAATAGCAACAAAATAAGTAACATTCACTCATAGACAGACATGTTCTGCTGAATTTCACGAGTATTTGAATATAAACAAGATTAACTCAAGAGTTAATTATGATTTATATAAGTATCCTATCTATAGGCCCACACACAAATTAAACCACACAGGACAAATTCAGAGAAGGCAATGATTATTCTTAGGACATTCTTCATTAGGAATCAACTCTATGGAGAAGTGGGACTACAGAGGACACAGGTGGCATCATTCCCTCATGAGCAACAATGACTCAAATGTCCTGCTTAGAGTTCAGAGGGTCCTGAAATTGATAAGGAATAGAGGTTTAAAAGGAAAATTATGATCAGTCAATAGATGAACTTGAGACCCAATAAATGATCGCCGATACAGTTTCTGACCTGGGAAGTGGTAGATAAGAAACACAAATGCGCCAGCCAGCCACAGAGGGCAATGTGAAGACAAGGCAAGCAGGTTCGCTTCTGACTCTCTACCCTGGGTTGCTGTGGCAATGACTTGAGCAGAGGGAATGGAGGCACTATGAGAATAAATGAAAGCCTGGTCTCTAATAGACGTGAAAACTGTAAGACAGACACACACTGATATGATTCTGAACTTCTGAATACAGGGTAAAAACGGGATTGCATGTCAAATGTGCTGATTTTCATACAATGATGAGACAAGTATCCATGTGTTCAGATCTAACAGCAATAAGATGAAGATCAGAATTACAAAACTGGCATAGTAGTTTCCTAGGGATGCTATAAAAAAAAAAAAAAAAACTCGCACAGCTTAAAACAAGTTCTGAAGGCCAGAAGTCTAAAATCAGAGAAAGGGGAGAGACCTGCTCCCTGCCCTTGCCTACTGCAGTCTCTGGTGGCTTCCAGTGTTCCTGTATGGCAGAAACCCCAGGCTGGCCTGGGTCTGCACATGGCCTTCTTTCTCTTCTGTCTCCATGCTGTGAGAATCACCATAAAAGGATTTTAGCCTTTGCATTCTGGCCCAACTTAAAACAAGATGGTGGTAGCTCCAAACTGAAATCCCTATGCATGCCCTCTATTTCTACGTTATGTTTACAAGCACTAGGGCTTAAGAAAGAGAGGCAGAGGGTCATAGGTAGACAAGTAAAATGGAAGCAGGCTTCCAGAGAAGTAGGATTCTTCTTCCCAGAAGGCACCATGAGGAGAAATGACAGGAAAGCACAGGGGTTGGTTCTGAAACAAGAACAATGGGGCATGGGGAGGAACCACAGGCCTGTAAAATACTCACACCAGCGGCCATTTAGTGGAATTGAAACCTTAGAATCTGCACCTGGTTAAATCAGGACCTCAATACAACTCTTAGAGGGGCATTATTCAATCCACTATGGCTGAAATCCACTCACGAATTCAACAAAATAAATAGTCTTTCTTAAAGAGGAGAGTAAGTAGACTTAAGATCATAGATTCGGGTATGACCAGTATAGAAAATGGGTCATGGATAAAGACAGGAATAGTATTAAAAAAAAAAAAAAAAAAAAAAAAAAAAAAAAAAAAGACTATCAAGATGAAGAAAGAGCTAAAATTGGAGGGTGATTAGTCGCATAAAAACTAAGTAGTAAGTGCCGAGATGCGCAAGAAGGCATGAGTTCCATGAGTTCTTGTGTGTACATGAATAGACACACACACACAGGCAAACATAGCCCCGGCTTAATCATTAAGGATTTTGGTAATGAATAAACAAAAAAATGGTTCTTTAGCTCCTCTGGGGAAAAACAAATAATTCTGGTTCCTGTTGAACAATACATCAAAGAACTACCCAGATGATCCAGATCAAAAGACAAAATAAATGGAAAATTGCAAAAAGATGTGTAATTTGCCAAAGGCAATATACAAAAAAAAATTTACTTAACACGGGGCACCAGGTGGTCACAGAGCAGAGGGTGAGAATCAAAGGAACCAGCTTTCTTTCCATGAGGTCGCTGGTGGCATGGCTCAGACATGCAAGACGGAGACGCTAGTTAGATGATCCAGACTCCTTGGAAATGGAAGCACACAGAAAGCTCCCAGGATGGCTTAAATGAAGACGGCTGGAATAGACGTAACTTCTGTACAAAGGGAAGGCTAGCTTGAAAGTTACATGAGCATTTAAGAGTTTAGTTTTAAGGCAATTAATCTTTGAAAGGTTCTTGTTCCTATAAAGACGTATAAAGGGGCTACAACACAAAAGGGAGTCTTTAGGACCAGCCTTGTCCTTTCTTCCTTGCCCAGCTGCAGTTTGGTTCTTGCTCAAGCCCAAGCATGCTCTATCCTTGACATTCTGGAATCCAAATGGAGTCTTTCACACAACTATTGTGCTCCACTACTGTTTCTCTCTCAGTAGTCTGTGTGGAGGACAAGTTAGACAGAGAAAAACAGATACCTCTGTGCATCAACCTGAAAAAGAAAACAAACAACAAACAAACCCAGCACACCTTGTCAGCGTCGTCCACGCTTGTGGATCTCACCACGCACGAAGCTCGCCTCTCCTGGCCTTGAACAGCGCCCTGCGACGTGGGCATGGGGGGCAGTGGGGCACGCCTCTTCTTGGGTGCGTCCGAGGGTAGTGTGTTGGAAATGTAGGGTTTGGAAATGGTGTTGGACCTTGTAAAAGACGGACGATGCTTGCTCACTAGCGGGGTCGCAGGTGCGCTGGCAGTCTAAAGGAGAATCAGAAGGCAATGGCTGTTTATAATCAAAATAAAACCACCTTAAAAATACTTGGTAAGAGTCTTAACACGCTGCATGAGAATGTTTACCTGCTCCCGCTTTTTCTTACTGCGCTGGAAAAAGCTGAAAATCCCTCTGTTTTCTTTCTCCTTCACAATGTCTGGGGTCTGCAATACTTGGCAGGACTCTGAAAAAAGATGAAAAACCATTTCCTCTTTGTTCCATGGGTGTAACGTTCATTTCCACTGTTTCTTTTCTCGTCTCCCCTTTGAAGGCGTTTCTGGTGATAAACGTTACCAGTAACAGCCACTTGCTAGGCAGCATATACCTCATCCAATTCTCAAAGCGACAAAAGAATGCAGTCACCGCAGTAGACCAGAGGGAAGGGAAGCTGAAGGAATTGAAGACACACAGCCAGGGCCACAAGGCACAGCTAGACAGTAAACTCAGTTCCACAGGCTGCATCAAGACCAGCATTCCAGAAGCAAAGTAAGAAGGTTACCGCACAGTGACCCATGATGCTTGTCCCACCCAGCCTGTCCTGCTGATTTCAGGTACAATTTTGTCAGAGCTAAACAACCATGAAGTGTTATTTCACTCTCAAAAACATGAGCCGTTATAATTACAGCTGCCATGCTATAGGCAAGTATGCTTCAAGGGGACCAAACAAGCCGCACATGGAAAATGCTCTAAGAAAATTAAACCTGTATTGAATACATACAGATTTTTTTCTCATTGCCATCCATCCTGATTGAAAACCCACTATAATGACCATTTACAAGGTACTGGGTGTCACAAGTAATCCTGAGATGACTTAGAGCATAGGAGGGGGTGGGGGGGCATAGGAGGGGGGGGCATAGGAGGGGAGGGGGGCATAGGAGGGGTGGGGGCATAGGAGGGGATGGGTGGACATAGGAGGGGTGGGGGGCATAGGAGGGGTGGGGGGCATAGGAGGGGGTGGGGGCATAGGAGGGGGTGGGTGGGCATAGGAGGGGGTAGATGGGTATAGGCTATTTGCAAACACTAAGCAATTCTTAATCAAGGATTTGAGTTTCCACAGATTTTGGCACTGCAAGGGTTCAGAAGCAATCTCCCCCAGGCACTGGGGGAAGAATGGGCCAAATAATGTCTCATACATGCTATTTTCTTAACATAATAGTTCTAGTAGGGCCAGAATTACCAGGCCATAAAGGTTAACAGTGCTAAAACTGAACATTAGTTAGAATGGCAAGCATCAAATTTCAAGGCTGCATCCAGGATTTCTTCAAAATCCTGCCCTCTCACCCCCCCCCAAAAAAAGCCTGTTTCCTAATGTCAATGGAAAGGGTTAATAACCAAGGGTCAAGCCAGCACCAAGGCCACTGTGTCCCTGTATGCTTCCAATACAGTATCCAACTGAAAGGAACCATTGCTGCTTTGAATTAGCTGATTTGCTGTTTGTATAAAGCAAGGAGATACAAACAACTCGTCACGTCAGGGTGAAAGTAACCACAGTCCACTGGGAATCATACCGAAGGACTTAGGAGCCATCCTATAATGGATTGGACTGGCAAAATATTCACTAATATCTATATAGTGAAACATATCACATGGGCATGAGGAACTGAATTCGGATTCCCTGAAACCTCATAAGGCTGAAGGAGAGAACACCCATCTATAATCCGAGCACTCCTACTGTGTAATGAGAATCAGACAGGAGAATCCCGGAAGCCCGTGGGCCCTCGAGCTTGGCATGCACAGCAGTAAGGACCCTGTCCTGAATGAGGTGGAATACATACAACGAACAATCTGCTCCATGCATGTCATAGTGCACACACTCCTGCGCTGGTATCCCACTGGCCCTCCATATCCATACACACAAGATTAAACAAAGAAATGCTGGTAGCTAAAAAGAGGATTACATAAGACTAACACCCTTTCTCGATTCCTTAAGACGCACACAGCGAAGGCTGATGATTAGTGATGTGATTAATGTGTCTCTAAGTGGAAGTGCAAACCACTATTTAACAAGGGTGTTTTGTTTTCCTGGAGAAAGGGATCTCTCTGTGCAGCTCAGGGTGGCCTTGCAGGCCTTGGCTTACACAATTCTCCTCCTCCACCTCCTGCAGAGCTAGAACTACAGGCAAGCATCATTTGGTGCTTATGAAGTATTCTTGCCACAAATGATCTCACCCAAGCCGGTCAATTCTCTGATTTATAGTCAGTTGACAGGAACAAAAAAGTAGGTGAAGTTATACCCACAGGGTGCATGGGGTCAATCCTGGAAGACAGAGACTATGCGATGAGCCATGGAGCCAAAGGACTTGCTGTCTTTAGCAAAAGAATTATAAATTCAAAGGTGGGGGGCTGTGGAAAATATCTCTTCCACAAAGACATGAGAGGTTTATGCAAATCATAGTGCAATTTTAATGATAATTGAAACAAAGCACTTCTCATAAAAACTTGAGAGAAAGCTTAAATGGGACTTAGAAGTAAATGTACAATCTTAAATGATTTTATTTAAATAAGTATTTAAAAAATAAACAAATGGTGACAATGTCCCGACTACTGAAGAGAAGCAGAGAGAGTGAGCTGGTTGCATTTTTTTTTTTTTTTTATTTGGAGTGTGTGTCAATTTGACCCAAGCTATGGTTATCTGGAAAAGCAGGGCAGATTTCAATTTAGAAAAGGCCTCCCTCACCAGATTGCCTGTAGGCAAGTCTGTGGAGCATTTTCTTGATTAATAAGTGATGTGGGAAGGCCCAACCTCCTGTGGGTGGTGTCATTCCGGGGCCGGTGATATTGGGTTGCATGAGAAAGTCCATGGCCTCTGCTTCAATTCCTGTCGCCAAGTTCCTGCCCTGCTTGAGTTCCTGCCTCAGCCTCCTTTAAATGACAGACTGTGAGCAGGACCTTTTCCTTCTCATGCTGCGTTTGGTCACAGTGTTTTTATATCCCAGCAGCGAGAAGGAAAGTATGGCAGGCAGCTAATATCGCAATACGTTTTAGTGCAATCGGTCACAGTAACGCACTGAAGGAAAACTGCATTTCAGAAATTGAAACACCAATAACTCCAACACGAACTAAGTAGGGCACACTGCACGAGGGCCTTCCTAAGGCTAACAAGTAACCGTGAGGGCATGGGCAGGGCCGCAAGGCTAAAGGATTTTCATACGCTTTACTTCTGAGAACACCTCTGTGAAGGAGGAAACAAGAGCTTCATTCTGAGCTATTTTTCCCCACTGGTATAGGTTACCAGCGGTGTGACAAACACAAACAAAAGCAAAACGAAGCCCAGCATTCCATTTACATTTAAGGAAGCAAGTGCCCAGATTTGAATAACTTGGGAACTCATGGACCCATTCAGCAGGTACGGTCAGAATATGTCAAATCGTGCTTCCTTTGGGACACCTGGCACACACACACACACACACACAGCAGGTCAGCCCTCCTCAATTAAAGCTGTTTGCAGATCACTGAGTTAAACATTAAGACACATGAAGCCTTGCCATTATTAAGGAAATCGGCTCAAGCACTGCAACTTCCTGACTCTACAGAGAGACCAAAAGTCCCTCCACACACAGTCTGAAGGCTTTTGCTGACACCCCACCAAGTCAGGGGGGTAAGAACAGCTACTGGGTTTGGATTGACCTGACCAGCTGAACTCTGACATTGTAAAATGAGCTCTCCTGCCTCCACAAGTCCAGTCGTGGTGGGTTCTGTTCACAGCAGTTAAGCCTCTGAAAAACCCCATACACTGAAGGCCAGGCTAGAAGAGACATTAGAAATCAATTTATTAAACACTTTGAAGTTCAGGCTAAGAAGATCATGGAACGTGATCAGGAGCAAGCCAAGTATAAGCACCACTTCTAAAAGGAAACAAAGACAATTTGTCCCTATTTCCCGACTATCCCAGAAGTAGAATGCAGACATATAAAGGTACCCTCCCTCGAAACTTGCCACCCTGGGTTAACAGCCAAGGGAGCATCAGAATTAAAGAGCCTAGTTTCTGAGTCTCTGCCAGGGTATATTTTAAGATAGAAATTTTTACCTCCTTTGATTAGACTAGCCTGTAATAGCCACCAAGAATAAATCAACACACACTTGCTCCTGTAGGCTTACTGAGAAAAGCCTGGTAACATGTAACACACAGTTTAACAAGGTTTTGCTTTTAGGCAGGGTATTAACAATCAGACAGATCAGAGATCTGAGCCGATTCTTTTTTAATAGAGAAAAAAGATTCCTAAATTCTATTATCAAATAATTTTAATCAAATTGTTCCTATGAAAGTAATATATATACATATATATTCGTTATAAATCCTATAACATAAAGAAATACAAAAACTTATCACAGACCTACCTCTCAAAGCAAATCACTATTAAACATTTTATGTATTTCCTTTCGGAAGTTTAACATGAAACACTTTTTATACTACAGTATTAAACGCCTTTATAAGCCTTTAAAGCTAATTTTAACATAAAATTTTCATGCTATTATAAAATTCTCACAAAAAATGGTGGCAAACGGAAAAAAAAAATGCTGTGATTCAAGAGCAATGCCCACCTCTCCCAACAGCTGCTCTGTGAGAAGCAGCTCAGACCCTTCCACGGAACCACCCGAGGATTCGTCCACGCTCGCGTCCAAGCAGGCTCCTACCCAAACCATTTTCCCCCACATGAGAGGAACAAATTCATTTTCCCACACTTTTTGCACAATACATTTCCTATATTGTTTTTAGTGTATGGGATTTTTAAAAAATGTATGTAGCTAAGGCTGGCCTCGAACTTGGAACCCTTGAACACCCCCTAAGCAATGAATTACAGAGCTATATACTATTACGGCCAGTTCTAGAATGACATCATCGATCAGCACTCTGTTGAAGTGAAATTACTATAATTAGAACCGGAAATCAAAAGAGGGAACCTATAAGTTCTTTTTTTTAGGAAATTAAACCCCCAAGATTTTCTCAGTTAAAATCTCTTACGGGATATATGTGTTAGTAACGTTAAGGAAATAAGATTAGAATCCCAGTTTTAATCAGTCCAATTCCATGTTATAATTTACAACTTCTACTGATTCACGTATCTTACCTTGGAGAGATGACTTACGGAAGGCAGTGACAGAGGGGGCTACAGCAAGAGGGAGTAAAAAAGGGGAAATGACTGTGATGATAATGTCCGTTAACTTTTAAACATCACTGACTCAAACCAGCAGTCTGGGGATTACACTGCACCACACCCTCAGAGTAATGTCTGAAATTCTCTGCGCAGCGTGCATTAACTGTGTCCTCCACTGCACCCTCATTTCCTCCGAATGAAAGAGATTCACACTGAATATCTAAAGCTGCCTTGGTCTACCAGGCATGGGGGCGGGAGGGATGGATATCAACCTCATTTGAGATCTCCACATTTTGATGCATCCCCTTTTTGTATGAATGAAAACTCTGCTATCTACGAAATTTGGGGAGGTATTTATGATTCCTTTTCTATGCAAGTTTACTCTGGGTGCTGACCTAAGAAAAGAATTAAATAAAAGTCTCATATAAAACTGTATTAAGAGCCGGGCGGTGGTGGCACACGCCTTTAATCCCAGCACTCAGGAGGCAGAGGCAGGCGGATCTCTGTGAGTTCGAGACCAGTCTGGTCTACAAGAGCTAGTTCCAGGACAGGCTCCAAAACCACAGAGAAACCCTGTCTCGAAAAACAAAAAAAAACTGTATTAAGTCTTCATAAACAAACTACCCCTTCATTAGAACAGCCATGGGCTGGCACAGGAGTATCTACTTTATTTAAATCCCAAAGGCACAAGAAAGTAAGTTAAATCCCACCCAAAGCAGGACATAGTGGCACGAGACTGTCATCCTAAAATACTGAATGAGTTGGAACAGGAGGATTTCTTGAGCTCAGAAGATTAAGCCCAAGCTAAGCATCCTGGTGAAACCTGACCACAAGAAGAAAAAAAAAAGCTACCAAAATATAAAATGTGATGATAGCCAAGAGGGTCAGTTTTTCTTCCCATTTTAGTAACTGCTATGAAGTTAAATTGCACAGTTGGTTTGATTTACTTATTTCTATATTTCTATTCAACTTTTTTTCTTCTTATCCTCTTTCCATCCATATGATTGATCCATTAAATCACTGGCATTATGAAGCTGGGAGCACCTATCTATACACACTACACAAAACACACAAACACACACAAATCGTTTAAGCGGGGAAGGGGGAAAAGTCTACTTACCTCTGCTGATATCCATGGCATATAACTCTCTTAGTCCCAAGTCATTAAGAGATTTCGTCAAGTCCAGGGGCTCCTGAGCCTGGTAGTCCTTCAGCAACACTGTATGCAAGGGATCAAACTCACATTTACTGCATATAATGGGAGCAAGATCTTGCAGTGGTGCATGAGGACTAACTCTCACTATGGTCTTCTGGGTTTTCTTAAAGTTGATCACTACTCGGACAGTTTTCTGAAAGGTAAATTAAAGCCACAGTTACAACACGATTTATTTACTAAAAAAACATTTCTACAAATGCATCTAGAGTGATCATTAGAATAGCTGACCACAACAATTGGTTCTGTAACATGGAAATTAAATAGCTACACCACGGTCATTTACTGCAGCAAACTTTCTGCAGCGCTACCCAGAGTAACGCATTACTAGAGGCTTTACATCTCTTCAGCAAAGTTTCTTTCCATCCTTTTCTTCTCCTGGTAGAAAATTTCCCTTCTCATTAATGCTATGTCCTAACTTTAAAACAAATTCTAAGAAAAGAAAAATTTCAGTTTTTTGTTTTAATTTTTTTTAATGATCCCGGGGATTGAATTTAAGGTTTTATTCATGCAAGACAGGTGTTCAACTATATGCTATGTACTTGGCCAATTTTCATATTAATACAGAGTGTCATTAAGCCATCCTGGCTGGACTTGAACTCAATCAACAGCCAAGGCATGTCCTGAATTTGTGATCCTGCTGTGGTAGCCTACGTATCTGGAATTACAGCCATGCACCAGGCCTAGCTCAATTTATTTAATAGTTAAATTAAATTCAAAATTCTTTTTTATTTTTTTTTTAAACAAAACAAGGTTTCTCTGTGTTGCTTTGGAGCCTGTCCTGGAACTAGCTCTTGTAGATCAGGCTGGGCTTGAATTTACAGAGATTTGCCTGTAAATTCTGCCTCCCGTGTGCTGGGATTAAAGGCGTGTACCACCACTGCCCACCAAATTCAAAATTCTTTTAAGTTTGTTTCTATTTACCTGTTTTATTTTATTTTACTTTATTCCAGGCACATGGTCAGTTATAAGTAAGTGAATACTACAGATTGTCATTGATGTTTGTCATTTATATTATTATTATATTACTATTCCCAATTAGTTCTAACATAACAGTAAAGAATATCAAAATCATCCTTACTTAGACATACTACTAATAATTCCAAAATTATTTGCACTCATTCTAGAGTCTCCCTATTTTGATGTAACTGGATTAAACCCATTAAATATGGAACTCTGTCATGGGTAGCTACACTAAACAAAATCCAGTTTTCAGATTCTCAATGATGTTCATTCATAAAACTAAAATCCTGTATGTAACTGAGGGGGCCCTGAAATTGATAATTTATTTGCTACATAAATAAAATTGCTCCAACACAGATCAATAGTATTGCATACAGCAGGGACATTCAGACCTTGACAGAGGACAGACCACTGTCTTATTAATATTTAATGTTTAATCAAATATTAAAGACAAAGTTTTATAATGAAATTTCTGTAAACATTTTTAATAAATGCTTATAAGCAATGAAGACAATATAAGAATGTATGTATATAAGACTTGTATGTATTCAAGTCATCATGCAAAAAATTTTATATATTTTATGAAGTTAAAAATGTTGGTGTTCATAACTCAGAAGTATTTTTTGAAGTAATAAATGTATACACCTGTGTTTATAACAATAACTTTATGAGAATAATTTTATGAGAAGTAAAGTAAGCTCTTATAAACATAAGATCACTGGTGAAATGTCTGCCTAGCAAATATGAAGTCCTGGGTTTGGTATTGGTCAAATACACAAATAAATAATGGTATGAATATCAACAAAATAAATTAGCATTATCGTGGTTCAAACTTTCTGGATAAAATTCACACGTTAAAAACAACTCAGAATCTGAATAGATGGCTCAGTGGTTAATAGTGTGTACTGTACAATCGTGATCCATGGAACAAGCCAGGCATGGTTTCACACATGCCTACAGCCCCAGTATTGTGAGGTCAGAGACAGGAGAACCACTGGCACTTGCTGCCAGAGTAGCTAGAAAGCAAAGCTCCAGGTTCAGGGAAAGACCCTGCCTCAAAGGAGCAAGGCAGAAAGTGATAAAGTTAGGATACTCGTTCTCCTTTCCTGGCCTCTGTATGTCCACCTGAACATTTACTACACACAAACACACACACACAAACATAAACATTTACTTCCCCCCCACAAAAACAATTACTAAAAAAACGAGCTACTTTATAAGATAATAAATCATGATTTGAGTGTATGTTGTATTAATGACTTACAAAATTTATAGAAGTCAAATATATTAAATATCATGTAAATAGAAAATATTTCAAAGCATAACTTAAACATGAATTACTGTCAGATCCTGATGTAGCCAATCCTGTCATTTTTAGAGCATTTGCTATCTAAATTGTTCCCCCAATTCTAGTTGACCCAAGAATGGATAACCAGCAGATAACAGAGTGGTTTGGGGAAACATGATTACCAAATTCTAAAAAGCCAGATCAGAAATCTAATTTTATTTCATTTATGATGAACCATAAATATTGACTTAAAAAAAATCAACTGACTATTCTCAGCCGTATGAACATCAAAATCTGTGATAGAATTCTTACCTCTGGGATTATCGGTGTAGGCTTCTTCTTGTCCAGAGATTTTGGCTTTAAAATGACCTTCTCTACCTCCAGCATTCCTATTGGTGTGTTTGGCTTATATTTGATGAGATTCTCTTCGGCAGACAGTAAGTCAATTGTGTGGCTTGACGGATTTAAGTGATACTGTGCGCAGAGGAACACGAGCAAGTCCATCATTGGCTTACTGTTAAGACAGGAGGAAGGATGATCCTTAGAGTCCAATAGACTGTGCAACTTAACCATTTGGAGACTCCTACTCTGGTCCTGTTTGTCTTCAAGACATAAAGCAAGGCCACAAAGTAAGAGCTGTGAGAGCAACTTAAACATCTCATGAATAGGAAGACAAAATCTGAGCAGATTAAATGTGGTGGTTAAAGTGTCTCAGATCTTAGAGGATAAGACTGGTTCAGAGAGTTTCTACATTATTTTTATCTGGCAGGCTTTTACATTATAAATTGTAGGAGTCTTTCCTTACCCAGGGACAGTCGCTTGGTTTATAACACAGTCCTCCATGTTAGAACTTGCAGTCCTCAGCTCATGAACAGGCTACATCCAAAGCACTAATAGAATAAACTGCCTCCTTTTGGGTTTTAAAGTGTGCGTGTACGTGTAACATATATTAGTGGACAAATATATGAGGACCCCCAAACTTCTAACAAGCCCTGTGGGTTCTCACATTACTCACAGAATACTCAGTATTCCCTAGGTTCTGCTGTCACTGCCCAGGTATTATGCCATGCCTGTTCCAAAAATTCTACTACACTAGTTCACAGACCGGACCACATGTCAGCCACTACACTTTGCAGCCCTCCGACAATCTGCTGGAAGCCTAGGCAGACACAACTCCTTATGTACCCATAACTGGGCCTCAGCCTTGTGATTCTCCTGCCTCAGTCTCCCTAGTGCTAGGAGTACAGCTGTGTGCCATTATGCCTGCTTTCTGTTTTCTGTTTTTTAAATTGAGATTTTTAGGGCGTATCGTGCTTGTCACTGTTATGGCTCGTTAATATAATGTCTCAGGTTGCTTTTTTGTTACAGAGGCAGACTGAAGTTGGTGTGGCCTGTACATTGTATGGCCTACAAAGCTTAATACTTTTTATCTGGCCCTTGATATAAAAAGTCGATGGGTCCTTCTGTAAAGCAATAGAAGTAAGTGTTTGGGTTTTTAACAATTAATGGCCGACAGGAGAATACAGGGCTGATCTGTAGGCAGGAAAAACTTCCACAAGATTCTTCACCCAGCATGGCATTTGGGGGTACTTCTCCGCTTGGGAGTCCCCTTTCCATGGGTACAACCTGCTGATACACAAGTTTTTTTGTTTGTTTGTTTTGGTTTGGTTTGTTTTTTCGAGGCAGGGTTTCTGTGCAGCTTTGGAGCTTGTCCTGCAATTACCTCTTGTAGACCAGGCTGGCCTCAAACTCACAGAGATCTGCCTGCTTCTGCCTTCCGAGTGAAGGGATTAAAAGCGTGAACCACCACCGCCCGGCCCCAATTAAGTTTTTGTTCACATTAACAGAACACTGTGGTCTTGCCTTTCTTAATTGTCAGCCCTTTAGGAAAAGGAAATTATAAAATCTTAAAATCTTTTGTATGACGTTTTCCTCAAATGTCTGGTAATCCTGAATCTTTCACACTTAAGACAAAATCATCACAACAAGGCACCAAGTTCCTGTTTTGTTGTTGTTTCTTGGTCTGTTAATTTGTTTGTTTTTTTGGTTATTCGAGATAGGTTTTCTCTGTAGAGCTCTGGCTGTCCTGGAACTCACTTTGTAGACCAGGCTGACCTCAAACCCACGAAGATCCACCTGTCTCTGCCTCCGGAGAGTTGGGATTAAAGGTGTGAGTCACCAAGCTCAGCTGCGTCCTGTTTCTTATTTTATGGGCAGAGGGACTTTGCTTTAGGGAAATCTGTGACCAATCACCCCCTTCATTTTTGGGGAAATATAAATGCCAGTAAAAATGATAGTCTAATTTCAATTCTAATTGAATAACTGAAATAATTCTAATTTCAAATCCACTTGAAACTAGCTACTAGATTTCAGGAAGCTTGACAGGGAAATGAGGGCAGGAAACTCACCATTCAGCTCACCATGTCAATAAAACACTTGGGGATTTACATAAAGTTACCAAGGGAATTGTATAATCCTCAGGAATTGTAATGGCCCCTTTTGCACAGACCTTATCTAGGACCCATGCACACCTGGATGTGGTCACCTCTCTCAAAGGACCCAAGTTTAGCCATCTTTATTCCCAGGACCTGAATGGAGGCACAGAATGAAGGCAATGCTGGTCTGTGTTTAGAGAAACAGCAAAATGGTTATTTCGTCCTGGGCAATTCTGCTTGAATCACACACACACACACACACACACACACACAGATCCATGTGCAGTGGTTGATGCATGGATAAACAGCTGTTGGCGGGAAAGCCACATGCTTTAGAAAAAGATATGTACTGAAAACTTTAGCAAATTTGTGTGGCAGCTTTGTTCTCTACAAAGCTGTGCCATCAACAGGAAAGGGGGCTGGTATCTTTTCCAAGTCTACCAAGGTCGAATGGTTAAAACATGTAAGAGAAGCCTCAGCCTTTGACACGAACACACCTCATAGTCTTCCTCCACCAGAAGGGTAAGAATCAGTCTAGCTCTGCCAAAAAGGAGCCACAACACTATCAGACAGCACTCAAACCTGAAGCAGGGACCACGTCCGATGGTCACAGCTAGACTTGGCTAGTCACATATCGCTCCCACAGAACATAAAGTCATCCTTCAACATACATGAGAAGAGCCCAGCCAAGTGCCAAAGTACTTTTGTCAAAGACAACAATCTGGCTTAGGAATGACTGTCCTGATGTGATGTGACTGACGGCAGCTAGCAATCATATTTGGCTACAGATTACCTCAGGAAAAGTACCATTTTCCTGTAGCCCAAGGCTAGCTACATCTGAGACCCAAAGCAAATTAGTGAAGTGGTTAAGGAGCATGTGCACTGGACGGACCCTGACTCACTGACATGCGCACTGGCCTCCTCTCCCCTCATCTCCACATCGCTGTGAATTCTTATTAATCACACTACCTAGATGCAATATTACTATCATTATTGTTTCTATATTATTATTAATACTTAGACATTTATATAATGATTTCCTGGAAGGCATATTTAAAAAAATTTAAAACAGCTAATGTTAAAAAAAAAAAAGGTCTTTAGAAACTCTCTTTGATATGAAAAAATCTCTACAAGATCTCCAACCTTTTTTTACACATAAATGATCACCTTTTGTATTTAATTCTCTCTATTATTTCATTTGAGCTTGCATCCACGATTAAAGCTATTCCTCCAATATGACTGAACCAAAGGAGGTTAGGAAATCATATTATACATGACAGCTATAATAATCATCGGATTAAGATTTTCTAACTCTCCAATCCAGAGTTTCGAGCTACATTTTAGCATCCTCATGATTCAAGGCAGTGTCCACGGTGTTGAAACAGATGGTGAAAACAGCCTATCTGCCTTGTGTTAGAACTTTACCTTAGAGATGAAAGGCTTCATCAAATCCTCCCTACATCCTCTGGGACCCTTCCGTATCTGGGACACAGAGTAGTAGTAATCTTAACCTGGTTTTGATAACGGATGGTTAGAGCTTCTATTTCTGTGTTTTGAAGATCCAGTTGGACATCAAAAGATACAGGTCACGATGCAATAAAGGGCTCCAAGAACAGCCAGACTTGCAGAAATGACATAGGTGGATTGTCAAGCCTGCCCATGTTTAAACAAGGTCACTTGCCAACAGGGTGCCTAGGTAATTTTTCATTCAATCTGGACAGCTGAGAGCAAAGGAGTGCTTGCCCTTAGTAATGACTCGGGGATAAAGGGTGCTCACAGAACACTCTAGAAAACAGGAACAGATGACAATGAGTGAAGAGATGCATTTTAAGCAACATAAGAATAAGTAAGATTCTTTCTGATAAGTTTTTAAATTTTCCCCAGTCTCTAACAATGAATCTCATGCGATTTCAACAAATCCTCAAAACTGCTTTCCGTTGAACTGTTTCTCTGCCTTCCGAATGCACGCCAACAACTGTGTGAGATCTATGCAGTGAAGAGCTGACAGAGGATGAAAGGGTGCTGGCTACTGTGTATCCAAGACAGAGAACACAGCTCACCGGGGCTTTAAGGAGCACTTAGGTACACTACGAGAAATCAGAAGACGAACACAACCAGCAAGACCTGAAGGCAGTTAACGCTTGAACAGGTCATCGTTAAACTGCGAAACGGTTTCATAACCAACACTAAAAACAAAGGAAGAGTAAAAAGTCTTTTTTTCTTTTAAAGCCATCATTTCATACTGTAGTTTACCTGATCATTCACTTTTAATGCTATTTCCACAGCAAATTATAAATAATTACCTTTATTTTAAAAAGAAAAACCCTGGCCGGGAGATGGTGGCACACACCTTTAATCCCAGCACTTGGGAGCCAGAGGCAGAAGGATCTCTGTGAGTTCAAGGCCAGGTGGGACTACAGAGTGAGTTCCAGAACAGTCAGGGCTACACAGAGAAACCATGTCTCAGAGGGAGAGGGAGAGAGAGACAGAGACAGAGAGAGAGAGACCTATTGTAACTGCCATGCACCTTCCAGAGCTAAGGAAAATAAGCAAAAGGACATGAGTTCAAAGCCAACCTGGGTTAAAGGCCGAGGTCCTGCTGGTCTCAACAGCAACAGCACACATACACAAATCATCACATCCTAACACAAATAAAACAATCTAACAAAAAAGAATATATCTACTAAATATAACACACACACACACACACACACACACACACGCATGCACCATTGTGGTTTGTCTTTGTTATTAACTTGACTGAGTCTGCAATTACCAGGAGAAACGTCAGAGCTTGTCTCTGAGCCCTTTTTTCAATACTAAAAGTTCTGTAAGTACTACGTTGCTTCTTTGAGGAAATGCTATGCTTTTCTTCTCCAAAGGTGAGGTGAAAAGGTCACTAAAGAGGCCCTGTTTGTTTAAGTTTACATATTAAGTCTACTAGAAGTAGGAATGGTGACGGCAGAAGGAAACTGAAGCGAAGCAGAAAAGCAGAGAAAGCAGGAATTCGTTAGAAACTAACGGAGCAGCGCAAAGAGACTCCTGTAAACACAGCTCAGTTCTCGATATGCTGACAACAAATGGAATAAGGTCTCATGTTTTACAGACGGGTCACAAAGTTGCTACACAGCTGAAGATGACTGACCTTCTGATCTTCCTGCCTCTAGCTCCCAAGTGCTGGCTACAGACCTGGTTTTACTTAATATTTTCGATAAACACAACTATCTGTGAACTTTTGAGTTCTGGTATCCATACCTGCTTTGTTTTAACATAAACTGACTCACAATGGTGTCGCCTGTCATTTTGATGAGTCTACTTACTTCCAATAGGTGGCGCTCTACTCCCTGTGAATGCCCTGAGTCGGCTCCTGATCCGCCCTGTACCAGTCGGACTAGCTCATAGAGGCACTGGACAAAGTATGCATAAGCCACAGGTTTTATGTCAAATATCTCTGGTCATTTAACACAAAAAGCCAAGAGCGGTCAGCTGATGTTTCCGAGATCACAGTGAGCCGTGAAGCAAAGTGTAATTCCTAGCTAGGCGTTTCTACTTTGAAGTTTGGGGCGGGCTCTCTTTTTTCCGTAAGATTTTTCCCTTTTACAGTTATAAAGAGATGATAGTCTAAGTCTCCCCGTTAGCTTAATAAACAGACTATATTTTACTATTTGGAACACTTTTGTGCTTATTATCACCTTTTAAAATAATGGTTCATCGGTTCCTGGAACTGTTAAGACAGTTTTAATCACACACACATCACACCCCTAGCATACTCGGAAAATACCTAAAAAGTATTGCAAGGAAGTATCACGGACTCAAAATCACACAGTGGCTTTGTACCGTCGACATTTCAAATCATCATTAGTGTTCTATCTGAAAGGCTCCAAAAAATGACCACACACGGATAGCTCTTGGGTGGTAAGTCGAATAGAAGCAAGCTGCTGCATTAAAACCTGAGAGCAAATAAATTCCAACTTACAAAACCTGAACCCTAAACAAAACTTTTAAAGAATCAGAGACACTTCCTTTTAGGGCATTTCTACCGTGATCACTACTTGGAAAGAATGGCTCAGCAGTTAAGACTTTTCCAGAGGACCCAAGGTTGGTTCCTCAGCTCCAGAGAATCTGAGACTTTCTTCTGGCCTCCACATGTACAGGCAGGAACACACATAGCACACATACACCACGTACACATGCACACACACACACGCGCGCGTGCACATACACACACGTTAAAGGCGAAAAGCATCTTTGTTTTTTAAAGATAAATATGTAGAAAGCATAGCACGAAACACTACGTTCTAGCGCATGAAGAATCAAGAGTGGGGAAGTGAGATGAAGCAGGTGATTCTGGGCTATCAGGATGTTTTGTATAAAGTGTTATGTGAGCCTACATAAGCTGACTGGAGAAAAAGAACAGACGGAAGTCCTGGGGAGGGTTGGGGTGGTGTTCATAAGTTCAATACGTACTGAGGTTTTTTTTTGTTGTTGTTGTTGTTAAAAAAAAGTACCTGTCAAAAAACAAAGAGTCATGTGGTAAGGCTTAAGATATATAAAAGAAGGCAGGGAAGGACAAGCCTACTTAATTTCAGAGGAGAAATTAACATATCCCGACCTCCACGGTTCCCTGATTTTGTACTGAACTGTCATTGTTGCACAAACGGAGAGGAATCTGTGTGGAGCCATAAAGGGAGAGAGCCTAGCTGAAGGAAATCAGGTCCCTATACAAAAGAGTTTGGGGGTATGGCTCAGTGATACAGAACTTCCCCAATGCTGGTTTTGAACCTCAGCATCATCTCCCCACAACTAAAAAAATAGGGCAACTATGTGCCAACCAGAGATAGCATTTCATGTAATCCTAGCAATACACCATGTGTTATTTAATCCTAACAATTCAGGCACAAAACATTTTCATAGATAAGCGAATATCCCAAATCAACAACAGCTGGGCTCGGACACACACAGACGTTGACGGAAAATTACTCAGCTTTGAGGAATGGAGAAGCCAAAGAGCTAGAAGGCGAAAGGTGTGAACAGATCTACGGTCCTGGTAAGAACACACGTAGCAAAAATGATTCACAACCTTCAAGTCATATATATGAAGAAAACTCAGATCCAAAATAAATAAATAAATAAATAAAAAGACAGGCCATTATAAAATCAGTTTAGACTAGAAAGGAAAGGAGGAACAAATTCAGGTCATCCAAGTCGATTCCTGAGGCACCCCAGAAGAAAGGCTCGCCGGTGATGAAACCAGCCTTATCTGTACACCTTAGAGAAAAGCAGGGAAACTGAACTGCTGCAAATACGCTTTACTGCCTCCGCCAAGGCAATTCCCATCCCTGTTTAAGTCAAGCTATGACATCAGAGTACTGATGTGATGGTCACTGTCTGCAACTCCCTCGCCAGAAGAGTGCAGTCAGAGGTAGGAGTCCACCACGGATAGTCACAAGTATAGCAGCCTCATAAACAGGGTTCCATGAAGAAACAAGAAACCCTAAAACTATTGCCACTACAAAAGCAAATGGAAAAAAAAAAAAACATAACTTACTAAGATTTAAGGAGACTATAAGACAGTTATGAATTATTTCCTAATGCTGAGTTTATTTTATGCTCATCAATTTTTATAATATTATAGCGTTACATAAGACTTTAATTAACCTAAAATTGCAGTTATGCTGAGTGAGGGTTTTACAGGAAGCCACAGCATTAGAATGCGATGACCAACACAATGCTTATTTCTTGTGCCACACATGCGCAGATTCGTGCTATGCTAAGGTCAAGCAGCTTCAATTGCTAGCACATGCTACTGGATAACAACACAAGGTTGGAGGTAAGAAGTGAGTGTGGTCAGGTATATAGTTCATGTCACTTTCCACTTCAGGGCGAAACGGAAAATTACCAGGGGCCTTGATCCATTTTCTCAACTTTGTGTTACGTATTCAAAACCATCAGCCTCCTAAATTGTGTCTTCATTCCTTGCTAGTTCAAGTTTGATTTTCAATTTCTACTTGATGCACACAGATTTATAGAATCAAATAAGTAAATCGGGGGGGAAAAATCCCTAATGTTGCATACAAATCTATTTGTTGGATAAGTAAGAAAATGCTGCATTTTCAGCAAAGTAGCTCCTCCATGGTAGCAGCCTGAAGGAGAAACAAGAAGGAGAGGATAGAGGGAAGGACTGTGTGCTGTAGGCTCTGGCTTTCGATCCTTGACTTGCAAATGGAGTATCAGGGCAGGCTTACTTTTAACACCTATTAATAGAGAACGAGATGCATAAAAATCCCAAATCTTAATCACTGAATTGAGCTGGTAGAATACATAGCCTTGATATTAAAATGCTTTGAGAGATTTACTATCTTAGCACTTAACTTTAAAAAAAAAAAAAAAGGTAACAACGGAATGACAGCAGATGTATTTTATCAGAGGAAAAAAACAATGAAGACATATGTCACAGAGGTTTCAGTGGTGGCAGAAGAAAGTGGGGTCATGGTATTTTAGCAACTGCAGCATACCTGCCAGGAACAGTAGTCGATTTGAGAATGTCTCCAGGCAGGACCACCGAAAGGTCAATGTCTTTATCCACCATATTTTCATTTCGTTCCGGGATGACAGCAGTTGATTCTCCAGGCTCCTCAGAAGAAGAAACACCCATGCCCTTCGTCTCAGCAGGAGGAAGAGGTGCCTTCGCTTTTGGTTTCCTCCTAAAGTAAAAAGAAAACCCGGAAAATAAAATATCTTCACAGAAGCTTTCTAGTATTATCTAATCTTATAAAACTCCCAAGTCTAAATTTAGATTATTTTCACATCCAAGAATCAGAATTTGTTAATTAAAAGACATGAAATATAAATAGCCAATAAGCACATGAAAATGTTCATCAGTAATCATCAGGTAAACAATCTAAGGTACAATAAGAGTCCATCTCTCCTACTGAGAATAGTGGCTATTAATAAAAGTAAGAATAAATGATGCTAAGATGCACAGGAAAAGGAGCCCTTCCAAGCAGTAAGTATGACTGTAAACTGGTCAAACCACTTTGGAAATCTGTACGAAGCTTCTGGGGAAAGCAACACAGCAGATGGACTGTGTGACCCAGCGTGCCCCTCCCAGGTGTTTGCTCAAAGGACAGTAAGTCAGCGTATCATAGAGATCCTTCCTCTAGGATACTTACTGCACAAGAGCCACACTCTGAAATCACGTCAAGTGTCCATCAAGAGGAATGCATAAAGAAAGCAGGTATATGTACACATAACAGAATTGTGTCATTTGTAATAAAGCTGATATACAACAGAAGATTTTAATAGTAAGTGAATTCTGACTTGGAGAGACAAATAATGCCTGTTTCCACTCATTTGTGGACCCCAGCTTTTATACAGATGCACAGAATCATTTCTCTGTACACGACCTAAAAGTAGAAACAACTATCTATGGGAATGGCGGTGACGACTAGGAGAGAAGAAAGAGGAGAGGAAGGGAGGGGAGGGTCAAGTGCGAATGCCATTCTATGCATGTATGAAAACATCCTGATGAAAACCAGAGCTATCTACGTATAATGAATATACACTTTTAGAAGACAGCAGAACCTATATTGGCCTTCATGCAGTTGAGCAAATGGTCATTCCTAACACGTTCAGAATATCATTTCTCGTCTTTGATGCAGCCCCATGAACAATGTCTCAGGATGGACTACTTACTGTACCATACACCTCACAAAGGCTCCCGAGTCTGCCACTTCCACTCTAGTATGCCCTACTTCTCAATCCAGATAAACCTGATCTGTCCATTATAGTTTATCTTAGTTTACCCTCTGCTTCCAAATATGTACACAGAGCTTCTTTCTTTGAACAGATGCAGCATATGCAACTGGATCTCTAAATCTCACAATATTTTTCCTATTTTTTCCTGGGTCCCATAAGACACTTTGGACTTTTGGACAATGCTAGAACTGTTAATATTATTGGGATTCTTTTTTAAAAAAGATATTTATTTATTTATTTATTTATTTATTTATTTATTTATTATGCAATATTCTGTCTGCAGGCCAGAAGAGGGCACCAGACCTCATTACAGATGGTTGTGAGCCACCATGTGGTTGCTGGGAATTGAACTCAGGACCTTTGGAAGAGCAGACAATGCTCTTAACCTCTAAGCCATCTCTCCAGCCCCTATTTTTGAGATTCTTACAAATGAACTAAATGCCTTTTGTGTTATGAGATGGCCATGAGCCTTTGAAGACCATGAGTGTGGGTTATGGCTTAAACAAGGTTTGACTGTCAATCTGACACGGGATAGACTTGTAATTGGTTAATATTTACAGTTAGCATGGGTAGACTTAAAATCACCTATGAGGAATAACTTCTTGGTGTTTTGTTTAAAAATAAGATCAAGTGTAGAATTGCCTGAGAGACAGACCTACGGGTAGGCCTGTGAAAGTGTTTCCAGAAAGATTTATCCGAGGGAGGAAGACCCATCCTTCTGTGGGTGGTGCCATCCCAAAGGCTGGGAGGAGAAACCAAATGAAATAAAAAAAAAAAAAAGCAAGGAGAGCTGGAGCCTGGAAGATCACATCCCTCTCCTGACTGACCAAGGATGCCATGACCTCCCTATACTTCCTTAAGTCGCTTCCATAGGTGTTTTGCCACAACAAGAAGAGTAACACAGTTATTTCGTAAATTCCAAGTTGGCTGTAATGAACTTTCACAAATAATTATACTAATGAATGTTTTCACTGTCAAAAGGACAATGGGGCTACTTGGGCATCCTAAAAACAACTCCTACAGAACCAAATGACAGGTGTGATGAGCTTTAAAAAAATAAAATGTGGACCAGGCGGTGGTGGCGCACACCTTTAATCCCAGCACTCGGGAGGCAGAGGCAGGCAGATCTCTTTGAGTTCGAGGCCAGCCTGGTCTACAAGAGCTAGTTTCAGGACAGGAACCAAAAAAGCTACAGACAAACCCTGTCTCGAAAATAAATAAAAAATAAAAAAAATTAAAAAAAAATTAAATGTGGGAAAAAACCTGTAACTAATCATTTTTTAAATATTTAAATAAAATTAACTTTAAAAGTTTAAAAATATTATTTTAAAATAAATAATAAATGATTGCAGGGCCAGAGAACTAGTTCCAAGATTACGAGCACTGGCTGCTCTTCCAAAGGACCTGGGATTCACTTCCAGCATTCACACGGCAGCTAGCAACCACCTGTAACTCTAGTTCCGGGAGCTGTGACACCCTTCCCGGGTCTCTGCGGGCAGCAGGCATGCCGGCAGTGCACAATCGTATGTGCAGTAAAACGTTTTACACATAAAAACAGCGCTTCAAAAACTATTTGCTTTGGGAGGAAGAAAACTATTTCCTTTCAGGAAAAATATAAACTTTAAGTCCACGTTTCCTGAGAAAGTGTAAGAACCACACAAGATACATATACCACCCTCCCCACTCAGTGTAGAACTTCCTAGGCTGAGCGTGTCCTGCCAGTTAGTGCTGGTTCCAAAGGGGACCCATTCACAAAATGAGGGTGTGTCTCTCCGGTTCACTTACTCCGTCCTCCACAGTCTGATCTATGAAAAGAACACCAGGAGGAGGCCTGGATTTGGCCTGAATCTTAAATAGCTTCAATATTTTAACTTACATGACCTTTCATTTATCAGCAGAAAATTTCAAGTGCTTTTTGGTTTAACCTGCTGACTTCTCCCAGTGTTCATGTTTTGATGACATGACATGAATCGGCAGAAGAACTGAATGTCACCCAAGCCAAGTAAAAAAGCTAAATATAGATTATAGGCTATCTAAATGCAGAAAATTCTAGACATGAAGAAGGAAGGGAGAAAGATGGGGCAGGAAAGAAGAGAGAGAAGACAGCCAGACACAGGCATTTAATAACTACCATCTACAAATGCGAGTCTTTATTACCATTTATCTTGTGAGGTGTTCATATGCAGGCATGTTTGCATGTGTGGGTGTGCACGTGTAGATGCAGATGCACACACAGGTCTCTGTATAGAGACCCAAGGTTGAACGCAGGAATGTTCCTCCATTGCTCTACCACATCATTACTGAGGCAGGACCTCTCATTTGTGCAGTCTTTATAATCAGCTTGTTTTTGGGATCCCTGCATCTGCCTTCTGGGACTGGAATTACAGGCAGGCCACTGTACCTGCCCCGCATTTCATACATGATTCTGGGGATCTGAACCCCAACCTTTAAGAGTCACCAGCAGGTATTTTCATTGCTGATCATCTCCCCAGACCCTAGTTTCCGGTAGTGTACTGAAATTGTAGTTTCATATCTGAAGAGATGGTATGGCCATTAAGAGCGTCTGTTGCTCTTGCAGAGAACCTGAGCTGGGTTCTCATTCAAATCTGGCATCGTACAACCCATTAACTCCAATTTCAGGGCATCAAACAGCCTCTTCTTCCTTGTTTCATGGGCACTTGAACTCATGTGGACACACACATACTATAATAAATAAAAATAATAAACATAAATCTCAAGATGATAATTATTATCAATACAGTCCCACAACCCACTGGCTGACTGATTTTGATGCTCAGGATCAAATTCATTGCACTCAGCAATTAGAAAAGAGTTCCACCACAGGGTTGATTCCCAGCTGTGCACCAAACCTTCTAATGAAGAATACTGAGGGGTTTTCATGATAGCTCTTCTTTACCAGTGGTATAGTGCAGTTCCCTCTGCTCAATCATCAGAGCAGCTCTCCTTGGCAAATATCAGCAATAAAACAATGTACAAAAGAGAAGAAATAAAAATGTATTTGAGACAAAAAAAAGTTCCCCAGACTAGATGGAAAATTAATCCTTAAAATTTGCACACCACAGTAAGTCACTATGGGATTATTTCTTTTGAACTTGAAAAAATTACATTTATTTACTCAGAAAGTGGTGGGGAGACACAAACACGCCACAGAGGTCAGCTTTTAGGAGTCAGTTCTCTCCTTTCAATTAAGTAAATCCTGCGGCTTGAACTCATACCAGTGTGGCAGCAAGTGCTTGTACCAGCTGAGTTATTCCAGCGGCCTAAATTATTGTACTATGTAATGATTTTCAAAAGGGAAGCTCTAATTCCAAATACCTAGCATAGCACTTTTCTGTGCCAAAACACGTAACAGAATCAACTGAAGGAAAGACGGGTTTATTTGGGCCCTAAGCCTGAGGGTCCAACAGGGTGCAGGCACAGCAGAGAAAGTAGCACTAGCTGGAGCAGCAGAGGGGTTGGTCACATTGTGTCTTCCCACAGTCGTGGAAGCAAGGAGAGAGATGAACACCAGTATTCATGTCTTACTTTGTCTGGGTCCCCAGCCTCTGGGATGGTGCTATCCACAATCAGGGTGGGGCCTCCTTCCACAGCTGAACAGTTCTGGAAACACCATCACAGACACATCCTGAAGTACTTCAGGCGATTCTAAATGAAGTCTAACTAATCATCACACCCAACGATACATTTTTAAAATACCAAAACGTCAGTTGACTCGTATTTCTCCTGGCATCCTACAACTAATGTTGTTCTTTCCATCTGATCTACAACACTGAACATTCTGTGTCCAGTAGGATCCTAACTCCAGGACAGTCAAAATTGAGACCCCTAAAAGATGAAGAAGAAACAGACACTCAGCAAAATGACAGAATTAAAATGAAATGTCTCTTCTTCATTTCAGAGAAAAAGTGAGAAAGCCATCTGAGATTCAGCAGCTCCTTGGGGAGTTTCTGAGATCAACAGGGTAGCATCTCTGCTTTATTATGCTGCCTAATGTTCTTGCAGATTTAGCTTTGCCACAGGCATGGAAATACGACTCAAGACGACAGCCTTTGAATCGGTGCAATCCAAAACCAAAACCCAAATGCAACAATGTTTCCACCTTCCCAGCACAAGCTGCTAGCAAGCATGTGTCCCCCAGTGCAGGTAGTGAACCCCTCATTCCAAAGAACTGGCAGTGTTTCTGAGGCCCAAAACCTATGCCTCTTCATAATACACTGAGGACTGATCTCTTCTCAAAGTTAACATTTCTCCATCCAGGTGTAATGAGAGGAGATCAGATTTAGTTAAAAATTGTGTCATGGTGGATATAACATTAGGCCCTGGGGAGAATCATGAACAGCAGAGAGCAAGACGAATTTCCCACTGTCAATGTGGCTTTGACAGGCAAGAAGGAAAGGCAACAGAAGAAAAACTGCCACAATGACTCAGCTGACATTTGTCTTGTCAAGGGCACTAATTGCATTCCCAGGTCTAAGCCAAACAATGCAAGCCCCATTTCATGGCTGTTCAAGCTCTCTACCAGGGACCCTCCTTTTTGGTGAAAGCACAATCCACTGCCTTCCTCCTTCTCTGTCACACCTGTCTCCACTACCATACTCGCGGCTGCTGTACTCTCCATGACAGAGACCCTACTGTCCGTTTTCTGTACCTAGCTAGTCTCTGTTCAAATCTCTATTCCCAAATGACTTCAACAATCCCCATGGTTTTAAATGCTATCTACGTGTGCGTGGCACTCAAATTCATACCTGTCTATTGAGCTCTTCCTTATTGTCCCCAAATCTCATGATGATCCCACTTGGATGTACCATGTGTGTCTCCAATTGTATATAACCCCCAAATTAATTTTCATCCCCATGTCCAGTTTTATACAAATCTCTCCCTAACTCTGTGAATGAATCCCATTAACCCTTCAGTTAATGCAAGCAAAACTCCTAAGCCCAATTTGATTTCTCTTAACCTCTTCTGTACTTGCAATCTGTCACCAAATCCCACAGGCGTTTGGTCTAAATCCCATCTTGAACCTGTGTTCCTTGCTCCAGATCCTCTGTTCCCATCTGGATAATTCAGTCATCCTCTCAAGTGCTGATACACCTCCTGCTGTCTCTCCTTTCCCTTAGAATTCATTCTCCCCACAATAGTCGGAATCATTTCCTAATACATGACTCAGTCTGTTTCACACCTCTGGACCTCCACTGGCTTGTCTTGCATTGACAGTGCATCCTAAAGTGCTCTCTCTGGCCTTAAAGTCCCCTTGGAATTGATTCATTTGGTTTCAGAACACCAGCAACATCACCTAAAATCTTACAAAGGTCAATTCCTTCTCCAAGCAGAGTCAGGGGTAGTGCAACCCACACCTCCTAACCTTCCAAATGCACACTGAGCAGCATCTGGGCTAGTGTTGTCTTTCCCTTTCTGAACCAGACCCAGCCCCTTCACAACTGAGGCCCTTCCACAGCTTTCCCCATCCCCAACACTCCCAAGCACTGTCCCACTGTTCCGTAAGTCACTTATTCCTTCTTCTCATTCTGACTTTAGATAAGACATTTTCTCCTGAAGGGATGGTGCAGGGGGAGACATTTTCTCCTGAAGGGATGTGGGGGAGGAATGTGGGGTGTGTGTGGAGGATGATCAAAATACCTTGTATGCATGTAAAAAAAAAAAAAAGTCACAGTGAAGCCCTTATTATAATCAATATAACAAAAACGAAAAACCTCCTTTTTGTGTTGGGAGCTGTGAACCCCCAGATCCTGAATTTCTTGTAAACAACTTGTTTTCCTCTGCTCTGAGACAGCCTGCAGCTGCTCTGAGCACAAGATCCTCAGGAGTTCCTGATGGCAGGGGAGTGGTTTCTGGTGGGTTTGGCTGGGGTGTGGCTATCAGTTAAGGATCTCTATATAAGCAACTCTGGTACACAATAAAGGGGGCATTTTGGGGTCATTCCTGTTTCAAGGATGACCCATGTCTCTATCTGTGTGTTTCGATCTCCAGCTCCTTGCCTGGTTCACAAACTGTATGGTAGGGCATAGAGCGCATAGTGTGCAGACAGGCGTGTTGTGCTACATTTCTGAATTATTCAGACCTCTCAAAAGAGATGTCAACCCCAGTCCTATGCAGTAAACCACTTCATGACATAACACTGTCCTCATCATGTCTATTACTACCGGAAATCATCTTGCTCATACATTCACTTGTTTATTATTCAGGGTTTGAATGACAGTTCCCTGAAGGTTGGGACTCAGACCATCTCATTCTCTCTTGTCCCAGTACAGACTGGGTATTCTCTACACCAAAGCCAGCACATACCCAATTAGCATCTAAGACCCAGCAACAAATTCCAATAAAGGACATAAATACGGAACAAAATAATGCTATCCAATATTCTCAAGAGGAAACCCTTGAACGTGTTAGGAATTACCCTAGCTAGATGTGTGTGGTCCAAGAGACTGAGGCAGAAGTAGAAAGAAGAAAAGTAGAAGACGAGAGGAGAAGGGAAGAGAAGAAAGGAAGAGGAGGAGTTGTCTTAGTTAGGGTTTCTATTGCAGCAATGAAACACCAAGACCAGAAGCAACTTGGGGAAGAAAGGGTTTATTCGACTTACACCTCCCTATCACTGTTCATCATCAAAGGAAATCAGGACAGGAACTCAAACAGGGCAGGAACCTGGAGGTAGGAGCTCATGAAGAAGTCATGGAGGGGTGCTGCTTTACTGGCTTGCTCCTTATGACTTGCCCCCCCCCCAGAAACCATGTCACTAATTAAGAAAAAGCCCAACACATTTGTCTATGGCCTGGTCTTTCTTTTGTTTAAGATTCATTTATTCATTATATATAGTGTTCTGCCTGCGTATATACCTGCAGGTCAGAAGAGGCACCGTATCTCATTAGGGATGGCTGTGAGCCAACAGTTGGTTGCTGGGAATTAAACTCAAGACCTCTTAACCAGTGAGCCATCTCTCAAGCCCCTATAGCCTGATCTTATCGAGGCATTCCCTGAATTGAGGCTCCCTCATCTGCAATGACTAGCTTGGTTCAAGTTGACATAAAACTACCCAGCACAAAGAAAAACCGTCTTAAGTGTCTCCAGATGGGATAGCACATCTTCACACCGCCAATGTCATAAGGGCTAACAGGGGAGCTTCTGCAGGGGAAGGTTGATGTCTAAGGATGCCAGTGGAGCAGAGTTTTAAGGTTTCTGGTTCTAATTCTAGGGCACTCAACAGCTATAGCTCAAAGAGTCATACAAAACCAACCCAAACACTGAATGAGCAAAGGCCAAGTCACAGAGGAGAAAAGAAAGAGTAAAATCCGTGAATATCCACCACTAAGCCTTACACAGACATTTTCTTTCCATTTTACATTTCATCTCATGAGGCGGTTGCCATTATACTTTAGTGAAGAAAGGAGTCCCAAGACACCCAGAATGGGGTATGACCACAAATGAATACCAAACTCCTCAAGCTTAATACGGGTAATCTAAATAAGGCCTGCTGTGTATGCAGCAGAGCATATTCCAGATGTGCAACAACCTCAGCCTCCCCAACAGTGACCGCTTTGCCCCTGAAACAGCACGAAGACTCCTGGGTCGTAAAGTCCTGGCTGCACTGTCCACGGTCATTGTGTTATCTTTTAGCATTTCTAAAACACAGCATTTCAGAGGCTCACAGGTCCCACCACATTCAAAGGTTTGAGCACGACTTTTGTTCAGACACGGGAAACAGACACAAGATCCGCAGAACTTGGTGAGCGCACAGTGGCTGGGCTAGTCTGCAGGCAATGTCACAGGGACAGCACCCACTCCTCCCCTTGGGAGCTGTTCCTGTCCTCAGACACTTATGGGGCTGCTCTGGGGTTCCCAAGAACTGGAAATCTAGAAAATGTTCCACTGCCAAATGCCTCTCTCTCACTGGGCAAACACACTAGGAAAAGATGACCCGCTGACAAGCTTAAATGAAAAACCCTGAGCATCTTCTGGGTCGTTTCCCACACGCAACTGTTTTATATTTCAGCACCCGGAATATCAGCGCTCTCCCACAAGCCATCCTTCATCTCTCAGGGAATAAATGTAAAAAAACTACTAATGATTTCTCTCCATAACAAACTGAACCGCTGAACCATCTTCCAATCATCAAGTTCTAGTCACACGTTTCTGTCCACTGAGCAATAAATGTCAGCAGTGGCTGGACGTGACAACCCCTCTCATAAGCTTCCTTTGTACCTTGTTTAATGCCTTCCATGATGTATATGGAAAAGTCAGGAAGTGTCCAAAGTCGGTCTAAAACGGCAATAAGTGGGGCAGGCAAGATGGCTCATGGGTAAAAGCCTTTGCCTTATGAGACTTACAAAGGAGCTTAATCCCCAGAAGACACATAAAGTGGGAAGGAGAGAACCAGCTCCATAATATCAAAGTAAACTTTCTTCAAAATGCAGTAACAATCAGGACTGGAGGGGTAGCTCAGTGGTCAGGAGTGCTGGTTGCTCCTCCAGAGGACCAAGGTTCAATTCCCAGCAGTCACATGACAGCTTACAAGCATTTGTAACTCACACATATGGAATATAGATAAATATTCAGGCAAAACACATAAATAAGGAAATAAAAACTTTTAAAAATAGAAGAGTAATTTAAAATGAATAATTAATTAAAAGTAATAAAATCTGGTTGGCAGCAGATTATTTGTATTAATAGAAACACAGGGAGAACTAATTTGACAAAAGTAAGAACAGGTTTTTCAAAAGCACACTAAAATTTAAGAATAAAAGATTTTATTTATGCAGCATCTACCTCCACTGTTTCAAAGAGGTGGAATACGTCACTGAGCAAGATGCAAGAAAAATGTACTGATCAAAGACAATATTACGCACCACAAATTTTTATTATATTCTGATATAACAAGCAGATGCAAAGTAATAGTTATACAAAGTCATTCAAAGTTTAGTCCAAGTATTGTATTAGGTTTCAAAACCATAATAGGTAAGAAATTCCAAAACTTGAATGTGATATTTATAATTATTAATATCTATGTGTGTGTGTGCGTGTGTATGTGTAATAAGTAGTAGGAATGAACTATCTTCTAAGCAAGCAGGAAGATAGGCTAGTCAACCAAAGAGTGAAAGAAAAAAATTACTTTAAAGTCATAATCTCAAAAATCAAATATGGACTTTGGTAAATATTAAACAGCATCCAGTCATTGCTCTACACTGTGTTAAATCTGTGCTGGGGAGTGGTTCAGGCTGGGATAAATGAAACCAATCGCATCAGAACAAAAAAGCAAACCCCTTTAATTAATCTTCTAGAATAATTATCCTATCTAAAAGTTCTGACAAAGACTAACTAGGAGAGAAGAGCCTGTTAAAATCTAAAGCAGAGTCTAGGTAACAGATTAACCCAGTGTTATAAATATAAAACACGAACTTCTAAGTTTTTACATGAAAACAATCCAGGAAAGGCATTCAGAGCCACAGGTTGGGCACAGGTTCTCAGGCACAGGTCAGCTAAGGTTTAAAAATAAGTAGCAACTTTACAGACTTGGTAAATCGACTTAAACCTAAATTTAAAACTTAGTTATGTGAACGGCCCTGTTAGGAAGATGTAAAGATAACTCACAAACGAGAAAGATGCCCACATCTAGAACCGACAAAAGACACAAAAAAAATCAACAGAGACCCTGCCAAACTATAAGAAGCAATTTCAATTGTTTTTCAATTACAAAATGAGGGGAATGGTTTGAACATTTTAGCCATGAGGAAGGTCACTGCAAGTCTGACCACCTGAGGTCTATCTACAGAGCCTCAGACGGAGGAGAGCACGGACTGTCCACAGCTGCCCTCTGACATCCGTGCAAGTGCAGTGTCAGACGCATGCAGATACACACGTGTGCTCGCTCTCTCTCTACACACACACACACACACACACACAATGGGGGAATAATAAAACTGAATTTAGAACAGTAAAGGTTTGAAATTGGCAACTAGGCACACAAAATGATGTCCAACACCATCCAATGGGAAAATGAAAATTAAACTCAGGTAATATAAACCACTGTGCACTGCAAAAAAATCTGATCTCATCCACGATGGCTCCTGCCTTTTTTTTTGGATTGCCAACATTCCTCCTCTGGCATCTGTGTGTTTTTGTTTTGTGTAGGATGGCTTTTTGGTTGGAGAGATGGCTCGGAGGTGACAAGCCTTCACTGCTCTGCTGAAGGACTGGAGGACTTTGGATCCTAGCACCCATATTAGGTGGCACAATGCCTGTAACTCCAGCCTCAAGAGATCAAAGCCCATTTTTGGTCTCTGTGCACACAATAAGTAATTTCTAAAAGACTTCATTTTGTTTGTTTCTGGTAACTTTGTTCTAAACCTAACCCTGCACAGTCCCAGGCAACACTAATCTTCTTTCTGGGTCTATATATTTGTTTTTTGAGGATATTTCATTGATTTTTGCTTCTGTCTTCTTCCATGGAGCTCTCAGCTTTTAAGGATCATCCGTGCTATAAACGCTTTTAAGGGCCATTCATGTTATAGTCACCGTAGAATGTCTCTCTAAAACATTTTACTTCGCTGTTACAGGAACCGCCTTCTATGTATTGTATGTTTATTATATTTAATAAATTCAATATTATTAAGATATTGCAAAATCAGTCTTCATAGTTTAAGACATTAAAACAGAACAGCCAGGTAGTGGTGGCAAATGCCTTTAATCCAGGCACCTGGGAGGCAGAAGCAGGTGAATCTCTGAGTTTGAGATAAATCTGGTCTACAGAGTGAGACTCGGGGCAGCCAAGGCTACACAGCGAAACCCTGTCTCAAAAACCCAAACCAAAAATGAGAGCGAGAGGGAGAGATGGGGAGAGAAGCAGAATTTGGATGAAATTCAGTAGGCTTGTACATGTAAACTAGACACAGTCTCCCAACTGAGGATTGTACAGACATGTGGTTTGTTTTATCAGGGTAAGGGAACTTATGATCAACTTAGTTAACTAAAATTTAAGGACTTCTACAGCATTTCTACATACACAATTGCTGCAGAATTTGAACCATACATTGACACATCCTCAGGGAATCACGACCGAAAACTTGTTTTTTTTTTTTAAGTTCATGCAAACACTTGTGGACTAAAACCTGCTAACTCTTATCTCATTCCTGAGAATGGCAGCAGGGAGAAACACCGTGGGTGAGAACACACATGCCAGAAGTAATGCCAGCGATTACCCCAATAAAACAACCACCTAGGAAGCAGCAAGATACACAGATGCATCTCCCCAGCAACCAGCCCTTTGATTCCTCTAGACACACAAAGTCCTTTTATCTGAGGATGAGATAATCTGCAGCAACAGTTTCGATTACTTACACGTTCTTATTGATCAAGATACATTGAATAAAATCATATTTTAAAACACAGTCTCATACATATTGTCCAACCCATGGTGAATATAATGACTCAGTGCAAGAGGAATTGTAAAACTCCTAGTGTGTCATTGGAAGAAGACAATGGAATCGAAAACCACGTATTTTTTTCAAAGAACATTAGCAAAGAATATGAATTAGCAAAGAAGGTCTCCAAGAAAGCCCTGGCTTTACTGCTTCCATGATTATTGCTGTTTTTTTCCTTCTGGCAGGCACACCACTGAAAACGAGGCAAAGGGGTCTACTCACACACTGAAGCATAGAAACAACAAGTACTTACAAAAGACTAACCATAAATTACAATTCTTAGTATTCAAGATACATAGATTTTTAACAGCAAATGGAAGTCTGCTGAGTCTAATAAGTATTGTGAGACTTCGATTTAACCTATTATCATGAAAAACATGTAATTTTCATTTGCTTAAAGAAGCAGCTTAATGAAATATTGTTATATGCATGAAACACACACATATATACTCTGCAATGTATACAATTTCAAATTAAAAAATTCTTTCTCGTTAAGAGCACAATGGGATAAGGTTTTGGTGCCTTTACTGTCGAGTATTCTCTCGCCACTTTAGACAAGAACCTACACGAAGAACTACTTTTCACTGTTTTAAGTAGAGAGGACGCATCCACAAAATAAACCTCCTTAGCAGTCCAAACGTAACCAGCCAACAGGGTTCCTAGCATTTCTATCACATTGAAACAGATTTCTCTTCCTCCTGTCTACCCCAAGTCATACCTTTTACTTTCATATACTATGAGTCTGGCAAGTCTCCCAAGGAAATTTATTTCAAATGCATTCATCCAATCATGAAAAAAATAAGAACACATTTTCTATTCTTGTGAGACAGGTCAAGCATTTTATTTTTAAACTAATTGTACAAAATTAAAGGTAACTCCATATAACAGGAACTGAAACAGGTGGTGAAGAAGACCACACAAGACAAGTATAATTAAGCCCCTGCCCCAGCTTTGGGTAAAGAAGCAGTCACATTCCCTACATTCAAAGGACTATGTCTACTATTTTAAAATATTAAATAACTGTTCTTATAAATCCCAAAATGTCCACTAAAATGGAGCCTCTATGAATACTAAAGTAATTATTATAACACTGAATTACTGTCTTTGACACAGTTTACAAAATAAGGAAAAATTCCCAAGAGAAGACTCTCTTTGCTGGCAGTCAGCTACAGATCTAGATTTCTAACCTAGGGCAGTCACTTCCAGAGGCATCTTCTTCTCCCCATGCCATGCAGGGACTACATTCCCCATTCTGAGCTCCTGGGCCAGGTGAAGCCACGATCCGAGACCTGAAAGCCAGCTGAGTAAGGCATTGAAAGCAAACCAGAACACAAGAGGGAACAGACGCAGAACCCAAGTTCCTATGACAGGACACCTAAGTGAATCTCACCTGAAGAAAAGCACTCAGTGTGCATACACTAGGAAAGATCTAAGCTTATTTGTTTGTTGTCTAACAGCCCTGGTTGTCCTTGAACTCGCTCTGTAGACCAGGCTGGTCTCGAACTCACAGAGATCCTGCCTGCCTCTGATTCCAAGAGCTGGGATTAAAGGCGTGGGTCACACCCAGCCTAAGAAAAGTTCAATAGACCCATGATTTCATGATCCATAAAGCTTCATTAAATTATTGTGGTGTTGAATAGAAATCAGGTGTGCTGCCAGGGCGGTGGTGGCGCATGCCTTTAAACCCAGCAAGATCTCTAAGTTTGAGGCCAGCCTGGTCTACAAGAGCTAGTTCCAGGGCAGGCTCCAAAGCTACAAAGAAACCCTGTCTCAAAAAAAAACGAACGAAATCAGGTGTGCTTATTATAATAGTTATATAGAAACATCTCTTCAATGTTTTGCCTCAGAATTTAATGAACACCATTCACACTCTAACCATTTCCACACTCCCCTTCCTCCACCTTTCTTTAAAGCAAAATATGCAACCTTCCTTTTTCTTTAAAGATGTAGTGCTTATTTTATTATTTTATGGTAATGTGTATGTATTATGGGTTTGTGTGTGTGTGTGTGTGTGTCACTTTCAGGAATTACAGCTAACATTAACAACTCTTTCAGACTCAAAATGATAATAACCTTCAGTAATTCTAAACAAGCCACGTGCGACGGGTCATCAACTTTATATGCTGTGTAGTTTGTTGTTTAAACAAGAGGGGAAACAATTTTCCAGAGGTTCTCTAATGGGAACATAGTTCTGTTTTGATCTGGCGCTTAACGCAGAGATGACTGCAGTATTCCTCAAAGACAAACCAGAAATCTGAGTTTAGAAGATGCTTTTTCAAGGTTAAAAGCTCTAACACACAAGTTGCTCAGGTTGTGGGTGTAGCTGTGAGGCAAAGCAGGCCTCCAGCATGCATGTACACCGTTTGGATCTGGCAGAATCAAAAACCAATTTACTCCATGAAACAGAACCAAACCAGATCCAGACGACTGGAAGTTCTGGTAAGCCACTGAAATTAACACAAGAGCTCAGTACCAGCCCACAGCATGAAAAGGAGAAGCGCGATCCTGGGACAACGTGTTTTGAATTGTACACTCCACATGGCATAAGGACCCACAACCCCATGGTATCTTCATATGAGTTACTTTCCGTTTTCTTCTGACAAGGCTAATAGTCAAAGGAGGTGATCTAAATCAGTCAGAGATAAACTTCAAAGTGCTATTAGAAACACACTTAAAGTTAATTCTGAAGCCTAATATGTAATTATTTCAAATATTAACATAGAACACAATTATACTCTCAATATTGAATGAATGTGCAAAGAGTTTGTGTTGAATAGTTTCTTTATCTGATTCTGCATGGTTCTGTAATTTGCTTTCCAAACAACGTGGCCTTAATGGGACTCAACAAGACAGCCAACATATTTTCCTCTTCCTTACTAATGACATCATTAAATAGGCCTGTTTCTAGTCTTGACCGTCTGACCTCATCCGCTACATGGACAAATAGTTTGTTTCCTTAATCCTCACAGTGTATACTTACATACCAATTAGTCAGCGATAGTAACAATTTATCAATTTTAAAATAAAATATGATGAAGATGCATTTCCTGTTGATCTGTATGATACTTATAAAGTAAATGGATTTCTTTGTAAGTACAATTTTTAAAATATAAATCTCATGCACTGATTTCTATGGGTAATTTAAAATTCAATTTTGTAAGGTGAATTTCTACAAAGTATTTAGAAACAGCCTCTGATATGTATGTACATATCTGTTTTCATTCGACTAAAATTCCCCAGACTTTAGATTTATAACAAGTGAACTTGTAATTTCAAAATCTGTAATCTCTCCCATCAGCAATTATTGCTTCTAATTTATTATAAGGTTTGACCAATCTCAGCACTAGGAAGACTTCTGCATAGGACCATCAGCTGTATTTGGGGGAAGCCACACAGAAGGTCACAAGACAATGCTAACTCACAGTTTTCTTCATTAGGATTTTTGTTGACTGTTATTAGCGTGTGCGTGTCTGAGTGGAGATATACCACACAAGTGCAGGCACCAAAGAAGGGCTGGCGAGGGTGGCGGATGCTCTTGGCATTCCAGGTGGCTGGGAGTTGCCTGGCATCAGTGCTGAGACCCAGTCACTACAGGGTAGAAAGGGCCCTTGACTTCTGAGTCATCTCTCCAGCCCCGCCTCCTCTGCAGTCACCAAATTTTCCAATTCAAACCATTTGGAGTTTCAACGGAAAGAAACATTCATACTATGGGCAGATATTCTATTTCAGACTTCTCTCACTTATTAAAGATACTGTCCCATTCCCTACCATTATATGATACCAGACAAGGATCTAGCGGCAGGGTGGTAAGGTCCTTAGTAAGAGAATCAATTTTTTAGCACCCAAGGATCTAAGGACACAGCACAGCACATGCAAGACCCTGAGTCCGAACGCTGGGGGTTATCGATTTAAAAAAAAAAAAAAAACAAACCTTTCAGCTCTCACATAATATAAAACGCAGCACCACAGCACAGAGAGGAACCAACTTGGGCTGTTCCGTTAAAACAAACTCGTAAATCAACAGGCAGCGTAACAACTCTTCTCACTCCAAGTCCGCAGAGGCAGCGTTAACGTTTGATCCATCCATTACATTTACAGGTCTTTTCAATTTTAATTCAAATAAATCTGACCACATACACTTTTTACTCACTACCTCGAAGGTTAAGATAGAAAATTCCGCATCAGTCTACTAGAGGGAAACGAGCCTGCTGAGAAACAAGCGTCATCATTCAGCTTCAATTTCTCTGTCAAATAACTTACTCAGAGTCTGTGACTTCACGGTATATAAAAGGAAAACAGCAAAAGCTTCCTAGGGTTCTCGTGCACACTGAAAGATGGCGATTAGACTTGTGACACCATCAGAGCCCCAGGTAAGAGCTATCTTACCGAAACGCCCGGCAGAATCTAAAAGGAAGTTTATACCGTGTCTACATGAGCGTAAGGGACAGCTAGGCACACAGAGTTTAAGGAATTGTTAATTTACAACTTCTTCAACAAGCACAGATTACACAACTGCCTATATTCAAAGCTGTCGAGAAGAGAAACACCAATTCACAGAACTGTGACTATCTCAGACTTTTCTACAAGATGCTGACCTAGAAAAAGAGTCCTCATGTATAAAATATTTAAGAGTAGAGACTGTTCAAAAGGAAATATTAAGCATCTTTAAAAGCAGTTGGTGAGGAAAAAGTAAATTGGGGTGAAAGTTTCAAAAACACACATACTTACAAGTCTTCCAGAATGTCTCTAAGACACAGCCCCACGTTAGCTATTTACTTTTGGAGGATGCTGGACTGCCTGCCTTTCTGTTCTGTTCCAAGCCCAGTGTTTATCTTGTGTGTGTGTGTGTGTGTGTGTGTGTGTGTGTGTACATGCACGCATGCACCAGGCACTTCCTACCTCTGACAAATATACAAAAGCAAGAATTTCTGATTCTTAACAAAATCATTCTGGAAATGATCACATAACATTTTCATAAACTTTTTAGAGAGAGAGAGAGAGAGAGAGAGAGAGAGAGAGAGGTGTTTTGCTTTCAGGAAATATGGAAATTACAAAAGTCAATATCTTGTCTCCTCCATAAAGCAATAAATGCTTGCAGATTTCAATATACACAGACACTTAATTTTTAAGATCCATCCCATCAGATTGTTTAAACACTTTTAATCCTGAGGAGTACATCTGTACAATATTAAAGAAAAGCCTTTCTAATTATTTATAGAATAGTTAGAGAAAGCGTCCCATGTGAAAACAGAAGTCAGTGGTGGATTGTTGAAAGGACAAGGACCCAGCAAGCCCCTGGCTGATGCTACCCTGTTGGTGTAAAGGCAAACACACTGTCCACTGTGGAAAGTTAACGGAAGCTGGGCCTGGAGTGCGGGCACCCCGCCCCTACCACAAAAGCCACCCTGTGAGTGACGTGTAAATCTGCAAGGCTGAACTTCACAGCCAGGCCTTTTACAATGCAAACATAGCTCTAAGATAATTAAGAATTTTTCCAGGGCCCTCAAAATCAAATGGAGGCTACTCAAATTGAAGTCACAGAAATAATACAAAATTATACGTTCTGTTACTCCCACTAATGGATGCATTACTTCTTGTTACACTATAGATGCAACGGCAACTCTGGCACAGGGAGACATGAAAGCAACCAAGATCTTCCTCTGCAATTTCCGTTCTGGCTTTTACAGTTTTTATTGTATTTATCATCACTGAAGGAGGAGGAGATGCATGCACCACGGCTCACATGGGGTGCCTGGGAAAACTCAGCTTGGCACACTTACGTTTGTTACATGAGGTTCTTCTTCAGTCCTCTTTATTTCTTATCTATACCTTTCTGCAGAGCAAACATCTCCTAAAGATGAGCATGAGCATAAGACAGGAGATCTGATACGCAGCATGGCGCCTGCAGTGAATGACACTAGAAATGAGCTAAGGAAATGCTCTTACCATTAAAAAAAAAAATGGAAAGGAAAAAGCCAATTAGGAATAAAGCGGATAATTTAATATACTCTGATGGAGAAGCCAATCACTACATATGGACATACAACAGCATGCTGGAAATCAAATACACGCATCTGTTCTAAAGGTATTCGTGATTTCTGTTTCTACTTGGCAACTTCCCAGCCCCAGGTGCTCTTAGCCTAATCCATCTGGCTGCACCCTTGCACCTCCAAGAGGGTCCTTCATTATCTTATCAGCGCTGACCCCGGCGCTTTGAAGAACTGGACCATGTTCTAGTCCATACCTGACTACTTTTCGAGTTGCCCATCTGAAAATACTAGTCTGGAATCAGATTTCTACCTACAATCCAACCTGTTTTGTCCACTTGAGTGCTAGCTTGCCTCAACTGTCCCCCTGGTCCTACTGAACACACAGTATCCCCAGGTGGTTCATCACTGCTAAGTCTCACCCTTCCTAGTTATTGTCCCCTAACTTTCCGCCCTCTCTTCGTAACTGTCTAAGTAGGCATCTCAAACACAATGTGCCCAAGGTGACCTCTGTACTCCTCCATTTGCCACGTTAAAAGCAGACACCTGGGATACAACATCTACTACTTGATTTCTCTTTTCCTTCTTCCCCATATTCAACCCACATAAATGCACTTCATCTCTACAACACACCAGGTGACCCTACCGTGTCAGGCCACACCATCGTCATCTCAGGCCCTCTGCTCTCTGCCACTTCTGTCCCAAATCCTGTGAAGTCTCCTGGGGTTCAGTGAGGCCACACAAGATGGGAGAGCTCTGGTTCTGGTTCTACATTCCCTTCTCTGTCCACTGTGCTCTAAAAACCACGGCTCCACTTTCAGGTCTGTTCTACAGCTCTCCAACGTGTCTGCTTTCTAGGCCTGGAATTCTCTTCTCAAAGAGTTCCTGTCACTCAGATCTCCCTTCAAATATTTCCTCCTCATAAAAAAAAAAGTTTTCAGGCATCGTGTGACAGCACCACAATGCTCATCAAGTCTTTTATCCCTGGTCTCGCTTTGCATTTATGTTTGTGAGGTTGTCCCTTTAGCACATAGCCATTGGGGCTGGAGACATGGCTCAGAGATTAAGAGCACTGGCTGTTCTTCCAAGGGGCTAGGGGTTCAATTCCCAGAACCCACATGGCAGCTTACAACTATCTATAACTCCAGTTCGTGGGGGGGGGGGGGAGTTGACACCTTTGTACCAATGTTCATAAAATAAAGTTAAATAAATTTTAAAAACTTTCATTATCACAACCTAAATTCAAAGAGACACCTTTTTCGTCTTTATTCAATGCTTGCAAGAGAGACGAATTTGAGAATCAACATGATCTTTTTTTGTCAAATAATTATATAAATTATGACTAACTGTCCTCTGGGAAACCTTGTGATCAAGTTATATATGTGTGCATGTATACACACATCTAAGGAACACTATTTTTAGTCCCTCAAATAGCAAAATGAATTAATGTAGTATATTTTTAATTTAAAAATAAAATTAATGTAGTATATTTTTAATTTAAAAATAATTATTGTATTAGCATAATTTTCAATTCATAAAAAATAATTCTATAAATATAATCCTATTTACATGTTATTTTCCCTATTATTAGCATTATATATAGCAATGTACTAATAAGTCAAATACCACACTCAATTCAGTATTAAGTTGAATTCTAAATTTTAACCTTGCTTTGTTTTGCTGGGTTTATAAGACAGTAACTAGAAGTCACTATATAGCCAAGGATACCTTGAATTTGTGGTGATCCTTCTGCCTCATTTTCTGCAATTACAGATGTGAACCAACTCATCTGGCACATTAACTTTATATTTTAAAAACGAACTTTCAGTTTCACTTTTGGCAAATAAAGTTTTCCAGTGGTCTTACAACAGAAGAGAAATAAAATGCTGTGAGTCACGTGTCTTCATGTTACTATTAAATGAAGATTCACCTGAAAGATCACTATTAATCAGGATCATTTTCAAGTTCTGTGCTGTCTTCCTTTGCTTTATATTGCTTTGATAAAAATCTGTAACCAAAACCAACTTGGAGAGGAAAGTGTTTATTTCACTTTACAGCTTACAGACCATCTTAGGGAAGTCAAGGTAGGAACCTGGGGGTCAGAACTGAAGCAGAGATCACAGAAGAAAACTGTTTACAAACTATTATTAGACTACTTCCTTATAGAACTCAGGGCCACCCACTCTCCTACAATGGGCTGGGTCCTTCACATCACTCATTAAACAAGACAATGTCCCACGGACTTGTTCAAAGGCCAATCTGATGGGAACATTTTCTCAGTTGAGATTTTTCTCTCTTCCCAGATGTATTTAACTCCTGTTAAACTGGCCAACAAGAACAACAACAAAAAAAATCAAAACCAAACAAACAAAAAATACAACAAACAAACAAACAAAAACACTAACCAGTGCAGCAGAATTATCATCTGTTTTCATTTCTGCATAGGATCCAAGCATCCCATCCACCTGGGCATATGTTCAAGCAACACGGGAGGAAAATGGAGTCCTGCTAGCAGCCTGAACTTAAAGAACATTCAGAAGGCTCACAGCGGTCCTTCTTAAGAAGACTCTTCTAAACCAAAATGGATGAGGCTTATAACTAAGTGAGCATAAATTCAGCATGGTATCCTAAAGCAACTTGTAAAAGTTATATAACAATGTCTTCAAAATGGGCATCATTGAGGCACAACAGAGTGGAAGGGGTCATGATGTGGAATATGACTTTAACAGAGTAAAGGTAGGTTACATTTGTCTATGATTCAATTGAGTGGAAGGGGTCATGATGTGGAATATGACTTTAACAGAGTAAAGGTAGGTTACATTTGTCTATGATTCAATTGTTTAATTATGAAAACATATGTTGCTTTTGTTTATGCTGCATTTGTTTAATTATCTAAGGCACCTGATTGGTCTAATAAAAAGCTGAATGGCCAATAGCTAGGCAGGAGAGGGGTATGAGGGACTGGCAGGCAGAGAGAATAAATAGGAGGAGGAATTTAGGCTCAGGAGAAAGGAGAGAGACAAGGGAACCAGGGAGATGCCTGGATCCAGCAAACCCGTGTCAGTTGCCAGACAGACACAGGGGAAGCAGTGAAAGCAGGACATACAGAATGAAAGAAAGGTAAAAAGCCTCAAGGCAAATCACAGATGAAGAGAAACAGGTTAAATTAAGCTCTAAGAGCTAGTGGGACAAGCATAGGATAAGGCTGAGCATTCATAAATAATAATAAGTTTCCGTGTCATGATTTGGGAGCTGGTTGGTGGCACAAGAGAAGCCTGCTACAGGGCCAAGTGTAAAAGATACTGGTATAAGGAGACAGAGAGCTGGGTAGTATGACTGACACCTAGCTAACATCAGATGAGAACCCATGCCACTCTGTGCCAGTGTTTTTAGAAGAAACTGGAACTCTGAACTTCTAAGTCAATCTTCAATGTTATCTCATAACCCACTTCTCCATGTCCCTGGAAGAACAGCACTGAGATCTGAGGCCAGCAGCTGGGTCTCACCCCTCCCATCTGCTCCTACGCACAGTACCCAGGAGTTGCCAAAAACTACAAAATGATAAATTGGGAGACCTCCAAAAAGCGTCTCCTCAGATCTACCAGGAAGGCCGCCTGACCTTCTCAGAGGCTCATTCACCATTATTTGAGCCCCACTCCTTGAGAGACTGCTGAGCTCTAGCAGAACAAGATAAAGGGTCAGAGGATGCTGACACTCTTCTACTTCCTTCCTGAAGCACAGTCAACACCGCCGGGCAAAGAAGTCTCGGCATCTAAAGATAGGGGCTTTCCCAAGAAGGCCACAAGCAACGCTGAGTAGGAGCAGATCTTAAGGCACCTTGGCATCTATGAATAGACTAGGGATACATCATAGTTGTACCTAGTACTATCACTATACTGAAAGCAGAAGGTTGTAATTACAGGAGTACATAAGAAGGAAGCAGATGACTATCTGCCCTGGGCAGGATTCTTGAATAGCCATTAGCTTGTTGTGAACTCGAGCTGTTGTTTCTCCCTACTCCAACTTTAATCTTCATATGGGCGATGGAGTAGGAATAATAGCCACTCAAGGGATTACAGAGAAAACTTAAGAGTTCCTATAAAGCCCTCCACTTGGTGCTCACAGCACAAATAGTTAACACTGTGTTTCCTGATGCCACAGAAAGAACACAAGCGGGTCTTCCTAATAGCCATTTTGGAAAATTAAAGTAATCTCATTCAATTCTTCCCCTTGAATTTGTAACACTCATCCGTCAACTGAAAGATGAAAGATCGCTTGTTTAACGCTCCTGGGTCAACTGCATGGAAAAGTTTGGAGCTTTCTTGTGAAAGCTTTCCTCCAGACCAATTTAAACCTGGTTTGCCCATGGAAAATAACGAATCACTGACATGGGTGTGGTTGTACAAAAGCTTGTAATCCCAGCAAGTGGAGGGGGTGGAGGCAGGAGGACCAAGCATTCCAGACCAGGCTAAGGTACATAGCAAGACCTTGTCTCAAAATAAGAAAGAAGGAGTACACATTACTGAAGACCTGATTACTATTTTCCTTGGTGCTCAGGATAGAGGATTACGAGCTCCACAGACAGACACACATCAACACCCCAAAGCACAGGGCTCTTATTTTTCCAACAGCAACCCCACTTTTGAGCATTTTCACCTTTGTGCCACATTTAGAAGTCAACTGATGTTTGCCCTGGGCGGTGCTCAGAGTCTGTTTGCTGGGCAAAATGGAAATTCAGAAGGTAGGGACAGAAGCCAACAGAAGGGAAACGCTGTGTTTTCATGGAGACCTGCTGTCACCTTGTGAGGTCTCTGGACATGGAGCAAGTAGCATGCCAGCCCTTAATTTGCTCTTTCACTTAGTCAGTCTAGAACAGACACAGACTTTGACTATGTTGTGCAGATTTCCCCAGGGGCGTTTCCTAGCTGGAGAATTTTCAGTACACACACACACATCTCTTCAGAGTTTCACTCACAGTGAGTATTGTGTTTCCCCCTCCAATATTCTGAATTTTACAATGTGTATTTAGTTGCTTCCTGAGGAAGGCTGGGAAAACTTTGCAAAGGTAGCTGAAAATAAAATTGAAACTAACGAGTTGTAGACGTGTTAGGATAACACCCAATGTTTAGCCACAAAAGCTTTGGTGTCATCATCTGGTCCAAAGCTGCGGAGCTTCTAGAACACCAGAGACTTCATGCAAGGCTCCCTAATCACCGTTTGCCATTTTCTACAACCTCACAGACAGGTATTCAGCTCCTTGGAGAGATGCTTCTGGACAAATTAAGGATAAGAACTTCATTGTCAATCGGGCGTATTATTCCTGAATGATTGGATTAGCACCACTGCTGCCTAACTTTAGAACTCTCATTTTTATCCACTGTGATAAAGGCAGACTCGGGGCCCAAAGTGCTCCAAATTAAATCATCCATCCTGACTTTGTTTCAAAGACTCAGGTGTGACTTGCTCAAAGCAAATCAAAACTAAAAAGGCTTAAGAAAGCCACATAGAAAAACAGTAAAAATGACTTAGATTCAGCCATTTTATCAGCAGTTCGCTGGGGGTGCGAACCTTTACTTCTTAGAGAATCTGCAAACACACTCCCCTAATTAACAAATGTCAGTAGCTTATTTTCAACTGACTGGGGACTTTTACTGTCCATCCATCTACCTTCCTTCCCCATATAACCGGTTAAACAGACAAGAGCTTTTTATCTTATAACCTGTAACATTTCTTAAATGTAGACCCCACTTCTAACTCCCCAGTCATTTTGATGTGCATCTTTTGTCTGTATATTTTGCCATTTTAGATTTCCAGATTACAGAATGAAACATCTTGGGAGGTAGTTTTTCTGTGGGTTAACTGCTGGTATTAGAAAAGCAAGTGGAAAAGCCTGATTTTTATTACTGCTTAAATTTACTTTGAAGCTTTTCATTTGCACTACAGCTTACTAATATTTTAATGTTATATAAAACTGTCTAGACACATCATTTCTAAACTAACTCTCATAATGACAAATTTAAAAGCACCCAGAAGACTAGAAAGTTTAACCGTTAGTATCACTAATAAATGAATCGATATGTTTAATTTCATAAACTGAGCAATAAAAAAACTAACCAGCTGGTTTCCAATACTTTGCCCATTTCCAGTGCTTTGAAACCTATTACATCAAAGATAAATAATAAATGAAAACAGGAAACAGTAGCCACATTAATAGATGTTATAGTTTAGAGAAGAAAGTGCTATGTAGCAGTTTCCTCTCCAATTGGAAACATTCCATCCCGAAGTGAAGATTCTCAAGACAGAAGGTAAACAACAAAATACCTCCAGGAAGTCCCTGAAACTGATCAGCTTCACTAGGCCCCTGCCTCTGGAGAGTACGCAATAAAGACTGGTAAGACTCGATCTTAGACAAGCCATGTTGTAAAGAAGAACTGAGACCAGACCAGCTGCCTGAATGAAGCACATCGAACTGCCTGGAAGAATGATACCTGCAAGGTCATTTGCTGCTGTTTTCTGCCTGAGTCAGAAAGCAGCCCCTTTAACTTTTCTTCCCTGCTTAACCAAGGAACTCTCTGTGAAAACAGGTGTTTGGGTCTTATCTGTGCCTAACCCAGGGTGCGGGAAGAGTCCCACACCATGTGGCACCAGTGGTGGCAAACTTCTTTAATGTACTATGTAAAAGAGATACAGTTACCTCTTTTACCAGTTTTGAGGAATAAAAATGGCAATGTATATTAATAATTTAATGTATTAATTTATATTAATATAACAAGTAGATACCTGTTCAAAGACTTATACTTCATAATAGTAATAATTGGAATAGAAAAACAGTATGCTATTAAATGACATTTAATGATGAAGGTAAAATTTCATCTCCTCGAAAATAAAAATATCCAGAGGTATCTGAAAATAGTTTCTCAATAGTTTATTAGTATGCATTGCTTTGGAATAGTTTCACATGGCATATAAATGGGAGATCAGCCCTTCAGTGTGTGATAATAGCTACATTTTTAATGTGATTCCATAAAAATGATGCCAGATTCCATTGGCCTTTAAAAAAGGCAGGATATATGTATCTCTTAGCACGGGTGGGCACCGACAAAGACAGTCGAGGGAGTCGTTGGTACCAGCAGCACAAGACCTGCCAGGGTTGGCCAGAGCCACAGGAGTAAAAGCACCTTCTCCATCCCTGATGTTAAACCACACACCCAGATTTTATTGTCATAAGCAAGGAGTTCAGAATGAAGTTAAACCCATTAAGTACATCTCATGCGCAGGGGATGACTGTCACCTCTTCCTAGAGGTGCTTCCATCAGGAGGTGGCCCCAGACCTAAGTCCAAGAAGGAAAAACAGCAGGTACATATGGACCACAGTCTTCTCAGACTGAAATTAGAAGAACACACCTCTTTCTAGAGCTCTGGGGCAGGAGTTAAACATTATTAAAGCACTGTAAAATACTGCCAAATCATTGTTAACGTTAATAACAAAACTTGACGGTAAGCGCTCATTTTAATAAGCAAAGACACTGGGGACAGAGAAGGCTGAAATTATGATTAACAGCTTGATGGACCCTTTCCTTTTCCTGCATGGCTTGAGGAAACAATTATTAGTTAAGCTGCAGCCAGCCAGACTACCTGCATGCCAGCACCCGACACTCTGAGCACTCTACTGATGCCCTGAGTAAACCACACGGCAACCACAGCTGCCTATTGCCAAAGCACAACTTCACCTCCTAAAGGCACATCCCAGCCATGACTGCTTCAGATGACCTACTCCAGACTTGCCATCTTGTGCCTCTGTGAACTCTAGGTGTCTGTGCAGATTTTCCCACCCAGAGCAGAGAAGAACCCCTTTCCATCGTCACCCTGCCAGAAGGCTTGTGATTGTCCTTCATTTGCATAAGATGCTGCTGTAATTGGTGGAACATGGTTTCTCATTTGCATAAAGGGGCGGTGCTATGACTAGAATGAACACGCTTGCCTAACTTTTCCTAGACTATCATCAGGCTGTATATGCTGGCGAGTTTTATGTCAACTTGACACAAGTGAGGGCCATCTGGTTAGAAGAAGTCTTAGAGAAAATGCCCCTGTAGAATCGGCCTGAAGGCAAGTCTGTAAGACATTTGCTTGATTCATAATTAATGTGAGAGGGTCCAGCTCCTGTGGGCAGAGTCAACCCTAGTCTAGTGCTGGGTGCTTTAAGGCAGCAGGCTGTACAAGCAATGAGGAGGAAGTCAGTAAACAGTGATCCTTAGGGCCTCTTTCAGTTCCTGAATGGGGGAAAAAAAAAAAAAAGAAGAAAGAAGGACATGGCCGCTCCCAGGTATGGTGGAGGAAAAGGTTTATTATAGGTAAAAGGGAGAGCATAGCCAGAGGCATGGACATCTGGGAGGATCCAGAGTGAACATGACCCTGAACTAGGGCGTGTTAAGAGAGTGTTGGGGGAGAACAAGAGAGGAGCCAGTGACCAAGAGGGACAGCCTGAGCCAAGCAACTGTCAGAGCCAAAATGGCTGTATTATATAATGGGAAGGGTAGCCCAGTCCATGGGCTGTATAGGTTTAAAACAGGGGACATGGTATGGTAGCCATACCCTTTAACAGGTAGGGACTGAGGGATGCTAGGAGAACCTGGTGGCCAGGTCCGCTTCGATATGTTAAACAGGCTCCTGAGTTAATCATTTTTCTGGGTTTGAGATAACAGTTCCTTCCTCCAGGTTCCTGCCCTGGCCTCCCTAAATGATGAACTTTATATAAGAGCTGGAAGGCAAAATAAACCCCTTCCTCCCCACACTTCTTTTGCCAATCACGTTTTATCACAGCAATAGAAACACTCTGACACTGCTCCACCCTTGGTGAATCATCTGAAAAGCATCCAGGGGCTCTCTTTAGTGTTGCAACAGGGAGAGACTCCTTTTGAGAGGGCTTTTCTGAACAACTTTGGGTCACCATTATTAGCAGAGCAGGCTGATGTGGCAAAGCAAGGAAACTAACAGCCCAGGCTGAGGTGGCAAAGGCAGGGACGGAAGAGGCAGCAACAACCACAAGCATGAATGATGAGGAGAGGCCCAGGAGTGGGACAAAACAACAAAGAGCAGAGGCAGAGGGGACCAGAGGGACTGGTTGTGGGAGGGAAGTCAAGAGAAGGCAGGGAACTGAGGCTGACAAAGAAGGCTGCAATGGCCTAGGGAAGAGAAAGACGCCCTGTGGACTGGTTGCTCAAAGAGTTCCAGAGAGCTGTCAGGCCTTACCAGCCAAAAGTTTAGACCCGCAGCCAGAGAAGTCACATCTAAGGATCGCAATACCCTAGGTTCAGAAGCTGCAGCCACGGAGATGGGGTTCCCAGATTCTGAGGCCTGTATGAACACTCTAATACAAGCAGGTGGGACCTGCTGTTGCTTGTTCCTGTTGGCAATCAAAGCTTATATAAATTCCCAACTCTGTGTGGTAAGGGACAAGGGGACAAACTGGTTATTAAATCCCATTGCCTTTGACCTGAGAGCCTGGAACCTTTCTGGCTTCTAAAGGGCTCAAGGCTGGAGGCCTCTGGGTCTTTTCCAGTCCAGGCCCATAGGCACTGGGCCATTTGTCAATATTAGAAAAGTTACTCCCCACCTCCCGATAATTCCTAGCTGGGTGGGGCAGAAGGACTTTCCCAGCTTTCTTAAGAAGACTTTGTTTCTGTCCTTACCTAATAGTAATTTCTCTCATTCCACAATCGTCACAGCGCTGAGCTCACACTGCATTCGCATGTATGAACAAACTACAAAGCTGTTTCTGTTCATGCATATTTTATATTCTCAAAACAACTCTTAAGATCTCTAAAGGGGGTCCTACCATCACATCACAGTTTCTGTACACAGGCGTTTCTTAACAAACATTGCTGCAGACCCTCTGTTTGCAGTCAGTACTTCTTGCTAAATTTAAAAACCTTTGCTGTGTAATGCACAGATATTTCTTGAGTCTAAGTTCTTTACACACGATTGACACTGGTATATGGAAATGCCAGACCCACTGTGTGTTGCTGCTTCTGGAAAGCCCACTATGATACGTCCTCATCTACCCACTGCCGATCTCTTTGGAAGAGCCAGCTCTGATGTCATTTTTTCTAAGAGGACAGCCCTCATCTCACCCTCTCCATCTTCAAGTTCTAGATTTCCAGCTTCCATTTGCCAAGCAAGAAGAGGCCGCATTCATAAGCTATGAACATGTGATTCCCTCACAAGATACAGGCATATGCATTTACCTATTTCCCCTCTTCCGGTATGTTCTATTATGGAAATAAATTTATCATTTTCATGGAAGGATTCCATTGCCACTAGAAGCGTCAACCAAGGATATGAAAATGGCAGAGGTAAGTGTAAAGCGAAAGTGCTGTGACTGTACCCCTTCCTCCAAACCCAGGTGTTAAGAAATGGAATACCGACCCGGACCGAGCTGGGAGGAAGCTGATTGGTCTACAGGAAAACTAACGTCATTACAAAAGGCTGTCCCTCTGCACTCAGCCACATGAGGGTGCACCACCTCAGAGGGGCCTAGTGCTTGCTCCTGGGCTGGCCAGCCTCCAGAACACAGAGGGCATGACTTTCTGTTCTGTTCTTTACATATCACCCCATTGGTGGTATTGTGTTAAAGCTGCAAGAGGAGTCATGGCAGTACCATGAAACTTCTGGAAAACCCCATGAATGAAGTACTGAAATATTAAATAAGGTTTCCCCATCTCCTCGCCCACTCCTTTTTTTTTTTCTTGAAAGAAAAACAGTGGTCAAAGCCCTTCACGATGAGTCAAGAGGACACAGGGGTAACTCTCAGCAGGGGCTACTGCAGGAAGCTACACCAAGCATTTTCATATGAGCAAAGAGGTCAGAAAACAAGAGACAACATCACCTCTGGGGTTGCTATGGTAACAAACAAAGCCTGCACAGATATTCTAGTCATCACCCTATTCTATTTACTGAGGGTTTTTCAGTGGTGGCTGAGTCAAAAAAAAAAAAAAAAGACAATTAACAAACGGCAGCTGAGACTGTGTCCTGAAGAGGAAAAAAAAAAATAGGAAGCTGATTTGGGAGCACGGATCACAAGTCTTCTTTGATATAAAGTAAATAGCAAGAGGAAATCCTCTCTCATCTTCCAGAAAGGAGACTTTTAACACAGACAGTAATAAAACTTGTACCTGAGGTCATGAGGAAATGTTAGCGAAGTGGAAACACAGTAAAAGAAAATAAATCTGAATGTTTTTTTAGTTAAATATAATGTGTTAAAAATCAACCTGACAGACGTAACCATGAACACATTTCCACTATCAAGCTCACTCCTGCATGAAGAAATCAATCAAGCTTTCTACACTTGAATCAAAATTCGGAGGACCTGCCTTAAGATAAGGAGTCAGTTTATTTTGTGCTTTGGGCATGTGTGATCACATGTATATACTTGTGGAGGTCAAAGGTTAACCTTAGGCATCACTCTGCCTGCTGTCCACCTTGGTTTTTAGACAGGGTCTCTCTCATGGCCTGGAACTGACTGATTAAGCTCAACAGTTGTCCAGAGAGCCCAGGTATGTGCCCATCTCTACTTCCCCAATACAAGGATTATACAAGCACGCTGGTATACACAACTTTTTACCTGAATTCAAGTATTAAACTCAGGCTCTCATAAGCATTTTACTGAGGGAGCTATCTCTCCTGCTCTCATGTCCTTTCTGACTATACGAATTCTAGAAGATGTCGTTATTCATATAAAACACAACACATCTTGCTAGACAGCAAAGGGAATGCACCAAAATATGCACTCTTGTCACAAATACAAAAGAACATGGCCACTGCAAATCTTAACAGCCACACCAAATAAACACGAAGAGAGGAAGAGGGAAGAAATGAAGGCACCGTGTTCTAGAGGCAAGGACTGGCACAGTCTTACCTGAATTTTACTACTAAGAGGACTTAAGACATTTCTAGAAAATGGGTGGGATGCACATGCAGAGACAGGTAACACAGGGCAGCCTTGGAAAGGATCATGAAGTTCAGTTTCAATGTGGTACAGGAGAAGCTCATGAAACTGTGACCATATACATTCAGAGGGGAAGGAGGGGGAGAGGAAGGAGGGAGAGGGAAACTATGAATGAATCTCAAATCACACCGTGGAGTCTAAATATGAGAATCGTTAACTTACAGTTCCATTTTCTTCAGATCCAAGATACATCATCACAGCCGATTCGTTTCTCGGGTTCTTTCTCAGCAGCCCCAACCCACACAGCTTCTTAAAGGCTTCTGTTTCACTTCCTAAACCACCATGCTTCTCAGGAGGCCTGGAACAATCTCTAAAGGTTCCCTCCCCCTACTTCCTTGCCTTAACTTCCTTGATCTAGCTCAATCACACACTTCTCAAGCAGCGTTTGTTCCATCCTCTCTTACCCCTCTAGACAGGACAATGCTGGCATTTCCTGAGTCCCTTGTGCTCCTTGAACACTAATATGTAACCTGATCATCAGCCGCCACTCTTCTTCTCAAGGGTCACATCGTCCAAGTGAATGACACCTCGTTCACTTAGCTCCAACAACTACCAAGGAGTTGGACTTCTGGTTCACAGCAAATGACTCTTCCTTATTGCTGTCATTACTCTGGAAACGTCAGAGCCTACACTTATGGTCCATCCAATACCTTAACTGGTTCACTGGCCTCCTCATGCTTGTATTCTGCCACCTCAAAGACTGTGTTATTCCCTGAAATACCTTGTACTAGCCAATTTTTATTGTCAACCTGAGACAATCTAAAGTCACCTGTACAAAGCAAACCTCAACTGAAGAATTGCCTAGATCTGACCGTCCTGGAGACATGTCTGTAAGAGACTGTTTTGACCGCCACCTGAGGGATGAGGGCCCAGACCACTGTGGGCAGTACCATCCCTGGGCAAGTGGTCCAGTGCCATATAAGAAAGCTAGCTGACCAGGAACCATTCCTTCATGGTTCCTGCTTTGCTTCCTGCTCTCCTGACTTGCCTCACCGATGCACTGTGACCTAGAAGTACAAGCCAAATAAGCCCTTTCCTTCTTTGAGTTGCTTTTGTGGTCATGGTGTTTATCACATCAAGAGAAAAACAAACTTGAACATAGTCCCACATCAGGAAACATAAAAGTTACCCAATGTAGTATGACTCAGCAAATAGCAAACCTGTGCTCTAGAAGTTGAATATTTTACCACGTGACCAGAGTTGCTACTTTGCTGTGTATATGAAGTATAATAAAGATTAGGTTTTTAAATGCTCTTAGACACATAACGCGGTAACTGAAAGAGCTAGCTGACAAACTGTTTTGACAGTGTTATACTAAGACAGGTTCAAGATTTCTTATCCATGATGCTTTGGAGTACAAGTGTTTCAGGCTGAATTTTTTCACATTTCCATAAAATACACCATCTCTTACTCAAATATCTGACCTTCAAAATACTCCCAGATCTGAAAAAGAAGAAAGTCTTACGAGGAAAGATTGATTTGTGGCTTCTGCTTCAAAGGTTTCAGGCCACAGTCACTTGGCCCTGAGACTTTGGGTCCACGTGTAAGAAAATCCACAACGGTGGGAGAACATGGAGGAAGGACACAAGCTTACCTAAGGGCAGATGGGATGCAGAGGAAAAAGAAGGCAAGGTACCAGGATCCAGATTATCTCCTGCAAGGTCATGCTCCCACAACCTAACTTCCTCCTGATAGTCTTTACATCCCAAATGTTCCAGCATCTCCCAGCAGCAGCACAGGACATCAAGTCTTGAGGGTGCATTCAAGATCTGAGCAGTAGCAGTGGACAGACCTAATCACCAAATTTTATGGTGGGGTATTATTATCAAAAGACCTTCTCTACTTCCACACAAGGTTTCTGGATATATATTTTAAAAAAAATCAACCAACAGAATTGCTCTGTTATTGATTTCCTCTATTTCTCTTATGATTTGGTTTTCTATAGTCATGCCCAAAGTAAGCTTTTAGAAAAAATGTGATGATTATTTTCCACTGAATGAAAACACAGCCACTATAGCAGAACTTGTTAGTAGCTTCAATCCATCTGTCCCATGCCTCTCGAATGGGTTAGTAGAATGGGGGCTAGATGGGGGTGATTCTAAGGACTACGCAAATTAGCAGACTCTGACTGGCCCACACCAAGGTACCAGACATAACAGCTGTACCACTGTGGTTTACAGTAAGCCAATCCCAAACCAACTAGAAGATGGCACAACACAACTCTGACTATGTAACTGCTTGGAAAAGGCTGAAAACTGGCCCAGTGAGTTCCAGAAATCCTGTGTGACAAGCAGGAAAGAAAAGACCATTTTTCTCTATGAAGTCTAAAATCTAAAGAAGATTATTATGCAGCTGTGGCATTTGGTACTGCAAGCCTTTGGGATGGGTGAAATGCAGGGGATCAAAGTCAGGGGGCCCTGTGGATGATGCCTAAGAGCTTTACTAGTGAAATGTGCTTTGCCTTTTTTTTTAAACTTTCTTACTTTTATGGGTGTTTTGTTTATGTTCTTATTTTATAGGTGTATATCTCCCCCCTCACTCTGTGTGTGTGTGTGTGTGTGTGTGTGAGAGAGAGAGAGAGAGAGAGAGAGAGAGAGAGAGAGAGAGAGAGAGAGAAAGAGAGAGAGAAATCCAGAAGAACTAGGATGGATCTCTTGCGTGTGTGGTGTGGGATGGCTGTGTGTGTGTGTGTGTGTGAAAGGTCCAGAAGAGAGAGGATGGATCCCCTGCAACTGGAGTTACGGATAGTTGTCAGTTGCTGTGTGGATGTCAGGAATCAAACCTGGGTGCTCCAGCCCCCTTTTTATAATCTGAATGGAGATAATTAAAAGCTAGCTTTTGCAAAGGAAATGAAAATTCCATGACATACATGCAGGTAGCCCAGCCTCAGTTTCTCCCCTAGTATCACCTATTAGCCAGAGAACAGAATGGGAGATACTTTAATATAGGCTTTCTCGGTTTTACAGGTGGTAGCATGTTGGGTGAAGGTTAGTCTAAAAAGGAAGAAAAGTCTAAAATTGATCCAACCATTGCAAGGAGTTAAATGATCAACCATAGAAATCAATGAGTATAGGAGCCAGGGAGATGATGACTCAGCAAGTAAAGGCACTGGCCACCAAGCCTTCTCAGCGATGGAAGGAGATAAGCAACTCCTACAAGTTGTCTGCTGCCCTCTACATGTACATGTGACAGTCACAAAATAAATGCTAGGTAGAGAGACAGAGGGATGGATGGATGTCTTTTTGAAAAGAAATTAAATCACTACAGAAAAATGTACAAGGAATACAGGAAATAAAAAGGGGCTGGCATAGAAGCCAGGAGAATAGAGGTGGGACTTATCAGCTTTTCTTTTCAAAGGTCTGCTAATTCTAGGCAATAGCAAGAGAGATGGTTTGCAGGAACAGATGTTGCAAATAAATATATATATACAGATACACTATGACAGAGAACTAGAGATCACAAACCCCATTTTCATAGATCATGGTAGTGCGGAGGTTGGAGAGGACTAAGAAAATTACGGGCGAGGTGGAGGAGGAGAAGTGGGCATTGGTGGGAAATGACCAAGCTAGTGGACAGCAGACAAGAAGGTTGCCAATGGTGTTTGGCTGGATGGTACCACTGTCCAAGGCATCAGAACTCAGAGATTTTCAGACTTAGTTTACAAGAGTGAGGGACACAAAGCAAAAATGCAACACAGAAAATCCAGCATTTCCTCTTGGCTAAACAGAGTGAGAGTTGTCCAAGAAGCAAGGGCGTTTTTGAAAAGCGAGAACGGCAGGAAAACACCTACGCGAGAGCTCAAGGGCGGGCTAATCACTAGGTCAAATATTGATTCTCAAAGGGCTTGAATTTTAGCATTTTATTTTTTCGATTCAGATTTCCAACCAGGTGAGAGTACTAATTACCTCTTTACTGCCCACCAGAAAGGCAGAGCGGAGAAGCCTGTTTTAACCATCAGCACTGCAGATGACCTCGCTGCTACTCAGAAGAAACAATCAAGGGCAATGGGGAGACTCTCAGCTAAGACTATTGGCTATTTCTCCACACGGGGAGGTTCACACTCACAGGGCTAACTACAGAACTTAGTAATGCTTCCACAGGAGCCAGCTGGCCTTTCCCCACCCCCTCTTCCTTCCTTTGTTTTCCTTAAGCTTGCCATTCTTCTTTTTTTCTTCTACATTCAAAAGCAGGAGGAGAAAGAGATGAAGTAGATAAAAATATAAAGAAAGAAACTAAACACAAATAGTCTTTGTCGTTAATCAAGAACAAAGGGTTTCATTCATCTATGCCTGTGAAATTATGCGCCAGGGTCTAACACTTGTGCAATAAACAGAAAGGCTGTTGGGAAGAAAAGAAAATAGACCGCACAAGGGACTTCAGAAGTGAAAGCTGAGCTTGTTCGGGACATCACCGGCCACGAGGGGGAATGTTCTGGAGGACTCCTACTTCTCTGGAAATAGTGTTAGGTAGGCACTCGATCGAAAAGTCACACCCAAAGATACAACTGGGCCTGGAAATAACTTCCTTCCTCCTCACGTGTCTTCAGAACATCCAGTATCAGCTTGTGTCTCTGAAAGAATGACTCCCATCAAAAGTCTCCAGCAAAATCCACATCTCGATTTCAATCCATTCAGATAAATTATATAAATATATACACATAAATATACATTGTATATTTACAAACTTCATCCTGTGTAGCCCATCCTTACAAAAGAATGCTGCCAAAAATTATCCCAGAGATACATGGACTCAAACATGTTCCTAAATTTATATATATGTGTGTGTGTGTGTGTGTGTGTGTATGTATTTAAATTATATGTTATTATATAATCATAAATATAGTATATAACATATAAAGTACAATTTTATATATTACATATAATTTTTTTCCTGGCACTTGGTACTAAAAGTTCTCAACACCTCTTACTACTTGCTAGAATATTCAGCTTCTCAAAAATTTTATTTTTTGAGTTAACTGTTAAAATTAATCACATTTAATGTGTTTTCACTGAGAACATACCAATGGCATGGATAAAACCTCTTGTAACTGAAAATCAGAAACTAAATAATCTTTTGCATGACAGGGAAAGAAGGACCAAAGGTGACATCTTTATGATCGCTGGGGGGTGAGGCAGGTCAGGAAATGTGGCTATGGAAACCAGCAAGGGCTCATTCCACTGTGACTTTTTCAGTAGCTTGGGTAAAAACCCCAGCCTGAGCTTCCTTCCTGTGTGTCTTCCTGAATGACAGAACCAAAACCTGGAGCATTCCCTGTCCCAGGTTCCCTTCCACCCAGGGCTCTGCTGACCAGATATGCAGGCCAGAGACCAGGAAGGAAGTGAGTTCAGCAGGCCCAAAGCGAGCTGCCTCTGAGGAACAACCCCGCTCTCTAATCACTGACTGAATGAGTGTGGAAATGGCAAAACATGAGATGCATTAAAGACAGGATCTGAGATGCTGTGAGCCCCCCCCCCCCCCGTTTGCGGTTTTCTTCTGGGATTCTGGGAGTGTAACTGTCCTTGGGATGCACCTTCTCCACCTGAAGGCAGCAGACGTTGCCACTGGATGGCTACATACAACATTGCTGCATGGATGGCGCTGCTTTCACTGCCTAAAGCCCTGCTACCCCAAGCTGGCAGCCTTTTCACAATTTTTCATGAAATTCTTTTCTATTTAAAAGTTATGTGTCAGTTGTCTAATCCCAACACTAATGAGGGCAGAGGCAGACGGATTTCTGCGAGTTCCTGGCCAGCCTGGTCTACATAGTTCCAAGATAGCCACACATAGATACACACACACACACACACTGAGACCTGGCACATGTTGTATATAAGACAGATATGATCAGTGCTCAATTTTTCCAGTGCTTTATTTTCCCAGGTTTTAGTCTTAGGGTGTGTGTATTTGTATGTGTGTATGTATGTGTGGTGTTGTTGAATGATGCTGAGAATTGAACATTCTAAGCACACATTCCACTGCTAAGCTACAACACCAGCTCCCAAGTGCTTTATTAGATAATCATAAAGTCTACAAGATGACTTGTAATCAATGCTCAAAAGCTTAGTCTATCTCCAAGATAAAAGTTAGAATTCACCAAGGGAGAGATTACTGGTCAGGAAAGTTCAATGGGTAAATTGACTTCTCCAGTCGTCTACAGAGATGATCTGCCAGCAAGGGAATGAAAGTTCTCTTACCCACTTCTGGCTGGAATACCAAAAAGTGGACAACAGAAAAATCCTCCTTCAACTCCTGATTTTCAAAGACCTGATTTCTTAAAAGTCAGCATAGTGCCAGGTACAGCAAGCACCACATACTTTAGCTCTAGTTACCCAGAAGCCTGAGGCAGAGCGATTCCTGGAGACTAGGAGTTCAAGACCAACCTCAGTGACACAGTGAGATGCTGTCTTGACAAGAAGTAGTAAGGACAGAAACATTGAAACAGCATTCACAATGCAGATTTTGAGGTTGAGATGTTCTGAGTTCCTTCCTCCACTGGTTCTAAAGTCACCTGGCTTGGAATCAGAAAACCACAAGCATGTCCAGTACCGATCCCCACTGGCTCCTGAAAGAGCAAAGTAGGGGCTTCAACCATCACATAATTAGAAACGGCTGCTGTTTCAAGATAAGATCATGATTAAGAAACAAATAACCCAAGTTAAAAGACTGGTATACAAATGTCGACTCCATCACAAAACAACCTTGAGCCAACTACTGGACCTTTAAGCCTGAATTTCTTCAAATTCAGATTGAGCAGTAACAATTATATAATATTTATATAAATTGTACTTAAGGAGCCATAATCATTTATATGTTCTGAGAGGGGAAAGACTTTTCCCTTTAAAAAAATAAAATAAAATAAAATAAAAACCCACATTATAAATCGTTTGGGGCTCAATAAAATTTCTAGCATTAAATATTTACAACAATTTTCTACTGTTTTGCATTGGTGTTTTGCCTACATGTATGTCTATAAGTTGTGAGCTGCCATGTGGGTGCTGGGAATTGAACCCAGGTCCTCTGAAAGAGCAGACAGGGTTCTTAACTGCTGAGCCATTTCTTCAGGTCACAGTATTCTCCTTATTCTTTGCATCTACAGAGAATACTTTTGAGCCTAAACTCTGCCTGCGGACACTGCCCTTCACAGGTTCCTGCCTAAGATAAATATTTAGGGAGAAGATTAAGTGACCTGCTCTGGTGGAGCTGGGATTGACTCCCTTTGCAGGCCCACCAAGATCCTGGAATCCCTCCTCGAAGAAGACATTCCACTGGAAGACACACCCAAGGCTTCCACCCATAAACATTCCCACCCCCAAATTCCATTTCACTCCTAATCAGGGATCCCTACTCTACTGGGGAAAGAACAGAACAACAACCTTATCTCCTGCTGGAGATAATCAGCTTTCAGAAAGAATCCTCCAGAAGACAGGGGCCCTGCAGTGTTTCCACTGGAACCTGACAGGCCAAGAAAATGAGTCAGCCTTGGAGGCACCTTCTTCCTTCTGGGGCGCCCTCCACACTAAAATGGAAAGATGAATGAAACTTCTTTTTACCCAGAAGAAACTCTGCTGTCCTTCTTGGAGGCACGTTCCAGGCTCTAGAACAATTTTCAAAAGGAGGAATTAAACTGTCTTAGATGTTCAAAATGTCCAAAAACTCTTACATTTTTATTTGCTCTGTTATAAATTTGACAAATTCCATTTTTAACAAAACTTAACTTCAAGTAGTTTTATATTAGCTTGACACCAATTTTTTTTTGGTTAATTTTATAACAAATACGTTATTATCATAACACTCTATCCGTGCTCAAAATTAAATCCTGAATAAGGTAAATCACTAAGGCTCTGAAAACAGTCTACCTGCAGAGACTTTAGCAAGCATGGTTTCCGTGGCAAGCTGTATGTGAATTCCTTTTCAATGCTTACAGGCCTATATGAGAGTGAGAAACAGCATGAAAAACAATGTCTGTCACAGAATGGAGAAGACACTCAACAATCGAGACCAGCGTTACTGCCTGTTCCTTAGAGGCTGGTCAGACTAAAACTATACCCTTATTTTTCTTTCTGTTACTAGGGCTTCAACCCAGGGCCTCACACATGCTAAACAAATGCTCTATCACCGAAAAATACCTTCAGTCCCTTTTAGTATAACTGATTTTGAGACAGGGTCTCCCTAAGTTGCCCCCACTGGGTCTACTCTCCTGACTCCACCTGGTGAGCAGCTGAGAGCACAATCCCTCCTAGCAGAACACTGCTTCTTAAACTGCTATGAAGCATAGAAGGAATTAGTCTCACCGCTAGAAAAGCAATTTTCAATTAGATTACAGGGGTGTGTGTATGTGCTAATACTGTGAAGTTTTAATGGCATTTTAAAAACAGCTTGTACATAAACTATTTAAACACTTACTCATAATTCACAGGAACCTGTCCCAAACCATGAGATTTCCAATGTAGGACAAGGTAATACACACTTAGAAATGACAGAAGGGACGGCATTTAAAATATTTAAACACTTACTCATAATTCACAGGAACCTGTCCCAAACCATGTGATTCCCAACGTAGGACAAGGTAATACACACTTAGAAATGACAGAAGGGACATAAAGAAGACAATGGCAAGCTTGCTTTGTTACACCAAAGAATCACCGGACTTTGTCATGTACCAATCCCTCTGAGATGAGAACTAAGCCGCAGCCTTCTCAACCTCAGTGCCTGTTCTTACGCTGTGGTTATAATCCTTCAATGATGTGTGCCATTACTCACGCAACAGATATGAAAGAAAATGACATTAGTCTAAAGACTGTGTACCTCATGGAAAGAAACTGACCTTGAGTTTCAGAGGTGTTCTCTACCAAGCTCGGATCCTGAGGAAAGGGAACCCTGCATGCACTCATAGGCACTTCAACCGATTGCACTGCAGAAAGGAGATGCAGCAGAGCGCGAGGAGGGCTGACAGAAATCGGGATGATACTCCTGAAGAATGTCCCGGTACCTTATTTAGAATTGTGACACTTTCAGTGACCCTTTGCTAGGTACAGCGATGGTCCAGCAGATTTCATCCCACCGGGCGCATTCCACCGTGCAGCCAGGTGCACACTGCCAAGCAATGCCAAAAGCAGAGAAGGAAGGAGAGAGAACAGAGCTAACCAGGCCAAGGGGCAGCGCTATGCCACAGATTCCTCGGGCTACATCATCCTCCTGTGTCAGCCCCGTACGTCAGAGCAGAGACCTTGTCAAATTTGCAACTCTTTTCCCCACCCAACAAGTACTAGTGTTTTGAGAATTAGTATTATTAAGAATATGAACTGTAAAGCCCTTTAAGTCAATGCCAACAGCAGGAGCCAATAAAAACAAAAGTGAATTGTGAGCAACGCTTATCACAGTGGCCAGTTTTCACTAAACCCACTTCCTCCTCGGGCCCTTCTCATCTCTGTCTCTAGGGAAAGTGGGTTCCACATATCAAGTAATCAAATATGTTTATTTTGAAAGGGAAACTACGACTTTAAAGCGTCCCTTTAAAAATTCTTCCTTTGCAATAACGTTCTAAAGGGGAATTATTTACAATTGTTTTTAAACATAATATTTTGAAGCTCTCAGAAGGCTTGGAGGATACAAACAAAATTCTCCGACAAGAGACTATTGTGCATCTAGAAGAACATGAAGGGAGAGCTATTACATGGCAAAGTGCATGCTGATAAAAATAAACAATTTCACCCAAATTTAATTTAGCAAATAAAAATAACTTTTTTCATGTCATTGCTATTGATTATATCCATTAATTATGTTTTACTAAGCAATTATTGTATACAGTCTCTAATCTTTTCTTACCATTGAGTTTCTAGATTGACCACAATATCCACCACACACTGTGTATCCTCACCACAGCTGCACAGGGGTTGGAATGCTATGACGTCATTTTTATAACTCCTAAGAATATATATACATCTATAATATCTAAGGCACTTAAATGTTGAAAATGCACGGCTAGACTTAGATAAAGCCCTTGGCATTTGAAGTTAGTAAAATGACAAATTAAAATGTATATATGTAATTTCAAAGTTGCATTTAACACCAGCTTCTAAAGCTGCAGCTCTCAACCTGGGAGATTGAAGGACCCTTTCATAGGAGGATACATATCAGATATCTTATGTATTAGATAGTTACATTATGATACATAACTGTAGTAAATCCCAGTAACAAAAGTAGCAACAAAACAATTTTATGGCTGGGGTCACCACAACCATAAAGAAACTGTATTAAAGGTCCCAATACTAGGAAGATTGAGAACCATTACTCTAAAGGAAATATGCTAGTCTTTTAGCAGGATGAAAATGTATAATTTTTCAATATATATATATGGATCCCAAATATAAGGAACAAGTTTAGCTGACTTGGCAAGCAACACGAAGCATTTCAAGAAGAGAGGCCCCTAGACACTGGACCTCCCCATAGAACATACTATTACATTCTGTAGTAGTCTGAAAGAAAACGGCCCCCAAAGAGTGTGGTACCATTAGGAGGTGTGGTTCTGTTGGGGTGGGTATGGCCTTGTGGGAGGAAGTATGACACTGTGGAGGCGGGCTTTGAGGTCTCATACATGCTCTAGCCACACTCAGTGTCAGAGTTCACTTCCTGCTGCCTGCACAAGATGTAGAACTGTCAGTCACCTCTTCAGCACCATGTCTGCCTGCACGCTGTCATTTCCCACCATGATGATAATAGACTGAACCCCTGAAATGTAAGTCATCCCAATTACATGTTTTCCTTATAAGAGTTGGCTTGTCATGGTGTCTCTTCACAGCAATAGAAACTCCAACTCAGACACATTCATCCATGACACTATTATATATCTTGCCAACATATATTTAACTTCAAACTGTTTTTTACCTAGATCTGTGCTTTCAATGAAAGGATTTAAGAATACAGCAATATCTCAAGGAAACAACTGGAAAAAGTCTAAAAGTTGCAATATTTTGTAAAGCAGCTGACAGTCTCTTCCAGAAATCAGGGTGGAACCTCTCCCTGAAAAACTCACCTGTGGAGAAAGCCATCAACAGAGCATGCAGGCCAGAGACACAGAAACTTAGGAAATGATCAAAACCACAGAAGGAAGGCTACCTGGAAACTCACAGAATGACCCACTGGGCTCGCCCCATCTTTATTACTCTCTTGGGAAAAAAATTATAAGATCTTTGCCAATTACCTTGTGAGGAGAAACAGTGCCTACTGTCAACAGAATCCAGAAGATGGCTGAACGAGGCCAGAAGAAGAAACTGAAAGAGAATTTTATTTCTGGTACCAGGAAAAACATGGAATCTCTGTGACTCACACTCGGGTTCCAACACCAAAAACTCTATCTCTAATTTCTCTTATGAGCAGAAAACCGTAAGCAGAGAATGGGATGAACACGGTGTTACAGAAGACTATGTAGACAGATACCTGATCAAAAAGCAGAAAAATCGGGGTGTGTCAAAGCCTGAGGCACACACAGACTGCAGACATCCATTAAGGACAAACTGCACTTGCCAGATTCCTACAAGCAAGCTGGAAAGAAGTCAGCTGTTCAAGGACAGCACACACTGTAGCTCTGGCCAAAGCCTCTGTGTCCCTTCTGTACTTTAGTGTTCACAGGCTCCTACCTATGAGTACAAGCCCTTCTGGAGAGGCACTCCTTTCTTGGTCCCAATCCAGGAGCTGGGTGGTACCCTCTCTGGCTGAAGGTGGTGTGCACCTGCTCTGATCTGTAAAAAGAATACCTGAAAACCTCACAAAATGAGTGCTGGTCACGGTAGACATCATCTGAGGAAATTTCCAGGACAGAACAGATACCAAGAATATTTGAGAGTCCACTAAGCCAACGTGAGAATTGACTCATATAAGGTCAAGATTCTATCTTGGAAAATTGAAGAATATTAACACCAAAAAGTCATTTGATGGCCGGGATAAACCAAATAAAATTTCATTTTGGTGCAAACCAATCTACCAGGCTGGCTAGACGAGAGAAGAGGCAATCATTGAGGAGAAGGAAAAGAACTACAGCCCTCCCCTAAACAAAAACCCTAAAGACTGTCACCATGACAACTATCAAGACTGCAGCCAACTACTGCAAAACCAAGCAGCTCCGCACAGATCTCAGGGGTGTGATAACCAAAGTTCAGTGTGTCCTTTGCGTACAGTCAGTGAGATTTATGTTATCTAAATCCTAAGATTTACACATCGTCACTTCAAAGAGCAAGGCTGCGAACTGAGTCACGCTCCCAGTCGCATCATTTCTGGGTTCAATATGCTGACATAATCCCTCGCTGTTTCAAAACGAAAGATGCTGTGTGTTGCGACTTGCTGCTTCTCGGCTCCAAATACACCCTCTAATGAGTACCTTGTGATAAGCCAGCGAATTATTTTAACACTGCCCCAATCACTTCATCGTGCCAGTTCAACCTTTCGCAAAGGGTTCAGAAGGGAGGCTTACTCAACTGCCTGCCTTGTGCAGGGTGGGGCACAAGGGATGTGGATATGGGACCTCCAGCAAAGCCTGCACCATCCACAAACAGACCTTGGCCCAGTCATGGGCAGGCCCAAAAATGTGATCCTTTTGCTTTACCTTGACTTTGAAACCAGAACCCACAGGCTTGTATGTTCTGAAGGCCTTCTGCTTGCTTGAGCTAGTATCAAGGCCACCCTGAGGCCTTGCTGGAAGGTCATGCATGGAACAGCTCTTCCTTTAGGTGCCCCCTCACACTCAACCTTACCCAGCCCCACCATCCAGCACCCTGGGAAGGGTGTCTGTTTGCCTGTAGCTCTTAGGCAGCCCCCACTTTCCACACCACTGGCAGTTGACTGCCTAATCCCCAGGTATTCTCTGGAAAGTTGTCTACTTGCCAAGTATCTCTAAACCAAACCATCTAGTTTCCAATGGGTGTATGTTGTACTTTCTCCAAGGACGTGTCCCGCTTCTGTGAATGTGTTCTCCTATGGCGACCTGGCCTCACCCTAGTGTACCTGTGTTTCCTTAGATATCATAATCACTCTTTTAGGCAGCTGATGACTCTTCATGTGAATTCTCTGTTGAACATACAGTCTGGATCCTGTTTCCTTATCGAAACCATACTACTTCAGATGTCAAATAGTAGTTTTCTCCTATACATGTACTGAGAAAATCTTCTATTGTTACTTAACCTATTCTATCTTAGTCTTCCATTTCTCTCTCTCTTTTTTTTTTTTTTTTTGGTTTTTTGAGACAGGGTTTCTCTGTGGTTTTTTGGAGCCTGTCCTGGAACTAGCTCTTGTAGACCAGGCTGGTCTCGAACTCACAGAGATCCGCCTGCCTCTGCCTCCCGAGTGCTGGGATTAAAGGCGTGCGCCACCATCGCCCAGCCTTCCATTTCTCTTAATAGTATACCACCTTCATAATTCATAAGTTCACCCTAGAGTCCAGAATGCCCAAGTATGTCGTGTATGCTAGCCTAATATCACTATCTTATGATAAAGATGAGGCCTCAGACATTAGTGGCATTCTGAGATAGCATTCGTATGCATCAAAAAGTTTAAGAAATAAAAAGAGCTCTTTATAAAGAGCCTACGTTCCTGACCTGGCAAAACTTTACCTAAACTTATGAGGCATCTCAACTCTCAGGACACATAAACAGACCTGGGAATCAGAAGACCCTAAACTGTACATCATATTAACTAAGCTAAACAGTTCCTTAATACCCATCAAGACTGAGCAAAAACAAGTGATCTTGCAGACAGCCCTGAACTGGTCAGACATGCAGGCACACATCTGTACTCCCAGAACTCTGAAGGCTGAGGCAACTCTTAAGTTCAAGGCCAGCCTGACTATATACCAAGATGCTGATTAGATAAATAAGTCATTAAATGTCTTCCTATCGGATCTAACATTGCCATGAAGGCAAGATTTCTTTTATTCTCATTTTTATATTTTTAACATTGTTTTATACTGATATACTTGTATATATTGTGCTACAATCATATTTACTCCCGTTTCCATTACTTATTCCACTGTCACTTCTGCTGACCCTGTTAGCCCCTCTTCTACTTTTCCTTGTCTCCTTTGAGTGCAAGCGCTGTGCAGGTAGCCATAGCTGTCATGTGTTTATAATGGCCACAGCAGTGCCATGTCCAGAAGACAGTGTTTTATTGTGCTCCTCCCTACCCTCTGGCTCTTAAAATTATTCCACCCTCTCTCTTCTGAGGCGTTTCCTGGATCTTGGAAAGAAGTCATGTAGACATCCCACTCAGGTCTGAACACTCAACAGTCACATAGTCTCAACACTCTGACCATCTGTGGGTCTCTGTTATAACCACTATCCATGGCAAAAAAAACAAGAAGCTTCCTTGATTCAAATTAAGAGTAACACTGGTCTTATGGGTATCAAACACGAATACTTAGAAGGCAGTTTGGCTATATGTCCATTTAGCAAAACCTAAGTAATGGATTCCTTCCTAGGGCCGATGACCTTCCCTGCCACAGGCTTGACCAAGTTGCCAGCACCCAACACAGAATGCCTCATGCAGAGACAGCCTCAAAGACCATCACAGAGTGGCTGGTTACCCCCTCCACAGTTCTGCCACTGTTGGACCAGTAGATACCCCTTGTGAAGGTGTTACCTCTAAATAACGGTACAACTATGTGCTAGGCATAGTTTGGAGTTATTTTTCCAAAATGTTCTGGCTGGAATCACCAAATATTCCTATGAACCAATTAAATCAATTGCTTCTTCTAGAAATCAGAAAAGGTTTTAGACACTTGTCAGTGACAAAGGTCTGAGATCCAAACAGATCTTCCGGCCTTCAATGTCTCCACTCCCATTTTACCACAGCCACACGATGCCCATGACTCCAAGCCTTCATCAAGATAAGGCAAAACAGAAACGTCAGTCATTCCTTCAGAAAGTACTGATTACAATTTTTGGGGCTATGATACAGTTTTCTTCTAAGAAAAAAAAGGACATAGAACACTTTGACTCTCTTTTGTAAAAGCACATCAGCTAGCCCTCCTTTCTCTCAAACAACAAACTATCCTTTGCTTAGATATCCCCATATAAGAAACGTAACAGCCCTGACAGATGTTGCTCCAGATGTTCGGTTTCAGAGCTACCCTGAATGAAACCCAAACGATGCAGCTCCATCCCTGGACCTCCATGCAAGGCTACAGACGACATAAAACACCCACTGAGAACATCAGTTACTGCATACTGAATCAGAACTCCATGCTGGCTTGCAGGTGGCATACTTAAACAAACCTGAGACACAAAAGTGGCCAGCAAATGTAGGATGAAATGTATTTACTTACCCAGTTTCAACATCAAGGTCCTTAGTGCCCTCACTGCAGGGTTTCTGGATAGAGAGGTTAACGGTTTTAAAGCAGTTATAAGTCACAGACTCTGCATACGTTAGAGGAGAGCTGTGTTTCTAAAAGTTCTTTTACGTCTCTTCATGTACATTAGGAAACGTTTAATTATATTTAAATTTCAGTGTGCTGTGTGGGTATATGGCTATGTGTAGATCAGGAGACAGCCCTCAGGAGTTGGTTCTCTCCTTCCACCGTGTGGGTCTTGAGGTCCAAACTCAGGTAGGTCTTGTTGGTCTTTACTCACCATGCCATTTCTCCGGTCCTTTTTTTTTTTTTTTTTTTTTTTTTTTTTTTTTTTTTTTTTTTTTGGTTATTTTTCGAGACAGGGTTTCTCTGTGGTTTTGGAGCCTGTCCTGGAACTAGCTCTCGTAGACCAGGCTGGCCTCGAACTCACAGAGATCTGCCTGCCTCTGCCTCCCAAGTGCTGGGATTAAAGGCGTGCGCCACCACCGCCCGGCCTATTTTTAAAAAATTACACTTTCACTGAATTTTTACTTTAAAATTTTAAATTGTATAACATCAAATTTCTCACACACAAGAAAACTCCATTTTTTTTCATTTCACTAGAACTCAAATAGGAAGTTTTTAAAGAACTCAAAACTAGTTGTTCAGATATAATACCAAGATTTCTCTTCTTTAAAATGCATTTAATTACAACTATCCCAGCCAAAAACAATCTTCCTAATAAATACTTTCACTGTAAATAATAACTGAGTTATCAGGCAGGGAAAAGAATTGCATTATAATTCTCTTGTCAGGAAAACAAAAGAAAACTCTCAATATAGAGGTTGAAGACTTGCTCACAGCAACAAATGTTTTAATTTTTTCAAAACTACTTGATTTAAGTCATCAGAAGACACTGTTTCAGGCTCTGGCTTCACAAGAAATGAGCAAATACACTCTCCTTGGTTTCTCCAATACAGATACACCACATGAAAGAACGGGAAAAATCTGCGGAGTGAACGGGAGCACCTGATTCAATTGCCCCCCCCCCCCATCCGAGTACCCTGTTGGACTCAAAACTCAAAGCTTAGCTGCAACAGAAGCTGAAAGCAGACCAAGGAGACATGGAGGGGCCCAACACCCAGGAAGAAGCTGCCCTTTTGTTTTTCTTGAGCAAAAGCCCAAAGTCACAGTACCAACTTCAAAAAGATGTTAACTAACTCTTATCAAGTGTGTTGAGGATCTGGATTCTGAAGCTTAAATAACAAGGCAGTAGATACCAAAGAGGATCACCCACTCAATGAGGAGACCTATCGTACATGTGGATCAGAAGGCCCAACACAGTAAAGATAGCAACCCTTCCTCAATCCATCTATATATTTAACAAGCCTGTCAAATCCTAGTAAAGCACAGAGATACAGGCCTCCATTATTGTTAATTTAACGTGAAATCCAAAATTAAAACTTCATAAATAATATTAATAAATAATGAAGTTGCTGTAAAAAAAAACAAGAAAAAAATACCACAACTTGCTAAACTAGCTAAAAATAAACACGAACAACACCGGTTTTTGGTGAGTTTGTAAAGCAAATAAAATTTCATGCAGTATATAAAGTGTAAAGCCATCCTGAAAAGTAGATTGGGAATGTCTTATAAAAGTCAACATATATTTAAGTATGTAATTCGGCATAATTACATAATATGTACTTCTAGGTGGTTCCATGGAAGAAATGAAAACTGAGTCTCTCTCTCTCTCTCTCTCTCTCTCTCTCACACACACACACACACACACACAAACCCATTGCATGCATGATCTAGTTGTAATGATCAAAAGCTGCAAACCATCCCCAGTATATTCAATGAATAAATGAGTAATCTAGTATATGGGCTACTAGACTGAATAGCAAAGGAATTCACCACTAAAAGAAGAAACTGGAACTCAATGGCTTAATCTTAAGTGAGAAGAGACAGTCTCTCAAGGGGCTTAGAGAAGAAAGGATGAAATAAAGAGGGAGAGAGGAAGAGAAAGAGAGAGACCTGAAGTTTTGAAGAAATACTTTAAAAGTCAATCATAGCAACAGTCTAGAACCAGACTTACCAGGTGTTATGCGGGGGCAAAGTTCTGACTATAAAGGAACACAAATATTTTTCTACAAATGTGACCATGGTACACCCCAATGGTGGTGGGATTTACAAAACCCTATGCATGACCTGAAATACCTGTAATTCTACAACCAAGAAGTCCATGCATTGTGTTGACTATCTGAAAATTAAGTCATTTATAGATATCAAGATTGTAGAGATTGACCCATGGTTTCCTGCATATTCCTGTCCCTAAAATCAAAACATCCATAACAGGAGAAGGACCTTAGATAGTATGTTCACTGCTATTGGGCACTGTGAGTAATGTATTTTTCTAGAGGAAAGGGTATGCTCTAAAAGCGAAAACGGGCTGGATATAACCCAAAGTCCTAAAGATACATCTAGTCATTAGAACCAAGCCATTACTTGCTTGAAATGTGTGTTCATATACGGTGTGTATGATGTGTGTAGCATATGTGCGTAGCTTTGTGTGTATGTCAATGAGCCTACGTGCAGGTCAGAGCACTGCGGGTTTCTGTGCTTGGAGTTCACCTTGTTGCAGGGGGATTTTCTCTGCTGTTCAGCGCTCCACTTCAGGATAGCTGACCCACAAAGTCTGGAGATTCTCCTGTTTCGCCCTTCTATCCCACCATAGGAACATGGGAATTACAAAGTCAAAGTAGTCAGGTGTCATGCACAGAGCCATTCTGTAAGTACCGAAGCTCAAAGCTCACTAAGTAAAGTCTACTGGACAGCGTTGGCTGACGTCAAAACGTATATACCTTCACTTCTGCAAGCTATAGAAGACCACAGCAATTAAAATGGAACTCTGGATAGTTTTAAACTAACAGATATGGTGACACACACCTTTTATTTCAGCACTCGGGAGGCAGAAGCAGGTGGATCTCTTTGAGTTTGACGCCAAGACAACCAGGGCTATATAATAAAGGGACCCTGTCTGAAAACAAACACACAAAACAAAATAAAGAGGCTTTATCATTTTAAAACCATAATTTTTGTTATCTAAATTTTTAAAAGTTTACCTGACTTTCTAAGAAACATTCAATTTCATTTATTGCTAATAAGTTTAGAATAACATTAGAAAGGGACAAAGGCAGACAAGTTTACTTGCAAAGAAGACATGAACAAAAATTGTTCAAAGCCAAGTAATAATGAGGCAATAACATCAGTGCTAAATTGGTAGCTGGATGAAAGATTAATATACCTGTATATGAGTAGGGAATATTCTATTTGTTTGTTTAGTTTATTTATTTTCTGGTTCAGGATTTCATGTAGTACAGGCTAGCCTCAAACTTGTATGTGTATATATATATATATATATATATATATATACACACACACACACACACACACACACACACAAGGTTACCTTAAATTCCTGATTCCTCTGCCTCTGCCTCCCAAATGTTAACCATCTCACCCTATAAGCTGGGTTATTCCTAATTCACTGTGATCACACACACTGCCTTACAGACAGGAACTAAAGACCTCAAGTCCTCACAATCTCATCACAGTACAGTTCCTTCACCCCATGCCAAAAAAATAAGTTACCGAAAACTTTGGGACAAAATTAGAAGGTAATGTTCCTGTTAAGTATTTTGTTACTGCATGCCTTGCCCTTTCAATGGATGTGCTATTAGTAATAATACCTGAGTGTTTTTAAAGCATGACAGCAATCATAAAAGGCTTTTTTAAAGTTGGCAAACAAAACTAACATTGGTTATCATCACCTAATGTAAACAGGCTCATAATCGTTCTGTCTTTTCTCGATTACCATGGCAGACGATTCTTTATCTTCTATTTTCTTATAAAATACAGTGTCAATTAATCTAATCATAATGGGACCCACATGAGGACAGCCAAGGAGCTAAAGCGCCAGACATTCTTGAACTCTGCCCCAATTAAAACCAAAGAAGAGTGATGGTTGAACCCCAGCAGACGTGAGAGCAGGCCCCAAAGGGCAGACCTCAGGGAGCTAGAGGCAAGAAAGGGCTGCAGACAACTCAACATTCCCAGAGCATGAAAAATGCACAGCCCTGGGCAAAAAATGTCCTCATAGGCATAGGTGAAAGAGGAAGCCTTGTGCACAGGAGGAGCCTAGCTGGAATAGGGCACAGGTTCAGATAACCCTATTGCCAAAGGCCTAAACTGACTCAGAACATAAGCTCGGGCATTGAGACGATTTCAACACTTATTGGAAATGGGAGAAACAGCAGGATAGATGCATTTCAGAGAAGTCTGGGGTATTTTATTACATAAGGGAAAAATTACAAGAAACCATGCACAACATCTTTCATTTGATTAACATGGGATTTAAACAGTCGCTTACTAAACAATTAATGAATTCCTGTAATAATCTTACCACGAGTAACTTAATTTAGGGTTTTCCTCAAGAAAAAGAGTGGTTTCTTTTGAGCAACTTCCTTGCAACATGCCAGGAGAAATTACTCCAGAGCCTTTCGAAGGTACCATCAATCAACTGCTTTCTGTTTGGTTGGTTGATTGGTTTGGTTTTTCAAGACAGGGCTTCTCTCTGTAGCCCCTGGCTGTCCTGGAACCCACTCTGTGGTCCAGGTTGGCCTCCAATTCAGAGATCCCCTTGCCTCTGCCTCCTGAGTACTGGAATTAAAGGCATGTGCCACCACTGCCCCACAATCAACTTTCCTCACATCAATTTTCTATGGCTGAATCAACAACTGATGCATAATTTAATATTTTGTTTTCTTTGAATATCCTTTTATCTAGAAATTCCAACTTAACACCCCCTCAGCACATATATCTAGTATTTTGTTATTGTTGTCTGTTTCATTTTGCTTTCATTTTGAAACATTTTACACAGCTCAGGCTCGCCAGGAGCTCACCATCTCTTGTCCTGGATTGGAGCCTGGGCTCCAGCCTGGCATAAATAGCTTTCTCACACCTTGACACCCACCTAACAAGTCTATTTCATTCTTCTCTGAATTCCTTTCTTCCCCCAAAGATGTATGGCTCCCAGCCTGTACCTCCCCTCTTCGTATACACTACTGTCTTCTTCCTGTCAGCTTTGTTCCTCAACAAAATGGGCTTAATTTCTTAGCTCACGTTCTCTCATCTTTAACCTCCATAATGAAAATCACACATTTTTGGCTTCCAAGCAGGAATTGTTACTAATACTAGGATTCTATTCTCATACCTACTCGTTTTGACTTCTTTTTTGCAACTCTAAATGCTTAGAGAAATCTGGTCACTATTTCCAAGACGTTGATTTATTTTTATTTGAACTTTATTTTAAATAGTATCTTTGGACTGAAAAATTTGTATCTGTGGAAATAAACTAAGGTTTCCCCCTGGGATGCCTATAATTAGCTTCACAAGCTTCTTAAGAACACTAAGCACATTTTACTTTAGTCTGATGCCTTCTGGTTTCTTTTAATTTAGTAAATAGCATGTTAACGCTCTGTTATGTGATAGCCATAGACCAGCTTGGAGACATCATAGTGAGTAGAGGCCATCAGAGTAAGGTCTGTGTGGTTCCTGACTTGAGGTCTGATAGTATTTCTGCCACTGTCTTCCAGCCATGGCTGATGGGGAACCTTCTTCAGCCTTTAACCTTTAAGAGGCTGGACCACAGAAAAACCGCCCAGGGCTCGTGTTCTTTCTTTCTCTGGTTCCCGCGTTACACACCTGAGGTTGGACTTCTCATTCCTGTTCCGTGAGTTTGCCCCTTATAATAAGGAAATATAACTGGACTCTTTTGGAGTTAACCTGGGATTCTTTGACTCGGGTCCTCACCCCCTTTTCCAGTAACTCACCCCTGCTTGCTGCTAACAGTCTACTTGCACGTTCCAAAATCACCACTACGAACACCTGCCCCTGACTTTAAAGTCAAGCCTCTGCACGCTAGCACAAATAAAACCAATGTTAAATAAACCCGATGAGATATAAGCATGGACTCTGTTAGCACAATCTTGGGGAAAGACTTGAACTTTATACCGTGTCCTTCAGCTGCTGGCTGTATTACTTACTTCTTCCTATTGAGTCCAGCTTTCTAGGGTAAAGGCTCCTAGACTTTGAAAGCACTCAAGCACATGAAAAAAGCTAACATAGTGAATGGCTGCTTTTTCAAGAAAAAAAAAAACTTACAGTTTAGTCTTTAATATATAAAACAAAGTCCACAGTATTTTGTACTATCCCCTATATTATTCCATTTGTGAACATCGTCACTGAGATTGTTTAAACCAGAAACATCTGGTTTGTTGCCCCACACCATAACACCACACTCTTTTTTTTTTCATTTATTTATTTATTATGTATACAATATTCTGTCTGTGTGTATGTCTGAAGGCCAGAAGAGGGCGCCAGACCTCATTACAGATGGTTGTGAGCCGCCATGTGGTTGCTGGGAATTGAACTCAGGACCTTTGGAAGAGCAAGCAATGCTCTTAACCACTGAGCCATCTCTCCAGCCCCAACACCACACTCTTAAAAAGTAAGAACGATCTTACAATGTGGTACTTACTGCATCCACTAGATAGTCTTAGTGGACATCAGCTCTGCAACATATAACACCAAAAAAAAAAAGGTTACCACATGTTGGGAGCTGTGAACCCCCAGATCCTGAATTTCCTGTAAACAACGTGTTATGCATGCAGCTGCTCTGAGCATGAGACCCTCAGGAGTTCCTGATGGCAGGGCAGTGGTTTCTGGTGCTTTTGGCTGGGGTGTGGCTATCAGTAAAGGATCTCTATATAAGCTGCCCCTGGGCACAATAAAGGGGGCATTCCTGTTTCAAGGATGACTCGTGTCTCTGTGTGTCTTTGTGTGTTTAAATCTCCAGACCTTTGCCTGGCTCATGAATGGGCCTGTAGTGCAGGCACCACAATACAGGAGTAGTGCCATACTACCATGTAGTACAGGCGGGCGGTACAATCACAGGCTGCCATCCTCAAAAGATACCAACACACGAAATAGATGAAACATTCTCAACATCTGCAATCTATTGCCTTCCCTTGTAAGGCAAAATTCCTTCCTTTAACTATAAAATATATGCTGAATTTTAATGGAAAAAAACTTTTGAAATATGTTGCCAAAGATCTGTAGACTCAGAGTTGAAAAGGAAAATATACTGTATATATTTCAGTATTGTGGTCTTTGTTAACATTCAGCTAAATTATTTTTAAAACACCTGAGGAGAAAAGAAATACTTATCCACCACGAACCATCTGACCTACTGAATTTTTCTGTGTAAACAGCCAGAACTCTGTTTCTGGAGTCATTCAGGGCACCTGACATTTCACCCATGAAATCGGGTGTCTGAGAGAAAGGGGAAAAAAAAGAGGAGAATGATACAAACAGGAGTTTTTGTGGTTTAAACTTCTATACGACGAGGTGCTTTGGCTGAATGAAAATAGTTCAGATCTAGGATTGGCCTTTACAAAGCTATTAGTGGGGTCTCCTAGGTACCAGTCAGTATTAAAAAAAAAAATGAAGATAACTGCTAAGTAATTAATTTTATCCCTCGCTGCATGTTACATTCTCAGTTCTAAAGAACAAAATCTCTAACAAACTCGCAATTGATTCATTTAGAAATGCCATTAATCAACTGAAACCCAACTGTGTTCACGTACCCACAACAAGTGGACTACAGCAGTCTCAGACCGGCAGTAAATACACTCCAGTGTTTTATAAGGCATCTAAACAAGTCACCCATCGAAGTGACAATATTAGCAATCAGTCCCCATCAAATGTGCCAGTGACTTCGTAATCCCACAGGTCAACAAAGTCCTAAATTCATGTTTAGTTTTATTTAACTTCCCTAATTGAAAGTCAGACATCAATTCCTCTCAGACAAGTTTCACGGTGAGTTTCAAGGGACAATTCCGCCCCAGGGGAGAAAAAAGTATTTTTAAAGAAAAATGAAGAACCATGAAAAACAGGTGCCTTGCTTCAAGCATCAATTTGTCAGAGTTCTTCTGACTTTACGAGGCTTGCAGGGACATGTTAACCCAGGGATGAGAAGGGGGAGAAAATCTAGAATTGGTCAAATTAGAAAATGGCAGCCAAAACTTGCATAATCGATCCAATCTACTTAAAATCCCAAAGGCAAGAGCAGAGCAGGTCTGGTTCCAGAAGTGTCATGTCACACTGCAGGTGCTGCTGTGCACAATGCACAGAGCCAGCAGAGGCACTGGCTGCCAGCTGAGCTACAGGGAAGCACCTGACTCTGAGCAAGAGGAAGTAATCCCTACTACAGCCACTGCATTTAAATATTCCTAGGTTACGCTGGTCAAGAATGATGCAGCGTGACAAATTAGAATATTCTATTTCTAAAAGCGCTGCCATGCAAAGTAGCAGGTTCCCTTGTGGTGTGTTCCTACAGAGTGGGCGTTAGCTGGTCCTTCGCCATCCCTTTCCTCTGCCCTCTGTCTCTGCCCACATCCCACGTAAACCCTTCCATCTCCAGTATCCCCACTTCCATGTTCAAATCCTTTATATCTTTCTGTTCCAATAGATGAACATTAAAAACTAAGACACATATTGGTACAGGTCTACAGTACAAGCACTGGGGAATACAAGCACAGAGGTAAGTTCAAAGCCAGCCTGTGTGTGCACACCACACCACAAAAATACTAAGTGGCAATGCACTGTGTACATAATCACAAGCCAACCCCAGTTGGGACACTAGGACTCTGACTACATGTGTTTGGCAAGGCTGTGAACTAGAGGGATAGTCTGAGGTCAGTCAGGGCCACAAAGTAAAACTGTGTCTCAAAAGTCAACAAAGCCTGGGCCAGAAGGAAGAAGGTTCAGCAGGTGACAACGCTTGACATAACAAAAGGCTTCTGTGCAACCTTGCACTTACACGCACATTATATACCTACACGTTAATAAAATTTCTTAAAACTTGTAGAGCTGTATGTGAAAATCAGAAAAATAACATTGGCTAACATCCTGGATTCAGCAAAATACAGAAAAGTACATCTAAAGATTGACTCCAAATAGAGGATTAAAAGCGCATCATCTGGGACCAGTGCTGTACGTGTGGTTCAACTTTCCCAACCCAAAGGTAAACGGGCCCACCGGTTTCCTCCCAGTGCTCTTCGTTCTAAGACTCCAGGTTTTTAAAAGGTATTCTGACTTCCGGAGACATCAGGGTTCTAAGGTCCCTATCTGAAAGATCCTGTGAATGGAGGCAACAACAGGACGTGAAGAGAAGGTGCTCCCAGAATTACCTGCAGGTTTCTACTGTCGCGTTAACACTAAAATCAAGAACTGAATTTATTTAGTTCAAAAGCAAAAATACAAAAAGCAAAAGTTGTTCAAAGGCCAAAAAAAAAAATTCACTTATATTCTCCAACTTAAACTCTAGACATATTTAATACTCAGAATCCTCTGTCGCGATATTTTCTTTCTGAGATTCAACAGTTCAAGAGGCCTGGGATGTCCAAACACATCAGCTTTCATTCTAAACCTAAATGCCCCCAGCATGTTCTTGGTTCTCCTGCCCCCACTTGGTTGTACCCATATTAGCAGTAGACAGGACCACACACTGCAAACTGAAACTGGCTACCACGGTAGGAGAAAGTACTTTGAGACTCATGCTATTATTTTTTTTAATCAACATCAAGTACCACAAATGAGACAACAAAACCATTTTACTTCTGAGACTTGTGGATTTATGTAAGAAACTAGGTCAGCCAAGAACATCTGAATGCCTTTCAATGGTGAATTCCTGCTTTACAGAAGATCTGAAACAATAATATATACAGGACATTCAGCAAATCTCTTCTACAAAAAGCCATTTGGGATCCACATTCAAAACTGAACTGGCTGGTGGGCAGTACCCTCAGGGCTTGTGATTTATACAGGATGGTGGGCAGGCCATATTCTGTCTGTGTCTCTAGGATTCTTTAATCTTAGTTCTTATCTGTGTAATAGTTTTAACAATTCACAATCTTGAATAAACATGACGATCAACTCGAACTGGAGTATCGCTCAGTGATAAGCACCTGCCTAGCTAGTTGCAGGCTCCATTTGTTCTCCAACACTGAAATCAACCACTCAGTTACACTTCACACAGAAGCGCTTTCCACAAATGTGTAAACAGGAGCATTCGGTGACCACAAACCAGGCTAGGGGACAGAGAATGGCTTCAGACAGTGCGTCCGCCTTATACGCCTGTGACTGCCAAGATTCTCACTGTCCCCACTTAATTTTTCAAGTTGTAAGACAAATATATTAGCACCCAGATTGATGCTGTATAAAAATAAAACACAAAGTTAGTATAGTCTAGTCTAGTTTAGTATAGCACCTGGTATATAATAGGCCCCTGAAAACTGCTAGCTGATTTGAGTGCTAAAGTCACAGCCATGACACCCTTTTAATACGGTATGGGCAAGGAAAGGCACTGTCATGCTTAAACATTATAATATAATTGAATATATTATATTACAATATATTGAACATTGAATATAATATTCAAGCCACTTGAACATTAAACAACAAAGTAAACTATAACTTAAATTTCTATATTTTCCCATGGCTGTGACATAGCCAAATAAAATGCTTAAATTTAACTAAGCTCAAGTAAATCAGGGCTACTGTATTCATTTCAAAAATTTTACTGTTTATTCCTTTAAATGACAATTTTCTTGAGGACTTGAGACCAAAATATTTAACTTTCAACTCTAAAAGAAAAAGAAAATTGAACTTTCAGCTTTCCCAGAATTAGGTTGTGGAAAGTGACGCATTTGGTTGCGTGTCATCAAATGGTCTGACAAGCAGAAATGCCGACCCTGGAATGGATCCTTTACATCTTCACTGGACTCAGATGAAACCTGAGAGTCAATTGCTTTTTAAATCACAGTTAAACAGTACCAGAGGCTAAAATACACACGCACACATATGCATACACACACTGACATAAAATATCTTTGTTTAATCAACAATGACGATTTCATGGTTGTATGTTCAATTTACTAGAGAAAGAATGTGCCCGCCAAGAGGTCTCATGGAATAAAGAGGACACGAAATCATAGCATAAAACATGTTCGTACGGAAGATTTTACCACAAACCATGGCCACTTGGGTTTAGCGACAGCACCAGAGAGCATTATCCCATCACATAAGGGACTCCCGACATCCACAGGGATGTTTTTCCTTATTACTTCTCAGCTTAGTGTAGACTTGGTACTCCCTTACCAGCTAAGCAGTAAAAAGTGGTGAGCAAATTCATCTACTACAGCATCTCCTTCCCTTCTAAAACCTGGGAGAAACAAGTACAGCGTAAACAGAAGGCTTCTGATGTCAACTCCAGCCTTTGCTCTCCAGAACCCAAAACATTCCTCAGGCCACTAAAGTATCTTAGAAAATTATTAGAAAATCTAATGGAAAAGCTGAAATCTTTTCAGTCATTTTTATTTACTACAGTCACGACTGAGTTGTTCAATGGGGAAAAAGAAGAGAGGGACTGGAAAATAAGGTGTCTGGGCCCTTCTTCATGCACACTGCACACACAGACACACAATTAGTTTTCATCTCATTTTATAAGCAAGAGAACAATGGCTATGAGGATTTAAATAACTTGCCCAAGGCCACCCAGCAAGAAAAAAAATGCCATTTTGTTTCAGATCTGTGTCTGTATAACATTAGAACAGGTAGCAAGAACTTTGCTTTTTATTCCTTCACCCTTTCCCACCCCTCCTACCACCACCTCTTTTACCCCCAGCCCTGCCACCAGGTTCAAGGAACTGAAGGCAGGGACTGCTCATGTCAGAGGAGCTGTATCATCAAAGGATTTGGAGCCTTCACCCTGGGCCCAAAAAGCTGCTTTTTACCAAGCTTTGCCAAACTCCCTATGGGAAGTCTCTCCTGTGCACACAAGAAAATAATCTTTCACCTGGATAAAATGGATAAACCAGTAGGCATCAGCTATGAGTTACAATGGAGGCGATGCTTCATTTCGTTGTCTCGGGTTTCCCTGTCTAAGCTAAACAGGGTCAAACACAGCAGTAGCGCTCACTGACTACCAAATGTTAGAACGCGGCTAACAGAACCCACATAAGACTTCACATCGAATAAGGTAGTAATAAAGACTGGCCAATCGTAGCCTGGCACACAGTGCTTAAACACGGAATAAGTAAACTGTCCAAGAATCTGCCAACCGCATTTATCTCAAAGTTTGTACATTGATGAGGAAGAAGATACTAAGACATCAAGATAACCTTTCTGTCAGTCCTTCTTTCCCTCCACAACGCCACCTCCATTTTGGTCTGAAGACAAAAAACAAAGTAAATCAAACAAACAAACAACAACAAATCAAAACAAACCAAAAAAAAAAAACCCACCAAACACCAAAATTAGTTGAGACAAGAAATAAAAGAAAAGAAAATTAAAAGAAAACCAGGCAGGCATAGATGTTTTAAAAATATATTTAATATTTTTTCCTCTTCCAGTTGAAAGCAAACTAATCCAACTCTAGAAAAATCCCTAAACTCCCATCGCTTTCTACCAAGCTCCTTCATTATCTGTCCTTTATGCAACAAAGACAGCAGAAGCAAAGTCAATTCTCCATCAGTTGACCAGAGCTGACGTAAGTGACTCTGAACCAATGTTTACATTTTAGCCTCTTTTATTATTAATTTGATTGATTAACCTAACTTTGTTGACTTAAGCACTTGCGAGTTAACAAGCTGCTTTGGAGAAGGGCTTATGCTAAAAGCCCTTCTTCTACTCTGAGTAGACCCTGAAGCTTAACTTGATTGGATCTCCTAGCAAAGAGGTTGGGTCAGAAATGTATGCATAATGAATTCTTTAATAAATAAAACAGGAGACTGTAGTGGGGAAGGACACGTTCACTGAAATAAGAGAGGCCCAACATGAAAACATGGCTCTCTCCTGTCCTTAATCTCACATGAGAAACCTGTTAAAGCACATCAAGGCCCTGTCATTGGACATGGCTCTTAAAATATCCAAGGAAGAGGATTATGGTATTTTTTCAAGCAATGTTTAAACAACCAGCACAAAACCACAATTGGTTAAAAGGTCTGTGGATCTGCTACAAAACAGCTTCCCCTGGGACTGAAACATTCAGTCCTGCAAGAAGCTGCTTAACAAGAAGGTAAACAACTCAGTATAGTTTCAGGAAGTTCCTGAAACTGACCAGACTCACTAGGCCCCTGTCTGCCAGAATAAGCAAAAACAGCTGAAAGTGGAGTTGAGCCACAAAGAAAGCTCTGAGACCAGACCAGACCTGGAAGAGGTTTAGACCATTGAGTCACTTGGAAAGGACAATCCAACCTATTGAGCTCCCTCCAGGCTGTGCTGTGTGTTCCAGATTCCCCAGGCTTGTGAACTGTCACCTGTCCTGAGGGCTTTGGTACTGTAACTGTCTTTGAGTCATTTCTGCTCCTGCAAGCAACCCCTCACCCATATTCCTCTAAGTAACGACAAAACGCTCGTTTGCTCTGCAAGTCGAACTTTGGTGGTATCTGTCTTTGGTCTGTTCCTATCTAGGGTGAGTAGATGGGTGTGCTACATCTCCCAAGGAAAAGTTTTGTCATATAATAGGATCATCCCTCCCTAAATCATTTTTTTAACATATCTTAAAGTACATATCCAGGCCAGGTAATGGTGGTACACACCTTTGATCCCAGAATCTGGGAGGCAGAGTCATCTTTAAGTTCAAGTCCAAACCCGGTCTACAGAACAAGTCCCAGGGCTACATGGAGAAGTACATGTTCAGAAAAAATTCCTTTACCTGGCAAGTAAAAGCAAGGGAAAAGGGGGAGGGGAACTAAAATAGGCAGCTATTTTAAAAATATGAATTCTTTCACTGCATCTTCCTTTATAAAAAGTAATAGATCATCAAAGTTCTAATTATGGTCAAAGCAATTATTAAAAGCCTCCCATGGAAAAATCAATGCAAGTAAGTGCTAAAGCGAGAAAAAAAAACTGAGTAGATCTTTGTACTTAAGAAGTTTTCCATTTTGTATAAAAGCCTGCAACCCTGGAGACAATCAGGAAGAAGAAAAGTATTGGTTCAAGGATCCCGGAAAGCTTCAAGAATGTCGAATGTGGAACTCGGCAACACTGACAATCCTATGATGCCTCTGGACAGCTGAGCTGGGCCAGTAGAATTCCACACGACGAGGAAAAAGGCCTGGGCAGAGAGAGGAGTGGAATTCTCTGGATTTCTAACGAAGCTCCCGTTGGCTTCCCAGGTGTGAAAGGAATCTGGGCAGAAGGAGCCTGGGGGAGGTGAGGCCAGAAAGGAAAGTTAGGAATAGGAATCCATGTGTCCACAGTGCCTTGACAGACACTGGGGTTGTTAGAGGACAGGAAAGGAGCTCCCTGTGGACAGACCCCAGGTTTGCCAATATCCTTGTAGGTGTAATAAATACTACAAGAAAAACCAGACCTCCACCGTAAGACCCCTTGTCTCCAGGACAGAACAGCTAACAGCAGACTGAATGCTAGCACGTTCTCTGCACACCTCAGCTGCAGGATCTACGCCTCCAGAGCAGGGCACAGTGACTCATACTTGTTAATTCCAGCATTCAGAAGCATGAGGCAGGAGAATGACAAGTTTGAAAACAGCCTGAGCCGCTGTCTCAAAAGATGAGGAGTAGGAGGAGCAAGGAAAGAAGAAGAAAAAGAAAAGCAAAAGGAAGAAGAGGAAGAGGTGAAAGGAAGGAGGAAGGGCAGCTCAAGGGTTTCCTCTCTCAGGATGCCTCAGGCCTTCCAAGGCAGCCTTTATTACTGGACTTTCCATAGTGAGCACCGCACCCCTTAGACAACCTCCCCAACCAATAATAAACTTCTAGGCACAAGGAAAGCTTGCCCTTTTTATACCTATTTACCCCCCATTTGTGGCATGAAACAATTTCACAACATATTGAATAAATAAACATTTTTTTTCTAGTTTCCTAATAACTGATCAAGTTTTGGGTACCTATTATTGTACATCTTTATTGCTACTATTTACTACTTGAATGAAGGCATTAATCCTAATTCCACTAGTATATTCTGGTTACAAAGACAGATTTTTAACTGCAGAAAAGTTATAGAAAGAGTTGTGCCATCCAGTGTAATGTTGAAAACTAATAACTTAATCCTACAGAACACTGGTGGCATTCAGTCCACATCCTAAGTGCCATCACTTTGGTGCCGACACTGACATTCCTCCACCGGTCACTTACCAACTCTCTGAGAACATTGACAGCTGCTACAACGCAGGTGATTCCCATGACTGCCACTACCACAGATGACGATTTGATAAGTCCTTGATCTAGCAGCTAGCCAGTGATCTGCAGTTTTTTCCAATGCCCAGAATCCCGTGGAAGGCCTAGAAGATGTCCAGCATCCATCCCCCTCAACCTTCTGAGTGCGTACATTTGGAGCAGAATAGAATAACTGCGGTTTTCTTAAGTTCGCACCCAGCAGACACTGGGGCTGGTGGAAACCCCCCCACAAGACCATGAGGGTAAAGCTGCTTCAGGACAACTGTTAACTGAGCAGCTCTTGGGAGGAACAAGGACAAAAAGAATGGGGAGTTTTGTGAAGAGGTGATACTTCAGAGGAAGGAAAACAGATCAGAATATGCCTGCACACTTCTGAGGAGGCAAAGTCAAGACCACGGAAATAATACAGAAGTTGAATTCAACCCGACAAATCTCATTTCCAAATCTAAATTTATTTTGGGATTAAAAAAAAAATGGCTGAAAAGCATCAAGGGAACTTTACAACGGAATGTTAATCATTTCAACATAGCCTACCCTGCATTACAAAAATACTTTTAAGAGGTCAGCAAGATGGCTCAGTAGGTAAAGGTACTTGTCCTGTGAGCCTGATGACCTGTTTTATCTCTGGGCCCCACATAAAGGTGGAAAGTGAGTATCAACTCCAGGAAGCTGCTCTCTGCCCTCCCTGGTATGCTGTGGTATGCATATTCCTGCACACATTGTAAAAATTTTTACATAAAGGTAAAACATACTGTATGACACCTCAAGCAAAGTATCTTTAGCAGAACAAAAGGGGAGTGGACGACTAAATAAGGCCAAGCAACAAATACATAAACAAAAATAAACTCAATGTATGCTAAGGCATTCCTTCAAATAAATCCTAAAAGATCAATTATTCAATAAATAAAAGAATAACCTTTAGCTGGGTGGTCATAGCACACGTCTTTAATCCCATAACTTGGAAGGCAGATGTAGTATGATCTCTGGTGAGTTCAAGGCTAGCCTGGTCTACAGAGTGAATTCCAGGATGGCCAGGGCTACACAGAGAACCCTGTCTCTGAGTAAGAAAAAAAAAAGGAAGAAAGAAGAATAACCTTCATTTTATTTCTAGCAGATATTTGATGACACATTAAGGGAATATTTTACATATAAAATACAAGTATTTTAAGTAAGACAAAGGAAAATACACAGAAATATCTCTAAGATAATAATAAAATTAAAATGTTTCAATAAACCAAGCTGCAGGATTTCCACAAAGGCTGGAAAATACTGAGAACAGGACATACAGTGTCAATGGGTTTCACACAGTAAGAGTTTTGTAGGACAATCAGCTAGCTGGGCGCAGTAGCTCGTGCCTTAGGCAGATTTCTATTGGTTGGAGGCCAGCCTGCTCTACATAGCCAGTTCCAAGTCATCCAGAGCTATGGAGTAAGACATGGTTGGGGGGGGGGAATAATCAAATAAAAAGATGAATGTGAAAATGTAGACGAGCTCTCTGTCTCCCCTGTGAACGTGTGAGAGAGAAACATGACTATTAAACACCCTGAGAGAGTCCTAAACATCAGACCCACAGAAGCAACACAAAACAAGAATAGTAACTCAATCTTAATTTGAACACGCTTCACAGATACAAACGTCTAAGGAAAATGTGTCCAGCACAAGGGAATGTAAGGCTGAAGATCAAATCGCTCCGCAACAAGTAGGTGCAGACTATTTATAAACCTGAGGCCATTTTTCACCAACTTTCATTTAGAGTGCATCCTTGATTTAAAATGCTAGAAGATGTTTAAAGGTTATCTCAGAAGAAAATCAATGCCTCCTAATTTCTTTTTTAACTTCATGAATGTCCACGTCTTCCTATTTGAGACAGTTCAAATCACAGGCCAAAGGATGCTCAATTGTACCACAAGGACATGTGCTCAACTATGTTCATAGCATCACTGTTTGTCATAGCCAGAACCTGGAAACAACCTAAATGTCCTGGATCAAAGAATGGATAAGGAAAATGTGGTACATTTACACAATGGAGTACTACACAGCAGAAAAAAAATGGCACCTTGAAATTTGAAATGGATGGATCTAGAAAACATCATATTGTGTGAGGTAACCCCGATTCAGAAAGACAAATATCATATGTACTCACTCATAAGTGGTTTTTAGACATAAAGCAAAGAAAAACCAGCCTACACCTCACAATCCCAGAGAACCTAGACAACAAAGAGGACCCTAAGAGAGACATACATGGATCTAATCTACATGGGAAGTAGAAAAAGACAAGATCTCCTGAGTAAATTGGGAGTGTGGGGATAATGTGGGAGGTTACAAAGAAGAGGGTGTTAAAGGGAGGGGAGCAGAGATAAATATATACCTCAATTAAAAACAATAAAAAGGAATAAAAATGTGTCTTCCTTCAGAAATGGCCCTAACAACTTTTAATTAAACAGACTTATGGAAACAAACTTTGGCAGAGTGATGATGGTACCTTGGAACACAGCATGAAACAGCTCCTCTCACCTGACTCCCCTCCCTCCCCCGAGAGATCCTGTCAGGACTACATACATAAATTATACAGCACATACACAGTTACAGATGTGCAAAGTGACTTGAAGAACACAGTGAGTAGTGTCCAGTCTGTGCACACAGATGGACATAAAGGCACCAAAGAAAAACTCCTTATATAAGAGAAGACATCCTAGGCTGGGAGACAAAGTGTTCTGATGAGAGAGTATCCTAACGATCAAATCCACTTGTGTGGTTGCTTATTTTCTTTCCTACAGGGAAAGGTAATGAAGTTTTTTAATACAGACAAGGTGTACTTTCTATTATCTCTTCATCTTACCGGGTAGAGCCTTTTCTAATGATTGCTACAGGCTAGAAAACTGTGCTTACAGAGAATCGCATTCCATGAATTAATGAGTTACAAAACAGTCTGATTTATACTTGGGAACCCATGATCGCAAGCCAAGTATGCACTACGGACTTACTAAGCAGAAACTGAGAGCTGGGGCAAGAGAGAGAGCTCAGCCCCCATCCATGTCCACAGGAGGTTTGCCTTGTAAACTCTGAAACCTTTAGAACCCACACGAAGTCAGGCAATCCCAAAGTTCAAGAGATAGATAGGTTAATGCCTGGGTTCTGTGGCCAGTCAGCATTATTTGGGGGCTGCCTGGCCATTGAGAGTGACCCTACCTCAAAACATCGTGCATACATCATATGATATGGTAGCTATTCCAAACCTTCAACCACTCAGCTATAGACATTGATTACATGAACTTGTGCTCAAAGAGTTGCTACTGGTCTTTTGTTCTTCTCTTTACATACAGCTACTTCAGGTGTCTTATCACTCTAGGAAGACCAGTCCCAAGTTGAAGACAATAAAGAAGACTTGCCAGAGTCTCCTCAGATGAAGAATGACTGTCACTGCGGCCTGTCAGACTGGCAGCGTGACCCATGCCTACTGAGCCAACCAGCCTGGCAGGGAAGAAACAAGCCAAAGTTAACTGTCTCTCGCTGCCATAGCAATGAACCTCACTCCTCCTGGGTTACAAAATATTCCCTCCAGGAATTTTCCCTTTGGCACCTCAGTGGCCCTTGCAGTGTATGCTCCATGGTGAGGCCAGTTTTCTCCACACTTGCCTTTAGAAGCCCAGGCAGTTCTGATACTGGGTTATAGCCAAGAAAAAAATCTGTGCTAACTTCCTAGAGTCCGTTAAAAAGCAAGCTTAGGAGAATTCTGACCAGGGAAGCAGAGAAGAATACACACATGCACACGGTCTCCATACCCGTACACTCCTCAAAAGACCCAGATACCTTACGAACCAGACATGATGCCATCGCATACAGAAAAGCAAAAAACCATTTGATGTTCATAGTAACTGCCATTTCAAAGATTTGGATTTTCATTATATAAACTCAAAGTATTATTGTTTACATGCCTCAGAGGTTGTTTAAAGATTGTGTGTGTGTGTGTGTGTGTGTGTGCGCGCGCAAGCATGGGTGAATGCCACAGAACGAGGGGAGGTCAGAGGACAACTTTCAGGAATGGGTTCTCTCCTGCCACCTTGTGGGGTCCAGGGATGAACCTGAGGGTGTCAGGCCTAAACACAAGGAACTCTACCCCCAGCTATCTGCCGGCCAAAGGTGTACACTTGCCATGCAGAGTGTACAACAATACCAAGAAGCAGATAGTTTCATGTAACATCCAGGCTTGGTTTCCAGACCTGCCACTGCCTGGTCATGTGACTCTGTAGCTTCCACTTTAGAAAAGGTACCAGATATCAGCTGCATGTTACCACTAAGCAAAGGAGAACATGGCAAGCTGCTAACATGACACCTAGAAAATGGGCATGACATCTGTGACAAGTATCAGGGAAGTCAACACCATTGTCTTTTTTGTTGTTGTGGATTTGGTTTTGTTTTTTTTGGGGGGGGGATAGGGGCAGAGGTTGGGGCATATAATGAGTTGGCTCATTATACAAGCCCTAGTAGTTGGTCTGAAACTTGATATATAGAATTCACAGAGATCCACCTGCCTCTGCCTCCCAAGCGTTGAGATTAAAGGTGTGTTGTTAACTTCCTGGAGCACCAGAATCCATACACTGAATGACCCAGAGACCTAGCATAGAACCAAATACTACTGGAGGGAAAAAAAATTGTCAATGTAACGATGCCTAGTGATAGTCTGCTAGACTCATAGACTGGTGCCTAGCTAGCCCAGCTGTCAGCAGAGAGGCTTCATCCAGTAACTGATGAAAACAGATGCAGAGACCCACAGCCAAAAATGAGGCAGATTTCAGGGAATCCTCAGAAAAGAGGGAGAAAGGACACCACAAGAAAATCCACAGAATAAACAAACCAGGGTTCATAGGGCCTCAAAGAGACTGAATCGACAACCAGGGAGCCTGTACGACTGACCTAGACACTCTACATATATGTGACAGCTATGTAGCTTTGTCTTTTGGGGACACCTAATAGTGGGAACAGGGGCTGTCTGATTCCTTTACTGGCTTTTGGGACCTTACTCCTTATACTGGGTCACCTTGCCCAACCTTAGTACGTGGGCGGTGTTAGTCTTATGACAACTTGATATGCCATGATTTGTTGATATCAATGGGAGACCTGCCATTTCCTGAACAGAAACAGAGGAGTAGATTGAGGGGTGAGACCAGAGAGGGGATGAGATGAGGGACTGGGAGGAAAGGAGGGAAGAGAAACTGCAGCAGGCACGTAAAATAATTTTTTAAAATAATTAAAAAAAAATAGTGTGTGTGTCACCACGCCCAGTATCACCTAAGTTACCACAACCTCGCACCTTTTAAAAGTGGGATTCTGACTGCACAAATACTCGTTTGGGAATCATCATTTACTTGAAAAATATCTTGTGAATATTCTTTTGACATCTGAAGCTGGCAAAAGTCTGTGCCACTTGGCAAATTATCTTGTGAAGCATACCAACTAAAGTCAATTTACCAGGATCACCCAGTTCCTGTAATAATTCTAAAGGGCTAAGGAGCCCATGCCTAAGTACAACATATGCTATGAAGACCCCCTCCCCCCCCAAAAAAAAAGAAAGAAAAAGAAAAAAAAAGGTTTATATACACTTGTCTCAAACAAATTAAAAATGTCTAGGACTATAGCTCAGTGATAGGCTCTTCTGCCAAGCACGCAGAAGGTCCTAGGTTCAACTCCTGGTATACAGTCTTGTTAAAACAACCAAACAACAAACAAAAATGAGTCAAAAGAAAAAAATCCAAGTTAACATATAAATCCATGGTCCTAGTTACGGTCTTCAGTCAATCTGACACAGCCTAGAGTCACCTGAATACCCAGGATTTGCAGCACCCCATGCCTCGACTTCTTGTTTAGGAGAGGCAGGTGTCCGTTTATAGAAAGAATGTTCTCTTCAGTGTTTGACCTGGGGCCACAATGGTGTCAAGCTCTTACTCTGCTCACATACAAATGTCACTCTGATAGCACTTTCTTCCATGGAAATAGCAGATGACTTCATCAAGATTAGTGTAGGTTCTGCCTTCAGCAGGCCAAAAGCAAGCACCATGAACCCAGCACGGATTTTTCACAGTGGATTTAGGAAGCTTCACCAAATCCCATCCTCTCCTTCCCAGGAAAACAAACTGAAAAGTAGGCATCCTTGCCCCTCCTTGGCTTCCTGTTAGTTCCAGTAATAATGGCAACATTACAACGGGCTGCTTTCTAATAATGTAGACAGCTATTTGAAATTTCTCAAACATATCACATGGCTGGTACACACTATGATTTCCACAGTTACATTCTGAAGTACTAGACTTTTCTATGACTGAGCGGGATCACACAGTGCCGGAGTCAGCCAGCAACAATGCAGAGAGACCCAGTGCCAGCTCTTCTGCCCAAGCTCACCCTACGACAGCAGCCTGCCAAGTGCCTGATGACTTCTGGATGGACCAGTTTTGTCTGAAACCAAAACTAAAGCTGTTAAATGCCAGGGAGCCAAGTGTGCTGGTTCCTTCCCCCAGCCAATTGTCAGTAGGCTGCAGCTCTGAATGAAGGGAATGTGACTCACTTTTAAATGCACCAAGACTACAGGATCACCTGTCCATAGGTTATCATTTCACAAAGAGCTTTTTGTTTTGTTTTGAATTAATTGTGTTCACTGAAAATCCCATCCATGTATAGAATGCATCCAGATTACTCTCGCCTCCCCCACATACACCCTCATACCCATGCCTGTCAACACCTCCCTTTCCGCCCTACCTTTCCCTCAAAGGTCTTATTGTTTTGCTGTTGTTGATTGTGAAGATAAATTCTGGCTTAGGAGTTCATCTTATTTTAGGAGACTAGAAAATGCCGGTGCATTGCCAAAATATCCTTAGGGAAAAAAAAAGAAGAAAAAACTACTGATGAATGTGTTTCTATGAACTATAGTTTGTAGTTTTACACCCATTTTGGTAAAAACCAAGCCACAAATCCAGCAGCACTTAAATCTAAGGAGAAAAGAATCCTCAGAACTGTCAATGAACAGGGTTGTGCTATGGAGGTAATCATTTGGCCATCTGGGGAGATGAAAGTGGTTATGAGTTTGTTATTTGAGATAGAACCTCATTATGTAGTCCAGGGTGACCTGGACCTTCAGATCCTCCTGCTGGGGTCCTCAGAGTTCTGGATCACAAAGAGGGCTTTTGACATAGGCCTGCACGTCCACGCCTGACACAATTTAATTTCTTGCCTTCCTAACATCTCCCAATTTTGTCTGTTCTTTCTAGGGCCGGAACAAATAGACCATTCACAATTCTATCTTATGTTTCAATCCATTGTTGCTTGTGTCAACAGGCATATTCCTCTGCTAATAGGCATCCTGCACCAAAATGCCAAGGCCACCGACAGTTTGGATTTTCCAGCCTTGACACAAGAAAGAATGATTAGGTACTCCTGCCTTCTTCAATTTCAGACCTCCTAGCCTGACTTACAAATCAAATTCTCCTTTCCTGTCCTGACTCAAGCAGGAATATTAAACCTAAAGAAGAACAGCACTGTCTATGTGTCCTGTTAATTTTGCCCCATAAATATAAAACGGAATCAACAGCACTAGGAATTTTCACTTTTTAAAGAGTGAGAATCAGACTGAGTATGGACCAGAGGGACCACAAAGCTAACACAGAATCTCAAGAATGATGGAAAATCTTTGTCAGTGATTTGACAATACTGCACTTAACGGCATCTCAGCAACTGCCTGCCATCCGTGCTTACAGAAGTAAGTTAGTACTCTACCCACTCCAACGTACAGCACAGTGGAGTTTCTCCTACTTTTCTAGAGAAGCAGCTCTTTTGCTTCCATCCCCAGCATCAACTTATGACTCAAGTCCTCACAGATTCAATTAATTCCCATCTAAAAGCTAATTGTTGCTTGTCTGAGTTTGTGCAGAAATGACATGAAAATCTGATATTTACGCAAAAGTCGTAGCCAAGAACACGGCCTCAGCCTTTCTTTTTCCTATGTCACAGTAGATGTAAGAGTTTTATGGTGATCACTTAGTAGCAAAAGGCTAATGCCTGCCAAAAGAAAGATAAAAAGCGGTGTGGGGGGAACTTTATAAAGAAAAGGAATGCATACTAAGGTCGACCAAATTTAATGCAAGGTACAAACCAGCATTACCAGGTAAAGAAAACAATATGCAAACACACTTTTGCTCATGACTCTAAAGACACACTTCTTCACGTGCAGGATACACGGCTCTTGAGTACCTGAGAAGAGGCTACGTGACCATGAAACAAGATCTTCATGCTATTTAATTGGCTGAAATTTTACATCTCATTCATTGTAAAATATTATTTCTGTCAGAAGACAACTTTATTGGGGCTGGAGAGAGGGCTCCATGGTTTAGAGCGCCCATAGTGCTAAAAGAGGGCTCACGTTTGGTTCCCAGGAAACCACATCAAGATGGCTCACAAATGACCTGTAACTCTAGCTTCAGGAGATCCCATGTTCTCTTGAGGGCATCTGGACTCAGATGTAAACATAAACACATACACACTTAAAGAATAAAAATAATTTTTAAAGACAACTTTGTTAGTGTGCTAGCACCAGAATATATTAACCAGTGTGTTGCTTACTATTTAAATTATGTTTGTTATGTGTAACTGAGGAAATTTTTTTTTTTTTTTTGGTTTTTTGAGACAGGGTTTCTCTATAAGCTTTGGAGCATGTCCTGGAACTAGCTCTTATAGACTAGGCTGGTCTCGAACTCACAAAGATCCACCTGCCTCTGCCTCCCGAGTACTGGGATTAAAGAAAGGTATGTGCCATCGCCGTCAGGTGAGAAAATTTTAAATTACTGCCTCCTACAAGATCTGAGTAATAGGAGATGGTCGAAGGGGAGGGGAGAGGAAGGGAGAAGAGCAGAGAAAAATGCATAGCTCAATAGATCAATATTTAAAATAAGGGGAAAAAATAAATGTAACAGTAAAAAAAAATTCAGTCTCCTACGAGGATCCCAAGGAAACAGTAAAACTAGTGCTCGATATGATCATGCATGAGGCCTGGGTACGGCTGGGGGGGGGGCAGGAAACGCTCATTTTGTTGTTGCAAGTGTGCTTTGATTTGTGATGACTTTTGCTTATGCTTGTTCAGAGTTGTCTTACTGTTGCTTTTGAGACAGTTCCACTCTTACGCAAGCTGATCTTGATCTGATTTCATTGTAATCCTGCCACAACCCCCCATGTGCTGGGATTATAGGTGAGAGCCACTCTGTCCCCACAAGGGGTGTTGATATTAATACCTATCACCTGGGAGGGGGGAATCTACATGGCCCCCACGAAGGGGCTCAAAAGAGCTTTCTCACTGCTTTATGTCATTCCATGTCATTTCAATATACCACCTACTGGGAAAACAAGAACCAGATAGTGATACAACCCACATACACAGTACAGGCACCTTTATTGGCATAATTGTCTACATAATTTGACTACAGATTAGACCGCCCCGCTGCTGTATCGTTTTCCTTACGGTGACAAAATACTGACAGAGGCGATTTGTAAGGGAGAAGCTCACTATGGCTCATGGCTTTTCCTATCCCTGGTAGGACGAAGAAGCCAGGTGGATTCTCGGGCAGCCAGACCCTGTACCGGAGGTGCCAGTTTTGGAAGGACCATGAAACAGAGCTAGAACCTGAAGTAGCACCAGGCTGCTGTCAGCCCTCAAAGACCAGTCCCTGTGACCCACACCTCAGCTAGCCTAGGCCCAAAACATCCTTCCAAAAGAGTGCTACCAGCTCGGAGTCAAGTTCCCCAAACATGAGCCTCTGGGAGACATGTCAGGTTTGAACCAAGCTATGTCCCCCAAGTTACATAAGCTGCTCTTGAAGAGGTTGCATACAATCTTGTGCATAAAACATTGCAAATAATCTAAGATCACTTGAGTGTTTCACAACAGGGCCATAGATCAAAGCCCTCAGAATTGCTTGTTTAGTGACAAGGCCAACCAGCATCAGCCCAAGCAAGTGTTTCTCCACCATCAGAAGCTGTTGTCTTTGATTTATCAACTCTCTGAATATATGATCTTGGCTGCTGGTTCCTTTTTTTTCATCTACATCCCAAGTACAAGTTTGATCATCCTGACATTTGTATTTAGCAAGACACATTCTCACCTAACCTAAGTAGAATAAAAGACAGTTCTCCCCTTTAAAACCCGCTGAAATTGGTTTCTGAGGTAAACAGTGTGAGAATATTAGCCAATTACAAAGGGCTAAAGGAAAGAAAATAATACAACTGATACACAAATTTTAAAAAATCAAATTGTATATAGAGTTGTTACCACAAATTTCAAAACATTCAAAATTTTGAAAATAAACATGATTTTATACCTTTAAATTCCTGAGATTTAAATGCATGCATCACCCAAAATAGCTTTTCCTTGGCAGCATTACACTGTTTGACCTCCCTTCTGGACTCCCAATCAACACTACCTTTGTCCTCCTTACATGTCCCTGAGAGGATCTGCTGGAGCCTGCGAGGCTGTGCCTCATTCCCAGAAAATGCCCTAGAGCCACAATGGCGCAGCAGTTCTGTGCTGACTAAACCGGGACACGTTCCTCGCCCACCACCTGAATCTCACTGCATGATGAATAATGCTAGATTCAACAGAGGGCTGGGCCCTTTGCGCCAAGGCATAAGACATCCCAGATGCCTCTAACGACAGGAGTGATCGGCAAAGCGCTGGAACTTTCACAAATCGTTTGATAGGAAATCTCTCGAAGCACAAAGTAAAAAAGGACAGATTAGAAGTTATGACATGCTCACCACTTGGTCCCTGTCTGTGAAACAAAAGGCCTCTGGTATCCTTTTTCCCTTTGTAGGGGCCCAAACCATTACTATCAGTGATTTACTTCACCTTTGTGTCCAAACCAGTTCAAATATTGTGGGATTCCAGAACTGTGGTCTCTAAGCCACTTAGCTGACAGAGTTATTATAAAGAACCAATGAATGACCAAATTCAGTTTTCAAATACCCCACTGTTGACAATTGGCCCCTCATCCCCTTTCTGTCTTTGTCTTTCTCTCTCTGATTTGGAGAGAAGCTCTTGCTCAGAACAACAGGTAGACCTCAAACTACACATATAGCTCAATTTGAGTGTACAGAAATCCTCCTGCCTCAACCTTCCTTACTGCTGGGATTACAGGCATGAGCTGCTACCGCTGGCCAATTTTAACTTCAAATGTGCTTAATGGGCAGAGAATGGATTTGCGTTATCAAAGGCAATTACTAATATTTAATTAATCTCAAAAGCTTTTAGCAGCACCATCAATTCAAGCTTGCAGCCTTCTCCATATGTAAAAATGCAAATCCCAAAATGCTGCACCGCAAAAATGTACCTGAAATCATGAATTTGACTTCAAAATCCTAAAAACTTATCTAAATAAATTCAAACCCATTTGTTTTAAATGCTGGAAATGTGTTCTCAGGCTTAACAAATCCCAGGGCTGCATTTTCTTAGCATTCTGTATGAATGAAGTCCTTATACAGTTTGACAAAACACGTAACAGCATACTTGGAAGGTGAGAATCCCTTCTGAACAGTGCACCTTCCAAAGCAGATTGCATTTCAAAAAGAAAATATGGAAAAGGACAGTGAACTAGAGGTGAAATACATTGGAGAGAAAAAATTTGTCCCGAATAGGATGTTAAGGGGAAAGTGGGTATATTTCCTTTCAGATCACCTGAGTTAAATATTTTTCTGTGAAATGATGGCACAGATCACACTTTCCTAGATGGAAAAACAGTTCATAGGGAAGACGCTATCACAGCAAAAGCGAATCTACAAAAGAGAGAAAACAAAAAAAGTGTGGGGGCTGCAGGACGGCTCAGGGAGGAAGTGCCTGCCACACAAACATGAAGGGCTAAGCTCAAATCTCCAGTACCATATAAGCTGGGCATGATGTGGTACAATAGACATCTGTAACCCTAGTGCTGGAGCAGAGACAGGGAGAGCCCCAGAGCTCTGTGGTCAGTACTCTGGCCAATTGGTGAGATCGGAGCTCAGGGAGGAAGACTTCGCCAAAAAAACAAAAAGATGGAGAAAAATACACCCATGTACACCCATGGTCAATCTCTGGCTTTTCCGCATAAGCACATATGCACATGTGTTCATGTACCAGCATGCACATGTGCATACACACAAGCATGCATTCATGCACTGTATGTAAACATTTATGCAGAGATAAAGTCTGGTAGCACACAACCACAAAAAAAAAAATCAACATTTTAAATGCACCTCTTTTCCCTTATAGACATTCCTTTCTGCTACTTTCAGCTTCACTCTCTTGAAGCACAGTAAAAAAATTAAGAGTATCTAACTGCTCTCTGGAGACGGAGAATGACACATCTTAGGATGGAGGATGTATGGGGGGTGACACATAGGAAGGAACGAGAACTAGGACAAAGGCACTGGACAAAGCCAGGCTTTTCTCAGAAATTTTGCAGCCATCCACCAGAGTCACAGAGAGCAGAGAGAGTGGCCAAAGGACAGAAAACACAGATGTCATACTCTTAGACAGCAAGTGGCAACTGGGCACAAAATAACAAGGCAGGGACACCAGGCTGCTTCTCAGACATTCTATTCTGCTATCACTCCCATCCCTTTTCACAAGTGAGAAAGTGAACTCAATGGTTCCCATAATTACCCTGACTACCGTTGATTTGATTGGTCTGGGAAGCACAGCATATCCAGTGAGCCCAGAATGGAAGGGTCCCGGTCATTTTCCCATTAGCAGCTCAATTTCCTGTTTTTCTAGACTATTTGAACTGACACACAATCCCAACAGCTGTTAAAACGCTGGCTCTGACCGCCACTGCTCCCCCTGGGCTCATCCAGTCCTTCCAGACTTCTGTTTCTGCAGAAATAATGGCATGTGTCCGTGTGCACGCAGACAGTAGACAGATGGAAATCCTCCAGGACTGGCCATAAATTCCTCACCTAGGGTTGAGGATCTTAACTACTTCCTTAGAAATAGATCTTGTCATACAGACAGACGCTATGGCATTAGGCCATAAACAGAAATGGTGTGGCGTTAGCAGATACACCCAAAGGCGGTCAATTACTTGGTGTTTGTGAGGGTTCATCTCAACTGTCAGCTTGATAAACTGTAGAGTCACCTGGAAGAGGAGCCTCTGGGCATGCCTGAAGGATAATCTTGATTAACTGAGGTGTACCAGGAGCGTGGTGCCATTCCAGAGTCAAAAGGAGAAAGGGAGCTGGGCAAGCAAACGTCACCCTCTGTTCTCCAGCTGTAAACGACGGCTCCTTTTGTCTTGACTTTCCCACTGCAGATGGGCTGTACCGATGAGCCCTAAGCCAGAATGAACCCCTTTCTCCCCTAAATTGCTTTCATCAGAGTATTTCATCACAGCAACAGCGAAAAGAAACTTAGACAGCATCAAGCTTTCAAACTAACCACACTGGGAACCACATGGTGCCCGCACGCTATTAGCAGTGTTGGCACTTAAAAGTCGATCTACACACAAGATCAGAGTCACTATGCACCATATCATGAACCTAAGCTATTAGAACTCAAGTTCATGTTCAACAATATCTTAAAATCTTTTCCAAACATCAAATTTTCTCAAATAGGGAATTCTTTTAAATATTCTTTTAAAATAACGACTCTATTAAATTAATAATGTCCAAATGACATGTTTTCTACAAATCTGGGGAAATTATAACGAATAATTATAAATAAATAAATAAGTAATTATAAAATAACATGTCATTTTATCTCATACTTTGAAAACAATACAGGATTACAGTCCGATTTAAAGCAATGCAGGGTAAATACAGGAAATTCAAACGAGGGACTCAAGTCATAACCAGGACCTGCATTCTCACAACCTGGAGGCTTCATGGGGCTCCACATTTTCTAGACAATAAACAAAGTTGAGAAGTTGACCCAAATTTGTAGTTCAGTAGCTTTTCCCCTATCACACTCCTATGAGTTTGCTTCCTGAGGAAGCATACCATTATTTTAAGACATGGAAATAATCAAAATATCACCTACTACATGACAGTGAAGAGCGAGACACAATTTACTGTCTGGAAGCCACAGCGACTTTGGTTCTTGACAAGAGGTATTCACTACCTAAAGTCCACTCAATGTTACAAATCGATCTAGCTGCCTTTCCATTCTTTAGGGTCTCAAACCTGAGACCACCACACCCTTTTATGAACTCCCGAAGATACTTCAAAATTCACTTCCAGTTTCCAGATGTTTGAAATCCATCCCTAAATCTTTAAATTGATGGGCAGCATTGTGAATTCAGTCTGTGAAAAACCAGCAACCCCAGCTCAGGCCTCACATTTCCTAAGGACCAGCCAATCACTGAAGAGTCTTTTCCAAAGCAGGCATTCCTCAGATAGAGAGCTTGTATGCAAAACTGGAGCCCCTTGGCCCTTTAAAAATAGTCCTGGGAAACTTCACTCTCCCATACTTTTAGTTTGTTTTTATTACAACAGATGGGGAAAAAATTTAGCAAAGCAGTGTCATGAAATAAAAAAAAGTTTCATAGCTATCATACTAAAGCTGGAACACTGAAAGGCCCAAGGCTAAGAAATATCTTGAACAACATTAAAAATATTGCTCGAAAAACAAAAAAAAAATATTGCTGGAAATTATAAAGACAGTTTGACTTAACTCTTAATAAGTAGAGTCAAAATGCTAAACAGGGGCTGGTGAGATGGCTCAGCTGAAAAGGTGATTGCCACCAAGGCCAGCATTGTGAGTTCAATTCCTGGAACACACACAGTAGGAGGGGCAAACCTCTGACTCCACGCACACACATACATACACGCACATACATACATACACACACACACACACACAGAAATATAAAATAAATTAGAAAAAATAGATACCGTGTTCATTTCTCCCTGGGCATTTACGTCTGAAAACTGTACCACATCTGCCATTATTTGTGAAGCTTTCCCTAGCACAGGCGTCTAAAAGTCCAGCCGATATAAGATAATGAATACTAATCCAATGTTCTCTAAATGTTAAAATTCAAATCCATTTGCCAAGGGCCAAGTCTAGCCTTCATTTGAAAAGGAAAACCAATTTACTATTCTGCAAAACCTCTGATATATGATATATTTTCTTTTATGAATGTATACATCATTTAGAGCTAACTGACATTTGTGTTCAGTATTTAAAAGTAAATACTTTTTTCAATTAAAAAATCAATACTTCATGTTTTCACTTCATAGGTGAGGCTGGAGGGGTCAACCAAGTTTTGCAAGAAGCATCTGAATGTGCACATGTTTTCAGCTCTGCAGGCCACAATCTGGTCTGTTCAATGTCAGTGTGAACACAGTATGCAAAAGCATGGGTGCCAGCCAGTTCAGCTTCTCCAAAACCCTGGTAGAGAACAAGAAATTAATATCCAAAGAATACCTAGGATCAAAAAAGAAAATTTTTTTTTCAAAAACACTTAAAGTACTTGAACAGTAGCTCTCAAGAAGATAGAGAAGAGGCCGAAAGAAGATACATAACTGAAAGCTGCATGACGTCACTAACCAGTATAAATTATAAATCAAACACATAATGAGACACACTGTCATAACACTAAGTTGGCTACTATTGGCATGAGGCATGACCAGAAAATTATACTTGGTGAGAAAGTCAAGAAATTAGAAGCTTTATCTACTGTTAATCGGAATGTAAAATGATATAACTATTGTAGAAAACACTATGAAAATTCCTCAAAAAATTAAAAAGAGGTCGGCATGGCAACACATGCTTGGAAACCCAGTAAACTGAGGCAGATGACAGCTCTGGCTGCATAGCAAGTTTCAAAAAGCCAGAGCTATGGAGCAAAACCCTGTCTCCAAACAATTAAAAGGCATTTAAAGACTGTAGTCATGGTAGCAACACACCTATGTTGGGAAGCTGAAGCAAATCTTGAGTTCCAGGCTGATCTGCACTACATAGTGAGGCCCTATCTTGAAGGGAGGAGGAGGGAAGGTAGGAGGAGGGGAGGAAGGGAGGGAAGAAGGGAGAGCAGGCTAGCGGGCTGACGGGCAGACGGTATGAGACTCCAATTCCACGTCTCACCACCTATCTAAAAGCTGAAAGCTGGGTCTCTAAGTGTTAATTGTACACTCATATTTATAACATCACTCCTCACAATAACTAAAATACAGAAGACACCAAGCATCCACAGATGGATGACTGTATCTTTACATACAAACATATTACTGACCAACACAAAGGAATGAAGTGGTTACACATGATACAACATGCAAACACTGAAGCCATGCAAAACAAGCAGGTCACAAAAGACCATCAGATCCCACTTATGAGAGACGGTCAGTAGGGTCAAAACCACAGGCAAAAAGCAGAATGGTTGCTCGGAGCCTCGAAAGGGGGAAGCAGACCGCTCTCGCTGAATGAAAATAAACTTTTTTAACAGAATATGGAGATGGGGATGATGACTACATAGCAATATGCTTAACACAACTGAACATACACATCCAGACATCTAAGACAATAAAATTTATGCCATGGTTACTGTTTACTATAATTTTAAAAACGAAAATAGAGACCTATCTTGACCTGTATATAGGTCACCATTTGTCAGGCCACAGTCTGCAAACCCACGCGGTAGGTATGGTATCTTAAGTTCTAAGAATAAACAGAACGTTAAGTTGGCACCAAAGTACTGATGGTATCCTGATGGTATCTTGTTTCTTTTTTTCCTACACAGTACAGATAATTTCTTCAGCAAAGTAGTCAGGAGCCAATTTCCCAGTGTCCCCCATCCAAATTGTTTCATATAAAAATAAGAACTAAACTAAAATGAGGATTTCACAAATTAAATGATAAGAAGTCTCAATAAGATGCTGGGTGGTGGTGGCACGCCTTTAATCCCAGCACTTATGAGGCAGAGACAAGTGGATCTCTGAGTTGGAGGCCAGCCTGATCTACAAAGTGAGTTCCAGGACAGCCAGAACTACACAGAGAAACCCTGTCTTGGAGGGGACAAGGGTAGGGTGGGGTTTACAGAGGCTTGGTTAGCACTGCTATGTAAATACATGCTACAAAATTGTTACTGTTTCCTGCTCACCTTACTCAGAGGAAATTAAGATTTTTGAGGGAGAAACTGAGTATTGTTTTACTAAACAATTTCATGCTTCTCATTTGGTAAGCTCTCTTATTTTTGAAATTTTGCTGCAAATAAATTTCACAGCCACATGACAGACATAAACACCTTGTCAAGTAACAAAGGATTGCCATTTACTAGGAGTAAAAGCTTTACTGTGAGTTTGGAAACATAATTTACCAAAAATAGTTCACTATGGGCTTCAACACACAGCCCAAGTATTTAACCTCCTTTCCAATGGTACATACTTCTATAATCATTGGAATGTGTAGTATTTTTAAATATATAAAATATAGACATTGTTTTGAAAAGAACTATGAGAATGAACTTTCAGACCTCGTGAAATAAAAACCACTTTGAGCCAGGTGGTAGTGCACGCCTTTAATCCTAGTACTTGAGAGGCCAAGACAGGCTGATCACTGTGAGTTCAAGGCCAGCCTGGTCTACAAGAGGTAATTCCAGAACAGGCTCCAAAGCTACAGAGAAACCCTGTCTCAAAAAACAAACAAACAAACAAACAAACAAAAACCTTTGAGTCATTAATCATAACACCAGAACTAATAAATGATACAGTTGTAATGTGTCACTCTGTGTAATGCTGTTGAAAGACACAGCTTTGGAAGCAGATCTTGTTTCCAATATTCCCGTGTCTACTGGTGTTCTGTGATCACAGATGTTAATTCAGCAAGTATAAGATAAAGTTAATACACTTTCTCAAAAAGGACAGGCAGCCAGAGATGGTGCACGCCTTTAATCCCAGCACTAGGGAGCCAGAGGCAGATGGATCTAGCTAGCTCCATGACAGCCAAAGCTTACACAGAGAAACCCTGTCTGAAGAACCCATTTAAAAAGTAAAAAATACTATGCATAATGCGAATAGAATCTTTAGAAACTAAACACCAAGCTTAGTTCTTTAAACAATAGCCGTGCTCCCCTCCCAACATCAGCTGGTGCTGTCAAGCAATCACTCAAAGCCAACACCATGCCCTTGGCCTAGACCAAGCCAATCAAACCAGAACAGGTAGGTGTGTGAGGAAGTGTGGGCATTGGTTTTGAAGTTACCTGGGTGGTTCTTCTGTTGAAACTTTAGGCTAAATATTCAACAGTCAAACTTTAGAACCAAGAACGCATCCAAACAGAGGCAGAAGAAAACAGTAAGTTTTTCCTTCATTGTCCCGAGCCCTCCAATTAACGCCACTGCCACGAAGCCAGGAAAGTCAAAAGTGAGTCTGTGAACCCCTGTCTATCCAGACTTGCCTCAGAATCACAAAGATTCTTCAAAACAAGGCCATAAGACTCCTCTGACATTTACATTTTGAAAAGTCAAAAATGAAAATAAATAAATAAAAGCTTATCTGGGCAAGTAAAGAATGCCAGCCTAAGCACCTGATTCCAAAGATAAAGTCTCAAGCTGAGGTCAGCAATCACGCTGCCTTTTCTCAGTGATTAACGCCAGGGTCCTTGAGTGCTGAGACACAACGCTTGGATGCCTTTCCTCCAAGGGAATAAGCACGCTCTTCTCTGTGGGGATCATGTGCCAAAGCTCCCGTGGATGTCCAAAACTGGAGCTGGTTCTAAACCCTTAAATTTATAAACTAGGAATGGTGAGGTGCTAGTAACAAGGACAAGAACATGGGGCATTAGCATAACAAAGGTCGTGGGAGGTGAATGTCTCTTTCAAATCACCTTGTACTTTCAATTCAAGAGAGCCCTTAACATATTTGTGACATATCTAAATTTTCAGATTCATAAGTCCTGGAATATTGGGACCATTATTAAGTAAAATGAGTATTTCTTCCTGGTTTTTTATTATTATTATTATTAACCATGTCTCACTCTGTAGGCTGGCTGGAACTCATGACAATCATCCTGCCTCAACTTCCCCAGTCCTGGAATAACAAGCATTAAGACACCCAGCAAATAATGGTTTCTTGACCCTAAAACACTACTGTGCTTTATCGGCTTATGTGATAGCCAAGATGGCTACCAAGTGATCAATGGTAGCCAGCAGAGACAGAGCTGGGTTGGTAAGACAGAATAACTCCAGATGACATAATATGTCATCACGCTACTCAGAAAGAAATGTGACTTAACATTTACAAACCATTTCTTTCTGGAATGCTCTATGTAATATTTTGCTCCCATTACTGAGCACAAGAAACTTTAACTACTAACAGTGGCTATCCACAGTAGAAAGGAAAATCACATTTGGTTACTACCCTCACCTCTAAAACCTTCCAACTCTCCAACCACTGTCTCAACAGTGCTTGTCTCTTCAAAGACACACTAACAAACCAAGCATTTCCAATCAAGGAAACTAGTAAGTGATAATAATATTCATGTCACAGTACAAATTAAACCAGCTCACTTTCATTTCTGCGAGAACCTACAGAATAGACACAGAGAGATGATAGATGCCAGACAACGAACATACATAGAGGATACATATTATATGATACCTATGAATATGCAGAAGGAAAATTATTAGATGAATTCACAATGCTATTAATTTGAGCAGAGATTTGAGAACTGGACAGCTCCTACAATCAGAGCAAGGTCTGAAAGCATTCACTATGGAGATGACAGCACACTGCTTATAGAAAACAACTCAGCTGAGTCAATCAGCAGGGAGCTGGTTAAAGCATAACTAGTTGTTTACACCTTAAACCATTAACTAACCGCAAGGCTCAAATACTCTGATCACATTATGTATTGGGTTGGTCTGTTGGAACTAGTACCAGAGGACTGTTCAAATCAATTGCTTTTTGCAATTTTGCTTTAAAATCATGTGTGTATGTGTGTGTGTGTGTGTGTGTGTGTGTGTATGTTTAAGCCATGTAAGTAACATGCAAACTTTAACCTAGTATCATAGTACACACAAAGGCAGAATTTCCAAGAGGTTGATGCGAGAAGATCCAGAGTTCGATGTCAGCCTCCACTTAGCAAGGCTCATCTCAAGACAAACAAACCCATGGGAAAAATAAACAAACATTTAATCTCAAAGTAAAATCAAAGCTGTTGAAATTCAGAGGCTCTGAAGTCTAAACTCAGAAGCATTTTTTCAAAGTCAAAAAGCCAAGCCTACACGAAATGCAGCCAATGACTAGGAGTGGATACTTACACAGAATAAAAAAAAGAGAACTAAGAAATTGATAAGGGACTACAGAGGTGAGCCAGAAGCCAGGGTAAAATGCACTGGGTGTGGTCACTAGAGCAAAGACCCCTTGAGGACCAGCAGGCGGTCACAAGGCAGTCACAACTTCTTTCTAAGCAGGTGGCTCCCATCTCTCCCCGATGCTTCATCATGCTACGCTGTGAGTTAAATCTATGAAAACACTGAGAGAGAGAAAAAAAAAAAAACTACCGTAACTTTTATTGAGACATCCAATATCACAATTATTAATGTTTCAAAGAAGCAGTAGTAGCCAAGGGACTGTGTTTTGTTTGCCTAAAATAATGCTACTCCCTGAGTTTGCTAATACATAACAAAAAACAATGCGAGCTGGAAGAGGGAGACTAAGCAACTTTACTGTAAATACTGTACTGCAGGTCCATCTTAAGATACAATCAAATAATGCCTGTGACTAGGTACTTCTGGAAGAAAAGAGTTGTGTTGAGCTCCAGCTGTAGAGGCTAAAGCCAGAGTGCAGGCAGCACTATCTGTCCATCAGGTGAGGGCTTGCGGGCTGCACCAGACAGCGCAGGTACCACAGCAGGAGACCATGAGAAACGGAGCAAAAGGAAGTAGAGAAAGCCAGGTTCACTTTATAACAGTACTCTCTACCCGCAGACAACCCCTTCCATTAATCTTCCCTAGTGACCTCATCACCTGTTAACGGTGCCACCTCAATTCTGTTTTATTGGGGGAGGGGGTCAAGTTTCCAAACAAGGCACCTCCATCAGAAAACCATATCTAAACTATAGCTCTCGGCTAGTGATTTAACACCGATGGTTTGTTAAAACATAAGGTTTTTTTTTTTTCTTTTAAGATCTTACCATGGTCAGGAGACTATTCAAATCAGTGAGCACAATGAACAGTCACCTCAAACTTCAGGTTTTCCTAATTGGCTCAGGAACTTGAACAGAGGGTTTCCTCTGGTCCCCTTTGTGAAATAGTAGCTGCGTTGATTTGTCTTTCAAATAACCTGTTACAACAGCGTGCACCTTGGGAAATTACAGACAACAGAGAACCTCTTTTAAGTAGGCCTCACCAGCTATTAGGCTATTGAGTCATAATATAATTAGTTATACAGTAAGGAACCGACCTTCAAAACCAACAATTATATTAAAACTGCACCCTGCCACCTCCTAAATACTCTTATTTTTCCACAATTTAAACCTTTTTAAAGGTAGGTGTGTGTGTGTGTGTGTGTGTGTGTGTGTATATATATATATATATATATATATATATATATGAAAAATCCAAAGATGGACTAACCAACAAATATAACAAGCACTTAGAATTACATGCCAATAGACAAATAAGTAGAAGAAGGCAGGCCACTAGGAACTCATTTTTAAAAGGATGCTGTTAGGTATTATTGTAGCGCATGTATTGGTGCACTTTTCCAGATGTCTTAAGTTTGGAAGGTTAAAGCAAGGTTCTTTAAAATATTTTCTTCGGTGAGATTTTCAGGTGTATACCTGTAATCTCAGTACTTGGGAGATAGAGACAGGAATTCAAACTCTAGATAAGGTTCCAGACCAGCATGGGCTAAAGAGTATCTGACTCAAAAATAAATAAATATATGTTTTAGAAACAGCAAAACATTTCACTGAGAAGTTATATGCATACTCCTAAAGAACCCATGAAGTTTAGCCTCTAAGCTCTCAAGTGTACCTTGAATATTCCCTAGAATACCTGGGGTATTCTAGGCTTGTACTAGAAAGCTCTTTGTGTATTTCTTCATCACGGAGCTATCTGAACTCACCCATTTTACTTCAAAGCACATTATGATTCCGAGCATTCGTAAGTGCATTTTGTTAATTTTGTATTTTTTAGAGAAGTAATCTATTACCAAAGGCACCAATGTAACCCTCCGTTACTTTGTGAGAGTTGAAGTCTTGTGAAAGGCAGTTAACTTATTAACTTACACAAATCTCCAGCTGTTTCCACGCCTTGTTCTAGGCTCGTCCTAGCAACACATTGAAAGGGTATATGGAAGGATACACACTAGGATCTAAACAGTGAAAAAACCAAGGCCAAAAGAAAAAAAAAAAAGTGGAGATCTACAGCAAAGGGGACAGTAGCATGGAGAAGGTCAAAATTTAGAGGAGAAAAAAAAAGAATTCAGACACTGCATGTTTCCTCTACGTAAGAATTACACTAAATATCTGTTAGATTAGTCATGTGGCCTTGAGAGTCTTCCACAGTTCCTCTAGACAACTGCCAATGCTCGCGCGGCCTCTGATGAATAAACATGCTGTGACTTGCTCCTAAGGAAACGCCTGTCATGTTCCAGGGAAAAATGACTTCTTCACTCTTAAACCAGGAAGAAAAAAAAAACTGAACGACTCTCATTCATTGCTTACAAAGTCAACGGTTCCTTGATGTTCCTATTTCTGGAATGTTCACACTCTGTTTATGGCATTTCTACGTTCTGATTAATACAGAAAAATGAAAACTGGGGTGCCTTATGGGAAAGAAGGTGCATGTCGGGACATCTTCAACTAAGACGGTCCAACTAAGCTTGACCATTTACCACGACAAAGGTTACTCTCAAGTTCTCCTCGGCCCTTGCAGGACTACCTGTTCTCACTACTGTTTACCCAAACGTTTAACAGGGTGATTTCTAGCATATTTGGCAGGCAGGCATACTTCATTTAATATTAACTCACCATGTGACATCCCCTTCCCCTCCAATCGCTCCTCAGACACGTGACAATAAAAAAAAAAAGTATAGCTGTTTGCCAATGCGACTTTGCGCTTGGTTTTGGCATCACCAATTGGCCAGAGGCACACACACACCCCCAGTCAGAGGCAAGCACCCCGCCTGCTCCCGGAACTGTCAAGCCGGGCTGACAGCTGGCACACCTTGCAGCGCCCTCCGTGGGCTTTCAGAAAACCCCTTCCTTGCAGTCACCTTGACAGGACTGATCCTCCTGGGCCTGAGCACTCGGCCAGTGGAACTTTTCCTTCCTTTCCTGGAGCGCACTTACAGGTGTCGCTCCCCCGGCTCCAGAGCCTCAACAAGGAATCCTTTGTTACCACTTTTGCTCCGGGACTCCTCACCCAACGCCTGGCATTCGCCTGGCCTTTTACCACCCCGGTCGCAAAAGCCTGCCCAAACCACTGAACCCCCACCCCGGGGACACCGGGAAGGGCGCAGTCTCCCGCCGCGTGTGGCTCGGCCCGGGAGCCAGGCGACCCCGCGGGGAGAGCGCTGAGGGTTGGTGAAACGCGCCGAGGCCTCGGCGGCCGGGTGGATGACTCCCCTGCTTACCCGACGGAGCCCGTGGGTTGCGGGGCTGGGGTGCGGGGCGCGCTGCGGGGTCCGGGATCCGGAGCGCTACGGTCCATCGCGCTGCAGCTCGCTGCGCGGGCTCGGGCTTGGAGGCGGCGCGTCACTGCTGGGGTGGGAGAGGCCGGCGGGTCAGGGCGGGAGTGAGCCGGCCAAGAGCCCGCCTCGACCCAAGGCTGCCGGGGGCGGACCCGCCTCCCCGGGGCGCTTCCACCTGCGGGCCGGTCCCCGCCCGGGGGCGCCGCCAGCGAGGAAGGCCACAGGTCCCCGCCCCGGCTGCAGCCCGCAGCCAGTTGGCGGCAGAGGGGCGGCGCGCAGCGGCCCCGGTTGCGAAGGAGGAGGAACGGGCTGGGCGCGGGACGGTCGCCACGCCCGCAGTGCTCGGCCTGTGGCGGCCTGAAGCGCACGAACTAAACCCCTGTGCAAACTTTCCCCGCGGAGCTGCGGAGCGCAGCGCCCCCGCTTTCCTAAGCCGCTCCCCGCTCTAGGGGATCTGGCCCGTCCAGTCCGCACGCAGCCCGCCCCGAGCTCCGCTCCTCCCCCGCACGGCTGACTCGGACGTCCAGAGCGAGCCTGCGGCCGAAAGTGGCAGTCCCCCGGCCGCAGCGCCCGCGCCCCCACTCACCCTGCCCCATGGCCGTGCCCTGAGCTCGCCGCCGCCTCGACCGCCTCGCGCCTGCAGAAGTGAGGCTGACGAGGTCGGCATCGGAGCGAGCAGGGCAGCCAGCCGGAGAGGGGGGACGGACAGGGCAGGCGGGCGGGGACGCAGAGCGAGGAGAAATTTCCTCCCCTTCTCCCCCCGCCCGGAGGCGTGCGGCTTTAGGGTACCGCGGGCGAGGCTGGAGAGCAAACTCCTGGGTGGTGCATTCTAGTCCCTGTCGCCAGCGCGTCGCTTTGGGAAGCTCCGCAAACCCGTGGGGGACAAGGAGGGAGGGTACCTGGCCGGCAAAACCTGAATGAGGACCGTCACGGAAGTGCAGACAGCTGGCGGACTGAGTCCTGCGGGCTGACATTCTAAGTGCAGGGTTTTTTGGTTGTTTTTTTTTTTTTTTTTTAACCTTACTGACCCCTGCGGTTGCTAGCCTGTAAATGGCACCTCTGACATTATGATCTTTCTAATCGGTGGCAGGTTTAAGCTTGTAGTGCCTTCCCAGGCATGCTTCTCCTGATGTAAACATCCAACAGCTGTGATTTGGGGACTAGCCGTTCTCATATGACAGTCTGTAAGCTAGGAAAGAGCTGAATGTAGATTGAGAGGTCTCCTGGAAGTTTCACAGGAATTAAGGAATAGCAAACAGTGCCTGCTGGTCTGTAGTTTCGGTTCCTGCAAGCCTGCTCCTCAGAGGAGTGTTCCCTCCTGACAAGCAGGTACATTTGCATATCCTCTTTTCATTCTTAGAAGTTTGCCAGTTATTTAAAGTCAGTCATATTGATGAGTCCAAACGCTTACGTCAGAAAGTAATGTTAAATTTTAAAAAGTAACTGGAAACCTCAAGTGCTGTGGGATAACAGAAAGGATTCAGGTTATTGGTACACGTTAGAATTAAGTTGGTGTTTATAACCTATGCTTAATTCAAGGTTCTTCGATTGCTCATTCATTGTAACCACCACCAACGAATTCTGGAATTAAAAGTACCGACTACTCCCCACTATTTGGCATTTTGTCTGTTACAGGCAGTCTTCGGCCTCCATGGCTGTACAGATTATAGTCTCCGTACAATCCTGAATATGAAATAGAGGTAGGGATCGTGGCGGCTTCTGAGGATGACTGTATTAGAACCATATCATTAAAAGTTGCTTTTAAACATTTTGACTACTAATGAGACGGTTGATGGAACTAGATCTGGATTTTAGACTTGGAACAATAACACAGGTTCGACAAGTTCCTGGAGCCTTTCTGGCTCCTGACTCTAAACGAACAGATTTACAGTTGTTGCATGGACAGTGAGTAACACCGAAACTACATAGAAAAATCACAGGATCAATCACCTAATTAGCTTCAACCTTAAGTTACTGCATATTAGTAATATTATTAGATCCCAGCTAGGCTGATGCTAACCCTAAGGTTTTCACAACGTTTCCTAACTCTGAGAGCAATTTTCAGGGCACCAGTTCTGCCTGTCATCCTTTTGTTCCTGGGCAGAGGGCAAGGCCAAACTTCCCATGCACTGCCAGTGAGCCTATCCAAGTGGCTTGCTTGCACAAGTGGAATGTTTCAGCTCCTTCTAGGTTCACATCAAGGGGAGCGCTGAGTCTCCACGGCCTTCTGCGCTGTTGGAATGATGCGGAGATGTGTGCAGATGGAGGTGACACAGAACTGAAGGATCCTAAGATGTTAAGCTATGACTCTGAGCACAGCTTCATGGAGAGGCCCGGGATTTACAACAGACTCCCACAAAGAGCTACTCTTGTTTGGGATTAAGTCACTAAAACACATTCAGCAGCTTTTGGAAACAAGACTATACTTCATGTTCTTATTTATTACCATCCATGATGTAATCTTGGAATTGCATAAGGTACCAGCAAAATAGTAATCGTGGTTACTAGAAACCTTTTTACATAACACTGGAAAATGGCCCCTTCTCAGTCCCTCTGAAAAATTGTTCAACTCTGTTCAGATGTTGCTTAATTTCCTGAGTGAAAATCTCACCTTTTATTCCATACAATCATTTCTAGTTCTTCCTCTCAGGTATTGACTTTTCAGAAAGGTTTTCTAGACTGCCCAGATAGAAATAGCCCATTCTTCTTAGCCCCAGGGGATTGGTAGATGAACCAAAGCCAGCATACCTGACGAAAATAGGGAGACAATTTTATTTCAGCTCACTGTTCTGGGGATTTAGAGATGTCCATTCATCATGCCGGGGGGGAGGGGGGTGATGGGAAATAGCAGTTCGTGCCACAGTGACCAGGAAAAGGAGAAAAATCATGTGCCAGCAGGGGCCTGGCTTTTTCCTTTCTTCAACTTTTCCTTCATCTGAGCCCTTAGCCCAAGAGAGAAAGTGCTGCTCACATTCTCAGTTCAATTAATCCTTTCTAGAACTGTCCTTGTCAACAGGTCCACAGGTGTGCTGTACAAATCGAAGTGACCTAAGTTAGAAAAAATGACACTGACAATTGTCATGCCCACATAGAGGGATTTGAAAGGCTCTGTTCTCATTGCTGTCTCCTAAAGGTAGAACTCAGGCCACAAAAGACAGTCTGTGAAGATTTGTGGAAGAGGCAAAAGAAAGAAACCCTAAGGGTTTCACTGAAGACATTTGATGTGTGACAAAACTTTTCCTCGGGAGATGTAACACACGTCTGCTCACCCAGTTATGAAACCCACACAGACCACAGTGTAGATACCACCAAAATTCAATCTGGTTGTACTGACTGATTTTGGGTGACAACTTGGCCCAAGATAGCGTCATCAGAGGAAGGAGCCTCTGCTGAGGAAATGCCTCTATGAGATCTAGCTGTAAGGCATTTTCTCCTTTAGTGAGCAATGGGGGAGGGACCAGCCCTTGGTGGGTGGTGGCATCCCTGGGCTCTTGGTCCTGGGTTCTATAAGAAGGTGGGCTGAGCAAGCTAAAGAAGCAAGCTAATAAGTAGCTTCCCTTCTTGATCTCTTCATCAGCTCCTGCCCAGGATCCTACCCTGTTGGAGTTCCTGTCCTGACTTCCTTCAGTGATGAGTTGCAGTGCTCAAGTATAAGCCAAAACAAAACAAAACAAAAAAACAAAAAACCCAAACCCTCTTTCCCCCTCAACTTTCATTTCAGTCATAGTGTTTCATGGCAGCAACAGAAACAAATTGGTACCAGTCTAGTGGGGTATTGCTGTGACAGATCTATGTTTTGGGGAGGACTGTGGAAGGACTTTGGAATTTTGGACTAGAAAAGCCATTGCGTGTTGAGACCTCAGTGGGATGTTCTGTAGGAACTTGAAACATAAGAACGGTCAGAGCAGTGCAGAAGTTGGAGGCTGGCTTGCAAATTGTCAGAGAAGTTTAAAGACTGTCGGGGCCCTTTGTTATTTTGAATTAAGCTCCTGTCCTTAGCTGGGGCTGAAGAATCAGTTGTGATTAACAAGACACCAGAACTAGTGAAGTGAAAACTTTGTTACTGGGACAACGGATGCTGCTTGGCTGGAGCTGAGAAATTAGTGGTGATGAAGGAGATACCAGCATCAGTGGTGAAATCTTCTGGGAAATGTTTCCTGAGAACACAGAGAAACTGCCTTCCAGAGGTAGCCAAGGTCGTGCCTCGTGCTGGCAGCCAGACATAGTCATGTATAAATGCCACCCAGGTGGTAGTGGTTTTGGAAGGATGAGGGGCTGTGGAGCACCAGCCTACAAATAATGACACAGAAATTTATTAATATGAAAGCTTGGCCTTAGTTTAGGATTTTTTCCCAGTTAGCTCTTATAACTCAAAGTAACCTGCTTCTATTAATCTATAGCCTACCACATGGCTCGGTTACCTCTGTTCTATACTGTATGTCCAATCTCCTTAGTGTCTCCCAGGCATCTCCTGCATGCCTATATTTCTTCTCTTCTTCTCTCTCCCTGGAAATCCCGCCTATCCTCTCCTGCCTAGCTAATGATGGTTAAACTTTTTATTACATCAATCAGAGCCACACATCTTCACACAGTATACAAATATTCCACAACAAACTATTTTTGAAAAAAAATGCATTAAGGCTTCTCAAAATATTTTGTAAACGTTGTAGAACAATAGGAGTGATGGTTTGGAATAAAGATAACCCTGCTGGCTTTCAGTCTTGCTTTGGTCCAGGTTTTTTTTTTCACTGTCCTTCTTTTCTTCCCTTTGATGGTAATGTATATCCTGTGTCATTATATGTTGGAAATATGTGATCTGATTTTTATTTTGGTTTTACAGAGGGTTACCTTAGAAGAATGACTTTGAACTTTGGGCATTTTTTTTTTAGATATAAACTGATTGGCCCATTATCTCAAGCTTCTTGTTAACTCTTATAACTTATATTAACCCATTATTCTTATCTATGTTAGCCACATGGCTTGCTACCTTTTTCGGCGGGGCAGATTCACATCTTCCTTCTTCCGTGATTTGGGTAGGACTGCCGAACTTTGGATATTTAAACAATGTGGAGACTGTGATAGATTATAGGGACTTTCGAAGTTGAACTAATTGCGTTTTTGCTTTATTAAATGGCTATATGCCTGTGGGGGCCAGGAAGTGGAATGTGGTGTTTTGAACAAGAATAGCCTCTATAGACTCATGATGTAAGATTCCCCTCTGTATGCTGTGAATATCATTGGTGAATAAAGAAACTGTCTTGGGCCTGCACAGGGAATAGAGGTAAGCCGGGAAAACTAAACTGAATGCTGGGAGAAAGAGGAGGAGTTTAGAGAAGCCATATAGCCCTACCAGAAACAGACGCCAGAACTTTATCCTGTAAGCCACAGCCACATGGCAATACACAGATTCTTAGAAATGGGTTAAATTAATATGTAAGAGTTAACCAATAAGAAGCTGATGGGCCAAGTGGTGATTTAAATAATATGGTTTCTGTGTGATTATTTAGGGGCTGAGCAGCTGGGAACAAACAAGCGACCTTATAACACTCTGAAGTAAAATCCTTCTCAAAAAATTTTAAATGATGACTAGAGATAGTGCTTGGTGGTAGGGTACTTACCTGGTACGCTCAAGGATGTGGGTTCAATCCTTAACACCCCCAAAGCAGTAAAAGCATAATATTGTTTGTTCACCATACATGTGCACACACATGTGAAAGACACTTCTTTGGGTGAAAGAAGGAAAACTTTAGATAAAGAGGGGGCACATGAAGTATGTATGTCCTTGACAAAGGAAATTTATGCAAATATTAAGTTATATTTACTATATAGTTAATAAATAAGTATGCCTATTTAACTGTAAATAGTCAAAATAAAAAAATAGTTAACATCAATCATAAATTCTGACTCTCAAGAATTATTTTGTTGTTGTTTGTTTTGTAGTTTTAAAAATATATTTTCATTGATTATTTGAGACTGTCAAACCTGCATGCAATGTATTTTGATTTTAATTACCCCTAATGCCTTCATTTAGCCCTCCCAGACCTCCCACTACCCATACCCCTCCCAACTTCTCACCATCTTTATATTTTTTTATAACCCACCAAGCCCAACTTGTATAGCCCACATATTCATGAATGTGCAGCCATCCGTGGAAGCATTCTGATACCTCAAGATTAATAATTCTCTACTTTTTCCAACGTAGGTGCTTCCTTCCACTGCAAGAGTCTTGCTGGCAGGCACCCTTGAAGGTGAGTCACAGTCATGCCACCTCTGATACGTACCTGCCAATTTATAATGACTAGCATTTAGCATAATTATGAATAATCACAATTTCGAGCTGGAGAAGCACATGAGCGAAACAGAGAATTTTGATACGTAGCATGTGTAACCAAGACAACTGGTCTTTTGTTGATCCGAGTTGTGGAAATGTTTAAGGCAGAGATGATTCTAACACTACCAAGGCCAGCCCTGGTGTAACATAGGCTGTGGTTCAAGATAATGATCTCCCCCACAATAATTGCCTACATTGTTTAGTTATTAACTAATGTCTTCCAGGAATAAAACTGGGTTTCCATTCAGCCAAAAACAGGTGTCCAACTTGCCTAAGTTTTTTTTTTTTATGCAGATGGTATGTATGTAGCCTGACCCCTTCCAGATCCTCTGTTTTTTGTTTTTTGTTTTTATGAACTTTTTATTCTGTTTTGAAGCAAGCATAAGATGGGATGTAAGTATGCTTAGGGAATGTCTTTTCTATCTCTTCCCCTTGACCTTGTAATTATGCTGTTGTATATACAGATGAACGAACCCAGTACTCAGTGAGATGAAATCAGCAGATGGCACTGGGAACTTGCGTTTCGAAGCCAAAGACTTAAATCTCAGGTGTCCTGGCTGTTTAAATGTCAATCATTGAACAGTTTTATAGAAGCAGGTATAGCAATAATCTTAAAAGCAGCAGGAGCTAAGCACTCTCTCGTTATTTAAGTTGCCCCGAGGTCTCTGTACCTTTCTCCTTAAGCACGTGTCAGACTGTGAGTGGGAGAGACATACTCATATCCTAAGACACAGAACATCTCTGTGACCTTGAGAAATTAACTCTTCCGGCACATTCCTCCTACATTCCCCCAAACATCTCCAGTTCCGCCACCTTTAAACAAGAGCTGAGAGTGTGGGGAGAGGACTTATTCTGTACTAGAAATTATTCTCTAAGGGAGCTAACATGTGCTCAGTACAATAAGATATTTCAATTACATTGTTTTTTATTTGTTTGTGTATGTGTGTGTGTGATATATATGGGCTTGGGGTTTCACATGCCATAACATCAGAGGGCCTCTTTTGGGAATCATTTCTCAACTTCCACCATGTGGGCCCTGGAGATGGAATTCAGGTCTTCAGACTCAGTGGCTGGTTCCTTTACTCAAGCAGCCATCTTCCTGGTCCATATGGTGGTTTGAAATGCAGACTCAACTGCGGCTTGAGATGTGACTCAGCAGTACCGTGCTTGGCTAGTATTTACAACCCAGGTCTCAATCCTAAAAGAAGGAGGAGACTGAGGAGGAAGGAAAGAAGGAAGGGAGGAGGGAGGGAGAAAGGGAGGGAGGGAAGGAGAGAGAGAGAGAGAGAGAGAGAGAGAGAGAGAGAGAGAGAAAGAGAGAGAACAAGAGAGAGAGAAAGAGAGAGAACAAGAGAGAGAGAAAGAGAGGGAAGGAGGGAAAGAAGGAAGGAAAAAGCAGTTTGTCAGCATGTTCATTTATTTCAGGTGTTGTACAAGAGTCTTGGTGAGTTTCTTTCAGTTTCTCTTTCATTTTACCTTCTTTCTTCAAAGACTGATAGATTTATCATTCTCAAGTGTACGGATACCCATGAGATTCTGGTCAGAGTTTAGAACCTTATTTAAGGAACTAAACTTTTTGCTCGACTATGAAGCAGGAAAGCTTCATAAAGCCTGGTGTTTAGGACAGATAACACCTTTTGGTTTATGTTTTTATTCAACACATGTTTCAAAATGACAGAGCACGTATATGCACCGTAATAATTCTTTGTCCGTTGTCTCTTAATATCACTGTTAGCAAGACAGTTAGAGGACACGCGGACTGTCAAGCAGATTCCTCTCCGAAGCTGAAATATGTCCACATGTCAGCAGCTGTTTCTGCTGTTGGATGCTCTAATCCTGAGCAATGGCATCCTTCTGCTTTAGCACCCTGTGGGTGGTGTTGACCACACCATGTCTGTCTAGGCAGACACGTATGCCTCGCTGAACACACACTGCATCTGAAGTCACTTTGTATAACTGATATATAAATTGCTACAAAAAAAGACTTTGTTTTTATTCTTTCACTTTTGTAAACCAACCTGGATCTGTACTCCCTTTCCTGAGCCACATGGCAGGAGCGCAATCACAAAGCCATCATGGGTATCACTATCTCTCACTGGCCAGAGTAGAGCACATGGCCGAAGGCCATTAGGAAAGGGCTGGTCCTTGGCTTGCTGTGTCAGATGGCACCTACTGCGCAGGCTCATTCTGCTGTAGTAGACAGTGTTTTCTCTGTGTGAACTTAGGGTGGACACACAGGACTCCCCAGTGTCACTGGAGGCAAGCCTGTTGTTCTGTTTGTTCTTCCCTACACCCAAAATTCTGCCATCACATTTCTTAGCTGAGCCTTTCTCTCAGGTTAGGGACCAAAGGGCTTGGTCACTTCAACTCAATGAGCCAGTGTCTACACCCTACTTTTTCTTGAATATGTCCAGTTAATTCTCCAAGGGGCATGACCTTCAAGAGCAAAGTGTAGGACCTTAGGAATATCAGAGCTGAGAACCAAGAAGCCAAGAAATCCTCCTTGTGACAATGAATGAGCAAACAAACACATGTTCCTTTTGCTGATGAGCCCTTGGCTGATAATGACATGCTTACTAATAAGGGTGGCTACTGTTCTCTGGTAGAGGACTTGGCTAGCATATTAGAGAGTCCTGGTTCCACCTTCAGCACTGTAAATAGTAATGATAATAATTGTTATTTGTTACATTATTTATACAACTATGTTTTATTTATAGTGCTTTCATTGTGTATTTGATTGGCAGTTAGAGAATTACTTCTAAGTGAATGAAATGTATTTGCTGAGTTTATTTTTTTCGCAATATGGATTTAATCTTCATATTTTGGTATTTGAGGAAGCTTATTAACTTTTCATGATTTCACCTAGTATTTGTTTTGTTTTACTTAAAAAGCAAACAAAAACAAAAGTAGTTTTCCTTTCCAGGCTAGCCTCAATCTCACAATCCTCCTGCCTCAGTGCTGAAATGAGGAGCATTTTCTATCATGTGGCTGATTTGGCACCTGTTTCTAATAACTATCAAATCTATACTATTTTTCTACTGGCTTTGTACATTCATCTACAGTAAGACATCTCCATAATGTTAAATTATGAAAGTTCATTAAAATCTGTTTTCATTAATATGTTCTTACTTCTCCCATTACCAAGAACAATAATAATAATAAAAAGTCGAGACATGGTCTCACTGTATATCCTAGGTCAGCCTTGATTCTTTATCTGCCTGTCCTAATCTATTGCTCTTTCAAGATATTGATTTATTTTTTCATTTTATCTATGAGTTTGTTTGTGGTTTTGTTTTGAGACAGCCCTATATATTGCCATGAGTGTCCTAGAACATACTATATAGACCAGGATGACCTCAAACTCACAGAGATCCTTCTGCCTTACCTGCCCCAGTGTTGAAATTAAAGGTATGCCTCACATGCTGAGCCCACCACAAGCTTTTAAACTATATGTCTTCATTTCTATTTTTCATGGGTATCAATTTTTGCTGATTCTTTCTTATTCTTAGTAATACTTCAACCTTTAAATTCTAAAATCTATTTAATGTTGGAATCGGGTGTGGTGGTACATGCTTGCATTCCCAGCATCCCGGATTTCATGTCAAGAGACTCCTAAATTTGAGGTTAGTCTGGAGTTCATGAGGATTTTAATGCAACCTGGACTACAGAGTAGACCTGTCTTATCAAACAAACAATAGCAATAAAAATATATACCCTAAACTATTAATATTTCTTCACAATTTTTTTTTTTTTTTGGTTTTTCGAGACAGGGTTTCTCTGTAGCTTTGGTGCCCGTCCCGGAACTAGCTCTTGTAGACCAGGATGGCCTCGAACTCCCAGAGATCCGCCTGCCTCTGCCTCCCGAGAGCTGGGATTAAAGGTGTGCACCACCACCGCCTGGCTTCTTCACAAAAATTTACATGTAATAGCAATTAATAAATAATTAAAGCCAATATTTAGTATGTATTTATTATTGAAGTTCTAGGGCATACCACATAAACATTAAAAATAAAATCGGTTTTTTGCAAAACATATTGTAAAAAAGTCCATCCACACTGGGAGGAGTGAAATCGTTGATCCTTGCAATTTGTAAGGAAAGACATTAATTGTATCTTCCTCCCATGACCCGGGGGGGGGGGGAGAAAAAAAGAAGTGTAAAGAACTATTTTTGATAACCACTTTATAGAGCCACCATGTCTTAAGCACATGGGATTCTGTGACTTTGGAAGTGAGCCTTTTCTGGTCCCTGCGGCAGTCTACCAAAGTCCTAACTGTCATGCATCTATAGCTGTGTGCTTGTGTGGTCTTCAGCTCAGAGTAAAGCAGGAAGGTGAGCTCTGGGTGCTGCCCTGTCTCCTGCACTTTGGATCTAGTGTTATATGAACTCACAGGCGTATTTTTTAAAAGCCTACAATGCAGCTATTTGAGACAAGTTGCTACATCTTCATTAAGCAGTTCTAATACAACTCTCCTCATTTATTATTTTAAAGGCAAAGAACAACCTATTCTCCCCATCCCCACTCCTAACATACACACACACACAAACAGCACACATTTCTACCTTGATGCTAAAAGCAAGTGTGTTCCCGGATGCTGGACACTGAAACAGCTGTCACAGAAAGTTTGTGTTTGGCACAAGATATGCCTTCATGCTTTGTCATTTGCAGGACCCAATAATGCTGGGACATGCATTTAGAGCACATGCCTGGTTCCCCTATATCATATTGCTTTCCTCCAATAAGTAGAAAACACAATACCTTAAGGTTAAGCTCACAGACCGTGTGCCATCTCAAGAAAGAGGCCATAGCTGAATCCAAGTGCTTGCCAGATTGGAAGAAGCAAAGTATAAGGAAAAACGGTCAGAAGCCAGGGGATAATCTCGTCTATGTAGGATCTCTTCTGTCCTCTTCCAAAGAGAAATTGTGTCAGAAAGGCTCAGGTAACCCTGGGATAGCTTGAGAACTTTGGAGTACCTGTGCCCTGCCCTGAGGCTTTCAAGGCAAGGCAGTTTGGAGTCATGCCATTATAAAGCAGAGCTGGAGGGCTTGGTGAGATGAGGCTAGTAGTGTCCCTACCTCTGTGTAGAATCTTTGGCCAGAAGTTTTCAGAGGTTGTTGAGAGCTGGTGAACATAAATAGAGAAGCCTAGAATCAGGACAAGGGGAGCCATCGGGTCAAAATAAACCCAGCACTTGGACCCATCATGGGAACACCAAGGGGAGAAGTCAACACAGCCAAGCAGGACCTAAACATAGCACTCTGCGGGTCTTTGCTCCACACTTCTATATGCCCAGACAGAGGCTACGAGAGAGAGAGAGAGAGAGAGAGAGAGAGAGAGAGAGAGAGAGAGAGACAGAGACAGAGACAGAGACAGAGACAGAAGACAGAGAGGGAGGGAGGGAGGGAGGGAGGGAGGGAGGGAGAGAGAGAGAGAGAGAGAGAGAGAGAGAGAGAGAGAGAGAGAGAGAGAGAGAGGAGCAAATGAGCAGTTCAAGTCAGTCTGCATGGAGTAGCATGATGACATCACATGCCCATGCCATGGCATCCACCAGGTGGGAGCTCCTGAGGATAACTGAGTCAGCTGTCCTTGCCTTAAGCCCACAGAAGCGCCAAATGGAATGTGTTTATTCTTGATGGGGCAGAACAAGAGATGGCGGCTCACCTTCCTTGGGAAGGGGAGGGAGAAAAGTGTGACTGCTGATGCTAAAGGTGCCTCAGGGAGCGGGAGAGGCTTTCTCATCCTCACCCATATTCCTGTCCCTGGAGGGAATCCTCCCTTGAACTCTGAAGTGTGGGGTTGCTCCTGATAGTTTTCGTTTGAGGTTCTTTTTTTCCCCCTGATTGTTGCATTCAGTCGTCAAGTAAACATGTTCCAGTGCCTGCTTCTTACATAGCAAAAAAAAAAAAAAAAAGCCTAAACCACAAAACCAGAATGTCACTTTCCAATGCAGAATCAGTGAGTCATTTCTTTTGCTCTTTATTCTACACTCCTGGAGATAGTTACAGGGGGTTCTTTCCCTCTTTCCTTTAGCCCCTCCTTTTTTTTTTTTTTTTTTTTTTTTTTTTTTTTTTGGTTTTTCGAGACAGGGTTTCTCCGTAGCTTTTTTGGAGCCTGTCCTGGAACTAGCTCTTGTAAACCAGGCTGGCCTCGAACTCACAGAGATCCGCCTGCTTCTGCCTCCCGAGTGCTGGGATTAAAGGCGTGCACCACCACCGCCCGGCTTGTTGTTTTGTTTTTGATTTGTATTTGTTTGTTTTCATCTTCTCTTTAAAACATGGCATCTAAAGAACTTTATGGGGTCAAAATCAGGGAGATATATTCCCTGTGGTTCTACTGGACTAGACAAAAGCAAACAGTAAAAGAAAAAAGATTAAATAGATGATCCGTATAACACTAGAACCCACCATAACCTAATTGACATTCATAGAGCAAGACACCAATATGTTTTTAAGGACACATGGTGTATTTGTAAAGACAGCCATATTCTGATCTAGGAAGCAAACCCCACCACATTCAAGAGATTTGAAAACAGGTGCTATAGTTTCTAATTACATTCTAGGAATTATTAGACAAGATATTTAGAAAAATATTAAGTACTTGCAAATTAATATAGTTTTCCATAGTGAATAAAATGAATGATAGGTAAATAAGAAAGTACTTAAATTTTGTATCAATAAAATCTATAATATGAGAATTGGGTGTGAAGCTAAACACTGTTTACAGGAAATTAAGAGTTGCCAAGAGTTACACATCTGAGGAGATCAATTTTGATCTGATTGTCAAACATTAGCTATTCTTTTCCTTTTCTTCCTCTGGGTGCATGTATGTGTGAGGCTGTACATGGCATGTACACTTACATGTGGATGGCAGGGATCAAACCTGTGTGTCTTTCTCAATCCCCATACCTTTTTCCTGTTGTTGAACCTGGAACTCACTCCTGAGCTGGGCAAAACTGGCTGGCCAGTGTGCCTCAGGAGTCCTCCTGCCTCTGCTTTGAAACACTGGGATTATAGCCCTGTGCTCTTCAGCATTTTTAAGTGGGTGCTTGTCATCAGACCTCAGGTTTTTATTATGGCATGTCAAGTACTTTCCCAACTGAGCCACCTCGCCAGTTCACTAATTTTCTTTCTAAGGTAAAGAAAAATGTCCCTGGAATGCAGGTCAAGCTGACAATCTCTACAAGATTTGTAGCGTGACTCTTACTGAATGCCAGGGTTAAATGTGCAATAATCATGCTTCAGGATTAACTTTTCTTTAGCATTTAAGCATCTTTGGTCTTATGCCAGTGAAAAACATGTGGTGCCATATCCAGATATTTGTTTTTGTCAAGAATTAACATGGGATTCATAAGCCCAAATACACAATACAGATGGAAAGCCTTAGCTTTCTGCACAGCTGGCCTATTGTCACAGCTGGGCACAAACACCCAGAGGCAGCTGGCACGCATTTGCATACAAGGCCCAGCTCACGTTGAAGCACTCTTGAAGTATTACATCGACCTAGAAGGGGACTGTAAATAAGATGGCATTAAGCAGGCATCATGGGGACACGGCAAAAGTCGCTGGAGAAGGACGTGGATTTCCCCTGTGTGACAGTGAACCCTGGTCGTTTTTGTGAATGCAGAGAGATCTGGGGAACCTTTGCGGGTGACCCTAGAGTATTTCCCTTTGAACTTCCTGAAAGTTGAGTTTCCAGAGTATAAATGGACATAAGTCATTTATGAACATTGGCTGAGGGTTTTTGTGCTGCTGTTATTAACCAAGTGTAACTAGCATGTTCCTTCCTATGTTTCTTAGTGGTATTTCACTCTTCAAACCCCGCTAAAATAACTCCACCTTTACACAGCTTCTCTCTACATGCATTGCCAGATGAGCAGGCTCTTGCTTTCCTATTGTGCAGTCTCCCTCGACTTATAATGTTTCCCATTGTTCTTGTTTAGGGGTCTCTTATCCTTTGTCCCTTTTTGGGCTATACCCATATATGTCATATGTGCATAGATATGTATATACATATATGTGTATATGTATGTGTGTATATATGTATGTATGTATATGTGTGTGTGTGTGTGTTTTTGAGACAGGGTTTTATGTAGGCCAGGTTCACCTTGAACTTGTGTCACTGAGGATGATCCAGAAGTCCTAACCCTCCTGTTTCCACTTCTGGAATGCTGGCATCACACACAAGTAAGAAAGAAGCTCTGTGGTCCATTTTCAGTACGAGGTGCACTTAGAGCCCATCAAAAAGTCACAGATGAGCAGAAGGCTCAGGCCCCTCTCTGCCCCAGCTGGTTTCTGTTATCCGGCTGTCTGAGGAGTGTTAGAAATTTGCAGGCCATATACTCTGAACTGAGCCCACAATAAAAAGAGAAAAGGGAAGGAAGGAAAAGTAGCATTCTCAAGTTCCAGAATGTTCTTTAGATAAGGCTGAACAAGTAGAATGGGGAATTTGGGAAAGGGCTGTTCTAGAAGAACGTGAAGGTTGCCCCTCTCCAGAGTACCAGCCTTTGGAGAAAAGAGAGCAGGAAGTTCCCACGATTGGCAACTTTAAAGACCACTGTCTTACACCAAATCAACACACCAGCCATCTTGTCTTTTCTGTGCTAGTGTTCCTTCTGACAGATGGTATATTAAAAAGGGTTTCATTTCCACTAATCTCCAATTTGTTATCACAGAGCGAGGGTCTTGTTTCTCACCCGCATGTGCCACCACAGCTGGTTTATGTCTATTTAATCTTTTGAAGCATGGACTTTAAAACAGAACCTAAATACCATTAATATATCAATACATCTTAAGTCATACATAAAAGGAAAACAAATGAAAACCTTGGATCTCAAAAATGCATACCAGTGCAGGCTTACCTCTTGGTTAAGCCTGAAATCTGGGGCACGGCTTCGTGAATTCTTTTGTCCTATGTTACAGTTTTATTCACCTCTCTAGCCTTGGGTATAGATGCTCCGGGATCTGTTTAAACAGCCCACATTTGGCTGCGTCACCCATCTTGCTAAGGCGGTAGTGGGGTTCAGACATATAATTGCTTAATTTGAGCTCATGAATAGTCTTACATTATTCAGTTCTAGTCCTCTCGTAAACTGTGTTGCCCCAAGGTATTTGGGAGTAAAGATCTGGTTGTGGCTAGTTTCGCCTCATGGCCACACCATAAACACACACCTCTGTGGGTCACAGAGGTTGGTCACTGCATTCTCCAAGCCGGTCATCCTCCAGGTAGGTGCCAGAGAGGAGGCTGTTCCCCAGTTTTTGGTCCCCTGGGGCTGTGTACACTAATTGGCTGCGGTTCTTTAATCTTGGTGTTTCTCAAACTCTTTCAGCTTCTATTCAGAAATTTTCTCACCCTAGGGCTCCTAGAAGCCAGTTCCATGGCCCGTTTAATTACCTCTTCTAACATGTCGGGACATCCCTGAGTTTCCCTGAACTCAAGTTGTATTCTACATTATCCCCTGTAAAAAGGGAGGTGTTCAAACACTCTCTCTGCACCCATAGTTGATAGTGCATCGGTTGGATTCCTGTCTCACGCTAGGATTAGCTCTCTAATCTTGACCTCGGTGACTCTAAGTAATTTCATTTTGGCATCACCTGGCTGGTGACAGCTGACATTCAGATTGAAGATAAGCTTCTGATAAACAGTGTAGATCTTCTGTCAAAGAAATATTAGTACTTGGGATAATTGAAGGCACAGAATTCCTGTTTATAAACGTCGAAAATTGGTAAGAAAGATTTTGAAGCCTTGGCTATAAAGCAAAAAGAATGGTGTGTCCTTCCATTACCAAATGGAGCATCATCTAACAGGTTCGGCGAATGATAATTTACCTCTGCGGCAGTTATGGCCTTTCTTAACCATACACTATTCACTGTGGATTCCTGAATGCAGTACTGTGTGCAGTGAATGCATGCCGACTAAAGAAAGAAACTGGATAAAAAGGAAAAACAACGCAGATTGTAAAGTCATGTGGTAACCTTTGGAGTTATACTTTTTTTTTCTTTTGAGTAAAGTCTTGTTATGTAACCTGGTACCATGCAGCCCAAGCTCGTCTCAACTAGTGCCAGTGCTCAGACTTTGGCCTCTCAAGTATGTGGCCATGCTTGGCTTTAACTTGAGGATTTTTATTAGGCAGAAACGTAAAGAGTTTTTCTAATAGAAAGGACAGGCCCTAAGGACATGAATCATTTTGTATCTGATCTAGCCATCTTACTTCAACATTCTTTCATTTACTGAGTGCCTCCTTGTGCACACTTAAAATCACATTTGGCTCAGCAAGTAAGGGGTATAGGCTTGGTGGCCTGAGCTGGGTCCCCAGTATCCACATAACAGTGGGAGGAATGACTTCACAAAGCTGCCCTCCTCCCTCCACATCTGTGCTCTGCACATGCATCCACACACATATCATGGCCAGACATATATCATACACATGGGCAGACACATAGTGGCGATGATGATGGTTACTTTAGAAACACATTTATCAGTTACTTTCTTCAGTGACAAGTCCCATCTCTTTGAGACCCTCTTGATAGTTATATGAAAGCCAGATTTTACCACAATTTTTTCGTTATGCCTCACTATTCTTGGAAGCTGTCACTGTAGGGTGCCCAAAAAGACTCCCCAGTCACGACTAACGATGGCCAATTGCAAGAAGCGCAACTCAGAACTGTTTAAACCAAACACTTCTCTTCCTGTGTCCTGAGAGAATCCCAAGCTACACTAGAACTTTACTGCAGTCAAGCCTCCATTTCTTGGGTTTGCCTGTTTTCTCATCTGTCCTTTTTCTTCTTTCTGTTTCTTGGCAGTCTGCCAGTCCATCTCTGCCTTTCCTTAATTGGGCCACACAGATACAGAAATGACTGGCTGTCTTAGTCCCATTTCCACAACCATGACAACATTGTCCAAAGATCATGAACTTATATAGAGGAAATCTTATTTTGGCCTGAGGTTTCAGCCGAGAGTCATTTGGCTTTGTTGCTTTGGGCCTTAGACGAACCAGAACATCATGAAGGGAACACCTGTTGTGCAAAGTTGCTTATCTTTTAGGGAACCCCAAGCAAGCCAGGGGACAAGGAACAGGCCCAAGTGTAAAGCCTGCATTTGTTCTGAGTATCCCACTTGTTCCTATGGGCCCACTTGGTATGCCTTGGTTCTAAAAGGACTTTGATTTTCTTTTTAAACCACCTTGGATGGGCACCCAGCTCATCTCTGAATCACTTCCGAAAGGAACATCGTTCTTTGAGGGAACATCCCCAATAGTCAAGTTCCCACTGCTAGGCCTGACCTCTTAAAGCTCAGGTCACCTCCCAATAGCATCAGACTCTATGAAGTCTTTATCTCACAAGTCTTTGGATCCCACATCCAACTACATCGGCATCAGAACGACAAAGCTACTTTCAACCGATTGAGAAAGTAGCTGCCATATCAATGTTCTCAACCTGTGGGTTGTGACCCCTTTGGGGTTAAACAATCCTTTCATAGGGCTGCCTAAGATCACCAGAAAGCACAAATATTTATATTATGACTCATAACATTAGCAAAGCAAGTTATAAAGTAGCAATGGAAATTATTTTATGCTTGGGGGTCCCCACACTGCATTAGGGAGGATGAAAAATGACTGTTCTCACTGCATGCATGTGTGGCTATTGCACAGCCAGTGACGTATTATCCACTGTGGCTGCAAAGGTTTAAAGTTTGGCCACGGTCTGCCCATTCCAGTCAAGTACATGACAGTGTTTTCTGTCAAGTAAGAGAGAGTAGAAAATCTTGTCTCTTGTATGTTTTTCTATTTGCAAGCACAAATCAAAAAGAAAAGCATTCATCCCCTCTGGAAGAGACAACCTCCTTGAGCTCAAGACTAGAACATGAGGGCTTCCATGCTGTGATCGACAGCAGAAAGTGGACAGCCAGAGATTGAAGCTCTCTTTGTCTGTGATAGTAGAAATCCCTAGCCCTCATTGACAAACAATTTTCATAGCTTTGGAAAGCATTAAAGTGATTGCTACAACATTTCTTGAAAGAGCAGGGCTTTGGGTTAGTCACTTTATTGAGGATAAACAATTAGATAAATACTAATTCTGAGAATTCCCAGAAAAAGAAAAGTGGTTTCTCACAGACACCAACAAATCAGAAGACTGTGCGTGTAAGAATCAAATTTATAGATAGAATTATAAGTGAATCTAAAAAAGAAATTATACTAGTTTTAAAAATTCAGGTGTATGCCAGGCAGTGGTAGCGCACACCTTTAATCCCAGAACTCGGGAGGCAGAGGCTTTGATTTTTTTTTTTCTTTGAGACAAAGTTTCTCTGTATAACAGCCCTAGCTGTCCTGGAACTAGCTCTTATAGACCAGGCTGGCCTTGAACTCACAGAGATCCGCCTAGGCACACACCACCACTGCCCGGCAACATTTTGATTGTTTTAAAGCATTTTATTATACTAATTCATTTATTTTGTCATTGGAGCATGCACACTGGTATACCATGAGTAGATGCCAGTAGAGGTCAGAAGACAACTTGTGGGACTTGGTTTTCTGTTTCTACCATCTGTCTGGGTTCTGGGTGATTTATAGCTCACCAGGCTTGGTGATTGATGTGGGAAGTCCTTACATCTCTGCAGACCCTAGAGGAAATCTTGAGGACAGTCAGTGGTTCTTTAAGATCCTGCCTAAAACACAGTCCCTTTCACAAGGTTCCAGAGCTTTCCTTTTCACCTAGAGCTTACAGGAAATACACAATATCTAGACTGAAGAGAAAACCACAAATGGATGCTATGACTGAGTTTTCTCTGATGAATGACTATGTTATGAGATCTAATCGTGTCAAACTGGAAAACAATGGAGCGTCTATTGGAGTACCTACCACATAATGACGTTATTTTTGGGGTTTTGATGTGACCCTGGCTGGTCTGGACCTCACTTTGTAAACTAACCTGGCCTTGAATTCATAGAGATTCACTTGCCTCTGCCTCCTGAGTGCTAAGGCTAAACATATGCACCACTATGTCTGGCCTACATAATAATTCTTTTTTTTTTTAAATATTTATTTATTAAGTATACAATATTCTGTCTGCATATATGTCTGCAGGCCAGAAGAGGGCACCAGAACTCATTACAGAGGGTTGTGAGCCACCATGTGGTTGCTGGGAATTGAACTCAGGACCTTTGGAAGAGCAGGCAATGCTCTTAACCACTGAGCCATCTCTCCAGCCCTACCAGCACTGTTCTTAACGTATTTAGCTAAACAAACTTAGTTTGCCCCCTCGACTATGAATGAGACTCTAGAGATCCCAGAGTCCATGGCTGTTGCGTGTAGGACTGAAGAACCTTCATGGAGAAGGTGGGCTGTTTGTATGTGTCTTATATGAGCTGTGCAAGATTGGAGAAATTCCTTAACCTCTCTGTGCTGCAATGCTCACATCTTGAAAATGGGAGTGGAGATAATATCCCTGTCTCGAAAAACCAAAAAAAAAAAACAACAAAAAAAAAACTAATATATGCATAGGACATATGGGGTGTAGTAATCTCAGAAAACATATCTGCTATCATTGATATCACATCAGTTTCCCCCAGACCATAAGAGATACCCAGCATCAAATTAAAATGAATAGCTATGACAGATTTTAAAGAAATCTTACCACTGTTTCCACTACTGTATGGTTTAATTACAAACAATATTTATTCCAATGAACTGTTAGACAGTATAAAACATTCCAAGTCCAGTCGTCACAGCCCAGCTGAAATCTTTTTTCATTTAAGTGTGCACTTATTTGCTTGCTAATAATGCTAGTTAAGTTTAAAACACATTAGCCAACCTTTGATAAGTACTAAAATTTGATCATGCTATCGAATCCTTGCCCCTCCCCCCTCCTCTTCGTTGTTATAGATTTAGGGGTACCACACTCCAATTGAAGGTCGGCATCCTGACATTTCATCATCTGTAATACTGAGATGGCCTCACCAATGTCTGGATCAGGGTTGAAGGGAGGCAAGGTTAAATGTTAGAAGATTCCTGAGAGGGTCAAGAACAGGCCCTAATTTGTAGCTGAAGTTCAACAGCACTAATTGAAATGAGTGCTAATTGGTTTCCCAGCTATATCCCACACTTCTCTGAGCCTGGTGGCTGTGATTTCTTAAGACCGCAAACACCAAGTTTTAGAATTCCAAGTGTCTCCTGAGTATTTGGCAAGCGAAACTCACTTTTCTGAAAATAAACGTGCCAGAGATGGCGTTAGACGCGGAAAGCTTTTCATTGGCTGCGGCAACACGGGCGGCAGGGTTCTAGCAGCCGCGTTTCAATTTGTAATTTAATTTAGGAGGTCAGAATGAGAGCTACCAAGAGCAACCTTAATCCAAGTTCTTCGAATTCTTTTCCCTGCCTTATGTTCTGAGCAAATGGTTTATTAAACAAGCTTCTTAGAAGTCATGATAGCTTGGCTTAGGCACTAATCTGTGTTCTACAAATTTTGAATTCATACTACATGCCAGGCATGACGTCTAAGCTAATAAAGATAGAGTAATGAATGGAACACTAGATTTAGCATTAAGAAATTAATTGCTAGCTGGGTAACCTTGATTTAACCTTTACTTTTCAGCTTTGTAGACTGTGTGGTTAGGGGAACATAGAAGATGAGAACGACATTGTCTGTTTCCATCACTGTCTGTAAAACAGTGACTTTCCTTGTCACGTCGGCAGGCTACCTGGTGGAAGCCGCATACAAGAGAAGGGCTCATTGTGACTTGTGGTTTAATCAAATCCTGTGATGGCTAATCTTGCCTGTCAGCTTGAGTCAATGGAGATTCTAGTTGCTGGACACTCTCCTGTGAGGGGTTTCCTTTATGAGAGTGTTTGAAGCAGGAAGACCCACCCTAAAAGTGCGGGCACCTGCTGGTGGAAGACCACGCTGAAATGACATAGAAGAAGAAGAAGGAACTTTGCTTTTTAACTCTTTGTTTTCTCGCTGGCTGGCAAGTGTTGTTGATGTTTTAGTCTTCTGACTGTTCGGGGGTGCCCACCACCCAGCTCTCAACTGCATCACACACGGAGGTGTTCCTATTTATGAATCCCCGGCCTTAGCTTGGTTTATTTCTTTTTTTTTTTTTTTTTTTTTTTTTGGATTTTTCGAGACAGGGTTTCTCCATAGCTTTTTGGTTCCTGTCCTGGAACTAGCTCTTGTAGACCAGGCTGGCCTCAAACTCACAGAGATCCGCCTGTCTCTGCCTCCTGAGTGCTGGGATTAAAGGCGTGCGCCACCACCGCCCAGCAGCTTGGTTTATTTCTTGCCAGCTTTCCTTAACTGAAATTATCCTGACTACCTTTTGCCTCTGCGCTTTTTCCTTTTCTGTTTCTGCATACCTTTCTTTACTTCTTTCTCTGTGACTGGCTGAGTGATGTCGCCCTTTCCTTGTTCTCTTGCTCCTTTTCTTCCTGAGATTTCCTTCTATTTATCTTCTCTGCCTGCCAGCCCCACCTAAACTTGCTCCTGCCTCGCCACTGGCCATTCAGCGCTTTGTTAGACCATCCGGTGTTTTAGACAGGCAAAGAATCACAGCTTCACAGAGTTAAACAAATGCAACATTAACAAAAGCAACACACCTTAAAATAATATTCCCCAACTGGAAAACTCGTCTATCCTGATACTGAGGCGTTCCTTTGCTGATATCAGAACCAACATCTTCAGGATTCCAATGTAGATGAAGACCAGCAGTTCTCGGGGTTTTCTTCCAGCTTCCAGCACCAGGTTGGGACTGCAGAGACATCTGCATCGTAGATCGAGATTGTCATTGTTGTGCTACCAGGACACCTCCTGCATGTCAATCTAATAAATCCATTCTTATTATATATTCATTTTGTCAGTGCTATTCCTTTATAGAACTCTGACTCAGACACACACACTCACACACATCACAACTACCACCACCACCACGGCAAGCATGGTACAGCTCCAAGGCTGGAAAATGAGGGTTGTTACACCCCAGTAAAACTGAGGAGTGGAGAGCTTGATCCAGATCCCAGAGTGGGCTAAAGTCCTTTAGATGTTATAAACTGCCTCCTCCACCTAAAGCCCACAGGTGAAAGGTTCTGAAACCTCCTTTGGGAAGAAGGTGCCACCACGTGGGCACCAAATGTTTAACCACACAAGTGTTTAGCAGGGGGCTTCACCCCAGAACCCTGGTATCCATATATACAAGGAGTTGGAAATGTTGGGCAGAAAACTCCATTCCAAGCCCCCTCCCCTGGGAGTGGCCGCAGTTCAGACTCCACCCCGAGAAAATTCGCCAGTGACCCCTCCCACAAGCTATTTAAACTGCCCCCCCCACCCAGAAAATGAGCAGGTGTTCTCCTCTTTTCCGTTCCCTCTCCATGTTTTCCCGGAAGCCACCTGGGAGTGCTGGCAGCCATTAAATATGGGCATCTTTTAATTCGGCCTGATTTTGTCTGATTGGGATTATTTGTGTTGGCGGAGAGGTTTGTCGGCTAGAAAAGCCTGGCGGTGGTGGCGCACGCCTTTAATCCCAGCACTCGGGAGGCAGAGACAGGCGGATCTCTGTGAGTTCGAGGCCAGCCTGATCTAGAAGAGCTAGTTCCAGGACAGGAACCAAAAAGCTACAAAGAAACCCTGTCTCGAAAATCAAAAAAAAAAAAAAAAAAGAAATAAAGAAAATGAAAAGTACTTAACAATAAGCTCCTCTTGGACAATTCAAATCGTTCTGACCCTAGCCCCCATGGGCTAATGGCCGTCTCCTAATGCAAAATGCATTCAGTCCAACTTCAAAAGACTCCATCAGTAAAGTCTGAAGTCTCTTTTGAGACCCAAGACAAGCTCTTATCTGCGAGTACCTAAAGAGTCAAACAGTACACGATGGCACAGAGTAAGCACTCCCAGTCCAACGTGGAGAAAATTTAGAAGTACGAAACAGGTCTCTTTTATAGGACTGGTAATCTGCTGCCTAAGGGCAAACAGGTACCAAATTAAAAACTGAAGTAAAGTTCTGTGACTTTTCCTAATGGACAAGTGGATCGGCTATGAAGAAAATGACTAGAAGAAAATATACCTAACGTTTCTTAAAAGGTGTCTGAGGCTTAAAATAAACACACTGTTCACTTGAAACAACCCTAAATGAACCCTAGAGATGCTACTGCTTTTGTATAGGAGTTCTGAGTCAGATCATTTCCAGAGATACTATTCACAGAGAAGGTCTTGGATTCTAATTGCTCTGTTCTGCCACCTTGAGAATGCATTTAGATGATGTAAAACTATACAAAAATGCAAGACACTAACCAACACGGTAGAAATGGAGATAAAAACAACTGTGTTGATTCTGGGCTGTTGAAGGTTGTGCTTTCTTTCCGAAGCTGTTTCCTGCTCAGCTTTGAATGCCTGGTGTTGAAGCTGAGAAGCAATGGCTTTGTCAATGGGGTGATTATCTTTCCCACCGTTCTTATAAAAGCCACAGTGCCTTGATCCCAGCAGTGATTCCCGAGTCTGCCTTTCTGCTGGATTTCTATTGTGACTGGTGATGGCTGAAACCCAGCCCAGATCCCTTGGTTGCACAACACCGCAAGAGAAACCAGGAGGCCTTTCACCCTCTCTCCCTGCCTCTGAAAAGGGAAAAATGGCAAATATTTCCAAACAAGTAAATGTGCTAGTCAGAAAATACTAAGAGAGAATTTCCTTCAGAAACCCATCTGCATACTTTCTGGCTATTTCTATGCTAATGCAGTTGCAACAGGAAATAATTGATCTGAGTGGACATAGTGAGGAAACAGTCGAAATTAGGTATCGTCACATGACAGATTTGTTCATTTGATGGAGGAAATTCTTTTCAGGAATTAAACTGCCACCACCACCACCCCCCCCCCAGAGTAGAAGAATTTTAGATATCTTATTTTGAGGCGTTAGTGTCTCTTCGTGGTATATGATCATTCATCCTTAGCTTCCAATGGCCTTCTTCATTCCCTCACTGTTTAGAAGAGAGCCTTGTCCTTCCTGGCCCTTCTCTGCCTTCCACACTGGGCAAGGACTCATGAAACTCTAAGTTGATCTCATTACATTGGCCTGGCCTTATTCCTGGCCTTTCATAGGATGCCAGATTTTGTAATTGATGCTTCAAGCATGATTCCCAGATCAATCTGTTTTCTGTTCTGGGGCTACCACTACCATGGTACTCCAGCCTCTTATGTTTGCTTCATTATAAATCCGCCCATACTGTCTCTTGCTTTTGTTTCTCTCCAGACCCCCAGAAGCTCTGCTTCCTGGGTGGACCTTGTCTTTTCTTTTTCAGTTACACACGTCTATGCTAGTGTGCAGAGCTGTGATAGCCTGAGGAGGCTAGAGGAGGATGCTGGGTATCCTGTTCAGTTCCTGCCTTATTCCTTTGAAACAGTGTCTCTCACTGAACCTGAGTTAGGCTGGCCACCAGGACTCTCCAGAGACTCTTGTACTTCTGCATTTCCAGAGAACTGGAGTTATGGGGGAATAGTCAGACCTGGCTCTTTTTACATGGAGGCCTGGTCATTTTAATTCAGACGTTCAAGCATGTGCTACAATAAGCACTCTTACTCACTGAGCTATCCCCACACACCAGCACGGTCTTGAACTACAGTAGAATTCAGACTTCACCCTACATTCAAGACTTGATGGGTCAAGCATGTTTGTGCACATCTACAATCCCAGTTCTCAGAAGGCTGGGGCGTGGGAGGAGGGTGGTAAGTTTGAGATCAGTTTGTGTCTCAATATAACCAAAAAGCCAAAACAAAACAAAAAACCTAGAACAGAACAAAACCCTAAACCAAACCTTTGAGGTTTCATATTATCTGCACAGTGGCATTTAAAACCCTTAACACATTGTGCATACCATTTTTTTCCTTTCAAGGCCAATATACATCTTACTAACAACGTCCAAACTGTCACGGATAATGGTTTTGGTAAACTAAACAACATATTATTAACACACTATATTTCCTGATACTGTCTTTTCTAATTTGAAATCTTTGGACTATTACATCCTTCATCTGAAATTTTATTTTTCCAGTGATTGCATATTAAATCCTAAACCCTAATCAACCAGTCCGCTTACCACTGATCTCACATTAACAGCTGCAACCAGACTCTACCATATACCCATAAACTGTCCAGAATCACACTGGATATCCATGGGCATCATCCCCCATACTCTTTCAAATACATGCCAGGAAAATATTATCATTATTTCACAGGTAAAGGAAATAGCTTCAAGAGGTGGAAGACTGGGAACTAGCTGTCACTCTCAGTCTTTCTGAGGCTGGGAATATGGACAGAGTCATGCAGATGACAGTTATCAGAGACACTAAGAGACAGGTGATCCGGGATCACACATCAAGACACTCCAGTTCCCCTTGGAGTAGGACAACCCCTGCGTGTGTGGGTCCTGGAACCAGAAACTAGACGCTGATGGAACTCCTGGTAGTGGGGACGGTGACTGTGGAGGGTACAGGCCGGGATGTTGCCTAGGAGACACAGAGGAGCAAGTAGCAGTATCCCAACTTCCCCCAGTTTAAGAGGAGGCAGAAAGACAGTAAGAGCCAGAGGTGGTGGATGACGTCATACGCCATTGTCCAGAACAACAGGACCGATGCACCGAGAGCGATTAGGACAGTTCACTCCAAGAGCAATTGGGACAGTTCCCACAAGATCACACTTCTTAAACTAGCGCTGAGAAGGGGAAGTGGACACAAAGCCTCACTCCTAATCAAGGAGCTATTTGCAGCTGATTCCTACCGTGGGAAGGAAAATCCGTTTTCTCTAGCAGAGTGACACACATGTTCAGGAGTAGTTGCCAACACAAAATGGACCCCATGCTTGTTTTGGTGTTTTTGTTTAGGCTTTTTTTTTTTTTCGTATTTTGTTTTGGCCTTTTTTGTCTTACTGGTCTTTTTTTCTTTAAATTGTTTTGCTTTTATTTTCGTTTTGAGAGAGATAATGAGGAGGAAAGAAGAGTGTGAAGTCGGGTGGGTAGGGAGGTGGGACTCTGGGAGGAGTTGGGGGAGGGGAAAGAACATGATCAAAATATATTGTATGGGAAAAATACTAAGTAATGAAATTAATTAATTTTAAGAAGCAAAACACGCTCAGCTTCTCCTTGTAAGGAATCTGTTAGCGCAACAGACTTCTGTTTGTTTCTTTTAAGGACTTCTGTGTTTGGGAGCTGTGGGCAGAAATCAGCATGCGCTAAATTGAGTGTGGTTGAATGGAGACATTCATAGAGCTGCGAGCTGCGAGCCAGCAAGTGGGACTGGCTCATCCTCACCCTAACCTGTCACGGGGTGAAACAGGGTGCTGGCTTTGTGTTACATCGCACCTCAGTGATTTCATGGGTCCTGTGTCCTCCTCCCACAGAGCAAAGAGGTGGTTTCTTGTCGTAGCTGGCCTGCCTATGTGTGTGCTTGTGACGTGCAGATTCCTAGAGTTTAATGTTACTGTTTTATTCTCAAAACAGCTGCCTGCGCTGCCACTGACGAGCCTTTGTTCCGGAAAAGAGCACCATGGGCTCAGAGCAGTTAGCTGACGAGCACGCACATTTATCCTTGGATGTTCTAGCTGTAATTTGGGGTGCTGGAAGTGCCCTGAATAACAGGCTCTGCCATGTGGTTATTCACAAAGGTCTATAGGTAGCCACATTAACATGAAGCATGTTCTTATAGTCGTAAGCCTCCGTCACTGTCCTCCGGCAAGCTCTCATCTTTCCTCTCCGGCAGTGAACTACCATGGCTTTATTCACATTCTTGCCTTCTCCATCACAGCAGTTAAAGCCTTCTGATGCTTCCCTACTCTAATGTAGTAAAGGGCTGTATGATAAATGAGTTTTCTAAATTATATTTTTCAGTTGCATTTTTCTTTAAATAATAAAGACAGTGTCATCATCCCCCGCTTCCCCGCCACCCCCCCCCACCCACACCCCACACACCCCCCCTCCCGACGCCCCAGCCCCATGGCTCCTCAGAGGCCACAGGCAAGCTCTATAAGGAATGTTATATGCTAGGCATGGCGGAGCAGCCCTATGGTCGGGGGAACTTTAGCAGTGGAAGCAGGAGGATCTGAGTCAGAGCTTGGGTTACATGAAACGGTATTTCAAACAGTCGCACCAGCGCCAGCACCCCCAAGGGAACTAGATCCTGCACCTTTGGCCTGGGAGAGCAGTGCTGATCCCCAGGTAGCAGCAGAGCTCAAAGTCTGACCAGCATTTATTTGCCAACTCACCTCGCCTGCGGAGGCTTTGGGGGTTAGTGAGTTGCTGGAGCTGCTGGCAAAACAACACGTGTTTTCTAATGTCTGTCAATGAATGGTGCTATTTGTTTTGGCCTTTCCTGGGTAAATTTGGTGGGGAGCCAGGGCAGGACAGGGTAGTCCTTAGAGCGGAGCTAGGCAGTGCAGCTGCAGGAATCTTTAGCGGTGGACAGGAAGCAGAGCGAAGGATGCTGGCCGAGGCATGGTGGGAATAGAACTTGACTTACCTGCTCATATTTAAATGATGAACGGAAGCCAGAGAACTACCACAGCAAGCCTTAGCGTGCTGAGAGAGGTGACTGCTCCCAAGGTGGGGGAGTGTGGGTACATATATCATTCTGGGGTATATCACACCAGGACTGCAGCTTAAAAGTTCCTCTCACCTAGCAAAATTATCTTAGACATTTCATATATGTGATCATAATTTCAGGACAGTGTGAGAAGCTTGACACTATTGGGGGGTTATGTATACTCATATTTCTGAGAAATAAGAATGGTTAGCTGGTATAAAGACATGAACGTATTTACCAGTTGAGAAGTAAGCACCAAAAATTAAATACCATAGGAGAAGTCGTATGCCCTCAGAGACTAGATGTGCCACACCTAAGTGATGAGAACTCAAGGAAAGACACATCAATCCACCTTTGAAAAAGATTTATCTCAAAAGGGGGACCTGATTGGGGGAGGGGGAGGGAAATGGGAGGCGGTAGTGGGGAGGAGGCAGAAATCTTTAATAAATAAATAAGAAATTGTGCATGATCCTGGTTATCTAGACAAGGTATCATAAATCAAACATTCACTGCTCATAAATCTTGAAGAAATTTATTTTAAAACAATTCTTTGATATTCATGTAATTGTACCACCTGTATTAAAGATGAAAGCAAACTTGTACATGAATGTCTATATATATATATTGCTCTGAAGCAAAATAAAGTCAGAGCAAAAAGATTTCTGTCAAAAAAGATAAAGAAAAAGGTTTATCTCTGTATATGTGTCTTTGGGTGGACATGTCCAGGAGCCCATGGTCACACTGGGTACAAAACCCCACTCTTAATTTGTCTCCTTAACTACCAAATCACATTTCCAGCCCTGCAATGTGGATTCATGACGCTTCCACAAGGTTGGCCAAAAGACCTACAGATGATGATGACCACAATATCAGAAATTCTCATATTTTAATCAAAATATGACTTCTAAGACTGTTGACTATGAGCCTATAAAAAGAACTCTAAACTCTTCTTCATTGCTTTGGGCTTTATATAGCCAAATAATTACTGAAAGCTTCAACCTGTCCTTTTTACTTTTTTAACTGCAAAGGTCATCTCTCTGCTTCTTCTTGCTTTGAGATCAAGCACAACATCATCAATTACATGTTATTAGGATGTTAATTCTCCCTTCAAATACTTCATTATGCACATATGAAGTTAGCTATGTATTTTTCCCCTCTGAATCAATTTAACAACTAGAGGTCAAGAAAAACCTCATTTATTTTACTGTGCTTTGCAGTTCAAAGCATCACCATCTAGTCCCTCACAAATACTTTTTTTTTTCAGTTGTTGCCTGGAAAAATGCATTTGCCTAGCTTTTTTTTTTCTTTTAAAGCTAAAATTGCAGAGGTCAAATTTTATGGATGATACAAAAGACTTTTCTCTGTGAACAATCACACATCCTTACCACTATAAATATCTGAAAGCAATCTCACAGTCCCCCAGGTCCAGACGGGTCCACCACAAACTGACAGCTGTCTTCTAGTTCAGACCCACTCAGACTCTCCCAAGGAAGCGTCTCCTGTCATGTGATCAAGAGTTTAGTTTTTTTCTGTGAAAATGTATCTGGTCTCTACTTTCTGTTAATATATGTATGTATATATATATATATATATATATCCGTTCTTGATTTATTTTTTCTCCTAGAACACGGAGAGAGAACATCAAGTCAGACGAAATGCTGTGAGGGAAGGTGTATGTAGAGGGATGGTGTGTGTGCAGGGAAGGTGTGTGTGCAGGGAAGGTGTGTGTGCAGGGAAGGTATTGTGCAGGGAAGGCGTGTGTGCAGGGAAGGTGTGTGTGCAGGGAAGGTGTGTGTGCAGGGAAGGTATTGTGCAGGAAAGGTGTGTGTGCAGGGAAGGTGTGTGTGCAGGGAAGGTATTGTGCAGGGAAGGTGTGTGTGCAGGGAAGGTGTGTGTGCAGGGAAGGTATTGTGCAGGGAAGGTGTGTGTGCAGGGAAGGCGTGTGTAGAGGGAAGGCATGTGTGCAGGGAAGGCGTGTGTGCAGGGAAGGTGTGTGTGCAGGGAAGGTATTGTGCAGGGAAGGCATGTGTGCAGGGAAGGCATGTGTGTAGAGGGAAGGTGTGTGTACAGGGAAGGCATGTGTGCAGGGAAGGCATGTGTGCAGGGAAAGTGTGTGTAGAGGGAAGGCGTGTGTGCAGGGAAGGTATTGTGCAGGGAAGGTGTGTGTGCAGGGAAGGTGTGTGTGCAGGGAAGGTATTGTGCAGGGAAGGTGTGTGTGCAGGGAAGGCGTGTGTAGAGGGAAGGCATGTGTGCATGGAAGGTGTGTGTTCAGGGAAGGTATTGTGCAGGGAAGGTGTGTGTGCATGGAAGGTGTGTGTGCAGGGAAGGTATTGTGCAGGGACGGTGTGTGTGCAGGGAAGGTGTGTGTGCAGGGAAGGCATGTGTGCAGGGAAGGTGTATGTAGAGGGAAGGTGTGTGTGCAGGGAAGGCGTGTGTGCAGGGAAGGCGTGTGTGCAGGGAAGGCGTGTGTGCAGGGAAGGCTTGTGTGCAGGGAAGGTGTGTGTGCAGGGAAGGCTTGTGTGCAGGGAAGGTGTGTGTAAATTCAAGGTGGCTTACTTAGATTGAAATATGTGTCTTTGGCTGATTTGATGTATTTGAAAGTTGTTCATAGCAAGAAAAACTAAGACTGTAGTGTGCGGGCTTGCGAGAGGGCTTCATAGGGAACAGTCCTCTGAGTCTCATGGCCTGACCCCAACAGTGGGAAGAGGTTAGACTCCTTTAAGTTGCCCTCTGACTTGCACTTGAATCCCACTGAACAAGTGTGCCTGCCCTAATAATAAGTAAAACGTAATAAAAATTTAAAAATATATGATATATTAAATTAAAATTATGAAATGTTATGTATGCTACTATATTAAAATGGTACAGAGTAAGCTTAGAAATTTATCAAGAGTTTGACATATAAACCAGAGCCAGTTCTCTGAAGTGGTCCTGGGAGTGATCTATGCAGACAAAAGAGTCTAATCCACATTGTGAACAAGGGTAGAGACCAAGAGATAATATGCAGGCTCCTCGATAGATAACTTCACTGTGTACCTTCCTGCCTTGAAGCTTTCACTAAAAACAGAGGGCTTTTAATTCTTTAAGGTTATAAAAACTGCACAAGAATTTTTAAGAACTTAATTTTTATAATTATTTATTAGCATATTGATGGGGACACGGTGTGAGGGCAGAGATGTGCTGTGGCATGCCTGTGGAAGTCAGAGGACAGCTTGCAGGCAGTCTGTTGGTTCTCTTTTCCACTGTATGGGTTCTGGGTATGGAACTCAAGTCATCAGACTGGGTGATAGGTTTTCTGCCCCTCCCCCATAGGTTTCTCCATTAGCACAGTAAGCCAGATCAAGCCAAACTTGAAAAAGTATGACCATAGGTTTATCTGAGCAAAGCAACCCCCAGGCAAGTTCTCCAGTCCCAGAGAGGGAGATCAGAGAAGCCACCCCTACCAAGAAAAGCAGGGAGACTATAGGTTGTTAGGGCAGCAGTGATGACGTATCCACCACAAGCTGGTTTTGTGCCCAAGTATGATCGAAAGTTGAGTGCTGCTTACGCAAGGACTTGGACTGCTGGTGGCAAGAGGGGACGAAGTTGCAAGAGTCACCAAGAATGTGGAACTGGGCTTTCTGGCACCTTTTCTGTTGTTGTTGTTGGTTACTCTCTGAGAGGGCAGAGTTTGGAGAGAGAGACGGAAATGGGGCTTTCTAGATCATACAGAATGAGCTGGTGGTTTCAACTGAACCCTGGGTGAGTGCCCTTACCTCCCCAGCCATCTCTTTCGCTCCTCCATAAAAATTTTTAAAGGATGTCACTAAAGAAGACATCATAACATAAAATCTTTGCTGATGATAGTTTTATCTTTATAGTCATTGGGATAGAATGGAGGTACAGATTTCTCTCAATCTTAGGTAAATCTGGAGCCATTCATTTTGAGGGATTCAGAGACTGGCAGCAGTTAATGCTAGAACATTCATGGTATGAACTCTATAGATGATACCTTCTGACACTGACTCTGAGGTATGGAATCTTTGTTAATATTTTTGATTTGTGAAGTAAATATTCCTTTGAGTGGCAGATAAGAGAGTAAGGAGGTGAAGGGAAGGGGGAGGAAAGAAAGAAGCAAAAGTCATTTTGGATGAATGAGCCACCTTCCACAGTTGCACAGGGAGCCTCAAGTATACTGTAGATTTGGCTTGGTTGGAGGCAGAAGCTTGGCTGTTAACCTCCAACACAAGTGCATATATGATATGAGTTTTCCCAGCATGGGGGTACTTCTAAGGCTTGTCTGTTTCTCCGTCCAGAGATGATGGCCAGAAAGGACTGCTCAATAAGTCCTCAAAAGGGGCATATACTTGGCTATCAAAATCTGTATTTCAGTTTGGATATATAGCTCTCTCCATGTTTTACTGGGTCAAGTAGACTGTGGTAGGGGTTTCACTCTGAGGCAGGGTTTACCATGCCAAGGGTGTGTCAGACTTGAACAAAGAAACTGATTGCTCCTTGGTGTGCGGTGTGGGTTGGGGGAAGAGGATGGCATCCAGAAGGTGAATCAAAGGTATTACAAGGGATAATACATATTATGGTTGGCTTAATGTTGCCTATAAATTAAAACCACCTGAATAGGGAGGCTCACCTAAAGAACTGCCCTGATTGATTGCCTTAATGGATGAGGAGAGACCCACCCCAACTGTGGGTAGTACCTTCTGGTAACACCCTACATAAAACTGGGTGTGTCAGAAGGAAGATTGCTCACCTTTTGCTCCCTTGGCCTTCAACTTGCTGTTGAGTTCATTGACTTAACTGTTGCTGTTGCTGCTGATTGTTGATTGCGCGGGCTGCCAGATTCCCATCATAAACTAAGAAAAAAAGCAAAAAACAGAAAGGACTTGAGTGCTCCTAGGAGTGGTAGAGGAGAAAGTTTACTGTAGATAAAAAGGAGATCTAAGTAGGGGCATCTGGGATTGTCCAGAGTGCACATGACCAGACTGAGCAGGGCCATGTGGGGAGAGGGCAAAGGGGAAGAGAAAGGGAAGAGAAGGGAACCAGGTGCAGTATCCAGGAGGCCAAAGGTACAAAAAGGAGAGCGGGCAAACAAAATGTCTGGATCATATAGGGTAGAACCTCTGGGGGGAAGGGCAACCCAGCCCCTGGGCTGGATAAGTGCAGAGAAGGGGGCGGGGTATGTGGGCCATACCCAGTAACAGGTAGGGTCTGAAGGATGCTGGTGGGAGAACCTGAAGGCCAGGCCATTTTCATGTAAGCTGACTTCAGTAAATTCACACACATATCTGTCTAGATCTGTATCATCTATGTTGATCCCATTGGGTCTCTTCCTCTAGAGAACCCCAATGGATATGTCCAAGTTCTATGAAACTGGGGCACAAGGGAGGAGCAAGGAAAGGAACTCAAAACCCACCACCAACACCAACAAACACGACATAGCCAAAACAGACCTAAGCCGTGCTCATCTGTGGGAAGGGTGAGGATACTCTGCTCATATAAACTGTGCGGTGCTCCTGCTTTGGAGTAAGGCTGGTTGGGGAGCTCTCAGCTCAGATAGGAGGAGTTGCTAGAACAGTCCCCATGTGAAGAGTCCAGTGCAGTGTTGTAGGCCACAGGCTGGAAAGAAGCCTGGCTCTCCAGGGACCAAGGAAATCTGTGGAAGTAAACCCCCACAGAGACCTGGAATGATGGTGAACTTAGCACTAAGGACAATGACCTTGGGTGAAGTCCAGAGGAGGGGCCGGCTGACTCCAACAGAAAGGATAGTGAAGCTGTCCAAGAGCAGGAGTGGAAGGCTTTCAACCTGTGCCAGAATAATTGAGGAATGTGAGGTTGTTGTCGTGCAAATTACCTCAGCCCAGTAAAATTTGTCTTCTGAAATTTTCTCACACTTTAATAGGAATTCAGAGCCTTTTTGACTCTTTGAGACTCTAGTTCTGTGGTCCTCAATGGGTGGTGTGTGTAACGTGCCCTAAGGATGCTGTGTTGTGAGCAGCATCTCTGGGTGTGCCTGGGAAGAGGAGTGAAAAGAGTCTTTATTTAAGGGCTTTCAACATCATGTTGGCAAACAGCATCTTCTTAGAGAGACTGAAAAGCTTTAGGATTTTGCTAGCTCTTTTGGGCCCCAACCACTGAGGCACAGTAGTATCTGTCTGTTCGGGAATATCTTTCTCTCCTATAACCAAATTGAAATCACTCAGATTGGCACTCACTATGCATCCTCGAACAGACTTGGGCCTCCTCTCTCCAGTTCTTGATCAATAACAGGAATGGTAGCCGGGCGGTGGTGGCGCACGCCTTTAATCCCAGCACTCGGGAGGCAGAGGCAGGCGGATCTCTGTGAGTTCGAGACCAGCCTGGTCTACAACAGCTAGTTCCAGGACAGGCTCCAAAACCACAGAGAAACCCTGTCTCGAAAAAACAAAATAAATAAATAAATAAATAAATAAATAAATAAATCAAGAATGGTCTTTACAGAGCAGCAGATAGACTCTGCTGTAGGTTCTTGAGCTTAGAGATAAGCACTAAGGGAATCAGGAATGCCAAACACACAGTATTATCCTTTCAAAGGGAGGAATGCACAAACTGTCTTCCCACCCAGACGGCTAGGAGCCTAGTGACCTTTACATTATCTGTGTGGTAGAAACCACACCACATCAGATCCTCCCCCAGACCTTTATCATGAGCTAGTCAATCTACAGAACCTATCTTTGTGGAAGGTGTCGCCTGTACTCTACAAAGAGTTTCGATGTTGTCACGTCTTAAGCTTTATTGTGCTAACAGGATTGAGTTCGTTATCATCAGGGAAGTTTTCACCAAATTGTGTTGTGTTTAAAGATGCCTGAAATAAATAACCTAGAGTCAGACTCTCAATGTTTGAACTAACGGAGGCTACTTAGTCATGTTGAACCAGATTTCCTTTGGCCTCCTATGAACTGTTACTCTGCTGGCTGGGGAGGTTGCAGAGCCCCTGTGCTCTGCCATGGGTCAAGACACTTTATTTTTTGGAAAAACTGACTTTGTCCTTCCCCACCACATCTTCAGACCACATAACTAACCCTTCCACTCTTTACCCAGAACATAATCAGCTACTTCTATGGCCCTGTGCTTCCCATAGAAAGTGCAAAGCTTGCCTTCCTTGTTTGCTTTGGTGAGTTTCTGACAGCTAGTAGCTATTCAAAGGAGACACTCAGTTTCATCTTGATACAGACAATGGAAAAAAAAGCTGTCTTTTATGCATTTTAATAAAAGTAAACCATAAAGACAAACAACATGGTTTTCCTATGATATCTAGATTTGTGTTGCGTGTATGGGTGTACCTGTAGGTAGCACAAGAAATCAGAAAGGGGACCATGAGAAGAGGTCTGCAGGGATGTTTCTCATTCAAACCACCACGCTTTGTTGTTCTCAGACGCTGTACACAGATGACCTAAGAGAAAACCTAAGGAGTCCATCTCGGTCTGATTCCTTTGTGGCTCAAGCCCTGTTTTCCTTAGTTCTATGGCAAGTAAAACTTTAAATGCACACTAAAAGTGTACAGCATTTCTGAAGAGCATCCAGAATGCCAGACTTTGTGAATCCCAGCAGGACAGAAAGCTCCCAGATCTTTATGTATGTAGATGCTTTTGTTTGGCATGCATGTTTGTGCATGCATACATGCAGTATCCAAAGAGGCTAGAAAATAGCATTGGATCCCCTGCAACTGGAGTTACAGGTGGTTGTTAGTAACCACGAGAGTGCAGGGAACTGAACCCAGGTCTTTTGGAGAGTGGTTAGTGCTTTTAACCACCTAGCCAAGCCATCCCTTAAGCCCCAACACCCAAATTCATCCAGAAGGTGATGCTGTAAACCTCTGAACCCAATTTCTGGCTCTGTGTCTTTACATTCTCACCTGTGCTTAGGTTCCTTTCTGCTTCTAGGGAATTCCCTTTTCTTGAAGAAGGTCACCTATGTGGTTTATTTACCTACTTAGAATATAGTTACTAAGCAATTTAATGTTTCTTGCAAATGGCCTCTCCATTGAGTAGAAAAGCAGGAAAGATGACTAGAAGGAAAAGAGCGAGAGCTGGTTTTACGCACCTCAACATGCACAATACATACCTAACCACACAAAAGGGATAGAGGAGGGAAAGAAGTGGATGGCCGTTATTCATGCTCTTAGCGGTTTATCCCCATGTACTTCTTGTTTAGCCATGTACTTTTAAAAGGTCATGCAGCAAGGAGGAACAGCTGTGTTTAATCTCAACAGACACACGAGGCAGAAGGCAGGCGCTCAGCACCGGGTATACCTTTTTTCAGAGTGTTCCACTCATTACTTGTATATCATGCCTGTCAAACCTCTGTTTAAATTACCCAGGACAGAGGAGTATCTTGGTCAGCCATGATGCCCTGAAATGTTTATTCACACTGGGTTCTTCCACTTCCTGTCAGGCCCAGGGATTGCAGAGGAAGCAAAGTTTTTGTCTGCTGCAAAGGCTAGGAGTCCTTAGAGAGGAGGAGGTGTGGGCACCAATTTAATATTCTCTCGGAGTTCGAAGTGATGGGGAGAGGGTGGCAGCATTATTATTTTCTTAGAACCAGACTTCCCGAGGGCTACTTTTGATCCTCGAAATTATTCGCCAGTGTTAATGAAGGTCCATATTTCCTGCTTTCTTAAGAATTTCTATTTTTATCTCGCTGTATTGGGATGGAACCCCCAGGCCTTGCAGTTGCTAGACAAGTGCTGTATCACAGAGCTACATCCGCAGTCCAGAAGTGTCTGCGTTAAACAAGAAAATCAACAACCTGTCTGATATCGTAATAGCATGCCAGAGATGCTAATTTTGAAAAGCAGAGGAATTTAGAGTGTTGTCACACTTGTATAATGATGGTGATCCATTTCAGCTGGGCATGTAAGTCTAAGAGGCTATTTTTATCCAGGGAGCAAAGCACACAGACATACAGCTGGTGTTTTAAGAATAGACAGTGTTAGCTGAAACAACAAAATAGTTGGACAAAAGCTGGGTCAGTGCATTGGATTAATATCATGGGAGCTACTCAGGCCCATTACTAACTAGGAGCAGCTTCCACTTAAAGCTATGAGCCCAAATTTGGCTTTTATATAAATTGGAAGCCTCCTAGGTTTCTTATTTCTTTGAATGCATCTCAGAATATGATCAATTCAGAAATGACCAAGTATTTCAAGGAATGAAAAACAGTTCTATTGACAGCTTGTATCTGAATTATTCCTAAAAAGAGAATAACATTTGTTTAGAAAGTGAAAATGATAAGGTGTAGAGTAATGGATGGGGATGTTGAGGGGCAGGGAGCTTCTAGAGGCTGCAGGTACTGGGAACTCCCTAAGGAAGAATATACTTCATTGTTCATTTCAAAAATAGATAAATGGAAAGAATAGAGGTGGAGCTTGATGGCCAAGCCTGAGGACTAGTGGAAGGACCTTCACAAGGATTCACGCTTCTAAAGAGGCAACAAGAAATAGAAATGCATACACTTCTTGAAGTGAGTGTAGTTTTTTTCTTTTCTTTTTCAAGACAAGGTTTCTCTGTGTAGCTTTGCTGTCTGTCCTGGAACTAGCTGTTCTAGACCAGGCTGGCCTGGAATTCACAGAGATCTGCCTGCCTCTGCCTCCCGAGTGCTCAAATTAAAAGCCTGCACCACCACCACCCAGCCATGAGTGCATTTTTTTATGGAAACAATGAAACAGTTGTATGTTCTTTGTCTAAAGTGGTTCTCAAATTGTGGATCAAATGACCCTTTCATAGGGCCACATATCAGATATCATGCATATTAAATATTTATGTTAAGATTCAAACCAGTAGAAAAATTACAGTTATGAAGTAGCAACAAAAATAATTTAATGATTGGGGGTCACCACAACTTGAGGAACTGTATTAAAGGGTCACAGCATTAGGAAGGTTGAGACCTGTGAGTCCAGAGTATTGTGGTGACTACTATGCAGAAGAAAGAGCAGCTACAGTCTATGGCTGCAAAGAAAACATGAGAAGGAAAGCCTGAAAATTTGCAAAAATTAGAGTGCAGCCCCCTTTGAACTGTAGGATAGGGTTTAAGACGAAGCTTAAGTAAATGCACTGGGGACCAGGCATTCTCAGATGACATTTAAGGTATACACAGCAAATTATTTATCCCTAAGAAATTTTCACATGAATCTAACATTTTTAATTGCTTCTCTTCTTTTTGAAGTGTTCTTTGAAAGGTCACATTGTCTCTGAGGGAGCATCTCCTGCTGTGTTTCTGCAATCAAACGGCCTCTTCCATAAACCCTGAGGTTTCATAAGTCCAAGTTCCCTCAATGTTTAAACCTCCTTTTTTTCCTCTTGTCTATTTTTAAAGCTTGAAAAGAAAAACCTGAATTAAAAAACTTGGCATAGCAACTGTTGAAGTCATGCTATCCCCCATTTTGATTTACTCTGTGTTGTATAAGACGGTGGTTTCTCAGGCTCTCCTTTGTTCTAGAAGACTCCATTTACAAGCAATGGTGACGGGGAAGTATGACTCTCCACCCGTCCAACATAGAGTGATAAATGACTTACTTATTCCTGGAAACAGAAAGGTAGTTACCCTGTAAGTATAATGGGGTGAATTGAGACTTTTAGGGCACACGGTTATCAGGTGCCCCTCCTGATGTGCTGTCCATTTCAGAAATTAAATCAAGCAGCAGGGGGAGGATGGGGTTCTTGGCCTATGTGACGTCATACTAACCTATCATCTGCTACACGGTACGCGTCGAGCGCCAAGGACTTCCCAGCTGTTTCTGGAACTTCAGCTTAGCTCTGTCCCCTGTTGTTAATGTAGCCTGCCCGACTGCCTGTCTGTCCACCTGTTCACTTTTGGCCTGTCTAGACCTGGGCTTGTCCTGCAGTTTCTTGCTGGTGATCCGCTTCCTGCTTTTCACCTGGCAGCTGAACTGTATCGCTTCCTTCTCAAATCTGAGTCCAGCAGCTCCCGCAGCCCCTCTGTCATGGCGCTGGTTTGTCTGTTAGCTCATTATAACAAACTCTCACCTCTGAAACCTCCTGAGTGCCACTAAAGGCTCTTTAACCTGGATTCATCTTGTAAACCATATTCATATGCATATAGATATATAGGTATATTTGCCATGTGCTGTGTAATATGAGAGTTATTAGTATCTGAGGATGAAATAGAAGGGTTTGCATTTGCCTTGGCAGAGCTAAGAATTCGCTGTCACTGAAACTGCTCAGTGTTAGGAATTTATTGAATAACAATTGTTCAATAAATTCTGGTTTCATGAAAGACATATCTGTGTTCATTTACGTTTCTGGAATAGTGTCCCCAGGACAGTGGCACATGACTGTAATCCCATCTTCACTCAAATGGGGGAGGCAAGAAGATAAGAACGTTTAAAGTCATCTTCAGCTGCATAGCAGGTTTGAAGCCAACCTGGGCTAAGTGAGACCCTGTCTCAAAACAAACCAAAGACAAAACAAAACATAAAGGAAAGGGGTGGGAACAAAACTCATTTTGCAATGTCTTAGACGCAGAGAATGCCAAACCCAAGGACATGGATCTGAACCTTTAGTCTATGTTGCTGTTTATAGAGAGAACCATACTGAAAAGGTAGAGTTTGAGAAATTCTTTTTACAATTAATTATGTGAGATGAGCCAGAAATGTCCCAAAATCTGCTTTTCTGGGATAAAATATTTTGCATTTTGTCTTAAAGGGTGCTCTATTGTTTTCTTTCCCGGAACTTAGCCAGTTCAGCACTGATGGGAGTTGATCAAAGGAGCCGGCTGAATTTCTTCTTCCGGGACAAGTCTTCTTATCCTTGGGCAAAGTCAAATTTAAGAAATGATAAATACATAGCCTTAGAAATAAGAAATCTCAAAGTCTTTCAACTTTTAAACTCTCAGCTGAGGTATTGCTTGAGGACATTTTTTCAAATCGCTGTCCTTTGCTGAGAAGCTTTTCTTCTTAGTGTTAACGTCGAACTACAGAGCTATCTGCTGAGGTTCAGTGAGTGCTAACTGTACCTAAGAAATAATCAGTTTGACTAAATACTCAGCGGATCCTGTCTCCGGAGTAAAGGGGATGGACCAGAGCAAAGTTTTCTGGCGGGACCTAAATTTTAATATGGGTTAAATATATCCAGGTGAGGGACAGTCAGCCAGTAAATGTTTATTCAGTGAGTGTGTAGAATAAGATATGCAAACATACACTGACAAAAAAAGAAATATCATATGACTGTTCTCAAAGAGTTGATAATTAATAAAATTGCATAGAGGCATGGAGTATTCATTCAGTAATAGAAACATCTGAACGATCAGAGCAGGTCAGTATGTGTGTGCTTGGGTCATCTAAAGACTATTACACGTAATTTTTCTGACAGTTCTATACATTGTAAGGCAAAAAAAGAATCCCACTTTAACTTCTTTCCTTTTGGTTTTTTGAGACAGGGTTTCTCTATGTGGCTTTGGAGCCTGTCCTGGAACTCACTCTGTAGACCAGGCTGGCTTCAAATCACAGATGTCCGCCTGCCTCTGCCCCCGGGTTCACTTTAAATATTTCTTTTGGATAAATGTTTATTTTACATACAACTTATTGAATGACAATCATAGCTGGAAAAATTCAATAAAAATATTTTGACTGTTATTGATACTTTTATCCAGTTTTTCTTTCATACTTTAAATCTTATGTCAAAAATTACTTACTATGAAAGACATAGTGTTACAGGTTACAGAGAAAAAGAGGCTTTTAAAACACAATCTGTTTCCAAGGACTGTTTGCCCTGGTTGGTTAGACAAAGTCCTTCCTATTATCATAATGACAAACATTACAGAATTCCAAAGGAGGAAGGGACGGACCAGTTAGGGCTGCAGGAGATGGAATCTGGAGGAGACAGACAGGGTGATGGGATTTTGGATTTTGGTGATGGTGGGGTGGGCATTTCAGAGGAGAGCAGTATGAGAAATGAAAGGCAAGTCTGAAAGATACTCAGAGCAGTTTTGGTGCAAAGAAATGTTTAGTAATGTTTGAATAAGGGACCTGTCTCTTGCAGTCATGGCCGATGTGGCCAGACGGCAGTATTGTGACCATGTAGTGCAAATTTTGAATAGTCCCTATGGAGTTTGTCCTTCATCCTAGGAGAGCCTCAAGGAAAGATTTTGACCAAGCATGTGATGCCAAAATTCAGGTTTGTTGAAGTGGTCCTCAAGGTGAGCCACACATTATTTTGGAGAACAAAAAGCCTGAAGGCAAAATGCTCAAATTAGGGGTCTTGCCAGTGTCTGGTGATAATCTGGGAAAGATTGGAATCCCATTAGAATCGAGAATGAAGAACAGACCAAACCCAGTGCTTTTGGGCCAGTGTAGTTATGCTTTGACACATATTCATAGAAACTGATTGCAAAAGAGAGTGATATGAGTTCTTGATCTGCATGATTTCATCGTCAACAACCCAGCTTCACTCTCACAGTTTGTACAATATTTGAAGCAGGACATTCCATTCAGAATTTAAGTCCTTAGAAAACATTGCACGGGTTTGAGGAACTGGTGGATTTTCTTTCATCTCCCCGTGAGGGCTATGAAACTCAGACTTCCTGAAGCTGGCAGGTTAAGGACTCAGGCTTGGGCTATGAAGCTCAGACTTCCTGAAGCTGGCAGGTTAGGACTCAGACTTGGGCTACGAAGCTCACACTTCCTCCAACTGGCAGGCGGCGACTCAGGCTTTGAGCTGCACCACTACAGCTGTGTTGACTTTAGGCTACAGTCTCTATTTTCCCTTTGTTCTTAATTCCCCTGCCCCTCCCTACATCTTGCCTGCATTTTGTCCTCGCTGCTAGACAGATGTCTATCTGGCATTCTCAGCCTGTGAGCAGATGTCTTCATCTTGCACTTTCTTTGCCCAAATCCTAGACTTATAAAAAAATGTGATTCTTTACCAATATTACTGGGCCTCACCTGGCCACTTTTCAGAAATGTGAACTTTCAGGCCCTCTTAGGGAGAAGAAACCTTGTGGGGAAGTCTGGCTGTCTGTTGAACTAAGCCTTCCAGGTGATTCAGACAGATGCTGAAGTTTGAAAGCCATTGCTCTAGGGGGTAACTTAAACTCTATTTGTCTAGTCAATACGTTCTCCTGCTGATGGTGTCCCTTGTCCATTCTGTATGTTTGCTCTGTTTTTCTAGTAAATTCTGTATGTGCTCTCTAGAATATATAAATTCCTTCTTTCTTCTATCCTGGGTGTTGATCTTTAGGCCTTGCACATGCTAGGCTACAGCAGAATTGTATCCCAAGCCCTCCTTTTAATTTTTCTTTTGATACAGGGTCTCACTAAGTTGCCCAGATTGGCTTGAGTTTACCCTGTATCCCAGGGCAGTTTTGAACGGTTTTGAACTTGTAATCCTCCTTGTCTCAACTCCTGAGTAGCTAGGATTATATATCAATGTCATTTAGTCTGGTGAGATGTGTGTGTGTGTGTGTGTGTGTGTGTGTGTGTGTATACACATTCCTGAAGAAGACTGTCTAATGTTTGTAGTTAATTAAAAGTCCTGAGAGGCACTGTCCTCTGCCTTCTTAGTGTTGGGATGAGAGGCAAGCACCAGCACACCTGGTCCATGGGATGCTTTCTTTCGTGGGCATTAGCACATAAACCTGGAGCATCATACTTGACTTTAAGTGACTGTATGACATTAGCAGAGGAAGAGTTGGGATTTTCTTGGATAACCTGGACTCAGACTCCTTGTGGGAAAGAAAAGAGGTGACGAGTGATGCTTGTCACCTGTGCAGCTGTCACTGGAAATGGTCCAGAAGCAAGGAACGTCACCTGCTCTGAGTTCTGAAAATAATCCCAGGCAGGACGGAAATGAAAGACCCTCAGCGAACTGGCTAGGAACACAATTCCTAAAAGATAGAGATGCTGTCTGATGTATGTATATTTGATAGACACGAGCTGCTGGATGTGTGCTTTAATTTGTCCAAACACCATTCTCACCAATGCCTCTTTAAACTTTAGGAAACACTTTAGAAGTTTAAAGGCATGGCCTTTTAACAAATTGGACAATAGCCTATGAATTGCTTTGTCAGCATCATGGAAGGAATGAGCTTTGGTGGAGGAGATCTCTTTCTAAATAAATGGAGGCAGGACTCACGGGGATGGAAGGTTAGGCCTATCCTATCACAATGTGAAAGATGTTGGCAATACATGCGCCCGATAACTGGGTCAAAAGTGCTTCTGTTCTTCATTTGTTTAATAACCAACAAACACCTATTTATTGGATATTAAAGATGTATTTGGTTCTTACCAGGGGATTTTCATCTAGCTGCAGATTCAAGGTTAACATATCTGAAGCAATACCAAAGTGCAAGATGACAGATTGCTAAGTATTAAATTGTGTTATCCTTGATGTCTGTTGTTTGTTCTTGGTAATCTCACCCATCTCTGATGGCGTTTTCTAATAAGTGAGCGGGCAGGTCAGTGGTTCAATTTTTTAGCGTGGAATGAAAGTATCCACATGTACCATCTGAAAGTGTGTACTTAATCTAAAAATGGCATAACAGTTTAGCTGTATGACTCTTAATGGAACTGGGAAAATATATAAATTAAATATTGGAAAACTGTACAGCCAACAGAGCTTGTATTCCTGAGTTAGTGGCTGATGCCTTACAGAAGCAAAACTCACTAATGACCCCGCAGGCCTGTTCAGGTATGCCCCTGGGGCTTTTGGGGGGTCTTTTTTAATTGAGGACTTATTTGTATTTTTTTTTAAATTATGTGTAGGTATGGGTAAGTGCATATGAGCATAGCTGCCCAAGGGGGCCAGAGGTGTCGGATCTCCTGGCACTGGAGTTACAGACAGGTATGAGAAGCCTGATGCAGATGTTGGGAATTGAACTCTGGTCCTCTGGAAGAGCAGCAAGTGTTCCCAATGCTGAGCTATCTCTCCAGCTCCCTTTAGGCCAGCAGTTCTCAACAGGGGTGGTGGGGCGTGGCAAACAACGCTTTCTCGGGGTTTGCAAATCAGATATCCTGTATCACAAGGTATTTACACTATGATTCATAAGAGTAGGAAAATTACAGTCATGAAGCATCAACAAAAATTTTATGGCTGTGGTCACCACAACGTGAGGAACTGCATAAAGGGCTGCAGCATTGGGAAGGTTGAGAACCACCGCACTACGCCTTTCTTACTGTGTTGTTTGATGCCGCAAGGCTCAGCACTGGATGGGAAGTTCTGTGAAACTGTTTTATAGAGATCCTGGGGGGATATTTGGTCTGTGTATTATTTTTAATAATATGTCCGTATTACTTCTGCTTGTGATATCATCTCGTAATTTAGCAGTCGGATGACCCAAACTGATCCAAATACAGATGAAAGGGTAAAATTGCCGTCTTGGTGGCACTTGATGTGAAGACGCCATTGAGATGAGCAGGATTTTCTTCTCCCGATTACATACTTTTAAAGATATGGCCGGGCGGTGGTGGCGCACGCCTTTAATCCCAGCACTCGGGAGGCAGAGGCAGGCGGATCTCTGTGAGTTCGAGACCAGCCTGGTTTACAAGAGCTAGTTCCAGGACAGGCTCCAAAACCACAGAGAAACCCTGTCTCAAAAAAAAAAAGATATGAAGACATGAAATTCGTTCTAAAAATGGAGGTTGCCTATAGTAGACTCAGCTGTCCTAGGGATCTCTGGGAATGAATGTTGTAGACACCCAGCCTCTAGCTCTCTGTTCCTTTCAGTTTGCTCCGCTGCACATAGCTGTCTAACTCGGGGGCCCATTCTTCCCTAGAAGCCCATACTCAATGACTCATGGAAACGCTACGGGGACATTTGCCTGGGTACTCAGAACGGAGCCAGCTCTGTGGCATAGCTTGGTATGCCATTGGCTTGGTAGAGCTCTGCTTCTCATCACCGCTGCTTACGATTCCCAGTAAATACCCTGCATGACAACCTGCATGTCAGCACCTGCTTCCTCGTCATTGCAGGGACCTTTAATCCAGCCCTCTCCAGAGGCAGAGGCTGGCAGGTCTCTGTAAGTTCGAAGCTAGCCTGTTCTACATAGCCAGTTCCAGGCCAGTCAAGATTGCATCATTAGAACCTGTGTCAAAAACCAAGCCAAACCAAACAAACATCTCCTAAACAAAGCAAACAAAAAAACCAAGCCAGATTAACAAGAACTCCCAACTGCTTCCTTGAGGGCCTGGGACAGTAAGAATGTGTCCTTTCCTAAATTCCAGATTCAGGGCAAGCTTTTAGTCTCTAGGTTCAGCTTCTGATTGTCTTATATATTACTGTCATGCTGCAAGCTCTATAGGTCCAAATCTGAAATGTAGCTGATGAGTTAGGTTAATGCCTCAGAACAACAAAAAAGAGTGTGCCTTTCTGATTTAAATAGCACACGTATCATATTCCCTCCGCACAGGACACCTGGAGATAATTGTGATATCCTACATAGGCTTGTTCTGCCCCTCCACTTTATTATGTGTGCTTCTTCCTGGGAGCTTGTTGCTTATTCATCCAGGGACCCACTTCCTCATAAACACGGGATGCTTCCAGAGTTACAACAGAGGGCTTCTCTTTGCTGCTGGATAGTTATTCTACTTAAGAGTTGTGTTTTCTTCTCCCTTCCATTCGACACATTTCTTTAAACATTCGCTTTATCCTGAAGAAACCCCACCCCCAGTTCTAAAGTACAATCACCTACTTATTTGAAAGCACAATACAGTGGCTCACATACAAGATAATAATGATTTGGGGACTGAAACCGAATACTAAGGTCAAACTGGTCCTTCTCAATTAGATTAGCGCAGTCACAATAAAGCATGTCTGCCCCCGTGTAAGGTAAAATATACATTCAATTTTTTTTTATTTTTCATATTGCTGTAAAGAGTAAAGACGAGCAAGTCTTGATACATGTCAGTGATTGCAAGGGACAAAGAGACTCGCACGCGTGGTGATTTCAGGAGGTGACATCTCTGAAAGCAAGCACAGTCTGTAAACCAGTCGGCTCACTGAAAGATGCTGAGGTTCCCAAGGGAAAGCTGTGTTGTCAGTTGAAGATGGGTCCGGGAGGAGTTTGTGAGGGAGGAGTTGCCAGGAAAGCAGTAGAACATTTCCTGTCCGTGGGTGCAGTCCTGAGGACTTGTGATGGCCATGATGAATCCCACCACCATCACCACTGCACCAACCGGAAGCATGACGCAGGCCATTATCTTATCCGTGTGTGTCCTTGGCTCCTCGGACAATTTCAGATAACAGGCTGAGGGGATGATAAAAATCAAAGGGGCCGCACAGAGCACACCCTGGGTGTTGAAGACAAGATGCAAGTTAACGTTAGAGGAGCGAATTCCTTGGGGTGTGTGTGTGTGTGTGTGTATATATATATGTGTGTGTGTGTGTATTTTATTTTTCTGAGACAGGCTTTCACTATGTATTCAAGGCTGGCATCAAATTGGCAGTCAATCTCCTGCCTCACTCCCCCAAGTGCTTGGATTACAGACATGAACCATCACATGTAACCTCATATAGCTTTTGAAAAGCATTATAGAAACATTTATGGGTGAGGGGATGGCTCAGTAGATAAAGGCACTTGTCACCTAGGACGCAAGCCTTTTGGTCTAAAGTCCATCTCAGGAACAGAAGCAGAAATGGGAGGTGAGAATTGACGCCACAAAGTTGTCCCGTCTTCCACACATAGGCCATGGCCTGTGTGCTCTCCCACCTCCATGGCATACATACATATACACACTAGTGATACATATTTAAAACAGTCCAGTGTTTTAAAAGTATTTGTCATTATACATATTAATAAAGTTGTATAGGTTCAGCGAAGACAAACCAAGGAAGGAAACATGTTAAGGAAAGACTTAGATGTAGGTTTCCCTTTCCAATGGAATAGTTGCAAACAAATAATAAAAGGAAGATAGAGTAATGAATAGCGAACCTAGGGGAAGATTAATAGACAATAAAGCAGATGGCAAGATGAACTCCTGGCAAATATGAAACCCACTGTTTGGTCACATCGTCTTTCCTAATACTGTCTAGGAATCCCAGTATATCAATAAGCCTTTCAAATCGGAGTGGGTTTTTCTGCTGTTTGAGTACAGAGAGGGACAGTGGGAAATTGGATGAACATTTCTCTTTTCTCTTCTCCCACATCTGTTTGAAAGTGGAGCCTGTCTGTGTCAGAAAGAAAGGTTTAACCCTCGGGGCTTAGCATGAAATCCTATTTCTAAGCCTTCTTTCAAGTAACGCTAAGTGCATTAATTACCCTAGAAAATTGACAGCGGAACCAAATGACCATAACTTGTTCCACTCCCCCAACTAACTGCCCATAAATCCAACCTAAGGGGGAATGTCAGGTTGAAAATTATGGGTGGGAGAGTTGTTTATTGTAGAAACAGGGACATGTACTGACTTCAAAGGGAAAAAGATTTTCCCCTTTAGAAGAACTAATTCTCACTAGAAACTGTGCAAACGTTGTTTGTAAATGTTAAGATTCACTGTATTCTAGACAACACATTTTTTTCTCACCTTGTCAAGTGCTATACGTTAACTAAAACATAAAAATTTTATGACAAACGTTTGTCATACATCATAAAATTTTTCCTTTTAAGCAAATCTCATTGTGTGTATTGGAAGTTTACAACATGGTGCTGTGGGACACGTGGATAACATGTTACTATGATGGAACAAGTTTAGAATAAGACTCAATTACTTTTGCATGTAGGAAAAAAAGCTTCTGAAGATCTATTATATAACCAAATTCTCAAATACAGTATGCTGTTGTTAGTCTTACTTGTTACTCCTTCCACCTATAGCCTTGTTCAGACCGCAAGTCTGCTACCCTGCACCCTCACCCCATACCTCTGTCTTTCCTCTCTCCCTTCCCTCTAATAACCCATATTTAGTCTCTGACTCTATTTGTATTTTTTTTTCATTCTCTGTCTAACTTGTTGCACTTAGCATGATGCTATTCACGTACTGCCAAAAGGCAGGGTTCCCTTCGTTTTAGGGCTGAGTTACACTCCATTGTGTACACAAACTCTGTCTCCTTTACTCACTCATTGCTGATAGACACATATTTTGACTAATGCAGATAATGCTGCAGTGGACATGGCATGCAGATGTGGGTATGAGATGGTCAGTCTGTCGCCTTTGGGTATTAACCTTGGATAGGGACGGCTGGCTTTTGGATTAAAGACATATGTGCCACCATGCCTGGCTTATTTATTTATTTACTTATTTACTTACTTCCGAGACAAGGTCTCATTAGTTGCACAGTATTTCAATCAATGCAAACTGAATTTGAAATTGGGTGATGTAAAATTACAGACTATACCTTTAACATCTTGAAAAGAACGAGTTTCTCAATACTAGCCAGTAAAATTACATGCTTCATACGAAATGCCATCTTCATAGTAGAAGCGTTCCGTAGTATATTTTTTTTTTAGTGTTTTTTTTTTTAAGTTACAGATAAATGACTTTGTGGAATCAGACTGTGGAATCAGGTAGTATCTAAAATTTTGGGGAAGAATGCCAAGAAAATATTTCTATAGTAAGAGAGACAAGAATGACAAAATACTAAGAGGTGCTGATACTGCATTCTAATCTAAAATATTTAAGGCTAAGGAGGTGGCCTTAACATTAAAGTTCTCACCATGCAAGTGTGAGGACCAGAGTTCTGATCCCCAGAGCCCATGTAAACACCAGCTGGATGTGGGCACCTACTTGTAATTAGTTCTAGCCTCTGAAGACAGAATGCAGACAGGATCTCAGAGCAAGCTCGTTAAAGACTTGCAACATTGGCAATGTTGGTGTTTGATTGAGAGACCCAGCCTCAACAAACAAGAAAGAAAAGCAGTTGGAGATGATTCCTTACATAAACCTCAGACCTCACATGAATGTGCATGCAAACTTAACCACACATGTGCCCACATACATGCAAACATACATGCATACATATGCATACCACATACACACACACAAAGATAGAAAAGAATAAACAAATGCACAGTGGTGTTTTGCCCTTTAGCACTTGAATAGATACAAGTATCTACGAGAGGTACATAGCAAATAAAAAATCAAATATCAAATGGCTGAAATTAAATGAACAACACGATACTTTGAATTAAGTTATGAAAATATTATGGGAATGAATCTTCCTTTGTAAAAAGTATGAGCTTCTAATTTCTTTGAAGTAAGAGATTAGGGGGTGGAAGTTGCTCACACTTCTACACCCTGGTTTGTGTGTATAGATTCTGCCCTTTGTAGAGACCATGTATGGGGCTAACTTATCTAGAACAGAGGGTGTGATGCTGCTGTCAGGAAGGAAACTGTCACCTGCTGAGATGCTGCCATCAGCCTTTGGGGACTCTTCCAAATCCAACTTGCCAGCAGGCAAGGCAGTATATATATTCATCCTTATTTTTCTATCTTTATGTGTGTAGGGCATGCATGTCTATGTATGCATGCTTGCATGTCTATGGGCACATGTTGAGTGTGCAAGCACATTCATGTTTGCATTATAGTTCTTATGCGTTGATTGCTGTGACTTGAATGAATATGGCCCCTTCAAGTTCATATATTTGACTATATGGTCCCCAGTTGGGGGAACTGTTTGAGAAGGATTAGGCAGTGTTGTCTTGTGGGAGAAGCTGTATTGTGGGGGGCAGGCTTTGAGGTTTCAAAAGCCCCTACCATTCCCACTTAAATCTCCCCTTCTGCCCCCACACCTGGTGCTTAGGTCTCAAGATATCAGTAGTCAGCTCCAGCATCATGCCGCCTGCCTGTCGCCATGCTCCCTGCCTTGATAATCTTAGACTCTAGCCCTCTGGAACCATGAGAACTAATTAAATGCTTTTTTTTTTTAATAAGTTGCCTTATTAAAAAGTTGCAAGGTGCTGTATCTTGTCACACCATGAAAATTGATAACAGAAAGATCAGTAAGTTGGGACAGGGACAGTTACAGAGCAAACGTGACAGCTGATTTTTGTGCTGGAAGAAACCCAGTTGACTGACTTGTTCATGTTACTTTCTAAATGGCGTGAAAGCTCGGCTTTGCTAGAAGTCATGACTGGAGCTCAAGACCGACAGAAAAATGATAGTCTGAACGAAAAATGAAATTTATGTCCTGGAAATGCTGAAGCATGCATGGGCAGCCCATATGTGGCGGTTCTGTTGAACTTGTCCATATTGGACAATTATTCCTCAAGAGGGCACCATATCTCATTACAGATGGTTGTGAGCCACCATGTGGTTGCTGGGAATTGAACTCAGGACCTTTGGGAAAGCAGGCAGTGCTCTTAACCTCTGAGCCATCTCTCCTGCCCACTTTCTTTTTAATTGACTCTATGTAAAGGAGTACAGCCTATTAATCCATTTAGTGAAGGACTATCTGAAGATACACCACCAGCTTTGGAAATTGCTTGGCAGGTCATAAAACCATAACTGCTGACTAAAAAGATGGTACAAATATTGTCTTATTCATTAAGGCAGGTCAGTTCCATCCATTGCCGATGCCAGGACATTTTGCAATTTGCATCATGGAAAGAACAAAAGGTCTGCAGGACATTTATAAGCACTACAGCTCATAAAATTATGTTTTGTGGCCTGAGTAGAATCTAGTAAATGATGCAAGAAGCTAAAAACTAAATAGAAAAAAAAATAAATCCTGATGAACTGTGGACTCATGGGGAAGAGTTTTCCATCAGCCTCGGGGTCCATCAGGAACCACTCCCAGCAGAACCCCTCCTAGGGTCCCTCCTTGGCATGTCACACCCTTGGTCCATGGGACACCTCAGAGACTGGTGATCATCTTCATCTTCCCATTACCATGGCTCTCTGGCTCCTTAAGGCTGGCGGTTGCTAGGTAGGCATCATGGCTGCTGCATGCTGTTGGAGATTCCAGGCCTCCAGGGCCTGCAGGAGTGAGGTTAGGTAGACTGGGGGTTGGGATCCATTGATAGGAATGAGGGAAAGATCTCACTGGGCCCCTTGCTGCTGCTGTCTCATTGAAGAATCAGCCCTGCGGGTCAGTGCCACTGGCATAGGCCCCTGGTACCAGGGTTCACAGACAGGGTTTCCTTAGTCACGGGCATCAGTCCTATCTGGGTGACTGCAGGGAGGAGGAGCCCCCAGGCCCTTGGCAGTGATACAGGTGACAAGCGTGACCCACTTCTGATAGCCCCTCCTCTATCCCTGCTCATACCCCTGAAGGGAGTGAGGTATGTGGCTACCCTGGGTAGGGGATACAGCTTCTGAGATTATCAAAGCCCTGCAGGGACCAACTTGTCAGCTGCTCCTCTATAGTAGCGGGAAGGAATGGCAGGAAGATTGACAGGATCCATGTTACTTGGAGAGAAAGCTCAGGCCTGGGGTATACAGGGAGTGACAGCCGGTGGTTTAAAGGTGGGGTTTTCTCGAAAGATCCCTTCTCCTTGCTATTGGTCCTTGCCTCCCTAGCGAGCCTTCCCTTCAGCCCCTGGAGCATACCTAGTGACTCCTTTCCTTGGGGGACACCTGATGAAGCATGACTTCCTGTAAGGAAGGGTTACTACTCCTCGACCCTCCACCCCACAACCCCTGTGGCCATATTTTGGTAGTTCCTGGTTCCTTTGTTTGTGCTGGGGAGCAGGTCTGAATCTCGCAGGGTCCCTTCCTCTGACCTCCTCTCAACTCCACTCCCATCACTGCTAATATTTCAAAGCAGAATGGGGAGAAAAGACAAAAAATTAACCTATCTTTTAAATTTCTGCTTTACAATCAATTGATACTCATGAAAGTTATTCCTATATCTTAGGAGAAAAAGAAAGCCTCTATCTTAGGAAGTATACCTACTCGGGCCCTGGTTTGCGCGCCCGATGATTATGTCTCTCTGTCTGGGTCTCATCGGCCTGCTTTCTTCCTGCCAAGCAAACAGCATACAGTGCTTTGGGGGCTGGTTCCTGTGGCCACGGCACCAGCTGTTTCATTTCCCCCCCTTTGTTCCACAAGTAGAAACCCACAGGGCCCAATTACTGCAGCTACCTCGTCCCTAACAGCAGCATCCAGCCAAGATGCTGGAGTCTTGCAACAGAACAGGTCAAGGACTGCTTTTCTTTGCTTTTAAAATGGACTCTAAGATTGAGAACGCCTCTGCTTTGAGAATGTTTCCTTGCTGTCCTCTGCTATGAAAACATGAAACAAAGGTGAAATTCTAAACGGGCTTTGAATTTTTACCAGATAACCCAAATTATTTAGCCTGTATTTATTTAGTTTTTAGCAATATCAGCATTTCCCTGATTTTGCAAGTTCTCATTCTAACATACCTCTCATCTTTGTGGGTGACTGTGATATCTGAAAAGCCAGAACAGAGAAGAATTTCTAAAGTGATTAGAGACTGTGGCAAGGCCCTGAATTGTCTGTCATTCACTTCCCCTCACAGAAAGTCTACTAATTAATATGAAAGCTATGAAGAGAAAATGAACACAAAAATCTTTAGTTTCAGTTTACTTCCAGCCTGTTATTTACTTTAGTCCTTTAAAATATTGTTTCATACGTAACATGGGTTATTCTTAAAAATAATACGTAAAGATAAGCTTTATCTCTCTTTCTCGCCTTCCCCCACAAATACACATGCCTACACACACACACATACACAAACACATACACAAGAAATCATTTTTCTGTGCTATGGATAGAGTGCAGACCCTTGCATAAATAGGACAAGCAGTCCACCGCTGAGCTCTATGTATGTATGCATGTATGTATGTGTAATAAAAGTGGTATATTCATATGTATGTCAGTGTGTTCATTCATGTGGAGGCTAGAAGACAACTTTTGGTGTCCTCTGACATCGATCTCTGCCTTCTTTCCTTGAGACAGAGACTCCCATTGAATCAGAAACTTTCTGTTTCAGCTAGACTGACTAGCTGTTGGGGCTGGAGAGATGGTTTAGTAGCAAGAGTATTTGCTGCTCTTGCAGAGGACCCAGGTTCAGTTCCAGGCACCCACATGGTCACTTACAACAATTCTTAGCTTTAGTACCAAGAGATTTAGTGCCCCTCTTCTTGCTTCTGTGATACCTAGGCATGCATCTAGTACACTTACATAAATGCAGGCAAAACATTCAAACTCATAAAAATAAATACATTTTCCAAAACAAAAATGATCAAGCTGGCAAGATGACTCAGTGGGTTAAAGTTCTTGCAGTACAAGGCTGACGGCTTGAGTTCAGTCCCCAAAACCCATGGTGCCAAGAGATAACCAACTCCAAAACACTGTCCAGTGGCCCTTATGCATGTATATAGCTGCATACATGTGCTGCCTGCTCTCTTCTCCCTCTCTGTCTCTCTCTTAAACACAGACACACACACACACACACACATCATGAATACTAGTGAATAAGTAACTCGAAAAGTTAAAAAAATAAAAATCAACCTAATAAATTTTGAGAACTCAAATGAGGTATTTCATAAAACCAGAAACAAACAAACAAACAACAAAAAAAAAATGATTGGTAGTGTTGTAGCTTGAATGAGAAATAGGCACCATGTATTTGAAACTCTGGTCCCCAGAGGGTGATGCTGTTTGGGATGGCCATTGATCCTTTAGATGTGGCCTTGCTGAAGGAAGTACATTACTGGGGACAGGCTTTGGTGTTTTATAGCCTGGACCCATTTCTTGTTCTCTCCCTCCCTCTCTCCCTCTCCCCCGCCCCGTGTGTGTGTGTGTGTGTGTGTGTGTGTGAGTGTGTGTGTGAGTGTGAAGTGCAATCAGTTTGCTTCCTGAATGCCATGCTGGCCTCATCAGTGGCTCTGTCTTCCCTGTCATGGTGAACTGTGAGTCAAAATAAGCCTTTTCTTCCTTAAGTCAGCTTGTCAGGACATTTTATCACAGACAAGGGACTGCTGTAGGGATTCATTATTCCAGACATCTCTACAGTGTAGTTGCAATGGTATTAGTACTCACAACACTGTGACATGCGTGTGTATGAGAGAGATGTATATGTGTGTATGTATATAATATACGTAATATATATTCCTTGCTTGCTTTCCTGCTTCTATTCCAGTGGTTCACTTATGATCCTGAATAGTTATAGAAACAGGTCCTAAGCTGTGGTGGCAAGGCATGATCATTCTTGTAATAACTTAAGCTGTTCTCAGCAGCGTGCCCAGTGTGCTGGGCCATAGAGGAAGTCATTACATATGCTTGTCTTGGAAGAGTTTATCATTTGTAAAGTAAAGATAATTCATGGACAGTTCAACTATCACATGGTCTAAGATCTTACGTAAAAGTTATTTCATTAAATTAAACAGGGACCATTCACAGAAATCAAGACTACAATGTGATTGGATTTCTGCTTTTTCTCCCCTTTCAATTTGTTTGAGAGATGGGGTCTTGCTATACTGCTCAGCCTGGGTTCAAGGGATTCCCGTGCCTAGTCTTCTGAGAAGCTAACTTGCTTGAACTACAGGGCTGCATCAACATACCAAAGGAAGCCTTTTTCCTGTTATTGATGTAATGGAAAATTCCCCAGGGTCCCTAGTGTTTGGCATCTGATATAAGAAAAGTCCAAATTATTTGCTTCTCGACAGGCTGTGTTCCAGCTTTTGTCTGGAACTTCAGGTCACAATGGCATTGGGAAAGCATAGTGACGTCAGTATGAGCGATAAACCCTCATTCATCCTGCACTTCTCATAGCCAGGAGAGCAGGATGAGCTGGAGTCTCCCCTATACAACCCTGCCCTCCCCGTGGTGCATGACCAGGAGATGCTAACTGGTTTTCTTCTGATTAGAAATCCTGGAAGGCTTGTGGAGAGGGAAGAATAATGACCCTGCATTGGTAGTTTTCCTTCCATTGCTATCTCAACAAATGGCGTCATTAGCCTAGGGTCACACAATAGAGTGGAATTATTCTTGATGTCCTTCTCTGTCCCTCTGTGTTCCCAATGGAATCTGTCACCAAAGTGTGTGAAGTTTTGTGTGTGTGTTGTTCATCAACCACATAGCAACTGAATGTTCATGTTAGTGAGAATGGTTATATTCTTTCAAATTTCCTTCCATCACTATGCTTTTACGTGTAGTGCAGAGTAATTGCTCAATTACTATATGGTTAATGAATAAATGAGTTCCAAGTACCAGCCAACAACAGACTTTGTAGGACTTAGGCAGACATAGAAAAATAATCATTGCAGGAAAAGAAATGAATGGAAAAATAGATAGGATAAAGGAGAAGAGAAAAGATTGATATGGCAGAGCGACAGGCTGAAAATAAATCTGGCAGCTAAGGGAGCCTTTGGAGAAATACACTGGAAAAGCCGGGCGGTGGTGGCGCACGCCTTTAATCCCAGCACTCGGGAGGCAGAGGCAGGCGGATCTCTGTGAGTTCAAGACCAGCCTGGTCTACAAGAGCTAGTTCCAGGACAGGCTCCAAAACCACAGAGAAACCCTGTCTCGAAAAAACCAAAAAAAAAAAAAAAAAAAAAAAAAAAAAAAAAAAAAAAGAAATACACTGGAAATAAGTTCCCATAAAGGCAAGGATTGGGCTACTGAGCAACAGCATTTCCAATCGCGTTGAAAGAAAAAGATCAGTTCAGATATGACACAATAGAGAGCTACATCTGAGTGCTTAGAGATGACAAAAGAAAAGTCTGGGGAAAGAAAAAAAAATATTGAAAGGAAAAGAAGTTTGGATCATCCAAAGTGATGATGTGATCGGGATAGAATTTTATTCTTTCTATAATTTCAACAAATCCACTAGACATTTCAATTCTACACACAGTGTAGGGTGTGGTCAACTTGAGAAATACCTGGATAGTACAGGGACAAGCTATGCAGCCATGGAATTCTAGACACTTCTAGTCAGATATAGTTTGGTTGTGAGGGATTGTTCTGAATATCATGAGATATTATTGATGTCCTGGCTTCTTCTTACTATATACCCATAGCATTGCTACCCTGCTAGGCAACCAAAGATGTCTCTGGACATCACAAATACCACCCTCTTGGATGGGGAGCAAAATCATGCCCTTTGAGAAGCACTGCCATAAACCATATGCTTTCACAGACAGCAGAGGGTCATCGTTGTCAGTATTTATTATTATAATGCAAACAGATTTCCACTATACTTCAGAAAGTGATACTTTGAAGAAAAGGAAAGCACATTTTGTATTAGACAGTAACATTTTAAAAGATATTTCAGAAAGCGTAGAGCAAGTCCTTTCATGTACTTACGTTGAGTTCTAAAACTATCCCAAGGCAATCAATCAGCAGTGATACGAGCGTGGCTGCAGTAACGATAACCACTGTTAAGATGATGTGGAACACTGATGAAGGATTCCCACCGAAAAACACATTGGCAATTACCTGGCGAATAAACAGAGCAGTTGATAGGTGTTCTTGAGGCTTACTGGAATCAGTAAGAGGCTTTTGTACTAGCGCGATGACTATATGAACCATCCACAGTAAGGCAACGCATCAGACCTTAGGACACTAGGAATGTTTCTGTTTTTTCAAAGAAACTGCACATCCGCATACATAGCAATAATGAGTATTCCTTGCTGTGAACATTGTCAGTCAGTGTCCTATGCTGTAGACCCAGAGCCTGGCACACCATTGTTGTAACACACACACATTTTTTTTTTTTTAAAGAATAAGAAGACTTTGAAAGTTTCCTTATCCTTCTTGAGCTGGGCAGATTGCCACTAAAACAAATTACAAACACTAATTGATTATTTAATGTTCCCTAAGGAAGGTGTTAGGACTTACCCTCTTAATGATATTGGATGAGTGCTATCCTTTAATAAGAGAAAATCAATTCTATACGAAAGAAACCCACAAAGAGGAAAGACAAATTAAGGATAGTTTGTCGATATTTTTCATAAATAAACAGATTAGGAGGCTAATCTATAGTCACTATTGGATGTATCCCACTCTGATGAATTTACAATAAGAGAATGTCAAAAGAATGATCCTGTTCTCAAGAACTTACATCCCAATAGAAGGCCCATAATTGGTATAGAAAAAAGTAGAGACCAGTTTGTGGCAGGATTTTAAAAGACCAAGTAGAATTTAGAGGGCTCTTCCGTTGTCTAAAATGGTCTCCTGAGGGGAGCAGAGGAAGCCCTGGATGAATGTGTGAGGAGCAGATGAAGCCCTGAGTGGAAGTATAACACTGACAGAAGCACCGCCATGTCCAGGACCCCAGTGCCTCAGACCAGTGTGACTGGCAAAACTTCCCCAAGTCCACATGCAAATGTTGAGAGAAAGTGCACTCTGTCGCAGGTTCTTCCTCCTAGACATTTACAGCCTGAGCTCCCCCACCAGGACTAGCTACCCCCTCCTTATGCTGTATATAATAAACACAATCATTTCTGGGCTGTCATGGTAGGTGCTCTCCACCATGGCAAGCGCAGGCCACCCAATCTAAGCTTGTCTGTACACGTGTCTGTATTTCTTCATCCCTATGTCACCCCAGTCAGGTTTCTAGGACCACAGCACACAGGACATGGCCTTCCTTAAAGTCCTCTTCTTTTTACCGTTTCTGAAACGTGAGTGACCTAGCCGAGCTTGGGGTGAGGATTAAGTTAGAGCAGAATGACAAGCTGAGGCCACCGTGGAAAGAAGAGCAAAGGAGAAAGAGTAAGAACATTCTCGATGGAGGACAGAAAGGAGACTCTGAACAGAGTGATGAGCATGTGCAAAACACCAGTGAAGCGAGAGCTCTCAGTGGAGAGAGCATCAGGTGCCAGACACTGTAACCATGACAACTGTGGAAAAATGACCTAAACAGATGATATCCCTGCCCAGCTGCTCCTTCAGCGCTGCTGCTGGTAGAGACTTAATAGTGATACTAATAACTTAGATGATGTGGATTTGCTATTTTTTTTAAACACAACTGTTCCATACATCTCTAAAATGGCCTTATGAGGCCGAAATAGCTAAATAGGCAGGATCAGGGCATACAGTCTTTTTTTTTTCAATCCTCTTTATATGTATCTGGTTTATTTCACCTATAAAGAGAAATGGCTGTGTTCATGTTTGCTCTGTGTGTGTGTGTATGTGTGCAGACAGTAACAGCAATCAAGAGTCTCATACAGCATCTCTCTGCATGGCACATGCTGCCAGGGCAAACATACTAGTTTTACTCTGCTTTCCCATGATGGCAGCTAGAAAGAAAACTCATTCCACATAGGAAAGACAGACGCTGCAGGTGATGTGACTCAAGTCACCCACACACGGCTGACCAGAAGGCATCCAAGCCTGCACCGTCCACTCATGTTGATCTGGAGATCCGATCTGAGCCTGAAGTGCTGGGCAGATGTTGACAGAACAACCTTTCCCGACCAATAGTTAGCAAAGTTTTAAAAGAATCTCGAAGCTCAAAATTCTGCATAAAGTCCTCTCTACCCCTTTCTTCTGTAAAGGAAGGGCACCAGCCTTGGGTCATGCTGTTTGCGAACAGGAGTGAGACCGGAAAGAATGCACAGCACTGAACCTGTATTTCAGCACTGGTTCACCTTGCCAGAACTGGCCTGCAGTGAGAAACCAGCTGCCTTGAGACGCCTGTGGATTCGATAGGGGATTTAAGGCCCTTCATTCATTGTATGCAATCCCAGTGCACTGCATAAACAGCTTGTAGGGGAAGATGCTGACTAAGCCCTTTCCACAGAGTTCGTGGGTGCTGCTCACTCAGCACAGTGGATATCTAGCCAATGGCCTAAGAGATTCCTGACAAGCCACGTTACCCAGGATTACACAAGAATAGATTCTCTTTTGTCTACATAACTGCCTGTATTTGCAAACATGTAAAATTCTCATAAGACGTTTATTATAAATATATGCATCAAAATATATCTGTAGACCTATAGGTTTAAGTTGAAGTTTAATTCCTCATGGAATATAATATATTATTTTTAAAAATAAAACAAATTACTCTGGCCTTTGGTAAATAAACAATGGCTTATGAAACATCATAACAAAAATATAATTTTGGGAATGAGTTCTTTAAACTTTCATTCTTCATTTGGCTTTTCTAAAGGCTGTTAGTCACTTGGGGACCAAGAGATGTGTTTGTGTTTATGATCGTCTAGACTCAACCCTGGGGCATGATTTATAGTCACAATATCTAAAAACAAATTATTTTATAAATATTTGAATACGTATTTAAATGAAAATGAGGACATGACCACTCCTAGGTATGGTTGGAAAGAATGTTTTTATTGTAGGTATGAGGGAGAGAATAGACAGAGGTATCTGGAAGAGTCCATAGCAGAGAGAGAAAGAAGTTGGGGGAAGGGCTGCAAGCAAGAGAGGATAAGAAGAGAGAGAGAAGAATTGACCCAAAGATCAGAGGCCAAAAAAGTATGTGGCCGAAATGGCTAGAGTCAGAAGCTGGGGGAAGGGAAGGGAAGGTCAAGGGCTGGATAGGTTTAGGGTAGAGGGTGGGGGTAAGACTTGCTGAAGTAGCCTGGCAGCCAGTGTCTGCTTTGATAGGCTAACCAGAACCTTAGTTTGTCCCGAGTTTCTTTGGAACCTAACAATGTTTATCTGTAGATTTTGATACCTTTCAGCTTAAAGAGAAGGTTGTATGAATCTATCCCCTGTCATCTTGCCTTTAGGGAATTTAGGTATTGAGTTATCTGTGTCTTCTTAAGTAAATGCAGTAGAGCAATCACAGGGGCACAGGGTTGGAAAGAGCCTGGGCTAGCTTACCTCTCTAGTCACAAAGCATTCAATCGGGTACGTCAAAATGACAGTGATGCCGTAACAAAACCTTCCGAAGGTCACGAGGTCATCACTTCTGCAGTAATTTTCAAATAAGTCTCCTGGAGAACAAGAAAAATATATTGGAATTGCAAGGTCTTGGGAGTAACTAACAAATGAGATATTCCTTCCTATAAAAGTGGTGGCCCATACACTTCATCTCATCGAATTAGACGAACAGATTACAGTAGCCCTGCTATTATCCACAGCTATAGTACATGCTCCACTTGAAGGTAGACTCATCATTCTTATTTGTTTTTGGTAAGTTTGCCTTAAAGTTGTGCCAGTTTTTGAAAAAATACTTTGTCCATTATGGGTTGGGTTTTCTTTATATATATATATTTAACAGAATCAACTCCCTAAATTCTTGTGCGCTGCCTTTATAAATGGCTTCTGGTCTTTGTTTCTGGCGATTGTATTATTCTAAACAAATGCCTATTAAAATAAACAAATTTCTCTTTGAAATGCTATTTTTAGATCGAGGACAATCCTGCAAGGAAGAGCAGGACCAGGGCCTGTGGGAGGCTGAGTTTCCTGCACGGGAGGTATAGGTCCTGATCACAAGCTCGGCACCACACCAAGGAATTCCAAAGGTAACACTGTCCTTCGTGACATTTGATATATGCAAGTGGAAACACAAATTTCACTGGTTTAACACTGCAAATAGGACCGATTCCAGGAAAGGACACCAAATTTAATGACTTCTAAACCAAGTAACAGACCACATATACCTTCGGCTCCTTTTTATTGAGACTCTGTATGTTTGCAGGAGTCTACGAAAAAAATGCCAGGCTCTGGTCAGCTCACAGCAGACAGCCTTTGGGCCTCATTACTTCCTGGACATAACATGGTTAAGGCTGGACACTGCAGTTGCCTTTTTTCAATTAAACCAATTAAAAAATTGCATGAGAGCCGCATATTTAACGGCACCGTTTCAGAAGAAGAAATTAATCCTCTGAGCTTGTTTGTATTAAAGAGTGAGGCTGCAGCCTATTCATGTGGAAACTTCCTCTTTCCAGGGCAAGTCCCTTCTCTCCACCAAGGACACCTGATGTGTGTGACTCTCCTGGTGTCCCTTCTGGGCAGAAGAAGATGACAACACAGAGCAATAGAAGCAGAAAACAGCTTCAACACTGATTAAGGGTTCAACCCTGTGAGAAACCCAAGAACCTAGGTTCCCATTGCCAACCTTCCACCCCCAATAACCAGGTCCTGTGTTTGCTTTGACGTCACAGGGTATCACAATGAGACGCTACACTTCCCACTGCCTTATTGGCTCGAATGTACCTGATGAGCAAGGGAACATGTAGTTTGCACAAACACAATCAGGTCGAGCTAAAGAAAAATGAGCTAAAGAAGCAATGTTGGCTCATTTCAGCTGGAATCTAAGTGTGTGTCAGGGAATTAGAGCTAAGGGGAAAAAACAGGGACAAGAACAATATCATCAAATACCTGTCAGCTTTGTTCTATTAAGATGTGTATAAGAGGCCGGGCGGTGGTGGCGCACGCCTTTAATCCCAGCACTTGGGAGGCAGAGGCAGGCGGATCTCTGTGAGTTCGAGACCAGCCTGGTCTACAAGAGCTAGTTCCAGGACAGGCTCCAAAACCCCAGAGAAAACCTGTCTCGAAAAACCAAAAAATAAAAAAATAAAAAAATAAAAGTGTATAAGAGACAGAATGTGTGTGTGTTTGTGTGTAAATGTATGCAGTGTCTGCACATAGCTGTGTGGGTATTTGTACCTGTGTACAGGCCTGTGGAGGCCATCGGAGGCCATCAGGTACCCTGCTTCATCATGCTCTGCCTTGTTATTTGTGAGACAGAATCTCTCACCAAAGATAGGCAGGCAGTCAGGAAGCCTAAGCGATCCTGTTGTCTCTTCCCTACATGGGCCCATGTGGCCACACTCAGCTTAAAGAGGCTTTTTACAGAGTGTTGCTGTATAGCACAGGCTAGCCACCCTCCTGCCTTAGCCTCGCATGCGCTGTGTGGGGATTACAGATGTTACTGACCATGCACAGCTGTCATAAATATTTAATTACAGCAGGGCAATTACCGTTGCTAAAGACACTAGGAAGACATCACTAGCGAAAACAGACATCTATTAACCAAGGTTCCATGCCTGCTGGAGTCCTTAGGCCATTCAACTTGACATACTATGTAGCAATTTTAATTGGTCCACGGCAGTGCTTGAAAATAGGTCAGTTCTTATCCAGACTTTCAACGCTGCTTTTAACTGTACTATCCTATAACTAATCCATATGTTCTGCATTGCTATCACACTATCACTAGTTTTTTTAATCTTTATTATTTTCTGAGAATTAAATGCACACAATCACAGCGACCTATGATCTCTGTGCAGATCAAGGCATCCCAAGCGTACCACAGAAAACCAAGTCAAGAGGAGCTGGACTCGAAGAGGTTGTTGAAGACTCCATGTTAGTCAAAACTGAGGAAGCAGATAGAGAAGGGGGGAAGATATCTGAACTTGAGCTTCAGCAGACCACGTGCCTTCTGGTTGTTACCAGCCAGCTGGAACAAGTTACTTCTCTTTCTGTGTGAGCAGGAAGTAAAACTCGTTATTCCACTTACCTTCAAAGGGTTGTGGGAAGGTCAAGCGAGAGGCTAGACCTGTAAAAGCTGCGGAATCTCTGAATCACTGTGCTTGGCCCACTGTCAGGCTACCCCGAGTATTACACCCCGAGTGATTGGATGAAAGGGTCAAAAGCGGTAAAGGGAAGACCACTTAGTTACCAGGCCCGAGAGAAACAAGAAAAGAGAAGGCATTTGGAAGTCAGCGAGGGCTGGCTTCATAGGAAAGATGATGTTCGTGATTTAGTCCAGAATGAGACAATTAAGCTGAGATATCCTACAGGCTGGAGATGGAAAGGAAGGTCTGGGTTAGAAGGAGAATAAGGAAATTACACAGACTATTTGTCATCAGAAAGACAGGACCCCAATGTCTGGGTGGGATGGGGGATTAGAAAGTCCTTAAGAAAAAAGAAAAAAAAATAGCACAGAAAAGGAAAACCCATTATAGTACAGTCATTCTTTCCTCAAGTGGGAGGCAAGGCAGTTCAGGACAGCTGACTCCGAAAGGTTCAGAAGGACCAGACCAGAAAGGTTATCAGCTTCAGCACTGGGAGGCTGTTAGTGCCCAGGAAAGAAAAGTGCAGAGTGGTAGTGGAGAGAGGAGCCAGAGTTCATGTCTGGAAACAAACAAACCTGTCTGGAAGCAGAGGATCCGTGGTCACGGAACTAAGTCTCAGCGATTAAGAAGAGAGAAATTGGGGAGCAGAGCATAGAGAGGCAGGAGTATAGAGCGGAGAGTGAGGAGAAGGGCAGACCCTGGGAAAACTGTTCCAAAAATGAGTAGAAAACTGATATACAGGCACCAATCCACATGTGCACCAAGGTAGGATGTGGTTTAGGCTCTCGTTTTACCTTGAGTGAAGCCGGTAAAAGTCAAGTACCCACAAGTGGCAAAGAGCACACAAATAAACACAGAAACCAAGATGGACGTGTGGATGATCCGGCACCACTTAGCCACCGTGGGCTCTTCGAGAGACCCATAGACTAGGAAGCAGTTATGGTGGCAAATGAACGCTGTAACACAAAAGAAAACAATCATTACTGGGGCAGTAGCAGGCCTGTGCTTTCTACTCTGAAAAGCTGAGAGGTGCATACGGCCTTAGAATTTCAAGTATCTATGATGAAAACATGTTGATTTTGTTACACTGAATAAGACAGAAAGTTTCCTAAGAAGCCTACAAATGAGAACCTACATAGATGTCTCACCTGGTTTCTTCGTCACTGTCAACAAGAACCAGGCCTGCCTGCCCAACTTCTCTCCCAGTTTTTCCTCTTCCTGATGACCCTTCCTATCTTAAGGAAAATCTGCACGTGACTTTCCTTGACAACAGGAACATAGGGCAGCTATAGATATCTAGCCAGATTTTAACTTTTTCTGCAGAGACTTTGAAGAGGTCTATAATATTTGCTGGACTTCCAAGTTAGAAAACACACTAACTGTAATGAATGTCCATCCTGGAAATACTTTTCTTCAATTAGGAGCAAATTTTAGTAACGAGTGAGGAAGGCTGGTAATGGACAAGAAAGGGTTGGTAATTTTATATTAACACAAACTAGATTGTATGCTGCTAAATGGAACTTAGAAGACCTGGTATAGACATACAGGGAGCAGTACCTCTTCACTGAGCAGAGGGAGTCATACTGAGAAAGGGTTTTGTAGCCAGGTACTCACCAAAAGACATCACCCCAATAGCCTGGATGGCGTTGGGCTTTGCAAACACCCAAGCATCTTCTGTCTTTGGTCTAGAAGAAAATCAGTTAATTAGATATATTATTAAACAAGTGTAATAATAAACTTACTGGAGAATAAGAAATAGAATCCCACATCACAATTGAGCATCTTTCAATGAGGACTTATTAAGGGGGGCTGGAGAGATGGCTCAGAGTTTAAAAGTGTTTGTTGCTCTTGCAGAGGACCCAGGATTGGTGCCTAGACCCCACCTGGCGGCTCACAGCCACCTGTAACTACAGTTCCTGGAAAATCTAATGCCCCCTTATGAACTCCTTGGGAACCAGACACCCGTGATACACACAGACACAGGCATAGATGGGACACAGACACACACACAGACACACACACACATATATACACAGACACACACACACACATACACACACACACCATGCAGGCAAAATACCTATACATATAAAATAAATAATTTGCCAAAAAGAAAAAGAAAGAAATTAATAAGGGGGTTTTCATTCATCTCATCATTTCCTGGGGACGGGCACCAGCATTTCCTCAACCCCAATGCTCTAAAATGCCTGTGGACACAGAAAGATTCTGTGTATATACATGTAAAATACCCACCGAGTGTGTGATTCGGGAAATTGATTTGCTTAGTCAATTTAACAACAAAGTTAGTATGGAGTCAGCACACAGGATCCCGAGGGAGATACTAAGTTACCAGCGTCCTATATCTACTCTTCATTCACCTCTTCAGGTTTGCAGGCTTGATCGAGCTGACAGAAGTTTAAAGGGAGCTGTGGTTTACTGAGGAAGGTGGACGTGAGTTGAGACTGACTGAGGGTGCACTGACTATTTCTGGGCAAATGCACTCTTATCTCATTTCTTTTTTTTTTTTTTTTTTTTTTGCAGGTACATTCAAGAATTATTATGTAGGCCAGACATAGTGGTTCATATGTTTAGCCTTAGCACTCAGGAGGCAGAGGCAAGTGAATCTCTATGAATTCAAGGCCAGGCTAGTTTACAAAGTGAGGTCCAGACCAGCCAGGGTCACACATTGAGACCCTGTCTCAAACCAAAACCAAAACCAAAACCAAAACCAAAATGAGAATTATTTTCATCTAACGTTAAGGTAAGCATTACGATCTAGTTTGCTTAGCTTCTTGCTGTGTTTCAGCCAAAATCTTTTCGGACATTGGTCTCAGGTTTCCACCTGTTAGTGTACTTCTAAATGGAGTTTTGAACTATATACATTTCAAAAATTATTTTCATTCATTTATTTATTCTGAGACAGAACCTCACGGGTGATCTAGCCAGGCTGGCCTCAAACTCATGATCCTCCTGGCTCAGCCTTTATAGTTCTGGGGTTAAAAGTGTGGCTTCAGCATGTCCAGTTAGGTGCTCTACATTCTCAAGCACCTTACATCCCAGTGGAATTAAAATATGTAGCGTCAGCATGGACTGGCCTGCCTCATAAATACTCATGTCTCCACCTCCAATAATAACGAATATCACAGACTTGAGTCTGTTCTTCTGGCCTCTGCTATTTGTTGGCTAAGGTATTCCTTTAGCTAAGTTAATTGATCTGCGTTTTAATTCCTTCCTCTGTGAAATGAGAGTAATCACAGTATCTAACTTCCTGAGTTATTTAACAGATTAAATGAGATAAAACATGTAAATCTTCTGAAAAGGGGTTGTAAGACAGCATATATTCAATATATACAGTTTTACCAGTACTATCTATTAATATTTGATTAGTATCCTTTCTCACGTATTCAAAGGTAGATAAAAGTCCACAAGTAGCACGTACTTCTATAGACAGGTTTGAATGAGACCCAAAAGAGTGCATGGAGATAGACAAGAAGCCCACTAGAGAGCACGGGGGTCCTGGAGGGTTAGAGAAAAAGGGGAATTCTCAAGATGAAAACTCAACTTTTATGTTTGCTCCTTATTGTCTGTATAAAGAGGACACAAACGGATTCTGTTTGCTTTGTCAAGGTTTGTGGAATTTTTTTGCAGTATATCATCTCTATCATCTCTCTATAAATGAAACGAGCAGCTCTCAGGGGGGAAAAAGCCTTACAGAAAAGAGAGGAGGCTTCCCACTGTTCTCTGACCTGATGGGAATCTCTGCTCTTGGAGTGGGAGCTGCTGCCACCTGCTGCCTCCAGAGCTTTCTCTCCAGTCAGCCTGGCAAATTCCAGCCACAATGTGCAAAGTGCACTTGTTTAATGTAAGATGCTTATAAAATGATTCCCATTGGGCAGTACTAATGGAAGATGGTCTAAATTTCTGATACGCTCTGAGAGAGTAATGTGCTCCAAGTCTGGGAAAAGGAGCGAGGTAATGGGTTGTTGCTTTCCAATTGTTTGCAATAATCCAGGAATGCGTTCAGAAACAATAGTTCCATGGGGGTGGGGTGGGGGACAGAAGAGAAGGAATGGCTATCTCTCCCTGTTATAATTTATGCATCGAGATAAATTTTGATACCCATCCTGGAGCAAAACAAATGAAGTTATGTTTCTTCTACCTTAGACTATAGATGTCAAATACAAAAATATTAATAATGTGTCCAAGCAATGTGTATGATTAAAACATCACCAAAAATGGCTGTCCTAATCTTTGCTAGGGTAGTTTCATAGAAACATCTGTTAGTGCATTTACCATATTAATAGATTAGTGCTGGAAAGTGTATGGATTTTAGCACATCCACAAAAGCATATGATTCAGTATTGATTTTTCATGAACATACCAAGCAAGCTGTTAAGAATTTTCTTATCCCAAGGAAGAACATCTACAACAAAACATATGTGTAATAAACATGGATCTTAAAAGGTAGAAATGTTACAACTAAGGGAAGAAACCAGGTATGTTTCATATCCAATTGTCGGTTCTTACTTAGTTCCAGAAGTCAATGAGAAGATGTCTAATTACAAAAAATGTGTAGCTTATTCGAGCACAACATGATTGTAAACATGGACAGTTCAAGGGCTCTTGTGGTCAACCACTAGGGTATTTAACAGAGGGCTGAATATAAATTCAGTTCACACAAACACACACATGCACACACACACATACCAGTAAAGTTGGTGTAGACAACTGACATGTTGTAAAGAGCGACTGTAAAAACAAAATTCTGATTTTCCAGAGAGTTTTAACATTATGTTATACTTCTATTAAAGATACAAAGAAATGGAGAGATATACCATGTCTACATTTCTGCTCAGGAAGACTCAATATTATGCACCTGCCAATTCCTCCCAAATTAGTATTCAAAGAATAAAGTGTATTGAAGAATGAATTCTGCAAACAGATACTATTGACATCTGAAGGCAAATATTGGTAGATGACAAAATCAATTAAAGGTATCATAAAACATTTGTAAATGATATAATCCATATGAAAAGCTAAGATTACAAATGTCTAACTGGAAAAAGAGATTGGGGATTGATCACACATAAAATCAGTGAAATGATTATTATCTAGTTTAAAGTAAATATTCTGCAAGGCAATAAGAAAAATAAAACATGATGAACAATTGATAGGAAAAGAATCAAGACTGAGGTCATAAGTATTCATTTTAATTTTGTGTGTGTCAGGTACCAGGGAAATGGCCTTCTGCATGCCAGGCAAGCACCCTACCACTGAGTTATATCCCCGGATATATTTCACTTTTTTGAGATAGGATCTTGTAAGTTTAAATTGGCCAGTCAGCCCTTCAACTCCCTCTATAGCCCAGGTGGTCCTTGAATTTGTCATCTGTCTGATTAAGCTTTCCTAGTAGCTGGGTTTACAGATACATCCAACCATGCCAGGTGCTTCAGTTGTTAAGTCCTGAATGTCTCGAAATCAAAATGAATGGACAGGTGTGCTACTGTAACCTGTTACATTAGGTTTCCTTAGTTTTAACCCTTCTTATTTATGGCATCTATCCTAGTCTGTCCAAGATCTCCTTGATCTTCTCCAGCTCCTGAATGTGGGGATAACAGGTGTCCACCAACTTGCCCAGTTTGATGTGATGTTGGAGATCAAACCGCCAGGCGAGTACTCTACCAGTTGACCTACATCCACAGGCTTATCAAATGAAAACGGTGCAGCAAATTCAAATATATATATTTGCAAAGACAGAGGAAATACCATGGACATTTTGAAGATTGAAAAACAGGAAGATAAAAGATTGAAGGATTAATAGATGAAGAAAAGTGGACAGACGGAAACAGGCTCCTGAGACACCACCTAGTCTACCTAGTCAGCATTGTGTCAGAAGGCAGAGCGAGAGGGAGAAAGAGGGAGAGAGAGGGAGAGGGAGATGGAGAGGGAGGGAGGGAGGGAGGGAGGGAGGGAGGGAGAGAGAGAGAGAGAGAGAGAGAGAGAGAGAGAGAGAGAACAGATAATGTTAGAAGAATAGCTGAAAATTCCCAGATTTCATAGTAAGCTCAAATATTACGAATATGAACAGAACAAACTCAGGTGACTTCAGCAACATCTAGCCTGACCCCATGATAACAACCCTTAGAGACTGAGGAGGCTGAACGGCACTCATGACATTTGTATGTTATCATTGACAGTGATATGTCAAGCACAAACATTGAGCAAATTTCATGAACAACTGGGACTGCCTTTCCACAGTCCATTTACCTCATCAGTGAACTTACACTTTTTCTTTCAGAACCGTTAGAGGTCCAGGATAGGTTTTTCATAAGGAAGGGATGTGTGAGTATGAACGTGTGCATTTCGAATTCTCTGCAAGTGTTGGGAAATTAGCTTCCTATGAATTTACCAAATTAAACTATGATTGGATGTATAAACAGGAATATGCCCTTAACACCTGGCTTTCCGCTTTCTGTGAAGGAACATTTTCAAGGGTTGGCTCTCATAGATCTCTCCCCCAAAGCTTTCAGCTAAATGCTAACACTGCTTCTTTTCCTCCTTTAACCTTTAGATCATAGTTAGAGTAACAGAGACTAGAAACTGACAGGTAAAGAGATTCAGCAAGTGGAAAATTTATTATGTTTTTCATCTGCATAAAACTCTACTTATGGACTGGAGAGATGGCTCAGTGGTTAAGAGCATTGCCTGCTCTTCCAAAGGTCCTGAGTTCAATTCCCGGCAACCACATGGTGGCTCACAGCCATCTGTAATGAGGTCTGGTGCCCTCTTCTGGCCTGCAGACATACAGACAGAATATTGTATACATAATAAATAAATAAATATTAAAAAAAAAACTCTACTTATGTATGGGGTACCATGTGATTTTTATAATACATATATATTTACCAGGTAATTTTAAAATCAGGACAAACACACACACATACACATGTTTTTTTTCATAAAAATATTTAAAATACTTTCTCCTAGCTTTTTAACCATTAACTGTAAATTATCATCTGTAATTATTCTACTGTACATAAAACATAGAACTTATTTCTGTTACTTGTGTAGTTAGATACCCCCTCCTCAGCCTCTAGTGACAACCATTCAACTCTTTAACTTCTAGGAGAGCAACTTTGTTTGCTTTTGGGGGACAGGGCCTCACTGTATGGGGTTAGGTGGGATTCTACAGACCTGCCTATTTCTGCCTCCCGTGTATTAGGAGAGAGGGCATGTACCACCAAGCCCTGCCTGAGATCAACTTTTAAGATATTTCATAAGTGAGTGAGATCATGTGGTACTTTCTGCTTGTGACTTATTTTACATTTCCAGTTTCATGTTGTGGCAAATGAAATATATGAATAGTATTATGTTGTATGTATTTGTCATATTTTCCTTATTCATCAGTGGCTGGACACTTAGACTGTTTCTATATCTTCATTATTATGAAAAATGTTACAATAAGTAATGATGGAGGTGGGTCATCTTTCTATCTGTTGTTTTATTGGTTAAGTAATAAAGAAACTGCCTTGGCCCCTTTAATAGGACAGAAAATTAGGTAGGTGGAGTAGACAGAATAGAATGCTGGGAGAAAGAAGGGGAGTCAGTGAGTCGCCATGATTCTCCCACTCCAGACAGACACAGGTTAAGATCTTTCCTGGTAAGCCAGCTCATGGTGCTACACAGAATATTAGAAATGGGTTAGATCAATATGTAAGAGCTAGCCAATAAGAGGTTATAACTAATGGGCCAGGCAGTGTTTAAAAGAATACAGTTTCTATGTAATTATTTCGGGTAAAGCTAGCCGTGCGGGCGGCCAGGTGCCAGGAACGTAGCCCGCCGCTAGTATCTCTACAAAGTAATTAGGTAATTTTTGAGAAAGAATTACCTATCCATCTGCGATGGCAATTCTTGGCTGTCACTTGACTAATCTGGAATTAACTAAAAACCCCAAATGGGGCACCCCTGTGAGGAATTTTTTTGTTTGATTTGAAGTGGGAAGATCTACTTCTAATCTGGATCTTGGAGGTGGGAGGACACACTTTTAATCCAGATCTTTTGAGATGGGGATACCTGACTCTAGTCTGGGCCACACCTTCTGCTAGAAGTCTATATAAGGGGGACAGGGAAAAGGGAAGTTCTGCTCTTCACCTACTTTTTTTTTATTTATAGCAAGTCCATTCCTCATTGGCATTTGAGTCTTCTTCTTTGAGATATCATATATATTGAAGACCAGCTGAGACATCCAGCCTCATGGACTGAGTAAGTACTGGATTCTTAAAATGTGCATTCTTAGGCAGCCATTGTTGGATTAGCTGGACCACAGCCTGTAAGTCATTCTAATGTATCTCTATCTATCTGTCTGTCTGAACACACACACACACACACACACACACACACACTCTTAAAGTTGGCTTTCGAATTAAACCAGAGTAGACAGGCCACATGGATTTCCCTTCTGTCCTGAGATCCCACTAAAATGTTATTAAAGGAATTTAAATGGTTCGTGAGGGAGAGGATGGTGGCAGGAGAGACATCAGTGGAGGAGAATTAACAGGGGATGTTTATGTCATAACTATGGAGAGCCATGTAGAGGTTGTTCACCATGAGAGTAGTTGGCTTCACGCCAGCCCTGAGAGTGTGGAGTTTTGAGGCTCAGACTGCATAGGGAAGAGGTGAAGGGGAGTCCGAAAGTGGGGATGGAGGTGCAGGGCAAACTGAGAGTCAGTCTGTCAGAAGGCACAGCAGCACAGGGCTTCCTGTCAGGCTGATCCATTATCTTATCTAAGCCTTTAGAAGAGGCTTAACAAAAGGAATCAAGTCTAAAAGTCAAACAGGGTAAACCGGTTAAAAGAAAACCCAACGCAGGAATTGAGCTTGGGGAGGGGAGGTGGGGTGTGGAGGAAAAGGGGGTTGGGAGGAAAGCAAAAAAGTACTTAATCTTAAATCTTCTGAGAACTACAATATGTGAAGAGTAAGAAGATAATTTAGGGCCCAGCACACAGCAGTTCGTAGCCTTAGCACAGGCAGCACTTCAGAAAGAAAGGTTGCTTCCTTTACATAAAACATCTGAACAGCTGTTAATGTATATAATTTTTGTTTAGTCTTTTTGGTGGGGAGTGCGCTGCAAATCGAAGTCAGAGTTTCTTTATATGTATGCTAATCACGAAGCTATACATAGTTGTATATGCTTTCTAAGAAAAGATTTACTTTTAATCATTTTTATTTGTATGTATGTCTGAGGGAGTACATGCAATGTGTGGACATGCCCGTAGAGGCCAGAAGAAGACATCAGCTCCTCAGGATCTGAAGTTACAGCTGGTTGTGACCTGCTGGGTGCGGGTAATGGTTTGGATTCTTGGATTCAGTCTTCTGATCTTGATTGGAAACTTGAATTTGTTATCTTCCTAACAGCTGAGGGATACGCAATGATATCCTAGCAAATAAATCTGTCTTCATAGACTGAGGAAAGCAAGCTTCAGGCTGGACATGGTGTCTCCCCTGCAACCTCAGCCCTCAAGAGGCAGAGGAAAGTGTGTGTCTGTAAGTTTGGGGCTAGCCTTGTCTACGTAGTGCATTTCAGGCCAACCTGGGCTATATATCTACTGAGCCCCATTTCAAATAAATAACAACGAATCAACAACCAAGCTTCAGAATATTGCTCCTGGGTCTTAGGACACCGCACCTCTGGGTCAGGAGGCTGGGAACATTTGTGCCTTGTGGTTGCAGGGGAGGCTTCCAAATAATCCAGTGTGGGCAGAGCTGACTTTTGTTGGGCGCTTTATAAATTAACTGCTTCAACCAGACGCAGCTGAGAGTTAAATGCTCTGGACACCCTCGGGCACAGTTCATGTTTCCTGTTTTCTGTCAAGCTCTGAAGAACCGGCAGACCTGACCGCGTCCCCCAGCTCAGCCTCCCCTGGCTCCTCAGCCATTGTGCTGTCCCAGCTCATTTGTGTCTGAATCTTTGGTACAGATCTGTGTGTGACAGAACTGCCTGGGAAAATCCTTCCTCGTGATTACTCTCAGTGTCAGAAAGGATTCACTTATGTTAACTACAATTTTCAAAAGTCGATTTAAATATTCAGAAAACTTAATGCTGATTCTTTTTGGCCGAAATATAGTTTTGATCTTACAAAAAAAATCCCCAAGAAAAACCCTGTAATCATGAACACAGCTTGCCACTGGAGATGTCAATGTTCTTTGATTCTTATTATCATCTGTTCTATGATTTCCCTGCCAACTCTTCACAAAGTGTTGGTGGTTGGTTGGTTTGGCACAGACAGGCAGGTATGGGAGGGAGCAGAGTAGGATTTCACTTTTAAAAATATGTATTATTATTATCACTATTGTTATTATATATATATGTGTGTATGTATGTATGTTCTTGTGTATGCATTTGTAGGAGAACGTAATTATGGGAGCGTTGTAAGAATGTGTACTTGTGAAGGTCAGAGGCCAACACTAGTGTTTTCCTCGATCGCTTGTCATCTGAGATGGGTTTGTTCGAGGAACCTGACACTCATTGATTGGCTTAGACTAGCTGGTCAACAAGCCCGGAAATCTTCCTGCCTCCAGCTTCCTAGCCCTAGGATCACAGGCATACACTGATGATTTGACTTTTCATAGGGGCACTGGGTATTCGAACTCAGGCCCCCATGCTTGTGCTACAGTCACATTGCTGACTGAATCATCTCCCTGCTCCCTAATTGTTATATTATGAATATCAGTTATAATTATGAGTGTTATTTGGTTTTTGAGGTTTATATGCCCAACTCTACCCTCAATAAACTTGAATCGACCCACAAAGGGAGACTGGGTACCACCTACCTTTGTAGCCTCACAACTGACACAATAGGCATTTAATGCATTGATTGACAGTAGACTTTTCTATTTCTCCCATTGGTAGTGAATTCTGGACATCCTATGAATCTAGTTGTTTAAGCTGAAAACGCTTATGTCAATCTAAGTAACTCCTGCTCCCTTAGAACCTTCACAGTGACACTAAGTCTATCAGCTGAAAGGCTCCTCTCCCTTTTCATATCTGCCAGCCATATACATACACTGTAACCAGTTGTCCTGTGCCTCAACCCTTGCCATAGACAGTCTCCCAAGCTTCTGTGTTCCCATTGCCCTCACCTGGGCTCTAAGAAGAGCCCAGATTAAAATGGAAAGCTTTATCTGACCACTCTTCTGCTTCATAACTGTCAACATCCAGCAGCTGAAGAACAAGCCAAGATTTTTATGCTGCAGCAAAGTCTTCCCTTCATCTTGGGGTCTTTGCCAAACCATCTGTGCTGATTTCCTTATGTACCCTGGATGGGCTTTCAGCCTAGAATCATCAAAACTCTAGTTATGTCTTTAACACAATATCTAAGTGGTGGGAGGTGGGGGGGAGGCATAGGAAAATGGGGGTCAGTGGTTGCCATGAGCTGGCTTTGAAAGGAACCCTTGGAAACTTTGCCTTGCTAGTAAACACTTTTTCCGTGAAAATTTCATTGCCTCGAGACGATTCTTATTCTCTTGTTCAGTCAGTCTGCAGGATGAACGGACTAAAGCAGGTAGGCACACGGTTTCACCAAGCTGTTGAGCTATTATCTGGCGATTCCATTCTGAGCCCCAAGTTTGTGTTGCACGATCTGCTGAGAGGTGAGCACACAGCGGGAAAGAGCAAACGTGACCTCTGTTCTCATCCTGCTTGCGGCGAGATGAAAGACATAAAAGTACCCCTACGAGAAGATGCCTAAGCGATGAGTGAAGACAGTTCAACAAGGAACATCATCATTTTACTTCTAAGTGGAGAACCCTTCTCATTCCCTATAGCTCCAAAATTACAAAGCCAAAACGCTCAACTTCTGAACCTACTCCTGATCACCATTCCAGAATGATAGCACAAGCTCCCGGCATGAAACTGACATTACCACTCACAATCTTCAGAATGGACCCACGTGTTCCTCTGTGTATCCTTAGGCCGTACTTTCAAGAATGAATATCTCAGCTTCTACCAACGGCCACACAAATGATGCCCTAAATGCCTTTAAGAGTTCCGGGAAGCTGGATGTGGTGGCACACGCCTTTCATCCCAGCATTTGGGAGACAGAGGCAGGAGGTTCTGTGAGTTTCAGGCCAGCCTGGTCTAGGACACACAGAGCAACATAGTGAGACCCCCCACCTCATCTCTCCGCACCAATAAAGAGTTCACGGAGCACTTTTAGATTCATCTTTTGACTCGAGATATGATTTGATCAATAATTCCTATGTTTACAACAAACTAAAGCAGTTTAGCTCTCTTTTCTCTCTCCAGCCAATTTTCCCATACTGTTTCACTCCATTTACACCCCTTCTCAAATAAGGAGAACGGGAGGACAGAGAGGGAAAGGAGGGTTTTCCAGATTCTTTGTTTTCTACTGAAATAATTTATTGAACATAGCTATGCCATATGCCTTTTAAAGTATATAAATGTCATAAGACAATTTACTAGAAACACTGTGTTTTTCTTTAATTTTTAAAATTTTCATTAAACAATGTCCCCAGGCTCCAATAGGAGTATTTTTTCCATGAGGACATTTGACATTTATTTATATCTTAAATTCTTTTGTAAGTGCGTTCTACCCATACCATTTAATTGAAACCCCTGTAATCTAAATGGGTATTGCCATTTTCAGGGTTCATGGTTCTTCCATATTTCCAATCATAACTGCCTTGATGTCTTTTGGGGCCACCCATTTTTCTATTCAGTCTGGATGCAGTGACCCTTTTCTTAGCTCCAAGGGTAGGCACCCATGACCTGATCTCAACTCAGCAACTCAACGCAGATCCCTAGGGTAGGAATCCTTACAGATCCTCAACAGAGCCAACTGGCAATAATCTTTGCAGTGGACTGCAACCCCCCCAAAGAGAAAACTCTCTTTCTCTAGACTTGGGCCTAAATAGATATAAGTTGAGCCTGTTGCTGTTACCTCGTGACAGCGAGAAGGCATTTCAGAACCTGGAGCTCAAACAAGAAGCAGAACAAAGAGATGGATAAAAAAGAAAAGCCGTACCTGACTTCATTAAGTGAGCCACACCCATAACCACACCCAACAACTGACCTTGAATCTCATAGTTGGGTGAACAAATTGTCTTTTTACTTCAGTCAGATTACTGTTTGATGATTGTCATTTACAACAAGAACAGCAACAACTCATGTGTCATAAAAAAACAAAAAATGTTCAGTGATTGACACCCATCAAATCTAATCATTCTCTTCGTCAAATATGTACTTTTACATATTTTACCCATTTTTTTCCTGATTCTCTCTTGAATCCTTTCTAGGTCATTAAATTGTATAATTTTAGGCATAAGATGGACAAAATAACTAAATTAATGCTTGCTGGGTTCTAGGGTACAGTTTGTGTATCTAAGTGTTTATATAAATCTTAGGTGTGTATATACTACAGTTATGTTTAGAATGCTAAGTTATTAATTAAAATGTTAAAACAGAGATGTCATATGAAAGAAAATAGTTTCAAATTTGATTTCATGTTATCATTTCCACACTGATTGTAAGATATGAATATTAATGACATTCCTAAGTAAATTTTTTTTAAATAATGCCTCCTATTTAAGTTAGAAAAAAACCCAAGTGTGTTACTGCATTTTTGAACTTGTGCTCTCTCTGGAAAACAATTAAATTGCCTTGCTACCCAAGTTTTTATAAAGCAAAGACCTAGAAAATGCAATAAAACTGAATATAATTTCCAAGAAGAACTGAGAGTCGTGAGGCTGTGGCTATTTGAAATAATATCAGAAAGCAGAATTTATGGCCCTATGAGTTATGGAAAAGGAAATTGAATTGTGTTTTATTTTTAAACACAACCACTAAAAAGGTGTTTCCATGGTAACGAGGTCACCACTAGCAGCCGTTACAGACCTGCCTGTCTTCTGATAGTGGGTTTAAAGATCTTTTTTTCAAATATGATTTTAGAAGACCGAGGGGAAGAAAAATGCACAGCTTTTCTGATCACTCCTCTGAACTGTAAATGAAGGAAACACACATGGTGTATTGGGTCTCTCATGTTTTATGGATGATGAGCATCCATGCCCGCCTTATTTTCAGAAGGAAGCCCGCTTGACCAGCTTCTGTGCCAACCTCTGAACAGATCTCATTAGCCTGATGGTAAGCAGGGCGAGCAGAAGTGGTTTGCAGAACTAGTCAAACAGAAATAAGGGGTGTACGAGAGAACATACTTCCTAGACATCTAAATATTGGAAGAGTTGAATAAATATTCCCCGGTTATTGTAAAGACTCGGTCTCAGATAAAATATTATATCACCAGTAGAGGAGATTAAGGCTACATTTTGTTTGGGACCAAAACAAACAAATAGTTTTTTAAGCTCTGTGACTATGACATCAGCTCATTTAGCCTGACAGGAAGAGCTCAACCCTTCCTCTTTATTCTCATAGTTATCCTCAGAGTGTTATTTTCCCCACTGAACTGGAGATCCTTGGGAGCAAAGACATTTCATTTATTTTTGTATTCATAATGCTCTGTCACATGACACTTTCTATATTAAAAAAAAAAAACCCTGAGAAACATAAGCGAAGAATGATCATCAACCACAGAGCTTCAAGTAGAAGCAAAAATCTCTGGTTTCATTTTGGGAACGAAGTACAGTCTGGGTATGCTTCTGGCCAGTCTCTGGGCCAGCGGCTCTGTCTAGCTCCTTGCTCATGGGTCCTTTAACTGTTCCATAAGGAGTCCAGTTGCCTCACCACTAGACAGATGGGGCAGAAGCTCTATGGGTGGGGCCCTTGCACCCCAGTCATTCTAGCTACTCAGGTGAGTATAATGTGCAGTCTTGAAGGGGATCAAGGTTTGCCCCTTCTGGATCGTAATTGAGTTCTGATTCATTGACTTCCCAAATTTTCTAATTTTCTATCTACCTTTCCCCTCCTTGATCACCTCATTGTGTTATATATACCCAGTATACAAAATCTCTTACTATAAATAACTACTTAGAAGCATTTTTCATTATAAAGTTTTCAGTCATTATAGTTAAGTCTCATGAAATCACTAGTTTGCCTAAATTATTACTTATTGTATTATTCGTTGCATGGATTATCTTTTTGTTTCTGTAAGTCAGTTTTTCAAAAACCAGGATGGAATTTGGTATCTGCGCAATAAATACTAAATAAGAAGCAGAAGAATGGCTGTACACCTCTGTGTTTCTATGTGCACATTTCCTGAGCCCCAAATGCCTTTTACCCTCCTATCTATCTAAAAAAGTTCCAGTCCTTCCAAGATACCAAGATCATACATGGTTTCCTCTTTAAGGAAGGTCTTCTAGATACAAATAGGTCATGAAGCCCTGGTTTGGGCAATGCCTTTGCCCCCTTTCACATTGCCCCTTTACACTTATCACACTGTATTGAACTTATTTTTCTTCTGTTTTGAAATCATCCAACTGATAGACAATTTGCGGCAGACACTGATCCAGACAATATATTGGTCTTCTCTTCCAGGACACAGCAAAAATCACCAGCAACAAGGTGCTTGCTGAAACAAGGGATAGATGGCCACACTGAAGGGAATCAAACCCAATTCATTTCAAAGCTGCTCAGGCTATGTAAGGACTGGATTATTGAACCTTTCTTCTCCTTCCTTCCTTCCTTCCTTCCTTCCTTCCTTCCTTCCTTCCTTCCTTCCTTCCTTCCTTCCTTCCCTTCCTCCCTCCTTCCTTCTTCCTTCCCTCAATCCCTCCCTCCCTCTCTTCCTTTCTTCCTTCCTTTCTCTTTTATTTGTTTAATGAGTCTTTCCTCTCCTCCCTCCCTCTCTCCCTTCTTCCCTCCCTCCTTCCCTCCCTCCCTCCCTCCTTCCCTCCCTTCCTTTCTCTTTGATTTGTTTATCTTAGTAATTGATGAGGGGAGGGCGCTTGTGTTCTAGTTAGGCTCTCTTCCAAGGGGGCTACAAGCAGATAGTTTCTCCAGCTATCTGCCCCAATCCTTATGGTAAAGTCCTGGAATATTGGTGTGACGCTGTCTAAAAGGAAGGCCTTTAGGAGGCAATAAGGGTCAGATGAGAGGAGGTGGGCAGCAACCACAGAGCCGGCTGCCATGTGATGACCTGTAGCAAGGGGACCCAGGGGCTCTTCTAAGATCAAAGCTCTTTGGCACCCTGCTCTTAGACTTCCTACCTACTTGAGTAACAGTTTTTTAACTTTTTTTTTTCAGGCAAGCTAAGAAGAAGTGACTTTACAGAGCAACAATTAGTCAAAAGGGAAACAAATTGTCTTGAGCACGTGCTGCTGATCAGATCTATCCAGCAGGTTTCCTCTCCGCCTTCTTTCTTAGAGACCATTCATAGAAGATGCAGCATTTCTTGCATTCATTAAGACATGACTTAAATTAATCTTTTTTTATTGTTTAGTACATTTCAGGTCTCCTGATGCATTTACTGACTGTAAATCTTTCTCTGATTTTTTTTCCCAAATACTCACTATATGGTGTTTCTCATTGCTATGTGTATATAACCTCTTTCTTTCTCCCTTTTTTCCTTTCTTATTTTCTATTTTGAGACCAAGTCTTCTGTATCTCAACATAACCGTGACATTGCTATATAGTTGAAAATGACTTTGATTTTTCACTCTTGATCTGCTGCCGCCTCTTCTTGGGCCCTGGGATTATAGGCATGAGCCATCATATCTGGCTATATTTTTATTTGTGTCTTTTTCTTATGTTCTTGAATATGATATATTTCAGCAAATATTGATGTAAAAGTCAAAAATACAACAGCACTTACATGTTTGGCCCCAAAGAAACTGCTCTTGTCATTACGATTCCAAGGATTATAGTGGTTAAAACTGTGGAAATGAAAGAGATCTGTACAAAGAAACGTGAAGACACCATCAGTATAAGATGCAGAAAATTTGTTTAAAATAGTACATCATTTTTAATTAATTTGGTAAACTTATTTATAGATTGCTTCTATCAGGCTCCCTAAGTGTTTTATAACCTTATAGATTAGTCCCTACACTGGTTGGGTGGGTGCATAACTACTTAACAGATTATAATCGTCCCTGAGACCCAAACAGAGGATCGAGGGTCCACTGTGGTTTTACAATGAAGTTTGAAGCCCTCTCAGTGACTTCCTGCACAGGATACAAAGTGAGCGCTTTTAATTTATTAAAGTTAAAATGAAAATATCTTTTTTTAAAAAAAATTCAGGTCCTATTTTAGTACTGACTTAAGCTGCTTTCCATCTACTGTTGCTTTTTCCATTTTCATCTCCCCCTTTTCCTTTCAACATACCATGCATACACTCATCACAATTCTCTTTTTTCATGTCTGCCTTTCCCTCTCTGCTCTCGAGCTCCGTTGGTCTATTCTTCCCATGTGGTTTGCCCTTTGCTCTGTGTTTCTGGGTCTGTTCTTTGTCTTCCTCTCAGCACTGTGCCTGTTTCATCCAGCTAACACACGGGTCGCTGTGCGTGCGCATGTACCGTGTACACTCATTACATTAGGTTTGCGAATCGATTCTCCATTTAAAATGGATAAGCACATCTGAGATGGTTTCTAGGATAGGTTAAAAAAAAAAGCGCTCAGATCGCTTTTATTTCATGTGCTTATCGTTAACATTGGATTTTAAGTTTTTAATGTTTAATTTGAAACAAATATCTATGATGAGTTCCCTGGTCCTGTGAGGGACAGAGAGAAAAAATAGCCAATGGAAGTTCACACAGCTAGAAGGTGACAGGTGGCATTCAAATGCAAGCAGCCTACTCCATAGAGAGCCTGCCCTGTGCTTTTTAAATCAGGATTTCAGTAGGACACTTCAAGAGATGTGTAGGGAATTCATATGTTAAGGATCATTATTTTTTCATAAATGTTTTGCTTTCTACTTTCAGAAGATAACATTTATGCATCTATATTGAACATTTACGTATCTATATTAAATATATATATTTATATATATATTTTTCACTTGTAAAGTAAAAAAAAAAATGCTCAATCATTCAGATACCTGACACAAAAAATTGCTTTTGATACAATTTTCTTACTTTCTTTTTTCTTTCTTCTATCTCCCTCCCTTTCCCTCCCTCCCTCCCTCCCTCCCTCCCTCCCTCCCTCCCTCCCTCCCTCCTTTCTTTCTTTCTTTCTTTCTTTCTTTCTTTCTTTTTTTCTTTCTTTCTTTCTCTCTTTTTTGATGAGGTCTCACTACGTAGCCCTGACTGGCCAGGAATTATGTATAGATCAGGTTGGCTTCAACTCATAGAGATCTGTCTGCCTCTTTCTCCAGCTCCTGAATATAACAGCTGCGCACTGCCATGTCTGGCTTCCCTTTTGGTCCTTGCTTGTCACTGAATGGCTGCTAAAGACAAAAGGCCTGGTAGTGAGAACACTCCCCCATGCTGGCTCCCTGTCCAGCTCTGCCTGGAAGAAGGGACCTCACTCATCCCTGGTAACAGTGTCAAACATCAAAGGCAGGAACAGAATGGAGTTGATGGGTGCAGTGTTCAAAGCAGACCATAGAAGTGTCACATGATTAACCCTTTTAGAAAATGTCCGATCAGAATATTTAATCATGTAGACATAGTACCAATTATATTTTGAGTAAAATAAAAACATTCCTTGGCAGTAAGAGAATAAAATACAAGCAGATAAAGGATAGTCTATGTAAATAAGGTTAGGTGGTGAGTCAAATAATGATTTAGTTAATCTTATTAGAAAGACTTTAGTCCCATGGGCAAAATTCTCTACAATTGATCAATCAAAAAATTGGTATTTAAAGTCACTGAGTGGGTAGCCTGGTGGTGGTGGCACAGGTCTTTAATCCAGTACTTAGGAGGCAGAGACAGGCGGATCTCTAAGTTCAAGGTCAGCCTGGTCTACAGAACTATTTTCAAGATAGCCAGGAAATAGAGAAAGCCTGTCTCAAAAAACAAAACAACAAAAAATTCAGAGTGGAAACACGTAGAATAGACATTGTAATTTGCAAATAAAAACATTTTGCATCATTTAAGTGATTCATCCTTTATATACTTTTATTTACATTTTATTTTAACTGATACACAAAACATAAAATTTACATAGATTCAGGGTCCCACACAGTTTGTCAATGCATTTATTGTACAATGCTTAAATAAGATTAAACATTTATCTCTTCCAACACTTCTCTCTTTGTCATACTTAGTTTAATCCAATTGTTTAAAATACCTACAGAAAAGGTGGGACACTTTTCTAATAAAGTAGACTGCTTTAAATACAGTTTTCCATATTTTCTAAATTGAAAATTTATTGTCTGATATCAGATTATCTCCTTTAGAAAAGGAAAAAGGAAGAACATATTTTCTTCACATTTAACATAAGTTTCCCCAAATGAGCTATTCTCAGTTTGCTAAGCATAACTGTGGTGGCAGCTGAGTAGACTGCAGGTCCGCAAAATTAAGGGCTATTTAAAAAATGTAAAAATGGGGCCGGAGAGATGGCTCAGTGGTTAAGAGCACTGGCTGCTTCTACAGAGGTCATGAGTGGGATTCCTAGCACCTACGGCAGCTCTCACACCCTCCGTAACTCCAGTTCCAGGGGATCTTCCAGCTCCCGGAAGTACACAGTACACACACACACATGCAAGTGCAACACTCACGTACACAGAAATAAAAACAAGTAAAGCTTTAAAATGTAGAAATTACCTTTCCTAGCTTTGCTATATCTCGGTACAACGACAGAGGCAGAGTAAATGTAGCCGTTGAAACCACAATAATGAAGTGTCGGCCAATAAACACGCTTCCAGGATCAACTGAAATATAGTAAATATTATTTAGTGTGTATACATATAAATAGCGCATTGTGTGGCACATTAACTACCCAAACATTTCATTATAAACAATGATGTAAAAAAACTAAACCATATATGAAGATGATTTCGAGTTAATAAACAAAAAAAATCATGTTAAAACAGAACTATGCCACAAAAATATAATACAAAATAACCCAAGAATGAACTTATGCTTCCTATGATGTCATAGAATTTTACATTCCTATGAATAGCGTCTTTAAAAATTATTAATTTATTTAATGTTCATAGCTGTTTTACTGTATATATATCTGTTCATCACTTGAATGCCTGATGCCCCTGAAGGCCAGAGGAGGGTATCAAATTCCCTAGAAATGGTTACAGATGGCTGTGAGCTACTATGTAGGTCCTAGGAATCGAACCCTGGTCCTCTGCAAGGGCAGCTCGTACTCTAAACAATGAGCAGCTTCACTAGCCCCAGCTGCCTTCTCGTCAGTTTCCCCGCTCCTAAACTACAAGCAAGCATGCCCATCCTTTTTGAATTACTCTCAGAGCCAAGCCATGGTGACGGGCTCAACAGGAAGTGGGCTTGTGACACGTGCTTAAAATGTCACCTGAGGATATTCACGGCAGCTGTCACACAATTGGCCCACAATGGAAACAACACAAACGTGCCCTGGCTGACTGCCACACTAGTGTGTTTATGTTTCCATAGCATGGGAGACTCCTAAGCATAGAAATATAACCAGGCAGACTCCTCATGGAGTCAGTGGGGTAACAAATTCCGGCCACATACAACCTGCTGAGTGCAAGGAGTCAGAATCAGAAAGCTGTGTGGTTTGTTTGTTTATTTATTTATTTTGATGGGATTTACATGGTGTTCTGAAAAAAAAGTGAATCAAATGGAAATGCATTGAAAATGGCAACTTTTTTTGAGACAGGGTTTCTCTGGCTTTCCTGGAACTTGCTCTGTAGACCAGGCTGGTCTGGAACTCAGAGGTCCATCTGCCTCTACATCTAGGGTGTTGGGATTATTGAAGACTTGTACTACCACACCTGGAGAAGAACAGCAACTTTTAAAAATTGGTCAAAAAGTAATTTAAGTTTGTTGTATTGGATGGATGTGAGCCCTGGGAACTGCAAGGTCTGTGAGGCAGCCCAGCTCCACAGTCAAATGTTTTGTTTGTAAATTATGAATTACATCATACCTATGAAAAGTAAGCTTATTTCAACTCGCCACACTTCTCATGTTTACCTACCTCCTGGGATTCTTTGAAAGACTTTGCTCAAAGTATCTCCGGTTATTATGTTGTAACTTATCATAGCTGAAAGCACAATGACAGGAACGGCCGTTAATAAGCCTGCACATGTTTTTCTCTTGCATATTCTGAACACTGGAAGTTACAACATTCTAAATACTGACATAGGCTTAGCATGCATTGCACATAATTTCTAGTATGCCCGGCTTAAGGATAAGATGAAAGATTTATGCCAAAATGTCAACTTGAGCTGCCGGAAAATTTTCACGATACAAATTGGTTCATCCCAGAATGTGCTCGATCGTTGAGATTTGACACTCATTTGAAATGTGATTTATTTTGTTGTGGAGGGTTGGTTTCCAAACACCTTTTTTGGGGGAAGACACATGCTACTTACACTGAAGAATGACAACAGTAAAATTTGAAGACACATACACACACACACACAAACAAAGTCTTCATTTGAAAATGCAAGGCTTTCAAAGGAAGTATATTTTTATATATTTTTGTGGGAACACATAGACTTACTTCAACTGTAGCTTCTTTAATTCTAATAAAAATATGAAATCACCATTGTTTGAAATTCTCAAAGAATTAATAAGATGTAAGTGAAGTCTTTGGTTGTTAATTTATATGAACATTTTATCTGTTTAAGAAGTGGGTGACATTTTTACCATTGTAGTACAAATATTGGCACATGACTTCCCTCAAATCATTAGGTTTTCATAAAACAAAAATCATTTGTATTGAGCCTTAAGAGAGACTTGTTAGTTTTCTCACTCACTTTCAATCCCAAATCACTGTGTATGTCTATGTATATATATATATGTGTATGTATATGTATATTTGTGTGTGCGTATTCTGTGTGTAAATGTGTGTATGTCTGTGCATTGTGAATATATTTTTGTGTATATGTATGTGTATTGTGCATATGTATGTGTGTGTGAGTGATATTTGCATGTATATATATGCTGTATATTCATATACACATTTAATAGAGAGAGAGAGCATACAGCAGGTAAGGAAAATTAAAACATTAACCAAATTCCCATTTTATTTTAGAAAAAAATAGTAATAGAATAGGTAAAATGTATTAGAAAATATGAAGGAAAATTGTTAAAGATGCAAGCGCTTAATTTGGAAAACACTTTAACTATTAGTGTTTTTTTTGGGTTTTTTTTTTTTCTTGGCTCTCAAATGCCTATTAAAGATGCTGTCATTCAGAAAGGACCACATGGGTACCAGCTATTATAGCATCTTTCTTCACGGCCACCTTACCTATGAAAGGGTACATAAACTGTAGGGCAGAGAGCAGCAAGTATCCTGGGAAGCCAAAGGTCTTGTTAACCAAAGACTGGTAGGAGTCTGTTCCAGAGAGGGCTCCTCCTTTTATCAATAAAATGAGGGAAAAGTCTGTAGCAAAACAAAACAAAACACAAATCATCTGAAACAAAGGGTCGGCATGTTTTGACTGTTGTCTTTGAGAAGAGATTCATTTTTAAATTAAGGTTTCATGTGGCCAGGGATGGCTTCAAGTTTGTTCTGTATTCATGACTGACTCTGAACTCCTGCGTGCCCTGCCTCAATCTCCCCAGTGCTGAGATGATAGTCAAGAGACACCATATTGGGGTGTGGGAACTCCATCCAAGAATGGAGTCCTGGGAGGGGGATTTTGAGTGCATGTAAGAAAACAGAACAAGGGTCTTGTGACTTCAGTTTCTTTGAAACCATGGGTTTGTTCTTCGAATGCATTTTCCTGGCCCTCCCAGGTCTAGTGGGTAGGAGGGAGTTTGCTTCAGATTATTTGTTAACTGGCTATGGTTAAATGTTTAAATGCCTTAGTGGAAAAACATGTTTTCTACATGCACAGCCTGACCTCATGAGAACTTCACTCATGCACCCTTTCTTAACCCTCAGAGTGTACACTGCTCTGAATAAAGTTTGCTATTGCATGGGACTTGAGTTCCCCTCATTTCTTGGCTCCATCTCCCAGGTTCCACTGCCTCTAGCGTGGTTTCCCTGGGTTCCTAATGGTGCTGGAGGGGCTGGGGATTGAACCCAAGGCTTCACACATACAAGACAATCACTGTACCAATGGAGCTTCATCCCCAGCCTGGGAAAAGGAGAATTCCAAGAGAAGAGCTGCGGTGGTACAGTATTACCATGACAAGGTTAGCGACTTTTAATAAAACATCATTTTTCTTCTACTTATATGTCTTTCAAACACAATGCAGATATCCTTGAATATCCAGGTGATGCCCTGAATAGGGCAGAGGCAGTATGACCACCAAAGGCCAGGGATACTCATAATTTTCTATTACAAAGATGTAGCCACGGTTATGGGGATGCAACTCCACTGCAGGTGATATAACATAGGTGCTCAACCTGTAAGCACCGTGGTGAGGATTTTAGGGTTAATGAATATATAAGACTCAGAGCATTTGGTTTGGAACAAAATAAAATCAGTAACTTAATTTTAAAGCTATTATGGCTAAGAGTGCACTCTATGGATTTTTTTAAAAATTACTTACATTGTAGCTATTTCATTTCAAATTTTAGGTTTAAGCTGAAGACATAAATATGCAGTAATTATATAAATAAAAATAATTTTCCCCAGGTGGTGGTAACACACACCTTTAATCCCAGCACGTGGAAGGCAGAAGTAGGGGGGCTCCATGAATTCAAGGCCAGCCCAGTCTACAGAATGAGTTCCAAGACAGCCGGAACTGTTACACAGAGAAACTACTGTTTAAATGTAGCCTTACCAAGTAATTTCCACTGGATCGAATGGGTACTAAGGACCATAGGGTTAAGGACACAGGATTTAAATTCCAACCTAACTCCATAGTTTAAGATTTTAACTACGGTGTTGAACAATAGATCTGTAGGATTCCCATAATTTGTAAAAAAGACTGATTCCCATTAAAAAATTGTAGTGTTGGGCAAGAAAAAATTAACTTGCTGTATTTGTAGATTTTGCTCTTAAAGCATAAAAAGTGAATCTTAAAATATAAATTGTTTGACTTTCGTGAGGGAGATCTTTTATTTATCAAAATTATTCAAAGATGTGGATGATTTTAGTAAATGAATGGGTTAATTGTTCCTAATGATAGTGAGCTTGCAATGCAGGACTTTGGTGGAATTGTACATCACGGGTACACCAACAATTGAACATGCTATTTGCAGTGTGGTTTATTTACATGTAATATGATGTGGGTTTACTAACCATTCATCTTCTTCCAATCCTGATTCACAGGTGAGATGTTTACTTTTCTCTGCCTGCTGGTTTATAATTATGTGTTCACCATGCACTAAAGCTATGGTAATATACTGGGTGGAAATTAAATATTTGCCAGCACCAACTGGAAAGCAGGCAATTAAAAAATGGGAAGGCTTTTAAAGATACTTATATTCATCAGCATAGATTATGCATCTCTCAGGTCTGGATTGGAGAGGCTGTTCTGCATGTACCTGCCAGCCCAACCCTGTGCATCGTGGAGCAATGTCCTCTCAGCCAGCACTGGCCTTGGAAGTGACTTTCTCAGCCACCACTTTCTGCATGAAGTGGAAAAGGCACATGACCAGGCTTAGGCTTGGTGATAGAACATGCTACTTTCACTAATCTGTTTAAGAGATTAGGAAGAAAAGCAAATCCCCTCAAATGTGATGCTTAATTTCCTCAGGTTCCTTTGATGAACTTCTTAATTAACTGGGAGATCCAATTGCAGGGCATATTTGTGTAGGTGAAGAAGTCATTGAACAATTTATACTGCAGGGATATGCAACCGTGTGCTATTTACCTGTAATATATGATACCCAGAATAAAAGCAGCATTCCCAAGGGAAATCCAGCTTGATTCATTGAATATGGCAATCCTGGGAAAACACGAAATGGCCCAACCCATTAAAATGACATATAGAAACGCAAAAATATCTCACAATTCATATATAGGAAGTAAAATAAATTCTGTATATCCATGATTAAAAGTTGTATCATAAGACAAGATAGTCCTAAATCAAATATTAGCATATTAGCACTTATTCCAGAATGGAATGCCATTAAATTGATGGCACGTCAGGAGGGCAAGCAGATGAGATGAATGAAGAAGAATTCAAAAGCAGCAAATCAAAAATCAATTTCAGTTCAAGCAAGGCTTATTTCAGTGTGATGGTTAGTGCCCTAGATTCCAGGGAGAACAAAGACCCCAAGCCCTGCCTGACATGCTGCTATAGGAAGCAGCGGGAAATGGTTGTGGGATCTTAGGGGAGACTGATCATGGAGCCAAAATGGGGGTGTCATTTAGGAAATGAGGGAACGCAGGAAGCACAGGCATACAGAATTACTTTTTCTCAAGCTAAATGGGGTTTAGAAGATTATTTTTTATGATTTTGTGGATGTGGATAATTTTAGATTATAGATGACAAAATATTCAAAATGGAATAATTTAAACATTTCTCTCCAGAATATTTCTTTTTAGAAAAGATTTCTCTTTAAAACAAAGCTTCCGGGTGCAGTGAAGTGGAACATTATTGCATCACTGACCTGCATGTACCTGAAAAGTATTCATAACAGGAACAAATTTCAGACTTCTGTCAGTTGAACTGCTCATGCTCCATGACACATGGACACAGACTTTTAAGCAAGCTTTAACCCTGCTTACTTCTGTTTCACCCCAGGAATCTCCAATTTATTGTTCATTTAAAAAATATGTATACATGGATTAATGTAAAGCCAGAAAGCACATAAACTTGTGAAAAAAAATAAGAAATTGACTCAGGGGCTAGAGAGATGGCCCAGCAGTTAAGAACACTTATTGCTCCTGCCAAATACCCATTTCTCAGTACCCACATGGTGGCATACTACCATCCTTAAATCCAGTTCCAGGGAGTCCGGCACACCCTCCTGACCTCTGTGGGCACCGGGTAATGCATGTGGTGTACGTGCATGCAGGCAAAACACACACACACATGCACATAAAATAATAAATAAATAAAATCAAGAAAAGAAAAACAACTCATTTGATAAACTTAACAGTTTTAAGCAGATAACAATATGAAAAAATGTTGTTGCAGAATGTTGCGTATTTGGTGAGCAATGCAGTTGACAGAAATTTGTTTTTCCTACCTCTTTGGAAATGGAATGTTTTCCAACTATGACAAACAATAGAGGCTGGAAAATACCGTTTCTCTCACTGTAGCGCACAACCCTTTCAAAGTTTTTACTCTTTAAAGAGGCTTTCCCTTGCTTCTGATTGATTGGAAAAACATGGACTATTCTTTCCTTATCGATTGTAACCACCATTGTAAATGAACCGTAATAGTGGCTAGGTGTTCAAAATTAATATTTCATACGTTCACGGTTTAAGTTTAGCATCCTGTAGGTAGGTCCAGAAATATTGTCTAGTTTAATATTCCATAGGATTGATTGTTAAAGTCTCGTATTAAACTTTTGTGCCTGCTGTGCATACAAGAATCGGGAATTCCCTCCTGAGACTAATGGGATTTAAGTAATGGAGTCTACTCGAGGAAGAAGAACAAATGCACTAGATGAAATGATAACTGACCAGGCCATCTATGAAGAGCCCATTTTCCCTGTCCCCTGGGCACTCCCCCTTCTCCTCCCCAGGATACTATCTACTGTGGAGCAAAACACAGTCATCTAATTAAGATTTTTTTTTTCTTTAAAACAACCAGCAAATGCTAGCAGAATATTAACAGTTTTAACTCCCTCACCCCCCTTTTAACTTAACTTCACAAAGAGAACCCAACAGGCACAGATGGCTTACCTATTATCCCGGATCCTATGACAGAATTGACCACATTGAACACAGCAGCAGAATGGCAGGATTTCCTTTGGTGTTCATGGCCAGAGACCAGGCTTTCTCTGTCACTCAGGTGTGTTTCTCTCTATTTTAATAGATGAAAGAATGATTAAACATTTACTAGTTTGAAAGTGGATAATGTCAGATAAATAAGCAATGCAGGATTCAAACATAGTTAATGACATCAAGTAATTCCTATAGCGTTAATAATATGATAACAAGGGAAAACAGGAAAGGCTAAGCATCCCAAAGAACTTTACAAACTTTATCCCTAAGTCTTCACATTGCCTTCACCCAACTGTTTTGAGCGAATTCCAGAGTATGGGGTCTGTTTATGAAATTAAAGAAGTTATAGAAAAGTGTTTATTCAGAAGGTGTAGGTCAGATTCAATCAGATAAAGCCCCCTCCTCCTTTTTGCCAAACCAAGACCCCAGCCTGAAAGTGGACGGGAGCTGTTCAGCTCCTGCCCCTGTTGCCACTTTTACCTGCCGCCGGTCGCGGTCGCCTAGCTCTGGACGCTGGTAGCTCATATCTGCACAAGGGAAGGTTCTGGGCTGGGAAGCCGGCTCCCACCTGGCCAGGCTCCCCTGCCGTTTTGCCTGCAATCAAGGTCGCCAGAGAGATAGAGAGAGCCGGTTCCGTGGTCCCGGCTGCAACTCAGAGGTCTCCGCCTTCACCAGGGCGGGTTCTCTCGCTGGCTGCTGCTGGTTTGGATGCTCTAGGATTTTTCCAACCCGCAGCCCGCTCTCCCCTCACTCAGATCACTCAGGTATCTCTCCCTGAAACTGCGAAAGTACAACCTGTTCCTCCCACAGCGCCCTAGCTTGCTTCTTCTGTTCCTAACTCAGTTGTTGGTTCCTATCCTAGAGTCTGAAGCCAGCTAAGAACCCAGAAGCAACTTGCTCCACAGAGTGACTTTTCTACCCAGCGTCGCTCCCCTTACACTTCTTTTGGGTCGAACAGGACGGTGGAATTTTAGGACTTTTATAGTAAGTGGAAATAGAAAGAAAGAAAGAAAGGAAGGAAGGAAGGAAGGAAGGAAGGAAGGAAGGAAGGAAGGAAGGAAGGAAGGAAGGAAGGAAGGAAGAAAGAAAGAGAAAACACAACACAACATAAAACACAGTTCTAGGGTTTTAGCAAGCTTGTTTACTTTGCATGCGCCAGTTAAATGCACCCTGGAGGAGACAGAAAGAGAAAGGCATGATGGATTGATATTGGATGCAGGCAATGGAGCTTTTAAAAGGAAAGGGTAAACAGGGGAAGGGAAGGAACCTAGAATATTTGAGCTAGGAAGAGCCTTAAATGATCGTCTATTTATCCTTTTGTGTTAAGCAGATGAAACAGGTCTGGAGATACATGATGGCGAATGAACTTTGGGGCAAGAAGAATAATAATACACAGATGCTAACCGAGGTTTTTTTTTTTTTTTGTGTGTGAACATTTAAAATTAAGGGGGGCTTTAAAAATTTTTTTTAAATAGGGAAAAATGAGAGTGGGGAGGTAGGTCGGTGTCTAAAGCCCTTTGCATAAAAGCGTGAAAGCCGGAGTTTGGATCCTCAGGACCCCTTGACTGCCAAGCCAGTGTGGTGGAGACAGGATTCCCAGGGCAAGCTGGACAGCTAAACTTGCCGAGGGACACTCTTTGGGGTACGTTAAGAGTTGCAGCTCCAGTGAACGAAGTGGAGATCTACGGAGGAGAGCTCCACCTCAGCCCTGGGCCTCCACACGTGCACACACAGGCGTAGGCACACACGTGTGTACACAACATGCAAAGGAAAAGAAAGAAAACTATGGAAAATCTAGTTATATAAAAACCCTCCATTACTCTGAACCATCGACTGAAGAAGTTTTAATATTTGCTCTTGCTCTTTAGTTTATAGAAATGAACACGTAATGCTACAGCAGAAACCCCACTGACCCCCTGTTCCTTCCTCCTCACAACAGCCCTGGAGCCACCCAAGTCATGAAGTGGCCAGTACATTTCCCCATCTACCATTCATAAGTATTTATTTGTAACCATAAGTATGTATGTATGTTTGTATGTGTATATGTATGTATGTATGTATCTCTCCCCCCCACACACATCTGTGCCACGGTACACTCACCCGCACACATCCAGGCACACACTAAACCCATAAGTAAATGTACTCTGAGGTACGAGTTAGACCCCTGCAGATACAGTTCATCTACTTCGTCTTACCTGACATGGGCATTTCTCGATGGAAATGAACTCTGTTTACTTCTCATTTTACCACCTCCTGGAGCATATGTTATAGAGAACTGTTCCCTGGGAAGTCGACAGGAGCATTTCAGCTTCACTAAATGCTTCTAAATTGCTCTACGTGTTGATAATTCCTATTACTCTCCCCTAGCAGGGTGAAATCCTTGGTTTCCTGCATCATCAATACCAAAACATCAAGAAAGGTTTATTTCGTATTTTGTTTAAAGCTTTGCTGTTTTTCTGTGAGTTTTAAAGTGAACCATGATAAATGTATAAATTTTTATTATCTTACGTTGAAGTAAAGGATCTTTGCATATATTCAATAACTATTGGTTTTGTTTTTTTAGAAACTTAATTTTATAACCCTTGAACATTTGGTATTGGCTATTTGACCTTTCTTTCTTCCTTCTTTTCTTCTTTTATTTTTTCCTTCCTTCCCTCCTTTCCTCCCTCTCTCCCTTCCTCTATCCCCCCCCCTTTTTTTTGCTCATTTTGAGACAGTGTCTCAGTAAAGCCTTGGTGGGCTTGAATCTTACTATGTAGAACAGACTGGCTTTGAACTTCCAACAGGAGAACTGTTCTCCTGCCTCAGCCTCCTGAGTGCTGGTATTATAACTGTGTGCTCTCGTATTTAGTTGGTCTTGTGGATTTGTAGGGATTAGTTATACATCTGGGACATCAAACCTATGTCAGTCATGTATTTTGTACAGTTTCACCCAGCTTCTATTAGAATTATTTTTCCTCTTTAATATTTGCAAGTTTGATATACTTAAAGTTAATAATCTTAATCCAGATCCAAATGAATTAAGAAAGGAACTACAACCTTATTTTATTAAATTTATAGATGCAAAAGTCTTAAAGGAAATAACAAGTTGGATAAAATAGGATTCATAACCAGCAACACATATTTTTCATTTTGAGGAAGCTTCGGAAGCAATCTCATTTCTTTAAAAATGAAACAGAAATGTGCAACTTGTGACTTTTACACAAAGTGGTATTGAAATTCTAAGTCTAAAACGATAATAAATGAAAAAAAATGAAGGTATGAGGATTAGAAATATAGAAAAAAGACCCTGTCATTATTTTCAAGTGATGAGAGCTTTACAAAGAAAAATCCAAAAGAATTAGAGAAAATGTTTGTTATAATTTGAGAACATAGAGAAGACAAGATTTAAGATTGACCTAAGCATATACTAATTTCTGTACTGCAATAATAAACAACCAGAAATAATGTGAAAGAATGTAATACTACCAGTGAATAGCAAATCCTTGGCAATAAATGCAACACATATTTGAGACTGTAAACTTGAAAGGCTTGTAAAAACTTAAGTTCTCAATGAAAAGAAAAACTTAGTCTTAAAAAGTATAAACTAAGGGAGCAATTATTAGGGCTAGGAAAAGGATAGCAAGGAGGAAGGAGTGGGGAGGAGGGTAAAAGGCAGGGTGAGGGAAAAGAAAGAAACAATGATGTCAGGAAATTTGGAGGCAAATGGACAGGATTAGAAAACAATCTTCCTGAATGAGGTAACCCAGACCTAGAAAGACAAACAAGGTATGCACTCACATATAAGTGTATGTTAACTGTAAAATAAAGAATAATCATGCTACAATCCACAGACCCAGAGAGGCTGGATAACAAGGAGGGTCCCAGGAGAGGAGGGCACTTGGATCTCCTAGGTGAACTGGGGCTGGGTGGGTGGGAACTTGAGGCATTGGTTGGCAGGTGAATGGAGGGAGTACTGAAAGAGATGATGGGAAAGAGGGGGGCATTTCAGGGTCAGGTAGATGCAAGAGAAACTCCCAGGAATCTACAAGGATGTCCCCAGACTCCTACCATAGTCGATAGTGACTATGCAGCCTGAACTGGTCATCTCCTGTGATCACGCAAGACTTCTAGGGGAGGAACTGGGACATCAATGCAGCCACATTACCTTTGACCTACAGCCAGCCAGTCCTGTTTATGGAACGTGTGAAGGTAGTGGGGGAATTAGGGTGGTGCAGAGATTGTGGGAGTAGCCAACCAATGACTGCTCCAGCCTCACACCCATATCCATGAGAGTGATCCAACTCTCATGTGTCAGCACTGCCTGGAAAGTCAGGGCCCAGAGGCTGCATGGCCCAGAGACCTGAGATAGAACCAACCTATGGGAGAGGGAAAAAAGTCAATGTAATGATGCCTAATGATATTCTGTTACACTCATAGATTGGCCACTACCTCAATTGTCAGCAGAGAGACTTCATTCAGTAACTGATGGAAATAGAGGCAGAGACCCACAGCCAAACATTAGCCGAGCTCGGGGAATCCTACTGAAGAGATGGAGCAAGGACTGTAGGAGCCAAAGGGGTCAAGGACACCACAAAAAATTTTCCAGAATCAACTAACCTGGTCTCATCGGAACTCATGGAGTCTGAATCAACAACCAGGGAGCCTGCATGTGACTGACCTAGGCCCTCTACGTATATGTGACAGTTGTGTCATTTGATCTACTTGTGGGTTCCTAACAAGGGGAGCAGGGGCTGTTGCTAATGCTTTTGCTGACACATAGGAACCTATTCCTCATGCTGTATTGCTTTGGTCAGTCCAAATACAAAAGGAGGTGCTCTGTCCTATTGCACGTTGATATGCTGTGCTTTGTCGATACCCTTGGGAGGTGTGCCCCTTTCTTAACAGAAACAGAGGAGGAGTAGATGGGGGTAGGCAGGTGAGGGGAGGGACTGGGAGGAGAGAAGGAAGGGGAAACTTGTAAATAAACAAAAAAGAACACAGTACCATGAAGCCCAGTACTTTGTGTGCTAACGTAAAACTTCCTGGAAAAAGGATTGGAGGGACTGCAGGATGGCTTAGTGAACAGAGTACTTGTCACACAAGCCTCGTGGCCTGGGTTCTGTTACTAGCATCTGTGATTGAAAGGGAGAAATGACTCTAGAAAGATGCTCCCTGACCTTCCCATGGACACTGTGATGTCCATGTTCTCTGACCTCCCCATGAACACAGTGATGTCCATTTTTGTTTACTAATAACTAAAATAAAAAATTAAAAAAGAAGAGAAAACAAATAAAAAATAAAAGATACTTCATAAATTTCTTTCTCTCTTCTTTCTTTCTTTCTTTCTTTCTTTCTTTCTTTCTTTCTTTCTTTCTTTCTTTCTTTATCTTTGGAGCCTTTCTGGACCTCGCTTTGGAAACCAGGCTGGCCTTGAACTCACAGAGATCAACCTGTCTCTGCCTCCCAAGTACTGGGATTAAAGATATGTGCCACCACCACCTTTTTTTTTTTGTTGTTGTTGTTTTGTTTTGTTTTGTTTTGTTTCTACTCCAGAGATAACTTTAAGATGAAGAAAAATGTGTCTGTCTTTCTGTGTATTTATTTTTCTATTGAAGAAAAATTTTCTCTTAGAGTCTGTGAGTTTTAAAACTTATTTACAAAGTCTCCCTCTGATATTCTCTCCAAAAGTCATTTAGTTTATCTTCTTTTGTGACTAGGAAAAGCTCAGTGATCTCCTTCTGATGACTAGCTTTTGATAAAAGTGATGTGTGCCCTTTCAGCTATCAAGTCATAGATGTCTGTGGCCATTGGTTTGCTATTTCTTTGGTCAGGGAAACTTTTTAATTGCGTATGGAGAGACGCATGTACTAAGGGACTGTAGACTCCTACAATGTTATGTGACTGAGACATACAGGTCCTCCAACCTCAGTTACATTTGCAGCCCCTTATAGCAGCCTAACTGTAACCTCATGAGAGATCCTGAGAGAGCTGGGGTCCCCAGTCAAATTGCTCCCAAATTCTTGATCCATGAAAAATGTGAGACAAGCAGTGTGATGGATTTTCTAGATAGGCCACTAATTTTGTAGTGGTTTGTAACACAGAGATAGCTTGCTAAAACAGGATCTCTGCATGTTTCTATACAGGTTTATGTATGTTTAAACAAATGCTGAACAACTTTTCTATACATATTTTAATGATATTTCTTGAATGAGCCTTTCCATAATTTCAAAAATGATTGTTATTTAGTGTAACTTCAAAAGCTTTAGGTTCTCAGTGAGGAAATCTGAAGATAGAAAAGCCAGGACAGAACCGCTGACAGTCCTCCCCTGCAGAGGTAAACACAGCTAATGTGCTGGATGGAGCTCTTTGGTTTAGATGATTGCACAGGGCTTTCTAGGATGAGTGCATGTTCACATGCAAAAGGAAAAACACTCACTGACATCACTGAGTCTGTCTGTTGTAGCAGCAGATTGAGGCCGGAAAACCAGACTTTCAGGAATATAGAGAGCCTTAAATTTGAGCTTTTTATAGAATCACACAATTATACAAAGTATATACTTTGCTGAAGTAGAATACTGTTTTTTTTCCCATTTGTTTCTTTATAACCCAGGCTAGCTAACTTCTGATAGCCCCTAGCTGTCTTACAATTAGTGGACAAAGGTCCGTCCAGGCAGAAGTCTAGATTTAGGAAGCTCTTCATAATAGTTGATCTGACCATTTTCTGACAGTGCTAAGTTTGGAGTTGGGATGAAACTCATACCAGCCTAGTGGAAGCATAGACCTCTCTGATCAACATGCCCCAGCAGCAGCAAGGCAGGACCCCCAGTCATCAACATGGTCCCAGGTGATTGATCAGAGCTCGGACATGTGTGGAGTCCTCGGTGGCACACTGGAGTCTCAGACATCACTGCGGTGCTCTACGCCCATCTGCGCTCTATGCACCTCCATACCGTTTGTGAGCCAGGCAAGGGGCTGGAGATTGAAACACACAAAGACTACAGACAGACAGACAGAGACAGGGGTCATCCTTGATGCCAGAAGGCCCCAAGAATACCCCCTTTATTGTGTCCAGAGGCAGCTTATATAGGGATAGCTATGCCCCTGCCAAACGCACCAGAAACCATTCCCCTGCCATCAGGAACTCCTGAGGGTCTCATGCTCAGAGCAGCTGCAGGCACTCAGATCAGGGGAAAACAAGTTGTTCACAAGAAATTCAGAATCTGGGGGCTCACTTCATCCTTAGGGTTATTGAGCCTTGTTCTTCCTTGTGGTTCACAGGTATCATGGCTGGGTAGGACTCTTGGTCGCTTCTCTCCTTTGGAAATTTAAATACTATCTTCTGGTACCATGGAAGCTAGTCCTCGGTGAGGAGGCTTTCAGGTCAGAGCCATCTTATGTCTTCTGGGCCCTGTGTCTGAAGCGCATGGTATATCCAGCAACAGGGACTTATCTTCTTCCTCGGGCAGCAGCAATTGTTTATAATGCTTTGGGAGACTCTTGGACAATCCTTGTCCAGCAGTTCAAAAGAGGCCTTCTCGTTCCATATGTTGGAGCTTTTGTTAGTCTATGGTCCTTACAGGGAGGGGGTGGGGGCATTGTCAGCCTAGATAGGACAATGTCATCTAAACTCTATGTGTGTGTAAGTGAGTGTGTGTGTATACATGTATATTCACTTACATGTATTATGAGTATTTTGGGATAGTTAATAGTATGCTTCTGTCTTAGTTGGGGTTTCTATTGTGAGGAAAGACCATGGCCACTCTTATAAAGGAAAAACATTGGCATGGCTTATATTTTAAGCATGACTGCTTAAACGTGAGCTGAAAAAAGACAATAGCCATGGCAGAGGAAACTGGGGGACGACCTTGAGGCCTCAGCCCTACAAAGAAGAACTTCAAGCAACTAAGGAATACTGGGAGTGGGGACATAGTCTTCTAAGGAAGAGCACAACAGTTGGCTATTCAATACCAAATGATCAGCCCTAAAAACATACACACAGGTAACATTATACACACTGAGCAGGTTGTGTGTGTGTGTGTGTGTGTATACATTTATACAAACACACATACACATTTATGTGTAAAAACAATTAAAAAAAATAAAAGGCCATGAATTTGAAAGGGAGCAAGAGGATATATGGGAGAAAAGAGAAGAAATGACATAATTATGTTTTAATTTCAAGAAATATAATTATTTTTAAAAAGGGCATGTACCACTGTGACCTACCTAAACGTAATGCAATTTTATCCATAGAAATTTTTCTTCCTGACTCTCAGTTGGATTTTTGTATTCTCTTTTAGAAATGATAAAAAATGAGTTTAAAAAATGTATCAAATGGATTGTTCTGAGGATCATCTAGGGAAAAGCTTGGGTATTAAGTGGCAATAGGTTTCATGTAGACAGAAATAAGGAGCATCAGGAGAACACTTAAGTTGTGGAATTGTGAAATTCATGTGTCTCTAGGGTCTCTGAGAGGCTGAGAATGCCCATCTTATTCCTGTTTACTGACACAACCAAAGCATTAAAAGGTAACTTATTTCTTTTTAAGTTTTCTCTTGTTTTTTGGGGGGAAGGGATGGGTAGGGTCTCCCCATATAGCCCTGGCTGGCCTGGAACACCCTGTGATGACCAGAATCATCTTGATCTACAGAGGTCTCTTGCCTCTCCCTCACAAGTACTGGAATTAAAGGTTATGTGCCACCATACCTGGCAAAAGATAAGTTTTAGAAACAGGTAACATGGAGCTAGGCACAGTACCTCCCCCTTTAATTCCAGGGCTTGGGAGACTGATGTAGAAGGATTGCTGTGAATTTGAGGTTAGCCAAGGCTACTGTCTTAATCACTGTTCTATTGCTGTGAAGAGACACCATGACCTAGGTAACTCTCACTAAAACAAAACAGAAAGTTACAAAAATCTTTAATTGAGGACTTGCTTACAGTTCAGAAGTTAGTCCGTTGTCAAGCGGGAAGCGTGGCAGCAAACAAGGCACTGGAGAAGTAGCTGAGAGCTTTGCATTCTGATCTTCAGGCAGAGAGAGAGAGAGAGAGAGAGAGAGAGAGAGAGAGAGAGAGAGAGACTGGGCCTGGCATTGACTTTTGAAAGCTCAAAGCCCACCCCTAGGGACACATTTCTTCCAACAAGGCCACACCCTCCTAATCCTTCTAACCCCTTCAAAGAGTCTCACTCCCTGGTGACTAAGCCTTCAAATATATGGTCTCATGGGGGTGGGTGCATTCTTATTCAAACCACCACAGCTACAGAGTGAAACTCTGTCTCAAAACGCTAAAAAGGGGTAACATAAATCATAATACATTTCCATTTAATAGGTTAATGTTTTCCTTTAAACCCCAAGCATAATAGAATGTCATTATTACTGAGACAGCAATTGCAGAATGTTGCCACATTCCCATAACTCTGGAGATGGACCTAACGGGTGTCTGGAGAATGAACAAAGGACAAACAGATATTTGAACACACAGACACAGAAAGACAGGGGCTGGGTGGACTGGGGTCTCTGATGGAGATACCACAGTATTCCAGAAGCTCAGTGTGTTTATTATATACAGGTAAGTAGGGAGGTAGAGTTATATTATATACAGATGAACACAAAGGCAGGTTTAGTTAATCCTGTCATGAGCAGTCTCCACAGGAGAGCAGTCTTCAGGATGCAAACATCTGTGGGCTCTGAGGAAACACTGAAGGAAGACCCAAGACTCTAATAGTATGTAAGAGCAAAGAACATTCGTTAATATTGCAGCAAGCATGTAGGTAGGGTTGTTCACCCATACAAAATGGCAACGACCCTTGTTGCCACTGTGCAGGCTCCTTTTAAGCAGAGCTATGAGGAGTTCCAGGTACACTTAGGTCATCTTATACATAATTGGTTAAGGAAGAAGCAGTTACACTAGTCTGCTTTTAATTGGCTGAGGTTTAGTCTTATCATTTTTGGACTTATTTGCACAAGCTTGTGCTAGTCTGGACATGACCCAAAAGGGGGATGATGGATTTGTCCTTGAGATATTGTCAGGTTGACTTAGGCCTCAACCCCGAATTCAAGGGCATTGCAGATAAATGGCCCTTTGTGGGAGAGGCATCTCAGAGAACTGAAACCTAAACTCAGTTGTGAGAGTGGGAGAGTTTAACCCTTTCACATCTAGAGGCAGAAAACTATGATGGGCAATTTCTGCATACACTGTCAGCATTCACAGATGGACCCAAGATAGTATCGCCATGCCTCTGAGCTTTACCTAGCGAAGGCTTTGCGTCTCCCCTAGGGGTGAGATGTTGCTCTTTGATGTGGTCATGCCCTCCTGTCAAACAACACACGTTCACTCAAAACTTCACTAGTTCCTTACAGGATGTGGTTAAATGTCTTCTTCACTCACAGGACATAAAACAGAGTGGGTTATAGTGGGACATGAGTTTAGGGGTGCCTATGAATACATATTTTAATTTTAGTCTATGTAATTGTACATAAAACCTCTTTACGCATTGAGAGCTGAAGCCAATGACTCTTTTCAGTCTTCTGTGTGAGTCATCGATCTTATAGTAGAAATATAGTTTAAGAGATCTAATGATGCTCAAAGACTTGGAACTGAAGTTAAAAGTCATCTATTCACAAATCCATGGGCTTATCTACTTGTTCTCTTTGTAAGGAGCTAGAAAAATGTAATAATTTCTCTTAATCAACCCAATGTAGTCAGTGTGACAAGAAAACCCTGTAGGGTCCCCTGAATATGCTTAAAATGGATGTTTTAAGAATCATTGTTAGTTAATAGTTGAATCAGTTCTTAACTGACAACTGATAATCAGATATTAACTGATAAACAGGTTATCAGTTAGCCTGAAACCTGCAGACCTTTTGTACACAAACACACATGCACATAAAAATGAATACATTTTAAGAAGCCAAATCATTAAAGAAAATAACTCAGTGTACTTATTTTTGACAATGTGGTTTTTCTTTTTTTTTTTTTTTTTGGTTTTTTTCGAGACAGGGTTTCTCTGTAGCTACGGAGCCTGTCCTGGAACTGGCCTCGAACTCACAAAGATCCGCCTGTCTCTGCCTCCCGAGTGCTGGGATTAAAGGCGTGCGCCACCACCGCCCGGCCGACAATGTGGTTTTTCTAGCAGGCCACAGAGTTTATACTTGAGACACTACTTGTCCACTGATGGTAATCTCATCATCTGTCTTTACAGTTGGTCCTGGGAGCTTCTGGCAGCTCCCTTCTCTGAGTTAATGGTATATAAACAATGGTGGTGCATGTCTTCCTATAAACTAAACGTCACTGCCTACCTCCTCGTTGATAATGCTGTTGGGAACCCCAAAAGACACAAGGTAGGAAGGAAAACAGCCAGTGTGGGGACTCACACCTCTGCAGTTCCCAGTAGCCAAGTCTTGCCTTCACTCTTAACTCCCTTGGTCCATAGCTGTGGACCAACCAAAGTCAGTGGCTAGCTGTTGATTCAAGGCCTGATGGACATCGATGGAGCAGTCAAAGAAGGCACTTTCAGTGCTGCGGAGGACCATGGATTGCTGGATGTACTGGAGCCTAATGCAGATAATGTCCTTTAAGAACTGGTTACCCTGGAAACCAAGAGCCTCAGGCTCCATCTCAAGAAAGACAGTTGTCATCTGCTTGGCTACTGCACCTTTGGGATTTCAGGCACAGCAGCCATCCTCCTCCTTCTCCTCATTGTCTTTGGTATATTGGGCAGCTAGAGGAAAAGAAGAGCAATCAGTTCTTTCAAAGTACTCAAGGGGCGATGATTGCTTGAGCTCAGCCTCTGCAAAGGGACGGCTGAACCACTGGGCTCAGGAGGCTACGGAAGCTGAAGCTGCTCTCCCATCGGGGTAGAGCAGAAGAGGGGAACTGCTTGAGCTTGAGGTGGGAGCTGTAAGTGCTACACCACAAGCAGTAAACAGATATTCCAGACAGCTTTAAATTTCATCTGCACCTCATAATCCCCCAGTTCTAGGCTAGGATTTGAATTAGTATGTGGTGACTAAGAGCAAGATAAGAAAGTACATACATCTGGCTTTTCCTGAGAACAAGGCAAAACCATAGATTGTGGCAGCAGGCAAAGCAATGAACAGTAAGAGGCACCTAGAACCATATAAATGGAAGTCATGGTCAGTTTCAATTATTATTATTTTTCACTTTGCAATACTGCTTTGCCATATATTTCTATTAACCTATGAGGTTCAGTGGGCTTATGGCTAGACAAAAACGTACTGCGGGAGCCCACTTTGCAAAAGTAGAACCTTTGAGAATGTGAGGCGCTGATTTGATGAGTTAAAATTAATATTCTATACTAAGTGGCTTCATTGTTACTTGTCCCTGATTCATTCACCCTAAAAGCCATTTAAGAAAAGGGCCAACAAGATGACTCAGCGGGTTAAGGTGCTTGCTGTCAAGTCTAATGTACTGGGTTTGATCCCCATAGGGTGGAAGGAGAGAACAATTTGCAGCAAATTGTCCTCTGACATCCACACACATACTGTGGCAAGGTTTGTGCATGTGTACACACACACACACACACACACACACACACACAAATTTTAAAAATGAATGAAAAGAAGTGAAAGCTAGAAAAAAGCATTGTTTTTTCCATATATTTTTTTCTTTTTGGTGTTGATTTTTCAATTTTATCTTATTTCTCCCCCTTGTCTGGTCCCTGTATCACAGCTGCTGCAGACTATTTCCTGCTGGCCAACGGCTCCAAGATGTTTCTAAGACAGTGTCATGAGGACTATTTGCCGCACAACCAGCCAGGAGCTCAGCCTGACCCAAGAAAGTGGCATGGCCAGAAAACTGTATGGCCAGAAAGACTCCTCTTAGTTTTGCAATGAACACTGCTACCTTCTTTAATGCCTATCCTGTTTTATAAGCAGCATTTGACTCCATTAAAAGGATTTGCAATTCCCTAGGGGCTTGAGAAGGAATGGCCCAGACTTCAGCCACATTCCCATGACCTTTCTTCCCAGGGGCTTGTCCAGATGTGGTGGGAACGTACGGGGTGGAAAAATATCTTCGTGCTTGCTGCTTGGCCTGGCTTTAAATGTCCCCACTTCAAAGGAAGAAAATGCTCATTTTGATTATCTAGCAATATGTAAAACCTAATGAAATAAGATATAAATTTCCAGAGAAGTTATGAAGTTAAAGATTGGACATGTTGAATACTAAGAGGAAAACAAAAGAAAGCCTAAGAAGACAGTGTTTTAATGTTTAATTATGAAATTCTGTCAGTTTTGGGGCATAAAGGGTGTTGTTTTAAAGAGTCTATATATATTGTCTTTGGGTAGCTTTTGGGGTACCCAAAAGAACGCAAGAGCTATCTGTTAACTTCAATGCCTATTTATATTTCCCCCTCACATAGTATTTTCTGTTTTGATAGGCAGTGAAACAAATTAGGCTTTAATTCACCTTTGAAATTTGACAGCCAGTGGCTTTCAGGCATTTACCTCCTCATTGATTTCGTCAAATGGACAAACTTACGTGTTTTTTCTCATTTGCCCTTTTTGCTTATTTTGTGTGTAAGGGTGTTTTGCCTGAATGTATGTTTGTACACAGAAGGAGGTCAGAAGAGGGTGGCAGGACCTTGGGAACTGGAATTACACATAGTTGTGAGCCACCAAGTGGGTTCTGGGGGAACCAAACCCGAGTCTTTTGCAAGAGCAACAAGTGCTCTTGACTACAAAGCCGTCTCTCCAGCCCCTCATTTGCTTTTTTTTTTTTTTTGATACACCTGTTAAGAAGAACTCCCCTTTTTGACATTTCTTTGCAGTGATTTCCTAGTTCACGGCAAGCTCTGAAACTATGTTCCCACCATCCATTCATGATGGATTTTCTTACCTCTCTTTATCTGTGCTCACTTTTTCTCGAACACTAAGATGGACAGACTCTTCTTTGTTTAACGTTACCTGATATAAGCACAGCAGCTCATTTCCCTCACTGAGTTCATGATAAGAAAGTTGCACACATCCCGGAATCTGATCTTTATGAACTGTGACATTTCCAACACATTTTTGACTATTCGTGGTCTGGTCACCCAAACAATGGTCATCAAATCTATAGCAACATAGACCACATGCTTGGGCCATTGACTACACAGTATCCCTGGGATGTGGTGATTTGGATACTTGTTTCTGTTCTTTTGGTCTCTTACACTCTCAGCTAGCTCAAATAGTGTTTATCTTAGACAAGACCCTAGGAATTAAATTTCTTGTTTTATTCTCCTTCTGTACCCTTTCCTTCACTAATTTTCTTAACCTATTCTTCATTTCTCTTTCTTCCCAGAGGTTTGATGCCCATTTTGGGTGGGGCAGTGTCTAATCCCTTTTGTTTTAGTACAATTTCTACTGTAAACAGTGGAAGAAATGGCTGACTCTCAACAATACTTTTTTTTTTTGAGACCGGGTTTTACTTTGTAGCCTTGGCTAACCTGGAACTAATTATGTAGATCAGGCTGGTCTAGAACTCACAGAGTTCTGCCTTCCTCTCCCCACTAAGTGCCACCACACTTGACCCCTTCTTAACACTATTAACTCTTCCTTCAGGCATCATGCGTACCACCATCACCACCACCACCATCACCACCACAACCACCTCCACCACCACCATCACCACCATCACCATCACCACCACTATCACCACCATCACCACCACCAATTCCTAATAGTCCTTCACAAGAGTTTTCTCATATTGTATCTTATACTAAAGCACTCAATACTGTGAAAAACTGGTTTTCCAGGCTGTCCTTGACCCACGAGCTTCCGTAGAAGCAGCATCTGACTCTGTTTAGAGAGCAAACACGAAAGCAGGAGGACTCTGCACCTTGTGCACACACATAGCACCATCTGTCCACTACAACCCAGGACGCACAGACTGGCAACTTAATTCTACAAGTGGAATTTGTGCCATCATATAAATTTATCAGAGTAAATTGGGACCATATCATATGATCACATGAGTATATTGAAAACATATAAAGAAAACTAGGCCTAAGAATTTATTGAACAATTCTGACCATGAAAAGCATGTAGCACTCTCACTTGGACCCTACAAAGAGGCAGACACCTCACACCAGGGTGCCTGTAGTCCCCCCCCCCAAACCTTCCATCTGACCACCAAGTGTATGCCTTAAGGGACCCATAGGCAGAGAAGTACCAGTTGCCATAGAAACTTCAGTTTAGCTTGTCCGCCGTTGTTGGTTTGGCCTACCTAGATTGTTGTATCTCTACCTGTTCATCCATCTGGACCTTTGATCTGTCCATCTATACATTTGTCTGTGTGCACCAGATATTCATCCATCTGCCCAATTCTCCAGCCCAGGAAGACAATGGAGGATCAGTTGCCTTGTTTCTTTTGTACCATCATCCTCCTCTCTGTCAAACTCAGATTTTGGAAACCCTGGCATGTGACAATCTTCTTTCAGGTTTATACAAGACTGAAGCCATCGTAGACAGACGTCGTCAAAGACAAGAATTTTCTCTTTCCCTTGTGAGTTGATTTTTATGTGTTCTGAAACACCACCAGTCCTCATTCATGGTCGCTCAACTCAAACTCCTGTCATTTCACCAAGGTTGGCCAATCTCTTAGAAGAGCCTGGAAGATCCATCTCAACCTTATCTTTTATTGCTTTTGGAAATGGCACTCACACCTCACCTCCTTGTCACCCTGTTGCCCGTGAGAATCCAGACTTTCACCTTGAATCATGAGCTCCCACTAATAGGCTGCCTGTCATTGTGGATTGGTTTCTCCTGTTACAAATCTTCATGAACATGAGATCATATGGTAAATGATCATTTAGGTTTTGTTTCATTAACTTAATTATTTTGTGATTCACTCATGCAAATTATAATTTTTGTTATTTATTTTGTTACTGAACAAGACACCTTAATTAATATGTCCTAGTTACTTATTCATTTATTCATGTGTTTGAGTTGTTTCCAGTTTTCAGCCACAATGTACAAAGCTGCTGTGAACATTTATGTTCAAGTTCTTATACAGACGTTTGTTTTCTCTTGGTAAAAACATAATGATGCTTCTCAGTCATAGGATGCAGGCATATTTGTCTCTATACAGTACTATACTGTTTCCACAACTCATCAGCACTATACATGGGTTTCTATCTACTGTATGTCTTTCCCAATTGGTGGTTGACAGATGTAAAATATCAGATAATCTAAGGAATATACAGTGATATGGAATTTTGATTTTATTTTGTATTTTCCTAATGGACTAAGAAAGGAACAGCCTATATCCACACTCAGAAAATGTCTTTTAGACACAGTACCCAACACAGAGAAGACCCTAGAGAAATATTTGTTGGACTGATACAAATTAAACACAAAACATGCAGTTCATGGAGTTGTGTTTAAATTATTTCCTGGCACTTATATAGTACTGAGCAAGTGATCAAAGGGTAGAATTAAATAAAATTCCTAAAAATTTAAGAAAACAGTGCACGTTCTCTTCTTTCTACCAAATATGCTTTAGACAATTTGCCTAAGGCAACATAGGTAGGAAGTAGAGCACGATAAGAAACCACATATCCTCATTCTCAATTGAATTCTCATTATACTTAACTCTACGTAAATTTAAAACATTGATTTCTTAATGTAATTCTATTGAATTTGTGTTTTGTTTGATTACATTTTGCCACGGTTATCTCTTCCTGTTCAGCAGAACAAACTTAGCTCGATGATAAAAATCTGACCACTCTCTAAAATTTATTTCCATTCGTGAAAACATATTATGATTTCTAGATATCTGATTGATGAGTGAGTCTTACTCACTTCAGAAGCCTTACATAGCACTCAGCATCTTTTGTTGCCTACATTACTATCATCGGATGATCAGTGAGACGCTGACCAGTTCAGAGTTACCTTTTTAAAAAGCACAATTTGCATTAGCTCGGAGTCCTGTGATTGCATTTAGCTGTGACTCAGATGAGCCATGCATGTGTAACTAATTGATGGACTGGGACACTCGAAAGCCCAGACCCGGGCATCAGGGCCACTTAAAAGATTTGTTGACTCAAGAAGCTAGTGAAACACAATTTTTTGGGAAGGTTCTTGATTTTTTTTTTTTTTTTGGTTCCTGGTTTTTAAATGTTCAGAGTACAGATAAAATTTGTTTGCAGTGAAATTCCATTTAGATAAAGAAATAAAGGAACCAGGCATTATATTGTCATACAGATGTTGAAAACAGGAAACCTCTGTAAACATCCTTCCATCTGGCCATTTTTATTAACTTTTTAATAAACCAAAATAAAGCAAAAATAAATACCTTTTCCTGTTCTTATTTAAATGGGATGTAAAGGAAAACAAACATCCCTTTTAGTCTCTGAGGCGTTATTCATTTCGAACACAGTAACATAGTACATTGCATCAGCAGCGCACTTGAAAGTCTGGAGTCTTCTGTGTATAACCTGTTTTTCATTAAATTACAGTGTGTGATGAGGCCTGGCCTCTTCAATCACAGGGTAGAATATGTGAAAATCACTTTAGTTTGCAGTCAATGTTCATTATTCCTCCAAGATCCTTTATTTCAGTAGTTTAACCACAGTTCTTGACAACTCTCTTGAAATTTAGAGATAAAAGCAATGTCTAAATGTGGTATCCCTAGTCACAAAAATAGCCAAGAAATAAAGTGGTGTTGAGAAAGATGGATGGGTGTGGCCAAAAAGACTTAATATACTGTCAGGATAATCTTTTTGTATACTGTGTAACATTATGTCTCTGTTTAACCTCACCTGCCTAAGGTATTTTCTGATTGGTTTAAGACCAAGCTTTCATAATTAATTAAAGGTCTCCATGTGGTTATTTGGGACCTGACAGTCCAAAGAAAGACCTGTTACATATCACTTGAAAAAAATGTTAAAAATTCTCAGATTTTTCTCATTCATGAGTAGTCTGGTTGAAGGAATCAGGAAGTAAGGATTAGTTCATTGACTAATTGATACCCGGTTGGCACTATCTATGACAGTGTGTGTCCTGAGCTGATGACACAGTTGGTGCTAAGAGTTGTTGAATGGCCTCAGTTATCCTTTGCTATGGTCCTACAAAGGGTATGGCTGGATGCCGCAGATGCAATCCTTTAGTTTTAATAGTTATAGGATAGCATAAGCCTGCTTGAATCAATGATCTCAGAGCTGTTCTGAAGTTCACACGGTTCCCCACACCTTGCAATTGCTTGCTTCATGTCCACAAGAGAGATATCAACATTTGGGCAATTAACAAGAACTTACGATTAAATATTCATGAAACTTCTCAAATTCAACAAGCAGAGTAGGTTTTTGATTTTTTTTTTTTTTTAGTTATCCTGTATTTTTCAAAAGATTTAAACAGTTTTTAAACGTTTGTTTCATTTTTGAGTAATTCAGATTGGGCTATTAAAATGTATTTGAAAAAATGTATTTGACTTAAGTCAATGACGTTATGCTTACATATACTTATTATCAGTGATATTTTAACATTTTTGCTTTTATAAAAACTGCTTTAGCTGGGCGGTGGTGGTGCATATGTCTTTAATCCCAGCACTCGGAAGGCAGAGACAGGTGGATCTCTGTGAGTTTGAGGCCAGCCTGTTCTACAGCTAGTTCTAAAACATGCTCCAAAGCTACAGAGAAACCCTGTCTGAAAAAACCAAAACCAAACCAAAGCAAAAACAAAAAAAAACAAAATAACAAACAAACAAAAAAAAATTCTGCTTGTATTCTGAGCTGCTGCTTCCACATAAAGAAGCTTCATCTGTAATAAAGGTGCCACAAGAATGACATCTTGGGCTATTATTAGTGCCTTAATATTCATTGTCTTAATACTTATTATTCTATGTGTTTGGTCTAACAGCTTTGAACTATCAGGGAAAACCTTTTTTTTTTAAAAAAAAAAAAAAGATTATTTATTTATTTTTGTATCCTGGTTGCAGTTTGCCCTCTGTCCCCTCCTTTCTATTTCTCCTTCCCACTCCATCTCTGTTCCTTATGCTCCAATCCACTCCTCCTCCTGTTTCTTTTTAGGAAAGGGCAGGTCTCCCATGAGTATTAACAAAACATGGCATATCAAGTTGCAGTAAGACTAAGAACTTCCCCTCGTATTCAGGCTGGACAATATCACCCAGCATGAGGAGTAGGGTCCCAAAACCTGTAAAGAGTCAGAGACAACCCCTGTTCCCACTGTTAGGAATCCCAAAAGATGACCAAGCTACACAACTGCTACGTATACGCAGAGTGCCTAGGTCAGTCTCATGAGGGCTTCCTGGTTGTCACTTTAGTTTCTGGGTTCACCCTTATGAGCCCAGGAGGGTTGATTTTGTGAATGTTCTTGTAGTGTCCTTGATCCCTCTAGCTCCTATCATCTTTTCTCTCCCTTTTCTGTGGGATTCCCCGAACTCTGCCTGATGTTTGACTGTGGGTTTCATCAGTTGCTGGAGGACACCTCTCTGACAACAGGCTAGGCACCAATCTGGTTTCAGGAAATGGCCAGTTCAGGCTATGTGTCCTCTATTGCTAGGAGTCTTAGCTGGTGTTATCCTCATAGATTCCTGGGAGATTCCCTTGCTCCAGGTTTTCACCCTGACATGCCTCCCCCTTTCCAGTAATCTCTTTCAATACTCCTCCTACCCCTTCCCCCACAACCTGATGGCTCATGTTCCCATCTCCACCCTTCCCCAGTCCACTCACAAAATCGCTTGTATTTCCCCTTTCCAGGGAGATCTGGGTGATCCCCTATGAACCATTCTTGTTACCTAGTCTCTCTGGGTCTGTGGAATGTAGCCAAGTTATCTTTTATTTTGCAGCTAATATCCACTTATGAGTAAGTACATACTATGCTTGTCTTTCTGGGTCTGGGTTACCTTACTCAGGATGATTTTTTTTGTTTCATCCATTTGCCTTCAAATTTCTGGGTGTCCTTATTTTTAACAGCTGAGTACCTTTCTATTATGTAAATGTACCACATTTTCTTTATCCGTTCCTTGGTTGATTGACGTCTAGGTTGTTACCAGGTTCTGGCTATTACCAATAAAGCTGCTATGAACATAGTTGAGAAAGTATCCTTGTGTTACGATTGAGTATCCTTTGCACATATGGCCAAGAGCAAAATAGTTGGGTCTTGGTGTGGATTGATTTCCAGTTTTCTGAGAAACCACCACACTGACTTCCAAAGTGGTTGTACAAGTTTGTACTCCCAAAAGCAATGGAGGGGTATTCCCCTTGCTCCACATCCTCTCCAGCATGAACTGTCATTTGAGTTTTTGATCTTAGCCATTCTGATGAGTATAAGGTGAAGTTCTTATGATAGACAAATCCTTTTGTAATGTATTGCTAAGCCACTAGTTTCCACCAAACCCCAGACTGGTGATATCATCAGGCTCCATCTGTAGTCTACAGTAGAAATTTCCCCACATTGTTGTAACCATAATATTTCTACCAATGTATTTGAAAAGTGTTCATGATTTTCTTTTATTTTGTAACTGTGAAAACATCACAAAACTGTTACCACATTGAAACATGGTATTTGAGATCACTGATCCATGCTCACTAACATTTGACTCCAGAAGAAACTCTTATTCTCTTTGAGATGAATGCTGTGCTTTGATAATGGCAGTTCTTGTTGCTCATCTTGGGGTCTCTATGACAATCCTCTTTAACAGAAGTCATCCAGATGGGGACCAGGCACCAGCACCAGCACCTTGTTCTCAGGCAGATACTTGCTCCCTAAGTGGATGTTGGTGAGTTCTTTTTGAAGGTTAGTTTGTTCTCCAGCCCATTGTTTCATGCTGAGCTGGCTACATGGGTCTGATTTTGGTTATTTATCCTACTTTTTGTATTCTGAGCTTTTGTTTTTACAGCCTTTGATTCATTTTTGTTTATTTTCAAAATGTTTGTTTCTGACATTCAGCCCTTTATGTCGGCACCCCTCTAGCATCTACTTCTGCATTTTTCTGTGACTGCTTCGGCTTTCTGCAACCTTAAGCTTGATTACCCAAACATAACAAAGATGCTGAAAATAAGAGATTCTTCTTCCCTTTATCCCAACATCTCTGAGGTTTTGATTCTTCTTCCCTTTATCCCCAAATCTCTGAGGTTTCAAGGAGAACATCCCATACCGTATAATCACTCCATAGATGCTTCCCCCATTATACTGTACTCCTAAATTGGAAGGAACTTTTTTGGCATACCTGGAGACACATATAAAACATTTGGTTATCGGGTGTATTGAGCACCCCCAAGTTTCTTGTAAATATTCAGGACAAGTCAAAGACACAGTTTGAAGGAACCAACATGTGGGTAAACACAGAGGGACCTACTTCCAGAAGCAACACACCAATGTGATCCAAAATTCATATATCCCTGTATGTAGCATGGAGAATCTTTCAAGTTTTAGGAGAAAATGGGAGAGATTCAGGAAAGGATGGAGTATTTGGAGATAAATCAGTTTGGAACTCTGGCTGCTTTTAAACTTGGTAATTATGTCAATTCAACAAATATGTAGGAATCAAATGGGAAAATCTAACTAAAGATATTTTGCTTAAGCTTCTGTCAGTGGGGAAACATTCTTTTCTGTATGTTGACTGGAAGTCCTAAGCAACAGGATTGAAGGTCATGAAGGGGGCCCAACTTTAATGTAGATTTAAAAGCATTGAAATAAATGATAAAGTTGCTAATTAAAGAAAATAAGTTTTAGAAGCAGCATAAAATTAAAACAGATGTTGATGAACAGGAAACAAAGAAAATTGTGTCAAAATGAGAGATAAATTCTGAGGAGTCTAACTCTTCCTCTCTGGCCTTTCCACTTGATTCTTTATCTCTGGGCAAAACACAGTTCTACACCAGAGGAAAAGATTATGTCCTGCTTTAGGGAAATGCCTACAGGGAGGAGAGACTGTATAGAACATCAAACATTCCACTTCTAAGGATGTCACATCCTTTCATGGTTTTGGTACCAGAGCCATAACTTGGTGCCAACAGGGAATGAAGACAGAACAGACAGTACAGAAAAGTTGGGAGGAGGAAGCCTGTGCTTTATGATTGGAGAAGCTTCGGTACTCCAGAAGTTCAGAGTGTTTGTTATATCCAACTATACAGGGTGGCAGGGTTTATGATACACGGCTGGAACAAGGAGACAGGTTTAGCTAATCTCAGTAGGAGCAGCCTCTGTGGGGCAACTGTCTTTTAGCAGTACTTTCTGCGTGGGCAGAGAACAATGATTGACATTTTCTTCACACACTGTCTTAGGGTTTCTACTGCTGTGAAGAAACACCATGGCCACTGCAACTTTTATAAAGAAAACATTTGATTCAGGGGGATGGTTTATAGTTTCAGAGGTTCGGTCCATTATCATCATGGTTGGGAGCATAGTGGCATGCAGGCAGATGTGGTGCTGGGAAAATAGCTGAGAGTCCTACATCTTGTAGGCAACAAGAAATGGACCGAGACACTGAGCGGTAACCCAAGCATAGGAAACCTCAAAGCCTGCCTCCACAGTGACACTTCCTCCAACAAGGCCACACCTACTCCAACAAAGCCACACCTCCTAATAGTGCCCCTCCCTATGAGATTGTGGGGGCCAATTGCATTCAAACTACCACATACACTGTTGACATTTGTACTCAGATGAGAAGAAAGGTTTTCCCCCTCCCTGAGCTTCACCCTGTAGGGGAAGACTTTGCCTATTTCTTCTGGGTCCAAGGCATTAGAGTCCTTGGCACGAGCACACCCATGTTGAAAAGATACTAAACTCAGGACTTCACTTGCTCCGTACATCACTGCCTTATTTATTTCTTCTTTAGGATTGGTCATCACTTAGACCAGGAGCAGTTCACTGCAATGCTGAGCACCAAACTGTAAGGATGACAAGAGGAAAGTCCCCAGCAGCTTCTGGGCCGAACAGAAACACAAGGAATAATGAACAAGTGTAAGCAGTTAAAGCCTCAGAGTGTGGCAAAGATCATCTTTGTTTTCTTAGTGGGAGACAATATGATTGCAAGCCTTTTGCTTTGCAAGGATATGCCAAAGTAATTGGGCTGCATCCATGTCATCATGACTGTGGGTCTAAGCACCCAGATGGTGGGTCTCAAATATATCTGATCCCATAAGGAGCCTGCTGGCATGCAGATGTGTTGGTAGTCTGTGTGACATATTAATCCTGTCTGAACTGCAGGGCTCTAGTTTAATACTTCTGTGGCTGTCACTGAGACTCTAAGTAATTTAAACAGTACCCTATCCCCAGCCCTTTAACAGAGAGAGTCGTTAGTATAAACAACTATGGAAGGATGTGGCCAAGCCACTGGAAGAAAAATCCAGAAGGCCTCTTCCCTGACAGGGGTTATCTGCATGGATATAATTACCAGACGTGCCAGAATTATAGCCTCTGGGTTATTTGAGTCAGGTTGTTGAAATAAACCAGGTAGCGTTTAATGCAGCTAGGATTTTCCCCTTTGGCTACACTGCCTCTATCAGATGTAGCGACGATTGGCTACCTTCTCTGCACTGGCCACTAGAGCCACCGAGGTGCAGCCGGCCACAGTGGTGCTGAGACAGACAGCCCATGCTCTGGCAGGTCCGACTTCCAGTACAAAGTGCTGGACACGAGCAACTCCCCAGGTGTGTGTCCACACAGCTGACCAGGCAGGCAGGCCAGCCACTTACGCAATGTTACCCCATTGTCACCTCTGCAACCCTTGTTTTTAGTCAAACGGAACACAAGAGCAATGAAGAAAAAGGCAAAGCTGCGAACGCGCCAGATTCCTTCTCCCCTTGATGTATCTACTGTTTTCAATTTACGATTTTCCCTGAAATCAAGGGCACAGGTTCAGAACACAGTCCAAGAACTCATGGAGCAAGGCCTCCATCACACCACTGGAGTGGCTTCCCCAAGTCTCCCCAAAGCACCAACACGGACAATTGTCCATCGCTAGACTCCACTTTCTATGATATAGAGCTTGTGCTTAGAATCTCACTCCCTTCCTTCTGCTTTTTGATTAATTCAACTTTAATTTGTGTGCTTCCCCCATGAGTTCTTCCTCCTCTGTTCAATGCAAGTTCCCTACCCATTGTCTGGGGCGACTTGGCTGCATCCTTGTACTTCTCCGCGGATTATCCTAAGTGGCGCCGCGAGAGGAGGAAGAAATGATAGACACACCACACAGAAACGCTGGAGTCACGTGGTCTGGACTCTGATGGAAAAGCCGAATACAGGTGTCTTCCTCTGCTGGCTCGTTCATAAACAGGAAAGATCTTAATCACGGAGGACACGCCGAGCTTCCTCGTGGGATTTCAATTTTCTTATGAGTCACAGATGCAGGAGAACAGCCTTCCTACCCTGTTTCTACCGGAAGTACTCTCTGACTTACCGCAATTGATGATATTTTCATGTGGTGATTGTTTCCGCTTAGTTTTCTGTATCTTAGCTTGAGTCTAAAACATGGGGGAAAACCTCAATCTCCTCTTAAGATTCCTGCAGATAACAGAATCGTAAAATCTGTGGCCACTTCATCCCTCATTTTTCATTGGTGGAACTGGCTTTGCTCTTCCAGTAATAGCCAATTTAAGGTGTGTGTGTCTTCACATTCTAGTATGACCTTTAAACATGCGATTATGATGTTTGATATGGAAACTGTTTCCTGGCTGTGTGTGCTTTCTTCCTCTATCCCTATATTGCTGCCTTTTTGCAAAAACATGTTCTTCAAGATCCTTGTACAATACAAATCTGAAAAACTGGGACTAAATGGGAAAAATGGGTCCTTTTAAAGGCCAAACTGTCGCTAATTAGTGCTTTACCAATGTCATCTCCAAGTTTACAGATGTGAGCGAGTCATCTCAATGTGTTCCGTTTTGTCTCAGTGTCAACTATGCTCAGCTCTTTTACAACGTGTCTGTGCTTTGAGCTTTAAAATGGGAAGAAAAAATTTAGGGACAAGGTAGTTAAATGATTCACATCCTTACTACATAGCTAAACAGAGGACCAAGAAGTAAAACAGATAAAAGCAGAGTAAAAGCAGAAATGCCAGGCTTTAACTGACTGTTATATTGTACCCAAAACAAGAGACTTTCATGAGCAAAGGCCCCAAATGCCTGCTGTGGAAGAAACTGAACATTAGCAAATGGTTACTTTGAATTTTGTTCAGAAGACAGAAACTCCTGGAGCATATTTTGCAGGTAACTGTGAGATATTTAAGCTACTCCTCATTCTCAGGGTTTCTGAGAGCTTTCTGTGCCTTCACTTACAACAGAGATATTTTATAAAGAAGGAAGCATTTTCTAAATTTTATAAAGGAAAAAAAGGGAGCCATCAACTAGGAAGAAGAGTTGTAATTTTTTAATATAAAGAATGTTATAGAAGACACGATTTTAGATGAGAAAGTTTTTTTAAAAAAATTATGAGATTTTTGTCTAAAAGGCATTACTAAAAATGGAAATAGGTAAATGAGGACAATGCAGACAGTTAAAGTATGTTGAAAAAATTCAACAAAGTTAAGATTAAAAGAAAGATGACAGCGGGCTGGAGAGATGGCTCAGAGGTTAAGAGCATTGCCTGCTCTTCCAAAGGTCCTGAGTTCAATTCCCAGCAACCACATGGTGGCACACAACCATCTGTAATGGGGTCCATAATAAATAAAATAAATAAATATTTAAAAAAAAAAAAAAGAAAGATGACATGGGTGAAACCAAGGTACTATAGTCAAGAGTTAGTAAAGATTCTTAAGGCTTGGGACTAGAAGGATGGCTCAGTGCAGCGCACATGCCTGTCTGTGCTCTATGTGCTACCATACAGTTCGCGAGCTTCAGGCAAGGGGCTGGAAACAAAGACTCACACAGAGACAGACAGACGGACACGAAAGTCTAGTCACTGGTAAGAAGCCCTTTATTCAATAGCACCATGGAGGCTTATATATCCAACAGTTAGGTGGCCAACAGGTGAAAACCTTATCGTCTGATCCTCAAGGCCAAGGCAACATGCGCTTGTGAAGCAGAGCTGGTAAACAACTTTGACACAGCTTTCAGTAACTCAAATCAGAAGGAAAGTAAAAATCGCTAGCAGGGAAGAGAGCTGGAGGCCAGGACACCAAATGGTCCCAACAGCTCAGGGGTTGAGAACACTGATTGCTCTTCCAGAGGACCAGGGTTTGAGTCCCTACACGGCAGCTCACAGCTAGGTATGACTCCAGTTCCAGGTGTTCAATGCCCTCCTCTGACCTCCCTGGACATACATGCATATGGTACACAGACATACATGCACGTAAAACACTGAAACAATTAAACCAATCACAAAATAATAAGTTAATGAAAAAACTCCCAGAGTCAGAATTCGATACTCCGTATAGAACCTGGGGCTAATCCCTTTCTTCAAACATTCAATTGCTTCTAGTGACCCTTAAAAAACACCTGACTTGACAGAGATTTTATGTTTGATAATTTTTACATGAAAGGACCACTTAAGGCCTGGGGTATATTTGTGTGTGTGTGTATACATATACATATATACATATATGTGTGTGTGTGTGTAAAATTTCCCCTAAATCTACCAATTAGACACTGATCTCATTCTCTAGGCAACATAATCAAAGCTGAGAAGATGACAGGGAGAGAGAGAGAGAGAGAGAGAGAGAGAGAGAGAACAAAACATGTCATCAGGTCCAACTGAAAAAGCCCAGCTAGGACATCGCAGAATCTGGGATAACTGCTAACTGCCTAGGAGAACGTCAGACAGGGAGGGGAACTGCCACCCCCCCCCAAGAAGTATGTTGCAGGCAACAAAGCCAGATGGGCAGAGCTGCCTAAGCCATATCCCTTGTTAGGGACATGGAGCTTCAGGATTTGACCTTCTTCCTGCTGGGTTCTGGTTTTGCTTTGGTCCAGTATTTCCCTACTATGCCCCCATCTGGAATGGTTTATGCTTATTGTGTACCATTGTACGTTGGAAGTATGCAATGTTTTAGTTATTTTTTTCCTTAATTTTACAGGGATGCTATTGAGTTCTCATGTTGATTTTGTGCTGTTAGGACTGTTTGCTCACAGCCCTCGTACCCCACTTGAAACAAGAGTTTATGTTGACAAGGGTTGAACTTTTTTATGACTTCCATAAAAAATGATTCTCATTATTCAATATAATTTGGATTAAGAAAAAAGTCCAGTGTTTAAATTGGCAAAAACTGAAGTGTAAATCTATTTAATCTTAATCAATAAAGACCAGGAAACAGATATCAGGGTAAAAACCTAAAAATCAGAGAACCAGGAGCAACAGTAAGTTGCTTCCTACCTGTCTCCTTCCTGTGTCCAAAAAGACTCAGATCCTGTTTCCACCCCATTTTGTCACTGCCTGTCTCCACCTTCCAAGTGCTGGGATTAAAGGTGTGAGCCAGGAGTGCTGAGATTACAGTTGTGAGTTACCAACACCCAGCTTCTATGGTTTGTTACACCCAAATCCATGGGGTCCCCACAAAGTTCAACAAAGGAGACCAAGTCCCATATGTAAAAGCAAAGAGCCTTTATTTTAATCAAGTACACACAATTCTGAGTACAGGAAAAAGCCAGATAGTCATCTTACTTCAAGAATGATTTTTGATAGGTTAAAAAATTTCTCTTTCCACCAGTCATAGTGGCGCCCACCAGTTCCAGGGAGGAGGAGGCAGGCAGATCTCTTTTAATTGAGGCATGCCTAGTCTAGATAGTTTCAGGCCAGCCAGGGATATGGGGTGATACTCTGTCTTATAAAGAAAAAAGTCTGTTGTTCTTATTTGCTGTCTTTATCTTTAGACCATACTGTGCTCTTGTTTATTTTAACTTGAGCCATATTACTCTTGTATTTACATGTCACATGTAAATGCTGTGTTGGATATGGAGTACAGGAAGAAAGGTCGATAAAACATGCCTGCATGGTAAATGGCTGATGTGGTGGTTTGAATGAGAAATGTCTTCCATGGGTTCACAGATTTGGATACCTAGTACTAAATCAGTGGTGCTGTTTCGGGAGGTTGTAGAACTTCTAGAAGGTGGGTGGAGTCTTTTGGAGGAAGTACTTTCCTGGGGTAGGGCTTTAAGACTTTATAACCTTGCCTCAATCCCAGGTCAATCTCTCTGCTTTTTGAGAATGTGCTCACTCAGCTTCCTACCTGATCACTGACATTTTGGTATCTTAAAACTTTTCTTTCAAAATATTGCTAAAAATATTGGAGGCTGGAGGGCTGAGACTCACAAAGTTAAAGAAGGAGTTGATTAAAAGGGACTAGGACCCAGCCTCTAAGAATAAAGAATCAGGGGGCTCCCTGTCAGGAAGGCAGCAAGTAATAAACACCTTCTGCTGCAATGATCTTTCTTAACAATGATAATACAGACACCCCCTCCACCTTCACCATCTCATCTCATTTACGTTCAAAACCGTATTAGGTTTTTCCCATAAAAGTCACCTCAACAATGTGATGATACTGGAATATATATATATATATATGAAAGAAGTTACCTTAAATACTATTTCTTACTCTACCTTTTGGTTTTGTAAACTTCAAACTCAGGTAGACATGGTGGTACATGCCTATGATGCTAGCCCTAGAGAATCAGGAGTTCAAGGTCATCTGAGGCTGCAGGAGACCCATCTCAGATGCACACAACATCATTCCAAAAGTCCAGAGAGAGTAAGAGTGTGGGGAATACAAAATTACCTTTCTACTTGGTATCATCACGTGTTTATACTTCTATTTCTCTCTCAGTCTCTATATACACACATATGCTTATATGCAACCATATAGTCAGTTATGTTTTCAAGCTGACATGTCTGTGTAGGTAGTTATGTGAGCACACATACATTAATATTATCTTTGTGACTAAATTGCTTTTGCCATAAATTCTTCCATCTGCACAGGAACACTCTCTGTGTCAGGAAAATGATCACATTCAAAATTTTAACGATGACAAAATATACTTAGTGTGTGGCTCCCTTAAATATTTCCATTGTCCTGGCAATGCCCTTTCTCTATGGCTTCCCCCCTCACTTCCTTAATCCAATCAAACATGAGGTCTTGTACTCGGTTTGTGGAGACTACCCTTCCTTGGGGAGCGCAGGTCCGCTCGACTCCACGGGGGAATTATGTCATCGGCCAGAACCTGCTGTGGATGCTGGACTCACGAACTGCAGGAAGTATGGCATTGACTGGAGCTATTGTTCCCCAGCAATGGCTAATGGGATGACCTGAGGTCACCATTGGCCCCGGGGACTGACTGAGGCAGTGCTCTGTGGTCTGCCCCACATAAGCCATAGCCTGCTGACTTTTGCTCTTAGCCAGACTTGCTCATTTCCAGGCCTGTTCCTCCAGGGAACCCTTGGAAGATGTGGCTCTGTGCCCTAGGGTTCACTTACAGGAAAGCCAGTCTCAGTAGCTGCCCAAGGCTCTTCAGTGTCTTTTTGGCTATTCCTTTTTCATGAATTGTTCTGTTAGTTCTTTCTGTTTTCATTAGATTTCCATAGGAAATTTGGCATGAAGACTATAGTGAAATATGTCTTTCTTTTATTGATTTTTTTTAAAATTTTATTTTTGAGATAGTCTTATTTTGTACTCAGGCTGGTCAAGAACTCCTAAATCTCCTGCCTCAGCCTCCTGAGTTCTGGAATTAGAAGTATGCAGTAATATTACGAATAGTATGAGTTATCCCTCAGAGGAGACTAATTGGACATGGGTGTAAGCCAATAGAAAGTCTTCATAAGCCTACTGGTGACTTTACTGGGTATTCAGAATCCCAGTACAGCCCTAAGGTACGCTTCTATATGCAAAATCTTCATCTTTGGTTGACACACCTCAGTTAACAAGAACAATTAGCCAAAATCAGAACTACAGAAGCCAAAAAGCAAGGTTATTACATTTTGGAACTTTCCTAGAACTCTGGACATTGATGGATTAGGTCTTTGTTCTCATCTTGTCTGGTGGGGCTGCCTATGTGCTGGGGTTCCAAGGCCTGAATGGTCCTTCCATCATGGCGTCAGTTGTGCTAAGGTCTGGTTGCTTGTGACACCAATGTACTTATTTTCCCTTTCCTCTGCCTCCTCTTCCCTTTCCTCCTTTTCTTCATTTTGAAGCCCTTTAGGAAAAGTTTATTAGATGCTTAAGACATGAAAATGATCTTCCGAAAGATAATGGTGATGTCTTATCTCCTTCAGTTTACATAATATTTATAAGATTTGATTTAGGGCAGAATTATCTAGGACATGTTCTCTGGAGTTTGCATTCTACAGAATCAAAGGATTTTTATAGTTAATTAAAAACATTTAACAATTACACATGCACAGCGCCACACACAGAGAGACATACACAGACACACACATAGAGAGACACACAGAGACACACACAACATTCATGCTTTGTGGTTGAGGATGTGAACTTTGAACTTCTCATCCTGGCCACTGTGCCTGCCACTTGCAGCCACACTTTCCATACCACAGTGGCTCTAATCCCTCTGGAACTATAATCCCAGATAAACTCTCCTGCAAGTTGCCTTGGCCATGGTGTTTTATCATAGCAATGGGAAAGTGACTGATATACAGAGGGACTCGTGTGAAGACAAAGGAAGGAGGCAGGAAGGAAAGGGTGATGAGAGAGAGGAACGGGCCACAGTTGTGAGAGCAACGCACTGCATGGAATTACTAAAGGAGGGTTTTTTTTTTTTTTTTACCTAAAACTTTAATATAATGGGTTGAAGAAGGCTCAGTGAGTAAGAGCATTTCCTGTCCAGTGATAACAACTTCTAGTCAGACATGAATCCGTGAGGAAGATGAACAAGGCATACCGAATAAAATCGTGCTTCTAGACTAGTTTACCTTTTTTCATACTATGTGGATTATTTGTGATTGATGTTTTTAAGTTGTATCTTATAGTTTCTTGTAGTTATTTGAAAACCACCTGACCTTGTTTTCTATGCTGTCAGCATGCATGACTCTTGGCTGATTCTAACTCCTTGTGCCTTTAACTGAAACTTTTTAATTCTTTTATTTGGAACTTCTGGCAGTTTCCTTATATAAATTTCCTGTAATTATCAGCACCCCAAATTTATCTTTTGATGTAATCTAATTGTAGGAGTCTTGTTACAATAAGGCATGTACCCTCACCATGTTAAGTGACACCTGCTTCTGTGTTTCTGACTCCTGATGTCACACTAAGCCTTCAGGTCCTGGCTCCCTCATGTGTATGTTGTGCTCTCCTGTGACAGCTATTTACCTTGAGCAGATTTCAACCAGAAATGATGCTATAAACTAAGCCACAGTAGCATCATTTATGTGGGTAAAAGGTGGGAGCAACCCCAGTGCCTACGATCGATAAATGCATGAGATAAGCACTCAGTGTGTTTGCTGTGCTGCGAAGGAGGAGTGAGGGGCTGGAGAGGGGGCTCAGCAGTTAAGAACACTGGCTGCTCTTTGCAGAGGACCTGGGTTTGTTTCCCAGCACCCACCTGGCCACTCACAACTGTTTGTAACTTCAGTTCCAGAGGGCTTCCCTGGGCTCCAGGCGTGCAAATGGTACCTGTATGCAAAACACTTATACACATATCATAAAAATAAAATAACTTTAAAAGGAATGGAAGGAAGTAATAACTGAGATGAGATAGGATAAAACTACACCCAACAAAGAAATTTCTTAGCCTTCTAGTTCAAGGGGACTAGCCACATGAGATCACTAAGATGTACTTCATAGAGTCTTCCAAAATAATATACCTAAGGAAAGAGTTAGTTACTTAGTCTATAAATGACAAGCTTAGAAATCCTATAGGAGCCAGAGAACTGGAATCCAGACTTTGGTGAGAACAAAGATTTCAGAAATCAGCTGAGTAGTCAACAGTATAAACCTGATAATCAGAGACGGGAGTTAAAGTTTTTGGCATCAATTGTGTCGCCAATAGCATACAAATGACAGTTGGTGGTAGATGGCATGATCAGTAGACCAAGGGGAAGTAAGAGGAGATACTAAGACTGTAGGCTGAATCCTGCACCAAAGGGAGGTGTTATTGGCAGACACAGAGGGTAAGTAGCAGGGAGCACAGCCAGTGATATTGTTTGGTACGAACACCAATCTTGCAAACCATATATTCTATAAAGTTCAAAGCAAAGCAATAAATACTTTTATGTGGAAGAAAGGTTATTGTTTTAGAAATGGGTAATGGAGGAAGTCAAAAATGTTAGATGTTGAAAGAGGCCAAAGAAAGTAAAACGAGAAAAATATAATACTCATCAAAAAGACTAATGGAACTTTGTAAGACGCAGGGCTGAATGTGTGTGCATCTGTGTGTGCATGTGTGTGCTCGCCTTTGATTGTGTGTGTGTTTGTGCTTGCATGAGTGTGTATGTGTGTGCCTGTGTGAGTGCAGGCATGTCATTCTGTATTTTTTCCTCCTGTGCCCTACTTCTTCCAATACCTAGTGTTCTTTAGAGAAATGGAATTCTAGCTGAAAGACAGTCTTGTCCTCCAGTTGTCACTGTGCCCAGGCAGACAGCAGGAGTCTCTTTTTATTTATGCCATGGTGCTGACAGTGCGAGGTAGATACATGAGAATTCTCCTGCAATCTGTCACACTACGATGCAATCAAGTTATCCAGAAAAAGGCTGTTCCGAACATAACATTGTCGGCACAGAGCTTAGGAATGGAGCTGAGGAGAAGGAAGCTCCAGTCAACCAGCAGTGAGGGAAACAAACAAAGGCTTGTCTGGAAAAGCTTAGAGTCCAGTATAAACAAACACCTGCAGATGAAGGATGTTCCCAGCCTGCTGCTGCTAGGGCAGGCCAGTCACTCTAAGCATGAAGCATCCAACATTGTCAATCTGGGCATGGAAAGATGTCTTAGAGGCTAACATCACTGGCTGTTAGTCCAGAGGACCCAGGATTGACTCACATCACCCACTTGGTGGCTCACAACTTTCTGTATCTCCAGTTCTAGGGCAATGGATGCCTTCTCTGGCCTCTCTGAGCATCAGGCAGACAGATGCAGTGCACAGACAAAATCTTTGTGCACACAAAATCAAATAAATACTAATAGCAATCTCATTAAATCACAGATGCCAGCATCTTTGGAGCACAGCAAGCATTTCGGGAGTCCCTGACCCACGAACATGCTGGGCACAGACACAGAAAAGCCAGGGATTGATTCAGCCCTGTGTTGCCTTCTGAGGACTTTGTTTACAGAACCTATAGTAACATTCCAGGAAGAACCTGGCATAAGGTTCACTCTGCGGGCCACGGAAGACTATGCCACTTGTGTAAGGAATTCAGCAACTCACCTCAACCTTCTCTGCATTTCTTCTATGTGCTTTGGTGTGTAAGTGCCAATGCAGGCTTCCTACCCTTCCCATTGAAGTGTTATGGCCTTCAGGCCAGCACCACAAGCTTTGGAGGCTGATGTATGTGCTCAAGGTGTGGGGCATTTTTGTTCAAAGAGAGAAAGGGATATCTCTTTTTTACATCCACCCACTTATTTTATCCTTTCGTTCCTACTCATTTGCTGTGCACCGCGCCCCCGTGTCTGCGCTCTGTGCGCTGGCACACAGTTCGCAAGCTTCGGGCAAGGGGGCTGGGGGTTAAAATACACAGACACACACAGAGAGACAGCAACATGGGTCATCCTTGAATTCCCCAAGAATGCCCCCTTTTTTGTGTTCAGGGGCAGATTATATAGAGATAGCCATGCCCCAGCCAAACCCACCAGAAACCACTCTCCTGCCATCAGGAACTCCTGAAGGTCTCGTGCTCAGAGCAGCTGTAGGCACTCAGATCAGGGGATTACAAGAAATTCAGGATCTGGGGTCTCACTGCTCCCAACACGTTTATTTATTCATTCCCACACGGACTAAGCACGGTCTGTGTACCATGCCCATCCTACAGAGCTGGAAAGGATTAGCCAGATTAATCGTTAAGAGGAGAAAGGCGTGGATGGCTGGAGAATGAAGTACACGTGGAGAATCACGTCTTCCTGGGGCTCACAGCAAGAGAAGAGCACATCTGCTGGAGACAAAGTAACAGGTCTCCAGACTGCCTGCAAGCCCTCAGACCTTAGCACGGTGATGCCATGATAGAAGCGCCACCCAGGACTTGGAACCCAGAAGCAGGCAGCCACGCAATCAAAACAGCAACAAAGACCTGACCCATGTACCGAAACAGGAGCGAAGGCTAAGGCAACGGTTCCAGGATGTGGCTGGGAAACCCCCTAGTGAAAAGTCCTTGCTTTTTCCTTTAGTGTAGTTCTACTTCTGGCTAACCAAAATGTGCAACCAGGGTATGGATTTGACGCATAAAATGCTAAGAACTGTAAGGTTTGGGGCTGTGTGATTTCAGCCCATCCCCTCTGCAGCTCCCAATCAGCAATACAGACTTTAGATTTGGCTTTAAGGATGTCCCTCTCTTCTCTGGTGAACTATCTTGCAGTATTTTGGAGTTACCAGCGAGATTCCCAGAGACTAAGATGCCCGGACACCCAAAGCCTTACATCCTCTCTGGGCTGATAGCACCGGGAGCAGACTGTTCCTAGGGGGTACATACCCTGAGAAGTTCCAAGCCTTCTTCTGCTTCTGTCTTGTTGACCTAGAGGTTTCCAAAGCTTCCAACCTAAATTGTAAACTACAGAAAGTCGCTTGGATATGTCCCATCTTGAGGTGTGTCAGTTTATGGTGCCCTCAATATAGGATACTTAGATAAAACAGGGTGTGGCTCTGACTTAAATGTCTGGGATCCCCATAACATGTCACCTGATCCCTGATTTTATTCTGTATGGTGGCCACCCCTGGATGTCTTTACTGTGTGTCTCTCCATGTGTTTCTGGCAGTTCTGTTATTTGGAGAAACTGATCTAAAATGGGAGAGGGAGAGACCTCAGCTGGTCCAGACGACCTGAGGAAGCAGAGGACATCCAGGGTTACATAGGGAAATCCTGTTATTTAAAACAAACAGAAACATCTTAACCTTGTGTGACTTAGAATTTGAAGTCTTGAAATGTTTGTTTCGTGTAGCTGTTTTGTTTGCAGACCCTGGAAACATGCATTACCCTCACATCCTGGGCGTTGGTGGCTTCTGGGTAATATGCTCTCATGGTGGTGTTTACATCAGTTTTGTATATCAACCACTAGATGGAAGCATTTTACTTCTTTTGAGATTTAATGCGCCTGTTGCAAGATGCTGACCTATGATGGCAGACCTTAGTGGAATCCCTCAGTGAAACTCAGCATTTGTTGACTGATTTCCAGTAAGGGGAAAGAAGTGTTGTATGTGACTAACCTTCTAATTCCTGGGCAAAGAACTAGCTAGCATGGCCAAGTTGTTAGGTGTTTGTGTCTGGGAAGTTGTCAGAACATTGAAAATCGAAATGAAATTTTAGACTCCTAGAACCACTGGTAAAGTGGTGCTTTGGTGTATTCTAGGCAGACTCCTTTTCTGGTCTATAATTCCACCTTTCAGAGTAGTTTTAGGCACTTGTCCTAGGTTCTTCTCGATTGCTGTGAGGAGACACAGTGACCAGAGCAAGGCTTACAAAGGAAAGCATTTGGAGGCTTGCCTACGGGTTTAGGCCGTTAGTTCATGAGTATCTTTATAGGAAGCAAACAGGCATGTCACTGGTACGGTAGCTTTTCCTGACAGAGAGACCAAGAAGGAGGGAGGAGGGAGAGACTGAGCCTGGTGTGGGTTTTTGAAACCTCAAAGCCCACTTCCAGTGACATTCCTCGTCCAAAAAGGCCACACTTCCTAATCTTTGCAAAACAATTCTGCTAAGTGAGGACCAAGCATTCAAATATATGGGCCTATGTGGACCATCCTCTTAAAAATATTACATACAGAAATCCAAACACATCACAAAAGCTTCTGGTCATGACGACAATGAAGTCTCCCCTCCTGTCCCTGCAATCTGCCTGCAGGCTCCACCATACCAGCTGCTTTTCTCTGGCCTTTCTGTTCATTTATTTTCCTTTACCATTTATTTGCGTAGCTTTCTGTTTTGCGTGTTGGCTATATATGTTTATCCTCTCAATGAGCTTGTGAGAATGGGGATTATATTTTACATTTCTGTTTCCTACTGTAGTCAAGAGAAGGAACAGGAAAAATGCTCACTGAAAACTTCCTAAGTCTGATGAAGTTGGAAACAGTACCACAGAGACTGCCAGTTGCAATGTTAATTGGTGAATTTCCTGAAGGCCTCTGTGAACTCCGTACGGCAGGCATCCTATTTCTCTCTCTAGGGTGACCTGCCACCCTGCCGCAAGTTCAGTTTTCCTGCTTTATATCTTGGCTCGTCAGGGCCTAAATTAGGGTACTGAAGAAAGTTAAGACCCACGTGTCTGCCTGTATACGTCTAGGCAGGGTCCACATAATCTAGAGGATGAATGCTGTTTATCCCAGTACCCTGTCACAACGTCTTCTTAGCAATGTATAATGCACATGCTGGTTTAAAACCCACTTCACTCATAGGTCTTGCTACTGAAAGCAAAAACCAAACCTGTTTTGTTTGCTTTCCTTTCTCTATTGAGATAGTATCTCTCTCTGCAGCCCACACTGACCTAGAATTCACAGTCCTAAATGCTGGGATTACAGGTGTGCACCACCTTGTCTGGCTAAAATATGTACAATATTCTACATTGTCCACTGTATTAAGTAACCCGCTCATAATTGAGTCATGTTCCGAGACTGTAACCTTAGTAAGCATAAATGTATACTTAGTGTCCCCTGCCTTAATCTCCTTATTTAATTTGAATGGTACTTTGCCTTCTGTTCATTTGAAAATTAATTATCCTACAACTATTCCAACTCTCCAGTCTAGGAAATGCTAATGCCATCCATATTTTGTTTCTTTGCTTTGGCCAATTACGTTTTTCCAGACCCACGGAGACTTTTACGTTATACAATTAAGAGCTGGGAACAAGTTCTCTTCTGCTGACGCGTATTTAAGTGAAATTTTAAAAACTAATTTATGAAAGACTTCTAATAATTCCATAAAAGATTTAGTTCTAATGTTTACATTTAAAAATTATGCTTTGTTCAGCTGTTTAAATCAATACTTTTGTGTCATATAAAGCAAAGTTGTTCGTTTAGTAAAGAGATCCCTGTAGTACACAAAGCGCCATACATTCTGGAAAATTGGTATAAAGTAGCTATTCTATGTAGTGATCAAACGAGCTTGGAGTTAGCATATTGCAAAGGAGTGCACACATTTACATCCCTAACAAAGGTGCATGAGCAATGGATGAAGAGCAAGCGTTTCAGCACAGCGGGGGAAAAGGACATGCTTCCTACTTTCTTCAGACACGTGATGAAATCAATTGTGCCAGTCATTGCAAAGACAGGGAGAGTTCCTGTGTATACTTCAGATACTTTTTGAATTTTTAAATTGAAAATATTGAAAATTAATTGATGTGGAATGTCCTTCTGTATATGTGTTGCTTTTATTGGTTGATGAATAAAGTTGTTTTGGCCAGTGGCTTAGCGGAGTAAAGCAAGGTGTGAATTCCAAGCAGAGAGAGAGAGAGGGAGAGAGTAGGCAGAGTCAGAGAGATGCTATGTAGCTTCCAAAGGAGTAACATGCTGGCACCAGTAAGCCACAGCCTAGTGACAATACAGAGATGAATAGAAATGGGTTAATTTAAAATGTAAGAGCCTGAACTAATTAATAAGAAGCCTGAACTAATAGGTCAAGAAGTATTGTAATTAATATAGTTTCTGTGCATTTATTTGGGTCTGAGCGGCCCAGAAACAAACAGGCAGTCACTGCCTATAAATGGTATGACAACATAGGGCAACTACATCCACATAAAACCTGAGAAGGATTGGAGAGGATTTCTAGACACAAAAGAACAGAGTTAAGCACAGCTTCTTGGTAGCAGCATTTTCTTGGGTGGGCTCTGTTTGCTAGAGGCTAGCAGAGACATGATTTCTTTAAGAGAAGGCTTCCTGACTCAGCATTAGCAGCCAAAACTGTGCAGCTCCTTTAAGAGCCAGCTTCCTGGTTCGTGATGGTGCAGTTACAGAGCACTTATGGGGTTTGTTACAGAAGAACTTTGAGTGACTGTCCAGGTAGTAAGATATCCCTGTCAATTCTAAAGTTTTGGAAGTTGCTTACATTGCATTTCCTGTTTACTTTGGTAATATTATATCCTTTTGAAGTCTTTCATAGAGTTGAAGAATTTATAGTTATAGTTTTCCTTAGTTATGATAAAAAATAAATTATATATGAAACGTTAGACTCACAAAGAAATACTGTAACTATAATTCTTGCTTGATAGCTGTTTGTATATGTAATTTTACTATGTTAAAGTTAAAACCTTTCTTTTTATTTAGACAGAAAAGGGTAGATGATGTGAGATGTCCTGTATATGTTTTGCTTTTATTGGTTGATGAATAAATCATGATTAATAAATGGCTTAGCAGAGTAAAGCAAGGCAGTAATTCCAAGCAGAGTCAGAGAGACAGAGAGACACCATGTAACTGCCAAAGGAGTAACATGCTGGCACCAGTAAGCTACTGCCTAGTAGCAATACAGAGATTAATAGAAATGAATTAACTTAAGATATAAGAGTTAGTTAATAAGAAGCCTGAGCTAATAGGCTAAGTAGTATTATAATTAATATAGTTTCAGGTCTGGGAAGCTGGGAATGAAAGAGCAGCCTCCACCTACAATTAGTTCTTAGATAAAAAGGATATACAGAGGTATATTTTTGTAAATCACAAGCATAGGATAAATAAAAATAAATTGATGGGAATCTGTGGTACATTCAGAGGTGATAGATGAATTTCAAATAAAAAACTCACTATAAATTTTAACAGGAAAATAGAGCAGAAGAAAGGAATATGGAATTATTGAGCTGTGGATATTACTCAATAGTGCAATGCCTGCCTAACATGCACAAGGCCCTGGGCTCAATAGTTAGGAGATTATTGAAATCTTAATTTAAATCCATTTAATCTTAATCCATGAGGTTCTACCATTTTCTGGCTTTGAAGGGGTATTTTGAAGGGATTTTTTTTAGAGGCATCACAAAACCAGTTACCTTTTACTGTTCTGTTTCTAATCAGATGCTTAAACTAGCATGCCTGTAACTCACTTATTTTGTTATTGAGAAGGAATAGGCTGACATTAAATGAACTTTCTTAGTTTTAACCATAAGTCATGTTAGCATATTTGTGTCACACATAGGAGCTCTCTTTTCACTTCACATATGCTATCCTTATCTATTTTATTATTTCTGCTTTCACTTCCACATCATTGACAGAGGTGAAAGTACTCTATATTAGTGACTGCCAACTTTCAGGGGGTTGGATTTTTAGGGCATTTTCACATTTATATCATTCTGACAATCTATTATTTATTTGTAAAATTCTGACTATCTTTGGTAAGAAAATTCTATAAACATGCTCTTGATTGTACAATGATGAGCTCTGATTCTTCTGAAGACTTTTCTGTCTTAATAAAGACTCAGGGGTGCATGTATTTCAAACAACAAAACATGTTGCACACAGCCAAAGGTTGAGACTTTGCTAAGATGAGAGCCAGATCTAGTTGCCTAAAAAAGAAAACCACGTAGGAAGAGTGTATAATTTCCCTCCTATCTTTGGGCTTGGAGAAATGCCCAGGTTAGTGACAAAGGAAACTTTGGGGAAAGACTCTAAATCTACCACACTATAAGAGAGAAAACAGGAGCTCAGACGGACAGATTCATTTAAAAGCTCCAGCCGGAGAGAATCTTGGAGAGTTCAAGGCACAATCACAGGATGTCTATTGATTTATTTTTTTTGTCTGATTGAAATATTACTGTGATTTACCCATTTACATTATTCTGCAATAAGCAGCAATGCAGCCTTGGGGCATTAGCTGCAGTCAGTCACTGCGAAATGCTTTGGGGCTTGTTCTTCTCAACCTGTGGTCATCCAGTTTTAAGCCTATTTATTGCCTTCTTTGGCGTTTACCCACTTTATAAGATCTTGTGTTTGATTATGCATATTATGTATTTTGTTGTGTGTATGAGAGACAGACAGACACACAAACACACACACACACACACACAGAGAGAGAGAGAGAGAGAGAGAGAGAGAGAGAGAGAGAGAGAGAGAGAGGCTATGTGCAGGTGTTCTAAGAGGTCACACGAGGGTGTCATATCTCTCCTGGAGCTGAAGTTACAGTCAGCTGTGAGCTGCAGATGTGGGTGTCAGGAACTGAGCTTGGGTCCCCTGGAAGAGCACTTTCACCCCAGACTGTCATCTCTCCAGCCCCCTCTTATCCCTTTCTGAAACACAATTTCTGGCAGATTCATCCTTTACACTGCTTTCTTTTCAGATGGTATCTTGAGTCTCGGGGAACTGCTTCTCATTCTTCAAAGTGTTCACAAAGCTCTGGGTAGTAGGTCCTCAGACTTGAGATGGGACTTTTCCCAGGCTCCTAGCAATGATGACGCTCTCATTCTGTGGGTACCATCTGCAGCACAGGACAAAAGCTTCTCAGGTCAGGCCCTGAGAGGTACATGTTTCTATGACACTAGTATCCTAAGGTTTTTCTGTGGCAGGAAGCCACCCAGAAGCTGACACACCTAGTTTAAAGCCCAAATCAAGTCATTTGCTGTCTTTATCAGAAAAAAAAAATGTTCTCATATTCATTCTGGAATAACTTTCTGACCTTGTTTTTATGACTTCCTTTTAATAATGCTGTATTTTAAAGTAAAAATCAGTCAGATTTCTATCCTCTGTAGAAGTAGACTCCACCAGAGTGAGGCCAACAGGCAGCTAGCTGTTTCTTAATTGCATTCCACATGCACTAGGGAAGAAAAGGGGGGAAGTGGAAGAAGCTGGAACACATATAAATGGATGGGTGAGGGGGTGCAGCTGCTTCAAGTTTGTCTGAATGGGTGAGGTGGTGGTCCTGGTCTGGAGTCAAGGGAGCTAAGCTTCCTTGTTGGATTCAATATTGAAGCCTTGTCCCTTTGATCTCTCTGGACACTGCAGTACCAGGCCTCATCGCAGCAATGTTGTGAACGACCAGAGCTCAGGTGTTCCTAGCACTCTGCACCCTGCCTCCTGCTTGTAAACTGGCCCTTGGGGTTTTCAGGCTGAGTTCCCTCCATGTCCCAGGGATGGGGTGTTCAGCCTCTTCCATTTCTGTGGGATCAGTCATTAATTGGTTCTCTTACATCATCTTCATGTCATACCTACTTTGTTAGAAAATCTGGGGGTGTTCCTTAGTTTCTTAATGCTCTGAAACAATTCACGCAGAATTGGGGTTTTCTCCTATTGGAGGTCATGTGAAGTCAACAGTTGACATACAGATGAGGTAACTTCCTTCTATGGAAATTAGCTGACTTAAACTAATTATATTTAATGGATTAAATCTGACCAATTAAATTTTCTAGGAAATTACTATCATTTCATCTCTATATTGTTTTACAGAGTCATATAAAATTATCTCTTAAAATAGTCTCTAAAATCTTTTTTCAATGGGTTTTTCTTATTGTGCATATTTATGCAAGTTATCTCCAAGGAAATCAGTGATTCCCCCCGCCCCCCCAAAAAACATTTTAATTTATTTTTTCTATTTCCTCTGTAAGTTTTCCTCCCCCTTGCCCTCTTTCTCCCTCCTCCTCTGCCTTCCACTTTCCTTCCCTGTGGCTTCCACTGTTTCCTTGCCCTAGGATTTTGGGTTGGCATTGTAGCTCCAGAGTTTTCATCTCTATTGATACAAATGCTGATGGGTATGCTGCAAATCAAAAGAGCCACTTATTTCCATGACCCTTCGTTATAGACAATCAGTTTTTATGAGACCACCTGCCTTCCCTGAAGCTATTTGGCTTAGAGCAGCCTGTGACTTGTATTATGAAGTAATCCTTTTGTACACTGTGAAGATGTGTCTTTACCAAGGCGCCTTCTGATTGGCTTAATAAAGAGCTGAATGGCCAATAGCTAGGCAGAAAGAGGTTAGGTGGGATTTCCAGGCAGAGAAAAAAAAAGAAGAGGAGATGAATCTAGATGTGGGAGAGATGCCAGAGAACATGGACAGGAAGCAGGACATGCAGGAGGAGAGGCAAAAGCCACAAGCCATGAGGCAGCATGTAGATTAACAGAAACGGGTTAATTTAAGTTACAACAGCTAGTTAGAAATAAGCCTAAGCTAAGACCAAGCTTTCATAATTAGTAATAAGTCCCCATGTCATGATTTGGGGGCTGGTGGTCCAAGAAAGCCTGCAAGAGTCTTGTTGGAAGCTTGAGGCTTTGAGGAGCTGAGGTTTGTGATAGGTAGGGAAGCCTCTGTGGCAGTGGGTGGGTTGGAGTTTGGGTCAAGCTTGACCCAGTTCCACTCAACCAGTAGCCTCAACCAGTAGCTACTTAATGCTGTCTCCATGGTGGAACTCAACAAAACCAGGCAGATAGATGTCTTTGCAAGGAGAGTGCCCCTCATCTCCTAACCTCTCAGGATCTCTCTTAGGTCAGGATGGTTAGCAAGTTCCAGATCTCACCCTTACAGCCCAGCAGCCTTGTGCACAGGGATAGTGGGTTCTACCTGCATTAATCAAGTCACCCGGTTAGGTCTTCACAGGTTCCAAGCATCTCAAATCGTTCTGCCAGGTTGAGATGCCCATGAGGTCAACGGTCTGAAATGTATATGGGTGTAATCCCTGAGGAATTCAGCACCAGGTTGACACCATATTCTGCATGGGATGCACACACATCTGCAACCGAGTGAGGGAGGCAACTTGGCCAGACTCGAGCAGGATCCCAGTCTCCACTCTCTGAGTGCCTGTCAGGAGGATGGATTTCACTGTGATTACAGCTTTGATTCTGTTATATGTAAATTCTTTCCCATGACAACAGCACCGAGGGTCACTGGGCAGTGCAGAGCGGGCCTCCAGGACCTTGAGCCACCAAATTCTGATGATGAAGGTGGCAGCCAGCCATGCATCCTAGAGGCAAGCCTGTTCCTGTTATTTATTTCCATTTTTATTTTTGCTATTTTTCTCTCGTTTGCATGCTCCTGTCTTACAATGTTTATTTCTCTATGCTTTGGGGTTGGTGTATTAATTCTTTCAATTTTGTCCTTCCATTTATATTGATGTGAATGCTCACAGCTTTGAACTTCACTGTGAACACGGCATCGTCACACGTTGAGAGAACTTTTATAAAAATGTTGAGCTTCCATACAGGGTTTCCCTTTGCACCAGATGGTAGTAGGGAGTTTTCCCATTTTCTATTTGTACAGCCAGAGAATATTGATTGGAATACTTCCATTTTACAGATATTATCGAGAATCCCCATTTGATAACATGTGGAATCAGTTTATACAAATATAATCTAGTCATTGAATATTTTTATCACATTTTACTTGCTTGTCAATTCGTTAATTTTCTCTCTCTCTCTCTCTCTCTCTCTCTCTCTCTCTCTCTCTCTCTCTCTCTCTGTGTGTGTGGGGGGGGGGGGGTGCCACAGTGCATACATACAGGAGTTAGTTCTCTCCTTCTGCCATGCTGGACTTGGGAATCAAACTCAGGCTGTCAGACTTGGAAGCGAGTTCCTTTATCCTGTGAGCCATCTCACCAGCCCAAGGACATGGAAGCTTTGATGACACATTTCTAATATACTCACAGGCCTTCCTTACTGTTGTGGATTAAGCCTTTAATACCCTTTCTCAGTTTTCTTTGCTTGCCTTTCTCAGCCTGGGGCTGCTCTTCCGGGGACCATATTATTAGTATCTTTCTGATCACCTCTTTGGCTATTTCCTGGAGTGTCTGTAGTGATGCATATTATTTAAAAACACCATTTCTAGCATTCATTATATTCACGATCTTTTTTATGATTTTACTTTAATGCCTTCTGACTTGATTTATAGCTAGTCCAATTTCAAAATTGTCTACCCTGCCTCTTTATCCTGGGAGACCATGGTCCGTTACTTCATTTTTATCATTCACATATTTTTAAGTGTGTTTTGTAAGTCAAGGAGGGTTGGATCTCTTTATAAGCTTGAAGCTTGTCTGTACATTGATGGGCATAACACGATGACTTCCACAGTGCCATGTTGTTGTATACGTACTGGATACATTCTCATAGCAGCACTTTCCCATGCTGTCTGTTTTTTGATTTTTTGTACTGAGGGGAAGCATATTTACTTGTGCATGCATGGATATTTGTAATTTTTCTACTGCTCATCTTTAAAGCAACACCTCTACTCCTTATGGGGGCCTCAACTATTTAGTTTGTCGATTTAACGTCATGGCCTCCATCCCTATCGATATTCAGTGAGTGTATTTCATTTTTTCTTTTATATTCCAGTTTGCTAGTTGTATATTTTTGGCTTTGTCAGATTTATATCAGCTTCATTAGTTGTTCATCTTTCCCTCCTTAGTTTCAGATCTACAATTATGTATCTATATAATGAAATATGCATATAGATGTATAGAAGTACATACAATGAATTCATGGAAAAGATATGTCTTTAATGTTCAGCACCTGTCCTGAAATGTCTCCATCTGTCTCTGCCAGCAAAACTTACTCCCTGCACATCCCTGAGGACACGCCCACCTGCCCCACAGTACCTCCCTGAGGATACGCCCACCTGTCTCATACTGCAGGAATGCTGTATGTCTGAAGCTGTCTTCTGTTTCCTTGAGTCCATGTGCACAGGTGGCATCTGGGTGGTTTTCAGGGTTGCAGAATGTCTCGTTACACTGTGAAGTTCAGCTGTTAAGACGGGCAGTGCTCTTAGAAGGGGAGCAGGTTTGTTTTCTGACTTTAATTTTCTTTTTCCTTTCTTTTCCTTTCTTTTTTTTTTTTAATTTCTAACCTGTCTTCTTTCCTTTCCCGCTGATGTTCAGATCATGTGTGTGGCCTGGCCCAGCGGCTGTGGTCTTCCACAGAAGCCCCATCCCCTCCTAAGCCCCTCCTCCATAAGTCCAGGGATGGGTGCTCTGGGTCACTAGGTCTCATCAATGCTCTTAGAACTGGCCCACTCCTGGTGGAGCTTTTCCTTTCCAGGAGTGATATACCTTCCATTTCCACATTTATTTATTTTACTTTTAAGTTTTTAATTGGTAGATGCATGGTACTGATTTATCATGTATTTGGTGCATAGATATAGCTGCAATGATTGTGAGAATAATTAACATATCTATCACATAGAATATTTATTATTTCTTTGTTGAAGAACATTTAAGATCTTTTCCTCTAAGTAGTCTGAAATATCCAAGGAATTATTGCTAACTCTAGGTACCCTATTGCTCTATTGAATGCTAGAATTTATGCTTCTTTTCTTATTTAACTTTTTGTTATTTTTTTTTATTTATTACACACACAGTTTCTCATCCCTCCTCTCTCCTGTTCCCTCCCCCACCTCCCATCTATCTCTCTCCCTCCATCATTCTTCCTCCGTCTCGTCTCCTTTCAGAAAGGGTCAGGACTCCCATAAGAGTCAATATGTTTTCTTTCCTATATGTTTTCTTTATTCACACATCCAATGGTAAATACTTAGTTTGCGCCTATCTTGGTGATTGTGAACAGTGTTAATATAAACTTTCAAGGGCAGATGTGTGTTTCCCTTACCAATTTCCTTTCCTTTGGCTTGATGCTTAGGGTGGCATTTCTGGGTCATATGGAGTTTCTATTTTGTTTTGTTTTAAAGTTCTTGAATTCTCTGTCTCCTGTTATTCTGTCAGTACAGGCTATGGACAAATTCATTCACTACCTTTTTGGACCTATATGGGTTTTGGAGAATATGAACAGAAATTTAATTTTAGGCAGTCACAAACAGCCTATGAACTCAAAGGGTGACAGATAACACACTTTTGTTTTAGTTGTCTTATAGAGCACAGAGGGCCCACCCTATAAAAACTAATAGATATGCTCACGGGCAGAGGTTATGGAGGATCCATTCTAATATTCAGGATCAATAGGATTTTTTTCTCAGTTTATTTAGTTGTTGACTTAGTGGCATAACTTTCCCGCCATTGATAATATATTAGTGAACGTAAATGTATAAATTATTCTTTTTCTTGGGGTGAAATTCTGAAATATAAATTATACGAATCCATGTTAATATAGAAAATAATGTGGTAAAGATTTTTTTTACTTAATAACATTTAGAGTGAGGCTGTTCTCATTACAGTTAAAGAAAAGAATTAAGTTATCCAATTATACTTTAATTCTTCTTTTAAAAAATGCATATGTTAAGCCTCCTTCTTGAAGCCAATGGGAAGGATGTCTCATAAGAAAAATAAAACACTTGAAAAAAAAACCTGGAGGCTCATGCCAATGACTTGACGCAGCAAAGCTGGCAGAGTAGAGGATGTAGCTGGTAAAGGGAACCTTGCCAGATAATGTCGATGCTTATAGTAGATGCTTCCCTTGTGCCTCATTGTGTAGCTCTGCGCTGACATGAAAACAGAGGAACTCAGAAACGATGATTCAGCACTACTTCTAGGAAAGGCGACTGTGGTGGCCACCATCTTTCTGTAGAGCAACACTTTCTGCGGTGATGGGCACGTTCCATGTCTGCACTCTCCAGAAAAAGCCACCAGCCAAACATGGTAAACGGACTGAGGAGCTACATCTAAACTCACTTAATTAGCTTACCCTATTAACTTAATAATCGATTTAAATTATTTAGTCGATGTGATTCATGGCTATTGTATTAGACACAAGAGAAACATCTATGGGGTCTAGTTTAGGAGACAGAAAAAGAAAGGAAACGGTGAAAGACCTATCTCTATCTATCTATCTATCTATCTATCTATCTATCTATCCATCTATCCATCCATTAATCTATCTATCTATACATCTATTTATCCATCCATTCATCCATCCATATATTTTTAATATGTGTATGCATCTATCTATCTATCTATCTATCTATCTATCTATCTATCATCTATCTATATATCTATCACCTATATATCTGTGATCTATCCATCCATCTATCCATTCATCTACCTATATATCCATCCATCCATCCATCATATACTTTTTAATATATGTATGCACCTATCTATCATCTATCAGTCAGTCTATCTATCTATCTATCTATCTATCTATCTATCTATCATCTATCCATCCATCTATCCATTCATCTACCTATATATCCATCCATACATCCATCCATATATTTTTTAATATATGTATGCACCTATCTATCATCTATCAGTCAGTCAGTCTATCTATCTATCTATCTATCTATCTATCTATCTATCATCTATCCATTCATCTACCTATATATCCATCCATCCATCCATCCATCCATATATTTTTTAATATATGTATGCACCTATCTATCATCTATCAGTCAGTCTATCTATCTATCTATCTATCTATCTATCTATCTATCTATCTATCTATCATCTATCCATCCATCTTCTGTCATCTCTTTCCAGTTGTCTATCCATCTTCCCTTTTGAAAAAAAAAAAGAAAAGAAAAAAGTTGCTACTTTTCCATTGGGAAAAGAAATTGAGTACTTCAGACTCTTTGGAAAGCCCAGGGCTCGTTGTTACAAACTACAAAGGACTATAAATCTGTGTTCATCTGTTAGTCATGTCTGTGTTTTACTGGTTTGGTGGGTTGCCTAGAGTTTAGGCAAAGAGCTAGGATCCAGACTGTCTAAGCTTGATGTCTACATTCTCCACTTACTAGGTGTGGAACTCGTGGGTAGACACTTGTGGATTAGCTTCCCGTTAGTGTTATAAAGTTTAAACAACCCCAAGTTTTACCAGCGTACATGGCAGTGCTTTGTGCTCTCTTTTGATATGTTAAGTGAAAACTAAGAGTTTAGATGCTCCTTGTTAATATTATCACTAATGTCATTTTCTCACACAGAATGTGTTTAAATGCCCATCATGTGATGGACAGCAGAAATGCCCATCAAACAGTTAGCCAGGCTGGTGCTGGCCTGTTGATCTCATACTGAGGGTGTCTATCTCAGTGGCCTTGATATGATTGTATAGATTTTTGGGGGGGGGTCTTCTGCCAACACTGAGGTTTCAAATAACTGCAACCAGGAGGACCGTGGCTGGCTCCAGTTTCACAGTCTGGAGAAGAAACTGTTTTCAGGAAGTGAACAGGCACCCAGGTTAGGCTGGGGTTATTCAATATTCTGTTGCTAAGGATCTAAGCCTATTTTTAGAGTGCTCAGGAGTGAATCAGAGACCTATGATTAATTATTAATGATGATGAAATAACACTGTTGGATGGCAGAAAGTAGCAACTTTTAATACCAGCTGCTTTGAGGATTACTTTTAACAAGCACATGAAAGCTTTTCTGAAGTTATATTTACCTCTTTGAATGCTGCTTATTTTGAAATATTTTTTTCCTAAGTGTCTGTAGTGCAATCCTGCGACAGAGAGAAAAGACTGGGAATGACAAGCTTCGTGAAATGACATTTGCTGCTTTTTGTTTACGGCCATGCAGACTAACTTTCCCAAATGAGGAAATGCTTGCTTGACAGCATGTCATATTAAAAGAAAACGTTAGACCATTTTTGTCTTAACAGGACTATACTAACCTGTAATATTGGTCGGCTCTGCTTTCTGAGTTAGGTGGATAAGGCAACTCAGAAGAAGGAAAAGTATTAAGCTGAACATGGTTGGCACATGCTTGGAATCTCAGCTTTGGGAGGGAGAGGAAGCAGGATCCTGAGTTTGAGGACAGCCTGGGCCACACAGTGAGATCCAGCCTCAATAAGCCACTTTGTGCCCAGTATTATAAAGAGGACTATGAGCTTTCCTCAAAAAAGTCAGGGTGGCCCACGCGGGGAAAATGAAAGGGCTTCTTAGAATGTTTCTCCCTTACTTCTATAGTCAATGTAAGGAAAGAAGTGTATTTCATGACCATTCACCACCGGTAGCCATTCCCACAACATGTCTATTCATCCCCAGTTATTCTTAAAGATGACTGAAGAGTTTAAAGAGAATTCTGTGAGAATGTCCTACAGAGAAGGCATGGCCTTAGCACTATGCCTTTGCCCAAGGAGTGTTCTCAAGATTCCTTTTGTCTCCCATTTTCTCTATCACTATTAGGACATATTCTATATATTCTCATGTGTGTATAATATAAAAGGTATCCAGTCATGCATGACAGCCTGTAAAAAAAAAATGATGATTCTTATTCAAAGTTCCTAAAGCATCAGGAAATTCAAGTATGAGTCACTGGAAAGAGACAGGTAGGACTTCCAGGGCAACCTTCTCCACAAATTTCATAAGTAGAACTCAACAAAAAACTAAGGCACTCATGAAATCTTGATAATAGATACTATGCCATGATATAAGAGGCAACAGTTCAGAGAACCCAGGATGCGTGATAAAGGTTTAGCTGGGCAGGGAAGGAGGATGAAGACATTTAGTTGAATACATTGCCAGGGCCTCCACTTCTGCCTCTTTCTCTTTCTTTCTCTCTCTCTCTCTCTCTCTCTCTCTCTCTCTCTCTCTCTCTCTCTCTCTCTCTCTCTCCTTCCTTCCTTCCTTTCTTTTTTCCTTTTTATGATGTTTTGAGTAAAGATCTTGATCCATAGTTCAGGCTGGCCTGGAACTCATATGTAGCCCAACCTAAGCTGCTGTTTCAGACGTGTGCCAATTCTTCTGCCCAAACTTCCTAGTATTGGGATTACAGGCATAAATAACCATGGGATTAGGGCATGCACCACTATGTCTAGCTTCTAACTCTTACTTTTATCTCCCCCTAGTTCTCTTCTTCTTGTTTCTGAGACAGACTTGTGTCTTGCTCTGCAGCCAAGGATGGTCTTGAATGGAGGAAATTCTGTTTTAGTCTCTTAAGTGCTGGCCTTCCAGCGTGAGCCACCACGCCTGGCTTCTGACTCATTGTCTTACTCCTCTCACTTCTTCAGTATCCTTTGTAGTGACTGCGGATGCTCAAATAGAAAGGTAATGAATGTGTCTGAAGTCTTTCTTGGGATGAGATTTAATTTAGCACACTGTGTTAAACGTCATAGAGTAGGAGAGTGGTTCAGAGGGAGAGACCAGATGGGAGGGGAAGACAATCATCTAACCCCAGAACACCCAAAGTAGCGAGAGTAAAGAGTTTATAAACAATCAGCAGAAGCCATTTCAACAGGACGCTCTGAAACACAAAAGCTGACACTCCCACCTCCCTCAACAGAAGCCTCCCCCACAGTGAAGTGTGTTCTCTCAATCAACGGCATCATTTCTCAGGCTTTCAAGACCTTCGCACATGTACTGCCTTCTCTCATGCCTCCATCTCTTTGGACCACTCATTCTTCTTCTTCTTCTTCTTCTTCTTCTTCTTCTTCTTCTTCTTCTTCTTCTTCTTCTTCTTCTTCTTCTTCTTCTTCTTCTTCTTCTTCTTCCTCCCCCTTCTCCTTCTCCTCCTCCTCCTCCTCCTTTTCTATTTTTCGAGACAGGGTTTCTCTGTAGCTTTGAAGCCTGTTCCAGAACTGGCTCTTGTAGACCAGGCTGACCTCAAATTCACAGAGATCCACCTGCCTCTGCCTCTGGAGTGCTAGGATTAAAGGTGTGTGCCACCACTGCCCGGCTCCATCCATGATTCTTAAGTCTCTTCCATCTCAAGAAACAAAATTTCCTCTGCATAAGAGGCTAGTCCCATTTCCCCTTTACTGATAAACATTTTGAAAGAGGAATCTGGGGTTTCTTGTAGCATTTCTTCAAGGATGCACAGTTAGCTATTTAAACAAAGTGAGCAGTTGTGGGCCTGGGGTTCACTACTACTTGTTCCTTGCAGTTCATTTTTGCTGAGCTCCAGGGCTCTCCAGGCTGTGAGTCATGGAACTATTGGTCCTGAATGGTCTGAGCAACAAACAGCCTCCACTGGCTGTTTGGTATCTAAATACCATGTTCTTTTCACTCGTGATTTTCAATCCTCTGTGCAGCAGGCAGCAGAAATGCTGCAGGTCCCCAAGCCCCTGAGCTGTGGCTGGTCCCAGGCAGGGACGCACAAGGTGGTGGCAGGTGAGAGACAGATGGATAGGCATGCCATGCAGAGTGAGGCTGGATATTTATTAAGTGGGTTATGGAAGTATGAAAGGGAAGGGGGAGAAGAGAGAAGGAGAGAGAGAGAGAGTGAGAGAGAGAGAGAGAGAGAGAGGGAGAGAGAGAGAGAGAGATGGAAAAGAGAACTCAGGCTGGAAGCTGAAGATCAGCCTGTCTCAGCAGACAGGAGAGGGAGTGGGCGTGGCTTGTCTCTTAAAGAGAGAACAGACCATTATTCTACTGTTTTCTTAGGCTTCAAAAATAGCTTCTCCCTTGAGCTCTCACTTGGCCATCTCTATAGGCGCAGGTTCCAAGCATTAAACCCACAACTAGTTCACTCTGCATTAGCTCTGGACAAATCTGTGGCAGTCTCTCACCGGCTTTCAAATGCTACACATTTAAAACGAAATGTGTTCTTTTCCTCAAAAATCGCTTCCTCTCAGGCATTTCAACAAGTCGAGGCTATTTTTCCATTAGGCGCCTGAGCATAACCATAGGTGTTCTTTGGTGCTTTTCTGTTTGCATTCCTGACACCCCATCAATCACCGGATGAAGCTGAATTTCCTCCTGCCTTAAATCTCCCCTTTCTGCTCCCCTTCCTGTCTGCTGCTGGGACCGTAAGTCTAAAGCACATTCTCTTCTTTGAGCTATTCCAGTTGCTTCTTCATCCTGATCTGATATCCAAACATATTCTACCCACAATCTATTTTCTATTTGACCGCTGGGTGCCATCTTAATAGCATGAAAGCCATGAATAATTAAGGGATTCGGATATAACGCAATTTGGGATTGGTTGCTTTTCTCCAGTCGGCCTCCGTTCTTATGTAAGGGTGAGCTCAAGTTCTTTGGTTAAAGGGACCCAACATGGGCAAATTTCAGTAACTCCTTTCTCTGTTCTAGATGGAAAAGAGCAAGCTCTTCAAGAGTGTTCTCCAGGCCAGTATTCCTTGAAATTTTACCTGCACTGCTCAGTACTGTTCTGGTGCACATTAATGGCCTGTGGGTAACTACTGATAGGCGGTGCTGGACTGAAGCTAAGCCCAGCACCCGCCTACAGGAGCCGGATAGTTCTGGGTAACACAACACGGCTCCCAGACGGCTGTCCAAGGAGATCTATCTGGTGACGTCATTAGCGTCCTTAGAGCAAAATACTACATGACAATAAAACTTCTGGGTCACACCGTGTTGTGGAAAAGTTTGACTGTATCTTCTGAACACATGCATACACATGTTGCTCAGTTCATTGGTTAAACCCTCCTACTCTTATCTTTGCTCTGAGGATACGATTTCTACTCAGGTTGGCTATAAAATGCATTTCAATCTCAAAACCCTAGCAGAACAGGCAGTTGGCCCGAATGCATAATCAATCCACTTGCCTAAAGGTCGGCAGTGTTTTGTGTGGCTTGGGACATTTGCATGTCTTTCTGAAAGGTATCTAGATTCTGGAGAGGTGGCTGCCAGAGTAAGCACTGTTGCTGCTTTCCCAGAGGACCTGAATTCAGTTCCTAACACCCAAACAGGGCAACTCAATAATTACCTATAACTCCAACTGCAGGGGATCTGATTTCTTCCCCTGGCTTCCATAGGCATATGGCATGTGTACACGCGCGTGCGCGCACACACACACACACACACGTGCGCGCGCACACGCCTAAATAAAAAGTTACTTTTTAAACAGGGTGGAAGAACGTTTGCAGGTAGCAATCTTCTCTTACTCTGAGATCGTGGTGGCTTGTTCAAAGGACAATGCTTAGCATTGGTAAGCCATTGGTCACCATTGGTAAGCCATGGTCAAAGTGTGATCACAGAACTAGGAGGAGATGACCTAACAGTTTCAAGGACAGAAAAAGGAAAAAAAAAAGAAAGAAAGAAAGTAAAGATTAGCATATCTGAAGGGCACACTAGAAAAACTGGCTTTGAACTGAAATTTTTCTTTCCCAGTTTGTATGTTATACAGTTTGGAGAGGGAAAACACTTATATATATATTTTTAGCACATACGTTGTCTTTGTATAGGAGGAGGAGGTCCCCGGTGTCCACAATGCCACAGGTGAAGAACAAGCGACACAGAGAAGGTGGAAATACAAAGGCACAATGTAAGGTTTGGTCCTTGCCTGAGCTCTCTGTCCAACTTGGAACCTTAATTAGCCAATTAAATCTTGCCTCTTCCTCTTTCTCAATTCTAAAAATATTCTTGAGCTATCTTCGGAGCTTGAAAAATCTCTCCTCTATTCGTAACAAGACATGAAAATGTTATTTAATAGAAGCTCGTCTGCACGGTGGTTGAGTCACGGCACAGCTGTATTCCTGGAATCTGTAGGAAAGACTAGAGCGCGTCATCCTCTCTCCATTTTCAATGGGTTTGCAGACAGGGTTTTCTGTGGTGTTACACTCCCTCTTTGCACAAGAGGGCAGCAGAGAGGCAGAAAAGGCCCAGAGAAGCAGATCAGAGGCGCCTAAAGCTTTAATTTTGGGCGTAGTGTTTTCAAAAACATCCTTCAAAAATCAAATCACATCGTATCCTTTTAAAATAACCCCAGTCAGTTCATTTGCCTATTCTATTTCAAAAGAAAACCCAGACCTGCTCCTAAGAATAGGTAAAAGTGTTTCAGTACGGAGTTTGCCAGGGCTGTCTGCTTTAGCCAGATCATGTTTCCTGGTTTTCCTTGGGAGGTCACAGTTTGACAAATGATTACTTAGGAACCACTCTATCACATTTCCTATCATCTTAAAGACAGTTATTTTGGGCATAGTCCAAGTGACGATGCTCAGATTTGATCGATAGCAAGGAATCAAGCTTTTATTCAATACAATTTGAATAAAAGATGGGTGAAATAATATTCAATTCTGCATTACGTTTGTGAACAGTCTTTGGCTACAGCTTAGGATGTAATAAAAATTATCGAGTTAATTTGTGGGCAGTATGTATCATGGGACTGCAAAGGCTGGAGGCTAAGCTTTCTTAGGCTGCCGACTTTCCTGTCTCTGCAGGGGCCTTTTGTTCTCTCTCACTCTGTAGCCGGTGCCCCGTCAGCCTTCGGTTCACTCCCAGCCACACCCACTGCTTTGCCTGAGGATTAGCTGAAGCTGCTCTAATCTCCCAGTGGAGGTAGCACCTCCACGCTGGCTTCCCCAGCGCCTGTAGGTTTCTCTGGCCATTCCACGACTCCTTTCTTTACTGCCGTGGTTCCCTTTAGGTTTCTGTGGAAACGATGCTCTTGGTTTTGTTTGCAGCACCTAGTACTACCTCCTCAGTCAAGGTCCACATAAAACAAAAAGAATCGGGACTTAGAATCTTTATCCAAGAATGGTGAAGATTAGGAACATATATATTCCTAATCCGTATATACCTGTGAAGAGGTTATAGGATTTCCTACTCTGTTTTAGGGCGGGGAGAGAGTTAAACATTTGAGGTCAAAGCAAAGAAAATCTCCCAGGACACACCTCACACCTCAGAGACCTAGGTAGGATGGGTACCTCTTGGGTGTCTGGTTGAGGGTGGGGGTGGGTCAACAATAGGACTCAATACTGATTGGAGCTAGAGGTTTAAAACACATAAAAGCAGGTTGAACCTGTTTTCGTTTAGTGCTAAGTGCAGAGGGCATGAGCGTTATCTGTTGCAAAACAAACTGAGCACAGACCTTGCAGGAATCTTAGCGAACTCTTCCGTGGAGGCTTTCTGGTTGTTAAGGTGATTCTCTCAAGGGCATCTGTGTGTGCTGGAGGTCATTGCGGCAGGCAGCACGGTGGGGAGTGGGGGAGCTGTTTCTAGAGAAGACTCAGCTTGCTGCTAGCCTTCTTAGCATCTTGTTGCTAGGCAACGGCTCCTCTGCAAAAGCTCATCTCTCTCTAAAGATGGAGTGAGATCTTGTTGAGGGAAATATAGTTTGTATAAAATTGAACCATATGCAAACACCATTTAGGTCCAGTTCTCAAAACTGCTTTCTCTTACAAGGAAGACAGAGAATTTCTACTTAAAACCCATCACTTAGCAACCATGTACTATAACATCCCCACCCCCAATTCTCTGCAAAGCAATAGACTTCCTTTTTAATCTTATTGATTTATTTTTACCTCCCCGCCCATATGCCTTTCCAAATTGATTTAATGAGATTCAGGAGGGCATTGTTTGTGATAGTATTTCCCTAGACTGCTGAATTAATTTCCATTTGAAAAATTACATAGGATCTGCAGATCCCAGCCAGCACAGAGTCTGTGGCTCTTAAACCATATTACATAATGGGAAAAAAAATGCAATGGGACTGTCAGCGCGGAAGAGCGACATGTAAAGAATGCAAATTCAAAGCAAGTTGTAGACAGCTTTTGTTCCTTTTTATATTTGAAAGATCTAGACAGGACTTGCTAGACTTTAAAATTTCAAAAACCAATATAGACTAGTTATTGGTTTCAGAACTGCTAGTTATCCTTAGGCTCTGAGAGATTTTTGCATTAACATTTTATCATTTTCAATTCTTGGTCAGTGCAAAGCCAAATTTGCAATTTGCCTGGATTTTCTTGTCTTCTCACGGACTTTTTGGAAGCCACTGACCAAATTAGCACAGACGCTTTCTTTTTCTTTTCTTTCTTTCTCTTTCTTTTTTCAAGTTCTACAAGGCTAGAATTAATAGTAGTGTATCTTGAAATTATGTTTTTAAGAATCGTTTAAATTCTCTACCAATTATTAGTTTGTGTTTTACATTGCAGAACCTTGTTCTCATTTCAAAACATTCTTTTTTTTGACAATTGAGTTTGATTCTGCAAGCCTGATATATGATTGACAGCCAACACCAATCGGATCGTCTCATTAGAAATCGCCAACGTTCTGAAGGCTTGTCTAAGTTTAGTGGTTTTAAAAGGGTGTTCCTTCTGAAAAGAGCCTTAAGGGAATGTGCTACAAGGTAGAAGGGAGAAGAGTGGGGCTGGAAATGGTTAAGCTGGAAGGTAGGGATAGGGGAGAGGACGGGGCAAGGAGAAAGTCAACCAAAAGTAACAACAAAGGAAACAAACCCATAGACAATCTGGTACTCAGTAAGTAAGCTAATTAAAAAAAAAAAAGCCGGTTTCAGCCGAGGTACTCTGTGTACCAGATATATCTGCTCACAGATGTTATAGTTTATTCTAATGATCCCAACTATCTCCCTATGAATGGAGATCCCTAAGACCCTTCAGGCAAATGGCACTACTGTTGGTTTTCCACCAGAGCATGCTGGTAAGGCCCTGTTGTTGAAGATACCACATGATCTAGTCACGGGACATAGAGAAACCAAGACGGCAATGTGGCTCCCTGCCTACTGGCTCGGTTTCATAGTGCCAGGAAGTGCTTGGCAGGCTACTAAGAGAAATTATCAATAGTCTTACCCAATGCCTTGAAACTGACTGGTCAGGCAGGATGTGATCACTGCTGCAACAATGTCTGGTGAGCTATGAGAGTAACCAAATGCTTTTGGGTTGGGTTTTGAGGCTGACATTACAGGAGGGAATTCACATCCTGTACTGTAAACCTGTTCAAAAAACCCATGGCTGGGTAAGTCGTGTAAACCCTAGTAGGGAAGCTACTTGTATTGTTTGGCTAAAAGGATGTGATGTGCTGGTCAAATTGCCTTCAAGATAGCTATGTTTATAGCCATAGACCAGTCAGTGTTCAGCTTTGGGCAGAGCAGTTTCTTTTTACTGTTACTAGCAGTAGCTGCAGAAACTCTGGCCAAAGTGCTGAGCATGAGTGGCTGACACATGCAGCAATAACTGCAACATTTGTACCACATTTGTATCTCTGAGGCTTGGGGGATTTGTTGAAGAAAAAGGAAAAAGAATGTGACGGCCAAAGGAAGGGGTTGTATATATAATGCTGCCTTCAGGGCACTCTGTGGCTACTGCCCACTTGCACTTAGAGGGCAGGTTATCTGCACAAGATTGTCACCATGTGGAAGGCACACACAGAGCCCCACTACTCTTTGAGAATTTCTATGCAGCTACTGACCGATGGAAGAAAGAGAGACATTTTCTTCAGTGTTGTAGCCACTGGTAAGTTGCCCCGGGGTCCCTGTAAACGAGCCCTCATACACGTTCCTGTAATCAGCCCTAATGAAAATCATGGGTCATTTAAAAAAAAAAAAAAAAGAGGAGCTAACTGGGAAAAGGAGGTCAGGAGTGAGAAGGGGAACCAAAAGGATAATGACATAGATATTGTCAATACACATTATATGCATGTATGTAAATGTCACAATGAAATTCACTGTGTATAATTAATATTTGCTAATAAAATGTCTTTTAAATAAAGAATTTCTGGAGCCATTTAATTTTTTGAGCTTTCTTTGTTTCAGGTTTCCAAGATTGCTTTCTTTCTCTATTAAGCTGTTTGGGTAGCAACAGAACTCTAACTTGAGTTACCTTAAGCAACAACGGGTTTGTCCATAGGGCTGGTGTAACCCAACCAGGTCCAGAGTGTCGCTAGATGCTCTTCTAATTTATCCATGATGGTTTGTCTTCTAACACTGTCATTTTTATGGGTTGTTGAACTTGAACCCAAGGACTCAGTACATGTGTGACAACTGACCCCTATAAACTGTCACCTCTGCAGTTTTACCCAGGACTTCAGGAGCCTCCTGGATCATAGCTTTCTTTCTTTTTAAAAAATATTTATTTATTTATTATGTATACAATATTCTGTCTATATGTATGCCTGCAGGCCAGAAGAGGGCACCAGACCTCATTATAGATGGTTGTGAACCACCATGTGGTTGCTGGGAATCGAACTCAGGACCTTTGAAAGAGCAGGCAATGCTCTTAACCTCTGAGCCATCCCTCCAGCCTGGATCATAGTTTTGTAACTGAAGAAGAGGAAAAGGCTTCTCATCTACCAGTTTGCTGTTCTAGGAAAGGAATGGGAAGGTGCCCTGGAGCCACTTAGACCTACCGGATAGCGAATGACAAGGGCATGAGAGCAGGAGAGTGGAAAGTAATGAGAACTGTGAATGTTGGGGAGGGAGAGCGGAGGAAAATGAACAACAGTGTCTGGGTGAACGGAGGGAGGTAAGTGATAAATAGAAAGAAAGAGAGGCCATTGCTTGCCAAGAACTTTGACAAAAACAAAAAGAAGAAAGAAAAAAAAAAAGAAGAATGAATGACAGCCGAGGATCGCCTGGCAACCTTCCCGGGCAACCACAGCGTAAGCTGAGTCTTCAGTACAGGTTGTATCTGCTTCTGGAAAGTCTTAGAAAAGGGTGAACCAACTTCCCTAGGAAAGTGAAGATGGGGGAAAATGTACACAGTGGCACGGGGGACTGGGTTTGCAAGAAAGTGTGTGCAGCGAGGCAATGCCAGAGCAGAATATTAAATCATATGCAGCGTCAGCCGAAGGATCAGTCCAACCAGGCAACCAGAGCCTCTACTGCGGTGCATCATGGGATGCTGGAAAGACAATGGGGTTGGTTTAGGGATAGATGCCGAAACCTCCCGGGAGACTCCAGAAATGACACAGAGGAGGGGCGCCATAAAGAGACTTTGGGGACAATCAGTTTCAGTTTATGTTGCGGTGAAAAGATATCTTGAGAAGCTTCAAATCAAATATAAAAAAAAAATCTAGCTGAGCTCTTGTTGGTAAGTAAATACCGTTGTTGATCAAGAATTAAACTGAAAATACGAAATGTTCTGAAACTTGGGATCCACCTGAATGTCATTTATTTTTGGGATCATCCAGGAGGGGTGAGCCTAGTCTAAACCCTTGAAGAGTTACTAACATAAAGCTCTTGCTGTACTTTCTCCCAAGTACAGAAAGAACAGCGGCTCCAGGAAGCCGTTCACAGCACAGAGGTCTTGGCCAGAACATCCCATCTGTGTGGCATAAACCGGCAGAGGTGTCTGTTGTGTGCTCAGACTACAACCCTTTTGTTGAGGTTAGTTGTGAGACTCCAGTCTACAGACCTGACTTAGCAGGAGAGAGAGCTAAGTCTCTCTCTCCAGAGTAGTCCTTGTTTTGATGGAGAGCGAAGGCAGAGGTTTTTGGATGGGGGTAGACTAAGTTAGAAAATGCTCGATTCCTTAAAATTCTTTTACCAATATCTTGTTGTGTACCTCTTAGCAATTGCACTTGGGTGAATTGCGTTTTAAAATGTTAATTCTCTTTCTACTCAGGTGTGATGAAGACCCCAGATTGGACGCTAGCTGACCCGGAAATGATTGTTTATTACTCACAGTGCCCATAAGGAGAGGGTGCCAGGGCTAGCAAGGAAGCAGGGTGAGGAAACAGAAGGGAAGGAACTTCTTTTGTTCTCTGTTTGGGAAAGAACAGGTAAGGCCTGGAGCTGACTTAGAAATGGCCGTGTGCACACTTTCCCTAAGCTCTGAAAAGTCAAGGATAGACCTATAGTTATGGGTGTCGGTGCTGCCGCGAGGGGAATAGTCCCAAAGGCTGAAAGCCCACCTAAAGGAGGCAGCTGGGTGTGGGGCTCTTAACTGAAGCCATAAAAGGCTTATGTGTGGCAAGCGATTTCTCTTCTGGTGTCAGCGAGACCTCAGATGGACAATAATTGGAAATTCAGAAAATTAAAAAGCCGTGATTAATGCAAAATTCATTGCTCTTGTACTTTTGCCACCAGTTTAAAAATATGTACATACATACAGAAATTAGTTTACAAGATAAAGGCAAAAATTAAAATTCAGACACATTCTGGATAACAGCATTGAAAACCTGCGTGTTACTGGGAAAACGATGTTTGTGAAGTTTTGATGAGAATTCTACACCTTGTAAAATACATTCTCTTCTATTGTCTAGTGGGGAAAATCCTCCCGATTTGCTGATAAAATGAACCACTTAAGCACAAAATACTATGCCTGACTCTTGATAATGCATCAGCTGTTTCATGATATGAATAATATATTTTCTGCCAAAACCACAATGTATAATTCAAAATAGCAGTACACGATTCAAAAACAGGTTGAACATGGGTTGTGATTTTCCTGGCAGTTCTCTTCTCCCTGGGATGCGTTTCCAAGGTGAGTTTAAAATGAGCTTTTATTTCTTAAGTACCCACCAGCTGGGCAGCAGCTGGTCATTTAGGATGAGGAAGTTTGGAAGTTACAGATGTACACCAGTCTTCCATTTCATCTCTACAGACTTTAAAACGTATACTTTGTAAACTTTCTTTATATTTATTCTTTGTGTCTTTCACATCATGCATCCTGATCCCAACCATCTCCCTCCTCCCCAGAATAAAATAAAACTTAAAAGAAAAAAATGGGGAAAAAAGAGAGAAAGGGAAAATCTCACTATGGAAGCGGCAGTGTGACACAGTGAGCCACCCAGTAAAACCCTTTATCCATATATTTTTACAGGCAGATGCTCATTGCAAAGTCATTGCTCTGGCTCAAGGCCCCTGGTCTCTGCTGCACCATCAACACCCTCACTGGAACTCTTCCTGGATACCCTGTTGCTGCCCTGTGTCGTGGAGATCCACAGGACCAGCCTCACCCCCAGGCCTACCCTGGTGCTTCAGTAGATCACAGATGGGGTGGATGCTGGGGTGGGCCAACACATAACCCTGGATCTGGGCCTGGGTAGTTGCAGGCTTGGCCAGTCTGCCAGCTCTCCCCTGACTTCACCACCAGGATGGGCTCTCCATCATTGCCCTGACTGGTTCACCCCTTTCAGCTATGAGAAAGGGGTGGGGCCAGTTCTTTGCTTTCACACCCTCAAGGTTGGTTCTTCCACACCTACACCTTCAGGGATAACTCTATTGTGTTGTTCAGGAGAAGTGTAAGGACCACAGTGAAGAGGGGCAGGACCAGCTCTCCTGCTCTTATGGCCTCAGGACCAGGTCTTTGACCTGCCTTAGGCATTGATGGGGGTCCTCTCTCCCCTGCTAGGCTTCCACATGATAAGTGAGTAATAGGGACAACTCTCCCATGCTCACAACTTCAGGACTGTCTCGCTCACATCTCCACCAACAGGGTGAGCTCTATTGTGCTGCCCAGGTGAGGTAAAGGATCAACTTTCCCAAGTGCTACAGCTGGTAATGGGGAGGGTCAGCTTGCTAGTCTGTCCTAGGCAGTAAGGGGCGAGGGGAAAGCAGATGCATCTCTCCCTTACTCACACTAATGCATGACAGGCAATTAGTGGAGACAGTAATCCCATGCTCACAACTTTGGGATTGGCTCACCCACATCTCCACCAACAGGCTTGGCTCTATTGTGCTGCCCAGGGGAGGTGCAGGGCCTGCTTTCCCAAGTGTTAAGACATACTATATATATATATATATATATATATATATATATATATATATATAGGCAAAAGGAAGATGTAAATTTTTACACAGATCCATCAGTATATATTCATAATTAAAGTAAATTGTTTGAATAAGAGAAATGACTGCATTAATGTAATGAGAACTGGTTTCATTGTCTTACTCTTTCTAATTAATTTATTCCTAGTTTATGTAAGCTATCTCTCTTCAGTGACTTTATTTTTCATTTTGATGTTGCTTGTGTCTTTCAGCTTTTCTAAATAAAACATCAGGAGACTTATCAACTAGATATATAGTCAGAGAAATGCTGGAAACAAGTAAGTTTTTGAACTAATCTCAAGATAGCCACAACATCTAAGCCACTTAAAGTTCATTTATTCAATTTATTGGGCTGTTTACTGTTGTACTACACACACAAAACTCGTTGGTTTTCTAAAGCATAGCTAGAAAAATCCAGAACTTACAATGCTCACAATAATTTTACTTACAAAATGTCTGCAAATAAATAAATCTATTACAAAAGAAATTTGACTTTTTATTCTGCTTATTCTTATGAAAGGCCCAGCTCTTCTGACCACAGTGCATCTGTGCCTCCCTGGTACTCTTTTTCTTTTCTTCCTTTCTACCAACCAATGCAATTAAGAGAAAAGAAGTTAAAGTCTTTTCTTTTCTCTCATGGATTTATGTCATGTTATTGGTTGAGGTACTGGCAAAGTCTTTAATTGAAACTTAAAGTTCATGAAGATGAAAGTGGGAGACAATGTTACTCCTTGCCCTTGCGTGGGGAGCTCACATGTGGATGGGTTTGGGAAATACAGGTCTTTATATAGTGCACCTTTGCCATTCAAAGTTCCATGCCTGCTGAGTGTGATTCTTAGGAGCAGTTCCCATTAAAAGGTCGTGAGAAATACGGTGCTGGAGACTCAGGTAAATTCCGAGAGAGTGCAGCATCTTAGAGGTAGCATTTAGACTGAACTGAAGAGATTGTCAAGTAAATAACAGTAGTGTATGGTACCGAACCTCCAATTAGGCCAACTTGGGAGCAGATTTGGTTTTGAATCCAAATATTTAACACTGCTAATGCAAAGGCTTGATTTGTCATGGCAGCAATGGAAATGTCATGCCAGTGCATCTCCTCCTGATGCAAATACGGACTGTGGCAGCCTGCACAGGATGACTTTGTCCATAGTGCCTGGGTACTGTGTGATCCCACTTGATCGTCATGGGGAAATATGCTTGAATACAGAGGGTGTTTCGATTTGACTGTGCTATTAAAGACACCAGGGAAACCAAATGCTGTTGTTGAGATTTTTTTTTTCCAGATAACCCAGTTACATATGAGTTGACTCAGCAGAGATGACAGAACCAAGCACAGATCTGAACTGGATGACAGTGTTCCTGTTCCCGCACAGCCCTCAAAGCGCTGTGTGAATCTTTGGAGCTATTTAGGCTGATATGTAAATTGTCTCACCCAGCATGTTCAGGGAGTCACTGTGCGGCGACATCAGAGATCAAAAGCAGTGTGAGCTGTTATTCTATTGAACTTCAAAGACATCCAAAATAACAAAGTAAAATGAAAAGTATTTTATATCCAATTTCAGGAACACTTTGGCAGTATCAGCCATGTAGCCATGTGAACAGAAAAAGAAGGGGGGAATCGTCACTATTCAAGAATGACATTTAACCTAGTGCTAAAATCTGACAGGAATTACCATTACCTCAAAGAACCTTGGGAAGAGCTGCTGAGTATAGGAATAGACTCCTAACCTGATGCCATTTTGTGTGCTTGGAAGGAGCAGAAAAATACCTTTCTTTCTGTGTCATGTCTGCTTGTCACCCTTGCCCTTGAAGACGTGCACATTAGAGACTGAACTAACAAACGTGGGGCAAACTGGGCTGCTGCTTTGACATCTTCTCCTTAACTCCTTTTGAGAAGTGGGCAAATGTACAAACACATACACACACACACACACAAGCATAAGAGAGGGGGATGTAGAGAGGGGAGAGAGAGGAGAGAAAGAGGGAGATGGAGCAGAGAGACAGAGAGAGGAGAGGAAAGAAGGGGAGAGGGAAGAGAGAAGGAAGAGAGAGGGAAGGGGGAGAGAGAGAATAGAAGTCGTAACATTTGGAAGGATACCAGGGAGATGGAGGGTCGTGGTCTATGTATTGGTAGTGCCATGATGAAACCTGGAGACTATGGCACTCATGCCAGGAGCACAGAGATTCCCAGAGTCGAGGGTATCAGGATTTTCTGTGGCTTCCCTTGTTCCCAGCTCAGCATAAACAAATGCACGGAGAAAAGGTGGGGGTAGAAAGGCCCACTTCAGTGCAGAGGAACCTTGTGGGTTAAAAGCTGCTGTTTCTTTAGCGTGGAACTGGGAGCAGGCTTATTAGCTACAGCCCTGCAGGTTATTCACTGGAGAGACTGAATCAGGAGGGCATGAGGTAAAGTTAGTTAATTTATTTACTAAATGCCTATAGCAACAAAAGTTTTCAACCTGGACAGGAATTCATCATGGTGACTATGAAAAATTGAGGGGAGGTCGTCCTAAGAATGCTGTTTTATGAAATAAATGATGACATCTGATATAATGCCTAAGGACGGGATTTTAGAGACAAGAGCAAAGGAGAGCAGGGAGGGGGTCTAGCTGTTGAATTGGCAATAGGGTGAAATAGAAAAGGAGATTCATAGAATAAAAGGGGATTACAGGGAACAAAAATTTCATTACCTAGATCAGAACTCACAGGGAACGCTGTAAAAGAAAGATTTAATACTACGAAAGTGGACATGCATGACATGAATAATGAGCAGCTTTCTTAGAACAAAGACAAAAGGCACAACAATAACATAGGTGCAGAGAAAGATCACAGATATGAGATGTCCAAAAGAGAAAGTCGAGCTCAAAACCGCACACTCCAAGGAAGAATATTGTCCAGAACCCTAGCGCCAGCTGTGCTTGATGACACATTCCGGACTACTGTTGGCCAGCGAGAGAGTCTTCTATGTTGAGACAAGCCTTCAACAAAACTTCTCAGGCAGGCCTAAACAGTTTTTTTGTGTTTTGGGATTTTTTTTTTTTATTTTAGTAGAGTATCTCTCCATTTCTGAAGCACTGGAGCCATCAGAAGCAGTCTACTAACAACAGGTTAAAAGGTTAAAAGCTATGCTCACAATCTTATCACTAAGGAATGTCTGCAGGATGACGACGAGTCAATCAATATGCAATAAGCATAGCCTTTCAAGGGAAAGATTGAACGCAAAGGATTTTACATAAACCCCAGTTTTACGTCACAGGTGAAGAGAGCACAATGTCATTTTTACAGAAGCAAAATCCTCAGAGGAATATTGCTTATATATTTTGAAAACTATCAAGACAATGTATAACAGCAAACCAAATGGCAAATCAAATCCAAAACTGAGGGCATTGGGCTAAAAGGTGACTCAGCAGGTAAAGGCACTTGCTGCCAAGCAGAATGGTTCTCAAGCAAGATGAGAACTCACTCCCAAAAGTTGTCTTTTGATATCTACATCCACAATCTCTCTCTCTCTCTCTTTCTCTCTCTCTCTCTCTCTCTCTTTCTCTCTCTCTCTCTCTCTCTCTCTCTCTCTCACACACACACACACACACACACACACACGAGTTCTCTCTCACACACACTCTCAAATGTGCAAAAAATATGTGTGTAAAAATGACATCTTAAAATATGTTCACATATGGGCTTTACATATGGAAAAGTATTTTGTGAACTTATTTTAAATATACTTATTATTATTTTTTAATTTGGAGGGAATTGCCCTGCATAGCTGGATAACATCCTTCTCAGAAGCCATAGGTTTTGTAAATAAGAATCCTAGTGCCAGATGTGGGCTACGTCCCAATTAGTTATTGGCCAGGGACGCTTGAGAGACTTCTGAATAAATATAGGCCGTTGCTATGCTACTGTTTGCCCAGCAGAAGATGGTAAATCTCTATTGCTAAACAAACTGTACATGTTAGGTACAGGGGATATAGAAATCAAGTTGGAACAGAGCCAAAGGGTTTTGTAGCATCAGAAGGTCCTATTCAGGCTGCCGGGAGGGAAACATCATCTTTGGCTTCCCCCAGCTGAGAACCCTGTGAGTCACAATACAAATCGGCCAGGCCGCTTTACAATTGGATTTAAGGCCTGTTCCACAGAAGAAATCCATGTCTGGTCAGAGAGGCTAGGAAGGTCACAGACCCTCCAGGGGACCTAATGCTGTTGCTTTGCTTTGCTAAAGGTACATGGCATCAAATTACCTCCTAAATATGTCTGTTAATACCCATGGATTAGTGCTGCTCTCGCCTTGGCCAGAGAAGGGCCCTTTTTGCAGCCGGTGATGACTAATGCAGAGATTCATAACTGGTCCAAATGCTCAGAACTAGTGGCTGTTCAGCGTTCAGGCTCAAATGGGACATCTTGTATCTACCTCCTTCCAGGCTCAGGGACTATCACGAAAGAGTAGGTAGAAAGAATGTAAGAGCCAGAGATGCTGTCTTTTGGGATGGGCTGAGGTTATACTGCCCACAAATTCAGCACAATGGCTAACTGCAAGATGGGACTGATCAACTTTCCAGCATGGGTAAGGAGATGGTTTTTAAGTCCCCACCCCTCTCTGAGAAGTTGTAGGCAATTAGTTGTTGCTTGTAGACTGAATGTCATATTCCTAAAAATGGTGTAGCTGCTGGTAGGTTGTCCTTGCTCAAAGAAATATCCCTCCACCCTTGTAAATGCAGACAAACCCTAATTAAATGCAGCGGGCTAAAATTATTATTTCTATGGAATCTGCAGCTTCTTACTTAGAAGGGCTCCCTTAGCAACATGGGTTCTGAAACAGTCTTTGTTAAACCTGTGTGCTAAGGATTTGTTTCCATGAGAAAGATGCCTCATCTCTCTGTGTTTTTGTTTAGTGAGGCGTGAAGAGAGGGAAATGGTAGTACCTGTTTCACAGGACACATATAGGTCTCAGCTGTTGTTCTTTCCAGACTACAGTGATAAGAAATTTGATCTACATAGTTTTGTTCATCTGATTTCCTAAGAAAAATCAGGCAACAATGCACAGTTATAGGAAACCTATAGCTTAAGTGCTGTAGGAAGTCTTAACAGCTTGTGGTTACCCGCCTACTGGGGCATAGCCTCTTATACTATATATGCTGATGCAGAGCCTGCGTCCGCTCTCTTTTCTGGCTGCTCGATTCAATTTCTGTTCTCCACTCAAGCAGAGGATTCTGATTTGTGAGTTTACCCCTAAATAAATAACCATCTCAATTCTGAGCTAGTGTGGGATTTCTTTTAAACATCCTTCCACATTTAAGCCATCCTATTGCTCACTTATTTTTTAATTAATTCAAACTTAGACATGTACATATGGTAGCCCAAGTTTGAGAGCTACTTTGAACTTCTGATCACTCTATATTAGGCAATACTATTTACTCAAGTGATTATTAAAAACGACATGGAATACAAAACCATGGCAACTAAAATTTAGTGCTTTTAGATGTTAGTGTCAGCTCTCTCTACCCTCCATGGCTACGACTAAGTCTTGTGAGATATTTGTTGGGGGTCTTAATGGGCATCAGAAGCTTGCCCACCTCTTCCTGAGCTATTGCTCAACATTATGCGTCAGAATTTTGATTTACGGACTCACAACTGATATGCAGTTAATAATAATTTAACTAAAGAAGGAAGTTAATGAAGTCCTATCTTTTTAAATACTTAATCCAGGTTTGAATATGAAAATAAAATAGACTTTTACTTGAAAAAAATATCTTATTCCTTCTAATTACATCCACTTAAGGAAAACTAACTCAGGGTAGATGGTATTTCCTACACGTTTGTGAACTTATTGTATGTTCTGTAGTGATATAAAATTTGGTTTCTGATTATTTTAGTTTATTTTAGATAAAGGTACAGGAGGCAGACAATCTGGCTTAACGTGGCAAGTTCCATCTGGAATGCCAGCGCTAATTGATTATTAGTGGCTGAGGGGATCTGTTCTGCCGAGGAGAGCTGTGACTCTGAAGCAGTTCTCTGTGAAGGCTCAACCGCAGATGTCAGTCAGACCACGGAAAGTGTGGGTGCCTCTGAACACCCTAACCTCTCATTAACAGCGGGCCCCACAAAAGTGAGAATGCACAGTCATTATTTCCACAGACTGTCTGGAGCTTCAGACAGCACTTTAGGAAAAAAACCACAACATACACACACACTCACACACACACTTATACACACAAATACATTCACACACACATAAACACACAAGTACACACACACTCTGTGTGTGTATGTGTGTATATATATATATATATATATATACACACATACACACACACACACAGAGCTCATTCAGGTCCCGGGCTAGAGGAATCAAATTCTGTTGGAATTCTGCAAAACATGGTGGCTCTGGTCTATAAGCTCACAGGTGCCATCCTTGGGGATGCACTTTGCCTTGGTACCCTTAAGCACTTGAACATGGAATGATGGTGTTAGGGAAGGTCAATTCTGAAAATAAGAAACCTCATAAAATAGCATAATACTTAAAGAAAATTATGAAAATATTAAAAGTTCGATTCTACCAGTATATTAGGGGTAAGTTATATTTAGATCATCTTGCCAAAAGACAATATTTGACAGGGTTCTACCCCAGCTCTGAGACAGACAAGCAAATAAAACTAGCAACCATGACAACAGAAAGCCAAATAGATAGGAGTAAAGTCCAAGGTCTGAGAGTGTGCACAGTAGAACTCTGTGGAGAATTAGGGTCTGAAGTTGTACCAAGCTATTTTAGTTCTGTGATACAACAGGTTCTGCATGGGCCTGCAAAGATAAAAGTGGGAGGTATTGGTTTTCTTTCATTGTTTGATGGAGAACTTCTCTAGAACAGTTTTGAATAGTTTCCTTTTGACTTTAAAGAGCCCTATAATATCCTGTTGTTGCTATGGCTTATATTTGAAAGAAATAAATCTCTTCCTTCTGTTTTGCTGATTCTCTTGAAGTTCTGTATTTGTCTCTGAAATTGTGTCATCAGACCTGAGAAAAACAACGTAGGCCAGGGAAGCTCTGTTCGTGGCTTTGTTCGTGTTTGTTTCTGGCTTCAGAACTTTCAGCTTGTTGGCAGGATCCATTGTCTAGAAGCCTGTGGGAAGGCAGTAGCAGCAACACGGTAGAAAAGTGTGGAGCTGAAAGCCCCGGAGCTCATGGAAGCCAGGAAGAAGCAAGAAGGAGCGAGCGAAAACGAGGAAAATCCTTAGGGTAGACCTCCATGACCACATTCCTCTAACTAGACCTGCTTCCTAGATTCCACTCCTACCACTGATTTATGAATTCATCAATTAATTTTGTCAGACAATCCATGAACCAAGAGCTTCTCCAAAGCATTACATCTTTAAGTTAAACATTTCATTTGGGAGCCAAACTCTTGTCACATGAGTTTGTTGTTTTTAATTTGTTTTTTTTTCCCCCAGTGGGAAGTGTTATTTTATATGCAAACTCTAACAATTTAGCCTATAGAACTAAACCATTATTATCATTCAGATATTATTTTAGTTTTTAATATGTAAACAATTTTGGCATAGTCATAGTCTGAATGAGGAAGATCCTTAATCCGTTAAAATGACTTCTTTGTACTATGTAATTTGGCTTTCATTTTGTTCTATTTTTTTTTTTAAAGTTCTGTTATTGGACGACTCAGTGTGAATGAGACTGCACACAATTAAACACAAAATGTCGATCAGTTTTGGCAGTGTTTAAAATACCATAATTTGAGCCTGGTGGTGGTGGCACACGCCTTTAATCCCAGCACTAGGGAGGCAGAGGCAGGCAGATCTCTGTGAGTTCGAGGCCAGCCTGGTCTACAGAGCTAGTTCCGGGACAGGTACCAAAAGCTACAGAGAAACCCTGTCTCAAAAAAAAAAAAAAAAAAAAACACCATAATTTTAGTCATAAAGTGATAAGTTTTTCTTCATTAAGCATTTTTTTAATTCTGGCCTTATGAATATAGACAATGGAGAATGAACTGGAGGGGGAAAATAAAAGAATGCTATAAAACTTACACAAGTTACATAAATAATACGGACAAGCTGGGGACATCTCCTTGGACACCTGGGAACCCCTCTAGAGTCAAGTCTCTTGCCAACCCTAAAATAGCTCCCTTAATTAAGATATATACTTCCCTGCTCCCATATCCACCCTTCCTCCATCCCAACCATCCCATTCCCCCAAGCTCTCCCCATCCTCCCCTTCTCACTTTCCTCTCCCCATCTCCCTTTACCCTCACCCCACCCCTACCCCCAAGCTCCCAATTTTTGCCTGGCAATCTTGTCTACTTCCAATATCCAGGAGGATAACTATATGTTTTTCTTTGGGTTCACCTTTTTATTTAGCTTCTCTAGGATCACGAATTATAGGCTCAATGTCCTTTATTTATGGCTAGAATCCACTTATGAGTGAGTACATACCATATTCATCTTTTTGGGTCTGGGTTACCTCACTCAGGATAGTGTTTTCTATTTCCATCCATTTGCATGCAAAATTCAAGATGTTATTCTTTTTTACCGCAGAGTAGTACTCTAATGTGTATATATTCCACACTTTCTTTATCCATTCTTCCATTGAAGGGCATCTAGGTTGTTTCCAGGTTCTGGCTATTACAAATAATCCTGCTATGAACATAGTTGAACAAATGCTTTTGTAGTATGATAGGGCATCTCTTGGGTATATTCCCAAGAGTGGTATTGCTGGATCCTGGGGTAGGTTGATCCCGAATTTCCTGAGAAACTGCCATACTGATTTCCAAAGTGGTTGCACAAGTTTGCATTCCCACCAGCAATGGATGAGTGTACCCGTTACTCCACATCTTTTCCAGCATAGGCTATTATTGGTGTTTTTGATTTTAGTCATTCTGACAGGTGTAAGATGGTATCTCAAAGTTGTTTTGATTTGCATTTCCCTGATGACTAAGGAGGTGTGTCTTTTGGTCATTTGAACTTCTTCTGTTGAGAATTCTCTGTTCAGTTCAGTGCCCCATTTTTTAATTGGGTTAATTAGCAAGATGAGAATGCCTCATTGATAAAAGGTACCAAGCCATGTGGCTTACACAGATAAGAATTATGGGTTAATGTAGAATGTAAGAGATAATAAGAAGCCCGAGTGAACAGGCCAATCAGTTTCTGATTAATGTAGACCTCTGTGTGTTTCTTTGGGACTGAATGGCTGTGGGACCAGAAGGGGAAGAAACCTCTGTCAACAAAATGGTGCCAACATGGACAACTGAATCCACTTAAAATCTGAGAGAGCTTGGGAAGTAATTCCAAAAGAATAGAGTCAAGCACAGCTTCTTAGTAGCAACATTTTCTCAGGTGGGCTCTCTTTGCTAGAGGCAAATGTGTCTCATTTAAGAGAGGCTTCTTAACTCAGCTTTAGCTGCAAAAACTTTGCAGCTCTTTTAAGAGACCCTGCCACCAAACACTTAAATGGTGCTTACGAATTGCTGACAGCGTGCTTCTTTTTGGTGGCATGGACCTTGAAACTCCATAAAGTTGTGACAATAAACATGGCTCTCTCTGGTACCTCTGCCATGAGGCTAGACTCTCAGAAAGCTAAGGAATGGGCTGGATCTAGCTGTCAAAGTCACGGCTTTAAACCTAGCCATATCACTTAGCAAATTAAAGACTCATGTGGTCAGAAAAAGAGATACATTAAAGATAATTTCAGATGAAAAAGCCTCTAAACAGTTTACAGTGTGATTAAAAATATATGTAAGCTTAGGAAAGAAAAGAAAAAGGATAAAGTCATTAAAAAAAAGAGAGAGAGAGAAGTTGGGTGTTGAGGCACACACCTTTAATCCCAGCACTTGGGAGGCAGAAGCAGGTGGATCTCTGTGAGTTCAAGGACAGCCTGATCTACAGAGTGAGTTCCAGGACAGCCAAAGATACACAGAGATACCCTGTCTCAAAAAGTCAAAACTTAAAAGTAAAAATGAAAGAAATGGAGTTTAAAATAAAGCCACATAAAAATGAAAAATACATAGAGAATGTATGCCATTGTGCTGTCTTTAAATTGTTTGAAGGCTAAGGGAGGAACAACAGCTGCTAAAAGACATTTGTGGAATAATTTGAGGAGTATTGGCATTAATACTCTTTTGAAAGAATTCTGTGATGACCCTGGGGTTTCTGTTTGTTTGTTTGTTTTCTTTTGCTTGGAAGACTTTTAATGACTGCTTCTATTTCATTAGCCATTATGCTATGTTTAAATTGCTTATCTGATCTTGATTTAACATTGGTAAGTGGTATTTATTGAGAAAATTACACATTTCTTTTAGATTTTTCAATTTGGTGAAGTGTGAATTTTTAAAGTATGTCCTTAGGATTCTCTGGATTGCTTTGGTGTCTCTTGATATTGTTCCCTTTTTCATTTCTAATTTTGTTACTTTGGAAATCCTTTCTCTTCTTTTTAGGTAATGTGGGTAAGGGTTTGTCAGTGTTACTGGTTTTCTCAAAGAATCGACTCTTTGTTTCATTGATTCTTTATTTTTTGTGGTTTTGTTTGTTTTTCTTTTTTTCATTTCTCTTGTATTGATTTCAGCTCTGAGTTTTAATTTTCCATCCTTTCTACTCACCTTTGGTGTGATTTCTTCTTTTTATTCAAGAGCATTCAGATAAGTTATTAATATGAGATCTCGCTGATTGTTTTAGGTAAGTATTTATTGTTATGGACTTGGCTCTTAGAGCAGCCTTCATGGTGTCTCATAAGTCGGTGTGTGTTGTGTATTCATTTTCATTCAACTCTTGAAAGCCTTTAATTTCTCTTGTGACTCATTTTTCATTCAGGAGTGAGTAGTTTCACAAGTTAGTAAACTTTCTCTTGTTTCTGTTGCTGATATCCAGTTTTAATCTAGGGTGGTCAGATAGGACACAGGGTGTTAGTTCAATTTTCTTGTATCTGTCAAGACTTACTTTATATGTTGCCAATTTTGGAGAAAGTTCCAGGAAGTGCTCAAAAGAAGGTATATTCTTTTGTGTTTGGCCAAAATGTTCTATAAGTATCTGTTTGATATTTATAGATCCATTTGGCTTATAACATTAGTTAGCTCCAGCATTTCTTTGTTTACTTTTTGTCTAGATGATCTGTCTATCAGAGACAGTGGGATATTGAAGTCTCCCATTACCAGTGTGTATGAGGGGCAATACCTGCATTAAGCTGTAGTGTGCCCTTGGGTGCCCTTGTGTTTGGTGCATAGACGTTAAGAATTATAATGTCTTCTCGGTGGAGTTTTCCTTTGATGAGACTGTGGTGTCCGTCTCTATCTCTTCTTATTAGTTTTGTTCTGAAGTCTCTTTTGTCATCTATGTTACTTGGTCATTTTCTTTTGTAGCTTTTAATATTCTTTCTTTGTTCTGTGTGTTTTGTTTTATGTTTTGACTATTATGTGTCGAGGGGACTTTCTCTTCTGGTCAAGCCTATTTGGTGTTATGTATGCTTCTTGTACCTTGATAGGCATCTCCTTTTTTTTTTTTTATTAGGGAAAATTTCTTCTAGGATTTTGTTGAAAATATTTTCTGTCCCTTTGAGTTTTTTCCTCCTCCATCTGTTCTTTTAATTCTTAGATTTTGTCTTTTCATAGTGTCCCAGATTTTCTAGTTATGTTAGGAGGTTTTTTGTTTTGTTTTTTGAGATTTAACATTTTCTTTGACCAAAATATTCATTTCTTCTATTGTGTCTTCAATGCCTGTGGTTCTCTCTTCCATCTCTTACATTATTTTAGTGAGGATTGTCTCTGAGGTTTCTGTATGGGTCCTTAAAATTTTCATTTCAAGATTTCCTCCAGTTTCAGTTTTCTTTATTCATTCTTTTTCTGCTTTCCAACAAAAATCATTTTATTCATTTCCTTCCACTGTTTGTTTGTGTTTTCATAGATTTCTTTAAGGGAGTCATTCAATTCCTCTTTAAGGACCTCTATCATATTCATGTCTATTTTAAGGTCTTTTTCTTGGGCATCAGCTATACTGAAATCCCCAGAGATTACTGAGGCAGGATTGCTGAGCTGTACTGGAGACATATAGTCCTGACCATTATTGATTGTGTGGTTATTATTGATACCTAGGCATCTGGGGCTAGGAGTGTTGTAATTCTAGGTACTGATATCTGGTCCTGTCTTGCTTTGGGCAGATATTTTGTTCCTTGGTTTCTTCTGCTCTTTCTGGTTCTTAGGAGAATGTGGTGGCTGTGTGTTGCCTGGTAGGTTATTTGTCTGGGATCCCAAAAGGTGTGGTCACTGGAGGTTCTGGGTGAAATGCATTTCTAGGTATTGGGAGCTGACATTTAGGAATGGAGATGGATGAGGTGAAAGGAGTTAGGTAGTCTACAGGAGGGACAAAAGCAGAATGTTCCATCAGGATCTGCTTAGAGGATGAGATTGGAGGTATTTAGAAAATAATATGAATAAGTTACCATGGTTATCTGTGTATGAGCTACATAGCTTTATAGCTCAGTACCAACAAAATACAGTCACATATTGTGTGTTGGTTATATGTGTGTGTGTGTGTGTGTGTGTATCTGTGTGTGTGTTTGTGCATATGTGTATTTAGGTATGTAGTGGGTAGGGTAGGTTACAATGAGTATTTGGTCACTCCTGTATCATGTTCTTCTGTGAGGAATCAGAGATAGAGAGATGTGATATTCATTTAGAGAGAATTGTGGATGTTGGCCAATTTAGAGACAGTAGAAATCACAAGGGAAAATACCTTAAAGTATGTTTAATATGTTAGTAACTAGGTAAGTGACTCTGTGAAAGTAATTTTTGCAAAGCATATCTAAAAACAAAGATCAGATTATGCAGATGGGGAGTGACTGACAGACAGAAAACACAGGTCTCGAGTTGCTCGCTGAGAATCCAGGCTAGAATCCTGTCATTTGACATTTCCACTGAGTATGTTAAGAGACAGATACCTTCAGGTCAGTCAATCAAGGTGCTTGCTTCTGAGCCTGATACCTCGAGTTTGAGCCTAAGGGTCACACATGGAAGCAGGGAACCGTTTTCTGCAAGCTCTCCTCTAGCGTCCACAAATGCGCTGCGGCACAGGAGCCCCTCCCCCACAATGAATGGAAAATAAAATAATGTACTAAAACTATATCAAAGGAAAAGAAAGCTACTGTGTACTCAGGACACATAATTGTGATTTCTATAATTATCTCTTCTAGACTCCTTTACCTTCAAATTGCCAAGGACATGCTGAGTGGTGTGGAGGTGAATATTGGATTCTGTGTGCTTCTATTTATAGTTTCTGGACAAACTAGCTGTTTCAGTGGCTGGATCATTCCCCCTCCCATCACTGGGTGCTGCTTTGTACATTTTATATGGGTTCTCTACCTTGGACCCTTTCTTATGGCCAAGGCTTTCTTTGGTCCTGTGTAAAACACATAGCTTGTCTTTCTCCAAAATTGTGTGTAATACTGAAACTACTAGAAGAATGGTTAAGTCAGGTGATGGTGGCATAGTAACAGAGGGAATGACAGATGGAAAGACATGAAGGATTCCAAAGTCTGTGGCCTTGCCTGGATTGCATTGTCTAAACTCGACATTTTGTACTTAGATAAATGTACAGGATTATCAGGGGTGGGGGGCATGAAGTAGACCCTAGAAGCAGCTGTGACCAGCTCCTCTCTGTTTATTCAGCATCCCATACTCTATATCATCATTCCCTGGCCTTCTGTCTTTAGTTACACAACTGAGAACTCATAGTTACAGCAGGCCAGCTGCGTCAGACCAAACTCAAATGGCATGAAAAGATGATGATGTAAGACAATCAATGAGTTGAAGATAATACCAGAATCAAAGACTAGTATATTAATAAAATGCCATTAAACTTAAAAAATCAGATGAGCCTATCTCGGTGTCATGCTGGTGATTCATATTCTATCCTCATCAGCAGGAGGAGATTAGTCTCTTGTAGGAGAACGTGTCCCAGGCTTGGGAGAGTTAATTGCATTTAGCTGTTTCAGATCAAAGTGAACGCACATGGAATGTTAAGCTGTCCGTGGCCGTCTTTTGCTGAAACTGCGAGGCAATGAGCTTTTTCCCACATTCGTTTAAATTTTAATTGCATTTTTGAAGAAGCCCAGAAGTTTCCAAGATTTTTTTGAAGAAGTCAAGATTCACAGATATTAGAATCTAGGTCATTATACTAACTCATGGATTCCACCTGTAGAATTGTTCACCAAGAGTTTATAAGAAATGATTTAAATAACTCTCCCCTATGGTTTAGCAAGCCAGTAAAAATATTTAAAAGAACTATGTGAGACAAGGGCAGGGGATAATCCAGCTCCTCCCATTCTGTGGATTTTTTTATCGTGTGTACTGGGATGCAGGCAGTTTAAAGAGCATGTTTCATCAATAACTTCTAGAGCTGTTGGTGCAAAATGGAGACTCTACTAGACTCATTTTTTATATTACCTCGCAGAGGGCTGCCACCTTCAGTTTTATGTCAAGCCATTCCATTCTGATGATTGTTCCCTTCTCCTCTTCTTTTTCTTCTTCAGAATTATCTAAAAAATAAGAAAATCATAAAAAATAAAGCAAGTTGCTCTCTGTTTTAGATGGATATTATACTTAATTTGATATGGCATATTATTTTAATCAATTTCTTACACTTATTTAATATCATCTGAGTGGCAAATCAAAAAGGGGTGTCACTTTTCCTCAATTTGTTGAGGAATTCCATTTTTCAATTTGTTATTTCAGCTTTTCAGAGAGAATTTCAATCAATAGAGACACAAATCCTTTTCTATATATCTGTCTATCTATCTATCTATCTATCTATCTATCTATCTTCTATCATCTATCTACCTATCTATTTCTCCATCTATCTATTTCTATCTCCCATTCACCCTCTGTCTTTCTGTGTCTGTGTATTAAATTTAAAGTTTATAGGACAAATAGTAAGCATTAGCTAATGCTAATTTCAGTGGCTCTGTTGCTTAACCAAGAAATAGTATGAGAGTTAGTGGTGCCGTTTATGCTCGTGCAGTGAAACAGGAATATTGTCAGCTCATCTGTAGTGTTGAGGAGCTAGGCATCTCTCTGAACTCACAGGTGGAAAGCTTCACAGGTCTGCAAGACAATAAGAAATTGCTAAATTATTTTAATTCTCCCTGCATTAAAATAATGAATAACAGAGGATAAAGTAACAGGATCTAAGACAGGATACATCAAAATATTTACAAAAGCTTAGTAATGTTTAAGACCAAACTAAGAAAAAGAGACAATGAACCAATGAACACACACACACATACACACACACACACACACACACACACACGTACGTACGTTTGAGCGTGAAAGTTCAAGTATGAACGTTCTTTTTTCTCCCCTGAGCTAGGGTCTCACTATGCCATTGTAGATGGCTTGGAACTCTCCGTGTAGCCCAAGTTGACCTTGAACTTACAGAGCTTCACCTGCCTTTGTCTCTCTCTTGCCGGGAATAAAGATGTGTGTACCCATACCAGGGTAGAAATATATTTAAAGAGCTTTAGAAAGAAACCTTTTCTGATTTATATTGGTAATTTAGTAAAAGAAAAATTGTTAAGTCCATACTGAGTGGTAGCCTTCTATAGCACCAGCATCGGCCCTGTGAGTAGCATGTACACTGAAGAGGAAAGATGGCTTTTAGTTTTAGTTTTAGAGTGGTGACGAATGGGTAATTCCATTTCAAATTCTTTGTTATATGTATATATGTGTATGTATACATGTATATGTAGATATGTTTATATATGATGTATATGTATGTGTATGCATGTGTATTTGCATATGATGTATGTGTTTTAAGAAGCTTATAGTTCCATATTGCATTTTTCTCTTAAAAATTTTGAAAATCACTTATTTTTATTTTATGTTTCTGAGTGTTTTGCCTGCCTGGTTACTGGTGTACCATGTGTATCTGATGCCCAGAGTGGCCACAGACGGCATCTGATCCTCTGGAACTGGAGTTACAGATGCTTACGAGCTGCCATGTGGGTGCTGGAAATTGAACTGAGCCCTCTGGAAGAGCAGCCAGTGCTCTGAACTGCTGAGCCGTGTCTCCAGTTTCACCATATGGCATTTTCAAAAGGCCTTCAGTGTTGGTTATTACTCTTTCTATTTCATTCTTTACCCTGTCCTCCTAGCTGTAGCATGAATAATAGAAACCCAGAGACAGATATTGGAGTTCAACCTGAAGATCAGAAAAGCAAAGCAGCCAGCTACTACCTCTTACCTCTACCTCAGACCAAAATGACAATTCTGTTTCCACTAATCCTCAGAAGAAGACCAAACTGAGAGCTGTCTCCTCCCATTTTATATTTCTCTCTAGTGCTGGGATTAAAGGTATCTACCCTTACTGCCCAGCTTCTATGGCGAACTAGTAGGGCTGCTGGAATTAAAAGTGTGCACCGCCACTGCCTGGTCTGTATGACTGAGCAGTGTGACTCTTTTACTCTGGGATCTTCAGGCAAGCTTCATTTATTAAAATACAAATGAAATATCACTACACCCACCCACCCCATCTAATCCTTCTCAGTTCGTATTTCTGTTTCCCTCCTTTCTATCTCTGTATTCCCAGTGCCCTCCTTTGAAAGCCTCTCCCACTCCCCTTATGGTCTCTCACCATTCTCCTGACTCCTAGGAGTATTCCAAATGCAACACACATGTGATGATTCACAGATACCATCCACATGTGCAACATGCAATGTGTGTCTTTTGGGGTCTAAGTCCTCTCATTCAGGATGACTGTCTCCAGTTCCATTCATCTACCCGAGAACTTTTCAAGTTCGTTTTTAAACAGCTGAGTACCTACATTGTGTAAATGTGCCTCATTTTCATCTCCATCCCATCAGTGGATGGACACCTAGGTTTCTCCGTTTCCTGGCTATCGTGAGCAGAGCAGCAGCGGACATGAGAAAGCAGGCATCTCTACAGTGTGGATCTCAAGGGCACAGGCATCAACGCCAGTAATTGACAAATGGGATCACATGGAACTCAAAAGCTCCTGTAAAGCAAAGGACATCATCATTTGAAGAGGTAACCTACAGAATGGGAACAAAGTGTTCAACAGCTACACGTCTGACAGAGGCTTTTGTGTCTGGAATATGAAAAAAAAGCTAAACATCAAGAAAATAAACAACCCAATTTAAAAAAAGAAAAACTGGGGCACAGCACTAAACAGAGAGTTCTCAAAAGATGAAAGACAAAAGGCTGAGAAACAATATTTTAAATGTTCAACCTCCTTAGCCATCAGGGAAACACAACTTCAAATTACTTTGAGATTTCATCTTGTCCCAGTCAGAGTGGCTAGGGTCAAACAAAACAAAAATAAAACAAGGGCTGCAATTGCTGGTGTGGCTGTGGGGAAAAGGGAACACAGCCCCTTCCTTGCTGGGGGGAGTGCAAAGTGGTATAGCTACTATAGAAATCCGTGTGGTGCTTCCTTAAAAAGCTTGAAATAGATGGACCATACGAGTCAGCTATTCCCCCATTGGGCATATACTCCAAGGACTCTCTGTCTTACTACAGGTATTTGTCCTGAGGGCTTTCCCAGGGTCTGCTTTCTTGGGGAGAATGGAAGTGTTAACCTTGAGTCACCTCCAAGTGGTCACATAGAGAAGGGAAGCACCAATTGCATCCCCTCTAGTCACCCTGTTCACCCCAAAGGGAAAGATTGGAAAGTGAGGAGCACCGATGATGTTTACAGTCTAAGGGAATAGTCTCACATAAAGGCTGTGACCTGATCCAGGGCCTGTATTGCTCCTCACCATCTCCTGCTATGACTCATTCTGCGTCACTAACGGCCTAAGGGTCATTGACCGTGGTCCAAATGCCTCTCATCCCTTCTCCTCGGGCCTTGTTATTTCATGACTAAAGGTCAGTTTAGCCAGTGTTCCTCATACTCAACCAGTCGTGTCTGCCCTTCAACCAAAACTTACAAGGTCTACTGAAAATTCAAACAACATGAAAGAAAACCCAGTGCGAAGCACTGAGGAAACAGCCCAGCAGATATACAGGATGCAGGAATGCTTCTAGTCACCTTAGCTAAGGAGATTAGCTGTGCTAGCAGCTTTATAGAACAGAACAGACACACAAAAGGACAACAGGGGAATGGAATCAGAGAAATGGGCATTTTGAAACGGAATAAAAAGATACCAGGGGAAAAAGGCCTTGTGTGTAAACTAAAAGCATTTGATGTGCTTATTGGTGGACTGTGTACAGACTTCATGAGTTGAGGACGATAAAAACTTGCAAAATTAAAAGAAAAAGACAAAAAAAATAAGAGAACCGAATGGTACTCTCCTACCTGAGAAACCCAAGCTCAAAAATCTTAAACACATCTCATTCTCTCTCCCCTTTAACACAAACTCTTAGATCTGTGTTAAAAGATTTTCTTAAGACAGCCCAACTTCACTCCACAAAAGTGGAACAAGTGGCCTGGGTGTGTGAAAGAAGCAAGAAAAGTGAAATGTATGCATACAGTGAGAATACTGTACGGGGATTCGAGAGGAATACAGAAGACATCTGAAGCAATACACGGCTGGAAAATTCTCTCATATTAAAAGAATACGAAGCAAGCAACAAACGCAAATTACTAAACACAACATGGCAATCTGACATGTGTCTGGAAAATACAAAGCTAGAGAGATGCTAAAAATGGTCTGTGTCAAGAATAATAGCTAAGCTGACCACAGAGGGCTGTCAGAGCTACCGAGTTACCATGGATGCGTGGCATTTGCATCTCTCCAAAGGCTTAGAATGCACAGGAACAAGAATGGACCTTAATGTTACCAGGGCTCTCAGGGTGCATGCTGGAGGCTAAGGTCATACCATAGCCTCCTTCACTGTGACAAGTATACACTCTGTTGGGAGTGCAATCTCTATATTTTCTGCTCATTTTTTCTTCTGAACACTTAACTGGTCACATAATTCCTTTTAAATTTTTTGAGGGTAAAAATTAAACTCTTCATACAGTCAGAATGAAACAGTGATCCGGCAGCATTTCCTGTGTCTTCTCAGATAAGAAAGAAAGCCTTTTGTAATTAGCAGCCCTGAATTTGTACTGATGGAGCTGCCCAGACTCCAACGTGGTGTGTGCTCTCGGATTTACACAGAACCAGACGTCGTATCTGCCATGGCAACCTTGACTTGCTGAAATGTGGTACCTCATCCAAGCGAGTCACGCTTCTGGTAACCACGCCATGATTCTCTTCCCTGACCTCTGCAGCAATTGACTTGTGTGTGAGGAAAAGAGGGACTGTTTCACGAGTGTGTGGGTTGTAAACAGAACAAAGGGGTTATCTGCAATTCTCACTAAAAATACATCGTAGTTAGCAACAGCATTCTCAGGAAGGCTTCGTTCCAGAGAGGCTTCAGATAAAAATTGGTTAGAAATTTCTCTAAATTTTTGCCCTGGAATTGGTGGCATGGGGCAAAGGGGAAATGGGATGAGAAATATGAGAAGGGGAGGATGGGAGGAGCTCGGGGGATTGGGATGGTTGGGATATAGGAAGGATGGATACGGGAGCAGCGAAGTATATATCCTATCTAAGGGAGCCATCTTAGGGTTGGCAAGAGACTTGACTCTTGAGGGGTTCGCAGGTGTCCAGGAATATGTCCCCAGCTGGTACCCTGGGCAACTAAGGAGAGGGAACCTGAAATGACCCTATCCTATACTGATGAATATCTTGCATATCACCTTAGAACCTTCATCTGGCGATGGATCGAGGTAGAGACAGAGTCTCAATTTGGAGCAACGGTCTGAGCTCTTAAGGTCCAAATGAGGAGCAGAAGGAGGGAGAACATGAGCAAAAAATCAGGACCACGAGGGATGCACCCACCCACTGTGACAGTGGAACTGATTTATTGGGAGCCCACCAAGGCCAGCTGGTCTGGGACTGAATAAGCATGGGTTGATTCCGGACTCTCTGAGCATGGCGGTCAATGAAGACTGATGAGAAGCCAAGGACAATGGCACTAGGTTTCGATCCTAATACATGAACTGGCTTTGTGGGAGCTTAGCCTGTTTGGACGCTCACCTTTCTGGACGTAGATAGAAGGACCTTGGTCTTCCCGCAGGGCAGGGAATTTGGACTGCTCTTCAGTATCGAGAGGGAGGGGGAATGGAGTGGGGGGAGGAGAAGAGGAGTGGGGATAGGGGGAGGGAAGTGGGGGGAGGGCAATATTTGGGAGGAGGGAAGGGAAATGGGAAATGGGGAGCAGGTGGAAATTTTAATTAAAAAAGAATAAAAATAAATAAATAAGTAAAAAAAAAAAAAAGAAAAAGAAATTTCTCTAAAGATGAATTCAAGCATAATAAAAAATTACTGACGCCTTTCCTGATATCTTTGCATATTTCACGATTTTTTTCCATGAAGCCCATTGACTGTAGACTTACTGTACGCCCTCATGCAATAATATGATTGTAGCATTTCCTAAGATCTTGTTACAGAATATTAAGTGCCCCTCAAGGAATTAAATCCACTTTCCAGCCAGGAACTAGCGGTAACCCTGTGAGCGCTCTCAGGCCAAGGTTAGAGCTGTACACATGAAACAGGGATTTGATATTTAGTTCTCCTGCCTAGTGAATACAGAACACAGTGTAAAAAAAGCACTACCGTGTTAACATTTGTTAATAAGTCCATGTGTAATATTGGGTTGTTTCCTTTGTAGATATAACTAGGAAGCCTTTTTATTTTAACAGTTGGTATAAAAGATGTGTAGAATTTTTAAAAGAGAGAAGCATCACTACAGTGATTTCTCTAACAATCAGTGGGGCCACAGGACACTGAGTACATATGTTATTCCACACACAAAAGCTGTAGAAGGCTGATTGGAGGTTGACTTCTGACTCTGGGCATGCTTCTTTATACATAGGTGTGCTTGTGTGTGTGTATGTTGGTAGCCCATATGATCCTCACAGTGAAAGTATGCACACCCCACTTGGTGCATGGAGCATGCGGACTGATGTTTTGTTTCTCAGCAGATCTTATTCGTTTTTCAGGATTCCTCAATTTTCTCAAAAAACCTTGAAAACGGCCATGTGTTTATGCTTACATATATTGCTGTTTGCTTAATTAGAAATTTAAAAAAAATTAAAGTATATGCTCTTATTAATTTAACTTAGCATAACCACTAAATAGCAATACGGGTGACAATGTTCGTGTATCTGAATAAGACTTCACTTTCTAAAGCAAAGACTATGTAGTAAGGGGAGCTGTTTTATGGTTTCACATCATCTCTCAAATGAGTGATTGAATAGGAAAAAGCTGCATCCCTGTATCTCCTTCTAGCCCATCAATATATCGATTTGACTAAAGCTTATGAAGAATGGGGAGAAAATGGAGAAAATTTTTAGTGGTTTTCCAGACACCTGTGAATACTCTTCTTTGAAGCTACCCTAAAATGTGCTAAGTGGGCATGCACTGGAAGCTTCTCCTACCATCAGACTTTTAATGCCCCCAGCACATATATAACCTACTGAAAATTGTTTTCAATCTGTTCTTAAGGCAGCTTTCCTGGCCTTGAACTTACAGTCAGACTCAAACTAGCATCGACTGTGGATCTGCCTGCTTCAACTACCCACATGCTGGGATTATAGATGCGAACCAGTTCCCCTCTCTGTCATAGCTTTGCAATTTGAACGCTTCATAACCCACAGTCTTGTGTTCGTCAACTGGAAGACAGTGTCACTTACTTCTGTAGATTTTATCAGCAATAATGCTTTTTATTATGTAATACCAAATTCACCTTTGCCAGAGTAATCGCTGAATTCATCCAAAAAAAAGTTGCCTGGGAAGCTGTCAAGCTCGTGGCAGCAAATAGGAGTATCTAAAATTTGTATTTTTTTTTGAAGCTTTGAATTTTATTATCAGTAAAAAAAAAAAAATAGTGTCATCTGTTTCCCTTGAAGTGACACCTTATTTCATTCAATTAAAAAAAAAAAAACCACAAAAACCCACTTGTCAAGTCCCAGTGTCTGAAGTCTGAATAAACCTGGCTTGTCTGTCAGTTCTTTCAAGTAAACTTGTCTTCCATGGCAAATGTAGGCGGCTTATTTTGCAGCTCAGACACCAATGGCTTTTCTTTAGGTTGCATACGCAGCGAAAGCCTTTTCCTGTACTCGCCATTTTGTTACACAGTCATTTCCAATTTCAAATGGAGGTAAAATCTTGAACAAATCAGTGGTCAAGTTCTTGAAACTTTTTTTTTGTGGCTGAATCTGGCACAGTTTTAAATACAATAGGAATTAAAAATAAAATGTGACATCACACAGGACTCACTGTGGAACTTGCTGTCATTGGCTTGACACACTGGGACATTTGCAGTTCTGCACACCAGCGTTGCATGCAGATGTCAACAGCACTAAAGGCAAATAGTTGTGACTCTAGAGGCCCCTTGGAGAAGTGTTAGGGTCTCTGGGTATCTGAGCTACCACACCCAAGGGTTGCTGCTCACTGCTGTGCATCCAACAGACCAAGGGCTTCTCACTCTTTCATCCCATCTCATGCTTGTGTGAGATGACAATGCTCAGAAAAGAAAGGTGTGCAGTCAGACTCTGGGGACAGTCACCGACTGTCATTCTGACTCTTCTGTCTCATATCTACCTGCGGCGTGACAGGACAACAGACTGGAAGTGTCTTGAAAACCCTTCTTCCCTGTGGCCTGTCCACTTGGCTACCTTGGACATTCTTTATGCACAGTGATCTTTGGATGGTAAATTTCCAGGTAAAGAGGCTGCTTTCCTCTGAGGTCATAGTAAAAATTCTTCAATATGTTCATCTGTTGAAATCTCCTGATTAGGGGAGTCAGAGAACACAAAAGCATTTCACGGGGAATATAGATTTACTCCTCATTGGGAGGAGTTGAAATAAATAGCTTTTGACCATCTAACCTAACATACACAGTGTAACCTAGAAGAGGCTCCTCCTTAGATTTCCCAGAATCCCAGAGTTCTTTGGTTTTTGACTGTAAGGTAGAAATCATAGTAGATCTTACTTTTATCATTTTAAATACCATTATTTTCTGAAAGTCATATATTAACCAATACTGCCTGTGTTTTCATTTCAGTACATACTGCCAATTTTTTTTTTTTAAAAAAAAATTGTTCATTTTTGTCGGTGTTTCCAAAAACATGAGTGTGTGTGATGGAGGGGCAGGAGGAGGAGGAAGAGGAGGAGGAGGAGGGGGGGGAGGTTGTAAGATTAGAGGGCGTTGTGGAGTTTGTCCTCTCCTCCCCCCTTTAGGGGGATTCTGGGAATCTAACTCAGGTCACTAGGATTTCAGGGCAAGGCCTACTAAGTCAGCCCACAGGCCCAGGGCACACTCCTTTAGAATTCTGCCAGCTTCAGAGTCTTTGAATCCATCTTCATTTGCTTGGTTCTCCTTTTTCTCTTCCAGTGACTTCGATGGAAATTCAAAGTGCTACTAAGTGCGCTTCCTCCCACCCCTGCTATTTAATAGGAAGTGTACTTCAGCTCAGAAATTGCTCATGGGTCTGGATGTCATAGTTAGTCAGGACAGGATCCATAGACTCTGGCGGGGAGCAATTCAAGGCTTTTTATAGACCAATGATAACCAACACAGAGCGCTAACTTAAAAATAGAAGCTGTTGGTAAAGTTAACCAGTTAACCCTTTAGCAATCCTATTCTTCCAACTCTAGCCCCAATAGGTGTGGTTGTGTGCTGTCTGGTTTTCAACTTGACATATGTTAGAGTCATTTGAGCAGGAGGAACCTCAGCTGAGAAAATGCCCCACTAGATTGGTCTATGGAGAAGGCTGTGAGACATTTCCTTGATTGATCATTGATACGGGAGGGCCTATCTCACTGTAGGTGTTGCTACCCCTGGGATGGTGGTCCTGGAGAGCATAAGAAAGCAACTTGAGCAAGTCATAAAGAATGAGCCAGTACTTTTCCATGGTCCTCTGCATCAATTCCTGCCTGAAGTTCCTGGCCTGACTTCTATGGAAGATGGACTATAAGCTATAAGATGAAACAAACTCTCTCCTCCCCAAGTTGCTTTTGATCATGGCGTTTTATCACAGCAATAGAGACTCAATTAAGGAGAGTGGTTTGAAGGAGGATATCTCCCATAGGTTCATGTGTTTGAACATGTGGTTCAAAGTTGATGGCACTGTTTGGGAAGCTTTAAGAGGTGTGAACCTGTGAGAGGCTGTGTGTCACTGGAAGTGAGGTTTGAGAGTTTAGAAATTCATGCCCTTTTCAGTATGATCTCTGCTTCACGCTTCGCACTTAAGGTTTCGACCTGCGCTCTCTCTCAGCTTCCTGCTCCTGACACCACGCCTGCTGCCTCAACCCTGCCGTTATGGACTCTAACCATCTGGAAGTGTAAGCCAGAACAAACCCTTTCTTCCCAAACTAGCCTTGCTCATGATTCTCCATCACAGCGACAGAAAAGTCACTGGCACAGCGGGGTTCAAGATTCTCCTCCTATTCTTACTTCCATCTGTCCGTTCATTCATTTCATTTATAAGGCGAGTCACCGAGAGTTATTTGTAAATTGGCAGGGCTTTGCTCCATGGCCTCTGGCCTTAGTTTATTCCCTTAGTAAGCTTCGTTTCAGCCACTCCAGCACCGTGCACGTTCACAGCCTTCCATAGCCTCCATGTTGCTGCTTTCGACATCAATAACCCACGTGAGAGCAGAGGAGGGTATGTTTTTGACCAATCATTTTTCAGCATTAAATAGTATCACGCACAGAAGGTACCAAATACCTGTGGCAGCTGTTGACTGTGGACTAACTCGCTTGTGCTTGGCCTTGCTCTCTCTCTTGCTTCTCAACACTTTGTTTCCATTTTGACTGAATGTCTCCTTATTTCCTCTCTATGGGTCAGTGCCTCTTGACTCTAACTGGGGAAGGCATTCTCTGCTTAACTGGTCTTTCCCTACGTCCAGAACAGAATAGTGAAAGTAATCAGTCTTTCTAGCCATACTAAATTGTTCTGAAACTATTTTAGACTCACAGGCAGGAACGGTATGGATTTACTTTACATCCCATAACATCCACATAAAAAGATACCTGATGGGTATGGAGTAACATTAAATGTGAAGTCATAGAAATAGTGTCTAAAAGTCTACTGTGTTAGCTACTATGCCTGGTAGTTTCAGAGGCTGCACCCACAGTGGCTTGAATTTGTGTAGATTTTGGCACCAACAGTCTGCATTTGAGTGTTGCCTTTCCCAGTGCCGTTCTGGTGCTGAAATTCCATTTTTGAACATTTAGAATAGGGTTAATAAGACATTTCTCAGTAAGATTATATGAAAGATAGACAGATTAAAAATTTTATGAATATTGAGCACAGAGTATATTGGTCTATAATAGCTGTTTATAATTTTCCTATTTATAAATTTATTATCATTGGTAAAATAAACTAGGAGACTACATATTTATGTTACTGATATTAGGGTTCTATGTTATATGTTAGAGCCCTTGGTGTCTATTCTCCCACAAAACCCCACATGGAGAAACTTCTGATTTTCACAATTCTGGAGCAAACAACAATGTATGCCATTAGCAAATGAACATGTTGCAACGTGCTGAAGTAGAAAGATCTGGAAACCTCTGCACAGAGCCTGTTTCCAGCTGACAGGCCGCAAGAAACCCCAATTCCAATGATGAGTTCCAGGAAACAAGTTGAGGAGGATGGATCTTTTTAAGTTGGCCTATGGTATCCATCATTTTATTTTATGATGATTATTGTCACTATAATGTACTGTCCAAAGCAGAAGACTTCTCTTGTTGAAAATGAAGGTTTTTCCTTCCTTCCTTCCTTCCTTCCTTCCTTCCTTCCTTCCTTCCTTCCTTCCTTCCTTCCTTCCTTCCTCTTTTCCTCCCTCCCTTCATCCCTCCCTTCCTCCTCCTTCTCTCTTTCTCTCCTTTTAAAGAAGAATTGCAATCATATTACTTGAGATGGAGAATAAAGTAGAAGAATAGAACCCAGTGGCCCCACAGTCATACTATACCAATGTAGAGATAAATAAAATTGGAAATGTGCTGCCCTAAAATCTACTGCAATCTTGAAATCTATGGCAATTCACACATACAAATAAGAATTATATCTGAAAATAATTTTGCATCTAGTATACACAAGAATGAATCCTAATTCCAGTATTCAGAAGTGTATGACATTCTGTTTTCAAATTACTTAAAAATAGTATCTGGAGAAGCTGAATAAATTCTGCTCTTTTATCTCTCATGTGAAAACTACAAATTAAGAGATCATTGAATATTTAAAGTTAGACCAGAGTCTTGGAGTAAAATTTGAGAGTGGGAGAGAGGAAATGTAAGGAAACCTATTGTGATTGGGGGAAGCCAAGCTTCCTGGAAGAGGCTCAGAGCATCTGAGTCATTTGGAGAGGATATTTGCTAACCTGTTGAGCTGTCTACAGGTTGTGTGGTGTGCTCGAGGTTGCCTGCTTTCATGGGCTCTCAGCTGCACTGGTGGGAGCTTTGGTGATGAAGCTGTCTTTGAGTCATTTCTGCTCCTGTAAGTAACCCCTCCCCAACCAGTGTTCTTTCTATAAGTAGCCATAATAAAACTCAGTGGTTGACCATGTTGGTCATCAGTTGTGTGATGTGGGAGTCCCCTCTGTGTGCTGTCATTATCATTAATGAATAAAGAAACTTCCTTGGCCTGTTGATAGGGCAGAACTTAGGTAGGCAGAGAAGACAACTAAATGCTGGGAGAAAGAAGGGTGGAACCAGAGAGACGCCATGGATCCAGACATGCTGAATCTTTGCTGGTAAGCCACTGCCACGTGGTGATATACAGATTAATAGAAATGGGTTAAATTTATATAAGAGTTAGCCAATCAGAAGGTAGAGCTAATGGGCCAAGCAGTGATTTAATGAATACAGTTTCTGTGTGATAATTTCGGGGCTAAGTAGCTGGGAACAACCAAGTGGCCCCCTGAAACGGTTGTGCCTTTACTTTGGTCTGTCATCAGTTTCCTAACTGGAATTGGTAGATGGCTGTTCATGTCGCCCCAGAAATAGTGTCACATGACAAATAAAATGTTGTATTTAGAGCTGAATGCGCCACAGTCTCTTATTCTTTGCATGTTGACCTAATGTGAGTGTTAATTGCCATCTCTGAAGAGAGAAACTTGTCTCTGGGGTTGAGAGATGTGCTAGCCTATGGAAGTAAAGTTAAGAATTGGGGGGCAGTTTCTGTTCCCTGTAGGTAGGCCTAATCAGGAGAAGACAGGGCCCTGTCTTGCTGTGGGTCACAGTTGATTGAATATTATATAAACTAACACACTCACAATACTTTTGTTTAAGAGACTCCAAAAGATATCCAGAAAAAATATTTTGTGAATTTTCTTGTGGATTTTTAGTTTCAAGAGAAGTGACTGTCCACAATCAGTTAGTTTACATGGAAATAATTGCTTAGTTGGAACCTCCAGCTTGCCCCTGTCTGATCCGAATAGCTACATTCCTCTCTCTCTCTCTCTCTCTCTCTCTAAACCCTGCCCTCTCAGAGAATCACCAACAAAGAAAAGGCACAGTTCTATATTCCTGATGACTCTTACAAAGTCCCCCCCACCACACAGACACCTAAGCATTCCAACTTGGCCATACTTGGGTGTAAGCCCAGCTGGTGGTGGTCACATCATCACCCCTCACCTGCAGGCTATACAATCTTCCTGCTTTAGTTCGGGCGTGTGGCTTTTCTACTTCTCTGGCTTGGATCTCTGGGATTGGAGAACCCGCCTGGGAGTTGCTTTGCCCAAATAAACCTGTTGTTTTATTTTTTTCAATTCAGTTCGATCTGATTTATTGCATCAGTAGAGAAATCTATTATTGGGGTACAGAAAACTTATTTACACTTTTTGCTTTTTCTATTTGTATTTTCACTGAAGGATACATGAACATAAACATGGACTATGTCACCACAGCTTTCTAACTAAAGTAGCTGTGTTTAGAATTTAACAGGACTACAGAAAAAAGGGGGACTGTTATTTGTAGTGATCTAAATGGTTATAAGACTATGGCCTTTATACTGGCTCATATTTTTGGCTTTGAGTTACTTTTCCAGATCTAGTTGAATCAATTTGTTTACTTAGTAACATAAATAGGGCATATTGCTGAAAAAAAGAGGTTTTTCTTTTTTTAAATGTGGGATTACATATTTTTATTTATGTTTTAATCATTCTCAAGTTTTGGCTTGTGCTTATCTTGCTGTATGCATTACTGGATTTATTGACTGGCAGATGACAATAAATCCACTGATATGCAATTTTTCTTAAAGAGCTTAAGCATTCCTTTTATAATGTCTTTTAAAAAATTACTAATAACTATTGTTTTTTTTAATAGAGAGATTAAATGATTTCAGATAGGTAGTAGCTTTTCCCTGGTTGGAGCCTCGAAGAAATAAATGACTTTTCTAAAGGTAGTACTTTGATCTCTTTAAATTTCAGCTGAGTACATAGGTGGTTAAAGTTTTCTTCATGTTCCTAATGCCATTGTATGGGTATGTGTGTATGTATGTGTGCATGTATGTGTGAGTATGTATGCATTTGTGTGTGCATGTGTGCTTATGTGTGTGTTTGTGTGTTCTTTTTCTCTTCTCTTTCAGTGCACTAGATTATGGCTAGAGGTTCACTGCCAGCCCCAGAAAGGCTGACTATTGTGTTCCCACGTGGCTCCCAAACCAGCCCTGCTGGTTTCAGCTCAGAGGGTAGAGGAGGAGGGCCCTCCTTGTCTCCTTGACAACCATGTGTCCTCTAGGGAAGCTGCTTGGAGTTCCACATCTTCGAAGAGCTCAGGAGAGGCCATTTTGGAGGAAATAAGACCCCAATTCCCTGCTTTTAAAGCAATTTGCAAAATTATGTACACTTTTACATAATGCTATGTGTTTTGACATAATTCTATTATCCCAAATCCATGCATATACCCTTTTCTCAGCAACAGGAAAGCTGTACTCCAGGGCTCTTTTTCTAGCATCTGGTGTGTATTTCCACACCCCTCCCCCTTCTGTGCTAAGTTTAACTGTGTTTCTGGTTCTCTAATGTACTGCGTTGATTCAAATATTAATGACCCTTAGAAAGCCAAATATTCCCTCCATCCTGCAACATTGCTGTGATGTAGCATGAATATTTGAAAGAAAAAAAGTGCCCATTTTTTCTGCTTAAACAAAATTTTGCATACAATTTGAAATTACAGCACTAAAAACAAAGTCTGTTGCTGGGTGTGAACCCAGTAGTTGAGGAATTGAAACAGGGGGATCACTGGGAGTCTGAGGCCAGTATAGACTATCTACTAAGTTCTATCTGGGTTAGCCTGGGCTATAGAGTCAGGCCCTGTGTCAACAAACAAAACTAACAAGAAAATAAAATCAGATAAAGGTATGTTTTCTGTGGAGTCTGTTTACTGCCTCTTAACAGCTGAAGGCCAGAAACCCCAGCATAAAGCTTCCTCCTCCCCGCTGGCTAGCTCGCATGGCGCCAGCAGGTACCGTGAGGCCTGCTGGGAGAAATGACAGTCAACATTCTTCTGGTGGATCCTGTGTACAAAACCAAGAGCCTCACCAGATGAGCTAGCCTACTGGTACAAGGGAAGCAAGGCTGCTTGGGGTAACCAACTGCTTTCTGATAGGATGTGGGGCTTCCTAGAGGTAAATTCACATCTGGTACCACAAACCAGTGAGAACCTTGTAGAGATCTTAGGCCCTAGTAGGGAAGCTACTGATGTTGATCTGCTAAAGGGACATGATGTACCCATCTAGTTACCTTCTACATATTTATGCCCACTTCCCTAATACAAATCATACAAGCATCCAAATCTCCTAAACTTACTAAGCTAATTTGTAGGGCGGCTAATCAGCTGATTTACATTTGCCACACATTTTGAAATATATATATATATATATATATATATATATATATATATATAACCCCAAGACAGGGTTTCTTTGTGTATCTCTGACTGTCCTGGAACTCATTCTACCAGGGTGGCCTTGAATTTATAGACATCCGCCTGCCTTTACCTCCCAAGTTCTGGGATTAAAGGTGTGATCCACATTGCCCAGCTTACATACTTTTTTTTTAAAATTCTGTTTGCAGAAGATAATTTTGCCTGGTTATGGCAGATAATGCGAGTGGGTTCACACGACTGTCATCCTACGGCTCACCGTGCCTCTCGTTCTCCACAGAGGTCTCTTTGCTCTTTCCAGGTAACTGTGGTTAATTGGACTTTTAGTTCTATGTTAGGGGCATTGTCTGATAGCTGCCTCATGATTTTCAGGAGAGAAAACTAGAAATTTTATCTTAAGTCACCCCATATATTCCAAAGTATTTATTACCCACAAAAGCATAACTCATTTCCATTCAGACAAGGGAACATGGTGTGGTCTATATGAGGGCAGTTCTTGAAAAGTCTTTGATCTTTGCAAGGTATTTGACCTAACATATAACACATTTAAAGCCGAGACCTGTACATTTGCAAAACTCACTATACTTTTGAAAATGTTGCTGTGTCTAAAACACCAGGTGTTAATTGTGATGTTCAAGAGCTACACATATTTTTAGAGTTTTTCTACTCGAGTTATTGATTATTCAGGAAAATATTTGATTGCATAGTATACTTGTCTTCTTATTATGACTTACCAGATATTTTTCAGACTGTTTTAGTTAGCTTTCATTGTCAACTTGACAGTCTAGAGTCACTTTAGAGAAAAAGGTTGATTGAGGACCTGCGTAGCCAAGATTAGTTTGTAGGCAGGTCAGTGGAATAGTGTTTTGAGTATTAACCGACTTAGGAGGGCTCAGTCCACTGTAGCTAGTACTCGTTTCTGCACAGGTAGCTGGGTTGATTAGAAAGCGAAACATAAGCCCATGACTGAGTCAGCAAGCAAAGTTCCTCCATGGTTTCTGCTTCCAGTTCCTGCTTGAGTTCCTACCCTTACTTCCCTCAATGACTGACTGTGACAGATAAGGTCAAATAAAGCCTTCCCTGGATAATGGCCAGAAGCCAGAGCATGCTTTCTCCAATGCTCTTGGCTTTCTCACTGCTTCTCTGACTTCTATGCCTGATTTTCTGTCTTTCCTGCTCCGTCTCTTTCCTCCAGCCACCATTTAGAATTACAGATTGCCCAATCCACTGTTTTCCTCTCAAACTTTGCTAAAACTGTCCCCTACCTCCCGTGTATCCATGTAAGCCAAATGAGAAACTTGGAGTCTCTGGTAACAATGCATAGAAACAAAAGCAAAAAAAAAAAAAAAAACCTTAATACAAGGTCATCATACTTGAACAGAGGGAAAGTGTGAGGTGGATTGGATTACACATTGAATTTGATGCCAAAAATGGACCTGTCCATTTTATGTTTTCATAAAATGTCAGCATTGACTTCCTGTGCAGGTACCCTGAGTGGATGCAATGCACAGGAATGGTATTCCTCATATCCTGTTTAATGGAAGTGCCCGTAAGGCCCATCATTTTACAGAGTTCAGTATTTGAAAATCAGAATGTCCAACTTCCTGACACTCTTCAAAATCAAAAGGACAGCCATTCACACCAATATTCTTGGTTACTAAAGCTAAGTTTCCTTTATTTTATGGTCTTGTTACTTCCGGGAGGAGGAATTTGGTTGAGTCACTGTTGTTTCTCAAACAAAATTTCAATATAAAAGTTTTCCTGAAAGGACTTTGTTATGCACAGAAGCAACCATTTTAAAAGTTTACGGAATTACATCCACACCTCAATGTTTGCATAACAACCTTTAGCTCAAAAGGCATCTTCTAGAGGTGCTTTCTTTCCATACAAAGCCTTTGTAAATTAATTTGGAAGGTAGTGGTATTGATGTAATACATGTTAACTGACTGCTACAGAAGCCTACTTATTGCTTACACATCAAAAAGTTTCCAAAGACTTAGGATTTTGCAAATCAATCTTTGGCTCCTCTGGTATCGGTCAAGCCTGTAGATTGACTTGTGGAGAAAGAAGCCGATGAATCCCATCAGTGACCTCATGTCATTTATTCTGGGGAAATGAAAAATGTCTAGATCTGAGTCATCATAAAAAACACTTGTTAAAACCTGAATTTCCCACTGAGATAACGGCTTGGTTAGGAGCTGACAAAAATGCAAGGGCCCTTGAGAAAGCAACCTACATTCTTAACACCATTGATACTTTAGTGTCAGTAATACATTGTAAGTGGGAGAGTGTGTTAAGGAAATAAAGCCCATGAGTGGCGTGGTAGTCACCAAGATATTGGGACATGACACCATTTATATCCAGAGGCGTTGAGATTGGATTCCTGGCAATTTAATAAATTAAATGAAATAGACAGCCACTGGTGAGGGGTGCTGCAAATACTGTTGAACCTGAAGGTTGGATCATGCAGGCCCTTCGATGAAGTAAACAGTTCACAAAACGGCTTTTAACTAGTCTTTATTTTGACAAACTTCTGGGTAGATCATGTAACAGGGTGTTACAAAACTCATGTGAACTTTTATGCGTACAAATGTCAAATCAAATACAGGTTTTCATTGGTTGTGTATATTTTTACCTGCCAATAATAATAGTAATAAAAAACTCAGTCCAACAAATGAGATATAGTAAAAAAAAAAAAGGAAATATTTATTCTTTTGGCTCAATAATGAAGTAGCTCACCATTCTTTTAGGAGTAGCAATTCCCTGCATGCAGTTCATCAGTATACTACAGTAAATAGTTTTGTAAAAGGGATGAACATTAAACTTTCGGTTTGTGCAAAAAAAAAAAAACCAACAAAAAAAAAAGAATTATATCATGTTAGATAATTGTACAACTTTGTCACTTTGTTCCAGGCTAAAAAGGACAGAGCCCATGTTATATCCATGATAGCTTTAGTGCAGCAGGATTTAAAAAAATAAGCCTAGTCTGCATATGCAAATACTACAAAAGTTGAGTTAAAAAAAACAAACTTCCATGAGTGAAGGATTATCTGCAGGTAACCAGAGTAGGTAGAAAATGGTCAGGGTTAGAGATTTTGACCAACATATCTCTTATTAGAATGGTAGAAAATATATTATAACAAAGAAATCCACAAAACCCATTGTCTAACTTTTATTTTAGGAAATTATCTGCTGAAAAGTTTTTTGGATGCAAAAGTTTGGAATTTTGATTAAAAATAAAAAGCAAAGGATAAGGTAAAATAAATTGCCATGTCATCAACCTGAAAATAATTTTCTTATGTACAAATGCTGACAAAGAAAACTGATATATTTTACATTATTTATATTTAAACAAATTTTGGACTTTTTTTTTCCAGAAACTATGAAGTATAGGTTTTAGTGAGAGGCCCTATACAGTGTGTCTCCTTGAAATTAATAAAGACACATTGTGATACTCAAGTTGATTTAACAATGCAAAAATAAAGGTGTTTTAAAATAATATCAATGAGATTTTCTTGACAGGTAGACAGAGAGCAGATTAAATTCATTCTACCACCAACATGTGACTCTTCTTACCAAAACGTGTGATAAATGGGTTGATTAAATTAGAGCAGCTTAGGCAATATTAACATGCATTAGTGATAGCCTTCCAGCTATTTCTGTGGGATGAATGGTACAAGATACCTCCCTGTTTGAAGCTTACAAAAGACACACACACTGTGGTACATATTTGATTTAATAGAAGTTGTGTATTAGGCTATATATACGTTTATATATATGTATATATATATCTGCCCAAACATGCACCACAGGATAAAATAACTATTTACATAACAGAGGGTATTTAATTGACACAAACTGTCAGTTTTGCTGAGAGCAGAAGATGGCAAAGGAATACTGCCACAGGAAGTGAAACAACTACTCCAAAGGGGTACTTTGGATAGATTTTTCTAGAACAGAAAGATTAGATAACTTTGTGTGGGGATGGGGTCATTTAACCAAACTTAAATATAGAACTCTGAAACTTAGAATACAATCTGCACTTATTGAAACAAAATATTTTGCATAAAAATAATCTTTCAAACATTAGTGGAGACTTTACAGGCACATAACTGCTCCAGTATAAACAAACATAACAGACTAAAATACTTGTAAGTTAACGCCATCCAGAAAGTAGAAGTATTTGAAACTGTTAACATTAGAATTAGTTTTGAGCAATAACTTTATCTCTCAGGCAAAATATTTTTTTTATGATTACTGGAGAAATCTGTGGACTTAAGAACACAGGCTTCTTATATATATTTTTTTCCCTTAACGTAAACGACACTTACAAAAATAGTGACATAGTGTTATGAACAGACTATGAATCAGGGACCAGGAAGATCCCCTGGGACAGATTTTGTAAAAATACGGCAAATGTGGATGTTAAAAATAGAGCCGATGGGAGTGCTGTACTAACGGTGTTTGGTGGTGGTATCATGGTCACTTTCACAAGGGAGTTCTCAGCAGGGTCAGCTGGTAGTGGGCGCAGCAACCTCTTGTCAATGTTGATACCCTGTCTCACAGAGTGGCGGCGACAGAGAGGCCACTGTCTGGTATAGGCACTGACCTTCAGTATTTGTTGAAACAGTCAGTTTGGCATGGACCTCTCCGTGGAGTCCAGTTGACACATACGTGTTACCTTCAGAGGCTGTAAACAATTGATTACAAAGACATTTCTCTGTTTCTTTTTAGTTTTGATTTTCTCTGACCTCTTTCCCTTTGCTTTCTTTTTCTGGTTTGTCTTTCTCAAACTTTTCCTTGTCTGGCTTTGTCACACTATCATAGGAAGGAGGAGAGGTGGTGGAGGAACTTCCGTCTGTCTTTTCTGGAGTGGAATTCCCATTTAATTTGTCACTCACCATATCTCCTTTAATAGGCAGGTCAATCCTCCCCTTGATTGTCTCTTTGTCATATTTACTTGATATGTTTTTTAACCTTTGCTTTAAAAGATAGCATCTGTAGTTGCGCTGAATAATGGCAGCAGATACTTCCTCTTGTTTGCGTTTCAGAGTGGTGGTGATCGGTTCATAGGAGACTTTGGAGGGATTGGAAGCCATGAACCGATCTTCCATCTGGATTCGAAGGGCATCCATCTCTCCACTCTCCCCCAAGACACGCTTTGTAAAAGCAAATAAGATGTCCAGGCAGTGGATGCGGTCTCCGCTCACCATGGGCAGATCCATGGCGATGAGCTGGACTTTGTTTGGCTTTGCGATGAGAAGGGGAGGATCCAGAGCAGCCGCAAAGTCGGAGAGCTTGCAGAACTCTATGAACTGAGTGGCATCGGGGTCGAACTTTTCCCAGACCTCATAGAACATCTCAAAATCATCCTCACTCAGGGGCTCTGCGCTTTCTTCTGTGGCAACGCTGAAGTTCTCCAGGATGACAGCGATGTACATGTTCACCACAACCAGGAAGGATATGATGATGTAGCTGACAAAAAAGAAGATCCCCACAGATGGGTTCCCACAGTCCCCCTTCACCGAGCTTCCAGGGTGAATAGCATCCGGGTCACAGTCAGGAGGCGCACTGTTGAGGATGGGGGCCAGCAGTCCGTCCCAGCCTGCCGACGTGGTGATTTGAAACAGGCAGATCATGCTGTTGCCGAAAGTCTCGAAGTTGAACATGTCATCAATTCCAGCTTCCTTTTTAACGTAGGCAAAGTTGGACATCCCAAAGATGGCGTAGATGAACATGACCAGGAAAAGCAGGAGGCCGATGTTGAACAGCGCGGGAAGGGACATCATCAGAGCGAAGAGCAGCGTGCGGATGCCCTTGGCACCTTTGATCAGACGTAGGATTCGGCCAATCCTGGCCAGGCGGATGACTCGGAACAGGGTAGGGGATACAAAGTACTTCTCTATCAGCTCGGCCAGAAACATGCCTATGAAAAAGTACACAGAAGACAAATTAACAAAGAGTATATCGATGTTTATAGAAATGCTGTGTGTATATGGCTCTTTTTTTCGGGGATGGGACACGGTTTCTCTGTGTAACCCTGTAACCCTGGCTATCTTGGAGCTCTCTCTGTTGGCCAGGCTGATGTCGAACTCAGAGATCCCCTACCTCTGCTTCCCAGTGTGGAGATTAAAGACATGCACTACTACTGCCTGGCTTTTTGTATATGTCTAATTTAAAAAAATAACCTTACAAAAACTTGTCTTAACTAACCTTTGAATCCACTCTAATATCAGCATTTAAAAATGATTTAGAGTTTTATTCAATGACTCTATAATACAACATTATGAAGCAATGCTGATATTTGTAAATTACAAAATAATATAAAATATTACTATGGCAGTTTCTGGTTATACTTCCCAGTTACTATGCTTTACTGTTAAACATGAAATATGGCAATTAGAAATAAATCTTATTTCTAAAATGACTTAATTTATTGTTCCCAATGGCAGTGGCATTCTTTAGTTTGAGAAAAGTTGATTATATCTGGCCTTTAGTTTCTAAATTTATAGTTTTATTATATCCTCACTTCCTCTTTCTGCCTGTTAAGACCCCACCTTCTTGCAAGAGCTGTATCAAATGTCATTTATCTATCTTCTGAAAGACTGTTAAATGCTTTGGACAGTGTTGGCTATTGCTTAAATTTTTTAAATTATATATACTACTGTTTAAATGAGAATGGTTCCCATAGGCTCATATATTTGAATGTGTGGTCCCCAGCTAGTGGATCTGTTTGGGAAGGATTAGGAGGTGTGGCCTTGTTGGGGTAATATGGCTTTGTTGTAGTAGGTGTGGCTTTGTTGTACCACATATGGTCTTATTGGAGTATGTATGACCTTGCTGGAGTAGGTGTAGCTTTGTTGGAGTGGGGGTACAAACTTGCTGGAGTGGGTGTGTAAACTTGTTAGATTCGGTGTATCACTCACTGGGAGTGGACTTTGAGGTTTCTTAGGCCTATACCAGACTCAATCTCTCATTCCTTCTCTGCCTGCTGCCTGAAGATCAGGATGTAAAGCTCTCAGCTACTGCCCAGTGCTATGCCTGCCTGTTTGCCATGTCGATCACAGACTAACCCTCCAAAACAGCCCCTAATTAGATGCTTTCTTGTGTAAGAGTTGCCATGGTGTCTTCACAGCAATGAGACAGTGATACTGCTGTGTTATGATGATGTGTTTTAAAGTCATGTGCCTCATTCCCAAGCCTATTGACCACTAGCAGAATGTTGTGGTTTGAGTGTAAGCCATTCCCCCACAGGCTCAAGAGTTTGGACCTTTGCCATGATGCTGCTTGTGCTGTTTTGGAAAGTTGTGGAATCTTCAGGAGTTGAAGACTTATGGGGAGAAATGGGTCACTGGGGGTGGGGAGGGGCAGGGCTTGAGGTTTTGTAACACAGCTCAATTTCCTGTTCTCACTCTCCATCTCATATACAGGTTCACTTTAGCCAGCTGACATTGTGTCCCATGCCAGGCTTCCCATACCAGGATAGAGTGTATCCCTACAACTGTGAGCCAGAATATGCCCTTCCTCTGTAAATTACTTCCTGTTGATTACTGTGTCCCAACAAGGAGAAAGGTAACTAACACGGAGAGGATATGCTGAGTTGTTTTCTGCTTTCTTCACCCTTCCCCCGAGTCCATTACAATACTTTAACTTCTGACCCATTAACTTGGTGAAGAAACTCAAGTTTCAAAATTTTATCCAAATATGATAGCATTGAAATTATCATTCTACACACTCCATTATTCCCCCATTGTATTCTGCAGCAGGATTTGGAGGAAATGTTCTCTAGGAGCACATGTCTCTGTGGTTGAAGTGTTCTTACCTACGATCGAGAGAATGACTACCACAAAGTCAAAGATGTTCCAACCAATAGTGAAGTAGTAGTATCGGAGGGAGATGAGCTTCAGCACAAACTCCCCGGTGAACAGGACGATGAATACAAGGTTGATGCGGGACAAAACCAGGGTCATGTATTTGCTCTGGTCGTCAGTCTCCACCATCATGGTGACCATGTTGAGGCAGATGAGGATCATGATGCTGATGTCAAAGACTTGCCTGGTTACAAAGTCAAAGACCATCCCTTGAAATTTGTTCTAGAAAGAGAGGGAAGATAAGGTTACTGAATACATCACATAAATAGCGATCTGGTAACATCGCAGATCCAGATGAGGCCCTCAGGTATGCACCCTCCTTAAGATACCTTAAACAGTCTTTAAGCTCCAGTTTACTTCCTATTGTTTTTTGTAAAATGAGAAGAACAGTACCACGTGCCAGTAACAAGCATACTTGCTTCATTTGGGTTACATAGTAAGACAGAACTGAATAAGCCAGAAACTGGTGGAAACTGGCTAAAAATATGTAGAGCCTGTTTGGTTAAACATGAAAGTTTTTATACAGATGATTTCAAACAGTAGTGAAGATTTATGAAAAGGTAAATACAGACTTTTCAATTAATAATCTGCTTCATTTAAATATTTCAAGAATTTTCTGTTATTCCTTATTTTTCCCTCAAATGATGTTAGTTATACTTATTCAATTCTATTTGTTTATTTGTTAATTTATCTGTTTTCCCCCATCATATTTTCCTATCTATGCTTCAGCAAAAATGCATGAAAGGATTAGAGAACTGTTGGGTCTTCCAGAGGACCCAGGTTCAATCCCTAGCACTCACACAGTGGCTCATAACTCTTTGTAACTGTAGTTCCTGGGTTTCTGATTCTCTCTTCTGGATTCCACGGGTACAGGCAAGTACATGGTGCACAGACATATGCATAAGCCCAATGCCCTCCCACATACAGCTTTTTAGAAATGCATGAAAAATGCTTGCCTAATTAATACCTATTTCAGGAAACATATGCCTTTAAAGTCCCATGTAAATCCAAGTGTAAATGTGGTTTTGTTAGATAACTACAAATAATTTATAATACACACACAAAATCCCATGGCTTATGGACAAAAATTCAAGGTCATAAACCATGCATGTTTGCAGATATCAGTGTGACTTTTGGTGAAGCAGACAGATTCATTCCTTTCTGGGTTCAGTGTCTTCCCATCCTTCCTTCTCGTATTACATCTCCCAGTTTCAATTACCTTTCAATACATAGTAAGATGATGTCACTGATGAGGGTTCATGAAACTTTTCAATTGAGAGTTTTGATGACCACAGGCTTTGTGGTCAGGGGTACAGTTACCTAATGGGCCTTAGTTACCTTTCTCAGAGGGTAGATGAGTTAGGGTGCAGCTCTGAGCATGAACTACCATCACCATGCCATTCCACGTTTGTAAGTGTTACAGACTATGCCTTTGAAAGATCTTTATTCTCTGTCTGGTGACAGAAAGTTTTTGAGACAGTTTTTCTTTCTAAGCAAGTTGGAAATGTTTTCTAGCCTCAAGAGTGAGAGAATCCCAAAAGACAAATGGTTTTTCTCCTGTGCAGAACCTAAATTTAATATATATCAAATCATAGATAATATGGAGAAAGTATACCATGAATCCAGATAGATAGGGGAGCATGAGGAAGGACAGGATGGAAGGGGTAGGGGGAGCTATGAAATGAGTGTGATATGAAAACAAAAGAGCTTACTATTGGGGGGTGCAGGAAGGCAACCAGAATGCAGGGTGCAGAGGAAGTAAGGGGGCAGCAGAAGAGGGAAGTTACAACGGAGTCTAATGATACACACGTATGAAAATGTTATAAAAGTATTGATTACCTTGTGTGCCTCCTTAAAAGCTAATAACAGAAGGAAAAGCTAAAATCAGATTTATACTAGGGAGGAAACAAGAACATAGAGCAAGGGAATGGTGGTGGGTTGGGCTGTCTGGGAACCTCCATCTACTTAAAAAGACAAAGTTAGAGGAGCAGCCACCAAACACATTGGCAGCAGGAGAGTGAATCTCAGTTCAGGGCCAGTTCTTGGGAACTCTGAGTTGGAGATTTCAACACACTAGCTACTCAGAACATCCAAGAATTTTAGGAACTTGACACTTGTTACCAAGTTTGTATCTGTAGACTGTACCGCACAGTATAAGATTTGTGAATCGTGCTATAGATTGGTGGTATCACCCTCTGTGTTCTGATCTAGACACTATCATTAAAATATCATCTTAGAATCTTAATGAATACGAGATACCCTTCTTACCGAAGGCCGAGGGATGGGCTTCTGGGGTTTTTTGGAGCCGAGTTTCTTCATTGCATTGTAATACTTCTTCTGTTCTTCCGTCATAAAGATGTCTTGACCTCCAAAGTAAACACACAGAATAACCTGGTTACAATCCCAAGTTGTGTCACAATAACATTATAACCAAAGTATTTCTACGTCTTCCTTTGATTTTTTCTCAATTTTAAGTGGATTTTATCTTGCTAAATATAGATTCATTAATCTGCTTTTCTCATTTATGTGAAATACTGCAGAGTTTAATATTATGCAAAGCCCATAAGCATGCAAAATTCCGATTACTACAGCATCCTAATTGGATTATATTATATTCACAATGCATTTTAAGGTCCTCAAATATTTATTTTCATTGAGCCAAATATCTTTTCTTCCTCTCTTACAGTTGAGAGTTTTACTGCTGTATGCAACAGTTTTTAGCATTTTTGTTCATCAAACACTGTGATTGGTATGAGAATTGCAAAGGTATATAACATGGTGTCATGCTCCTTACGTGGGTAGGTCCTTATAAAGAAAGGTGGATAAATGTGCAATCTTATGCAAAAGGGGGAAAAGGATAAAAAAAAATAACAAGCAAATGAACAGGAAGAAGGAAGAAAAGTTATTGTAGACACAACAACAAGTTGAGAGAGTCAGGATTAAGCTTAAGACTTTAAAGGATAATATAGAGTTTGCTGGGCCACGCATCTCAGGAAGAGAAAATATCACACATAAAGCCACGGAGACAGCAGTGTGTGTCTGAGTTCAGAAAAGGTCAGAAAGATTCTAGCTGTTGCCATCTGACAAGTTCTGTTGATGATGTGCATGAATGGGGGAATAAGTAAGTATCAGGGTCAGGGCTGAAAAACGAGGTGCGGGGGAAGAGGAGGCTGAGGTATTGGTGAGGGTAATTCCCGAAAGACTCCATAAGCCACGCTAAGAGCTGGGTAACCACTGGATGTCCTGAAATAATGGTTATATTTCTGGGTCAGAAAAGATAGCTGCACAGAGGGTGAAAGGAGAGAAGCCACTGAGTAGGGACTGTAGCCTAACTGGCCACAGAGTAAGAGTGGAAATAATATAAATCCAATCTCTTGGAGTCATGACTCCAAGTATCTGGTTGGCTGGGTGCCACACAGGAGCTCTGAGCAGGGAAGGGTGAGCCGTGGGAGACACTCATCTTCTTCTTTTGCTGGTTGAAGTTGTCTATGATGACACCGATAAACAGATTTAGAGTGAAGAACGACCCAAAGATGATGAAGATGACAAAGTATAAATACATATACAGATTTTCTTCATATACAGGCTGGAGTTTGACCTAAACAATAGTGAAAATATGGAAAATTATTAGCAACATGGACACTTCAACTAAATAATGTAGTGAGTGTTGTTACTTCCTATGAGCTTGTCTTATCATGTTTTCTGATATTATTTTACAAAAATAATTTTCTCAAAGTAGCATGAAATTTGAAAATTTTACTTTTTAAATTCATGTTTTTCCATTATAGCCTCCCTGCCAACTATTCCACAGCACAAATAATACTGATAAAAATGTATCTAACAGTTTGGACCTGTTATTTTACCATCATCATCATCCCAACATATTTTGCATATTTTTTTTGAAAAATTTTAGTAGCAGAAAATCAACTGAGAGGAAACTGCAGGGTAAGCAGACGTCTTAACCAATTCTTTATATTCCTGCTTTTGAGACTGAACTTTCTTGAAGTCGACTTGCTTGTTTGTGCTCTAATATTCTTGGAAGCTGTTTCCCAGCCTAATTGAGTGTGTTCTCTAGAGAAACAGAAAACCATGCGCCCCCTGTACTGAGCTCCCTGCTTACTTGGAATACCTTTATTTGCAGGGCTGATGTGATGTCTCATCCTCCATGTAATCTGACAGCTTTTCAGAGTTAGACGTTTTACCTACTACATATCGTACCTACAGGGACCAAACTATTATCCCTACATAAGCACCTGTCTTAAAACAACCGTTTGTACCTGGACTGGTAAATACTTTGGGTTTATGCACTAGAGAATTCTGGGTCTCTCAGGTCAGTTCTCACCAGTGTCTACTGGGAACAATCTTGAAGCTGCAAACAGTGTCTGCGAGCTACTTACATCCCGCGAATCAACAGCTGCATACATAATATCCATCCAGCCTTTGAATGTGGCCTGTAAATAATACATATTAGAATATGTATGAATATCTCACCTAAATGTATTGCATTTGCCAGACATAAATACAACAGCATCGCTTTAAGTCTGTTTTCATACATCACCATGACATTCTCGATACACACAGGTGTTGAAAGGAGTCAAATGAGGCTCTATGAAATACCTCCCTCTACTGAACATCAAAATTTGTGTTTAGAGTTTAGAATTTGTTTTCTTTTCTTCTGTTTGGAGAAATTCTATCTCTTTTTTTTTCTATAGCAAAATATAACTGGAGATTTGATTAATGAAAATCCTATCTCAATCTCATCTTAATTCCTTCCAGCAACAAGATAAAATTTGTGGTTGAAGCCTGGGTTATATTCAAACACAATTCATTTTCACTAATAACTGACTAGCAACTGTGCTGTCATAAAGTTAAAAAAATAAATATTACACATTTTACAATGTATCCCTTGAGATTTCACATGTATAATGACATCATATTATTTTAGACATTGCTATGGAAATACCGGGCTAAAAATTCATGCATTTCATCTGTAAATATAATAACTGATATTTTAATCTATACAACTTTTATAGGATATTAAAAAATTAAAATAATGGCCAGTGATATAACATGAAAAACACAGGAAGAAGAAATAAATTCTGTAAAAACATTAAAATTTGCATTCCTGGGGGATATAAAATAACTGTAATATCTCTTTCACAGTCAAATAATTAATTAGAAGTATCATTAACTACCTTCTTACTTTTAAATATAAATTATTCAGAGAACAACACAGAATGTTGTCAGGTTCACACAGTAGCCACTTACCACTTGCAGCAACGCCAGATAGCCCGCCCCCACGTTGTCAAAGTTGACTTTCACGTTCTTCCACCGGGCTTGCTTGCCAAGAGCTTGGCAATCACTGAAATTGTTGACTTCACTCACGTTCAACATGTTGCCTGTTGTCATGTTAACACAGTGATAGAACTTTCCAGCAAACAGATTCACACCCATGATGCTAAAGATTAGCCAGAAGATGAGACACACCAGTAGCACGTTCATGATGGAGGGGATTGCGCCAACAAGAGCGTTCACAACCACCTGTGGGAGGACAGGAGAGCCATGGTTTGCTGAAACAGAAGCTGCTGCAGATGTATATGCATTCTGCACTCAGACACATTTGGAAGGGATTAAATGGGTACCTGGGTAGACAGAAAGTTCTAGAATGTTTGTGTGTGTATGTGTTCTACTGCGTAGTGACTGGTAGAAGCAAAGAACAATACAGCTAAAGAGCTAAGCAAGAAAGGCAAGCAAAATACAGCAGAATCGAAAAGAAACAGACAAAACCTGATAGAATAAGATGGAGTCAGAAAGTGCACACTAGGGAAAAGGGGGTGAGGGAGGAATATGCATTAAATGCCAACAGTAATAATTCTTTGCAGTGCATATTAATTTTTGTGAGCTTGAGTGAATTAATGATGATCTGAAAGATTAAGTACGCAACTCCTTCACAGGTAAAGTGCATAAAAGACAGAAAATCTGTTTCCTCAGGTCAGGTACATTTATATGATCATGAAGGTGAGGATTAGGGGTTTCAAAGTCTTTTGTTTTGTATTAGAAAATCTCTATCTTTTAGACATAGAATGAATTAAGGCAGAGGTAAGATTTCTCTTTAGATGTAAGACTAGCAAACATGTCCTTGTATTATTACTTGTCAATTTCCTACATGTTCTCCTTGAGCCTATATTAATCATCCTTGCTAGGCTGACCTGTTTAGTGAAGAAATGGCCCAACCACCTTTTCTTTCTCGGAATCTAGGAAAGATTAAGAGGCACTTAGGATCTCATGGATAGCAAGAGTAGCTTTTCTAATTTCACTTATTCTACTGTGTAGTGGACTACTCTGCTAAACATTCCTACTCAATGAAACCATTGTCTTATTTAAAAATATAGTCAACATTATTTCAGAAATTGACAGAAAAAAATTGCAAACTAGCATCAAAATTTGAAATCCCAAATTGTAGTGTTTTCCTATGTTAATCGAATTTTATTTCCTTTAGAAAGTAAGTCATGTGAATTATCCTTGCTAGTTTTTTTTTTCAGATCAAAATTATGTACAATAATGTCTTCCACACCTCTACAAATTCTATCTTCAAATAGATGTTGCTACATTTGGCTGAAATCTTAGGTATTCCATATGAATTCAAAGTACTAATCTTAGAATACTTTTCAGATAAAAGGAAACTTGTAAGTTTTCAAACTTATTCAATTGATAATTCCTTTCTGATATAAACTATAAATATGATTGTTGACCACAGTCCCATGTGAACCCCAAACCACCCAGGCTATTGCCAAGACTATTAAGTTGCTGTTGTTAAAACTGGTGGCAAGGCCCCACTGCTGAAGACAACACCTACACAACTCACTGAACATGGAGAGTTAAAGCTGGTGCCTACATAGAGTCTTCACGCCAATGTGCTAGCATCTTTGGTACAGGAGGGTACTTGGTAGGATACCAGAGTAGAAATGTAAACAAACCCAGCTACAAGCCTTCTGATCTACAATGGTGTCTTGCCTTCAAGATATACTAGTGCGATAATGGCAGAAAATTTGTGGGAGGAACCAACCAAAATCTGATTTGATATAAGGCCCACTCCACAAGATGAAATCCATATCTGGCACTGCTTGGGTGACCAAGAACCTGAGAGCTCGGGTAAAACCGAACAATACTGTTCTGAGCAAACAAACAAAAACAGAAAAAAAAATGACATTCTGCTACACTCACAAATCAGTGCCTTGTTCAGCCATTATCAAAGAAGCTTCTCCCTTTAGCAGATGGAAACAAAGACAGAGACCCACTGCCAGACATTAACCAGAGAGTAAGATACCTTGGAACACACACGCAACCCTAAATGGGATGTCTCCATCAAATTCCTCCCCACAGGGTTCAGGGAACCCTGCAGAAGAGGAGGCAGAAAGCGTGTAGGAGCTGGAGGGGAAGGAGGACACCAACCCAAATAAACAAGACCTTTAAATCAATAGGCTTGACGTACATATGAACTCACAGAGACTAACACTGCGTGCACGGGGCACGTGGGGGTCTGCTCCAGAGGGATCCTAGAGCTGAAAAGAGAAGTGGACACAGGCCTCCATCTATAACGCAGAAGCTTTCTCCAATTGACAACTACTTGCAAATGAAAATCTAGCTTTCTCAAGGGAGTCTCACCGGGAAACAATCTACTCTTAAGAGTAGGTGGCATGCCCAGCTGTAGATGGCCGTCAGGAAACAAATTCAACAGCATCTTTGAAGGTTCCTTGTCTTATAATGCTGTGCCAGGACTTTTTCTTTTTTGATTTTGTTTTTAATTTTATCTTACTTTTCATTTCATTTTATATATTCTCTCTCTTTTTACTCTGTGGGCCCTTTGTGTATATTTTAAGGTTTCCTGCTTAGTGTTTTAAGTCTTGAGTGTATGAAAGAGTGGGTCTCTGTATTTATATCTGCGTCTTGAACCCTTTTCTTTTCTTTGTTTTATCTTCTTTCAATGCTTTAAGGTTTCTTTTTCTGCCTTATTTTATTATTGTCTCTTAGAAGCCTGTTTGTTTTCTATGGAGAGATAGAAAGGAGTGAATCAGGTGTGGGGGAGGGGCTTGGGCTGAGGGAAGGAAGGGGAAATTGTGATCAGCACATATTATATGAGAAAAATAATCTACCTTAAATAAAAATAAAACAGAATAAGTTTACAACACGAAGCTCTGAAGCATCAGGAAGGCTGAGATGGCACCAGCAGAAAAAGAAGACTGCTATTTAGAAGAGATTTCTATGAATTTGTTACCATAAGCAATGACATAGAATTTGCTGCGGGCAAGCCAAGCGTGTCTCCGCTCACAGTGCTGCGAAAGCAGCTGGAGGGTGGTTTCATTTTCCAGGATGAGTAAATTCTGCAGTCAAGGCTGAAGGGGTTTATTGCCCCAAACAAACCACCTCCTAACATAAAAACCCCATGGCCTTGAAGAAATTCAATATCCATGTGCTTTCGCAAAGCAGATTAAACAAAGCCGGCCTTCTGTGCAAAGCAGTCCTGAAGGCGTGGCAGGCATGCATTTTCTGTTGTGAGACAAGATATGCTTGCTCAGGAGGAGAGCAGGGGAGGACAAGGCTGGTACTGTGGAAAAACTGAACATCACTCAAGACGTGTGCTTCGAAGATTTGTGGAGCAAAGCCAGCTTGTTAGAAATATGTAGCTAATTATCTTGGCAACTCACGGTAGATGTGAGGGATGTACCAGTTTTGCTGGGTGCTATGACTTACTTGAATTCAAGAAATAAAGCATTGCCTTTTAAAAATGTTATTACTGATATTTTTTTTTTTTTTTTTTTTTTAGTTTTTCGAGACAGGGTTTCTCTGTGGTTTTGGAGCCTGTCCTGGAACTAGCTCTTGTAGACCAGGCTGGTCTCGAACTCACAGAGATCCACCTGCCTCTGCCTCCCAACTGATACCTTTGGAGAACTAAAATTTATCTACTGAAGGCCCAGCTGGGATGAATGTTGCCAATAGTCGTTCCAAAGTGACCGAGCAATGAAAATAATAGTGACACATGGAAGTTGTAGTGTGTGTGAGTGTGAGTGTGTGTGTGTGTGTGTGTGTCGGGATGCAAGAGAGAGGGACAAGAATTGTGAACTCAAGCCTCAGACGCTGGTATTAGCTCTGTCTCAATTCCTGGGTGTGTGTTTAAATAAATTGCAATTTCCAGAAGAAAGGCTTGCTGTTCTCTGTGGCTTTAGCCCCGAATTATCTAATTCCGTGGGGATCACTGTGTGTCTGAGTCACGTCCTGCATGGAACCCTGCCTTGAGTTCTAGAGAGTACCGCTGGCTTTTCTTACCCTCATGCCTTCAAAGCGGGATAAGGCTCGGAGGGGCCTCAGCGCTCTCAGCGTCCGCAGGGATTTGATGGCGCCAAGTTCGGAGTAACCAAGAGCATTGGCTACCAGGCTAACCAGAGAAACCTGCAGACAGAAATGAAACTGTTAATCTACCACAAAATCAAGTGTTTGATCAAGGCACAGCATATACTGTCCATTCTTCAGTGACAGCCAATGGACATGTGACTAACACCCTTCTGGCTTCATCTTCCACCCTCTCTGAAGCTGCCTGCCTCATCCCTAGCTGTGCTGTCATGACCAGTAAAATGTGATACTTGTTCATACTTATTAGCACTTAGAGGGATGTCATGTCGCAGGCTTCTTTGCGAAATATGTGTATTTTTATCATTGCTAATTCAGGGCTTAGTTCAAAAGCCCAATCCTGTTGCTTAACCCTGCCAAATAAAACTTAAGACTTCTCTCCTAAGTTGTATGATTTTAAGGTTGTGGATCCTAGAGATACTTGCCAGGAACCAGGGCTGGTCAGCTGGCTAAGTGTTTGATCTCTGCCTCTGTATCACATAAGCATTTTAAAAGGTGGACGTGAAACTCTGTTCTTAACGTACCTAATATGGTCTGGTTAGATATCCATTAGTGGAGCCATTGTGTCCTCATTGGATAAATTTGGCATATCATTTATAAAATTCAAAACAAGAATGCACTGGATTAATAAGGATAAAATTTATCTGAAAATAGTTTATCAGGTGTGGATTTCTTAAAATACAGTTCTCTTCTAATAGTGATCACACATCTTTCTGATACTTGTAATTAAGTTGAATTTTAGTTAAGTATATGCAACAATAAATAACACACATCCTTTTGGGGGTCATTTGAATTGATATTCTTTCCATATCCTTCGAGGCCTCTGTTCCCAAGTCTCCAGTGGTGACACAGGTGACTCCTGTTGTCACCTGTGTGTTGTGAGAAAGCTGAGCCTCACTCTGAGCACACACAGCCTGCTAAAAGGTAAAAAGTAAAATAAATAAAGGAAAAGAAAAAGAGAAAAAGAGGGGCTGGAGAGATGGTTTAGCAGTTATGAGCACAGGTTATTCTTCCAGGGGACCTGGGTTCAATTCCCAGCACCTACACTGCAGCTCACAACCATCGGTATCTTCAGATCCGGGGGACCCAATGCCCTCTTTTAGCCTTCTGGGGGCACCAAACACACATGTAGTATACAGACATACATGTAGGCAGAACACCCATACACAGAAAATTTAAAAATTAAAAAAAAAATCTTAAGAGAAAGAAGGAGAAGCAGAATACGCATCTACTAAGAGGTGACATTGGAGGAGGCTGGAACCCAAACCATTTGACTTCAAAGCCTATTTCAGCTTTTACATCCATTTAAAATATATTCCTTATCAGAATCATAGAACACACACCACATGACTTCAGTGGCCATTTTCTCACATCCCAGTTCTTTTTTTTTTTTTTTTTTTTTTTTTTTTTTTGAGGAACGTTGATTCATTACTTTAATTCAATAGCTTAAAGGCATGGACTAAATGAGAAAGTGTTCAGGTGGTGTTAAGTCATAAAGCAGGTCTCCCCAAAGGGCAGCACTGCTGACACTGTCCTAAAATGATGGCCTAGGCCCAAACCAGGCCTATTCTTACCGGCTAAAAGCATAAGAACTATTGTCAGGTAAACAGAAACCTAACCTCAGCATTCCTTAGAAACCCTGTAGTTCCTTGTAAACCCTGTAATAAGTAGCAATCTTCCAGGACATCTGCTTTAGTTTCTGCTTCTAGACTCTTGCCTTAAGTTCCTACAGGAGCTTCCCTTGCGAGTCAAATAGTAACACACACAGATTCTTCCTAAACTCAAATTCTAAGCCATCTCTTGAGTAAGTATTTATTTGGGCTCCTTATTTGGATGAAATTCACAAAAGAAGGGACAATGACCAGATTAATTTTAACCATGGTGGTCCACAGAAAGCCCAGAGCAGAAGACTTTAAAGGAAAAGCAACAGGGATCCACATGTCTACAGTAGTGAGGAAGTGATTTGAGGACCACTCAGAGGGTCTGGACCTGGAGCCACTAGGTTCCTTGAAAACAGGATGGAGCTACACAGACAAGTGATTGCAAGTCTGTATTCATAAAGGCTGGATACCACTGCTTGCTTTCATCCACCCTGGCCAGTCATGCAAGAGAGAAAAACGAAACGCTCTCTTCACAGCCAAGAGGGAAATCTGCACTTGCTCAAGAGATCAGAGTGTAGATGCATAATCCTCACCGCTTGCGTTGCCCTGTCGCCCAGCCAAAGGCTCTTCAGGGCTTCATGCAGTTGAGGTTTTCCAATGAAGAATACGAAAGTGTTTGAGCGGTGTGTGGGTTATCACAGAATTTCTCAGGAAAATGGGACCCGAAGTGTCAGCTTGCTGGGTATGTAAGATGAGGACAGTTTAGACAGGTTTAGAGGCAGGGACCTCAAAACTACCTGTTCTAATTCTTGAGCTTGGCCAGAAACAGGAGATGATTTTGATTCTGTCCTAGCCACAGGTGGTGAATGCCAGAGAGAGTTCTAATTTCTTATCTCTCTAAATGAAATGAATACCTGTTTGCAAGCTAGCTGTGAAGTTGTGGCTAAAACTCCAGCCCAGACAGAAATTAATTCCTTCTGGTGAACACCCTAGAATTAGATATCTGAAGTTTCATTATAGAAATGGATACAGACACACACACATATATATACATGGGTATATATACACACATATGTAATTACACATATTTTTAATTTACTATATACATCAAATCATACATTTTACAATACATAATATATGCAAAATTTTGTTTTATAATTCATTGTATATAATATATAACATACAATTTTATATGTTATTATATTATTGTATATTTATAATTTATTATATTTACTAAATTGTATGCTTTGCAAATTATTTTACAGCCTAAATTCTTTTTTTTGTATGTTGAAAAGATTAATTGACTCTTGTTTTGTCTCTCTTCTCCATACAAGCATTTAGTTGAAAATAAAAGCCCTTTTTTTCTTGTGGAACTTTTTACATGCTGCTTTGGTAAAAAGAAAACACTTTCCAACTTTCATGTTTGGGTCAGAAAACTGACAAATGTAGTAGGATATGTATCCTATTTGCAAACCTTGAGATCCAGTTAGATACCCCGGGGCGATTAGGGTCTCCATTATTGAAGAAGAGAACTCGGAGGCTATTGAGGATGGCTAACAGGCCTCTGTTGAGGCCCATTGAGGGAAAGCTATTTGCTCCTAGTCAAAGGAATGTACTATTGCTCTGGCCCTGGGTGGAGACTCAACAGTGTGATCTGCTCCACAGACTGGAACATTATGTACTATTGTTTCCTCTCTTAAGAATTAATCCAGCTGGGCTTGTCAATCACCTGACCAGGAGGCCGCCTCTCATGAAGGTTGATTCACCTGAAGGTTGATTCACCTAAAGCCATGCCAAGGACCTGAGGAGAATGGTTCTTTCTGTAATGAGATAATGTACTTATCTCCCCCAGAAGCCTTTGCCCCACTCAGCCACTTGAAGAGCATCGCCAGGCTGTTATGTGGCCCCTCAGTGATGTGGCTGTCTGCTTTTCTACGTCAATCAAAACAACAAAGTGTACCATACTTCTTCCCCTTTTTTCATACACTGGTCAAAGTCTGGGCATGCTTTCCCTGGCATCCTGGGCCTGCCCATGCTTCAAAAGCCTCCCCTAGTTCTTCTATCATGTAGCTTCTTATGGACGGCACGGCTTTCTCTCTTCCTCTTCTTCATCTCCTTCTGCTGGAAAAGTCCAGGATTTACAGTTGCCTGCCTTACAGGACTTCTCTGAGCCAGTAATGAATTTGCCCGTGAGCTTTATTTTTAACTTTGTTTTATTTTATTTTATTATTGCTATTAATGAGGCTAAGAAAGGATCCCCAATTTGTCCTCTGACAAAAGGGATAAATATTTTAAAAAGCCAGCTGCATTCTTACCAAAAACTGATAATGGAATGACAGAGTCTCCGAGCTGAATTAGAGCAAAAGCGTGCTAAGCCACCTGGGCCCATCTAGAAGCCCAGAAGATCACTGACTGTCCTCTGCTTCATTATAATAAGATCTCCATATCATTAGCCTTGCAAAACTATCTGCTACCTTCATTCATAGGATGTCATCAGGAAATATATAAGGGCAGAAAAATAGAATGTTGTATCCTGATTTTTTTCCTTTGGGTACAATGGAGTACTCCGATTGCACTTTGCCCCTGATAACCATGGCCACAGTTGCCAGGCCTGTAGGGAGAACACTCCCTCATAAGGGGAAGAAAGGAAGGTCCAAGACTCTCACCTGAGATGCCAGGTGTTGCCTCTCTGCTCCCTCCCTTAGCTGGAAGGGATTGGGGATTTCTAGAAAGCAAAAGATTAGTTGAGAGCAGACTCTGCCATGCAGTTCCCAAGAGGGCACCATTCATGACGGGTGGAATTTTGCTGTGCAGTGTCTATGTTCCTGGTTAAAACCACTTTACCTGTGCTCTGTAAGAAAACCCAATGAACTCACTAGTATCAAGTTGATCTTTGATGAAATTATAATCCGCTTTGCCTTTGGCTCCCCCATAGGTGACCTGATATTTGTCTCTGTCTCCCCAGAAAAAGATTAATACAACAAAGGAATAACTTTATTGCAGGAAAATCCCAACACATTCCCAGAATCCCACATCTCCTTGCCTGAACTGATATTTTTTTCCCCATTAAACTTGGCCAAAAGAAGGTATCCAAACCTCTGGGACCCATCTCTCCTCTCCTTCTTTTCTCCCCTCCCTCCCTCCTCTCTGATTGAATGCAGAGCTGCATTCATGCTAGATAAGCATTCTATAAGCTACAGACTCAGCCTTGCACCTTTCTGTTCCCTTAGATGTGGACTGTGTCCTATAGCAAAGTTTCTCCCTATTCGTCATTCTGTTTCATCTTCAATTGTTTGTTTATTTCTTTACTGGTGACATAAGCTGGGAAACGGTTATGGATGGAAGCCTCAGATTGCTTTCTGAACATGAGATCCCCCCACAACACACACACACACAGAGAGAGAGAGAGAGAGAGAGAGAGAGAGCTTACTACCAGTAAAAATGGGGGTGTATACAATAGGACATTTAGTCACAAGGCTCTCAAATTATGAAATTGCCTGCGTCTTGATCATTGCAGTTTTGTCTGTGATAGTGAGACGATGACCTAAATACTCATCTCTGGGCAAAGGATACATCCAGTGTGGTAGATGCATCACTGGGGAGCGCTATGTAGTACCTCTAAGTCATAGTTTGCACAAAATAACTCCATAAACCTTCAAAACACTATTTTTGTTTGTTTAAAAATGAGTGATCTGAATCATGTGATCTCTTCATATTTACTTCTTTGATCCTTTAAGGTGATTACAACAAAATCGCACTGCATGTTATTGATGCTAAAAAAAAAAGACCAAATCACAGTGTCTTTGTCAATGGGCACATCATCTTTAATCAAGTGCAACCCTGGATTTGAAGTGCTGATTTGACTGTGAGAATGATTGCGTCTGTTTATGATGCCTGTAATTGCAAGTGATGAAGATGAGTTTGCTGATGAATAATGTTATGCTTGCATAAAAATCTGCAAGGACCATCCGCCTTCTAGTTGTTTTCAATACGTTTCAAGTAAATATTAATTCAGTTACACATTTAGCCCATCAGCAGTGGTAAAAGAAAATAGTTTGCATAGTTCTGGAATATTATAACACATTGTGCATTTTTTGAGGACAAGATCACTTCGGTAATAAACAGCTACCCAAATGGATGGAGTGATCTGCCTTGTACAATCTTGCGGCGTACAGAAGCATGGGTTAAGATGGTCATCTTATTCTAAGTTGAGCCGTCTGCTGTCTGGGGACCTCTTCGTCGCCATTCTTCACTCATTCAGACATTTCCCCTGTGTCTCATTCAGAACTTTATCCCACTCCTTCCATGTGACATCTCTTATCCATGCCACCACTGACCTCTATATCCCAGCTTCTGTTTTCTGTGGTTACCCCCTCTAGAGCCCCCCTGTGACATCTCTTATCCATGCCACCACTGACCTCTATATCCCAGCTTCTGTTTTCTGTGGTTACCCCCTCTAGACCCCCCTGAAAACTTGGAGGGGGATGTCTTCCTTTAAAAAAGCCCCAAAGACATTTGGTTTTCCTTTAAATTGTCACAGCTCAGTCTAATTTACTATTTATTTCTGTTTTGTTTTATCTTTTGCCCAACTTCTTCACATTAAAGCGCAGATTTTACCTCTGTGCTCCCTTGTTTATTTCCACTCTGCCTGTGAGTGAAAGCATGTCTCTAGCTTCAAAAAGCATCTCTAGCTTGCAAGGCCCTAAATTCACACATGGGATCCTGGCTTCTCTCTTGACTATCTTGACCATCTACACCTGAGTCTCTGATAAACATCCCTCTCCTGACCCACCATCCACCCCGTGCCAAACCTGTTTTCTGATAGTCTGCCTTCCAGTTGCTCATTCTGCCTGATACTCGGGTGTTTAAGGTAGAAGAAAACCTGTGTATGGAACTTACTTCATACCCCATCCACAATTTATACACCATAAATCATGACCTTGGTCTGAGACCAAATCTCCTCTTTACTATAAGACTAAACAACTTCGTCATCCATCTCCCTGCTTCCATTATTTACAAATGTCATTTAAAAATGTTGATTATATCCTTGCATGACTTGACTCCCCAAGCCTCCATCAGCAGGTACTGCATACATAATTACAGTACATAGTGAGGGCTTCGGGACCTTTCAGACCCCATTTCTGTCTTTCCCCTGTGTCTCATCCCAGACAAACACAGCAGTTTTCTTCTTGTCCGTGGCATTTCCACGCTCATCCTCCCATCCTCACAACAGAGCCAAGTGGCTCTTTTCCTTTCTGCTCTCTGTTCTTTGAAGGGAGGCTGCCTCTCTCTGCCCACCTCTCAGGGACACCTACTTGGGCAGCAGTTGACAACGACTTCCTGCTCCCAATCCAAAGTAACATCCTGTCCATGACCCCTTGCTATTGCTCACCAGTTATCTTCATTTAGACTTGGTTGTTTCCCTAATTGGAGATTGTTTACCATACCCCACAGCCTGCGGAGTACAGTTTCTGCTAAAAGTTGGCCTGTTTCCACCTATCTCCTTTGTCTCCAACACCTTGAGTATCCTATCAGGTTTTCAAAGAGATTTACTGAGTAAGTGGATTAATTTTAAGAGGTTAAAAAGATCATTGTAGCCTCATTTTACATTTAGGTAGGACTTGAAAAAGGTTGTATTTTTTTTTTTAAAAAAAAAAAACATAGCTACATGCCTCAAGTATTTGAATGCATTTTTCAAAGATATGAGGTATTTTTTATTCCAAATCCTAACTTTCTGTGGCTGTTTGGTATAAGGTCACCAATTTACCTCTAAGATGTTTTATTTGGGACTTGGGAGATGCTCCATCAGAGGTTAAGAGTAGCGACCTCTCTTCCAGAGGATCTGGGTTGGATTCCCAGCACCCACCTGTGGTTTACAACCAGCTCTAACTCTAGTTCCAGAAGATCTGATTTCCTTTTCCGTCTTTTGTGGATACCAGGCACACATGTGGTCCACAGACATGTATGCCACCAAAGTACGTATACACATGAAAAGGAAAATAAAAATTAAAAAGATACTTACTTGTACTTTGAAAAATAGTGTTAATCTAGTGTAAACTGTAACTCAGTTGATTCAGTCCTTTGAAGATAAGTTGTTATCAACTGCTAACATTAATTTATATATTTTAGATCTTGTTTGGGATCAACGGATAAAAATATAGTATAAAACAACTTGCCTAGAAGTAGAAGGGTTTAACTAATCAGTTCCAATCTGGTAATTTTTTACTCAGTAAAAGACAAATAATTTTGGCCTAATTGTCTTATTTCCTTGAAATATTACTAAATAGAATATTAAAAATGTCTATATTACATATTTTGAGCATTATATAAACCCTTGACCTTGAGAAGTTTAATTTTCTAAGAGAAGGAAATCCACGAGGTTACCTTATCAGTAAATGATTGCCATGCAAGACAAGAATAAAATATGAACGACCAGACAGGAGATGCAGAAGGAAAATGAGATCTGAATTGAAGATCAAGAAATTTGGACACAAATGTCAGCTTTGTGACTAGTAGTTATTTCGGGAAAATTATTTAAGCGTCAGTTCCCTAATGTGTTGATTACACGAAAGGCCAGCTTTTAAGACCCACCCCAGCTACACAAGAAAGAACATTAAACGTCCCTGTGTGCAGAGACTTCCAGGACAACCTAAGATAAATTTCTATTATTCATGAAAGACCAGCCGTGGAGATTGACAGTCATTTATGGTGTATTCAAAGAAACTTAGCGGAAGATTTCTGATGAACTCAGAGGGTTGAACACATTTTGGCTGTAGGACAACGAGTGAGTGTATGTAAGAAGAGAGACGGTAGTAGTTGAACAGACCCAGGCTTGCTAAAATTACTCTACTGAATGGATGATCACATACAGCAATCACTGATTCATACTGTAAGTGTTAAGCTAAAAATTGAGAGCTTTTTTTTTTTTTTTTATTGCTAAGACACATCCAGAACATAGAACTTGGAGTGCCTTGTTCCACTGGGATGCTGTACAGCCTTACACAGTGAGACATCACAGACTACAGAACACCAGCTGGCTGTGATTTCCGTACTATGACCCCATGGGTTAGACTGAAAAGATAAAATAGTCCGCAGGCCAGACAGATTCCAGGTTGTGATGTTTCTCTAACCACTGAGCCTATGTCAGTCAGAGCAGACCTTGTCTTACTCTTTCCATGGTAAATTTCTCACTGGCTACTGGGATGCCCAACTACTGATTTAACAATATAGAAGCATTTCATTGTCTCTACAGATATGTGTCTGATGGAGTATAGTAAATGAATCAATTATTCTTACTTAGTAATAACTACTTTAGTTGCAACTTAAAATACAAATCTCTCAATTCCTACCCCCTCTCAGTCTATCATGACAGCGTCCCCTGGAGATTTTTTAATGATCTCTTAATAAGCTAATTGCTCAGATCCAATCAATCAGCTAAAGACTTACTTACATGACACAATCACAACCGTCGGCTTGTGGTCCAGAGAAGACTCCGTGTGTGTATTTCATCTTAACACTTCTATATTTGGGGCACGTCCTCTATTCTTGCATGTCAGCTACTTCTCATTGTGGAATTTACTGTAGGCTTATTATTATTATTATTTTAATCTCTACAGTTACATCAGCATGAATGAATCAAAGTCTCAATCACGGAAGTTATATATAAACGATGGAGCCTCCTTCTTTAAAAGTAATTCCTAGACATCATCTCTGGTACTCACATCAACAATCAGGAAGTCCAGCCAGCACCAGGCATTGGTGAAATAGGTTTGAAACCCATAGGCCACCCACTTGAGAAGCATCTCCAGGATGAAGATGTAGGTGAAGACCTTGTCAGCATACTCCAGCATGGTCTTGATGGTCTTTCGCTGCTCAATGTATATATCTTCAAAAGCCTGTGAATCAAGAAAACCTTATTTACCATAATGGCCTGCCTTCCCAAAATGCTTTAAAATATTTTTAGTCTAATATCAAGAACCAAGCAACGGTTGAAGCAGTATTGGCTAGGATCACACAAATGTTTCCTATCAGAATAAGTTAAAGGTTATAGCTAGCTGGGGATTAATAGCAAAAGAATGTCAGCATCTTCATTGACTGCATGTGTGTTTTTATCTCTACTTCTCACCCAAAAGTATCTACCTCAGTCACAGCAAAAAGACATGCTTCAGTTCATGGAGGATGAACAAAAGATGTTCAGTTCATAAGGGGTAGAATTGGCTTCTTCCAACATTTTTCTATGATTTCATTGCTTATTTTCAAAGAGTAAGTTTATTGAACTTAAAGCGAGACTCACAGATAATCCATAAGTATAGTCATTATGGCAGACAGGGTGACATTTGACTGTGATGCTAGCATAGCCAGGGAAATGTTTCTGCAACTGGTGTATCAGTGAGGAAAGTATCTGGTGAAAAACATCAGAGGTGAAGTTCCTTCTGACTGTTTCATGGTTGTTGAGGAATAGTCCTTTACATCGTGTGAAGATGTGACACTGTGCTTGGTTTAATAAAAAAGTTAAACAGTCAATATAGCTATATAGCTAGGCAGGAGGTATAGTTGGGACTTTAGAACATAGTTCTGGGCAGAAGAAAGGTGGGTCCCCAGGCAGATGGAGAGGAAGCAGGATGGGCAGTGTAGAGAAAAGTATACCCAGCCATGTAAAAAGAATGTAGATTAAAGGATACGAGTTGATTTAAGTGGGACAAGCCTAATCTATAGGTTGCACTTTTATAATTATATATAAGTCTGTGTATCTTTTTTTTTTTTTTTTTTTTTTGTGAGCTGGCAGCCCAAAATAAAAACCTGCTACATCTGGTTCTGGCTTGTTTTGAACAAAGTTTTGTGGAGAGTTCGCAGCTCTGCATGGCACAGATGCACATGTTCTTTTGATCCCCACACTAAGCAAACACCGCTTGCATTCTCAGAGTCAGGTCCTTCGCTAGAGCCTGGTTCTCCCTAGTACTCCTGCACTCACCAGAGCGCCGCTGCTGAGGAGGATCATGAAGACAATGAAGGTCTCGAACCAGTTGTGCTCCACAATGCTATAGCAGGTCTTCCTGAGATTCCACCATATCTTCCCTTTGCCCTCTTCTGTACTTACTTGGCAGAAGGGAAACTTTTTAATACACCCTAAAAGGCAGCATTAGTATAATTAAGAAAAATATACTTTGATCATTAATTCAAAAAAATAACATTTTTCTTTTACTTCCCCCTCACCCCAATTCCAGTTCATCATTTTATAGGTCACTGGCTGCTTTCTTGTCTAGTTTTGTTTCAACACTCTCGTATATAATGAACCATACTTAAACTTACAGGCTTAGAATTTATGGAATTTCTGTAGATTTGCTTGAATAAAAAAATATTATTGTTTCAATCCAAGCGAGAGTCTCTTTGCCTTGAGGTCACAGAGGAAAATTGAGTCATTTTTCATCGCATTGGTTTGGAAGCAAAGCCAGATATGAAAAGTTGTTTATTCGTATTTCCATGTAACCCGGGTTTTCACTCCCTTCTTTTAAAGGACAGAACATCCCACCGTCTCCCCAGGTGTCAGCCACTGACAGTCTTCTCAAGCTAATTTATATTTGGCCTCAGGTCTTTTCTTCGTCACCCCTGTGACTCACGCTGCAGCCAGTGTCTCTTACTCTGCTCTATTCTCTTCAGCCTCCTAGACTTCATGCGATTTCCAATTCCGGTCTAATCTGCTGCTCTCTCTGAGCTACTGCCTGTCATGTTGAATCCAACCGCAATGGATCAATAAATCTTTACTGATTTCTGTGCAGGATGAGTTGATCACTGTGAGAATGACATGGTAGCATACCAACATTCTACAACACGACACCATCTCCAAACAGCTCTGGACAGAGTACACATTAACCAAATTTGAAACTGGGAGGAATGGGATGTAGTTAGGGCAGCATCTACAAAACTCCACTCCCTGCATATTTTAAAGGGATAGCTGCATGGATATGACAGTGAATGCCATACATCTCAAATTTTATTACATTCTTTTTTTTTTTTTTTTTTTTTTTTTGGATTTTCGAGACAGGGTTTCTCTGTGGTTTTGGAGCCTGTCCTGGAACTAGCTCTTGTAGACCAGGCTGGTCTCAAACTCACAGAGATCCACCTGCCTCTGCCTCCCGAGTGCTGGGATTAAAGGCGTGCGCCACCACCGCCCGGCTTGTTATTACATTCTGAAGGATAAGGACAACAAATGCAACACAGAACAAACAACCAAACAACACCCACACTTAGCACACTTTCTCCTTTGTGCAGGCACAGTCTCTGCTGTAGTCTTCTCTGGACATCTAAGGTCTGAGGCGACTTAAGACAGAGCTCTTGGAGGAGACAAGTGAAACTGAAATAAATATGCCCTCACCATTTCTTTTACGTGTGTCTTTTAAATGAGGCTTATCCAGATCCTGTAGGGATGGGATATTTCAACACGTTAGAGGTTCTTTACCTTCAGTAAAGCAAGCTTCCGGTTTAAGGTCTTCCTCGGGTTCAATTTCAGCCTGTTCACCTTCTCGGGGTGGAGCAACATCAACTGTGCTTCCTTCCGAAGAGCTGGTTGCGTTTAATTTCTGGAAACAAAGCCCATGTCAAGGTGTAAATCTCTTCCTTGTGAAACAAGGGATCAGGAAAGCACTCTGTCACATGGGAGAAGATGGCAGGGACTAAGGATGGCTCCATAATGCTATTGATGATAACACGCTAGTGAAATGGGCGATGTCTACTCTTCAGACAGAAAGGACAATGGTTAGTGTTGATGGCATGGAAAGACAGACTTGTTTTAGAATCTTCACTTGTGTATGAGCGCAGCGTTCAAACAAATTATGAGTACTCCGGCCACAGCAAGAAGAGTCTCATAAAGTTGAGTGTGCTCACATCTGCTAATGAGTATTTTAATTAAATGCATCAGATCAGATCACAACTCCCATCTCTTTAGATGGGAAGTTTCAGAGGGCAAAAAGCACTGTCAGTTGCTTCTAAGGACTGTCCGTGTTTCTGTAATTTTAGCAAGGCAGGGCTACAGGTTACCATCAATCACACTCATTATGGCTCGGCTTTGAGCTATATTCTCCCTAGCTTACATAATTTTCTCCTCACTTTACTAGCAGAAAATGATGGATCTCCCCCCTCAGTCTTTTTTGAACTGCATAAATGAATGCAACACTCGCCAAAGAATTCTAAATGAAATGGAAATTTCTCCATAAATGACATTGTCTGGAATCTTTATTGGAAGCTCATTCTGAGTGCAAGGTATGATCAGGCTGCAAATTTTTCCTCTAAATAAATCACTGTTACACGGCACACAGCAAGAATAGCCACCTTAATGTTGCTGGAATAAATATCCAATACATTTTCTGAGATCATGTGGGAAGACATCACGGATGTGCGATGTTTCATGAAAACTGAAGCAAAGACATGACATACAGCAAAGCTTTTAGGGGACGTAAAACTTTCAGGGTGGAAGAGAAGTTCACAGACTTGCTAATGGTTTCAAAGCCCCATTAATTTTCAGCAGCTAAGTGTTTGGGTCACACGGCTCTAGCCTTTGGAACAGTTAATGTGATATCCTAAAAAGGCCCAAATGACTCCCCAAACACAGGTTCTATTGGGAGAAGTTTGGCTTATAATTTCTGGCTTCCCTTAAATCCCATTGCTAATTATGACTTTAATATTGTTGGATGTGAACTATAAAAAGTTGAAGAGTAACATTAGCATAGTGTTTTTTGTGTTGTGATTGTGAAGGCAATGTTAACCATGCCCAACTAAGTATATAAAGAAAATGGCTTTAAGTCAAAATATAATTTAATATATGGTCCCTCCAGGTGAGTTGCATGCTAAGGAGGTAAACTGTCTCATCATTTTGGGCTGATGGCTCTTAGGACTGTTATAGAATGAGAATTTTTACCATCAAATTCCTTGACTTTTGGAAATATGGGAAAGCCGAGACAGACCTCCTCCTGACCGTTTCTGTTTCTTTCACCCAGGCTTTTTTTCATTCTTGGAAGAAAAAAAAAAAAGAAAAGGAAAGCCTAGGAAAGCTGCCACTGGGATAGTTGTGGCAGCTTCTCTTGTAACTAAGGCCACACTGGAAAACTGATATCAGCAACTCAGCTGCCCCAGCGACTGCTATAGTGAACGCTAGGGCTTTTGATAAGTGACTGCAATTATACCACTGCGTCAACAGCACGGATAAGAAACTAGAGTAGTCTTGGTTTCAGAGATTGGTCACCAAAAGGTCCATTTTTATCTTCTTCCTCTTGGCCAAGCAGGCACAATCATTTCCTCCATGCATGATTACGGTCCACCTCCTTCATGAACTCTTACATGATTGCTTCGGTCACATTTCAACATCCACTTAGCCCATTACACTTATTGCCTTTGGCCAAATATGCCCATTTAGATATGTGCATGTGTGTTTATATACAGAGAGATCAAACACCCACATACATAAATATGTACACAAACATATACTTACACGCGTATACCAAGTAGACATACATATTATCTATTAAAAGATCAAATAAAAAACCAAATATGGAATATATCTTTATGTTGCTTTCATGAAGAGTGAGTAAATGAATGCATTTTGTTTCTCTTCTAGAGAGAGTTATGATGTTTAGATAAATTCATATGTGTTTATGATAAATTATTTGAATAAATTGATTTGAATGAAGTCTAACTATATTAGAAAATGCTTTTTATGAATATAAATGCTTTAATTTAGAAACATTTCCAAAATGTTTATCAACAGACTTTCAATAAAAAAGTTTGTGGGGAGAATATTATAAACATTATATATAAAATACATGCATATATGCTTTATCATGTAAAAATTTAAGAAAATATACTTATCCTTCACTTTTTATTTTGCCAATGGCAATATGTTTAATCTTCAATGAAATTATCTCATCTATGCTATACTGGCATCTTATATTCAAATACAAATATTTAAAATAATGCTTCATAGCACAAATGATAATAGCTACTAACCTTGCCCAGTGTGAATCTCTGGATGCAATTTTACCATTGTCTTCCCTTAAGACGATAAATGAATGGCTGTACCCAACAAGCTTGGATATCATAATATCTAAATCCAATTGGCTCTGGAGATAACACACTTGAATCTTAAAGTAGGGAGAAAAGTATTCTATTATGCCCCCCCACCCCAACATCTCCAAGGGCTCTGAGGTTCAGCATGTCTTCAGAGTGGTGAGGAAAAGCCCTGGCCCTCTTTCCATTCTTGTCTAAGGAGCAGAAACTAAGTTCATGGAAAACTGCTTTTGTGGCCATCCATGATGCTTTCTGGTTGCTAAGTTTCTTAAGCTTTGGCCCGGGAAGCTTCCCAGTGAATATTCAGAGGAATTCCCACAAGTCCTTAGGACTCCAGGAACCGAAGGTAGAAAGATGGTATGATAGTGTCTGTCTCCTCAGTGTGTTTTTACAGGAGGCTTTGCCTCTGTAAGGGTTAGCACAGGGTTGGCTGTCACGAGTCAGAGCACTCATTCAGCTGAGGGCTCATTGGGGAGCAAGGCCATAACACCATTTGAACCCCATAGGCCAGATTTTGGTTATAGGAAAATGTGAATGCTTTACTCCATGAAGTTATGAAAATCTTATATAAACTATGTGAAAACTTCAAAAGTAGCGATTTTACTTACATTAGAAAATGAAACCATAAACTGAGTTCAGATTAAACAGCTTCAACTGTCCAATATACTACCTGGGACTCTTGAGTCACTGAATATATGAAGAAATTCACATCTGCACTAAAAATCACTGATTTACATTCTAAAAAATTAAGTTCTTTATATTCTATACATTGGTATAAGAGCAATCTATACTAATTCTACACACCATTAAAGTACAAATAATCTATATACCAAACACTATGGAATTCATACAGTAGTAGAGGACATAATTCTTATCGCTATGCCAAAATGATTACCATATTAACTGGAAGTAAATGATTCATTTAAAAGCAGTGACTAATAAGAAATACAAAGAAAAACTTACTTTCATTTATATTGCCAGAGTTGTGATACTACAATGATATTAAAAAAGCAAAGAAACCAGAAATGAAATTTACCATATTAAAAATGACATAAATACTCTAAATAGCCAAAGTTAATACTTATTCTGAGGTAGTTAATACAAATAAGCACGTAGTGGGAATATAGGCATAACAACAGAAAGCTTCTATATCAAACCACATAGTACAAGCTCAATCTTGTTCTCTTGTACTATTTTCTCCTTAACCCATCCAATGTTACAAGGCTCTTAAACGTTAGAGTCTTCCATCCCTTGCAGAGGCGGCTGAGTCTACAGAGGGATGATGCTCTATGAATGCACACCGGGAAGCAGGTTTTAAGGTGCAACATTCTCCAGGCTGAACTCAGCCGCAGAAAACATGCCCGGCTGTAGCAGAAGCCTGGCGCAATGCTGTGGAAGCTGCTCGCTGATCCAAGAACCATGCCCTTAAACAACATGGTACCTGATTGTGACGCTTTCAAGGTTAACTACAGCTACCACACACCGAGAGGAATGGGTGATCTCAACAGAAGAATCACAGAATTAGCAACCAAACAGGCCATGAGAACATGCCCGCAGATCACGTGATGTTATAGAGCACTTCCTCCTTGTGAAGATTAGTGCTCTTGAGGTTTTGTCCAATTCAATAATAGAATTGAGCTTTCCGAGACAGAAGAGAATGTTAGCAACTGGCCCACTTCCACTGAAATGCGCTCACATTTCTTGAAGTTTTCAATCAGTGCTCAGATTTTTTACTCTTACAAACTGCTGTATGGTTCAAGAGACAAAATAATAGATTCAGCCATTACAGATTGCCTCAAAAAATTGAGCCATTATTACTCTCAAGAATCTTGATTTTAGCATACAGGTAGCTAAAGAGAGTCTTTTGAGAGCCTTGGTCTGATAATTTGAATATGAAAATCCATATCCTGATTTAAAATGTATTACATGAACAACAAGCAGCCATAGACTGGGGCCATTTGTTGCTCGTCCAAGGCAAGAAGTGACTAAAACCAATAACTCTCTTGAACCACGTACTGAGTGGTTAAAAAATATAAACTGCCACCATCTGGTTTCTCCTTGACATATGTTAAATGAACAATACCCTGAAGTGCTCCTTTAATGTAAAAATAGCCATCATAAAAGCATGGTATGGAAAATGGAAAGTAATTATGTGGTGGTTGAAGAGGAAGTCAAAGGGCGTTGAGAAAGGAGGAGATAAAGGCCACTTATATCAAGAAGGGAGACAAACATTTCCATCAGAACCAGACTTAATTGGGGTTTCCTCTGTAGAAGCACCAAGCCGGTTTCCTAAAGGTCAAGATGGAATAAAATCGCTATTCACACACTCATCTTTGCCTCTTGAGAGGTTGTTTGAAGGACACAGGCAAGATATCGAAAGCCAGAGCCATTTTCCCATCAATCAATGCCTGAAAACAACACAGTGCTTTTCCCTGTAAGTCCAATGCTCAGGAGCTCAGTCAAACACCTAGTCTTTAAAATCTGCACAAAAGCTTCAGAAACAAGTGTTCCTGAAATGAACACGAAACACACAACTTCCCAATACTATTTCATTCTATTCTGCAAAATCACTAGCACTATATTTTTCTACTTTTCATGAAAAAAATATTTCTGAATAGGTTGTACTAACCAACTAAGTATTAGTGACCCTACAAAAGAATGCACATATAAATTAAACTTGCAGACAACTCTAAATTAGAAGTAGATGCTGGTCTTGCAAAACGCCAATATCTAGTAATGTTTGGCTTCTGGGCAGTTTTCCTCCCAGAGCCTCCTTTTGGCTGAGATCAGCAAAGGTACCAACAGAAGAAAGTTGAGTCAAAAGAGTAAAACCTTAGCTAAACCAGAGAGCCACAGCCATCGCAGATGACCCTGCTTCTCAGAAAACTACAACCAACCATCAGAAACAATACATGATCCAAGTACCATTTTTTTTCTTTTTTTTTTTGCACACTCGGTCTAGAATAGAACATTTAGGAAGACATTAATATAGGCAGGGAGATACCAAGTCAAAGAGAACAAGTACATTAGAGCAATGACTTAGTGATTCAGTTGCCACACGTGTTTCCTGCTGACGGCACAGACTTTTCTTTTGGATTCCTTTATGATGACCACTGTGTGTTTTCAGATGATGGACTGAAAAAAAAATTACTCTAAGTCCAAACTGTATGGTACCTAAATGCATGTTCAGACTAATATCTGTCTATACCAAGATCTCACCACTGTCCTTTGCGTTTCTCAGAGCCTTTCTGAAAGCATGAATGCAAACTTCCCCCTGGAGCACAGGAATTGGTTCAGCTGAAAGTGCTAACCACTGATCTGAATATAATGACTTGAAAATGGCAGTATTATCACACACACCAAAAAAGGCCCTGGAGCGTATTTTGGTGGCACAGTTTGCATATAAGGGCTGAATCATCAATAACAAAAAAGAAAGTTGTGGTCTTATTTTAATGAAATTAAAAAAAAAAACAGAAATAAAAATATGCATGCTCTCTTAAGTCCTTCATTATAGAACTGTAAGCACTTCTAAAATGTTTAAAATCGATATTATAAGAAATTATCGGGCATGCAATTATTGCTTTTTAAAATCTAAAAGACTAAAGTGGAAAGCCCATCGGCAGAATTAAGTATGATGTCAGGACTGCCCGTATCGCCTGGCCATGCTGTGATGTGCCACACGCTTCAGCAGAGAGCAGCTGGGCCAGCCTCGCACTTCCTTGCCACGGCAGGGGAAGGATTATAGCTGCGGAGCATGCAGGCCAGTCAAAATTCGTTTACGTAGTGACTGTAAGAACAACTTGCTTTGGTAACCTGGGTAAAAGTGATGGCTCGAGCCTCTGGCGGCTTAAAAAACACCAGAGCGGCATTCTTGACGGCTCCAGCTTGGTCTCACGCCTGGGAGAAGTAAGAATGGTCAGAAGTGAAGGTCACAATAGGATATTGCTAGACTGAATTGGGAATTCAGCTAAGAATATGATCATTAAGAGCATTTATTCTAAATCTTTCCTTAGGGAAGATAAGTCAGTAATCTTTTAAGCACTAAATTAGATCATGATTACGAGAACATTAAAACCATGATAAAAAAAAACCCAAGACTGTACATTAGAGATTGCCATATTATTTGAAGAATTAGGCGTTTACTTTAGATAAAAAATATAAGTATTCTGAAATGCGAGCCTTCATTTTTTTTTTCATACGAAGTTTTGGGTTTGTTTCTATACCAGCCTAAGTGGTACATACATACACACATAATGAACACATTTACGGAGTACACATTTGGTAATATATAAAATACTAGAGTTTACACCTATGACTTTGAACACTTTCAGGTATTATTTATCTCTGGCTGCAGTTACCAGTCATATTTTATTACAGATGAGTGGAAATACCTGAGTAGCGAGGGTTTTTAAACCCTCTAAGCTGACTGGTTTACATGCATGCAACTGTGAAATAATTTTATTGTTTAAGGATAAATGTAATAAAACTCTGCTGTGTTCAGCCTAATGATTGCTAAGCCTGTGAGTGAAGCCAAATGATGCTACACACTCTCCAAAGAGAAATTCAAGGTTTTCCTCATAGTGTGGTCAAGATACTAGCAAAAACAAATCAAAACATTGTGTGTGTGTATGTGTCGTGTGTGTGTGTGTGTGTGTGTGTGTGTGTGTTCAGGGTGTGTTCAAGGTGTGTGCATGTGTGAGGTAGATCAGAGTTATATCTAGGTGGAATTCATCTAAATCTGTCCTGCAATGTTAGAGTATACCAATTTTTGTTATTTTTTTTAAGTTCCATCTTATGTGTTGTGTGTTAGCATATATGAGAATTTTCCTTTTGCTCTTGGGTAAGTTTTTGGGGTACTAATTAAAATGTTTCATCCACATAAAATTTATTGTTGGATAAATGTAGAATTTATTGATTGTTAAACAGAACTTGAGTTCAAGCAACACATGTAATAACGTTTTGTACTTGATTTTTTCAGAAAGTAAAACAAGGAATTTTGAGCCTAGTCCTTTTCCTCCCCCAACTTCTCCCAGATTCTCCATCACCTTCCTGCCCACCCATCTCCACAGCCGTCTATTTTCTTTATATTCTGTGTGTGAGTGTCTCCCCTGCATTTATGGATGTGTACCATGTATATGCAGTGCCTTTGGAGTCCTGAAGATTGTCACATCCCCTGGAACTGGAGTAAGACACAGGAATTACCTGGGTGCTGAGAAACAAAATTAGGTCCTCTGCAAGAGCAGCAAGTGCTCTTAATCTTTAAGCCACCTCAACAGCCCCACGGTGCAAGCAATATTTAATATTACTTTGTAGAGTCATTTCAAATTTAACCAAGCATAAAAATACATGCATAAGTTCATGTTTACATGGATTATTTCCCACTAACATCTATAGATTTAAAACAATTTCATTAACTTCTGCAATTAGATTTCATGAATTCAAAACTTGGTTGAAAGAGGATAGAATTATAAAAGTTATCCAATAATAAATTTTAGGCAGCAAATTATTTCTGAGAATTGATGATGAGGAATTACATCTTAATATTCCAAGTTTATGATGTTTAAGCTTTTCAAAAAAGAAATATCCGTGGATCTTATGGAGGATTTGAAATGTCTTGAAACCAGCTTTTCAGCAGAAGAAAATGGAGATATTTATTCTTCATGACGCCACTGTCATTGCTCTCTGCTATTAATGCAAAGGAAATTTCTTTCTTTAGCTTTGCTGTCTTTTCTTGACCTTAGGCTGGTCAGGCAATTGTGTCCTTAGCTGTATTCTATTTTGGGCTTATAATTATTTCTCTGGCCTCTCTTATTTTCAGGGAACCAAATAATTTAAAGTCTTACATTATCTGGTCTACTTTTAGCTCCGACCTCTCACCCTGCCCAGTGCTGTCAACCTTCAGCCCAAGCTGTCCACAGAGGATTGGTTCCAAGACTCTACAAAAATCCCAACTAATGGGATGTACACATCCTGTATATAAACTGACCTGGCATCTGAAGAACACACATGTCACCTACACTCTACTCTCATATCTAGATTATCTGTAGTACAAAATGAAATATAAATAATCATTGCACTGTACTCTTTCAGGGAACAATGGAAATATAATATGATTCTATTCAGTAAATATATTTTTCTGTGATGTTTTTGATCAGAGGTTGACTGAACCCCAGTACGCAGAATCCATGAGTGTGAAGTGCAAAGCCTAAGTCCCTAATTAAACTCTTTCCACACAAACCTAGTAACCTTTCTCAAAAGACCATTTCAGACAGCAGAATCACCACTTTTTGGATGCCTCAGATTCTTTTGGTCTGTTGAATTGCCAGTTACTCTCGGTTCCCTATTACTTTAGGCCAGAATTACCTCATCTCCTTGGTGCTATAACAATGTGTAAGATAATCTCCATTATCTCTCAGTCTAGCCTGCTTTGCACTTTAATATCAAACTTTCCTAAGGTGCCAATTCCTAATTGCTTCTGTGTTTCAGAATATTCCTTCCTGACTAGGTAGCCAATTCCAAGCTCTGACTTACTTTGAAATGCTGCAATCAGAAGCTTCCAGACACACCAAGAGACCCCTCCTGTTGTCTCTCGCTCACTATCCACCTTGGTAGTGGGTAGGAGCTCGTTCTCGGTCCTTGCTCTCCCTTTGCAGAATAATATCTTTTTCCTTTTCGTGATGTGACCCAAATAGAAAACCTATTTCAATCTTCTCTCATTTAGCAGCCTTTTCCATTCTTAAACACCTAAGAATTTATCACAGTCCTCTAAGGTCAAATTTCAAAATAGAGTTTTAATGACTTTGTGAGTTTGTTGGGGAGTGTGTGATAGAATCTGTCTTTGACAAAACTGGATAAAGTGGTCAGTGAATGATTGCTAGATATTTGGTGTTTTTTCTTAAATCAGTCTATGCCAGGTGATGGGAAAGGAAGCTGGAACTGAGTCTTAGTTTACTAGGATGAGCAATGTGAATTAAATGTGCTACACATACTCTTGAGTGTAACTCTGAAAATGAATGTTGCTACTTCGCTTAGTTTGTTACCTTTCTTAGTTTTCCAGAAATATTTAAAATATGAAATAAATAGGGACACTATGTTGTAATGCTATAAACGTCCTATAAGGATTTTAGAGCAATTATCTTGGTTTTCAAAAGTTCCAAAAGAATTCAGAAAATCAAACATCACTCGTTTGATTCCTATGGTGAGGATGCTACAGCCTCAAGCTAAAGCATATCTCTTATAACTCCATCTGTGCTAGATTAACTTCCAGCTGTTAAGTCCAAAGGCCATAAATAAATAATAAAAAAAATTTAATTGAACCAATGTCACTACTGTCAGGAGAGTTCAAATTGTAGAACATACGAAATTTTTCTTTTTTTCATTCTAACAGCTATGAACCTGAGAATAAATTTTCCATCTGTAGTTTCTCTATAATCCTCAGTAGTTTCAAGTTAATATCAAAAATGTTATAGGTTTGCTCATCTTTAAGAGGGAAAAAAAATCAGTGCTGCTTGTACCTTCTTAGTAAACAAAATACTTTCCTAGATAATGTACTCTATTATGGTAAATGAAATACTCAAAGGAGAGTAAAGACTATGTGATAGCACGACCACCATTAAAATAGAGTTCTTTGATCTTCCTAAAAGGACAATAGTGTTAAGTAGTATCTCTTTTTTTTCAGGGTTACATTTTAAATTTGGCTTTCAAGCCATCAAGAAAAGCAAACATTTTAATTGCTCAAATGGTGATTTCCCGTGAAAAGCTATAATTAAATGAATTTACCAATTTCTCATGATGTTCCAACATTACCAAGACAACGTTCAGCTGTTTTGCATGTGGTTCTGGGTACTAGAAGACCTCCTGCATGTTAAGCATTCTACCCTTGAGCGACACACCCAGCTCATTAACACCTCTTAATAAAGCACCTAAAAACACTTCAGAGAAGCCATACTGCACGGGTTCTGCCAGCAGTGCAACCTGGACTGAGAAGTACTCTTACCTCCTTGCTTTCTTCTAGTTCCGACTCGCTGCTGAACTCTTCCGTATTTAAATTTTCAAAGTCAGACTCTCCCACAGCAATGGGCACAGTCACGGTGAGACTTGGGTTGTTTATGAATGACATGTAGTCATTTTCGTCAATTACATATTTTTCAACGCTGCTTCCGGTACCTACTCCACTGGTGGTTCCGTTACCATCCTTGAGGTAATTAAGCTCCTTGCTTATCTCGATGCCGGTGTTATTGGACATGCAGCTGTCTATTTTGTTGCCTTCGTGGATTTCTATAACTTTGGGCTTCCTGAAGAAGGCTTTGCGGAAGCACTCCCGTATCTTATTGTTCACATAATCAATTCCCTTCTGCATCCTTCCCACTGCGATCTGGAGGTTGTTCATCTCGTTATCATCATCAGTAGCAGCGAGATTGTCTGAGCTAAAGGAGCTCAACAGTAAGGCCAGAAAGAGGTTCAGAACCTGAACGGAGAAACAGTAGAAGTTCCACGTTAATACTGAAACATGTCTAGAAATAATTAAATGGACAGGAAGCCCAGGTCTTTGCTTCAGCGGGTTTCACAAATCCTTTTGAATGCAGGCTCCACATTAAAATCAAACACCATTTGAGGAGCATGATAACTCCTACCTGTGGTAACTAACAGGATAATGGTAACTTGGGCACCCTTCTCCACCGAGAATAGCAGGGGAAAAAAACAGAATTAAATCACATCTACCCAGACTCACCAGTGAAAAGACAGAATCGCACTTACAGTGGCTCTTGTCATGAGAAAAAAATATTTTTCATTTCTCATTATGTAACTTCCTCTTACCAGTTTGTCTACAGAATGTCTAGTTTCATGTGTCCGTGTAGCAAATTTAATAATCTGCTGGTTTGTAAAAACAACAACAACATAGAGCAGAAACAGATTTTTTTTTTTTTGGCTCGGTGACTATAGACTGTAATAGCAGATAAAGCAATTTGAATAAGGGCTAACTTACTTCCCCTCAAATACGCTTTAAAATTTTATGTGTCCAAATAGCATAGAAGGTGGAGAAAATTCTAAAATGTTCTAGGGGTTAGCGAGACTCATATAATGTAAATCCCTTCTCTCTTCGGTTTTGTCGAGTTTTGCCGTGGCTCACAGCAGAGAATACCTGGGGGTCTGGAGACGATACAGAGATAGCTCAGGATGTCTGACACAAAAGGAGATTTATTTACAGGGCTATTTTTGGCTTAAAGTGTAATTACTGAGTTCCTTCACACAGCAGGAGGCAAAAGTAAAGCAGGTTTCCCAGTTTTCTAGCTATACATCATATTTTGTTCAGAATCTAGGGCTATTTTAAGAAAAAGTACAAGTATCTCCCGATCATTCTTTTGAAATGTACCCTTCAAAGGGAAGACCTAGTGTGACTTTTTAGACAATCTCAATATTTTTATACGATTCAGGAATTTAAGTATTTTGTTCTTGGGCAGTTTCATGCATGTGCACAACACACACTGATCACTCCCAGCTGCCACCCTCCAACTACACTATCCACTGCCCTTCTCTGCGCAAATCTCTCTCTTGCAATCAAGTCCATTCCTTTTCTCTACTGTGGTTAACTGGGGCCATTTATGTGACCGCAAATATATTTAAAGCTAGGTGGACTCAGCAATGGGGACATAACTGAAAACAGTTGTTCCTGCTCTTCTAGAGTCCAAGCAATGGCTGGAAGTATTTTAAATTTGTTCTGTATCGTCTATCTCTATCTATCTATCTATCTATCTATCTATCTATCTATCTATCTATCTATCGATCTATCGATCTATCGATCTATCGATCTATCGATCTATCGATCTATCATCTATCTATCATCTATCTATCATCTATCTATCATCTATCTATCTATCTATCTATCTATCTATCTATCTATCTATCTATCTATCTATCATCTATCTATCTATATATCTATCTATCATCTATCTATCTATCTATCTATCTATCATCTCTCTCTATCATCTGTCATCTATCTGACATCTATTATTCGTTTGTATTTGTTTCTGTCTCTCTATGTATGCGTGTGTGTGTAATTATTCAAACTACAATAAGTCATTTTCTTTTCATAAAGCAAATTCATATAAGAACACGTCTTATACCCTATAGTAATTATAAACCACAGCTAAAGTATAATTCTTTATTTCATTAAAATTTGGCCTTAGAATTTGGGTCTAACCTCCACCTTTAAAGAAAGAAATCTGAATTATGAGCCTGAAAAAAGTCATTTCAGTTTAAAGTAATTGTATTTGTAGGGTTCAAAGAGATTATCATATCAAAATAATATCAGGATACAGTTAGTCTTTTTTTGTTTGTTTGTTTGTTTTTGTTTTTCATTTATTTATTTTTTTATTGAAAAAAACATTTGAGGATACAGTTAGTCTTGGTAAGAAAACACATCTTTTGACAAGAAGAAAAAAAAGTAAAGGCAGTATTTACTGATCTTAGCAGGCATTAAATGCACCTCCCCCCACCCTCATTTCCTCCACAGCAGGTCAGCTTTACTCCACAGTCACAGACAGGGGCTCCAACTCCAGAGAATTTAAATAATGCAGTCCTTCAATGGCTGCTTGTAGGGGGCTTTGACTCTCAGCCACTGGCGTTAAAATCAGACATGTGTTTACAGCTTAAGCCACCGTTTTACCCTCAGCACAAACTCAATTCTTGTCTATGAACATCTGCAGTCCATACGTACCACGAGGTTGCCAATCACCATGACCATCATGAAGACAGTGAGACACATGGTCTGCCCCGCAACCTCCATGCAATCCCACATGGTCTCTATCCACTCTCCACACAGCACGCGGAACACGATCAGGAAGGAGTGGAAGAAGTCATTCATGTGCCAGCGCGGGAGTGTGCAATCCTCGTTGATCTTGCAGACGCACTCCTTGTAGCTCTTTCCAAACAGCTGCATGCCGACCACGGCGAAGATGAAGACGATGATGGCCAACACCAGGGTCAGGTTGCCCAGGGCGCCCACCGAGTTGCCAATGATTTTGATGAGCATATTCAGTGTGGGCCAGGATTTTGCCAACTTGAAGACTCGGAGCTGTAATGAAATAATATGAAATTGAGTACATTTGGAAGCCAGGTTATTATTTTGGGAGTCAAACATAACGTAGATCCAAACCAAAAGTGATAATAATATTAGGATTACAAATCAAATCATATCATTTAAGTGAAATTTTCTATATAATTTTCATTTCATATTTATTGAAAGGTATACCTATGAAAAACATTATTCCTTTAATTACACAGACACTGTTAAAACATCAACTGTCACCTCAGATTTTATTATAGAAAATGAGAAGGAATGCTGAAAGCATGAATTAAATTTTCTTCATCTTAAAATAGGTGTGAAATAAGCTAATTTGACTTTTAAAAACTTTGTTCAATTTGAAATACATATATGTGTGTGTATATATATATATTAAGGATATATATATACTTAATTTCCAACAAAAACATATGTACTTTTAGTAAATATTTTTTGCCGTAATTCAAGATGATTCATGATATCATTGTTTAAAACACTAAACACATCAAACATTTTTGTATGTGTTGAATTCGTTTTGTTTTGTCTTGATTTTGGAGACTGTCTCATGGAGTCCAGGCTGGCCTCAAACTTATGGTATATCTGAGGGTAACTCTGAACTAGAATGTCTGCCTCCAGCTTCTGAGTGCTGGGATTAGCGATAGGTGCCAATATTCCTGGCTTGCCACACGCTTTAGAGGAGCGTTCCTCTAATATGAGTGGGCATGGTTAAAAACCCGGCATTATTAATTGGGGTTTAACATTTTTATTTGTCTTCTTTCCCCTTTTTCTTTCTCTACATTACAAATATAAAGTGAAAAAAATTTCAGAATATAAAACCGATTTAGAAAGAACATACATGTTTGTAACATGTGGGTCTCCTACATGTTGAATTGTCGATTATTTCAATTATTTTTTTAGCATTCTTAGAAAATAAATTATACTTATCTTCAAAGGTCATGTTTGTACATTTTCTGAGGATATCGACTTAATATAATTAACATTATTCTAAACACTATGATCATTACATAAACAGACACTTAAAAGTAAGTCCTATGCTAATGAGAGATGGGACATGAACAACAGGGAGGTACCAGTCTGAAAGACCGAAGCACGGACAATCCCTCCACATTTGCCAGGCCAAGTTCCATTAGACTCAGGCTAACAATAATTCCGTCAAAAATATTCCAGCCCTCTTGGAAATAGTAATAGGGATCCATGGCAATGATTTTCAGAACCATTTCAGCTGTGAAGATCCCAGTGAAGACCTGGAGGGAGATAGAGAGCAGTGCCGAGCATGGGTGAATCATGGGTGCTGAGCTGCGGGAATCACAGAGCATTAAGTCGGATCAAATACAAACGTCTGATGTTTAAATCAAATCAATACTGCCTTAGAATTTGTCCCACAAGCCAGCATTGTGCTAAATAGATTTGCCATATTTAACGAGTCAGCTGGGTTTCTAGGGAAAACAAACTTTAAGATCTTTTGCTGTGCGCATTTTCAGTCTCATACTGGGTAATAGTTGTGGCATTATTGTCACTGGGCCCATTCAGCTTCCACAAAGCAGCTCGTTGACTTTCGGTAATGCTACAAAATGAATTGTTGGAGGTTGTTAAAAATTACTTGAAATTGGTAAACATACACATTTTACTTCTAAACTTTGTAGTTTCCTTGAAGGGGTAGCATTTTGTTTCCGCATTTTATGAACATTCTTGAGACTAAAGAGCATCTTCCACAATCGCTTTGTAATAATGGTCTCTGGCTCCCTGCCTCAGAATTAAAGTTAATGGATTAATAGATTTAATTGAAGCAAGCAGGAGAATACCCTCAGTATTGCACATGAATAATTAAGAGTAATACGGTGAGCAGCTCCAAAAAAAAAAAATGTGTGCTTGACAATAGAAACAAATAAAACAAAACACATTAAGCACTGATTTCAAACTTGAAACCACAGGCAATAAGAACATAAGGGTATAAAGGGCTATGAAATTATTATCGCCAAAATCTTTTAAAATAGTTATCCTAATTCTGTATAGGTAAAGGCTCTGCTTTATGATGGCAACGTCGAAGTTCCCTTTATCTACAAGAATCTCTGTCAAAATAAATTTATGAGAAACACTTAGTGTCTTAAACGAGCGTACCTTTGAAAAAGAATACAGACTCATTCTATTAAAAGCATAAATGCAACCAATATCTCAATTTAAATTGTGCAAATGTTTTTAAAGGAAATATCAATTTCAAAAAAAAAAATAGCTTAACTGCTGTTAGTCATGTGTTCACACATATAGAAGGAAAATGTATTGTGAGCAAGGTGGAACACATTTTTAAAAATAATGTTTTCATTTTACACAATAGTTCACCATGGGAATTTTTTTCCTCTCTCTCTCTCTCTCTCTCTCTCTCTCTCTCTCTCTCTCACATACACACACACACACACACAAATAGTGCTCCGTAGTGAACTTAAAAATCAGTTCTAATTTATACAGATTTGATTTTTTTGTTTTTTTTTTTGTTGTTGTTGTTGGTTTTTGTTTGTTTTTTGAGACAGGGTTTCTCTGTGGTTTTGGAGCCTGTCCTGGAACTAGCTCTTGTAGACCAGGCTGGTCTCGAACTCACAGAGATCTGCCTGCCTCTGCCTCCGAAACAGAAACAGATATTATTTAAAATAGGCACCCTGATGATATAAATGCATTAAAACAAGCTAAAAACTCTTTAGCTGAATGGTTCTCAATATCTCTTCCTACAAAAAATCAAAATGAATCCTTTCATGTCTGCTGAGATGACTAGCTTCCTGCAGCTGGCAAATGGATATCCCAAAGTCAGATGTTCACCCAAAATGCAATGCCATGATGAAAATTCTCCTTAAGGATATTTGTGCATTTTCATTTCAAAATTACAGGCATCTCCCCTTCAATTTTTCCGGTGGTGGTTCCCCAAAGCACTGCTAATGCTGTTGTATTTTCCTGTGGTTTTAGTCAGGTAAGTTGGCAAGGAAGGGATTCTCTAACGTAATACAACGTGTACATAGACTCTCTCTCTGGTTTCTAGAATCCCTATACTAGCTTAAATTTTAAAATTGCTGGGGGAAAAAAGAAAACCACCTCCTGTGAAAATATGGAGTACCAGAGAGAGTTGACAGCGATTTGTAGGTCTCCAGATGCTCAAACTGAATCAACCCGATCAACAGGGAAGTGATGCAAGGTTTATGTACTTTGGAAACAGACTGCAAAAAAGGTGGACTCCTTGATCAAAGTTAAAACAGAAGGTCCCATAACCCTTTGCTGTTTTTTTGTTTTTAATTTGTCCTACACTTTTATGGTTTCATATATAAGTCACTACATAATTATTTAAGCAACAATAGATAGTATATTGGAATCATCATATAAATGAGTGAATTTTAATGAACTCCCAACAAAATATAACCATCTGTCACCTATAATGTATAATTTAGAGCAAATGAACTCTTGTGCTGAGACTCAGACTTGAAGCCATCAGCGTGTGCTTTGCTGCTTGATTATCCTGCTTCCCAAACTCTGTCATTCTGTGCTTTCATGTACAACAGCATCAACACTGGAAGGCCATAAAACGTCAATTTCCATCTACATTCTGGAAAGTTCCCCAAATGGTCCTCACTTGTTCAATTTCCCCTACTTCCCACTATCCTGGGGAAAACGTAAGGGCTGGGAACAGAAATGTTTTCCGTCATGACTTCAATGAAAGGTTCAAGAGGTTAACGACATACATGTGGGAGGAAGGAAGCTGTTCAGCTAGTCCATGCTAGATGCTAGGCACAATGCTAGACTCTTCCACATTACCTCATTTGACCTACACAGCAACCTCACGGATGGGTACCATTACGCCCATTTCAATAATAAAAAACAAGGCTCGGAGCTCTGTACTTTTCCAGAGATTGTACCATTCATCCCCACTGACAGTTATAGTCAGGTCATGCTGTCTGTTGACTCTAAAGTGTGTGTGATTCTTACCAAAGCCTGACGCCTGAAGCAGCCTCTCTGGGAGTAGGAACAACCAGCCATTTGTTTATTGAGCAACTCCAATATAGACGCAGTGGGAGACACAAAACAAAATGCGATCCAGGGTCTGTCACTGAGAAACTCACAACAGATGGTAAAACCACAACTTAGAGTATAAGAAAGTGCTTACTGCGGGCTCAATGCCATGTTAGAAGACAGAGAGGAGGCAGGAGAACTGGGGAGAATATTAACTGAGAAGTGAGAAGCCTCTAGATGTGGATGCAGAAAACAGAGAACGGAGAAATATTGAAATAGATAAGCCACTGCGTGACATGTGTGTGGGTCTGTGTTGAGGCTTTTCTGATGGGACTGAGGATGACTATACAGGAAATAACAGGCATTAGTATTAGAAATATTTTAAAGGTTTTAAGGGTAAAAGATAAATAGCCTGAGAGAAGAAGTAATGGATTTTCATATCAAGTAGATATGGGAAATAAAAGAAAAGTTATGTCCCTGTGGCTCTGTCTCTGGGACTGTTAAAGGTATCACAAAATTGAAGTGTGGCTGGCAGCCTTCTGATAAACTGTGGGAAAGGTGGCCATTCAGCCGTGACCACACAGTGCTTACAGCAATTCTCGATCAATGGCCTATGACAGCTAGGCACACAGAATGGAATAAGGCTCATGCTGCAGAATGTATCATCCCTAAAGTTGCTGGGATGTAAAAATATTGAGTGGAAAAAAATCATAAATAATATAAGGAGTCCAACAACCAGTAATAGAGGTCCCGGAAAGTGTCGGGGATGGAGTGATTGGCATTATCAAGGAAATCGTCAGGAAGAAAACAGCATCACAGCACTGTAGGTGTCAAAGCTGAAGGAAAAGGTGGACGTTCTCCTGAGTCAAACAGCACAGAGAGGATGAGGTGACTTACTGGCATATTTATGCCATTGCCTTCCCAGCATTTTTTTCCTTCTTTGTGATGAGATCAATTTCTCCACCTATATGCCTACCCAGGACTGCCATGTTCCCAAATGGCCACACCTACTCCTTCCCAGGCTGGTTAAATCAGAAGTGACTGTTTCAGAAACATGCCCAACACAAAATCTTTGGACTGGAACTCAAAATGAAATATATGCTTTTCTTGATTAAACCTGTGAGCTACTCTAGAACTGAGCGATGCAGAATGTGTGTGAACCTACTTGCAAGTCCAGCTCCTTCATCCTTAGCTGCACCCTCACCCTACACAAGGTCTGATCCTTCACCTTTCCCATTCGATGAAGCAACTCCCTTCCCATTGCCAAGCATGCTGGAGACAGTAAAAGGAAGGTGTCGATGAATGACCTATGGAAACTCAACTATCAAACAGAAACGCCAGGGAAGAGAGGGTGGGCATAATGTAGAACCAGAAGGAAGGGAGAATGAGCATACCATTTTTCTGGATTAAGTATTTCACTTACAGTAAGTTAGCCTTTTCACTGATGAGACTGACGTGGTTCAAGGCTTCACTTCTAAAGTACTTCTTAATTACCAAGAACCTTGGGACATCTCCGTTCATGTCTCTCCCTCTCTCCTTCTCTCCATCTCTCTCTTTTCTTTCGAGCCAGGATCTTACGTCGACCATGCTGACCTAGGATTTTCAATGTAGGCTACCTTGTCTACTTCGATCATCCTATTTTTTTTTTTTTTTTTGGTTTTTCGAGACAGGGTTTCTCTGTGGTTTTGGAGCCTGTCCTGGAACTAGCTCTTGTAGACCAGGCTGGTCTCGAACTCACAGAGATCCACCTGCCTCTGCCTCCCGAGTGCTGGGATTAAAGGCGTGCGCCACCACCGCCCGGCTTCGATCATCCTATTTTGAAGGTGTAATACTTATTAGGGACTTTCTATCCCTAAGGATTTGGGAATTCTAATGCAAAACTGATGAGAATAATACCCTGTCTGCCTTAAAGCAAGAAAGATTGATTCATAGAGTACACTCAACAGTCACAACTGGAGAGCCCTGCCATTTAAAGCCCTGATTGTAGCACCCTTTGATCAGAAAGAATCATGTAATCAGTGTCAGGCCTTCGCAAATCAAGCACCTCCACATCCGTTTATGAGTCCTTGGAAGACATATATATGCTCTGGTTACAGAGTACATCCCAGAAACTACAGTAAGGAATCCCTTATTCCACACAGTATTTGGGAAGCATTTCTGGATATTAGGTATTGAGGGTTCATTGAAAGAAAAAGAAGATATTCACTAGTATTCTCTTACTGTCTTTCATACAGTACAGTTATTACTGAGTACAAAATTTGATGCATTCAAATGTAAGAGCAAATTTATGTCTCAATGCAAATGGTTAAATAAAAAATACTTATGTAGCACAGAGGTTACAGAAGGCATAATTATCATTCATGTCTGTGTTTTATGGTTTTAGGGGGAAATGTACACCTGTATACAGAAACAAAGGCAGGTCCAACCCAACTGAATGAAAAGGATGGTTAAAACACAAGTGCATTTTTGCTCAATTCTGCGTTAGAATAGAAGCTTAGTTGTGATGGTGCACAGTGCACTCCAGGTGTGCCATGAGGCTTGATTGCTAGGACAAGGGTAGAGTCATCAGCGACCCAGAAGGAAGCAAAACACATGAGCTCAGGTACTCTGAGGGAATGTAGAACTGGTACTTAGAGTTTTTATTCCTGAAATGGGCTTGGGGCTTCTCGAGCTGCACAGGGTTTGCTATCGTATGTGCTTTGATGCTCAGAATGTGTTAAAGATGTGTCCAAGATTGTGTGGGTCCTCTGAAAGGCACTGATAGCAGCATGACAATAGTACTAAATAATTTGATACATAGGCCAAGTTTAGGATCTTAATGAACCAGATCCCAAACCATTTCCCTGAAGATGGATACAAAAAATGTCCAGTGAAAATTAGCGTCTTTAAATAATCCAAGTCTCCTTCCTTGCAGCTTTCCACAATTTGACTAGTATTGAATGTTCCAAAGAGGAAGTTAACTAAAATCAAATAGATAAAAATATTTTAAGTCTTTGGGTGGTTTCAGTTCAAGGCCTTCTGTGGAAAGCAAAGGAAGCCTAAGTGTATGAGGTCCTGGGTGAATGTGGGTTGTTGACATGAGTTATCTTAAGCTCAGACCCATGGGAAAAAATGGCAAATTCTTCTTCCTGGCAGTGAGTCTCAAAAGAATGGCAACCCTTCCTCTGGTCCATGTATGGACATAGATAGTGTATGCAGAAAACTGTATACACACACAGAAACCTGCCTCCTTGATTCAGCTGTCCATAATAATCCAGCCTCCGTGTTTATCTGTACGTAATAACCCTGCTTCCTTGTTGAGCAATATGCAATTACCCCACCTCTCTGCCCAACTCTATATAATAAACACAATGAGCTTATAGGGACTAAAGTTTCTCTAGCAGGGAGCCCACCCTACCCAACCCCAGCTAATCTGTGTCTGTTGTGTCTATTTGTCTTTTCTTTAGTCCCTCACTGTCCCAGTCAGGTCCATCTAGGGAACCTTGCAAGGCCGCAGCAGCCTTCACAGGAATACAAGGTGACCAGGGATTTGCCTACTGATGATTAAATATCAGAATATTTATTCATACTTTATAATTGGCAATGAGCTCTATACTGAGTTACTCATGGGTCAAAGGCTTAAGGATGATGTTTAAGATACGTTACAGGCTGCCAAAATGCTTTTGAGTGTTATGAGACATCCTGAAATAGATGAGTCAATGTTGTCACCACCAAATTCTAGGCATATTCTAGGAAGAACAGGTTAAGTCGTGCTAGTTTTAAAGTCTTAAAAAGCAGGGAAAATATCCCTAAGTGCAATCTTCCCTATGATTAACTACCTTCATGTACTGAAAACCCTACAAATTCATTTTACCAACTAGTTTTTCTATTGGACAATTACCATGGAAGCTATTTATCATGAACTGATTCCCTTCTAAACAGCTGTGCCCTTTAGAAATAGAAATCGACTCTTTGGCCATTCTTCCAATGCACATGGTAAAGCCCTTCTGTAAAGCCCTTGTCCGTGCAAACCTTGCGAGTTTCCCCATACATGATCCTCTAAAGTGTGAGGACTTTGCAACTCTAGGACACCATGGCTGTTGCCCTACATAGTCAGCCCCAACACAAGTTGCAGTTCAGATCCTATCTGAGGTGTGTGTAATATTCCTTTAGATGTCTCTTCTTGTGAAGAAGGAAGATACCATTGTCAATTTGGAACAGCATGGGGTGGGGAGGGCATTTTTCCATGTTCCATTGCTCCCTCCCCTACAGGACTTACCAGGTTTCCCACAGTCAACACACTGCTGAACTGGTCAGTCATGGGATAGTGCTCCATGGCCATAAACAGGGTATTTAATACAATGCAAATTGTTATGGCGAGATCAACAAATGGATCCATCACAATTAAATTCACAAGGTGTTTCACTTTTAGCCATGCGTTGCAGCAGTCCCAGATCAAAAACACATTGGCAAATCTATACCAGCATGGCGGACACTTCTGTCTAGATTCTTCAAGTTCTGGTGGGTAATAAAGGAGAAAAGTAGTAAACAGCAATTAAAATTAATTATAATGCATAGCAAATGACATGATAAAACTGGTGCTTATTTTTGGGGCATACAAGTTCATGTTACTGGGATTAATAGACTGTATAGAAAACAATCTTATTACTTATTTCCATAAAATGCCCATTAAATAGCATACTGATATTGACCTTCTTTCTCCTTTTAAATACAAAAAGTACTTTGAATTTAATATTCTACTTCAAAATAACTAATAATTGAATAAAAAGTACAACAATATCACTATCAAATTGAACTTTTAAAAGTAATTTTGTGGGGATGTTAAACAGTGAATGAAATCACCAAACATTTGTGTAGGGTGTACTTTAGAGTAATCTTATATTTGTGAGTATGGATGGTGGAGGAAGCACTTTTTAGGGACCTCATTTGAATGGAAAACGGGCTTGGCTTTGTTCAACTCATTGCTGTCACTCTCTTACCCTAACATCATTGACACATACAGGCTGAAAGGAGAAAGGGTTTATGTAATGTAACATTAGAGCAAGACCTCAATGATATGGTAAAAAGTTTGGAAATGCCACTCTGCAGGCAATGTAAGGATCCAAATGAAAGAGGAATAAGTCAATATTCATTTTTATAACCAATATAAAAGATGTGTCTTTCACATAAGTATATCTATAGCTCAGTTCTAGGTGTGGGAAGCCCTTAAAGGGTCTGCAAAAAGAAGAGGTGTTCAGAGCAGTCACTGTGCATCTCACCCTCCATGGTGTTGGTCAGGATGCTGGCTATGCTCATGGCTCTCTGTCTTCCAGAAGAGTCTTCCAACATTTCCATTGAAATCTGGTAAGAACTTAGCCTTCTCTTCCTGACTTCCGTTTCAGTGGTGGTGCCCTGCAAATCAAATACTGATGGCTCAAACCACCCTTCTCCAAGGATAACATAAGAATGTATAGCATCTCTCTGGAAAGTCATGCTTCATGCAAGCTTTTTAAGGCAGCAATCTCAAGTAATAATATGACATTGAGTAGATTATTGTATTCTATAAGCACATTATTTGAAAAGACCATAGATCCTTAGAAAAGAGTTCACTGTCTGGATGCAATTGTATAAAGCAATTTGTTCCACACAAGCATTTGAACATGACAAAGTTCGGGGAGAAACTTTTTTATAAGCATGCTGTAAATAGTTTTCATTCAAATATAAATTATTTTTCAACTTATAGCAGCAAGAAATAGGTCAATCTTTCCACAAAGCTAAATATTATTATATAGTCTCAAGGCTGGGTTATTTTCTTTGAGACTATATTGACAAACTGACAAATATGGGCCATTTATTTCATGCACAAACACAGATGTACAATGAAATGTGTGTGCTTTCCTGAGATTTCTTTTTGGCCATTTGCCATTCTATAATCACCAATTTTATTTTGGAATAATTTTTCAGATAGAACTATAATATTGACAGTTGTCCAAAAACTGTCCATTATCAGTACATCAACCATTACAATATTTAATTTGAGAATACAAACATTTCAGGATATGAGGTGAGGGATGATCACATAATTTAAGAGAAAAGTTAATAATGAAGATTTGATTATGAAAGTGCTAATTATTTTGTATTTGTGCTAAATCTATTGTAGTTGCAGATTGGTGTTTTGTTTCAGACTCTAAATTTTGAGTACTGTTAACCTAAAAAAAAACAGCTCCACACAAGTCAAATGGCTTTCTTATTTTGTTTTGTTTTGGGTTTTTTATTCACTTAATCACGTGATATTTTTAAGCACTTTCATTTGGAGGAAGTAGGATCCCAGAACAGGCTCAACTGCCCGGACCTGTTTTTTTTTTTTTTTTTTTTTTTTTTTTCAAATTGAGATAAAGAGTCAGTAGTAGCTGGTTTATGTATTATCACCTCTGGCAGAAGTTGTCCAGTAGGTGACGTAAGAGCTGATGGTCCACCCACCAAGGAAACCACACCATTGCAATCCACAGTGCTGTGCATCTTCCCATTTGCTGGAAGCCCTGGCACCATCCTGGATGACATACTGGCCTGACTAACGTTACTGTTGCGTCGCTCTCCAGGTCTGTGCGGCACAAACAGTGAGTCTCTCCTGCTCTCACTATCTTCAAAGGTGCTGTGCTCGTCATCGGCAAAGTCATTCTCAGACCCCACGTCCTTCGCCCGACCTCTGAAGCTGAAAATGCTCGTTTTGCTATTGCGTCTTGGGGAAAACAGGGAGCCACGGATGCTCAAGAGAGACTGAGGAGAAAGGAAGGAAGGAAGAGATCGGGGACAGGGGCGGGGTGGGACATAATTGTTTAATAAAAGATCTTAAGATTGCAGAAACCACTTGCTTTTAGGTTGGTGTCAGCTTGTTCTTAAGTACAGGTAATGGAATTCACTCAAGGCTGTCCTTTTTGTTTGGAAGACCATAGTGAACAGTCAGTGCACACTTAATTATAAAGCACACCACTCCAAGAGTCCTGACTCATGATTGCCTAAATGCATGTGTGTTTTCATCTACGCTTCATTCTTGCGCTGTGAGATGGAGTGCGCTCTCACAATACAGTGGGCGAAGTGGGGAGATCTAAGTAGGAGGCAGCTGTCCCTTCTCAGTGCTGTGATAGGAAGGGCATGAAATTTGGAGGGGGAAAAAAGGCTCAAGTGAGAGTGTTAGTTCAGATTCTAAATACTTATACCAAATTCTAAAGGTACTTATATCAAATCACCTGGATAATTACAGTATTAGCAAAGGTATCATTGTGTCTTCATTCCCTTCTAGCTTCTACCAGGAAGGTCTCAGGGCTTATCTCTATCCGATGGTGAGAGTCGGGACACAGAACTTGCCGTCCACATTTTTTAACATTTTCCAACAGGGTGACCCATTGTTCATTTGATCTGAGGGGCCGTGTGTCACAGCAAATGCAAGAGGATTTTTAATGCTCTCTGTGGTAGTCTGCCTACTAAAAATTTAACACTGGCTTAAAGAACCAAGGTATATAATATGACTGGAGCAAAGAAGGTGGTTCTTGTGACATCATGTTACTTACAGTAAAGAGAGCTAGGTAAATGAAAATAAAAATGCCATGGCTTTCTTGATTTTTTTTTTCTTACTTGTGCTGGGCAATGCACCTTCCGCCTCGCTCACGATTGGCTAGACAAGCATATACTACTGGGATATGTGCCCAGGGCACAACGACGTTTATCATATGATATCATATACATTTACAAATAAACTGGTAAGTTGCTCTCTAGTTGCAGAAAATGGGATATAACTTGGTTCCTTCTTTGACTCTCTGAATGAACTTTTAAACTGCATTGATAGCTCAGGAATGACCTTAGTGTGGTGATTTTGAAAAATACCCCTGGGCAGGCAATGGAATATTGCTTGCTCTCCTGATCATTAATAATGCTATTTCTTTTTGCTTCCTTTCTTGCTTTTATTCCTTGCCCCACCTTTCTTCATAACCACTTTAATTACACACACACACACACACACACACACACACACACCCCACATATACACACACTTCCTGCACATGCATACACATGTAGCCATGTGTGGAGCATAGAAGCTTGCACTTATTGTACTAGCACTGAAGCTGAGGCTGGAGGATGGACAACTTTAACATATGTCTGTGTTACATAGCAAGATTCTGTCTAGAAAACAAATCAAATCAAAACAGAAGAAACTAATATACGCATATGTTAAAATGCTAAACACACACTGGCAGCAACTAGCTTGCCCTCCCCTTTTCTTCTCCAGCATAAAAACAAATATATAATCTTAGAGGAGAAAACACAAGAAAATCAGTTTCAGAATTTTTTAAATATTTCTTTGCCTAATTAGCTAAGACTGATTCTCTTGGGTCCCATTTTTAGCTTTATTTTTATGAATTTCCCCAGACGACTGTCTTTGTCCTTTGAAATTCTGGAAAGGTACTTTTCTTTCTGAAGTGTGTCTTTTCTTGGGTAGGTTCTCTATAGGACATAGCAGATGTAGGATGTGTGTAAACTATATTCTGTCTCAGCAGCATGCAGTTCCAATGAGAGTGTGCCTCCAGTGCTGCTAGGCAGGGGTTAGACTGACTCCTTTTCCAAGGACTCAAACGCTGTGTCTTCCCTTTTAACAAAGAATGCTGGCAAGCATAATCTCGCATCCAACTTACATAATATAAATATTGGCTATAAGAGAAGAAGTATTTTGAAACTTCACATATGCATCACTTTGTATTTTGAAAATGTGCATTTTCAGGAAATTAAATTTGGAATTCTGACTCAGTACATTTAAACATATGTACCAGGCATTCATTTGCAGGAAACACAATTATTCCATAATGGGGCAGTGTTCAGAGATGGAGCCCTTGTGAATGAATTACTGCTTTTCTGAGTTACCTATCACAGAGTTTGGTCCCCTCTTATCTCTTCTGTATGAGGCCCTTTGTGCTTTCACCCACAAGGCTCTCTCAGAAACCACGATGAACTCAATGCCATACTCCAATCTCCAGATAATCCACCAACATACAGATCTGTGTAAACTACACTCGGTCTCTGGTGTTTGCTACACACACACACACACACACACAGAGAGAGAGACAGAGACAGAGACACAGAGAGACAGAGAGAGTCAGAGAGACAGAGAGAAGACATAACAGGTGTGATTCTAATAACTTGGATTTTTAACCCACATTCCATCTGATGCCAAACCCAGGTGGATCTCTATACTCAGAGAAGCATAAACTTACATTTTACCCTAGTACATCTTAACTTAATTTCTAGGATGGTAAGGTGTAATCATCTTACTCTACCTGTGTTTTAAAACTATCTCCGGAAAGTGAAAATCTGCTATGTTACACGGCTTGGGAGTATGTGGCATGTTTTTACCACGATAACATATCTGAGCATGCTGTTAATTGGCATGCTTTTCTGTCAGGGTGTTTTTCAGAGGCGTTCCAGATCTTTGAGTTTATTTGAAACTTCTTTTCACTCTTTGGAAAGTATAATAATGGGTGTGGGCACAGTTTTCAAGACAACAGAGCCAGAAAAAGGAGATTACAAAAATAGTATTCAGAGAAAATAAACCAAAAATAACACTCTTGAAGATGCAGCAGAGTTAAGGGAATACCCGCAGCTGTGGCAAGCTCTACTCTGGAGAAAGAGCTTCTCTGCTGAACTCAAGGGCTATTCTATGCCTCGTGCCCATCAGAACAAAAATTACAGCTGTTGGCTTCATTGTATTTCCCTCTGTTCTAAGAAGAAACGTGTGATATTTTCTTAATTTCAATAATAAAGAGAAAGTGTAAGTATTGAATCAACCCTGCAGATAGGATCTAAACCCAATGTGGGTTGAGAACAATGATGAAGACCCAGGGAATTAACAGGTGTTTGGGTTGACTATGTTGAATGACTATTGGTTGAAAATCTCATCTGAGCCACAGCACAACTTAAATATATCTGCAACTATATTTGGTTATAGCTATTAGCCTCTGGTTTAAAAATAAATGGTCCCAGTGTGACCAAACACCATAGTCAAAATCCTGAGAGACAGGAGTTTCCATTATATACTTTGAACAAATTTTTAACATTGCACAATGACTATGTATTATGTCTATAAAAGTAAATAATGTAATAAATGTAAAATACCATTTCAATTCGCCCCAGTAGAGAAGGACAGGGTGCCCATAATTTATGCTTCCTCTGCTTTGACCTTTTCAGGAGCAATATTGTTTTGAAGAGTATGCCCAGTCCACTTATGCTTGCTGCCCCTGCTGCCTTTATTCTCATTCCTATAAGACAAAACCTTTGATGCCTACAAAGCTATCACTGCAAAGAGTTTCTGGCTAGTTCTGCTTGAGCCCTGTATGGATGCTTTCTTTTTGAGTTGAGTTTGTAGATTCAATGCTCATCAGTCCAGCTGTCTACCCATCTATTCCATCGAAATCTACCATCTTTATCCATGTATCTACAAACACAAAGCGAATTGTTCAAGTGCGCATGCTGCTTTTGCTTTTAGTGCTAACATATCAACTACCAGCTACCTCTCCTCTGCCACTGCCTTTCTGGGGTTCCCTCGGCACCAGTCACCCAAGCTTCGTTGCTCTATGAGGGTTGTGGACATATTGTCACATAAAGATTTTGAAGCTTCCCTTCCATTGGACCTGAAAGGAAGCGTCATTGTGTAGTTCCTTCCCATGACCCCTCCAAATCTGAGAATGTCACCTTCAAACCATCTGATTTAAAATTTTATTTCCAGTCATGTGGCTCTTGCTCCCACAGTACTCATCACCACACCAAATGCTATGACCTGTCTGATATGACCTCTGACTCAACCTTTAGAATAAAGCTCCATTATATCAGTGAATGGGATCTAATCTTTCATTAAGGTATTTTCAACATCTAGAGCTCTTTCTGTTACATCAATGATAACTGTGATGATTAATGCTAATTCTCAAATTAATAGGCTCTCGATCACCTCAGGGAATGGGCCTCTGTATTGAGTGTAGAGGATTATCTTAATTGGGTTAATTGAGGGGAGAATACCAATAGTTAGCATGAGAGCCACCATTCTTGGGCTAGATCTTAGACTGAAGGAAAAAAGAGTGGGTGACGAGCATACGAATCATGGCTCTCTTTCTTGACTCTGCAGCCAGGGACTAGGTCTCTTGAGCTCCTGACTGTTTAACTTCCTTGCAATGATGGACCATACATAACCTGGAACCATAAGCCAGAATAAACCCATTCTCACTTACATTACTTTTGTTAGAGTATTTTACCACAGCTACTGGCTACTGGAAAAGAAACCAAAACTGTGCTTAATAAATACTTACTGCTTGAAGGACCTAATATAGAAAGTTTTAGACAAGAAGGGAAATAATCCCATTATCAAAAGACATACAATTGTCATGCAAGTGTCAATAATATGCATGTGATTTCATAAATAATTGAAACTATTCAGCATTTTTTAGTTTTTTTCATTAGAAGTTATCAACTTTTACTTTTCCTTAATTGCATGAGATTCTTATATAATACTTATATAGCTCTTTAAGACAATGAATTCAAGGCTAAAATTGTGAGTTCAAGGATAGACCTGGCGATATAGTAAAATTCTGCCTAAAAGAAAACAAAATCCAAACAGGAAAATAACCAAGCGCTATACTGAAGCAGAATTTGTGGTTGCCACTCTTTTTGTAAAATTTTATGATTTTCACACTTAATTTCATTAAAGTATTGTTCCTTAATTAAGGGACATCATACTCTTTGGTTGATTTACAGTTTTTTGTTTGTTTTTTGCTTTAAATTGATTGTTTAGCATTGACGTTAGGGTATAATTTTTGAGTAAATTTATTATAATTGGAAGCGTTTTAATTTATAGGACACAATGTTCAAACAGATAAAATAAACCTCAAACCAGAATGGTACTTATTGCAGTTTCCAATAGTGTTTGCTATTTGTATTAAACAGACCTTGTTTAAGTTTTTTTTTTTTTTAAAAAAAAAAAAGTAGAAACTATTTTATTGTCTTTGACATAAAAAAAAAAAGCAATGATGCTAACACTGGCACTGTGAATTGGATAGCTGGCCTTAATTCGCACCCCTAATTAACTGACTTTGGTGTCCCTCTTCAAGAGAGGCTACATTGTAATTCTTCCCTTGTATGTACTGTACAATGGTAATGGAGACTTCTAAGTATAGAGTTTTCACACTAAAGAAAACAGACAAATCAGGAGGCTTTCCTTCCCAGAATTTATATATATGTTATAATATAACCTCCTATAATCAAAGCAGTAGCTTTATAAAAAAAATGCCAGGTTTATCCATTCTTAAAATGGGGAAAATGAACACAAACTTCCAATTCAATCCCAATGAAACGGGTGAGAGACAGGCTATGCCAAATAAATAAATAATAAATAAATAAATAAATAAATCAAAATTGTGAGATGTTTAAAGACAATTATCTTAAAGTATTGCCTGACCTATTTTTTTAAACACCCTTTCTAAGACAACTGATGATATAAATTTACATAACTGGATGATGCCCAGCACCCTGTCACTCAAAGGAAAACACCATAAAGATCTATCAAAAAACCATGCACTGGTTTGTAGACTGCTTCTCAGACCTCGGTACCTGGTGAGGGGAGCACAGCTTCTTCTCGCCCGTCAGCCGGTTCCCATCCAGGGAGAACAGGAAGCTCCTTCGCTTGACGCTGTCTTCGGATTCCGACTTGGGAAATCTGTCCCCCTCGGTTCTGTGGTTCCCCTCCATGTGCTCTCTCTGTCTCCTTTTTTTCCTCCGGTTCCTCCACTCCTTGGCACTCTTGGAGCTTAACTTGGAAGCTTCTGAAGAACTCTCCAGAAGTTCTCCTAACCCTCCTATCCCACTGAAGTCTCTGGATGCCGCTGAGGCTGCAGCCACCGCCTGTTGAGAATGGAGGCCAAGAGATGTTTGCAGTAAAGGGCTGGAAGCAGGAGCGAAGGCAAGCATGCTGCCCAATGACCATCAACCAGGAGGGCGAATTCTGCACTCCGGTTTACTTAGCAACAGGTTTTACCTTTTAAATGGCATAGTACAAAGTGCATTGAAGCCAGAACGGCGCGGTGTAGCATAGTGTCTGCACTGGCCTTTAATATGAACTCTCGAGGTTAGCTTCAGTTCAGGAGGCATTTGCTGACCTGAAAGAACTCTGTTTACCTTAAGGGCACCCCTTTCCTTGGAGCTAGACCCTCTCTGATAACTGTCCCATTTCCCCCGGGGGAATCGTTTTTCTTCTGTGTGGTTGTGAATGAGCGTGTGGTCCTGCTTCCTTTGTTTGCTTTGCTTTTAATTTTGTGACATGTAAAGCTCAGGATGTGGTGGTGTACATTTGTAACCCTAGCACTTGGGAGGCAGAGGAAGGAGGACTGGGAATTTGAAGCCATCCTGGTAAATCCAAGGTAAACTTTCAATGCGTGACTATTGTACCTTAGATGAAAGAGCTGGAGACGAATTAGTCCCTTCTCATCTTTGGCTTGGATGACACCTGGTCCTAGGGTCCACACCTCAGTGGTGTTTTCATCCCAGACAGTGTTGCACAGCACTTACAGCTGTGAAATTTTAAATGTTTACAAATTTCATACTATTGTTATAAACAATAAGCCTATCAATCAATAAATTACTGATTTGTTCTTAAGATTATGAGAACGTCTCATATATTTTCTTTGTGGATCTCAGCATCATGCATTCTTAAAGATTTTGAGTTTCTCGTTTCATCAATGAAACGAACACAGCTCTGTGGTACAAACGTAGTGAATGTTTTGCACTTTCATCATAGTTTTAGGCTCGAAATGATTTAACCACGACTTAGTGAGGCTATGGAACAACATAGCATGTCTCGAGCCAAGAGCTCATTAAATATGTTCCTGTTTTTAAACCCAAGCTCAGAGTAGAAAGGAGGGGAATTATGAAAATGCTGGTCACCTTTTTACATATGTCATTATTAGATATAAATAACTCTAATGTATCTGCCATTTTGTCTATCTTCCTCTTGGAGTGTATGTCACATAGGCATGGGGTTTTTTCTTTCCAGTGTCTGGTATTCCCTCTGACTCAGAAAGTCCTCAGGAAGCACTTCATGAGCAAAGCCTTAGAAGGCATCTTACTGTCAATCACCTGACCCTAGCGGAGGGTGGGGGCCTGCTTAGCTTTGATTTTCCAGATCCCACAGAAGGCTGTGTGGAAACGGTGTGCGTAAGGGCAGTGTGCATTTGGAGGAGAGAAAGGAAAACCCCATTTAAAAAATTTTGTTAGCCCTGTGTGTGTTTTTTTTTCCTGAGAAGAGGCAGGCCCTCATCTTATGTTAGCTAAAATAAAAAAGCCTTAAAGTGAAACACACTATCTTGCGGCATTTCTTGGGTCAGCGAGATCTCAGTGGGCAGTTGGGTACTGAGTAGAGTCTTACAATTGCGTGTTGGAGTCAGCAATACAGAACATATAACATGGATGTATGTGGATATTATTGAGCGCTGGGCCCATGCAGGGTCCCTGATTTAAGCACTGCTATGAGACAATGCTCACATGTAAATGAAACGGTAACTCAGTATGTAGCTGTTCATAAAACTGTGTAAGATCATCAATTTTTCATTTTTGACATCCATCATTTCCTAAGTCATGCATGATGACAATGAATAGCGAAGATGCTACATAATATAACTATGTATGTTCACTAAAGGAGATCAACAAAGCGCCTGTTGAGAGCAGATTAAATACTATCCATCCTGCGTTATGCAGAAGAAGCACATGATATATATTGCTGAATATATGAACACACATGTATCTTTGTTCTGTCCAAACAAAGTTTTCCTTTTCTCTATGTACAGACACAAGCACAGGACTGCCAGCGCTGATCATTTATAGCCTTGTTTGTCCCTGGAAACGTAGGAAGTCGTGGTGGGACTCTCTGGCTACAGTCCTGAAGCTATCATTCAATGGCAATCACTTCTGGAGTTTGTTTTTGCATAGGACACAATTTCCCTGCCTAATCTGAGTAATGGTTCAAACAACTCAAAACCAAAACAGATTCCTTTTTTACAGCGACAAAGCGGCCTCCGACACAACACATTTTCCGTGTCGCTCGTCAGCTCAAAGCTGTCACTTGTTCCCCTGACTCCTCAGAGGCAGATGTTTCCTGCCATGGCTCATGTCCACGCACCTGCTTGTGCCCAGCTCTGCGATGCTGCCAACGTCCTACTCGCTCAGACTCATAGCCAATCGCTCACAACTAACATCCTGCCTTCCCTCATAACAAATAGCCAGTTAGTGCTTAATGTTTATGTAGATTACCTTTTCTTAGGACATTTCTCTATGACTCAAAATAAATGCTATAACGTATACCGTATCTACAAGTCCTTGAAAATACAACCCCATGACTAATTTTTCATTTTAAAAGTTGGATAAAGTTGAAACCCTGGTCAAAGATATAAGGCACTAACTATATAATTATTCAATTTATATTACATATCTTAAATGTCATAATTTCAAATTGTATCCTATAGCTTACACTAATATTTTGCCAGTAGACCTATACAGCCTGGGGTAGGCTAAACTGAATAATATTGAAATTTAAAGGTCACAAATTAAATATCAAGTGCAATTTCAGTGATTGAGGACAGAACATTTCTGACGACTGTTAGCTTTTCCATTTTCAAAACTTGCCTTTGATTTGGTGAGCCCACTGTGTTGTGTGCATTTCCCATCTACAGAAATGATTAAACCTACAGGAACTTTGACAAACATTGAGTAAGAAATGAAAGCCGTGCTGTGTTTCGTGAGGACATTGGCTAGATGGCAAATCCTAAAGGGACCTAGGCTGTAGACAAGACCTGGGCCTCATTTCAGCACACACAGCTTCACGGTACACCGAGCCTTCCTTCCCTTTCTCCACCCACTGTTCACCAGCCATATTAACCATGTCATCAGTAAAACTGGACTTGGTGCTCTGACTTCCTCCCAAAATAACCCTTTCTCTGAACTATGTTTCAAGTGATAAAAGTGAATGCAATATTGAATCATGGTGATTTGGCCACTACAATCCAATAATGAGCTATTGAGTGGAGAATGACACATTTTAGCAGATTTAACCATGAAATAGACAACCAGCCCCTTTAAACTCTTATTAGACATACCCCAAACAAAGCTCAGAATTGCACTTCTGAAGTTTGAAAGACTACAGTCTTTTAATTTGTCTATTTTGCCCCAAAGTAACTGCATTTCAGGAGAAACTTATTCTTATATTATCTATGTAGCATCTGCAAACAACTCAGAATAGTTGAAAAGTAAAATGTTGATTCTATAAATTCCAATTATGCATTGTAATTCAAATAATAATTCAATGATCTATATCTGAAAAAAAGTAAACTCAAAAAAAAATGCTGTTAGGTAAAGCACTTTGGTTGGACCTCTACTTCTGGTGCAGCAGGTCTAGCAGGAGCCAGATGAGCTCTCTCCTTGAAACAATCAGAGCAATAGAAAAATAGATAAAATGATGGTTCTGGAGACACGGAACTTCTAGTCAAGATGTTCTAAAACACCGGGAAACGGAAAAGCATAAAAGCTCCATCGATGTCCTAAATTATGATCCTGGGCTCCTAGATGGAAACTCAGTAGAAAAGAAGACTTCATGAGTGGAGGAGGTGGAGCTGAGACCAGAGGAAAACCAACGCAGCTACCGTTCACAGGAAAGGCACACAAGGAAAGGTTGAAACAAAATAGAACCCTGGAGCCCTTGAGACTACTTAGCGGTGTGTGAGTATATATGTGTGGGGGAGGGGAGAGGCAAGTAAAGGAGAGAGGGGGAAAGAGATGTAGTTTCCTGAGGTGAGTATAGAGAGAAAAGCATCCTCCACGCATGCAACGTTACGCATGTATTGACCATCGGCACTAGCAAGCACTTCATTTTAAAGGCCATTGGGTTATTTATTTAGGGAGGTCGTCACTCCATTGTAGGTGATTAAACATCTTTACGTTAAATACTACTTTGGTCCTATCTGCCAAATCTTCAATTGTTTGAAGATATGAAAGCATCAAACTGTTAATTCATGTTAAAATTGTCTTATCGCAGAGACCAAGAATTTTTACAGGAATGCAAAAATATCCACTGATACCCCAAATAAATTTTCTAGAATTCAGTTGAGGATTTTCAGAACTTTAAACAGGAAAAATTGCTATATATGTTCAAAATGTTAATTAGAGATAGCCACAATGTCTGATATGAAAAATACACAAGAATGAAAACCGGCAAACTGGGAAGTATAGCAAAAGATCAACTTGAAGATAGTGATAAAGAAACTATCCAATCTGGCGTAGACAAGCTTATTTTAAAACTTGTTTGGAACTACAAAGACTCAAAATACCTTTGAAAAGCAAACCAAAGACAGAGCGGGAACATGATCATACATAAAACCTACTATAAAACTACAATAGTTCAGAGTTTCTCTGTGGAACTTTCTCCTGGCTGTCTTGGAATTTACTCTGTAGATCACGCTGGCCTTGAACTCACAGAGACCCCCCTGTCTCTGCCTCCCAAGTACTGGGATTAAAGGTGTGTGCCATCACCACCTGGCTGAGCAAGCGATTTTTGACAAAAGTGGCAAGTCAGTTTAGCAGAGATTCCCTAAATGGTTTTGAAATGGTTACCTTTCTATGTACACAAAACGGAATGCATACAGCTAACATTTCATGTACATATTTATTTATGATGGGCATCGGGCACAAGGGAATGCATACAAACCGAGGCAATACGGGTGGGGGGGGGAATCCAAAGTACTTATTTAAAAGGTAGTGTAGATGCTACACCAAAAGGATTAGGTCTAAAAAAGAAGAAATAAGTAGTAAGCTTTGCTTCATCAGATTAAAAACATTTACTTTAAACCCATTATCAGATGAGAAACCAGCTCTAGCAAATGTAAAAAACTTGTACCCATTGCGCATAAAGACCACTTCAGACTCTGTAAGACAACAACCAACTGGGCTAGAGGGATGACTTAGTGGTTAAGAATGTGTGCTGTTCTATTAGAGTATCCAGGTTCAATTCCCAGCACCCAAACTATCTGTTCCCCTACATGGAGATCTGATTCCTCTGTCCTCTGTGGGAAATGCACATAATTTTTTAAAATTTTTTTTAGAAAACAAACAAGCTGGAAAACGAAAACAAAACCAAACAAAATAAGAAAGGAAGAAGATAAAGCATCTGAGAATTTCAGTACTCCGTGAAAGAAAGGCACAGAAGAAAAGCAAAAGCACAAAAAGGATATTTTGCATCATTAGTTGTTTGAAACCTACAAATTATAACATTAAAGTAACTTATCAGCAAGGCCTACACAAAGACTAGCCATGCCAAGTGTTAGCAGCAGCAGGAGGAAGGGAACTGGGAAGGGTAACAGTGAGAGACAGAGGTCAGGCTCCTGTGCAACTGCCCATGACCTTCTTGAGTGCATCTTTCCATCCACTCCTGTCTTCCCATCTCTTCCAATTACATCTGTCTTAGCCACTACATCTACATTACTCAGTCATTAAATACACTTCAGCACTGAAAATCTCGTTCCTTGATTTCAGATGTTTCTGGTACCTTAATTTGACCAACAAACTATCTTGGTAATATAGAAACCCCAAAGAAGTCTGAAGGGCAATCATTCAGAGGTTTCTCATAAACTTTAGAGATGAATTAACTTCAGAATACAACTTTGAAGGTTGTATTCTATTGGAATGCAAGATTGTTTGGAAATCTCAATTATATCTCTTAAATTCCAACCTTGGTTTCCATGAAAATATTCCATAATAAGTCTTATACTTAATGTATTCCTACCTACTAGGTAGTTTCTTTATGTTATGTGATGTGTAAAAAGTTTATTTGACCCCAGTTTTATGAATAATTTTTGAGTATCTTGCAGCTTTCCGATGCCAGTAGTTACATACAATACAGAATGGTGGCTCTAGCTTAGTCATGACAGCTGAAGATTCCTAGTAAGAAACTAAAACAAGAGCTGACAGCCACTTCATACCTGAGCCTCCTCCTGCTGCTTCTTCAGCTGCTCCAGCATCTGCTGAAACTCTGCCTCTTTCTGCTCAGCCTCCTCCAAGGTGGCCTGATTCTGCTCCTCATAGGCCATGGCTACCACAGCCAGGATCAAGTTCACCAAATAAAATGAGCCCAAGAAAATCACCAGAACAAAAAATATCATGTAGGTCTTCCCAGCTGCACGTAATGTCTAGTATAGAAAAATAATAATTTAATTGATGTTTTAATATAATATCCCCAAATAAAAATCAGACTACAATAGCTAGATATCAGGAAATCGATGATTTTTAATATCTAACTTTTTGACCAAGTAATATTTGGTGTTAAATGAGCAAATACCTATACATTAATGTATCAATCAGATCATCATCAGTATGACTGCTGTGCCATTTGACATAAAACATTTCAAGATAATACTTGTTTGACTATATCAAAGTAATGTTATAAGGGTTCCTAATGCAGGACAATGTTATAAATGGCGTGCTTCCTGAATTTCTACAGATTCAGCTAAATGACTGTCACATAAGAAATTCTCCAGACATGTACTTCCATAATATGAGTATGTTCATGTACATATAGGAATGTAAATGCCCCATGTAAGAAACTCTCAATATGTTTTTTTGTTATCTAGCCCTAGATATCTATACTTCCAGAATGAAGCCCATAGCAGAGGGCCTTTTATCTAAGAAACTTTCTATATTGTTTGCATATGGGCATTTCTATATGAAAGAGATGGGGGTGGGGGAGAGATAGGGAGGAAAGAGGGGAAGGGGGGAGGAGGGGAGAGTGGGGAGGATTCTAGGTGCATCTACTCTAATATTACTACCTTAATATCTCTGAATGTTATAAATCAATACTTGGAATTTGTATTAGTTCATCAACACAAATCCTACTCATATAAATTTAGTTCATACCAACTGGTAAAGGTTCTCCCAGTAATCCTGAGTCATGAGTCGAAACAGAGATAAGAAGGCCCAGCTGAATGTGTCAAAGCTCGTGTAGCCGTAGTTGGGGTTTCGCCCAGCCTTCACACAGATGTACCCTTCAGGACATTGTCTGTGAAAAAAAGAAACAATGTCGGGGTGTCAGAGGAAGTGCAGCTATTCCCAACAATCACTCTTTTTTTATAGAAATTGTCAAAAGCCAAAGTTATTATCCATGATGAGGCTTTCATTCCCAGAACACTTTAGCGGATTGCTCACAGGTGAAATTTGTTAAGAGACGCCAGCAGAAAACTGAAGAACAGGGGAGACAAATTTATGGCTATTTGGTAAGGTGATATTATAGTAACCAGATATTCCCCTGCCCCAATGTCATCATTATGCAGTCTTTACCAAATAGGAAAAATCAAGAATTTAAAATTAAGGAAAAAGTGCCGGCAGGTGGGAAGGAGGTCAGCAAGCTGGTCTGTTAGCCAGTTCTGTAGAGTTGTCTGAAATAACCGCACAGCTTAAAACTCAGTTTTATAACTATGAAGACAGGAGAATGTCCTGCATCATGATGCTCAGGTCTTAATGTCAGTACATCATCCTTAGCTACAGTCTTTACTCATAAGTCCTCAGTTTTTCCTTAGCACCAGGTAGTTGACATTGACATTTTCCTGCCTTCCTAGGTCCGACCAATCCTTTTCTAATTCCCAAGAGAGCACTAGAATTGGGCGTTCCTCTAAGTAGCCCCAAATCTTTATTCCTTTTATGAGACAGGGTTTCTTTGTAGCTTTGGAGCCTGTCCTGGAACTAGCTCTTGTAGACCAGGCTGGCCTTGAACTCCCAGAGATCTGCCTGCCTCTGCCTCTGCCTGCCATGTGCTGGGATTAAAGGTGTGTGCCACTACTGCCTGGCTTCTCTTAAGGAGAACAGTACCAGAAATCAAAGTCTAGGTGGCAACTGTTGTTTATTGCTGCTGAGCTATCAGTACTTCTGGACCCCTGAGGTGATGGGACGAGAAAGTATTTGTGTGCATTCTGACTTACGGCATGCACACACGTAAACACATAAATATCGCTACATGTAGTCGTTTGTGTTTCTATTTAGCTTCACATCCCCTACCTCAGACTCTAAACCCTCAGCACCACGACCATCCTAGACCTCGCCTGACACTTGCCTGTCACTTGTCACTCTCCCAGTGAGCAGCCCGGTTCCCTCCATCCCTCTCCATTTTCTGTTGTTCAACACCAGCATATAGCACAGGGGCTTCGAGATTGGCCATCCATGCTACTGTGGGCAACACTTTATTGCTAGGCAACTGCTCCTTTCTCTCTGCTGTCACAGACTCTGCTCATATCCTAAAGTTAAGACCTTTGTCCATTTCTCTTTTTAGCTAATATTCCTGAGATAGTTTCATATATTTGCGCTCTCTTTAAATTTTTTGTTGTAGTTTTTTTTATTTAATTTCATCTTGGGATTCCCAGATCTCCCAATGAGTTTTAAAGTTTGTATCAATTATTTTCCCCTTTATGTTGCATGACTTGACAAATACTTAATATATATCAATTATATATATTAATTATATTATATATAATACAGTACTGATCCCACCTTAAATATACTGTGCTCTTCACCTAGTTCACTCCCCGTCCAGAGTTTCTTTAAACTTTGATCTTTTGTTCATCTTTGCTGTTTTGTCCTTTTCAGACATCGTGTGATTATAATCTTGGGAGTGTATTGCTCTTTCCGGTTGATATTTTTTTCTTTCTCACTTATGAACACTATTTTCAGATTCATTTATCACTTAACAATATTAAATTATATGTGCTTATAACAGTTTATGTGTTTATTTAGATATGCAAAGACACCTTGAGTTTGGACTGATTTGTGTATACAGCTGAGGAAAATAGTAACTTGCGGATTTCTGTGTAAGTGTATTTTCTAATTAGTTGGCTCTCTATCTAGCCGTGGGGTGGTGTGGCTTATTTATTTTCTAAGAATTTTACAAACACTCTTGCCACGATCATCTATAGTTCCAAGACTGCACTTTCTAGAGAGGTAGCCACTCTTATCATTTACACATGAGGCATTTTCCCCTCACTTTCTTGTTTGTTTTCATTTTTGTTTTTTAGAGACAGGGTTTCTCTGTAGCTTTGCAGCCTGTCCTGGAACTAGCTCTTGTAGACCAGGCTGGCTTTGAACTCACAGAGATCCACCTGCCTCTGCCTCCCGAGTGCTGGGATTAAAGGCATGCACCACCACCGCCCAGCTTCTCCCACCATTTTAATATAAAATTTCCACATCTTAATTATTACTGTTGTTATTATTGTTATGTCTTTCTTACCCTGCATCGGAGCCATTTCCACACAGCAGAGGGTCTTTCTGTCCATCCAAAACATAAAAGTGGCCTGTTGATATAACAATAATCAATTTGATTTCATATGAAATTCTATTTACTTTTAAAACACAGTGGAGTTGGGGGCTGGTGCAATGAGATGACTCTGGGTAAACATGTTTGCTTCTGGCCTTGAGGACCTGAATCTGATCCCCAGAACACACATGGCAGAGAGACTGACTCCCATAATTCCTCTGACCTCTTTGTATGTGCTGTTTTACACAGGTGCACTTCCCCCACCCCCATATTTTTATTGATTTATTTGCAATAAAATCTGTAAAGAATTCATCAGAGTTTGATGTTATTTCCAAAAGTTCACCAATAAAGTCTACCTAGAAAGTGGCTTCGTGTATAGAGTCTGAATTGTTTCTAGTTGAAAACTCCCTCCGCAACACTGAGGATATGGCACGGTGGTAATGTTTCTTACTGTCATCAGCGATGTAATCCTTCCAGTTGAACGTGCTCACTGTTACATTCACAAATGTCCCATTGGAATCCATTGTGCTGTTGAAGTAGGAAGTAGTGTTGGTTTCAAAAGCAGAATCACTCGGGGGCCACTGCAAGCATTTATTCCTCAGGTTGCCCATGAAGAGCTGCAGCCCGATTAGTGCAAAGACACTGAGACAGAACACCGTGAGGATCATGACATCAGACAGCTTCTTCACCGACTGGATCAGGGCCCCCACGATGGTCTTTAAACCTTTGGAGAGAGAACTATATGTCAGCTGAGGGACAGTGTGACATGTGACAAGATTTCTTCTTAGTAGAGGCATACATTCTACATAGCCCATGAATGGCAGCTCAGCTACACGGACATAGAAGCTTTATGGACAGCCTCACGACTTGGGAAGAGATGGAGGGCTGAGTTTCTATATGAACACCATGCTGCCAGAGGGTTCTGAACCACTTGTCCACCAATCTTCAGGAAGTTCTGTCTGTGTGATATCATATTGCCACAAACATGTATGAAACTCAATTGTGGATACTTTTTCTTTCAATCACTGTGTTTTATGAAGATATTTCTCCCAACCCGTTCTTTATGCCAGCCTGCCGGAAGCAGTGACTAAAAGGCAAAGGGAATTTCAGGGCTGTAAAGATCCCATGCCACGCACATGCCGCTCCATAACCTTTCCTCCTTTATAAAGGATGATCTATTTTTGGAATAGATCTTGAGCACATGGTAAAATACAAGGCAGTTAGTAAAGCCATTGAGAGCAAAGCTTTATGAGGATGCAGGAGAGAAGACATACATCTTCAATGCAAGAGAGGGGTTACGACAACACTCATCAATGAGATGTCGATGTCTCATGCAACTTTCTGTTAAACTCAGAGGCTGGCTTTATGAATAAATTGAAATTGCTAACATTGTAAGGAACCGAACTAACAGGGAAACACTCTTTGGCATTCTCGAGTGTGGCAGACCTAGATAACAAGCAGCAAGGCTGACGGTGGGTTTGCAACTCCAATATTATTAGGGTAGGTTTAAAGTCAGCCTCGGTGTTTAACCTAGCTCTCACCTGGAATGACTGAAATGGTTTTCAATGCCCGGAGAACTCTGAAGGTTCTCAACGCTGAGACATTGCCCAGGTCCACAAATTCTGTCACATATCTGTAATGGGGAGTTCACACACAAACACAATAACACACAAGAAAAGTTGGAGATATAAGGGCCTACCACCTTACACCAGTTTCTTCTTACCTGGGATTACAGAAATAGTTTTCAGAGCTCGCAAGACTCTGAAAGTTCGAAGGGCTGAAACATTGCCTAGGCTTACAAATTCTGTTACATACCTGTAGGATTAAATCAGAGTTACAGATAGTTTTGGCAAAGTTCATTTTAAGTAACTACTGCTGGGTTGGCGTCTAGAGCCCCTGGAGATACACAAACAAAATTGATAGGAAGCTCAGGGTGCCAAGGCTGAAAGCTGTTCTTAAGGAAAAAAATATTGCTTTATTTCAATGCAATTTTCATTTACATAAAGATGATTATTTGCAAAAGTTATCACAGCACAGCAGTTTCTATTAACTTGTAGTTAATGAGTAACTTGGTTTTGATGAAGAAGAAGGCAGGATATGAAGTCACTGCAGTTATTGCTCAAAGATTTTGGGACAATAAAATAATCCCATGTGTTGCCGATTTTCTAGACCTATCTACCTTTCGATATTTAGTTTAATGCATATTATCATAATGTATATGTCATAGAGTTGAGTTGACTAGTGAGAAAGCTCTGTATTCAAAACGTATCTTAGCTTGATTTATATGACGAGTATTTTCATTCTTTTGAGTTTATCAGATAAAGATAAATTACTCACGCCATGACGATGACACTGAAATCCAGCCAGTTCCATGGGTCACGAAGGAATGTGAAATCTTCTAAACAAAACCCTCTCGCCAAAATCTTTATAAGGGATTCAAAGGTATAGATCCCAGTGAATGTATACCTAGGAAAAGCAGCCAAGGCCAAGTCAGCAACAGTCGAGAGGAAGTAAAGCCGATAATTTTGAGCATGGCAAACCCTAACTTTTTTTTAATCTTCCAAAACTTGGTTTCTTTTTGTACTTACCCAAAAATCTTAATTTAATTATTCTTATTAGACCGAGTGAAGGATTAAACTAAAGAGACAATAACACATTTGTAATAAATATATTCTTCCAAACTGTTGATGCTAAACTACCTATGTTTTAGAACAATGATTTATTGGAAGAGTTGGGGGTGAATATGATCAAAATACCCTGTACGAAGTTCTCAAGGAGTTACTAAAGGCATTTATAAAAGGAAGAGCATGTTTCCCATATTTAGTAGATTATCATTGCTTGAGCTCTTAGAGTACCCACAGAAGTAGAATGTCAGCCCTGCGGGCAGTGTTCTGCTAGCGGACAGGTAAAAATTATCAGCCAGATTTTAACTGTCAGTAGTCACATTGTTGGTGTCTTCTTTGACAGCCGTTCCAATGGGATTCATGCACCTTTATTGAAATATTTGTATTCAAGCTTTCTAATGGCTAAACTCATTTAAAGTTATTATAGTAGATTGGAACTAGATTTTATTTTTTATTCTTGCGTCAGGTATAGAAATTTGAAACTGCCCCCCATCTGTCTCTGTGTCTCCTTCAGGTATACATTTATGATCCCATGAAATGTATATTCATTGTCTAGAATCTCATGTCTGTATTTGCCTGAAATCCTTAGAGCACAGATACACTAAACTCTCCAATCTAAGTTTGTATTCAAACTTGCTTGAATTTCTACTCTCAGCTTTCAAAGGGGGAACAGCTTTTGAGTTTGTGGGCTATCATTGTGCATCCTAGCCCATTTCTCTGAGTGATGACAATTGAAGTTATTTATGTTTCCTCCAAAAATAGTGGCGCGTGCTTGTTTTTAAACACCATGTTCTTAAAAAGTACAATCTGAGCTTATTTTTCAGAGCATTTCGTCTAAGTCTTAGAAACATTTGATTTTCTTATGGCAACTCATTGTGTTTTACAGCCTGTAGATCATTTCTATGTGCGAAGTAGTAGGATCAGTGTTGTGAACGGCTTGTCATGAGATGTTCCCTCATGGGGAGGAACAAAGAAACAGATGCAGAAATCATCATATTGAGTTTCCCAAGTACATTTTCCCTCCATCCTCCACCCCTACCAGGCTCAAGTGGTTACAGGAGCAGTAAGTATAGTTGCTAATGACAAAGTAGCTGAGTATTGAGAAGGGATACATTTTACCACACTACACGTGTATGGACTTGTGTTTTAGTTTGGATGTTTGTATACTATATGAAGTTACCTCTGCGTTCACCTCAGAACCGAGGTATCGTATTGCTTTCTCTTTTCCTTGGAGTCCATATATATTTGCTTTTGTTTGGTTTCACTTTTTAAATTTTTTTAAAAACTTTTTTCAGTGACAACCACTCTTTTGCTTGTTTCCCTACCACAATGCAAAACTACTACACGTAGCTGAATAGAACAGTTTCGCAGTTCCTCAACAGAGATGTGCCAGCTGAAAACACGTATAGTGCGGACTGTTTTTACAGTGTGTATAGCATCTCTAAGTTTCCCTTAAAAAGAGACACTCAAAGCTAGACACATGATTGTCTTCCAGAAGACTCAGGTTGTGTTCTTTACTCCAGTCCCAGGGCATGCAACACCCTCTTTTGACCTCCTCAGGCACAACACACACATGGTGTGCAGACAAAACACTCATACACATAAATAAAATAAAAATAAAATAATATAAACATAAAAATAAAATAAAAAGATTCATATCCAAATATTCCCTTTACTTAACTTTTAGTATTAAAATTAAATGAAATTTGTATGAGCCTAAATAACTCCGTTAGTCTTATAGGAAAATGTTTTACACAGTAGCTTTTGTAGCTGTTTCCATTTTGTTAACTGTACATCATAAATGGTACCTGGTATTTCCGTTGAAAGAGCTGCCTCAACCTATGAACAGGATCCACTATACCATCTAGAAAGGATCTTAAAATGTTCCAAATGATCCTTTGCCAAAATATAAATCACTGACAAATGGTGCCTTGAATGGCATAGTACACTTTCTTAGCAACCTCTGAAAGTGCTAATAATAAAAATTGATGTCATTTGTTTAGGCATCGTTCTCAAAACTATAGAATCAAAAGACAGAAGCGTTTTCCTTGACTTCAAAAGGTGGGAGCCACAAGTCAGACCATTACCACCAAGGGATTGCCAGAGAAACAGAATATGTTTTCTTCATTCCAAGAAGCTGGTCGTACTTACTCTACATTCTTTGTCCAGTCCGGAGGATTACTCAATGTCATAAACACGCAGTTGGTCAAAATCGTGCACATGATGAGCATGCTGAATAAAGTAGGCTGCAGTTAAGGAATAAGGGTCAACAGATACATAAAACCCATCCGACACAAAAGATGCAAAAGCCCAAGTTAGCCGTGAAATGAATCTTACTTAGCTGGGTTAAAACAAAGGTTAATGAGAAAGGTCAAATCCTTTCATATGGTCTGGTATTTTTTCTAAACAGTTTGCACAGGTTAGGAATTCCCTGATAAGCAGATGCTGCAGCAGGCTCACGGTGATGACAGCGATGGCACCCATTTCTCTCTCAGGTACAGCAGAAAGAGGGGGTGTGGCTTTGTGCTAGCCACATGCAGTCATTGGCTATTCTCCTAGGAATATTGCTCTTGAGATTTCAATACAGATTTCACTACAGGGAAGTTCATGTGACAGATAATTTTATTTTAAAATATAAACACTTTCTAAGGTCAAACTTCAGAATGGAGAATCCATATGTACTTCAACAGGTTATTTCCTATTTTCTGTGTCCATAGGATAATGTATTTTGCTTTATATATGCCTGTTTCAAATTTTTCTATGGAAAATGCCCACTACTAAGCACCATTTTAAACCCATTTGTCATTACTTTAGAATTTATTGTAATGTATGCCTAGTCTTCCCATCACAGGTGTTCTTTATTATTATAATTTGCACATGTGTGGGTTATACTGGGAATCCATCCCAGCACCTTTAACTTGCTGAGCTAGTATTTTACCACTGAGTCACAACCCAGGCTCAAAAGGAGTTTGAAGGTTGATGACTTCTTGACATATTATTATCCAAGTAGATATAGCCTAGCTACTTGAATATTTACAGAATGAAGAAAACAAGCAAGAAGCAAGAAAGAAATGGTGGATGTGAGGGAAGGGGGAAAGGAAGGAAGGAAGGGGAGGGGAAATGGACATAAATTTGCTGAGGATAAACAAGCAATTAAGACATGAATTTTGGAGAATCTGTCAATATGTATAGTGACCCTATATATATATGTATATATTATATATATATAGTATATACACCATAATAACTGTAATAGGCTAAACCTCTTTAGCAATAATGAATGATTTAGTTGAAGCTAGTATAGGGCAAAGGATTTGCTTTCATTTCTGTTACACAATATGATCCAGTGACACACTTGCAAGCATGACTTCCTATTTGATTCTAGAGCCATGATAATAATTTTATGATAAACTTATTATATAGATAACAGACGGCCATGGAAACCAATCCCTTAAACTAACAGTGTTACTATTCTCTGCAAATAAATTTTATAAATATTAAACCACGAGAAAAGGCATTTCATTGGAAATCAACCGCTGGAAACAGCATCTGGACAATTCGCGTGAAAAGGATATGAGTGGACCAAAATCTTAATAGCAATTTTCCTAACGGGGTTTAGCGGAGTTAAAATGTACAAGGCGGAGGTGGCACTGAATCGAAAGATAGCCTTCCCTTTATTCAACACCACAAAAGTCTGAAAAAGAAAACACAAGGGACATTACTAAGTTAGACACGTGGGCTTATTTGAAGCATTTACAATGCGCACCATGTACTTTTACCTGATTTGTTCTTTCAAATGTGTTTGTTTAGATGAGTTGGAACTTAACAAATACCCTGTTTTCTAGATACAGGCTACGTGTTTCTCCTCTAAGCATATAGCCACAATAAAGGTGCATTTGGCCAGTACGTGGTCTATCTCTAAGCCTCTAAACTTGTTGATACAAACTGATAGCCCTACACATTTTTTTTAAATCAAATTACACAGCCTTACAGAGTTCATTTTCTATTTGAGGCTTGCCATCTGTCTCCAGCTTCGGTAACTTCTCAGATTATTTCGTGTGCATAACTGTTAAAATAATCTTTTCTAATAGTTCAGTCATATCAAAGTGCTAACCCTAATTTTGCAGTGGCCTTCCTTCATCTCTGTGGCATCTTTTTTTTTTTTTTTTTGATTGAAGACATTTCGATAAGTCATAGAACCTGATTTTGTGGGAAGAGAAGGACCTAATTTGTAGCTTAGGCTGAGAAAAAGACAGCTGCACTGAAAATTCATCTTAAATACACGACCGCAAAGGCCACGCCGTAGTTCAAGTCTATGATCTGGAGCGTGCAATCATCACCTTAACATTTAAGCTATGCAGAGCCATGACTACCTGTCAATCCCCCAGGATGGATCATCCTTTATTTTTTACCGCTAGAGTCATCACTGCTGCAGCCACTGAATCCACTTGTCAGTCCCACTCAGAACCTGTCAATCTCGCCGAGCTGTGGCTCTGATGAGCATGCTCACAGAATCGAGGCCGAAGGCTCCACCTGTGGAGAGTCTGCCCCTATCCAGGTAAACCCATCCATCCATCAACCCCCTCTGTTCAAATATGAGTTTAGAAAACACCTCCTTGCTCGAATAATTGTCAATAATTGAATTTTAGAGACGGGCAGACATTGAGGCATTTTAAACAATCTCCTCAGGTAATTCTAACACTCAGGCAGTTGTACGATTCAATCCTTTTTTTCATTCTCAAAACCCAGATCACCTCCCCGCTCCCATTTTCCTAGATAAATCACACCACCTTCTCATAATTCCCTAGCTGCTTCTCTTGCCAACAGGTCTTTATATATTACTCTGCACTCTTCATACGTTGCTTGTAATCACCATCAAGTAGCAATTTCCACGTCGGGCTCCTTCCCGGGAGAACCTGGTTAGATGTTTTCATAAGCAACCGAGCACAAAGAGCCTGCAGCCTCTGGTTGCCTTTCTGCCACAGTATTTAATAGTGCCATTTGCAAGTAAACACTTGTGCTAATTAAATATGGGTTTACCTTGAAGGCGCCGTTCACCTTCACGACATCTGCTGTAGGTACTTAATAACATGTTTGCTCCCTTTAACTAAGGCCACATCCATTCATACACAGTGACTAGCGACACGCTCTGTTTGAAGAGGCAGGCGGGAGTGTTTATACTGTGAGCAGAGAGGGCAGGTACAGCAAGCCATCCTCTCTCCACCCTTCTGTGTTTGCGACCATGGAGCCGAACATTACTAGACTAACCACTTTCAGTGAACTACGCTCTCTAAATTCTAAGAGGAGGGCAAGAAAACTATTCCTTCCTAGCATCAGGATTATCTGCAAGTGATCCTGAACCTTGCCAAGCCTGCCCTTGAACTTCAAAAGCATTAGTGGATCATCCGGCATCCACAGTCAAGCAATCAAGAGTCATTTGGGCATCAACATCAGCCACGGTGTGTAAAAGTTCCCAATAATTTGAAGTGCATTAACTCACGCGCTTTGAAACAATTTCCCTGAAGAAAAAAAAAGCAGTTTCTACTTGCAACATTAGAAGGGAGTTTTATTTTGAAATATCTCTAAAAATCTAGGAAGCGGGAATGAACAGTCCTTTAAAGCGAAGTGAGCCTGTGCGTGCTAGTGGATCCTGGGCTGCTGAGTGCGGTACATCCGCCCGGGATTTACAGCTGAGGTACAGGACAGAACCGAAGAACACACACCCCGAGTGCTGAGAGACAAGGAGTAAAATTCTATCCCTCTACATAGTGACCAAGTTCCATGGAGATGCTTGAAATGTGGAGCTTTCTCATGCTGTTGAATGTTGTACCTACACCAAAAATTACATGAGGATACAACAGGTGGCTGGGTGGTGGCTAAAGAACACCAGCCCTAAAAGTCAGGTTTCTAAGTAATAAGCAGTGAGGCACCTTGAAAACATTTGATGCATAATGCCAAAATCCTTGCAAACCCTGTGACCTGTTTGTTGCAATGGTTATTTTCTACTCTGGAACGCTGCTTTCTTCTTTTCTGCTTGGTGAATATTCAAAAGCTCACTGAAATTCTTGGCATTGTGAAAGAAGCTGCATATTACACCTCAAGGCAGCAGGGCGGCATCAAGCCCTGAGTTAAAAAAAAAAAAAATGTTGCAACCAATCTTGGAGAATCCTACTTGACATTCACTGCCCCTGCAGAGAGTTTGATCAGCGGTCAAGAGCTCCGAAGCTTGGCAGACTAGGCTCAAAGCCTTGGTCTGCCACTGATGGAGAGTGACCCTGGTCAGTTAAGGAACAGCCCTTGACTTTGCTTTCCCATCTGTAGACTGAAGCTAACAATAGTAACTGGCTCCCTGGCTCCCTGGTATGAAATGAACTGGAGTATCCAAGTGTCTCCTCACATAGGGTGAGCCCAACAAATGTTAGCTATTATTATCATGCCACTATTTTTAAGCTGTTAACCTGGCCAACTTAAATGCCATTAAGATACGTTGTGGTATTACTCATCTAGTTATATTAGTCCCTAAGATACATCACTAATTAGTGACAGCAAATCGTTACCTGAAGCCCCACAGCTCCATGCTGCCTTTTACATACCTTGTCATATAGTAGCATGGCTTTGTGCTATGGTAAAATTCTCAGTTCATACATTAGCTCCTCCCTTTGGCTCCTAAAAATCACACGTCACTTTCCTGAAAGTAGCTGCTTAAATCCTCACCCTCAGAGATATTTCATAAATGAAAGCAGGGCAGGTGGCAGTAAAGGGGCTGTCCAGAGCCCTCCCTATGGTTCAGAGTCACTGCCGGTGAATCATGGCCCAAGTCTGCTTTCCACTTGGAGTGAGAAATGACTGTGCTTTCCAGTGCACAGAGAACAGGTCTATTTCCTAGTGCCAGATTCACATGAACCAAGCTTGAATGCCTGGCCTGTAACCTCAGATGCCAATCAATTCACAATAAAATGGGTATGTTATTTTCTCATGTGGGAAAGAATTGTAGTGATGCTTGTCCCACAGGAAATCTTTGAGAAAATAAATTATGGACACAAGAGTCCTTGTTGAACGTGGAGTCCAAACAGCTTACTTCATCTAATTGGTGGGGGAAGGTATTTAATATCATCGCCAGTGCATATTTTAGGCGAGGATTCCTCAAATGTCATTTTCCCAGTTTCTGGGAGGAATCGCTTATTGTTATTCATACTTTAAATCTCAAATATTTCTTGATCATCTCTGCAGTAAACACGGAAATTAATTTTAGAAACCTAAGAATGTATGTTTAATTGGAAGCATATGGATGTATATTTAATGCCTTCCTTTCAAAAGGAAATAACTTTTTAAAGTATTGATTTTATTTCTATGTATGTGTTTGTTTATGTGCATACATGTGTGTGAGCATGCTCACAGGGGCCAGAGAGAGGGTCAGCTGCCCTGGAGCTGTCCTTGCTGACAGTCATGAGCCTCCCGACATGGGTGCTGTGAACCATTTCCAGTACTCCATAAGAAGAGTAAGTGTGCCGGGCAGTGGTGGCGCACGCCTTTAATCCCAGCACTCGGGAGGCAGAGGCAGACAGATCTCTGGGAGTTCGAGGCCAGCCTGGTCTACAAGAGCTAGTTCCAGGACAAGAACCAAAAAGCTACGGAGAAACCCTGTCTCGAAAAAAAAAAAAAAAAAAAAAGAACAGCAAGTGTTCTGAACCACTGAGTCTCTCTCCATCCCTGGGATGAATAACTTCAAATTGTGTACTACTTAAAAGGATGCAACATCTTCAACCATTGCCTTTAAAAAATTCTATTTTGTCAAGTAAAAGTGTTCTTTCTTAATTCACAAGTCATCAACTCAAAATGATGGTAATCTTTACAAAGAACTGTTCTATTGTTGTGAAGGCAAGCTATAAATCGTGATTAAAAAGAGACAAAATATCCATTTAGGAATTTAAACAGTATCCTGTATCCTTTATTTAGATTCTCTATGAGCTTCACGAAGTTGGTTTAACTATAGAAACTGTCTAATTCTGGCAGAACTACATAGCTATTTTGAACGTTGGGTAAACATAGACATTGTTCCTTTAAATTATGTGAGGATTATTATTGCTATTGTTGTTACTGTTATTATCATCATTATTATTTTCTCCTCTAACATTAATATTTCTTTCTTTGTGGCAGTGTTTTAAATATTTTTTAGGTGGCTCTAGAATTTAGCCTAGGACAATTTCAGTGAAGCCTGTAGAAGTTCCTAATCATATGCCAGGTTAAAGGATAAAGACCAAAAATGTATGTCTAGGTAAACATGCATCTGCATAATTATCTGTCTACAGGGAGAGATAGGTAGATCACTGTCTTCTAGAACACAGATGATTGTAAAAAACATCAAGCCAACAATGAACTAAAAAATAAGGAGAACATCCACCCCCTTTCGCCCTCATTACTACAATTTTGCTGTCTATCAAGCAGTTAAATGGGTTAGCAATAGCAGATACTTATCTTTGCTGTCAACTTTATTTCCCCATTCATCTTGATACTGAGAAATGGTAGAAATTGTTTATGCTTATTCCTCTTATTTAACTTCTTATGAATCTTCTGTGTTTGCTTTACTGTGCTTCAAGATGTCTGACAGTAAAGAGTGCTATAGAATCCTTCACAGATGAAAATTTCAATTCTCTAACGTACATAAGCCCTGCTTTGCACATCTAATTGGGAATGTATTTGCCAAGTAAAATCAGCACTCACTTTCTTACTGACGTAGTAGGGGTCCAGGTCCTCCAGAGGCTCCGACACCATCTCTGGAGGAATGTCTCCATAGATAAATGGAAGGTTCTTCCCAGCTTCCAAGTCACTGTTTGGCTTTGGTTTGTTCTCATCGTCAATGTCTTGCTCTTTCTTGGGCTTCTTGGCTTTCTCTTCTGCAGCACGCTTTTCGATAGCAGCAAGAGATTCTCGTGTGAAAAGGCGGAAGCTCTCAGGTCCTGGGGGTACCAGCAGTGCCTGGGCCATCTTTTCATCCTGCACATTTAATTGCGTTTAGCTTCTTGCATAAGAATTGCCTAAGTGGACAGAAACCACACATAAGTGTTAAGAAAGAGAAAGGCGGAGAAGGAATAAGAAAGAAAAACCTGTGGTCATTGGCTTTGGGGAAAAGAAAATATTGTCCTATTTTGGTGATTAGTTACAAATTTTACTTGAGATACAGCATCTAAAATGATTTTCTGTTATTTCCAATATGTTTCAGTAATTTAAAATAATAAATTTAATAAACAGAGCAAAAGCCTGTTCTGAGTACTTATTAGCTTAATTTAGCCATTTTCATTGCATGTGTATTTCAAATTGTACACAATATATAACGTGTATTGGTTGATTGAAATAATAAAACATTAAAAATCATCTTTTCTGAGACCTTGAGTCCAAATGTATTATAGTACATTTTTGCTAACCGAATAATGACAGTAATGTTTGTCAATCAATTTAAGGGATCATTTTCTACCACACTTCCTGCATCACAATATATTAACTTCCCAAGTAAGTGTTGATAGCAGCACAGTTATTGTGATACATGCCTGATCCATTACATTGCAGAATAGAGAAGAAATTTTGTCTAACCCAGCCATGTTCTGGTTGTCATCATCGTTAACTGAATCACTGAGAAACATCTTGGCAGCAGTGGCTTAATGGAAGCCAGTGCTTCTAGAAAGACTTGTCTGTTAAAAATACATATGTCCCTTCCTTTATTTACGTGTGTGTATATGCACTACTGTTCATGTGTGTGTAAGTGTGCATGTGTGTGGATACACATGTGCGTGCAAATGTGCACACACTTGTATGCCCTGTGTGAATGTAATGTGCATGCACCTGTATATCTTTGTGTGGATGCAAATGTGCATACACTTGTATACCTGTGTGTGGATGCAAATGTTCACACACTTGTATACCTGTGTGTGGATGCAAATGTTCACACATTTGTATACTCGTGTGTAGATGCAAATGTGCACATACTTGTATACTTGTGTGTGGATGCAAATGTTCACACACTTGTATACTCATGTGTGGATGCAAATGTGCAAACATTTGTATATCTGTGTGTGGATGCAAATGTGCATGTACTTATATACCCTTGTGTAGATGCAAATGTGCATGCACTTGTCTACTCGTGTGTGGATGCAAATGTACATGCACTTGTATACCCGTGTGTGGATGCCAGAGGACAACCTGTGTGTCACCCTCAGAAATGCCATTCAACAATACCACAAGAATGTGTCCATGCTTGACATTTTCTATGTGGGTTCTGGGAATTGAGCTCATATCAACAGGCATGTAGGGGTATCACTTTAACAACTGAGGTATCACCCCCAGCCTTTTTCCTTTTCAAAATTAAGCCAATTTCTCTTTGGATCCTTTGGAGTCATTGGATTAGCCAGGCAAACTATATTTAGTTCCTCTTTGGGTTTACTGTTCTTCAACTACTTGAGACAATTTTTGATATTGTCCTGGACTTTGCAGGTGTAGCAAGGCTCTGACGAGTGGACTCTTAGACCACATTCCCTAGGTTCTGCACTGTAATTCTGTCACTTAAGATTGTGTGATATTGGATAATGTGGCCCCTATTGCTTCAGTCCTGATCTATTTAAAAAAAAAAAGTGTGTGGGGGGAGATGGTAGATCTCCCAAGATTACTAGGAATAAATGAGTTAATTTATATTGTTTCAAAAAGCAGCTCTTTGGAGTAAAAATCACTTTATTAATGGCACCTATCATGACCTCTGTAGATCAGTTTTCTTGTTATCCTCCCAAGCTAACTGTTCTCCTCTAAGTAAGCTCTGGATATGCTGGGGCAGCTACTGACCCAGAGCTTCTGAAAAGCCTGGAGAATTAAAGTCCAGGGACACAAGCCTCTCACCTGATTGGAGAGGAGTGGAGAGAAGACAAGGGGCTGGAGGGCCCTGGCTCAATTTCTCAAGGAAAGTAATGACTTTCTGCAGGAATTATGACAAACTGTCAAAAACACAGGAATCTGGTGATAGGAACATTGAAACCAAAGTCACCGCTACTTTATTTGTATTGCCCACAAAAATCACCATTTTAAATTCCAAAATGGAAAGGAGAAACCACGACAGCAAATTGTGATGTGTCCATCGGTCATCTTATAGAAGGATCTGCTGCTGTGGCCTGAAATTAACTATAGAAGTCTTGTGTCGTTGCCTTCCTTCCCAGCCCCCTCCAAGCCCCACATTCATTCTCATCTTGAGCAGTTTGCTCCTAAGTCCCCTTCCTGAGGCTTGGCTAGTTGCTGTGTGGAAATACCAAGCACACAATCAGAAAACCTGGACAGTTTAGTAAAGAGAACAGATAATATGGCTTTCTTTTTATTGAATTTGGACTGGAATTACCAGTTCCCTGACGTGTTCCGGCGGCAAGAACTGTTCTCAACCTGAGAGGTGTTTAAATTAGCGTTTATAACATTGTGCCTTCACAATGGGCCCAGACAAAATGTCAGTTCTTTCTTTCACTCATTTTGTAAAGCACCAGTTTAGTGACTCTGAGATTTTTTGTTTGTTTTGCTTTATTTATTTTTCTAGATCAAGTAGCACATGGATTAGAAGGGGAGCTAACAGTTCCATTTTACTTAGAGATGAAGTAACCATTTATTCTGTGCTGTGTACTCACGGCATGCTGCAGAAAACTGAATTAACGCTTTCAGTACGTCCCTTTGAACCCATCCTAGGTTGTGCATCTCTTGTTTTTTGAAATCTGGATCTCTCTCTGGATAGCTTTGGCTGTTCTGGAACTCACTCTGTAGATCAGGCTGGCATTGAACTCACAGAGATCTGCCTGCCTCTGCCTCGCAAGTTCTGGGATTAAAGATGTGCACCGCTGCACTTCTAAGTGTAGAAGTCACTGTTTCCTGCTCGTCTTTAATACCCAGAGAATCAGAATCTCCCTGTTTCACAGCTCTGGTCATGAACTTGGTGCCTACGGACCATCCCAGTTGCTAAATAGGGAAGGCCACAGTGGGGCAAACATGGCGCTTTCCTGGTTGGGTAAAGTGGCTTTTATATTTGAGCATCACATTGAACTGACAGAGAGGAAATGATGCTGAATCTGAGGTGGGCATCTGGGGACTCTGTAGAGTCACCCTCAGAGAGCCTGAATGTGTCATTTAGCCTTGCCAAAGCCACGGCGTTATGGAAGAACCTCAGAAAGGCTCGGTGGCTAATGCTCTTGTTGCAGAGGCTGACTACCTGAGCTCATTTCCTTTAACCCGCATGAGGGGGAGAGAACCAAATACCCTAAGTTGTTCTCTGTGTTTCACATGCATGCATTGCTATGTATGCACACACAGAGAGAGACACACAGAGAGAGAGAGAGAGACAGAGAGACAGAGAGACAGAGAGACAAAGAGACAAAGAGAATTTAAAAGGATTTTTAAAAGAACCTTATTTTAAAGATGCCAATACTTTGTCATTAAAAAAATGACTGGTTGCCGGGCAATGGTGGCGCACGCCTTTAATCCCAGCACTCGGGAGGCAGAAGCAGGCGGATCTCTGTGAGTTCGAGACCAGCCTGTTCTACAGAGCTAGTTCCAGGACAAGCTCCAAAGCCACAGAGAAACCCTGTCTCGAAAAACCCCCCAAAAAAGAAAAAAAAAATGACTGGTTATACATTGATTGCATTTGGTTTCACTGAAAGTTTCTAAACCTTCAGCTTTCAAAATAAAACTATGTTTTAAATGCCAAATGTGAAAATCTCTCAATAATCTCCATGGTTCACTCTGATTTCTGCAAAATGATATGGAGCAAAACACTACCACAAAAATCATAAAAATGAAGGGTCCGTGAAATTCTCAGACAGTTGTCTGAGCCCTGAGACATATTAGTCCGTGTTCTCCACTTTTCCCTGATGTGGGGGAATTAGAATGTGGCCAATATTTGGACCAGCTTCTATATCCAGTGAGCCCAGGGTCCCCTAACTTCTCTTACCACTTTGCTGTATAGTAAAGTCCCATTGACTTTCAGTTCTCATTAAAATGTTTTTTCACTTCTTTCTAGTTCATTGAGAGCTTATTATACAGAACCCTTACGTAACTTTATATCCATGTCAGAACAGATATTTAAATTTTAATTCCTATTGAAGCCTTGATGTGGTATATAATATTCATGAGTATATGTGCACTATAATTTATTAAAATAATCAGTTTAATGTGCTGTGTTGTCTCCAGAGCTATCTTTTCAGGAGCAGAAAAGGTAAAAGAAATCCAAGGAGATGACCCTCTTGATTAAAAAGCAAAGAACTCAAATGTGAGTACCTATTAGCAAAACAAACACACCCATCTGCCAGTTAATACAAACATTGACACTCAATGCTTCTTTTTGTAGAACTCAGTCACAGAATTTGATACCTAGAAGGAACCCTTGGACTTTGCATTCATGAGATATTTATCACAGGAATAATATGTACCAGCAACATTCCATGAAGCAGCCCTTTCCTAGAAGAGATGGCAAACCAGTGCAAGATACAGATGCTAACAGAAGAAGCAATTAAAACACAACCATATACATTTGGCTACCAAAGCTCACAAATTGGATCTATTTATTCTGATCAGGCAAAGGAAGGAGAGGTATGGTTTATAAATTTTCCTTCAGGAAGTGATAGGTTTTCTAAGCTAAACAGGATTTGGCAGGTGATGGCAGTGTAACGACAGTTTGGAAAGGGTTGGAAGATACATCACTAGAGGCACCGAGCTAAGGTGTATGTGCGCATGCATGGGGCCAAAGACAAAAGGGAACATGGAGAGCTTGGTAAGCACTGTCAGCAGTTCATTAAGGCTGACACCAATCTGCACAAAAGACTGATGTGAGTTCGGCCTGCAAGGTTAGAATGTGGTGCACCAAGGGTCTTCAACGGCTTGCTTAGGTAAGCATTGAAGTGGAGGGACACAATCAACTTGAAGATAAGCAAGTCAGAGGCAGCCTTCTGGGAAGACAGACAGGGAGAGATCTCAGAGCAATGGTTTCTGTATGACTCCTGTATGAGTTTCGGTAGCCTCCTTTATCCCTTCACTGGCGTATCCACAACCAGACAATTCTAGGGAACTGTCTATTCCTTTCTCGGGAACTGTGATTATTTTTCTCTGGTATCATATCAAGGTTCTACAAAGGATAATTCATTACACTGGAATCAGAAATGGTATCCACAAACTTTTAATCAATCTTGTCTTTTGAATGTATCTTTTATACAATAAATTTTATACAAAATTTATCTGATCATAAATGAATCATTTAGAAGATATCAGCACACTGTTATTCAAATCTTCCCAATTTTGATGAATTTCATCCCATGACACCCCAAAGCACATTCCTAACGTTGCCCATGTTCACATGAGAAAAGTCAGAATGTATTGGGGGGTGTCATGCTCCCAGTGGCAGGTGAGAGCTCTCCCAAATTCCAATTCCTCTTGGGAGCTCCAGTTTAACACTGACAACAAGTGCTGTCATTTGCTTAATCTGAGTGACAAGCTTTTCTTTTGTTTGTTTTTGAGAATACATGCTGCAGATACCCAATTCTGAATATCACTATTTGTCAGTTATCCTTTCAAATAAACATGGTGTTTCATGAGCACACACATACACACACACACACATACACATGACAGAGGAGACAGACACAGAGACACAGAGATAGAGAGATGGAGAGACAGAAAGAGAGGAGCAGACTAGCTTGACTCTTAACTCCTATAATCGCCCTGGACTCCTTCTAGAAACAACCAAGCAGCTCTAGTGTCCAGCAGAAATACTCTGGGTATTTCTTCCATTTCATCATATAAAATACTAAAACTGTGGCTTCTTTAGGGTTGAGATTTACTGTTTCATCAGAAGTTTCTTATGTGGTCTGACATTTTTTTCTTACTGGCGGGATGTGGTACGATCAATGTATTTGTCTGCACGCCTGCTGAGATGGCCGCTGAACCCCTGCAACTACTGCATGATCAGTGCAAATGCTAAACCATGACGAAAGCAAATGGGATCTTGGTATGATTATGAGACTATCATGGACTTCACAGTCTTCCCCTACAAAGTGTCCTAAAGACTTCCTGCCACGTCTTTGGCAATAGTACTCAAGAAGGAAGCAGTCAGTGAACCAGGAAGAGGAGAGTCCACCTGCAGCCCTATGTGAGCAGGCAAAGAGGAAGCGATTGTAAATGGACTCCGGTCTCTCTGCTGGATGAGAACAGGTTGCTATCCTGTCTAGTCTCCACATCCCGTCTCTTTATAATAGGGAGAATTACAGCAAGGGCGGTGCATACTTTGTAGGCTTCGTGTGACATCTGCATATGAAAATCCACCTAAAAGAGGAGCACAGTGACCCAGAGAGAGAGCAGGCCACTAGGATGGCAAGAAAACCCATAGGCAAATGCCTGTTCAAGGCAAAACTCTAGGACGTGGAAAACCAGCAGCTTTTGTAACTGACTTGATGCAGTTTGTAAGGCAGGATAATAAATTCTGATCAGCACCTATTGAGTTGGAGATGCCCGGGGGCCGTCTGGTAGGTAATTAAAATGTGTGTCTAAGATGCAGAAAAGCTGTCTGAGCTGAGAAAATGTTGATTAAGGGGCAAAGACCTCACATAGCATCATTTAGGAGCAACACGAAGAGATGAAAAAGCAGATCTAACATGAATGCCAGTCTTGAAGGCAGGGGGACATAGAGGGTACCAGGCAATGAGGCCAGAGTGGTTACCCAAACACAAGAAGAGAAGCTTGCAAGATGTTAATTAGAGGTCATGTATTGGATGCAACAATGAGCTGCAATGGCCATCTTAAGGAAAAATGAGAAAGAGGCCCAGAAAAACTAAGTAATATCTTTTGAAATGGTCACATGCAAACACACATGTTACTTCGAGACAAAATAAATCTGTATATTCTATTTTTTGTTGAATTCATTTTTGTGATATTTCTGTCCTATTGTATTGTATCTAGCTATTTTACTGTTGGATTTTCTTAAGACCTAAGTTGTATATAAATAACTACAGAAAAATTAATTTGGGCCCTTCAGTTTTGTTTCCCGTGTCAGTGTGCTGTGACTTTATCAGAAGCTAATGAATGTATGTGAGACCAACCAATATCATGGGCCTACACCCTGCTAGCTGTTAATGGATCAGAGTCAGAGAAAAATCACACAGTAAACGGTCGGGACATGCTGGGGAACGTTCAGACTCTCAAGGCAAAACACACACCACCACTTGTGTGGTCCCTGGGTTCTCATCTTTACTAATTTTCCAGAACAGACAGTTGGAAAATCTCATTGTTAGCTCTATAACCTGTTAATATTCTCTCTTCCCTTTTCTCTGTCTCTTCCTTTTTCCTTCCTCCTCCCTCTCTTCATCTCTGTGAGTGTCTTTTATTTTATGATGTTGCATGCTACAGACAAAATCGATTAGTTGCAGTCTGTTACGTCAGGAAGCTGTAAATTTACCCTCTTCAAGGATGGAAAGTTACTCTATGTCCCATAACTCAAAATATCTTACCCCTCCCCCCGCAAAAGAAATTCACAGTGTATTTCCATGTACTTGATGATGAATGAGTTAATATGAGAGCCTGGGCCCATTGCCAAAGGAAATGTGTGCTGTGCTCTTGGTATCCACAAAAGAGATTATTATAGGGAAGGCAGAGTCTAAAAGATAAGATGAACCAATTAAATATCTACTGCTAAAGAAAACTGTTTATTTTTGTGGTATTGAGGATCTTACCCTGTCCTTATGCGTCCTAGGCAACACTAACTAAGCTAGATCCTCCTCAACCTGAATAAAAGGTTTTACTTCTTTTGTGTGTGAGTGTGTATGTGTGTGTGTGTGTTTGTGCATTCATGCCTGCCTGTTGGGGATTGACTCTGGGGCTCACAGGTGGTAGACAAGCTAAACAAAAGCTTGACCCTGGATGATACCTACACCTACTCTTTCCAGCAGAATCTCACTTAGGACTAATGACTGTCCCATACTTACTGGAGTATGTCTGTTAGTACTATAAAGAAGAGCAGAATGTTTTGTTGAATATATAGATTGAGTATTTGGCACACTGTAATTAATAACCACTAGATACCCACAAGCTGGGGTTACATCCTACTTTACATATTTCAAAAGAGCTTTGAAACAATAACTGACTGGTATGACTTCCTAACCAGATGACTTTGAGATTAAATATTAGCAGTTATTTCTACATATCAGATACGCCAATGCAGTTTGTGCCTGTGAACTTATTTAGACACATTGCAAATCTACGGATGGGCTTGCCCTATTGATATGATTTATTTATTTTACATATCAATAAATGTAGTCCATGTCAGCTATACAACTTGCCTCAGTTTCAAAGTTAGTAAGCTGAGCGGTCAATATTCAAATTTGGACAGTTCAGACAAAAAAAAAATTATATTTAACAAAAACAAAAAATCATATTTCTAAGACTGTGAAATGACCAGATTTCTCACTCGTATTTGCTGCCGTGGAACTAAGATGGCAGCCATATTACTTGGGAATGACTGTGTGTGGAATCTGCATTGGAAATAGATGGGTTCCACCTAAGAAGCTAAGAACACTAACCCCACTTGTGTAAGTAGGCAACACTGAAAACAGGAAAACATTGATGATAAACATTAGATACATATGTACCAGATGCATGATAAGATATAATAGTCACATATATAACCAACATGTTCACATATATGCAGGGAACTTCTGAGCTGTCATAAATGGCATGCTAACCCTAGGCTTGCTCTTCTCGGGCCTGTGTTTTCAGTGTCTAGTCAAGGGCGTTGGTACCTGAATAAACTCATCAAGAAAAGTGATTCTGTGGCAAAGGTACCAGGCCATTGTTGAATACCAAAGCAACCAAAGCAACCCTGACTTTCTTTTACTGATGCTCCCTCTCTGTCTACTAATAAACACATGACTTGTCAACACATGATGCTATTCATTTATTTCCTGCTTAACAAGTGGATTTATTATTGTCTTTTTCTTCCACGGACTCATATCATGTGGGGAGAACTGGTCACAGGAAGAAAGCCCAAGTCCAACTCTGACTTTGCTACGATTATCTAGAAAATCATAATTAGCTCATAGGGACTGATGTTGCCTGTGACTTTGTCCTCATCTGATGGCTTATAAGCCGAGGAGACAAGCGCCAACTAATGACAACAATTAAGCCAACCTTGTTCTACAGGCATCAGCCTTACTGGTTTTAATAGCTCTTGACATTTCTTCCTGAATGTTTGCAAACTGAAGTAGGTTTTCTGTGAGCCCCTGTGTGCACTCCACCCTGGATACCTCTTCTAAGCTCTTTTGCAATCAGCGCTTAAGGAAGTGAGAGGTGACCCCATCCTGGCCAACCCAATGTCAGGAAGGTTTGTCAGGGCGCAGTCTGTTAGAGCGTTTTATGCTGGTTAGAAAAGAAGTAGGAGAAAGGCGTATTCTCTGCCTTGCATGCCCCCTTCTTTTGATTTACATCAGAGTAGTATCCCTAACACTCGCTCAGCTTGCTTCCAACCACAGCGGATGCCACTCTGAGGGCAAAGCTGACACAGTGAGTGTGGCCGATCACAGAGACATGTTTACCCTTGGGCTCTTGATGGACGGCTCAGCTCTTGGACCCAAACAACCTCTGCACTGCTTGTTATGTCTAATAAACCTCCTTCCTGACTACAATCGTTCTAGACAGTTTCCCTAGTTAGCGGCTGCTGATACACCAAACAGACAAGTCCTTGCTGGTCAGTTCAAAACCTTAGCCAGTCCAGAAGCCATCTCGCATCAAATGCTAGCCACACGTTTACATGTCCTCTACCCAGAAGAAACAGGTGAGCGCTGGGTCTAATTACCAAATAAATATAATAAAATTTAAAGTAAACACAATCCCAGGCAATTTATAAAATGCCCAACACAAAGGTCCCTCTTAAAAGAAAAAGAAATCGAGCTGGGCTAATTTCTCTTTCTGGCTTTTGGCGTCATTCCATGCCCCAAGGCCAACCCTGCCAGGCCTCCTCCATTTGCTTATCCATTGGGAGAAACTAATGGGAGGGGGTGCCCCTTTCTGCCTCCTTTTTGTCAGAGCACAGCTGCCCTGGCCAGCAATAGAAAGTTCAGCTTGCATTGCACAAACACAAAGTTATTCTAAAGGAGTAGGTTCGATACCTTTGAGAGTCACAGCACCTCTGTTTGGAAAAGCTCCAGGCCCCTTCTGGGAGTTACCTCATCTGTTCTTACAATATCCCTAGAAGGGATTCTGTGGTTTTTCCCCAGTAAGTCACTCCTCCACGAATCCTTGACAGATATGTCATTGCTGACTAACTCTGGTGTGCTTGACTTCAGCTCTCTTGCTCCATAATCTGCGTGGAAAGAGAACACAGTGGTGTTAGCTGGGCGCGCTGGACACTCACAGCTGGCTCTGGGTCCTGACCTGGGGACTGGGTTTACCTATGGCTTTTGATCAGAAAAGCAGCTTGATGCAAAGCAGGCCCTTTGATCCTGTTAAACAACATGCCCTGGCATGCTGCAGGAAGCAGGGCCAGGAACCGCTGCCAGGATCCCAGGGAGAGGGTGGGGCTCTCTGCCCCAGCTGCCCTGGTTCATTAGGTCTTTCTAGAGACTTGCTAGCTCGTGGAGGCATCTGTCATACCTGCTACTTTCTTGTCCCCTCGCCCCTTCTACGTCTTCCCCTTGGCTTTTTTTCCCTCCAATACCTCAAAAACCACAGCAGGTTTTTAAAGAGATTCTAATTCCTTGTGTAGCTTATCTCACTTTTCTCCCCTTCTGAAAGGTGGTTTAATTGATTCATTAAGATATTAAGATAAGACAAACGTCATTCAATGGCTTCCGAAGGTAAATGGTAGACAAGCCTGTTAAACCAGAGTGCTATAAGAACCTAAACTATCTGATCTCTCTCTCCCTCTCTCTCTCTCTCATATCAATGACTCATCACAAGTTAACTCAATAAACGTGGTTTCACAGAACAAGGTAGCTAGTCTAAACTCAGAAGCTGCTTCTTAAAACAATATGTGCTTTAATCCCCTTCCACAATGTTCACCAAATCAAGAAATCCTCATTTTCCGTTTCCTGGCAAAAAGTAGGTCCTTGTTTTAAAATTTCATAGCACCTAATTAAAATTTCTGTCTTTAGATGAACTCTCTCCCAAGTCACCAATCTTTTGTCCTGTCCTGTCACCAGACACAGAATATTATTAAACCCTGTCAGTGGCGCTCAGTGATTTACAGTCACTTTAACCGAGATTGACAACGACCTTGTGACCAGGCCTGCACCTAGCTCTCCAGCCTCTTCCTCTATGGAGGCAACAGCACAGCTCTTCCGGTCTCTGGGTGTGTAACATCACATCTCACCAATCCAGATGTTAGTTTCTTACATATAAGTAAAGATTGTATCCAGAAAATTGTTTTTTTTTTAAATAGGATTTTAAATTAGCATATGTACATATGTTCATACATAAGTATACATGTATGTGAATTTATGTAAAGTAGGTTTTCCACAAAAGCTGGAACTTTTTTATATATTGCCTTCACTAATAGTATCACAGATATTATTTTTTTTTTCAACAATTTCCATGTGCTGTAGACCAGATCTGGAATATCCACCAAAGATGGGTGTACAGAAAGCTTGGTCCTTGGCCCTGGGACCATTGGACAGGGCCTACTAGGAGGAACTTAAGTTACTAGGGTCACAGCTAAGAAGGAGTTATTGGGACCCTGATCTTCCTTCTTCCTGTCTCTGTTTCTGGCCATCAATGAGGTAAACCAGCGTTTGTTCCAGAATTTGAACATGTTGGACTCTGCCATCACAGGCCAAAATTCACTAACAGGGTTATGCAAACATGGACTTCAGAGACATGAGCCAAAACTACAAATGTGATCCCTTAAATCAATTTTCTCAGGTATCATAGCCAAGTGTCGGAAGTGTGACAGGCGCTACCATACAACAGCTTACGTATCTGAATTTAGGCTTCACGCTGAAATTATGAGCAATCCAATAACCACTAGTGTTTTCGACGTCCCAGAAACAATCCTGCTGAACATGGCTTCCCTTGCCTTCACAGCTCACAAGTAATTAGATTTTAAATACTCTGGCCTCTAGTTGGACATGTAATGAGAACGACTTTAAATAACCAAGAAATTGATTTAGTCATATTTCCTAAGTATTTGCGAGGTCTTCCCTGGGGACACGGCAGAGGTGGGGTGTGAGGTGAGGAGGAGAGGTGAGTCTCACCAACCTCCCAGCCCAGAAGGCTCTAACTCATCTGTGGTCTCTCTCCTCCCCACCCTTGCAAAGCTGTATTTACCAACAGGAGGAAACGTATCTGATAGCTTGGGCTTCAAGTAGGAGGACAATTTTTCCAATTTCAAGTGCCCACTGGAAAGTACAGCGATTTCTGGATGCGGCCTCCCACTCCAATCTGCATTGTATCTTTTTTTTTCTTTCTTTTTATAATTTAGTATTTTAAGACAGGGTCTCGTGTAACCCAGACTGTTTCAAACTCACTTTGTAGCTGAATCTGACTGGGAATTCCAGGCCCTCCATCCCCCAACTTCTCAATGTTCTGGGACAATAAGCATGTGTAGCCATGCCTGTCTCTTTTTTACTTCTCCTGACAAAATATCAACCAATGATCAGATTCAGATGGCTCTAAAGTCATTGTGTAGCCCAGGCTGGCCTTGTACTTGTGATCCGTCTCAGGCTCCCAAGTGTTTGGGTTAGAGGCAGGCCTGTACCACCAAGCCTGACTACATCGTATCCTAATGTGGCTTCCTCCTCACCTACCTTTAACAGTGAGCTGTGTTTTACAGACTGACTGTGATCTAACATTTGACACCTTAAAGCATTTCTGAACTGCAGTGTAAGAATGACTTAGGCTGATTTTTATTTTTGTAAAACATTTACTGTGTGCACATGTGCACAATACAAGAGGCTGCTGGCCACAAAGCCATGCACATGGGACGTGAGGCCAGCAGGCTGGAGTTGGCATTCTTTCCCCATGTGGACTGTGATTCAAATGCAGGAAGTCAGGCTCCACCATATCATCAGCTCCACGAAGCTACTTCACAAACATTTTATTTCATTTATTATCTTGTGGTTTCTGGTGGTTTGCCTACATGTATATCTGTGTGCTATGAGCGTGCTGTGCCATTAAGTCACTGTCAGTCCCTAGGCTACTTTTAAAAAAAGTTAATTCCTGTTTTATTTAGAAAAGAATTTTATACAATATATTTTGATCATATTCTTACCCCTTTCACCGCCTTCCAGATCCTCTCCATCTCTCTATACACCCAACTTCATGTTCTCTCTCTCTCTCTCTCCTTTCCTCCCCTTTCTTTCCCTCCCTCCATCCCCCTTCTCCCACCCCCATACAGATTTCCAGAGGTAAGTTGGGGTCAGGCAGTATCTGGGTATCTATTATTTTAAACAAATCTTCTAGGTACATTTGGCCTAGAAATACAGGCCTCAAATTGAAAAGGGAAAGAGCAATGTCTATGAGGAATCTGATATGCATTCATTATTTAATACAGGCTGGAATCCAGCTCAAATTAACCCAGCAGCCAAGAAAACAGGAATGGACCATGGATCTCAAGATTTTGGTCTTTTTCTCCAAAACAGAAAGAATTCCTGAAAGTTCTGTGTAAAAAGACAAACGTGGTCTAAAAACTAAACTGGAGAGATGAATGCTTGCTTAGCATTGAGCCTAAGAAACAATTAAGCAGTGTACTCGATGGGTATCCAAAGCTAATTTAGCAGACGTTCATCTAAGCCCTAATCAAGTCAGTCTGCTATTGGAGGAAAGGAGTGCAGCCCAGTGAATCTCATTTAGAAAGTGGTACAGTGGTTCCTACCCATCACTCTCATGTGAACCCAGCCGCATGCTGAACCGAGAAAGCCTTCTTAAATGGTGAGCCTACCTTTAGCCCAATCTTATTAGAATTTCAGCACTCTAGACACTTTGGGGAGAGACCCCAAGACACAAATGAGGAAGTAGTTGTTCAAAAAGCATGATGGGAATTTTACCCTGAAACTGGTCGATAGTCTCTGTAGAGCCCGAGACATATATACCATAAATGTATTTTTCTTAACCAATTCTTAATTTTACATTTGATGCCATTAACATCAAGAGTTAAATTTTCTAGAAAGTTGAATTTTTTAAATTCCTTTCAGTAGTAATTTGGCAGCTTATTAAGTTTTTATAATGTCCTAATTCCCAGAGTTCTGTGGTTAGGGACTATATGACTGTGTTCTTACTTACTTCTTATGTGAGCAGGTATGTACAGAGAATGACTGAAGTCTTGTGTGAATGTATATGGTTTTTCGTGGGCATGGCCATGTCGGGAACCCCAGTGCCTCAGACCCATGAGAAATGGCAAAGTCTTCCTCTGGTCCATGTGCCAATGGCATCAGCGTGTACACAAAATGTCTGCCTTAGTTTTCTTCCCCTGGTCTTTACAGCCTGAAGGCTGCTTCCCTACAGATTGCTCCTACCAAGATTAGCTAAAGCTGTCTCCTTGTTGAACTGTATATAAAAACTCTGCTTCCATGTATATCTGTATGTAATATAGCCCCTCCTCCTTGTTCAGCTGTATATAGCAACCCTGCATCCCTGATTATCTGTAACAACCCCCTCCTTGTTCAGCAGGGTATAACAACTGTGCGTCCATATTTATCTGCATGCAACAGCCCCTCCTCCTTGTTCAGCTCTATGCAACAACCACACCTCCATGTTCAACTGTATAAAATAAACACACTGAGCTTCTGGGGTACTGCAGCTTCTCTATGTGAGAGCCCAGCCTACCTGATCCCAGTTCTTCTAGGGGACCATGTGCTTTTCCTTCCTTCATCCCTTCACCTCCTTAGTCAGTTCAGTCCCTGGAGTCCTGCAGAGGGTAGCAGCTCACCATGTAATTTTTAAAGACAGGCTCTCCTAGTGAGCCCCGAGCTAAAAAAAAATCAGCTAGACTGACTGGCCACCTGCTGCTGGGAATCCACCTGTCTCCCTTCCTACCCCAGGGCACCAGCACTGGGGTGACACCCAAACCCGGCTATGTCCAGCTTCTTAGGTAGGCGCTGGTACCCAAGCTGAGGTCCTCATGCTTACACAGTAAGTCCTTTACTGACTACGCTGTCTCTCAGGTCCCCTCCCGGGGCTTTAATATTTTTGTTGTACTAGATCTTTGTGAGTTTACCATACTTCTGCCTCTTTGCTTTGTCCTTTCCTTTGTGCCATTCATGCTGCCTTCTTTTCTTTGAACACATTGTATCTCCTTTTGCGTTTACAACGTAACACTGCTTCAGAACCTCCCGCTTCAAATCTCCCTAACTCAATGGCCTGGAAAACCTTATCCCCTGAGTACTTTGTGCAGGAACTGACCAGGCTCAAAGCTGCTCACAGGACTCCTGGACAGTGTTTGCATGAGGAAAGGACACACCTATTCTCCTTCTGTAACCAGGTAACGGCTCCATCTGCACCTGCTCAGTTGATTTTGAGCCTTGAGATGGTTATCACGAAGATGGCTTTAAAAGGCCAAACGACCTCTCGAGACGACACAAGTGAACTACTGAGCAGTGCCCTGGCAGTCAGCCACACAGCTGGCCGCTGGTGTCCCTGCCATTCTCCTTGGAGCACGCTTGACTCTCTTCATGGTGGTCTGTGGTCGCTTAAAAGCTGAAGCTTCTTTTAGTCGCATAGAATTTCATTTCCTGCTTTGCTCCCAGCGTGCCGTAGTCAGGAGATTCACCACTAAATGTCCATCCTAAAAGAGCAGCTCATTAGCCCATGAGCCCTAGCTTGTGGTATATCATGTACATATTTAAAACACTCTCCCTGTCTTGACCTTTCTATTGAATGTGATCTAGAAACCAACAATAGCAACCCCCCCCTAAAAAAAAAACCCAATAGCATTAACAACAACAACAAACCCATCAGTTTATACCACGGGTTAAAGAGTGATATATAATAATTAAAACTTAAATTCATCTAAGTATTTCCTTTAAAAGCTTTATTTATTTTTGCTGGCAGTGGTGGCATAGGTCTTTAATCCTAGCACTTGGGAGTCAGAGGCAGGTGAATCTCTGAGTTTGAGACCAACCTTGTCTACAAAACAAGCTCCAGGACAGCCAGTACTACACAGAGAAACTCTGTCTTGAAAAACAAAAACAAAACTTACTAATTCTTAAGCATGAATCTGCACTTCTTGCGAATAGCCCATTTTTTTCCTAGTGTATTATTCCTTAATTTTATACCAAAAGTAAATATCAAATATTGAATTTGTTAGTAGAACAACTAGGGATTGGAAAAGCCCTTTTTGGCCACCTAATTCCTCTCATCTTGCTGATAGCTGGATGCTTACTACATAGCATCAGAATCACCTAGAGGGCTGCTTGTTAAAACGCAGTGCTCCCAGCCCCACCCCAAAGCTGCTGCAGCAGCTGAGCTGGGTGAGGCCTGTTCTGCATTGCCAGCATGCACTCAACCGGCGATGGCACTGTTGGGCAGAAATCACAGGTCCCATGACAGTGCTTCATTTATTAAATCTGCAGCACAAGAAAGGAGACAAAGCAAGGAAAGGGAACCATGGTGTAAAAGCAGGGTAAAAAGAGGAACAAAGACCCCCACAAACCCAGAATACAAATTTGGGCAGGGGTACACACTGCTGTTTGGAGAAACGATCTCACAGAGCCCAGGCTTCTGAGGATGACCTTGAACACTTGATTCTCCTGCCTCTTCCCCATGAGTTTTGGGGTTACAGACATGTATCCACACAGCCAGCGATACTTTGTTTGTATTATTTAAAACGAGAAACACACACACAATATGTTCTATGCGTATACGTAATATGTCTCTTGCTTTAATGACTTCTCCGAGAGGATAATCATAGTTTCTTCTGTCTCATTTATCTACTTAATGCCCCACAGTGTGATTCCACCAAACCTGAAGCCTTGAAGTGATTGATGGCAGTGCTTCACCAAAGCCACCGAGCTCTCTGTCTCCCTGCCTCCAGCTTGATTGCCATACAGCCTATTTTAGTCCCACCAGCCAGAGCGATCTGGGGAGAACAGAAATTTAATCACATCGCCCTGCACAGAACCCTACAGCAGCTGCATAGAAAATGTAGGGATCTCTCATGCTGCCTCCCAACCCGGCTTCTGGCTGCCCTTCCTACCTGGAGGGATACAGGCTGTGTTTCCCTGAATGTGTCTCCCTTAGGAAGCCGAAAACTGGGGTACTCACTTCAATACTGACCAAAATTTGCCACGTTAAAGAGAATCGCTCACCTCATCAATTCCCTCAGTTCTCACCCTCTCCAAAGGCCCTATCCCATTAGCATGTGCGCCATACCTAATTTGTAATGCCAAATACTCCTTTTCTGCCCACTGAAGTGGCATGTATTTTCCCCCAACCAAAAAAAAATAAAAATAAAAATAACTGAAATATTTGCTCTATTCGGGAAACCACTCAGTTCGCCATCCATCCCATGTTTTTGGAACAATGCAAATGGCACAAGCTGAGTGCTCAATGGATTTTATTTGAATCACTAAATATTTAAATTATTTTCCTCAAAAACATTTCATGGCTTTGCATTTAGAGTTAGTTTCGGGCAATTCGCCCCACGCTTTTGAAAGTACGCAGTCATTTTATAACAACACCAGGGGGAAAAGGAAGTGTGAGCTGAGGTAGAGTTGGTTAAGTAAATAAGGCAGTTTGTCCATCCATCAGGACGACAAAACAGAAAAAGGACGCATGACAATGACAAGGCCATTCCCTCCAGGTTCAGGATGCTCTCATTATGTAGTCCTATTTAACCCAGACAAAGCACACATTACGACCCTGTGTACCCCAAAGATAAACCCATAGCCAGGCTAAGTTTACTAGATTCTCTTCACAATAAAGCAATCTGAGGAGTGCATGCTTCCCACTGAGATCAATGAACTTTAATTTGGACAAATGACCTGCTTCTCTGAAAGCCTTAGCACATCTGCTTCACCAGTAAAAGTGATATACTTTCCCTTCTCCCAAAAGTTCCTCGAGTCTGGTTTGGGCCTTCTAATACGCTCATTCTGCTTGGTTCGAGTCCTGCCTTGGGGGGCATGGCACACCGAATCCAAATCAGAAGTCATCTGTGCCTTCCTCTGGCCTCTCAGAGGACACTCAGACTGTGTTTGGATTCCTACAGTGATTAAAAGGTCATCTTCTGTTTGCCTGTGAAGGTGTCTTTCTCAGGTGCTAACAAATTCCTTGAGGAGAAGGCTCAGTGTTGCTTGCGGTAACCAGAAAACTGTTCAATAAATAAATACCCACCGAACACAATTGCCTAACTTGAATTCTGAAGATGTCTGTTTACTATAAATCCACTGATCACATAAAAGACTCAGCACTGGAATTATGGTGCCAAATTTTAAAATAATAATAATAATATACTGCTTCGTGGCCTTAAATAAAACGTATCATCCATAAAAATTATTTTGACTTTTCTTCCTTTTTCGATTTTTGTGTTAGCATCTAGAAAATGTAAAGGCGCATGTGTGGGCCTTGTTACCTTTCCGCTGGCGAATGCCTGCCTTGTAAGAAACTGTCTCCTGCTCCATCACCCTCTGCAAACTTCCATCCATCCCTTGTTTCCGGAGCATCACATAGAACATGCTAAGTGCACATGAAAAAAAGGCATTACTGCAGAAATCTCCTGTTCTGAGAAGTGTGAAAAAAGAGTGTCTTTCCCTCTAGATTGACAGTTTTTTCTTCCTTCCCATCAGTGTGTTGCTTTTGTCCTTAGGGCGTAAGATTTTTGTATGAAGAAATACTCGAGTGGACAAAATGACTTTGCCCTCAGCAGACATTCTGGGTGTGCGTGCAAGGGAGCAAAACCCACATTTAAATCTGAACACAGCAGAATTATGGGAAGCTTTCTGTGTTGAAATAAATTGGCCAAAAAAGCAAACCGTATATTCATACAAACAGCCAGTCCTCCATCCTTACACCCGCCCGTAACATCAGCCATATTGACAGCCTTGGGAGTTGCCCTTAGCTGTCTTTCCTCTACTGCTCCTGGTACTGTGTGCTTTAGGCAGCTTCTTTCCAGGCAAACACAGACTGTTTACTAACTGTAATCAAAGTGACAGCACACTGTTTTCACAACGGACTGCTGAGAGTCGATTGCCTTTTCTGCTTGGCAACCTGAGGAAACTTTGGATCTCGGATCTGGAGGTACAACTTGTTTGTGTCGCTTCGAGATGGCGATGCCGGCCACCCCACCTCCATTCCGCCCCCGCTTTGAGGTTTGCGATATAGACGCGTGGGGCTTTCTCTACCCCCAAGGGGCAAGGCTTTGATCATTTCCTTCAGATCGGTGCAAGTGGTAAACCCTGCTTAGGAACAGGAACGTTTGAGAAGAATGGTTTGAGAAGTTGCAAATTGTGTGCTGTGTGATTCTTGATCAACCCAAGGCCACGCACATAAGGAGGCCTTCACTGACAAGAATGTCCTGACAGTACATGGTTCTCACATCCCAGGGCCAGATCACCTAGTGGTGGTACACAGAAGGTCAAGCAGAATGACAGAATAGGTACCCTGCCTCATGCCCCACCCCCGAGACAATATTTTAGAAGGAGATCAATGCAGGGATTGGGGGAGTTGAGAACGCACATAGGCTATGATTCAAGCAACCTGTGTTCTAGACTGTTAGACTATTCTCTGCGCTCACTTGCTAGGATATAAACTGAGGACCCAAGAGCTCAGGTATTTAGTGTCTATACCCAGATTAAAAAGGAAGAGAGAGGACATTGGCTTTAATTTGGATGGTCCCTTTTACCTGAGAAAACACTAGGTCTGTGTCCATCCCTTCTGAAATCAGAGCTGGAGAATATAGCATTAACTGGTATTCTCAACAGAGGTCACTGAACCCTGCTGCAAAACATTCTCCTGAGACAAGAGTGCTATCCTAGTAAAAGGTGTGTGTGTGGTAGTTTTGAGATGATTTTGGTGAACTGAGCACTTGCCTGGGTCCTCTTTATCTCTACCTAAATCTTCTTGTTGGTGAATAAATACTATGAAAGCCTTTTGGAAAACACAGTTTTGAATGATTTCTAGATAGAGACCTTGAATATCTGACAATGGAGATTCAATTCTGTACAAATGATTTTTCATGAAATTATCTTATCAAATCCTCTTCTCGGGAATGCTATACAAATAAGAACTCTATACAAATATTTTATAAAGTTTTCTTTTATATGTTATATTTTCTTATATGTTATATAAGAAAGCTTATAAAACATTAAGTCTACTTTTCAGTGAAATATTCATAATGACTTGGTTAAATCCCCTTAAAAGATGACCCTTTGAACTAAAGAAAGCGAAAAAATGGCATATCTCTGCAAGGATCAGAATTCAGGACCAAGAGAGTCTGCAACTTTTTTTTTCTTATCATGGAACATAGCAGGGGTGCTAAAATAGAGCAAAGAGACTCTGCGCGCTGGCCTGATTTAGGTGTGGATGATGCCACTTACAGCAGTGGGGAAGCCAGAGAGAAAGGGCTCCGCCTGGAAAGACGGGACAGATGCTGGTCTGTTCATCTTTGGCAGCCAAAGAAGAGCCAACATGCCACCGGTAAGTGAGATTTTGTCTTAGATAGTAGCTACAATGGCAAAGTGCTCTCAGGAGAGACAAGAACATGAGATGGTCTCTCTGTCTTCACCCTTTTAAAGACAAAGACTCCAGTGAGCAAGAAGCTGGTTAGAGCAGGCAGGAAGCCTAGGGAGAAACCTAAAAAGATCAGAAATGAAGGAAGGGGGGATTTTTACCACGTGCCAGGTATCTCATAGAGGATGTGGGTGATTCAGAATTCCGACTGGATTCTGAATGGGACATCGCGGTCACTCATTCTTCAAGTGCCCACCCTACTCCACATTTTAAAAATTCATGGGTTCTTTCTTAGAGCTATTTCAGGTTTGTAGAAAATTGATTGGAAAGTGTGGAAAGTTCCCACATCAAGTGCCCCTTCTTGTTTCTTAAATATTTAGTGCTTAGGGTTTTTAATAAGAAATTGAGAAAATAATCAGTAATAATTTCTGTGTGCATAAAACTTCCCAGATAGCTTTCTTGTGTGATGTTGATTGTCAAAAAATAGTTTTTCTCTCTTATTAGATTGATCTCATATTGTCTAACACCAGCATCATTACGGTGCATTAAAGAAATGCATATTGCAATGATTTAAGATAGCTTTGAGGTGCCAAGCAAAAATTGTGTCTTACAGGTGCATAAGAGGTTGTCCTGTTTCTTCTGGTGATATGCCTTGATTTTTCTATGTCAGTTTGCATAAATAGTCACATCCTGATTTGCATTCATTCTGCCACTTTCCATTGACTCCTGAACTTTCTTTTTCAAAACGCAGAAATGATATTGACTATAAAGTTGGAAAGCTCACCCCACCCAAATCAAATTCGTTCTTGTAGCTGACACCATGTTGGTAGAGGGGTATGGGTAAATCAACAACAAATTTAGTTTCTATACTATACAACTAGTTTAAGTTGGCCCTTCTTTGGCCTTTCATTATTGTTAATACCTTACTGACTTATTACTTATAATTTCACTGTAGATTACTCCCACTATATTATTTTGTGTGTAATAGAAAGAGGCACCTTCTAAAGTCAGTAATCCAGTCCCAGGGTACGAATCCAAGTAGCGTGGAATAGACTTCCATCATTAATCGGACTTTGAACAACGTGATAATGCATTTCTTGTGCATCTCACAGCAACACCAACTATCTGCGTCAAAATATAGATATTCTCAACCTAAGACTCGCAGACCTCCGTTATATATCATTACATTACTAACTTGATCAATAGAAAGCTAGGGGCTGGTTATGTAGCCCCATTAAGTAGTATTGTTGAACAATGAAGACCCTAGTAGGAGAAAGACTCTAAAGAGCAGAGAGTACTGTCCCCTTAGAGATGCCTGGGACAAACCAACAGAGAGACACACCTAAGGTGTTAACCAGGAAGTGTCTCTTTAAGGAGCTGCAAAGCTGACTCACCTGAAGAATGGAATGCCTTTTTAGAAAAGCATTGAATTATTAATCTACTTAGCAATTAGATCAACTTGCTCTCTTCTCAGAAACACCACTTTCTGAAAAAAAGAAACTTAACAAAGTGGTTTGGGTTTAACTTTTTTGTTGTTTTACAGAACCTGACTTTCTTCTAAACCTTCCAAGAATTACAGTTTCAAAACCTTGGATGTCAAAGTGTCTCATTGGGAGCTGGATAGTTAAAATGTGGTCAATAGAGCCACTCCTTTCTGATTATTTAAGACTTAATTCTCAAGGCAGAGATTCATAAAGAACAGAATAATGAGGCCAGAGAATCTGTGGTCAAGTGAGTTAAAGTTCCCTGATGTGTACGACTGTCTATACAGCTACTTTGAAAACTATTCAACAACCAGCACTTAGGTTAGGTCAACTTTCAGAGGTAAGGGTAAGAACTTGCCTATCTGAAATAAATATCAACTCATTTATTCCCATTATTTCCTTTATAGGAATGGATGTAAGTGCATTGTTTGTTATTTCCTTAGTAATCTCTGCATTTCTATAACACATGCCCAGTCATTAGCATCTCTAAATTGTTTTAAAAGTCATTGCGTTCAGCTCTCTTTAAGTTCTCTCAAGCTACACATTTCTTCAGCTTTACTTAATTTTCCCTGCCTTCTTCTAGTTAAAATGATGTTAAAATCTGACAGCATATTTCAAGCATGTTTACAGCACTTTTAAACATACTTTGAAGCCTAGACTTGACCCCAGAAAATCCAACCAAATTGGCCAAAGAAGCAGGCAACCATTGCTCTTCTGTCTCAAGTATTCACAGCTGGGGGCTGTGCTGGCTAAGGGCCTGACACCCAGCATGTTTCTGCATCTTTTTCCTTTAAGGTACTCATTGCTGTTGCTGACATTTTAGCTAATGAGGTCTCACAAATCCATACCTTCTTTCTTTGCTTTTTCTTTCTTACTTTTCGTTACCGGCTAGGTTCTCATCATAAGGACATGAACTGTAACCCAGTATTACTTGGGCTGTGTGAGAGCACACAGAGTGATGGTGAAGTCTCTTTTTGTGTTTTCCCCCTATACTGATTTAATTTATATCAGTTTTTGGTATAAGCAGGTAGAGATTGGTGGGAGAGTTTAGTGCAGCCCTTGGAAGCTGATGGTACAGAAGAACACAAGAATTTCCTGGGCTGGAATGGGGCTAAGTGGTAGAGCACATGTTTAGCATGTGGGAGACACTAGATTCAAGTTCTAGTAATACACATGCACATACGTGCATACATATATACATACACACACACATATGAGGGATTTACCTTAACTAAATAGTTACTAACAAATTAATTAAGTAATTACTAATATTAAAGATACTTTTAGGATTTTGGGACTATATATAATTCAGGCTGTGTATAAACACTATCAATGACATTGTAAAATACACAGCTAAAAGGCGAGCACATTCCCTGTATTTAAAGCTTTAAAAGACACATCTCAATAGCTTTAGCACAGAGTAGAAACGGGTTTACCATAAGGCACCAACCAGCTCACCAGGCGCAGGATGTAAACAGCGTGGGAAGGATCAACAACAACCAAAGGGGAAAAGAGTGGCCATGACTCTTATGAAAGAGATATGGTGGTAGGAATGTCAGTAGGAGAAGCAGAAACCCGGGAGGAGATGGAGTAACAGTGGGCAATGGGCTGAAGTTGCAGCTGCCCATAAGGAGTCTGAGTGTCAACAGGGCATGGCTTCTACACACAGTCCATTGTTTCTTCTCTACCAGGTTTGTTTTGTCCCTGGCAAAATCCCTGGTTAGATTGCGGAAAGGGATGACACAGAAAACACTAGATTCTTCCAGTAGGTGTTTTCTGCTGACTGGGTTCTTTATTGTAAGATGATACCGATAAGGAGAGAGTAATTCTTTTTAAACTCTGGGATTTTCTGCTTTTTCAAAGAAACCACTCAATCCAACGGTTCCCTAACCAGAACATGGTGCTCTCTCATTCTAGCGTGGCTTGACAGGAACTTCCAGGCTCACTAGTCTCACAGTGATCATAGTGAACAGCTTCACTAATTCCTCAAACCCACTTTGTCTGTACAGATGTTTGAATTCCTTTCCTTTGGCTTCAGTTTCTAAGGTCATTCCCACCATGGTTTCCTAGAACACTTTGGAACATTGTCAGTTAGACAGAAGTAAATGTCACACACAGACATCGGGAAGTCCAAAGAAAACTAACAAACAAGTGACCAGTTCTCAGAGACTTAAGCCCACATTATGTGCACCCTTGAACCTTTTGCAAGAACATGTCAGTCACAATGCCACTTAGGAGCAAGAATTGGGATTTAATTAATTACTTCAACTCAAACTCCTAGAAAAGTAAAAGTACAAAATGTTCTACATAACTCAAGAATAAAGAATATTCTGACTACCAGGAGATTAAAATTCCCTAAAGGGAACTTTTGGGCAGAAAACGGCCAAAGTTATTTAAAGAGTGACTTCCATCTTTGAATTCACCCACTGACTAAAACAATACTAAATCACTCTTTAATAATGTAGGCACCATCATTTTTCTTACTCAGCTCCAGCATGGAGCTGGATCACATGAAGGACTTCCTGTTTGCAATCTCCAAAAGGATGAAAGCCTAATTCAATTATTATAGAAATAAAAGAGACTTTTAAACTTTTTTTGAACTTTGGCAGTCCTTGAAGATGCCTAGGTACAGTCACATCCATGCTGATCTGGACTCATTCGAATATTTTCTTTGTAACTTTTCTTTAGTCATATATTTTGGACAGAATTTTCTTTCTGTAAACTTCTTCAACTTCAAAAATAGTGAAAGAGATAGGGACCTGAAAAAAATCAATCAGTAGTTGGCACATTGAAACTAGGTGTCCAGTTGAGTAGGTATTCATATTAAATTTTAGAGACTTCTACTGAGGTTAATTATATATTCAGATAAAAACTGAAACTTCAGAGACCCAGCGAACCAGAGCGGAGGTGACAGTTCATAGAGCAAAGCACTTCTCTGCCTTGCAAGCAAGAGAACTTTTATTATTGTTGCACAGTTGACAAAGTGAAAATCAGGATTCTTTGGCCCTGACCTTGGTGGCTACAATGACCATTTGTTCCATCACGTTAAAAGCACAACTGACGAAAATGCTAACTTCACCCCAAAGTGAAACACATTGTTGGGTAAAGGTGACCTATAAAAGTTGCCAGTCAGAGGCACAAGACACAGAAAAGGCCCTTCTGATGCTTCTCCTCCCCAAATTGCTGAACACGTGACCAGGTAGGAATTCAGATGTCTTTAGTGCATTCTGGTTGCCTGTGAAAAGTGCCCATGGGATAACATACAAATGGGGGTAAAGACAAACTCAAACTGAAGTTTATCAAATGGAACCTAAAAGCAGAAAAACAAATTGTTTTCTGATTTGTAGACTGAAAAACATAGCCCATTATACAAGCGCAGGAATGAAGAATATCTCTTCAGATGACAAGTGAGACATTGCACAGAGCTAAGTTCACAAAGTTTCTATGAAATGGAAGAGAAGAAGAAACAGCAATACGCACAGCCACTCTGGCGAGGAAAGGCCATTATCATTTTGTTGACAAAAAAAAAAAATTACCTTATTACTTACTTGCAGTTACAGATGGTTTCAGATAAACTTCACCCTGGCAATTTAGAACTCACAGGAGCTAGGAAGAAGCCGGAGCCAAGAGAAACGACTAGCAACAGCCAGCTCAGTGTGGGTCCTGCTGAGAAATCTTACCCTCCAGTTGCTAAGCCTTCCTGCTCTGGGCCATCAGCTCTGTGCTATCCTGAGTCCATTAAGTCATCCTGGCTGCCATGAAGATGGGGCTGACAGGGCAGTTATGGGAGTCAGTTTAAAGAGGCCCAGGGTGGTTGAAGGGAAGGATTAGGAGGCCTGGGGTGCTGAAAGGCCACCCCAGCTCTAGCTCCCAGAGATCCCCGGAGCACACAGCTGTCAGGAGTCTGAAGCTGCACTTAGGGAGTGTTTGGGGAGAAGGAGGTCTCTTGTAGCCTGTCAACGGTTTCATCAGGCACATTTTGCCTTTCCATCTTTCAATGCACCCTTAAGCCCAGAGAGTTCGTGACTCAGTTAGGACATTTCTGAGGTTTAGATGCTGTAATCGGCTTATCAAAGTAGCACAGAAATTACTTGTTTTTAAAATGTGATGTGTCATGAAACATAGGCTGCCTGTGTGAATCCTCCCAGAGGTCCTTTGTCTGCAAAGCAAGCCCTATTCAGGTAAAATGAAATAAAGTCCTTGGATTTGATTTTGCTCAAAGGAGAAAAGCAAGCAAGCAAACAAACAAACACAACGCAGTCCATAATGACATCAAGGGACAGGAAGAACCATCTCCCAGGAGTTCCAGGAACTCTCCAGAAAGTACCCGCAGTGTCACCACTAACTGACAATGCCCTGGATAACACATTTGTCCTGTTGATGTTCAGCCCTGGCCCTCTTAAAAGATACCAGTTGCCACTATTAAGCTACAGAATTCCTTGTGGTTTCATCGTCCCTTCCTGAGGCAGTAGAAGGTATTTCGTCACTGGCACTAATAATAGCAAACGATACCTGTTCCTTTCTGTGGGCACTGGGGTGGCAGGTGACGAGAGGAAGGAGGAGAGGAGGCAATGACATTCTAGCATCCACACGAAGCCCTGAGCAGACCTTATTTCTTTTCTTGGGTTTTCTAAGTAGGCTTATCCTTGTCTTGTTGACAGTGTAACAGAAACTCCAGAAGTTTGCTTTCTTAGGAAACAGGGCAACTGCTTCTGTCTGCCAAGCTCCTTACCACTTCTCTATCCACTCCTTGGTGTTTCTACCAAAGAAGGAACTGGCCAAGGACCACGAAAATCTCTCCCCTTCTCTGTTTTATTACCCTCATTCTTAGAGAACCATCATCAGACACAAGTTGGGAGAACCAGGGATGCCGCCCATGTAAATCGCCCCAAATCACCAGGCAGAAGTCTGAATGAGTTAGAATTGGTCTTTGACTCCACTTCCCAACTGTTAGAGACAAGGAAAATGCACTTCTGTAGTAGCATTTGGAGCCTACAAAGTCTTAGTTGGTGGAGCCAGAACCCTGTTCCCATTTCCAGCTCAGAGCTGAACATACTTGAATCTACTACATGGGAAAAAAATTGAATACGTGACTGGATCTTAGAAATGAAATCACCATTGCATTTTTGTAAAGGATGAGACACTCTAATTTGTTTTAGATGGCATGGAATCAAAGAGTTTCCTATCCAAAGACGTCCAAGAGCCTGTTTGGCAAGGTGAAGAGATGTGTATACAAGGGCTTTTCATACTGGGAAAAGGAGAGGAAGTGAAAGACGCGAGCAACTAAGAGAAGTGAGCAACTAAGCTAGATGAACAACTGAGGCACCACTGCGACTTTAGAAACTAAACAAAGCAAAGGTAACATTCAGGGTCCAAATATAAACATCCATTCATGAATATAAACCAGCCCAATCCACCAGCGCACGCATTTTCAAAGAACAAAGTTACTCACATCCAGTCACCTGCAGAAAGGCATGGTGTGCACTGTACAGTGATTTCATCGGAGCCAATTAACATTTCCTTCTGAAATCCCTTTCCAAGAGAACACTTTTCTTTATTTCCTATAGTCAGAGTTTCTCTGAAACACGCGAGACCAGGGCTTTTCTCTGAGGCAGACACTATTTTGAAATGGTTTAAGGGGGTGTATTATTGCCACTCAACATAAATTACTAAGTGAGATCCCTTGGTTTGTTCAGTTCCTGATGAGAAAAATATACTTCAGGTACCTCCAGGTCTGGTTTTTTAGGCCCTTTGTATAGTACAGACCAAAGCCTGGGTTGAAATCACAGGTCTTTATTTCTCGCAGGGCACACACTGTTCAGAATGGATGGGATGAAATATTTCCATGCAGATTCTCACGAACACTAATGCCTTCATCTTTGTCCTCACAAGGGACATTGCACTATCCATTGTATGTGTATACACACACACACATACACACACACACACAATTGCACACACACGCATATGTATATGCAAAGCTTTCTAATCTTAAAAACTTGTCTTTCCACTATTGCCTGGGGGTTTTCTGGTGCTACGGTAATGGTGTGATTGCCAGCTGAATGAAACGTTATGAGTATGGTGTGAAATATTTTAGTGACAACCACAGACTCTACACAATGGAAATTATTCTCATTTGGTCTCAAATGGATTTTCGGGGTAATTGGTACTAATCGGGCTAATAATAAAAACCAATCGTAAAATGTTCCAGGAAGAACACAAACAGTAGCCATCTATCAAGCTTATGGGATGTGAAAAGACACCAAAACAGAGGGTTGTAGAACATATAGGAATCTTTGGGGTATTTTTTTAGCAAATCATGGATGTTTTAATATTACTCTTGGTAAACCCCTCCCTATCTGCTGCTAGATTTCGAAGGAAAATGATGAGGTCTAAATAGCCAAACACCTTTGCATTGTTGCCACTGCCTGCATACATGGCCTCTCCAAAGCTGCCAGACCAAAAAAAAAAAAAAAAAAACCTAAAACACAGGAAAGATAGTTCTAATATCACTATACAATCACAGTTTAAAGGTGCCGGACACGCTGAACAGTTATATAGGTGATGTGTAGCCGTGAAATCCAGTAGCTTGGCATTAAGTCTAACAAAACAGATGTTCTCTCCATACAATGAGCCCCAAACATCTGCTTGTTTCACAAACACACATACACACACACACAAACACACACACACACACACACACACACACACACACACACTCCTTAATCCCCAGTCTATATTGTAAGTCACCATTTCCAGACAGAAGCTCTGCTTCCTTTGAAAGATAAAGGACTGGCAAGCAGTTTACAAATCAAGTGATGCCTTTGGTTCTAATAATTTACATTTAAAAATTAGGCTCAAATATGGCAGCATGGAGAGGATTTTCAAATGAAAAGATGACCGGGCAGCTAGATTCTGCCGGGCATATAATTGAATGTGTTGTCAGCTTACCTGATGGAGAGCCTTAGGAATCACAGCTCAACAAAGGCCAGCATCCAAGAAGGTTAGGACGGAGCGTGCCACCCCCTGCAGTTCTTCAGACATGGGCCACAGGGATTTGCAAATTCAATTTAATTTTTTTTTATCTGGCTTTCTCTGTGGACATGAAAACAAAGGGACCTTTCCAGAATCCTCTCTGCTTATGCCTCCGCTTCCTGTTCTGAGATTCACTCTATGGTACCCAACATATATCAGAAAACGGCCCTGGAAGGAAAAAAAAAAAAAAGCTGGCAGCACCCAACGTGTTACCGCCATCTACTGGCAGACACACGCAATTGCGCAAACGACAAAACATTCCTATTATTCCACATCTCTTCGGAAGGCAGGGGGTAAACCTGTATAGAAACATTATGAATCACGACAGGTCCCCATGGTGACAGCAGTGAGGTGAAGGTACCTAGCTACCATGCGAGTGTGCACAGACAACCCTCCGTGACGCTATTTTTTCCAAATTTCTAGTTGTTTGAGTAGAAATCATAAATATTTTAAAACCTAGCAATTCTTATTCAAAATTAGATGTTTAGACTATCTAATATTTTGAACATACGTTTTCAGAAAGTCTCCTTTAAGTCTGCTCTTTTGAGATGCGTTTTGTTTTGTTTTTTTTTTCAACGTGGAAAATCTGGCCTCTTAGAGAATAGTGTAATATGTATCCAGGCATATTTTTTTCATGTTGTTGTTTATTTTGTTTTGTTTTTATTTTTGCAAAATGCCAAAAGTAATATACGAATTACAAAAATTTTGTATCTCAATGAAGATCGTTAGTTTTGACCGTTGGATAGTTTGGATCTGTGGACAACCCCTCCCCTGCCCCAACCCCCTCCCTGCCCCACCCATTTCAAAAGTGGTGGGGTAGATCTTGGGAGACATCTAACATTACCCCACACCCCTGACCCTTCATGAATACATGCACACTACTACACAGACCCATATATATGCTACACCCACAAGAAATAAATAGAAATAATTCAAATCAGTTGTCTATTTGAATGGTAGTCTATTTGAAACCACAAGCCCTCCAAAACACTTAAGAATATCTCTTTCCTTGCTCTCGTTTCTGACCTTTCTCCATCTTGATGATCCCGTTCCCTCAAGTTTTCCTCCCCTCTCCCCTTCTCCCAGTCTTCCTCTTCTGCCCTCCCTGCTCCCCCCCCCACCCCCATGCTTCCAATTTTGTCGGGTGTTCTTGTCTATTTCCCCTTTCCAGGTGGATGTATGTACACATTTCTTAGTATATTTTGGTTGAGGGAGCCATTATGGGGCTAGCAAGATACTTGGCACTAGAGAAATCCCCAGGAATCCACAAGGACGACCCATTAAGATCCTAAGCAATAGCCGGGCGGTGGTGGCGCACGCCTTTAATCCCAGCACTCGGGAGGCAGAGGCAGGCGGATCTCTGTGAGTTCGAGAGCAGCCTGGTCTACAAGAGCTAGTTCCAGGACAGGAACCAAAACCACAGAGAAACCCTGTCTCGAAAAACCAAAAAAAAAAAAAAAAGATCCTAAGCAATAGAGGAGAGGGGGCCTGAACTGACTTTGCCCTAGTCAGACTGATGAATATCTTAAATATCACCTTCAACCAGCAACTGATGGGAACAGAGGCAGAGTCCTGCAGCAGAGCACTGGGCTGAGCTCCCAAAGTCCAGGTGAAGAGTGGGAGGAGTGAGAACATGAACAAAGAAATCAAGACCGTGATGGGGACACCCACTGAAACAGTCTACCTGACCTAATGAGAGCTCACCAACTCCAGCCGGACAGGGAAGGAAACAGCATAGGTTTAAACTAGTCCCTCTGAATGTGGCTGACAGTTGTATGACTGGGGCAGACTGCGGGGCCACTGGCAGTGGCACCAGGATTTATCTCTACTGCGTGTACTGGCTGTTTTGGAACCCATTCTCTTTGGAGGGATACCTTGCTCAGCCTAGATGTAGTAGGGAGGGCCTTGGACCTTCCCCCAAAGCAATGTGCCTTACCCTCTCTGAGGAGGGAATGGGAGGTGTTGTGGAAGGCGGGGTAGGTGAAGGGAATGGGAGAAGGGAAGGGGATAATAATAATAAATAAATAAATAAACACTTAAGAAAGCAAATGCTTGCCACGCATCGAAACACAGGATTACATAATCAAAGTGAAAACATGTTTATAAGATAAGGGTTTTCTTAAGCTGTTACTTTTCATCTGACTTTTCCCATTTATAGAATATTTATCTCAATGAACCTGGCATTTGACAAGCCAGTGAGTTCCCAGGGTCTTCCAGACTATGTGCCCACTGCCAGAATACAGCACCGCCTCTGAGCCAGGCTTTTCTTGGGTACTTTCTTGGGTACCGGAAACTTTAATTGAGGTCAAGCTTGCTAGGCTGGTACCCTACCAACTATCTACCTCAAACACCCTTGATGTACCTTTTTTCAGATGGATTTCAGCTACTCCTGATGTCATCCTCCCAGCCAAACAAGTCTGTGGTCAAAATAATATGGCTTCACGAAGAGCAGATATTGATGGAACAATTGCACATCTACATGTAACTATGTGGGTACCACAGCCAAACACAGGTGTAGCTTTGGAGCAAGGGATGCTTCTGGCAAATATGTGGCCAAAATATGTATGGGGACAAGAATGCTCATGACCACATGACTGAGAAAAACACAAGTGGGACATGAACCCATAAGGACTCACCAACAGGAGAATGGGTCAAAGAGTGGAGGCATATCCTTGATCCGTCAGAGGAACATAAACAAAATAAAGGAATTTCAGGTGCCCAGAGACGGAAGCTGTCTCTCACAAATACACAGCTGTAGAGAGAGAAGGTTGGCACCCATACTCAAAACACTGTGGTTTTGTTATTAAATTAAAAGCAGGGTAAACGAATTCTAATACCAGAAATAAAGAATACTGGTTTGTCTTGAGATAAGACGGCAAGCTTGGTGGCAAGGGGTCATTCCGTAGGCTGTGTTTCCAATTACATATACACATTGGTGGTTGGATGCTTCTCACTCCTTCAGAAGGAAAGGGAGATAAAGGAGAGATGGATGGGACTTTCAGGGCTTCCTGCTTCTATTTCTCTTCTCTTTAAAGTTCCATTTATGTTTGTATTTTATTCATGTGAAATTTTCTAGAGCTGAGTGTTGTGATGTCCAGACTGGGCTAAAACTCATGACCCTCTTGCTCTGGCCTCCTGAGGCACATAACAGCACACCTCACCTATAACAGTGTCCTTTATAATATAAGTATAAAGTGACAAGATACATTAAAGACGTGTCCACTCTACTCATATACCCCTAGGTCATTCCCTCTTTCTGATGTAGAATGATTCTGTCTGCTATTTTGGGTGTGTCTCCTAATTCCTTTTTATTCAGTTCCTTTGCTTTTGTCCTGTTACCTTGAAAACAAAGTTGTCTCCAATGCATTTTCCTTTGTGGGAAATAAACACACGTTAACAGATCTCTTGCTGTCTATGACTTTCCAACTCCTGAGTCAGCTCTGCATTGCAGTCTTCTGAAGAGCAATCAAAAGACAAACCCGAGAGGAGCACAGTTTAGTCAATGCCTGATAAATAATATCTCATAATTAAAGGAACGAATGATTCTCTCCTGGAAAGACAATCAAAGACTTTCTTAGTTAAGTACACCCCTTTTCTCTGAAGTGTCTTTAAAAATTGAGAAGCATAGATAATGTTCACATTTTTCTGTTAGAAAAACTGATACACTAAGCAAATATTAGATGGTGGTAGAATTGATTTCAAAACCGTGATAACTGCCACTTTAAAATCTGCTCACTAGAGCGACTGAGAAATGGTTCACACTGTGAATCGTCTGGCAAACAAGCATAAGGTTCTTGAGTCCATACCCTCAGAATCCACATAAGAAGCCAGGCATGATGCATGGACCTCTAAACCCTTTCTGTGGGTATGGACTTATGGGAATACTTGAAGCTCATAGTCAGCCAGCCTAGTTGAGTCAATGATCTTGGGTTCAGGAAGAGAGTCTGTCTTAAAACATGAAAATATAGAACAAGGAAAAACACTCAACATCGACCTTTGACCTCTACATATACGTGCACCCGTACGTAGGTGAACTTGCGCGTGCACACACACACACATACACACGTGCACGCACACACACGCACTGATGCTGAGTAAGTATGCAACAACCACACTGTGCTCCACAAACTAAAAGTAATTCACTTATTCTAGAAAATGAATGTATATCAATGACTTGAATATTCTAAGCTTAATTGCTAACTAAGCATAATATATGAATTAGGTATGTTTTAATGAGGCTTCATTAATATATTTTAACTTTCATTGGGAAGGAGGAATACAGTAGAACATATTCCATTTCCATGTGGCTTCTAATGACTGAACAGCCCCACGACTGCAGTGTTATCTTGAGCGACTATGCCCTGGCGGTTGGTTCTGTTGCTTCCATATGAAATTACTTCCCTTTACCGTCATTATTATCTCGACGTCCCTCTAACACCTGGGCAACCGCTAATTACTCCAGTACACCCGGTTAGGGTAATGAACTTGATATCCCGTTGCGCTTCCCATAAATGACTTAGAAAACCTTTTCTTTATCCCCTAGAGACCACTTCAGCAGCATTTTCCTTTTTTCAATGACACTGTAAATACTGAGAGCCCTTCCCAGCTGTCGCCATCACGTTCCTTCCCGAGACTATGGGTTCCTCAAACACAAACACCGCAGCTTCTCAGCAGTTTTTCTTCCTTTTTAAATTGTTTCCCGTGGTGCCTAGAACACGGCAGGCACCTTCTATGACAGCACCATGATGCTCCCCATGTTATTGTGTTATATGCCTCGCCCATTTAGAGAGACAGTAGCAAAGCCTGGCAACCCAAGAACGGGTTAGAACAAGCACCGTCTTGTTTTGAAGAGACAGACAAGATGACTCCCCCGTCAGTCACGCACAACAGTCTGTACTTCAGTGCGAAGCGTCCGCTCAAGGGCTGCATCTCCCAGATCTGCATGCATGAGGTGTGGAAATAAGTCATCCGTTCAAATGACTAAGTACTTGCAGGTGCCTGTAAGTGCCCATGGCTTACGGAGGGGTTTCATCAAGGAGAGGGTGTGAGAAGGGCAGGTATGTGTCGCCAGAGCTGTACACCTCTGCCGCTTTCGGGAAAGGCTGCCGGATAATCTGTTTCCCCATGTGCACACACTCTTCACTCTAGGGTTTTGTGACTAAGCAACAGGCCCTTTCATTTTTCCTATACAGACTTTGTTAGGATGACAGTGTCACACTGTCAGATCATCCAAGCTAAAGGGGGAAAAAAACAGTCATTTTTCCCATGAGGCTTTGCATCCATTGCTAACAATAACAAGAAAGCATATAATTCAGGCAGACAGTCTCTCATTCCATCACTTAATATTTAGTGCACATAAGTAGCTATGCCCAGTCTACATGTGATTAAGTTACTAGGTGAAACACTAAGAGTTTAATTCTGTATGCTCTGTGTTTTGTTGTTGACTACCAACTTGCCTCATCATTTGAGCTGGCTTTGTGCTTTTACGATGTTTTATATTCATTCATTATATAATGAATATATTTATATTCATTATAAAGTAGACTGTAACCTGTAACTCAGCGCATGTTTGGATAGGCCTTCATTTTATGGAAGATACATTTGTATTTTTATTTTCCAAAAATGAATTTAACAGCTACAATACCAGAAAATTCCTCAGCCTCCCCAAGCTCACTTTATTAATGAAGAATGTAATTTGGAAAGAGAGACGGGTCCGGTGGTCTAACCCAGACGTGAACTTGGACTTGCTATGAATGATGCATATTCTCTGAGCTGTCATTAATGTCCTTGGTTTTGTCCTTGTTTTCTCTTGGTTGATGAAACACCTGGATTGGGTATTTTTCTTTGGGAGTCGAAACAAGCAGTATAATTCAAGATAAGGACTTCCCTTCCTTAGTAGCCACACGGTGCAGCCGAGTACCTGGAGAGATTTCTTCCTTGGCATTAATCTTGACTGTGCACATGGGCCTTACGCTCAGTCTGCAACCTACCTAAGCAAGAAGTAAATATTTGCTTTTATTATACAAACATGCTTTACTTCAATTTTGATGCCCTACCTGATCGAGTAGCAAAACACTCAAAATATTATTTTCAAGGCTTATCTCTCCTTGACTGCCAAAGGCATAAATAATTAATATGCCATTTTTTCCCTCCAAACTGCCTCTTCAACCCAATTCTTTCTTCAGTAATGAAATCTCAGTAGACCGCAGCATTCTTATCCTAAATTTGCTCGTGTGTGATCAGGAACAAGTTGTTCAACTTCTTGAAGATGTAATTCTGGTATCATTAAAATAAAGACAACACTGCAACCTAGCTCAAACTCTTGTGTGGGTTAAAAAAGAGAAAAAGGATGTGACCTGCTTAACACAGGACAGTCATTGCACCAAAAAATACTGGCATTCCATTTTCAATCATATATTATTATTTTAATTATGGCTCCGTATTTGTGCAGCAGTGTGAAACTGGGAGATATCTTTGTTTCCTTGCTTTTTTGTGTTTGAGGAACTTCTCACCACAGGCACCTTCCATTTATCAATCAGCTTGTCACTGCTTCAGCATCACTGAGGGCCTCCTGATTTGTCCTTACAGATTCTAAAATCATTCCCTGGTTGTCAGCCCAGCCCAAATGAAGCCCGCCATTTGCCTAGCATGCTAGCCGGCACACCACTGTCAGCAAGCTCTTTGGCTCATCAAAGTCTTTAAGAGGCTCTCATCTCCTGCTTTAGTAACTCAAGTCAGCCTCAGCGCTTGGAACCAAGTCCCTGTGCCTGTAGCCACAGTTCACATGCAATCAACCAGATGTGGAAAGCTGCTTTTAGGGCAATAAGGGGATTTTTAACATGAGTAAGTCTTTAAGTCTCAGTAATGACTTATGTAGTGATAAAGGCTCTAGACTCCTTTCTCTGTTTTTGCGTGTATAGTTTGTATAATAAATTAGGGAATAAAAGATAATGAATTGGAAGACCCGTTGCTTATGCTACATTTGACATTTGATTAAGAACATTCTTCCCCACAATTCTTAAACACATCCTCCTTCTTATCATTTATTGTGTGTATACACATAAAGTGATTTTTAGATTTGTTAGATCGTTTTGATGGCTTATAAATATCTGAAAGTTTCAGTGTCCTGGTGATCTTTGTAATCACTGAGTTGGCCACTTGTGTACACAGCACATGGTAAATAATTATGGAAATGAACATTGCAATCCAATGAATTCCATGACGATCACCCAGGAGAGGATTCTTTTCTCATAAAGAAGGAACGCTCACTGTAATCCTGCAGCATCTTAAAAACCAAGACCTAGTGAAGAAAGTGACAGGGTTGGATGGGGTGAAACTATGAACCACTGTCAACAGAGTTCCAATTCCAGAAGCTTTAATGGCTGTAAATAGAGACAATTACTGTTGAAATGGAGAATAAAGGGTTTATGGATAATGACTCTCAAAATTTGCCCCCAGGAAGGGGGCAGCAGCTGCTGAGGGAGAAGGAGCCTCTAGTGAAATAGCAAATGTATCTTAAGGGTTGAGGACAGAAGGAACCTAGAAGTAATAGTACACATGCAAAATCTGGCTCCCTGGAAAATGACTAGCAATTTACCATAGATCTTATCCACTTGGATAGGTTCAAATAATTCTTCTTTCTCCCTTGGTAATTGGTATCAAACAGCTTTAAAAATGTTTTATAGCACAACTGTGTATTTGTTTTACTTGTAGCTGATATCTGGCAACATGAGTGATTTTTTTTTTAAGATGACTGTTTAGCTTCCAGGTCATATCTAGCTCGATCCCTCCAAGTCCTGTGTTGAAGCATGTGCTGCCTTCAGCAATAGAGACTACTTTAAAATTCTGGAAAGCAACCCAGGGTAATGGCAATAGTGTATAGTTTTGGGTTTTCTGTTTGTTTTGTTTTTGCAGAAGGCCATGTCCCTTGGACTCTCTGAATTAAAAACTTACAAGAAGGAGGTTACTTATGCCTAAAACTGGGATTTTGATTAAAAAAAAAAAATCTATGACTCTTGGATAGCAGTGTCAACACAAATGACATAACGGTGTGTGTGTGTGTGTGTGTGTGTGTGTGAAATTTTAAGTTAACAATAACATGTTTTCTACAAACATCCTTGGTGTCATTTATAGGTCCTTCTTCCCTCTCTATATTTTGCCTCTTCCTTCCTTTCTTCCTTCCTTCCTTCTTTCCTTCCTTCCTTCTTTCCTTCCTTCCTTTCTTCTTTCCCTCCTTCCTCCTTCCCTTTCTTTCTCCTTTTCTTCCTTCCCAAACTAACCGCCCCTTCTCCATTTTTCCATTTGTAGCACCAGTATTTGCAGCATACATTCTACTGTCTAGCACCTCCTTTCACATGCCATGATCCCTTCTTGCTCTGCTGGCTTCTGTGGTTACTCCATGTTACATCCTCACATCTGAACATTTGGAGTTAGGGACTGCAAGAACACATGGTGTTTGTCTTTCTGGGTCTGGGTTACCTCCCTGACTAGTTCCATCCATTCACTTGGAAATACCTTGATTTGATGTCCTCAGCTGAGTAGAGCTCCGCTGTGGACACGGCACACCTTTCTTTATCCATTCATCACTTGAAAGACATAAAGTTGTTTCCGCTTCCCGGCTATTGTGAATAGGGCACCAATGGGCATGACTGCATCCGTATCTGCACATAGGGTGTCAAGACCTTTAGTGATATGCCAAGGAGAGATATTAATGGGTTATATGGTAGATCCGGTTTTAGCTTTTTGGTTACCTGCACTGATTTCCAGAATGTCCACACCATTTTGCAGCTCCGGCAACAGTGAATAGGGTTACCCTTTTCATACATCCTCATCCACATACACTGTCAGTTGTTTTCTTATCTTAGACATTCTGACAAAGCAGGACTTGAGTTCAGTTTGCATAGCTATGGTTCGTAGCCTATTTTTAATCGGGTCATTTGTATTTTGTGGTTTCTTTTTTTTTTTTAAACTCTGTTCTTTGCATATTCTGGGTGTCAGTTCTCTATCAAATGTATAGCTGGTGAAGCTTCTCAGCTGCCTGTCTGAGAACTAGTTCCCATAGTACATTCTAGAAGGTGCTGTGAGAACTGCCAAGGGAGAAAAGTAATAGTCCTACGCAGCTGTGATGCCTATGAACTTCAACAAAGACCATAAACGCAAGATAATCTTGATGTTGCAGTAGCGGCACTTATATATTTGGAGGATAAGCAACAGCCATGTAATTGAACTTAAGGCCTATTTGATAGGAGGGGATTTGTGCCCATTACATCAGGATAGCCAACTATCTATATCTGGAAAGGCCAGGGCACCTAGAAGAAAATCTACTATCACCAATTATCCTAAGCCAGTCTAACTGCTAACTGCATTCTAAATATGCATCCTTATACCCACAGATAAGTTTAGATCTCATTCCTCATCCAAGAAGCTCCCTTTTGCAACAAAGACCATTATAGAAATCTACTCCTGGTCGAAATATAAAGAACAACTGACCCCATATGTCCAATTACAACTGATACACTTGCAATACAGTCTCTACGCCCCAGGCTCACAGAACATCCAGGAAGGAAGACAGGGTAGAAAAATTGTAAGAGCAGAGGACCAAGATGTCTGCTGCAGGACTGTATCTTCTATGTATGACAGGAAAGCTGTACCTGTGAAATCTCAAGAGCATAATTGCCTAAACAAGACCTGAACAATGGCTAGACCAGGACCTGAACAATGGCAAGACCAGTTCACATGTCAGGGTAGATGAAGGAAACCTCAGAAGGCCCTACCCTAGATGAAGCACTCACATACAACTAATGACTGTAGACACAGGGAGAATCAATCTTCCCCCGGGGGCAAAACTCCTAAATAGCTATCCTGCACCATATGGTTAGCCTTAAAAACAGAAACGAAATCAGCAGGTTGCATTTATAAGTATGTGTACATACATGTCTGTAACAGTAATCAAGAAAAAGAGGCCATGAAGTTGAGAGGGTAGGTATGCTGCTACAGGACACTGCACCGGAGCAGTTGGAGGGAGAAGATGAAGGAAGGAAATGATGTAAGGGCAAGACCCATATACGCAATTCTCAAAAACAACTCTTCAAAGCTACTTGGAAGGAAAAAGTAGTACCTTTATTGTTCCTTAAAAGATTCACCAAGCTACGGACAGATTTCATGCCAAATTGGCAATGGTTAGCCTTCTAGAAAAACCCTTTCCTCTGTCACCGACGAAGACAGGTGGCCTGGCTTTGGTCCTTGTTGGTGTGTGTCTCTGCACACCTGGCCTCAATTGTTCAGCTTCAGCTGGAGGGGTAGGGTGGCATGGAGCTGTCATGCAGCAAAGGAATGGACTTGGAGCTGTGGTTTGCTCCTGCCCCCCACCCCAATCCTGGCAGCCTGACTGAGTGGGTGGGCGGGCAAGGACTAAGGGAGGCTCAGGAGGGAGCCAAACAGAAGCACAGATAATGCAAACAGAGACTTTAGAGTCAGAAATAATTCCTGGAATTAAGACCCAGTGGTTAAATGCTGGTTAACACCAAGGCAGGTGCTCCATCTTGGCCGGACGATTGTAAGCACTTGGATAAGCATTGGTTGCTGATTTATTCTCGCTGTTGTAAGAGTGTCGGTTTCCAGCCTTCGTGGTGAGTTTACTAATTGATTCTGTCCAGCCCCTTCTTTATTTCTTTATTTATTTCCTGGTAAGATTGCAGCTAAAAAGGTAGCAGCAAGAGGTAAAGGAAGATTTATGGTCCACGTTGTCTGTGTAGGCTTGGAAATACCAGTAAAAGGAGATAGCCTAACCAGCTCTATAGCTTCCCTATGAAAAACGGGAAGAATTGTTTTTCATCTCTGAGGTTTGATTATCAGGAGAAATCAAAGGGATATTTTCAGTGTGTTTTGTGGGCAAACGAAATCATGTATAAAATCACTGGGAAAGGCTATACCAAGTCAAGAAAATTCTTTTAAAATGCCAGGGAATAATTTCAGACAGCGACGTGGATACCTTGAACATAATTTTTGAGGCATTCATTTCCTCAAAAAAAAAAAAAAAAAAAAAAAAAAAAGATCAAATAAGTACAAGATGGTGGCACAGGAGAAAAAGTGGCATGTTCCCTGGTCCCAGGGAGCTTGCTGCACACAGAAGCAGGTTGTCAGCCTAGCCAGCCAGACTTTCAACATGCTGTGTGTGGGAAGGCGGTGTATGCACAGGTGTTTCGGGACCCCAGATTGGGACTGCTCCTCTCCATGTGTTACAGAAACAGCCTCCAAAATGGGAGAACAGACTTAGAAAATATAAATGTCCTGAAGTCCGAGACACCGCAAAGTATGGTGTCTCTAAGGCATAATAATGCGCACTTCTAAAAAACCAGCTTAAAGAAATTGCACGCGTCTATTTTTGTTGTATTTGGTGGCTTTGTGGACTGTAACTGGCTGAACCTGGATTCAAAAGGAAGAAAGAGAGAAAGTTAGAAAATCCTCATGGAATTAAAAACGACAGGGAGGAAATGTCCTTTGGACACATTCATGTCCTACTCTCCAAATGCTGGCATCAAGAGTTTATGAAGGCACAAGCCTTTAACCCCAGCTCTCCAAAGGCACGTGCAGGTGGATCTTTATAAGTTCAAGGCCAGCTTGGTCTATTTGTCTACAAAGTGAGTTTCGGACTCTGTCACAAAAATAGATATCCATTTCTCCCCACAGCTGACTACATTTTCTCCCATGCTTCCTTAACTTTCTCTGCACTGAATATTCTAAAAATCATGACTGATATCCTGCAAGATTGAAAAACAGTGAAAAATCCTACAATTTACTACCACATGCCAACTACTGTCCCAGGAAAGACTCCAGCTGAGTCAGTCTCAGAGACTATGATAATATGAGACTGGCTTCAGATGGCCAAGCCTGGGTCATGTGACTATTTCAGAGAAAGGAACAGAATGTGCTCACCTGACCAGGTGTCCTACATGCAGATAGACAGTCAGGAACCTGTTGGGACTGAGAAACTCTTCTTATGTGAGAGTATTTATTGAATAGTGCCTCATGGGTTTATCTTAAATAATACTTTTTATTTAAGATCACGGTGCACTCATATAACTTTTTAAAAGGTCAAATCTATTTCTCTTGATAAAAAAAAAAATAAACTGCCAACTTACTCGAACTTCCTCAGCTACTCTGAGAAACTATTGATTCAGTGATTTGTTAAAAGAGATTTCCAATGCGTATTTGAAGTCAACAACTCTGCTTGGGACACAGAGGTTATACTAGTCTATCGCTTCCAGAAAATTGAACTTACATCGTGGAAAAGACCGATAGATATAGGGATATATGGAGAGAGAGAGAGAGAGAGAGAGAGAGAGAGAGAGAGAGAGAGAGAGAGAGAGAGAATGGGTGGCTATAGAAAAAATAGATCAAAAGGTCAAAAAACAGACAGACAGAAGAACAGATGATAGACTTACCAGCAGGAACTAGTTTGTGCAATTATGGAGGCTGAGGCTCCAGAGGGACAGCAGTCGACAAGCTGGAGACTCAGGAATCCCACAGATTCTAGTCCAGAAACAGGAAAGGAGCCCCATCCCTTAGATATTTAGGCAAAGTCAAAATCTTTCTTACTCAGTTTCTGTTTAACACAGTCGTTAATGAACAAGGGGGGCGGGGTACCTGCATAAGAAAGGACACCTGCTTTGCTCTCCCAGTTCAAACACTAATATTATACAGAGTTATCCTCACTCACAGACACACTCACAAATAATGCTCAACCCAACACCGGGGCACCCTGAGGTCCAATCAGGTGGGCGCATGCACTTAGCCTCACAGAACCGGGGTTCAATTCCAGAGTTGCTGTTAAATCCTAAACATGAAGGAAAAGCATGGGGTGAAAAGCAGAGATTTTGACGGTGTCCCTTTCACACATTAAGGGCATTGTAATTAGGCCGCACATCGTACCTGCAGGATGCTTCCATGATGCTGTGAATATGCAAAACAGCGAGAAGTAAGATCAAAGTCATTTTCCTAAAAGCACGGTTCATCTGCTATGGTGTGACCTAGGAATCACCAGAAGCAAAGCCCCATGTGGATCAGAAAAATTAAAATAAAATGAGGCATGACTGACATGATTAATAAGCCTTATTTGTAACTGAAAAGAATCTCAGGTACTAAGACTGAAACTGCTTTCCCATTGTCATCACTGATCTGCTAGTGTTTCCCTGAGCACTTGGAGAGTAAAAGGAGTGTGTGTGTGTGTGTGTGTGTGTGTGTATGTGTGTGTGTTTAATATTATGCTGTTTCATTTATGTGGTTTCCTCAAAGTCTGATCAATTACATTAATAATCCACGTACTTGGAATGAAAAGACATTTGTTAGCCAACCTCAACTTATGATTTATTAATTCATACACGGGGCTGTGGCTTCCTGCTGGAAAGAATGCCCACTCTTTTCCTGGTTACCCAGAGGCATATGTCTCAGGAACAATGGCATAGAATTAGAATGCCATCCAGACCTTGACATTTGGCTCCTGACGTCAACAAGTCAGGGCTTTGCTATCTGTCCTGCTTCCTTTCGCTAGTACTGAAAGCATCCTAGACATGCCCAACCTATCTGACTCAAGGTGGTCGCCTTCAAGTTCAAGTCTTTATACGCCTAGTCCATTGAAAGGAGAGCACACCTCACTGGAGCTGTGCCAATGGGCTGCTTTTCTGACCCTTTGTCTTGGGTTGAAATTTATGTCCAATCGTGAACCAATCTTGGCGAACAAAGGAAAATAGATTCTGACCAAGTGGAAGTTACTCATGAGTTATCTGAAATTGGAGGCAGTGTGACCATCACTCCTGTGGTAGGAACTGAGAACTTGATGAAATTCTTTAAAGAATTACTATGGGTTGGACATTAGAAGGTGAGGGGATGACCACAGGGTTTCAAGGTTATCAAATGCCATAAGACAATCCCCGAAGGAGACAGTGATGAAGACATGGTGTCTTAGGAGGACATTGGAAGTCCTCAGGAAATGCCCTTCCTAGAAATGGCTTCCTTAAAGGATTGTGGCCATAATAAAAGTGTCTGTGGATGTTAAATATGCAGGGGAAGAGGAAATGCCTCCCTCTGTCCCAGGTTCAGACAATGTCAGTAACGATGCTCTCACAGAAAGTTTTCCAATGTCTTACAATACTTGTGTTTATAATTTCAATAGAAATTTGTAGAGCCTGTAATTTCTAATTTTGTACATTTATTTATTTATTGTATGTTTGTGTGGACTTGTACATACTATACCATGCATGTAGAAGTCAGAGGACAACTTGTAGGGTCTGCTCTCTTCTTCCTATGAAATGAACTTTGTATGTCAAGTTCAGATATCAGGCTTGGGAGCAAGCACTTCTACCTACTCAGGTATCTTACCAGAATTTATAGTTTTTGTGATGGTTTCCCATTTATTCTTTCATCTAGAATATTCCTCAGTAACTTCCATCTCATCAGCCAAGGAAAATTAACTTTGCATGAATAGTGAGTGAATAGGGGATGATCTGTAAAAGTCTTAGTTGATATTTGTGCTAATTATCCATGACTATATATTTTATTTTTATGATGTAATTTTATTAAACCTAATTCATGCCAGTTTTTTTGTCATTGTTGTTTAAGACCAGGCTTTTCTATGGACAGCCCTAGCTGTCCCGGAACTTGCACTGTAGACCAGATTGGCCTCAAACTCACAAATCTGCCTGCCTCTGCCTCCTGGGTGCTGGGATTTATAAGGTGTGCACCACTACTGCCTGGCTAAGTCACCCCATTTTAAATTGAATATTTCATTTTACTCAAATGAAATATTTTACTCAAAGCCATAGGCCTATATTTAAACCATTGTGTTGTCATCTCTTCATTTAAAAAAACAAAACAAAAAAAAAACAGTTGACTCCTTGTCCCCAGCAACTGAAATATTTTGAAGTCTATTCTGTTGTGAAATTTTCTTCACTGCATATTGCATTTTCTGAGGTCAAAACAAAGCTTCAATGACTTTCTCATCCTTTGCATATTCTTCTGCACCCAAAGCCCTCTGATGATGTGGGATTCCCCTCTGGATGCTGTGAATACCACTGGTTAATAAATAAACTGTCTTGAGCCTAGAGCAGAGCAGGGCAGAGCAGGGCAGAGCAGGGCAGAACAGTTAGGCAGGGGAAAATAAACTGAATGCTGGGAGAAAGAAGGCGGGGAGTAGAGAAGCCATGGAGCCACCACCAGAGACAGACACGTTGAAACTTTGCTGGTTGGCCATGACCTTGTGGTGATGCACAGGAGATGGAGATGGGTTAAATTAAGATGTAAGAGTTAGCCAATAAGAGGCTAGAGCTAATGAGCCAAGCAGTGATTTAAATAATATAGTTTTTGTGTGATTATTTCGGGAGTATGGGAGGCTGGGGAAAACAAACAAGCAGCTTCATACAACACTCTGAGGCAACATATCTACCCTTCTCAGAGCCAGGCTTGAGGGACCGGATCCTACCATACTTCCCATGTGTTGCTCTCTTTTAATGATTTCTAGGAACAAGAGGAAGTGGACAATATTTATAGTGCACTTCTTTCCTTGAAAGATTTCAAGTCATGGGGAAGACAGGTGTGCAGTAGCTCCTTTGTTTTTTTTTTAAATATTTATTTATTTATTTATTTATTATGTATACAATGTTCTGTCTGTATGCCTGAAGGCCAGAAGAGGGCCCCAGACCTCTTTATAGATGGTTGTGAGCCACCATGTGGTTGCTGGGAATTGAACTCAGGACCTTTGGAAGAGCAGGCAATGCTCTTAACCACTGAGCCATCTCTCCAGCCCCTCAGTAGCTCCTTTGTTGATTTCAGGTAGAGGTGAACCTCCTAAACCATCTCCCTAGATGATCTGTCGCCCGTGAATATTAAAAAGCCATCAGGAAGAAAAATTAATGTTTCTTTCTTCAATTCAATCTTCAAATGAGAAAGTTTCAAAAACATTCTCAGAGACTGGGAAGATGGCTCAGCAGGTTGTATTAGTTGTATGAGTCTGACAGAATACTTCCATCCCCAGAAACCACATAAAGATGGAAAGAAAGAGCTACTCTACAAAGTTGCCCTCTGATCTCTACACACACACTGTGGCAGGCATGGGTGCACACGCATGTCATACTCATGAAAAAATAATAAATAAACAAATGGTTGGGCCGGCGGTTGGGCTGGTCAGTGGTAGGGTACATCTTTAATCCTAGCGTGGGAAGCAGAGGCAGGTGGATCTCTGTGAGTTTGAGACCAGCCTGATCTACAAGAGCTAGTTTCACGATAGACTCCAAAGCTACAGAAAAACCGTGTCTCAAAAAACAAAACAAAACAAAACCGAAAAACAAAGTTAAAATGTTAATAAATAAGCAAATGGCTAAATGGTAAAATCTCCAAGGCTTTTTTGTTTCCATCAAAACTTTAAATCAAGTCTTATTGGTTTCTTTTATAAGATATAAATTTTAATTAGAGGATTTGTACTTTCTGTTGTTAGCATTTACCAGTAAGCTATAGTAATCAAGGTAGAATGGCAGCTGGCAGAAGGAAAGATGAATGTGTCGATAAAATAGAAGCAACCGCCCTGACCCTGACCCAGATATGTTGTCCCATCCCATCATCCACCCAATCTGTGATCTGTTGGAGCATGTGAAAGGGTTGGTCCTGAAGACCCAAAGTTATAGATCTCCACGACACAGGTCAGCAACAGGATCCAAGAGGAGCCCCAGTGAGGGCCCAGTGTAGTTGGCTGTTTTGCTCTCTTTAGCTTTTTGGGTAGGCCCGCCACCTAGTTCCCAAATAAATACACAGAGTCTTATACTTATGAATGCCCAGCCTTAGCTTGGCTTGTTTCTAGCCAGCTTTTCTTAACTTAGATTGTCCCATCTACCTTCTGCTTCTGGGCTTTTTCCTTTTCTTACTTCTATAACATTATTTTCACTCTAACTCCATGGCTGGCTGTGTGACTGTGTGGCTGGCCCTTTCTTTTCTGGCTCCTTGATCTCTCTTGTTCCTTTTTTTTTTTTTTTTTTTTTTTTTTTTTGTTCCTTCCAGATTTTTCCTATTTATTCTCTCTGCCTGCCAGCCTCACCTACCCTTTCTCCTGCATTGGCTGTTCAGCTCTTTATTAGACCAATCAGATGTTAAAGACAGGCTAAGTATCAGCTTCACAGAGTTAAACAAATGCAACAACAAAAAAATGGAACACATCTCTGCATCATTAAACAAATGTTCCACAGCATAAACTATTGTAACACATCTTCAACTAATATTCTACAACAGCCCAGTATTGATGATTTAGCAAAAGTCAGAAACCTCAAACCAAACCAGCAACTCAATGCACTAACACTTGCAAATAACAATATATGGACTAAAGGACTGTGTCACATTGCAAGTTCCACGAGATGTTTCTTTTCTTTTAAATTTTATTTATTTGTTTAACCTGGGGAGGGTTGCAAGGGTAGAGGGCAGATGGGAAGGGACAGGGGAATGAGTGCAATTGAGATACATGATATGAAATCCAAAAAGAATCAATAAAAAGTTAGATTCGAAAAAAGAATAGGGTTTGGAGCTCAGAAATATACCCCCATGCTTTTGGTCAAATGATTGTTTTTAACACAATGCCTTTACTTTTTTTTTATTTCAAGTAACACAAAAAAGTGAACAGTGCTTATGGGGTATTTGACAGTCCATTGACAAATCAGCAGGTTCATTTCCCATTGAAAGTTTACATAGTGAAGATAGACAAAATCTGTGTGTTTTACTTACCAGAATTTGGAAGTCTTCCATGTAATAACTTTCTTAGGTATGGTGTTAAAAATGTATAATATGGGCCCATTTTAGATCCAAGATTTAAGATCAGTTCCAATTTGAGGATGGTGAATGGGAACTGGGAGCTAATACAGTAAGAGACCTTTGAATTCTTGCCATTAGGGAACTGTGTGGTACAGGAAGAGCACATTATTATTAAGCTTAGGAACGATGGAAAGAAAAGTAAAAATTGTTTTGACTGAGTCAATTTGTTGACTCAGAAATGTCGTCAACCCTGTAGCACAAGGATTGCATGTACTCCAAGTTAGCTAAAAAATGTAGTCCAACACAAAAATCAACCTTAAAAATCATCACGAGAAGTTTTTTGCATTGTTCTGTAACTTTGAATGAATCTGGAACAGGACTTTTGTATATAACAAGGCCATATCCCAATGTCAAAACGTTAGACCCATTGGACAGAGGTTGTCCTTGGCCTGAGTGCTTAGACAAATTGCCAGGGGATGCAAAGCAAAATGAGTCATTGATATAGCTCTTGCTTAATCCTTGATTATTGCAATTTGATCCTATCTCTCCTGTCTCCAGAAACCAATTTCCCTTGCGTTGCCAAAGTGCTATAATTACCAAGCACAAGGTCATATTTTTACCTTTATGTTAGATGACGTTTCTGTATTATTTTGTGCCCTTGACTCATCGTTCTATGTAATTCTACTCCCTGATAGCTTTAGTGACTCCGTTCATCTTAATGACTGTGTTTTATGTCAACTTGACACAAGATAGAGTTATCTGATAGAGAGAACCTCAATTAAGAAAATGCTTACATAAGATTGGGCTGGAGGCAAGCCTGTAGGATATTTTCTCAATTAGTTATTGATGTGGGGGAGCTCAGCCACTTATGGGGGTGCCACCTCTCGGCTGGTGGTCTTGAGTGCTTTAAAAAAGCAAGTTCAGAAAGCCACGAGGAACAAGCCTGTAGGCAGCTTCATTGCTTGTGTTTCCTTTCCTGATTCCTGGTACGATCCATGGCTTCCATCAGAGATGGACTTAAAAGCTGTAATGTGAAATTAACCATTTCCTCCCCAAGTTAATTTTAGTCATGGCAATAGAAACCAAAGACAATGATTTTTCTCCTGTTCCTATGATCTTTTATTTTCAGGTCTTATCACCCACTCCAGAAGTTAAAATTTAGCGCTTACATGTTTTACTTTCTAAACATGTTTATTTATTTCCAGGACAGGGTTTCTCTGTGTAACCTTGGCTGTCCTGGAACTCACTCTGTAGACCAGGCTGGCCTTGAACTCACAGAGATCTGCCTGCCTCTGCCTCCTGAGTGCTAGGATTAAAGGCATGCACCACCACCACTTAGCTGCTTGATTTTCTTTGTGACAACTTTAATTTGATATGATTATGATAGCACAAAATTCACTCATTTAAAAGTATACACTGAAATTCTTTCTCCATTCACAGATTTTTGCAGTGATCACTACAATCAACTTCACATTTTAATCACCTGAGTGAGAAAAACCCTTGTTGATTGTTTTAAGTTCTTTTCCATTTCCCCAGCTTTCTTCTCTAGCTCATCCCTAAAACAACTATCCATTTACTTTGTATCTCAGTCCGTTTATCTCTTCTGCATGTTTCAAATAAATTGAGTCAATTTCATACAATGTGGTATTTTGTGAATAGCTTCTTCCACTTAGCAAAATAATTTCAAGTTCATTCAGTAATGTGGTGTGATAATTCGTCCATGTTGTGTATGTATGGGTGTGTGTGTTCATGTGTCAGCCCATGTATGTGTACATGCATGATGAATGCCCAAAGTTTTTCTTTGTCCACTTTATTTACTGAGGGAGAATCTCTGACTGAACCTTAATGGTTTAACTACTCTAGCAAGCCCAGTTAATCTAGTTAGCTGGTTTGTTCCAAGGATCCCCTGCCTCTGCCTCCATAGAACTAGGAATATAGTCAGGCTGCCACGGCAGCCATTTGTTGTTGTTGGCTTGTTTGTGTATGTGGATGTTAACGATCTGAACTCAGGTTTTCATGGCTATGTAGCAAGTACTTTACCCACTTGTACACCCCCTCTGACCCCTTTTTAAAACCATTGAATGATATTCCATTGTATAGACATACCGGATTCCACTTTCCCATTTATCAGTTGATAAACACTTAGACTACGTCTGCTTGTCTATTGTGAACATGACTACCAGTATTTGTTTACAAGTTCTTCTATGGATGAGTGCTTCTAGTCCTTGTGGGCATACAGCTAGGAGTAGAATTGCTGTGTCACGTATTAACTCTATGATTAGCCTTTTGGAAAAGTTACCTAATTTTTCAACAAGGTCACACAGGTTTATTAAAATTTCTCCATATCATTACTAATATTTGTTTTTATATATTGTTTAAGCTTTATAATTACAAATATCTTAGTGTGTGCAGGGGTAGCTTAGCATTTTAGTTGAGCATTTTATAATGTATTAATTACATTTTAATGGCCAGGGCAACTTCTAGAAGAAAGGTTATATTTGGGCTTCTGGTTCCAGAAGGATGAGAGTCCAAAATCATTGTGATGGAGAAGCATGGCAATGCGGAGGCACGGTGGCTAGGGCTGGAAGCTGAGAGCTCACATCTGGAACACAAACATGAAGCAGAGAGATCAAACTGGGGATGGTAGGAACTTTGAAGCCTCAAGCCTAATCTAGTGACCACTTCTTCCACAAGGTCACACCACCTCACCCTCCCAAACAGCACCACCACGTAGAGCCCGAGGAGTATTCAAATGTCCTAGAATATGGAGGATGCCTTTTTCAAACTCTAACATCTAATGATTAACATTGTGCTTTTTCTTACATTTAACAGTTGCTTTTATATTTTCCTTAAATAAATATCTATTGAAATACTTCAATTTGCCCATTTTAAGTAGTTAAGCTGTTTTTTAAATTATATGTAAAAACTCTGTTTGTTCTGTATACAAATCTCTGGTCAGTTCTTTAGATTCTGAAGGCCGTCCTCCTCTGGGTGCCCTATTTACTTTCTTTGTCCTTCTCTGAAAGACAAAGGGTTCCCATTCTCACAAAATCTAATCAATCTATTTTTCTTTTGTCACTTGTGTGTGTGTTGTTCCATCTAGGAAAGTAGTTAACAGAAGTTTGCTGTGCCTTCTTCTGTACGTTGTTTAACTTTAGTTCTCCCATCTGGGTCCATGGTCTCGCTTCGGTGTTTCTGCACAGAGGTAGGAGCTCTCTGACTTTGCTCTTTCAAGTCTCATACACAGCCACCTTTGTGGAAAAGAAATCATTTTCTCCAACTGTGCTTGGAGTGCGCTGTAATAGTAACAGCAGGTATCACGTGTGCTACAGGAATTTGTTCCTGGTGCCAGAACACTGGAAGTCCAAGAGCAAAAAGTGGAAGTATTTGCCTAGGGAGGGTCCACCTTCTGGTTCACAGATGGCCATCCTCTTGTCTGAGTTTACATGACATTAGTGGTGGTGTGAGCTTTCTGGGGTCTCTTTCATAAAGGTATCAATGAGTGTTCCGTCTTCAAAGATCCCATGTCCAGGATGAGAATTTCACACTATAAAGTGAGGCAGGAGGATAGAAACAGTGTGTCTACAGCCTATCTACCCCAAACATTCTTTTGTCTCTGATTTAAAGACCTTATTGTTGCTTTTGTGTGTGTGTGTGTGTGTGCATGTGCATGTGTGCACACAAATGTGTGTAGAAAGACAGACTACATTTATATCTGTATTTGTATGCATACATTGGAGTGAGTGTGTATAGATTACCCCCACCTTGAATCCCAGTGGGGCACACCTTTAATCCGGAACTAGAGAGGATTATAAAGTGGGAGGAAGAAGACAGCTCTCAGATACAGTCTCATTCTAAGATTTCCTGCAGGCAGGATTGCCTTTTTCGGACTGAGGTCGAGGTAAGAGCCAGTGATTGGCTACTTTGCTTTTCTGGTCTTTGGGTTGAACCCCAGTTTCTCTCGCTGAGTTTTTGTGAATCATGCTACAGTCTAGGCTATCATCTGCTAGCTTCCACCCCACACCTGGTCAATGTCCGTCTGCTCTGGGTGCTCTACTTCATCTTTCATTTGTTCTGAGGATTATCACATGTCCCTGCCATGTCACCTGACACAAGGAATATGAACCAAAGCTTTCAGAGGCACAGAACTAGTACATATCTGGGCCAAGATTTCTCCTGTTCCTAATCCATATTCTCCTACTCTATACATACATTAAAAAATTAATCTGTTCTGTATGTGTCAGAATCAAGACAAAATATATTGTCTAGCTAAAAAAAAGCAGTATGCAGTAAGATAGTCAGGAATAGGACCAGAAAGAGGAGAGGTAGGTGGGAATGGGGTGTCTTATCACAAAGACTAATGTGGCGTAAGGATATAGTCGCTAAGTTTATCCAGCTGGGCCTAAAAGGAAATTGTCTTTTTGCTTCATCTCTTTGGGACAAATGTTCCTGCCTGATTTGACAGAAATGGTATTTTCTCTACAGATACCTCTGAGCCATAGTCTGAGACGCAGAGATATTACTTACTGGAACCAGCTCTGTCCGTATGCTTGAATAAGCAGGATTATTCCTTTAAGCCATCTGAAATGGAGCTGACTTCCCAATAAGCAACTCATAACCCAGGCGAATGGAAAAGACAAACACTCATTCCCTGCAACTAGTGCTTACATTAATCTGATTAATTAAAGCATGAATGAAAACCATTTGCTTGTGCCCGTTATAAAAGAGCAGCATTAAATTACTTCTTCACCCCGAGAGACGCACTGGGACCGCTGCCTCCCTTTCTGTTTCTAGCCTCCCTGCTTTCTCACGTTTCCCACTAGTTGATGCTGGGCCAGTGTAAACCCCACTGAAGAGGGTTGGGCAATTTTGTTGGTGATAAAGTTCAAAGAAAATCAGGGTGCGTTTTTTTTTTCATGTCAGAATAGATCAAAATACTTTCACCCGAGGAGCTCATATGGGTGTCCCCAAAGACCACGTAAAAGAAAGCAAGAAGATGGGAGTTGTTTTTACCTTTCTGAGGATTTTTTTTCCAGGTTTTTAGTTTCCCACGCAGGCTTGTCCCATTGACTCTAAGGAGTACTTCCGAGCAGCAGCTGAGTTCCGATATCCCACCTGCTCCTTCTCTATGAGGCTTGCTAACCTGCCACGGGAGATAAACTGTTTCTGTCGCATCTGCTTCAAAGATGGAAGCTTCTGTGGCCAGTTGCCATGTTATGTGCTTATAATCCAAGCCTTGAAGAGGGTGGGCTTGCTGCATACCCAGGCCTTGCCTCATAAAAAGAAAAAAGGAAAGAGGAAGAGAAGAAGGAATGGAGGAAGGGGAAGGAGGGAAAGGCTTCTTAAAGAGTGTTTGAAATATAGGTACCTTATGCAATCTGGTCAAAACTGTTCAACAGATGTTTCTTTTATCAGGGTTTCATGCCATCTTCAGAATCTATCTGTAACCTGGCAATGTGTGTCTGTAGCAGCTATACTAAATATGAGAATGAGACTTTAAGTTACCTCTTGTCTTCATTTAAAAAAATCCTTATTTTCATAAGACCATAAAATTAGCAGTTTTTAAATACACGGCAATGAAAATAATGGCATAGGAAGTAAATTACAACTAGAATACATTTAACTCATAATTAACTTTGACACTGAATGCCATGGAATTGAAACTATTAGACTGTCAAACTTCTCTGCAAGAAAAGCAATGTGTAAAGTCATACTTAAAAAGACTGTCAAGATTTATTTTCCTGAACATCAAGTTTATTTAAGACTTAGACAAGGCCTCTGGAGATGGTTCAGCCATTAGACGCTGACAACCAAAACACTGAGATTTGGACAAGACAGAGGGCAAGGAAGAAAGGGGAAAGTTTGTGGGTGACCTACACCACGTTGTAGCATTTTCCCCAAGACTGCAAGCTAGTTAGTCCAGTGGCAAATTCAGGAAACATATGTGGTGAAGGGTCAAGGAGTTTGTTCTGGACCTTTCCAGAAGTACACTAACAACTATCGGTTGTTGTTTTCCTTTTTAGGGAAGACGGGTTTTGGTCTCTTCCTCGCTGGTAACCCCGGAAGCTTACTAGTTGTGACATTTACCAGGCTCACTCATGCTACGAAATTTGTCCTGTTTGGCCATTCAGTTGGGTTGCCTTCTCATCCCCCACCCCAAGGTGCCTTGCTTCCCCTCCGGAAGCCTGCATAGAACACACTGATGTGGCAAAGCTCAGGCACTTGACAAGACAGGAACAGTGAGAGAGGGTTTGTTCCTGTGTCTCCGGGTTAACACAACACCTTACTGGAGGGGCAAAGCGAGGAAAGGAGAGCCAGGAAGCTATTTCTGGTTCCGCTCTGATCCTTTGCTGCTGCCCACAGTGTTAATAATACTTCGTTCGGCACCCACACTCGCACTTCCAGCCCAGCTGGGACTCTTCTGACTAGCAGTTCGCCTTTTGCTTTCACGGAGATTGAATAAAATGGGGGAGGTGCTACAGTGCCAGAATTAAATAAATAGTGATAACTCAAGGTGACAGGGCCTTACCTCCATGCCAGCGGGAGAAAAGACAAGCAAGTTGAGTCCTATAGACACTGTTGTCAGGCTCTTCCTGGCAATAATGCCAACACAGGCCCAAAGCAGTTGACGATTTCAGAAATCTCCCTGCAAGCACCCTTACATGTGGTGGATTTTTGTGAGATCCTTGTGCGTCTAGGGGAGAGAGGATCAATAGTACTGTGTGCCAAGTGACTTAGCTTTTAGGTGGTCGGGGCAAATCTTCAGAACTTGCTAGATGGATGATGCTGGGAAAAAAAGACATGAAAGAAAAGAAATGAAAAAATGTTTCTGAGGAGAGAGGGGGTGAAAATCGTTGTAACTAGAAGGATTCACCCATCTTTAAGCTAAGGAAGCATTGTGGAGATGAGGTAAGGGTCTCTCAGCAAAGACCAAGAAAATAAGAATGTTCTCACAAAGTACATTGCTAAGCCCATACCCTTGGACAAAAATGAGTCACAGGATGATTTTTACAAGGGACAGCTGTGATTAGTTCTTTACTTAGTAAAAAATTATTCGGAAGAATGAAAGGATAGCTCAGTCATTAAGAGCATTGGCTGCTTTCCCTAGGACACAGGTTTGACTACCAGCACCCAAATGGTGGCTCTCAGACCCAGGGTACCTAGCACCTTCTTCTGTCCTACACAGGCACCAGGCATGTACCTGGTGCAGAGATCCACATGCAAGCGAAACACCCATATGTATAAAATAAGATAAATTAAAATAAGTTATTGTGAGTCTAGTTATTCGTGATTAGCACACAGAGTAGATTTTTTTTCTCCCCCAAAATTTGCAGCTGCCAGTTGAGAACCAATCCCATCATCCTACCCAGAGTGCAGTTTCCTACTTGCCAACTGGAAACATCTTTTCCTCTCTCAAAGAAGCCATGCTGGAGGAAAGTGAGTGGGATTTGGGCTAATATAGGAGAAGTCTTTAAAATACATTTTTTTTTTGTTTTGTTTTGTTTTGTTTTGTTTTTCGAGACAGGGTTTCTCTGTAGCTTTGGTGCCCGTCCTGGAACTAGCTCTTGTAGACCAGGTTGGCCTCGAACTCCCAGAGATCCGCCTGCCTCTGCCTCCCGAGTGCTGGGATTAAAGGCGTGCGCCACCACCGCCCGGCCTTAAAATACATTTGAAGCTATAGTTTTGTTTTTTTTTTTTAAAAAAAAAAAAAGTGTCTACAACTATTGACTAGCCCATTGGATATGAAGCGTCGGAACAATATTGGCTTGAATCAAACACGGTTGCTCTTTACACTCAAAAGGCCCTTCCCATGTGGAGACAGTTGGAGAGGAAAGGCAGAGAAGCATCGGGAGCGGATGAGCAGGAGACCTGCGCACGGGCACACCGGGGAAACCTGAGCTTGCCGCGCTGAGCAGCACAATTGCCATTCTGTTTGTCCCAAAGGCAGAACTCCCACTCGTGTATTTTAGGCTCTCTGTGCTGGTACCCTGTTCTAAACTTACGAGGATGGATGACTACTAACTAACAAGTGTTAAAAATACTGATGTAGCTTGGGAATTTTTTTTTTAATGTGTGGGTGAAGAATCTTCCTTCTTTCCAAAGTTCAATTGGAGAAGGCTTCTTAATGCTTATTTTCAAACACACACATTTGGGCGCTATGAGATCCATTCACTGAAGTCATATGGATTCACTTTTTTTTTTATTCATTTGGAACTCATTGCTACAAATTCTTGACAGGCCACTTCACGAAGTATTCTCACCATACTTGAGGTGTGACAGCTGGAGATCCCTCCATCCTTTTAAGGGCAGCTGAGCTACATTGGCTGCTCCCTTTATAACCAGAGCAGCTCAACAGATCAATGTTTCCAATACAGCATGCTGTAAAACATTAGTCTCCAGAGATAGTTCAAAAAGGGGAAATGGCTTCTTACAGACGCATCTCTGCTAAAAAACCACCACAATTCATGTTAGTCCTGTAAAGACCTGAAGCATATTCCAGGAACAAATCAGTTTTCAGTTGATTGCTTGCTCTGCAATTCTCTCTTCTTCCCATTGGCCAGGATGTGGGGTTGAATGCCAGGTGACCCCAAATATAAAATTGAGGACAACATACGAGGAAGGAAAAGTCAGAAAACAGGCCCCAGACAACCTCAAGAAGCTGAGCCTATCTTAGTAGTCTGTTCTCTCCAGGGAAAAGAGCTTAGGTGTTTTCTGGTTTTCATTGTTATACTATGCAGCTTGCAATTTATTTGTTATACTCAAAGTTCTTAAGTTATTTTTATTATTTTTCTCATTTTGTTTGATATTTAATACTTACACTAGTAGATATAGCATGTTATACCAATACATGCATTTTGCTGCCTAGGGGACGAGCCTCCAACAGCACAGGGCTCAAAAGGAATCCATGGGGCTGACATACTATGGCTTCTTTATCTGAGGTGGTAAGGGAAAAGATACTCACATATTCTCTTGATGGTTTCCCTCAGAACTTTTTTCCTTTGTATTCTGGTTCTATAGTCTGTATTCTCTTTTTTTATCTCTATCCAGAGATGTCCCTTTTGTCTCTCTTGATTTTTCCTTCTAACTCTATCTTTATTATTGATGTTTTCCTTCTAAGTCTATCTTTGTTCTTCCTTATACTCTCATTCCTGATGTCTTTCTTCTCCTTCTATCCTTATTCTTTCTCTAACAGCTCATCTACCCCAGCAAATTCTTTCAAGCAATATAAAAATTACAATGTGGCTACATTCTATATTTCAAATGAATGATCATAGTGAACACAAGCAAAAAAAGAGCATGTTTTCCACATCTCTTACACGATTAAACATTTTACATATGACAGGTGAAACTCATGTGTTCTAGCTGTATGATACTTCTTTTATTTTTTTATCTTCAAAATTCTATTTAAAATAATGTAACCAGTGGGAGACAAAAATTGAGGGAGGGAAAGAGGAGGAGGGGGAGGGAAGAAGAAAGGTGGTGATTGGTGATGGATATGTAGATAACAGATAACTATAGATGATAGAGACAGAGGGAAGATAAATTTTAAACAGATGATAAGTAAAAGACAAATAATAAACATCTATCCTGGCTTAAGATTTATTATGAGAAGTGACTCTCAAAATGTGGAAGCAGAGGAGCTCCCTGGCAAGCCATCTTCAAGTTGGAAACCAAGGAAGGTAGTAGCATGACTTGGGTTATGGACTAGAGAAGCTAACAGTATAAGATCTTAGTATGAGGTCAAAGGTTTGATAATAGGGTAGACCACAGATCAAATCTCAAAGTCCAAAAGTTGTGGAATCTAAAAACCAAATATCTAAAGATAAAAGAAAAGGGGGTACCTTAGCTCCTGAAAGAAAACAGAAAGTGGATATAGGAGCCACCTAGCTCTCATTTAGAAATCATTTTAGCACACCTCTGTCTGGTGTTCAAATTCTTGCAAATCCTGGGAGATTTCTGTCTTCCAAGGCAGCTATCCACTCACAGAGATGTCGTGGAATTTCTCTTGTGCTGCGCAGAGAGTAATAGTAACAACAATCAGAACCATTGTGAACCAGAAGCAACCACTCTGTATCTCCCACTGTCCTACTGTCTTTGTGTGTGTGTGTGTGTATGCACACATACATGTGTGTGTATATGTATATATTCGTATATCTTAAAAATTGTTCAGTTAGCCGGGCGGTGGTGGCGCACGCCTTTAATCCCAGCACTCGGGAGACAGAGGCAGGCAGATCTCTGTGAGTTCGAGACCAGCCTGGTCTACAAGAACTAGTTCCAGGACAGGCTCCAAAACCACAGAGAAACCCTGTCTCAAAAAACCAAAAAAAAAAAAAATTTTCAGTTATTATCTTTCATTGTCCAGCATTTCCATATATTTAAGTGTTTTGTGTGTATCTGTGTGTGTGCGTGCGTGTGCTCCACTTCTCCAACACACGATCTCATCATTAGAACTCCAGTTCTCAGTGTCAGTTCAATTTGAATTTCAAAATCGCTATCTTGTACTCTTGACTTGCCACCATGTTCATTTATATTTGGTAATATAGCTTTGGACTTTGCTGTAACCATGGTTTAGGATATTTCTGGTCATTATCCTTTTACCTTTAGTATGTACAGTACATATATGTATGTGGTATATGTGTATACATACATATGAGTATGCAAGTGCACTACCCTGTTACTGAACATGGGCATGCCAGAGGTTGAATTGGGGAATCTTCCTCTATCATAGACTTCTTATTTTTTAGAGACATGGTCTCTCTCTGAGTCTTGGGTTCAAGATTTATTTTTGATTGACTAGAGACTGAAGAAGAGGATCCACCTGTCTCTACCGTCCTTGGATTATAGGCGTATTCCACCATACCTGACTATTACGTGGGTTCTTAGAATCCAGACTCAAGTCCTCGTGCATGGGGAAGTGAGCTTAGCCCCGGAAGCACAAGGAATGCTTGTGTACATGTGTCCACATATCTTGCCATTCTAGCGCTTTCTGCTCTGAAACACAACTAATAAAAATTCAGGGTCAGAAATTGGGGTTCAACCTGAAGATCAGAAAAGCAAAACAGCCAGCCACTGGTTCTTATCTTGACCCAGTCTATAACAGTGATCCTTCCTCTAGGAGTTCCCCCCACCCCCATCTTATATTCCTCTCTAGAGCTGGCATTAAAGGTGTGCACCACTGTGATTAGAGGCATACACCACGCAATTTCTATGGCAACTAGTACATCTACTGGGATTAAAGGTGTGTGTTACCATAATCTTGTTTGTAAGGCTGAGCAGTGGGACTGTTTTACTATCAGATCTTCAGACAGTCTTTATTTATTAAAATACATTTGAAATGCCACTACCCTGGTCATTGATGCGAAGCTATTAATTTTATCATCGTGCCTGTCACATTTACTGATTTTGAAAAGGTGAAATGTTTTATATGATCTTTGACTAGATTTGAAGCCTTTGCTTACCCAAAAGATCTATTTTCTTCCACTCTGCTGAGTGGCCTGGATGGTAGGGTGTGAGTACACTGGGAGGACATTGCTCTCTCGGAAAAACCCTGCCCCCTTTTGTTTATTAGAATGCTGATTCTGATGAGCAGAAGGTTCCACTAGAAGTAAAGTCTTCTTTGAGACCTGGGTTACTCTTTGATCCGTGTCACTGATTGATTATAACTGGTCACAGTCTGAAGGCATCCCTGCTTGTCCAAGGCCCTCCTAGATCCTTTTCCTGTACCAGTGTATATATCTGTGGCTACATATCTTGATAGTGACATTCTATGGGAACAAACCCATTTAAGCTATTTCTTTTATTTCAAAATCATTATTTCTACTTTAGTATTCACTGGCCGTTCTTATATGGGGATTTTGTGTTAACAATTTTAGACCAAGAAGATGCCCACTTTAATCAAATAAGCAGAACAAACAATCGATTAAATAGACGCGTCTTAGTGAGCTTTCTGTCCCTGTAACAAAATACCTTCAGTAGTTAACTTATGAGGAGGTAAGTTAAAGGCCCAGTTAAGAAAACCATGCCAGGCAGTGGTGACGCACACCTTTAATCCCAGCACTCAGGAGGCAGAGGCAGGTGGATCTCTGTGAGTTCGAGGCCAGCCTGGTCTACAAGAGCTAGATCCAGGACAACTAGGACTGTTACACAAAGAAATCCTATCTTGAAAAAAAAAAAAAAAGCCCAAGGGAAAAAAAGAGAGAAAACCATATCAAACCAACCAGTTCAGACCTTGAAGAACTAAACGCCTGTGATTTCATCTCTTCATCCTACTGAGACGCTTCCAGAAGCTTTTGTTGAAATCAATTAGTAACAAGATTACTTTTTCCTTTCTTGTGTTCTCTAGACCACAGAGAACCGAAATTGCCAGAAAGCAAAAGCAGAGATTTACCTAAAGCACACCAATCAAGTGAGCCTTTAAAAAAAAAAAAAAAAAAAAAAAAAAACGGATAATGACTGTTGTCAGCAGTAACAAGGAAGACGGAAGACGTGCTTAGAGAAACACTGTCAAATGTGACCACAAGAACGATCAGAGAGGATGAACCCGACGATCAGTCCTCTGCTGGCCAGGGAGATGTTTGTGAACCTTGCTGGGTCTATGGTGGTGTAGGGGTCAGCCAATGTGAGTTTGTATGACTGGTTCTTTACCATGCCAGATTTAGTTGTTTGCTCCAGGAAAAAACACACCTCCCAATTAGCGGTGTCAGGACAACCTAAACGTACTCACTTATCCACAGCAGGGAGCTGCCAGCTAGCAGAACTGTATTTCTGGAGCCACACACAGGAGCTTGGGAGGCTTAAGGCAACTGTAAGAACTCGTGGCCCCTGGGTCCTGGAACGCTGCTCTCTTTTAGGAACTTCTAGAAAAGGAAGGAGCTGGGATGGGGGTTCTCTATGGGTCTTGTGTTTCTCCTTTTCCCTCACTGACCACCATCTCCCATATTATCATCTCATGAGGCCCAAGTCTCTACTATCCCTCATTCCTTCTGGTTCCTTTTCTGCTACCCCTTTCTTCCTTGGCAAACTTGTTCTTAAAGGCCAGAATGAAAAGAACTGTTCGCAAAGAGAACCTTCCTTTGCCATTTCACCCTCCTGACTCACAAAGCCGATGAATAACTTAGATGAGAACGAAATTCTAAAGGTCAGTGGAATCACTTCCTCAGTTTGCTTCTTTGTCTCAAGCAGTACCCAGAAGGAATGCCAAGTGCCAAAAACCAGAGCCTGAGTTAAGGTTAGCGTATGTCATTTTCTAGCTTTCCCTCCCTGCTTTTTAAACAAAAAATAATTATAATGAAAATTACTTCACAGACCTGTTTGAGATTTAATGACACAATTTGTGCAAACTGCTTACTCAACACACTACTGCCTCAAAAATATGCAATAAAAAAATTTTTAATAATTCCTTCTTTCGGAGCAGAAGGAGGGAGAACATGACCAAGGAAATCAGGACCACGAGGCGTGCACCCACCCACTGTGACAGTGGAACTGATCTATTGGGAGCTCTTCAAGGCCAGCTAGACTGGGACTGAATAAGCATGGGTGGAAACTGGACTCTCTGAACATGGCGGACAATGAAGGCTGATGAGAAGCCAAGGACAATGGCACTAGGTTTCGATCCTAATACATGAACTGGCTTTGTGGGAGCTTAGCCTGTTTTGATGCTCACCTTCCTGGGCCTGGATGGAAGTGGGAGGACCTTGGTCTTCCTGTAGGGCAGGGAATTTGGACTGCTCTTCAGTATCGAGAGGGAGGGGGAATGGACTGGGGGGAGGAGAAGAGGAGTGGGGATGGAGGAGGGGAGTGGGGGGAGGGGGGAATGTGTGGGAGGAGGGGAGGGAAATGGGAAACGGGGAGCAGTTGGAAATTTTAATTAAAAAAGAATAAAAAAAAATTGTCAAAAAAAAAATAATTCCTTCTTTCAAAGACAGGAAAATATGCTGCTTCTTCAAATTTTGTTTATGGAAATTAAAAGGTCTTGCTAGCCTAGTTTCTGTCCTGTTTTTGTTTTTTCATCTCTCTATACATAATATGCTGTACTGATCAGGTTTTATCCTTTTCAGAGAAACTAGAGCCACTGGGAAGGAAAGACTCTCACTTGGAGAATTGCCTCTATCAGACATGGGGCATGTCTGTGGGACCTTTTTTTGACAGTTGATTGCTGTGAGAGGGGCTAGAACCTTGTGGGCAGTGCCGTACCTATGCAAGCAGTTCTAGGTTCTGTAGGAAAGCCGGCTGGGCCAGTCATAAGAGCAAGCCAGTAAGCAGTGTTCCTCGGTGGTCTCTGCTTCAGTTCCTGCCTCCAGGTTCTTGACTTGGGTTTCTGCAAGGACTCCCCTTCATGGTGAACTGTAAACTGGAAGGTGAAATAAATCCTTCCTCCCCATGCTGCTTTGGCCATGCCTTCTTCCACAGAGATAGAGAGCAAACTAAGACATATGCCGTGAAATGTCACTAACTTGTGTTAAGTGGAACTAGTGTGCTAAGATTCTTACCTCATCAATATTCTCAGGCTGCGGACATAGCATGAGATAGCCTAGAGTGACATTACAGAATTAATAACACTTGATGCTTTTACAGAAGACCTAAGTTTGCTTTCCAATGGCCATATCAGGAAGCTTCCAACCTCCTGTAAGTCTAGTTCTGTGGGATTGGATGCCTCCTTCTGACCCCTCTGGGTACCTGCATCCATGTGTAGATATCTACACATAGACACACAGCAGATACATAATTAAAAATATAATAAATCTGTAAAAAGTCTTCTCCTTGTATTGTGAAGGTCTGTGATACTCTAACAAATGATAAATATAGGAGAAGCATGAGACATGGAATCAGATTTTTCAAACTGTCCTGAATTGGCAATGAAGTATTTAAAAGATGCTAGCAGACTTCAATGTGACTAAAACTGTATAAATTAAGCCATGGCTGGGAATTTTGCTTTCACTTTTATTACCTTGATGCATATATTTTACATATAGATAACCGAGGCAAGAAAAAAGGGAAACAATGTTAGGTATAACAAGACTTTGAGTTTCATTGTTTTCTGTATCAGATGACTGATATAGATAGGTAAGTGAGACACGGTAAAAAGAAAATATAAATAAGCATGCATGCCTCAATCAAGGGTCAAAATTTGTTTTAAGCAAAATAAGAGAAATTTTCTGCTAATCTTAAAATAATTTTGAAAGTAAAGATATCAAAAATAAGTATGTGGTATCTATGGTTAAAGCAAAGCAACACAGAAGGACCATGTCACTGGGAAACCATGTCATGGGCTTATTACTGCTACCAAAGTCATCCTCGAACTCAACCTGATTTCCAAAGGGCAAAAAAGTGGACTCTGTATGTAAATATGGGTATATATGCACAAATTGTTGTGCATAAACACGCAAATACCTAGCACAGGAAACAGCATTGATATTTTGCATATTTTCTTAAAAGAGATAAAATGTTGTAGATGAGAATAAAGGTTCAATGGTCACCTCAGAATCTGCTTATTCCAGGAAAGTGCAGGCAGGAAATAAGATCTGCATAATGCTAATTTACCCGAATTTGGCAGAATGCCGCTGAAAACAGCCCAGGAATGTAGAACTTTGTTCCAAGACATGCATTATCAAATCAATACATTTAACAGATACTGTATGTGTGTCCATGTGTGTGTGTGTGATACAAACATATAGCTTAGATAGCCTAATGAAAGTGAATGCTATTTACTTCTTGATTTCACACTTTATGCAGGCATATTAAGGAGAACATAGGAATTAAAACACAAAAACAGAAGCATTTGTACAATGAAATTACAAAAATAATGCACAAATCCTTTTTCTGGACATTCATTCATATTTGGGCGTAATTCATGTTTCAGGTATGCATTTAAGACCCAGTCTTAGAGATGTGACCAAATAGAAGTTACTATAAAGAGATCAGACTAGAGAGAGCAAGGATAAGACCAAACTCAGATAAGAGACTGGGGGGGGGGCACCACACTCTGAGCACACAGCTAGGCACTGGTTTTAACGGGAAGGATGCAAGTAGCCAGTGGGATGTTTTGAGGAGCATGTGACACAACCCACAGTTTAGAGAAATTATCCTAGCCATTGCCCCACATGATACCATGTCAACTGAATATTGGATTTTTAGGAGCTTGTGATGTTATGTCTAAAGATACACACAGCTCAAAGACAGGTTAGGCATGTGCCCCTAAAGAATAAAATTTGCTCTAAAAAGTATAGGAGAAACACCTACTTGTTATGAAAATATTTAAATACTACAGAGGTTATTGTAAAAATCCCCTGTTTAGTATAAATATTAGTTAAAATATTTTTTTGGTTTTTTGTTTTGTTTTGTTATTTATTTATTTATTAAAGATTTCTGCCTCCTCCCCACCACCACCTCCCATTTCCCTCCCCCTCCCCCAGTCAACTCCCCCTCCCTCAGCATAGTTAAAATATTTTAGTAGTATTTCATGTTTGGGGTAGCTCAGTATTTGATCATATCAGATAGGAGACAGATTTTTTAAAAAACAGAAAACTTAATTGATGATGGCATAATCTATGTAACAGAACTTCGGCACACAGACAATGAAATCTAAAGTCATTCTTTTTTAGACTCATCAGCATTATGACTTCTGATTTACACGCATGCATATTTTATGACTACAACTAATCATGTATTAGATACTATTATTTATCGGGCTGATTTGGAACATCTTACCTTTAACTTCTGAGTTATATGTATATGTGTGCACATGTGTGAGTTTGTGCCTGCGGAGTCTAGAACAGAGCATCAGATCATCTGGAGCTGGAATTACAGGAAGTTAGGAGGCCCCTGACATGAGTGCTGGGCATCAAACTCAGGTCCTCTGAAAGAGAGGTGAATGCCCTTAATCACCGAATCATCTTTCCAGCCCCTAAGTTAGAACTTATAAGACTAAAACTTCTATCGCATTTTACCAAGATTTTATTTATGTCAGTTAGCTTAAAACCTAGGACACTCCAAGAGAGCCTGTAACTGGGTTTCAGGACCACGGACAGCACCAGGTTCTGGGCCCTGATTCCTGACCTTGCTTAATCATATTGGTGTTGACGAAACACAGACCTACCTTTTTTTATTTCAGGTGGATTATGACCCAGGATTTCACAAAAAATGTATAAAATTAAGTAAGTAACCTAATGCATATTGAGCTGATCACATACGTAGTAGAACTTTGGTTTTTTTGACTTATTTAACGATCAGGAAATTTTTAATTCTGTTCCTACCCTCCTAATGAGACCTAGCTTCACACTATAGCACAGCACAACTGTCATATTTCAGATTGCCTGTACACTTTGAAATGTTTCAGAAACCTTCAATTGACTTAAGATTTATCTCCTCATCACTTCATTATTCTGTTAAACACAGAAGAAAACATACCTCTCCACAAAAAGATGACCAATAACAGTAAGATTAATTGTAACAATTACTTCCATATAGGAATTTTAGTAATGTTATGATAATTTAATTCTTATTTCAACGTAATACAAACAAATCCAACAATCCTTCAAAAGTTGGACTACAATTTTTTGAATTCATAGTATAATAATGATTTTTCTATGTTTTATTTGTGGCTAATTAAGATAGTTGAAGTCAAATACATTAGAATTCTGAACTCTATATACCATTTAATCTTATTTGTTGAATGCTGTTCTGCCAAAGGAACTTGAATTACAGTGATTCCACTTACGACCAGGAGATGGAGCTGTCCCGCAAGCGGCTCCCTTGGATTTATTTATTTATTTATTTTAATTTAGCACGCTGTTTTCTAACAGACTGTGGGTACCATCGAGTGAGTGAGTGTCAGAACAGAAAGCTAAGGCAGAAGCAGAGAGGATGCAGTGAGTGCCCTGTCTTGGCTCTTCTTTTTTAGTAAGGACATTACACATGTGAGATTTTACTTTCTGCTGTAGGCTGAATTCTAGAGACCCGCATTGGAGACTGCTAGATTCATCACGCACATGGATTCTGTGCTATGATTACCATTCCCTTTATTTCAGGTAAGCAAGCATGATTCTATTTTTGTCGCCTTGGTGAATCATTATCCTGCCAAATTATGGCATTTGAATTAAGATGTGCTTTGTAATCTTGTATTCAAACCCAAAAGGTTCGGATGCTTTAATTCTGGTTGTGCTGCATTTAAAAAAAAAAAATCTCCCTATGCCAAAATGATCACTGGCTGTGCCATGCTGTATTTTCATGTTTCCTCGGCTTCTCAGCCGTTTGTGTCGGTGGCTGGATTTGTTTGACTTGGGAAGATAAAGCTTTCAGAGTGAGGGATGGGCCTTCTCCTCACAAGGGGAATACTGATGCTTAATGCGCTGAACAAATCATAGAGAGGTAACGAAGCCGATTAACATGGCAGTGGCTCTGACGGAGCCAGCGACTGAGCCCCCTGGGCACAGCTTGAGAGGCACTCCAGTGTCCTGAGTCCAAGGCCTTTGGAACCATCGCTCCCGCAGGGATGTTGGGATTCTGTGTGCTTTTGTTTTAACCTTTCCGAATGGTATGTAAGTCACTTGTCTCCCACGAGTGAAGATTGATGTAATGTGTTTAATAGACTCCTAGCGACAGCATTTGACTCACCCTCCCCCATCTGAGCAGAACATGAAAACTCATTAATGGTTGGGAGAAATTGATTTTCCTTATTTGTGAAGAAAGGGTGGTAGACATTTAGAATAGTTCATATTGTGGAAAGTGTTCACATTTTAAATGATTTTAGGTCATGTGATGTTAGCTGTGCTACAGAGTGGAATGACTCAGGAGGTGGCAATGGCATGCAACAACCTTTCTTCCTCCTGCTTCTCATGATTTCTCATAAAGGTTCTTTTATGGTTATCAGTATAATCAGGGAATGAAATATAGACGTGTCATATTCAAAAGCCGGGGTTAAAATTTGACACAACATTTGGCGTGATGTTAATGAATTTTTAAAATGCATAAAAATATTTTTGTAAGACGGTTAGCTGTGTCACTCCCTGTTGTGGAGACTGTGTGTGTGTGGTGTGTGTGTGTGTGTGTGTGTGTAGGTGGCAGGCAGTGGGGTGCATGCATTCAGGATGTTTCTAGCTCAGTCATCGTTTTCCTGTAAAAAAGGTAGTTGGCTGTATCTGAGGTTGTGAAAGCTGTGGGGGTTTGAGATGTTTAGGAATACTGAAAAAAAATATAATTTGACTGTGTAGAATCTACACAGAGTTCCCAGTAATGCGCAGGTGAATACATAGGTTGATTGAATCACAGATTTTTATGTAGCATGTATCCATCTTCCATGTAGAGAAAAGCAACTGTAGCTGGCAGGCTCCATGGACTTTACATTAGATGAGTTATTACACTCAGAAGTCTGGGTTCAATTAAAAGCAGCAGGAAAGACTAGTACCTTGACTGGCCGTTTTCAGTTTCTTTTACAGCAATTATCTTCACTGTGAACATATCCAAATGGTATATGCCAGATGTGCTGATATTGACTCTTGAAGATGTTGACTTGGTAAATTCTGTGAAATAGTTCCTTTCAGTGTATGTTGCACAAGGGATTATCATATACAGGGCTAAATTTTCTCAAAATTCTTTCCAAAAGCCACAAGAAAACAGCTCAATTAAACCGCCATGGAGATTGTATTCCTTAATACTGTCTTTTCACTTTATATTAGGGATATTGTCTACCTTGTGCTCGTGAATGACATAGGCAGCCTTAGAGAGGCTCATCAGTCTGTTTCCTGCCCTATAGGATACTCTGTATACAGAGAGAGTGATATGTGGATGCTTAGGTGTTTCTGGTTACAGATTACATACTTCTTCAACATCTGGAGAGAAGAAGGGCATTGACATGTGCCATTTCTACACACTTATTTGTGGAATGCCATGTCTTTATCCAAGAATGATCCATGGGAGGAACTGAAAAGTCATTACAGGAACTGGAGAGAGGACTCAGCAGCTAACAGGAAGTGCTGCTTTTGCAGAGGGACCTGCATTCAGTTCCTAGAATCCACTCTGGGCAGAGTACAATTTTCGATAGCTCTAGTTCCAGGGAATCTAACCCCCTCTTCTGCCATCATTGAATGCTCCATTCACACGGCATGCTCATTTGCAGATACACACACAATTTAAAAATAAAACAGACCTTTAAAAGAGAAAATTTGCTTCAGAGGATATGACACTTTATCCTGAACTCTGTGGAACATCTACCTATTTACTTACACACCATTACCCCCCCAACACACACTGACACACACATACACATAAATAAAAAGCTAAATAAACTGGGCATTGTGGTGTACACCTTTAATCTCAGTACTTGAGAGGCTAATGCAGGGGGATCTCTGAGAGCTCGAAGACAGCCTGGTCTACAAAACAAGTTCCAGGACAGCCAGAGCTGCACAGCCAAACCCTGTCTCAAACAAACAACTAAAACAAATAGTAAATAAAATACATTTTAAATGGAAATAAACATGTGCAGGTGCTCTCATTACTTAAAATATTATAATAAAGAAAGGAGATGAAGAAAAGGAAAAAGTGAGTGGGACCAGGATGTGGGGGCCTTGTTCATACTAGGTACCATGCAACAATTTAACTTCAAAGTTACTGATGATAGAAATCTCAGGAAAAAACAAATTTGAAAAAGATTAAACATCATTAGATATTTTTTAAAAGTTGACTATAAATTAACAACATATTTTAGGCATAGAGGTGACATAAGCATATAGAAAAAATTAAACAGGAAAATTTTGGAGAATGAGAAATAATCCAATATGTTTATAGCTTTTTGTTTGCTTATTTTATTTTTGTTGCTATTTTATTTGGGGCTAGCTACTAAAATTAAAGGAAGAAATTTGGTTTTCAGTGTTAAACGTTCAAAACATTCAGGCAAACTTTCATGCTGAAAGAAAATTTGACGTCAAATTAGAGTAAGTGTTAAGGCTGAACGCACGACATATGAAGTCATAGGGATTATTTAAGTCTCACACAAATGCAAATCCAGAGGGTACAGAAGTACAGCTAAATTACTGGGGTGTAATCTTCAGGTTTGGAGGGCAAGGAAAATCTAGAGAGGATGTTAATTCATCACAGGAAGTGATGGGAAAGGCTAGACGACTATCAGTATGGTAAGAGACACAGTGTATAAACTGTATTTCTGAACAAGAATTAGAAACAGTGGAAAGCCCGTAAAGCTGTTGGTTGGCCTGGCAGCAGGATGAAGGCAATGAACTTAGTTTTGATTAGTAATTCTTAGGTGAACATCAAGACATTAGAAAACTGGCCATGATCCGGGCCTCTGTGGAGAAATGAGGCAGTGGAGAAGTCTGTTTAAATATTAGGGAGCTGACAAGTCAAAGTTAAGGTGATGCTCTACAGGATGGAGAAAAAGGTACCATTGATGAAAATTCATTTCAGTTTGGACCACAGAAAACTAAGACTATAAGCCATTGGAGAGATTGAGGAGAGAAGCAACAATCACAGTGTTAGGAGAGACAGAAAACAAGGTTCAGGGACTGTTTAAAGCATAAAACCAGATTTATGCATATTTTAAAAAAGCATGAAACCAGGAGGTGAGGGGCACTGACTCTTCTTCCAGAGGACCTAGGCTGGATTCCCAGCACCCACGTGGCAACTCACAACCATCTAAAACTCCAGTTCTAGAAGATCAACCACCCTCTTCTGGCCTCTGTGGGCACTGAACACACATGACACACAGACATACACACAGGCAAAGATTCCATACACAAGCAATTAAAAATAAACAAATCTTAAGAAAAAAAAAAACAAATCACAAGACCAGAGGAGATAAGTGATGTTTCAAAACAATGCAATGGCAGTCATTTGGAGTGATTTGCCCTTGTCTGTACAATAGAACATGTGATCTCTTTAAATCTATTGATTGCTCAGAATGGGTCATTTGTGGCATATGGACTTTCTTGAAGGAATAATTAATCCTCAGTAGCAAAACACTTCCCTGCAGAGCACAGTTTGGTCGCATTAATCCTTGAATGAGCGGCTTATAACACTGCTTCACAGCAAGTACGGCACACATATCTCCATCATCTTTCTCAAGGATCACTTAAAACTTGCTCTTGGTTGCTCCTGTGCACACCTATTACACACATAGTGGTTTAAGTGCGATATCCTTCATAGGCTCAAATGTTTAAAGGCTTCACCAGGTGGTTCTGCTCTTTGTGGAGGCTGAGCAAGTACAGCCTTGTTAAAGGAAGTGTGTCCCTGGACAGGCTTTGAGAGTTTAAAGACCATCACCACTTCCAGTTCACTCTCTTTGCTTCATGCTTGCAGTTCAAGATATGAGCTCTCAACCTCTCTTACTGTTGCTATGCTTGCACTTGGTGCCATGATTACCTTCTGGAACCATAAGCCCAAAGAAAATCTTTTCTTTTATAAGTTGTCTTGGCCATGATGCGTTATAGCGGCAGAAAGGTAACTAATACAATGCATCAGTACTCTGGGCTAGTTTTCCCACTTCTGAATGAATTCTTTAAGTTCTTTACTCAACTTTCTCATTTCATTTGACACTTTAACAAGATGTGTGTAAAGAGAAAAGTCTCCGTGTTCACAAACATCCTTTACTAACATCTACGGAGCTTCCTACCAGAGCTCCTCTTCCTCCTGTTGGCAAGCCCAGAATTCTCCTTAGAGTTGCTCTCTAGTCAGTCCCAGTGGCGAGGTGATGCCTTGAAGATGTTGAGGAAAAATTTTATCCTTCATCTTAGAGTTGTTCTCCTCGTTCAACCAAGCTTGGTTCAGTTTAGAGCTGACTGGATGAAGTATGGCATCTGGATTCCAGAGCTCACTGCATCTTGTGGGGTGAGAGTGAGGTCAGAACATGGTGTGTGAGATGCAGTGTGTCTATGCATGCCTTTCCTTCCCTCAGGGCAGATGCTAGGAAGCACAGTAAAGGCAGAGACCTCCAGCTGCTCTCTGCCCTCTGCCTCCCTCTTGTCTTCTCCAGAGGAGAGTCTAAATCTCCACACAAATTCCTCAGCTAATTTCTAACTCTCCTAAGTAAGAGTATCTTTAGTTCAGTACCTTGTTAATAAAATAATTTAAATTGTATGTGTGGTTAAATTACTTCTTAACAAGTTTTGGTTCTGCGGTCATCTACAGAATTTATATCCTTGTAATTATCTGAATTTTGATATGACTGTCTTCTTAGAAGACTAACATGGATGCTTTGAATGTTTGGAGGGATCTCACTGTGAGGAACGGAAAGACTAACTCCGTCTCATCCCACTAACATCTGCTGAGCCCAGGCAGTCAATTCTTCAAAGATGCCTCCATCTGGAGCTTCTGAGATACGTATTCACCATGGAGCAAACCCAGTGATCATTTGGCAGCTTGGAGCACTTCCAGAGGGTCTAATTACTTGGCTTGGTTGTTATTTACCTTTGTAAACATCTACTTTATTTTATTATCTTATTTTTGGGTTTTTTTGAGAGTGGGTTTCTTTGTGTAACAGGCTTGGCTGTACTGGAACTCTCCTTATAGACCAGGCTGGCCTCGAACTCACTGAGATCCACCTGCCTCTGCCTCCCAAGTGATGGGATGACAGGCGTGTACCACCACTGCCCGGCTAAACATCTATTTTATAAACCTCTTTCTTTTAGATGGGTCATAGAAAATGCAGAACAAATCTTACAATGGCTGCTTTCAGCTTGCTGTTCCAGGCAAGTCTACTAAGAATCATCTCTGGGTAGTCTGAAATTCCATTGAAAACTCTTTTAATGAAGGTCACACAACCCTTGACCACTTTAAGATTCTACCAGCTGAACGCAAAAGGCCCATTATTTCTCCTGATGTCATCACTTTGGGCATAAATTACTAATACTTTTTTATTCGATGTGCTTTAAGTACCAAAAATGGTTGCAGGTGAGTTTATGTAAAAGGAAAAGCAATCTTGTTAAAAACAAAAACTAAAAGATTCAGATACAAATTCTGCATTTTAAGATGCTGTCAGTGTAGAATTTGCTGATGGCTTCTTCACATACCTGCTATGTCTAGAATACATGCCTGTGTTTTCTTCTCCAAATTTTAATACAATAGAAATAGAATTTATTTAAAAAGTTCACTGACTTTTGTTTGATGGTGAATTCTAATACTTGGAGTTCATAAATAAAAATCACTCATAATGTCAATGAAGAAAAATGAGAGACTTAATAACACAGCTGCATTTTATACTTATTTCAAGTTATGAAAGTTTTATTTACATTTTGAAGAAAAAAGGGATTATCATTGGCAATAGAGTGATACCTATTGAAATATTGTTTTAAAGTAGGAAAATATCAATTGAATCAGGAGCATGGAATAAAAATTTTATGAAAACCGAAAAGTAGATGGCTTTTCTTTGCTTTATTTTTAGCAGTTACACAACAATGTCATCTTCCCTTACAATCCTAAACTGATATTTTCATTAACTTTCAATTAAGACCTTTAATTGAAAATTAAATCCCTTCATTATGAAGATAGTATCATTACTGGTATCTAATATGGACAATTTTCAAATTTAATTTCTGAAACTTTCAGAGAGTTTAAGAGGCACGCATATCTCTACTTCGCCAAATTTTTTGCATTAGTTTTTGAAACTAGGTCCTTTGGAGAGCAGGTAGGCCTGGAACTCACAGAGATCTCCCTTTCTCTGAGACCCAAGTGTTGGGATTTAAGGTATGTGCCACCATACCTGGCCTTGAGGCAAATTTATTTCAACCCATTTTCTGTATTAGACTGTGGTAAAAAGGTTTTGATGGTTTAAAATATATCGTCTGAGTATGTTAACGTTGCTTGAGGCTAAAATTGTAATGGAATAAAATGACCTGAGGGGGGTAAAATCACCCTCAAGAAGTGTTTTAACTGTTTCAATTACTCTTACACTTTTGAGATCCTGTCTTTGGTTGCTGTCTAGAAACGGCTGAGATTCTGTGTTCTCCATGTGAGCATGCCTGGATGGGATTAGTGGATATGTGTGAAATTGTGTGATTGTGTAGCTTTATCTTACCTGGGTCTTGGGTTGGAGCTATGTAGTAGAGAGCAACAACAGAATAACAGAATGCTTATGAGGCTTGTGTGAGGAGTTAGTTGGACTGTCATGATAAAGGAGAGACTTTATCATTAGAGCTTTTAAAAGATAACATGAACAATATTTCCTTTCTGTGGATAATTGACGTCAGCTGTTAATAATTGGCATCAAATATAAAACACCTAAGATTTGGAGCTCGCCATCTGGGGAGGGTGCTGATGCTGTTTTTTATTATCCAGCATCTTCTACTAGCTAGGATGCTCTTCTCTTTGACCATGTCTTTTGTGGACTGATGGCTTGAGAGAGTCTAGTGTTAGCAAAACCTCCTGAAAAGAAGTCTGCAGAAGCTGATGGGTTGATTTGAATCGCAATATGGAGGAGAGATTGAAATGTTGCAGGGTCAGAGACTAATTGCTTATCTTGGACTAGTTCTGGACCTCGGGAACAGCCATCTTTGCCAACCTATATACGGGTACTAACATCTTGTGCGTAGTGGATGAGAACCTATTGGAATCTATTCACTTAACTGAGCAGTGGCTACTACCAACCCAGCAGTTATAACCTCATCAGACAGCATCTTGGGCCTATAGAGAAGCTTCCCACATCTTGCTGTACCTGCCTCTCTGATGGACCCACCAATGTATTTTAAATTTGACTTGATTTATGGCTTTCTCTGTTCTGAGAGAATGTAAAATTTTATGAAACTGGTTCTGTTTTAGAATACAGAATTTGAGGTTACCTAAATACTATTCCCAGACCACGGTCACTTGAAACAAACTGCCCATGACTTCCTTTAACATGAAAATTGTGGAATTTTTTATTGATACTTGTTACAGGGAACAGGACCCCTTGTTCCAGCCTCCCCACTAGCTTACACCCGAAATAATCACACAAAAACTATATTCATTTAAACACTGCCTGGCCCATTAGTTCTAGCCTCTTATTGGCTATCTCTCACATCTTGATTCAACCCATTTTTAATAATCTGTATGTCACCATGAGGTTGTGGCTTACTGGGAAAGATTCAGCATGTCTGACCTGGCAGCTCCATGGCAGTTCTCTCTCTCTGCCCTTCTTCCCAGCATTCAGTTCTTCTACTCCACCTACCTAAGTGCTGCCCTATCAAAAGGCCAAGGCAGTTTCTTTATTCAACCAATGAAAGCAACACATAGACAGAAGAACCTCCTATACCAGATGCTAACAGCTTCCAGACTGCTCAGATCTGCTGGGCAAGTAAGCATTCAGACTCCATGTGAACATTCCTAGTCAAGAAGGCTTAGTTTATAGAGAGGTGATACTCAGTGTAGTAAGTGCCCGAGAATGTGATTTACTAACGAGTCTTCAAGAAGAAAGTGTGGACTGGTCACAGAAAACTGTGGATGTTTGATGGTCTTATTTCTATGGACTGAGAGAAGAAAAGCAGAAGAGGGGTCTACCATATCTTAAATTGAATCAGTGAACCCAGATCAATGAGTCATGATTTTAATCCCAAGGTGTCAGAAAGTTCAAATGTAAAGTAGCTTGTCATTTAGATAAAAAATATTCAGACAAGCTATCCCAGCCACTGGCTATGATAGACCAGCAGTCAAAGTCCTGAGGGACACTTGAGCCCTTAGTTATGTCATAAGGAATGATACAGTTCTGTAGATTTTGAGACTGGCTGCCTATGGAAGTCAATTTTGTATAGAATAATAGTTAGTAAATCGCACTGACTACTGATCTGGACCCATAACAATCAGACCACAGGAACTCATTCTTTACTTGGTATACCTTGTCTAGAGGCCTTTAAGAAGGAGTCTGTAATTGTGACTTCTGGAACCAGCTGTGTGGCCCATGGCCAAAAGCTCCCTAGATATCCAGTAATTTTCCCCTAGCAAGTTTTTTAAAAAGTAAGTCTACTAAAGTAAAAATAACAAATCACAGAAATCTTATCACAATTTTAATTTCCCCCTAGATTTATTTATTTTACATGTATGCATGTTGTATGCAAGATTTTTTTCTGTGTACCATATGCATAAAATGCCTGCAGATGCCAGAGAAGATAGCAAATACCATTGAGAAGGAGTGACTGGCAGCTATGAGCCATTCTGCTGGTGCTGGGATCTGAGCGCTGATCCCCTACAAAAGCAGCAAATGCTTTTAACTATGAAGCTATCCCTCCAATCCCATAATTTTTAGATGGGACAACTTGGTGAACTAAATGAACAATAAATACTTTTATCAACATTAAAATAATTTCAATGAAAAGTCTTTAAATACAAATTTAAGCTTATAACTGTTATGCAAACCTCAATATACAAGAATAATAAGAGAGTTAAAAACTTAGATGACAAACATGACCTCCGACCCAGGACTATGGGCAGACAAAAGGGGTGTATTTGTTGTTTAATTTGATGAATTAAAGTGGGAATTAAAGTGACTTTATGCTCTTTGTGCTTCAATTTCTTAGTTCTAATAAAATTATTTACTGCTTTATTTTTTAGAAACCAGCATTATTTAATCAAAATTACTCAAATGACTCTCTTAAAGAGTCAAAACTTGTATATTATTCTAAATCTCAGCTTAGATACTTTTTTTCCTATTGTCTTTGTTTGTTTGTTTTAGTTTTCTTGTTTTCTTTCTTTCTTTTTTTTTTTTTAATCTATGTAGTACTGGCTGTCCTGAAATTCACTCTGTATACCAAGCTGACCTTGAACTCATATAGATCCACCTGCCTCTGTCTCCCAAATGCTGGAAGTAAAGGTGTGTGCCACCACCTCCTGGGAACTAGATGGCAGAAGGAGAGAACCAATTCCTGTCCACCACACCCACACTGCGGTGCACACTCACCCCCAATACACAATAAATAAATTTGAAAGAAATTAAGAAAGCATAACGTGTGGGCGTGTATGTGTTTGTTTTCATGTGCGTGTGTGTGTGTGTGTGTGTATGTAGATCAGCTCTTTCTCTACCTTACACTTTGAGACAGGATCTCTCACTGAATCTGGAGCCCAACACCTCCAATCTATGTGACTGAGCTATGTCTCGGGCTGTTTCTCGTCTTCATCTCCCCAGTGCTGTGTAGGCACACACTGCCATGTCCCTCCCAGGTACGGTGTGGGCAGACATTGCCATGTCCCTCCCCAGTGCTGTGTGGGCACACACTACCATGTCCTGCTTCTTCATATGGATGTTAGAGGCCAAACTCAAGTATTCTTGCTTGTGTCTTTTACAGCCCAGGAACATTTAGCACTTCTCATATGAGCATTTACTGAAAAGTTTCCATTGAATGTATTTCTCTACCTTATAAACTTCAGAGAAATATCTTATGGCATAAAATATAAACAAAACTATCTCCTAATTCTATGTATCTCAAGTATTGCTTCCTTTATAGGATTCTCTGTTACCATGTGCCGGATAAATGTCCATTGCCCTAACCCATCTCTATACTTGTTATAGTATAGATTAGACATCTGTGCAGCCAGGTTATCATCCCTCAAATGAAATTTTGAATATCAGTGAGACAGATATTGTGTCTTCTGTTTCCACCAAACTACCCAGAACTGACACACATGACTCTGTTATTTGGTATTCTAATTGCTGTGGGGAACGCCTGATATAAACAATTTAAAAAGTGGAAAGACTTCCTCTGACTTAGAGTGCCAGACATTCCTGTCTATGCTGGGTGGGCTGGTGGAGGTAAAGTAGCAGCCAATCTGTAGCAGCCAGGGAGCAGAACACTACAACAGCGGGCCAGAGACACTCCCCAGAGACCTGCTTCTTCCAGCCAGGCCTTACCTTTGAAAAGAATCGTCCTGTCAAATCTTTAATTCATCAGTGGATTAAATAACTCATTAGGTCAGAGCCCACATCATCTGATCATCTCGGGAAGGGCTTTCACAGCCACGCCGCGGTGTGTTCCACTATCCTCGTAGGCATTGCTCAGTTCAATCAAGATGACAATCAAGTTTAATAATCACAGCTGACTTCCTTTGGAGGTCATCAGCACGCCTGCAAAGCTGAGTTATGATCAGCTGCAATCCAGATACTGCTGGAAATCGTGTGTGTGTGTGTGTGTGTGTGTGGTGTAAATGTGTCCTGTCTTGGGAAGGTTACTGAAATGAGAGTCATAGTAGTTCCTTCTTATGCCTGTGCCTTTAATAGTTTAAGAGTCTCTTAATTTGATCTTAATTTCAGTTTACCCCTGTTTATATGTGCAGTGGAGCAAACATACTATACATAAAATTGTCAGAGGAAACTAATAATTATTGTTCTTGTATTATCTGTCTGTCTCTTGAGTGTGCGCATTCTCTCTGGAATTTTCTAACTCCATAATAGAGTAACGTTTATACTCCATGTCTCAGTTCAGTTTCTATCGCTATGAGTGATAAAGACCATGACCAAAAGCAATTTGGAGGAAAGGGTGGTTTATTTGGCTTACATTTGCTGGGTTACAGTCCGTTGAGAAAAGCCCATGCAGGAACTCAAAGGAAGAAACTGGAGGCAAAAACTGAAACTGAGACCATGAAGGAATGCTGTGTACTGACTTGCTCCCCGTGGTTTACACAGCCTGCTTTGTTATACAACCCAGGACTACCTGCCCAAGGGTGTTACTGTGAGCTGTGCCCTGCCATATCTCCCACATCAATCATTAATCAAGAAAATGCTTCATGGAGTTGCCTACCTGCAGTCTGATGGAGCATTTTCTCAACTGAAATTCCCTCCTCCCAAATGACTAACTTTTGTCAAGTTTTAAAACACAAAGTCCCCCCTAACTCAGCCAGTACATTCAGTAATAGAATTAACCAATCAAACACACACACACACACACACACACACCATGTACATATGCAGCCCATATTCTTCCCTCAAAATTGCAACCTAAACAATACAAATACATAACTTCCATAGGGAGAATGAAATATAGATAGCAACACTCTTTTGACATTTTGACTGAAAAGACTGTGGATTTGGGCAATAATTTCAAATCTTTAATTGATATTTTTATACCTCACTTGACCATGGCCACATTTGACATCAAAGAATACAAAGAAATTAGAAGTTGCATTGCTCAGTAGTCATTCAGATTAGAAATGTTCCTAGGTAAAACAAAATGCATGGAGATAGACATCAGATCTGGGTTTAGACTTTGTAATAAATGAAATCACATGATTTTAAAGAAAAACACAAAGAACAAAGGGAAGTACCACAGATTTGGCTACACTGTTCCTAGGTATATACCTGAAGGGTCTAAGTCAATACATCACACATTCAATAATTCTTGCACATCATGTTTATTGCAACACTGTTCACGGTAACCAAGATGTGCTGGGACTGGAGAGATGGCTTAGTGGTTAAGAGCATTGACTTCCAGGATCCGGGTTCAATTCCCAGCACCCATATTGCAACTTAGAACTGTCTGTAACTCCAGTTCCAGGGAATCTGACACCCTCACACAAATAAACATGCCAAGAAATCACCAGTCAATGTAGATAAGATAAAAAAATAAATTAAAAGCAATATTGAAGATCTAGAACAGCCTACAAGCTATCAATAAATGAATAACTAAAGAAAATGCGATCTCCACCTATCCTAAATGGAACAAAAGGCATAAAATTTCTTCTGAAATCATGAATTTTGAAATCCAGCATCAACAACGAACAGCAAACAGAAGAAAGCTCATTTACTATGTTTCAGGTATATTAATCTTGGAGTTGATACTTTTGCCTTCTTACATTGCTCTCTCTGAAAATGTACAGTGGCAGTTCCTCCAAAATAAGATTTTTACCCTTCAAGAGAAAACAAAAGAAAATGGTTAAAAAAAAAATAACGAAACTGTATCATTCACTGGGAAATGGCTGGAACTGAGGTTACTATGGTCAGGGGAACAAGCCAGCATCAGGAAGACACACAATACATGTTTTATCTCTTATATTATGCTTTATGATATGAGAGAAGACATATTGTGAGTGTGGACGAGGATTCCCAGAGGGAAAAGAAGAAGAGGATATAAAGGAGGAAAAGGCAATACATATATATGTGTATGTATGGATGTATATATATATATATATATATATATATATAGTGTCACAATGATACCTAGTATTTTGCAAGCTAAGAAAAATTAATTTTCAAAAAGATACACAGAAAGACTCATGTTTTGATCTATATACTCTGCAAACAAAATATATGAGAAAATAGTAAGTGATAAACAAAAAAAAGTAAAAAACATTGAGCTCACAAAAAATCAAGCACAAAGATCTGGGTTTAGAAATAGCTTATGCACAAATTCTGCATTACCTGGATGCTTCAGGATCTTAATTAAGTATAGCTATTCCTGAAATAAATGGAAAGAGTAAAGATAGCATCTTCTTTAAAATGTAAACACTTAATAATTCAAATACATTTCAAAACTATCCATCTACTCCTTGTGATCATTTCTACTGTTCAAAATATATGACATACTGAGGGTTGAAAACTATATACTGTCTAAATATTTACAGTTTGGTTAAAACTAATAAATTCATTTTATTCATCAATTATTCCTCTGAAAATACATACTGTTCTTACAGAATTGTATTTTCATTTTTAAAATCTATTAATTATGCAATTAAGCCAAAAAGTTTGAGAAATTATTTTGTATTAGAATGTTTTATTTTGGAATATTATTTTTTATTGAAAATAGATTTCTTTCAGACAACAGATTTGATAACAGTTTCCCCTGCCCCAACTCTTCACAGATTCTCCCCCAAAATCCAGTTTTGTTTTCACAGACACATTTTTTCTACGGAATTTCAAATAATATAACACAGTTTTTCAAAGCAAGTTTCATTATTGCATTTGGCTATTGTTAGCTTTCTCATTTGCTGGTTGCATATTTCCCTTGATTTTTAAGTTAAAACTGGCAGGATTTTCCATTTTTATTTGAAGTTTCATGGACTAAGTCTTAAGATACATTCTGGGCTTGTTTTGTTTACTGATTTATGGATTTCTTATGCCTTTAAGTTATTGCTCTTTATTTAAGGTGATTGGTTCTTTTGTCTTGAAAAAAAATCATTAATGGTTTTTTGCTTTAATACTAAATAATTAAGGAGTCATATAAGGTCTGTAAATTGTTTTTCTGAAAACCACTATGATCATATCCCTATAAGACAAAGATTTTTTTTTTTGGTTTTTTTTTTTTTTTTGCTTTTAAGTTTCAGATTTCAATAAGTAGTTAACATTTTAGAGAATGTTGTAAGTTTGATTAATGTATTGTGGCCAAAACTCTTGGGTAAAGTTTCCAAAATATTGACTTTAAAAGCAATCATGAGTGTGGTTGGTAGAATACTTGCCTGGTAGAAATGCTAGGCCACAGACAGCCTTGGGTCTGATCCTCTGCACAACACACTCAACACTAAGACACAGAACACACACCTGTGATCCCAGCAGTGGACAGCTAGGGCACAAAGGTCAGAAGATCAAGGTCTTCTTTGGTCCCTTGTTAAGTCTATGGCCCACTGTCATACAGAACCCTATCTCAAACGTCATTTGAAAGAGAGAGGAGGCGTTATTCTACAGGATTTGGGCTTTCATTACTTTATTCTTTGCTACCTGATCAGTTCAATAAATAAGAAAGCGAATTTTCATAGTGGAATGCTATTTGATTCATTCTCAGTAAAAAATTTCAATCACATCTCTAATACATACCGTATGCAGAATTTATCTCTTAAAAATTGAGAAAGAAGAGTTTATATATCTTGCAATTGTAAAGAATTTATAGTAGTTTTATAGAATGAGCCACTGTTGCTAATTTTGTCACCTTATGAATACTTTTATTAAAAATATACCATTTTAATATAAAATTATCTTATCTATACATGAATTTTTTTGTTCCTTGATACATATTTTGTCTCAAGTAACTTTGCAAAACCTACATCTTTGTTTATATCTGACTGATGTATTTTTGCTCTCATCTTATTTTTAACTTTCGCAACTTGCTCCATGCCTCTTCGGAATAAACAGCATCTGCTCCTCTCTTGCATTATGATCTAATTTGGTGCTTTTTATTAGTTAATATGAATCAAACAGTTCACAATTTATTATAGCCGGTTGGTATATTTGGTTTACTGTCTGGTAATTTTTTTTATTGCTTCTATTTTTAGTTCTGTTTTTTTCTCATTTTTTGATTACTCTTATGGCTCTTATCAGCCAGTCTTTTTCTTACCTCTGCTTTTTTCTGGTTATTTATAATACACTTATATATTTATATATTATTTTGTGGTTTTTTTATCTTAAAAAGAAATTATGAGGATCATGAATGAAACTGTAGCTATTAGCCACCACTATGTAAGATAAAATAATTATTATTTATTGCTTCCCCAAGAGTTTTCACGTATATATGGAGTGTATCTCACTTCTCAGTTGGGAGGCTTGAAGCCCCAGGTATGATCCCCAGCACTGCTGACTGCAATCAGTCAGTCAATCAATGTACTTTGACATTTTATACAAAGTTCTGAGAAAACATCTTTTCTCTTGTGATTTACCACCATTGACAATGATTTGCATGCAGCTCTCTGTGGACCGCACACTTCGCTAAAGTTCCTGTGTTATCACTTTCTCTTTCCTCTGTCTTTAGTAGAACTAAGTGTGCTCAGACTCCCTTTATCACAACACACGAGTTGGTGGTGTATTTCCTCAGCTGTGGCTGAGTGACTTTGTTTTTCTAATGCCTCTATCTAAGAAACACAATTTCAGTTGGTGCACAAATATTTTACTACAGAAATATTCCAGTGTTTTGCTCTCCGGTGTCTAATATGGGAAAAATAAGACAGTAAACTCTTTCTCTTGCTTTTACTTCCATTGGAAGCTAGGTTTTTCCCTACCAGAGATGAAACTATTTGTGTTGTTTTGTTTTTTTCATTAATTTTTACTTTCTCTAGCCACAATGGGATATGTTTACATTTGCGGTTTTTCCATTAATGTGGGCGCTTTTCAATAATGCCTTTTAATTTAAAATTTTCCTTGGTTTGAAAACTCCATTCTAGGGAGGAAAGGGTGCCTCAGTGCCCAGTGGGTAAAAGCACTTGCTGCACAATTGCAAGGACCTGGGCTTGAATCCTCAGCATCCATATAAAAGCCAGACATGGCCACTTATTACTAGAATTAATAGAACCCCAGTGTTTCACCAAGGGTCAGAGGGATAAAAAAGATCGATCACTGGGGCTTCTTGTCCAGCCAGCCTAGCATTATGTGTGTGTGTGTGTGTGTGTGTGTGTGTGTGTGTGTGTGTGTGTGTGAATACACATATACACATACATAGTTCATAGGGAAGCAAACTCTGTGTTGAGCTGGTAGTATGCATTTATGTGGTTCGACCTTGGGTTCTGCTACTAACTTCCTATACTTTTATCACCTAGGAGAATCAAGTTTGCTAAGCCGTCTCAGCTGGTTTCTCCTGCAAGGTACAATGGGATTTGATGTGGCTCTCATCATACCTTGTCTGTGCTGCCCATAGATTTAGACACGCTACCATTGTTTCATGGCGTTGATTGCATTTTCAAATAGAAATGAATATGATGTTTCTTTCACACTGGAGTTGCTTTATCATCTGTGTGGTTCTCTGCTATTTTTCTGAGGACTGGTCAATCCGGAAATGGGAATGGCCCTTGAGCACTTTGGTTACCTCTCAGCTGAAATGACCTTTGAGTTAGTTTCTAAGTAGTAATTATTAAAAAATATCCCAAAGGAAACCATAATGCAAAGTGATGTTTTATGCACAGGCTAGTCCTGTCTAGAAACGGAAGAAGGAGGCTTATCTCACGGATGTTCTGCATCCTTCTATAACATCGAACATAGTCTTCCACCCTATCCTTTAGTTACAACATTCTGTTGAACTTTAAAATGTTGACTTTAAATGAGCTTAAAACTTTTAAAAGTATTATTGTCTTTGATAAATCTATAATTGGTCTTTTTCTTACATGAAAACTATGTTAATAAAGGCTTAACTTTAAAAAATAATACATTTTAGATATGTCTTTCATTCTTTAAATTCTTAACTCCCATTTTTATATATCTTGACCATATTCACCCCCACTCCCTCATCCAATGCCTCCCCTTACATTCCCAGCCCAACTTCATACCCACTCTGATTAATGTGTGTGTGTGTGTGAGTATGCATATATGTGTGTGTATGTGTATGTGTGTGTGTATGTGTGTTCAAAGAGACTTACCCATTTTAAGGTATAATGAGGCTAGGAAAGTCAAAGAAAGTTTCTATTTTATTTTATCCACATCCAGTCTCCAAACTCAAGAACCTTGAAGTCATCTTCAGTTTTTTCAGCAACTTCCCCAACAAACACTTCAGTTTTTATTCAAGAGAAGAATCCTCTCTCTCTCTCTCTCTCTCTCTCTCTCTCTCTCTCTCTCTCTCTCTCTCCTCTCCTCTCCCTTTCTCTCTCTCTCTCTCTCTCTCTCTCTCTCTCTCTCTCTCTCTCTCTCTCTCCTCTCCTTTTCTCTCTCTCTCTCTCTCTCTCTCTCTCTCTCTCTCTCTCTCTCTCTCTCCTCTCTCCCTTTCTCCCTCTCTCTCTCTCTCTCTCTCTCTCTCTCTCTCTCTCTCTCTCTCTCTCTCTCTCTTTCTATTGTTTATGCTTAAATTTAGAACCTGATTGTTTTATCCTGGAGTTTTATTTTGCTTATTTTGATTATGATGCTAGTTTGAACCGTGTTCTTTGAAAAGACCCAGTCTCTAGCAGATGTGTTTTATTAAACATCTACATGAGGCAACTCTGCCCCAAGGACACAATATATCAGCTTGAAGGTCACCTGGATAGAAAATCTAGGGAGATGACAATGGTTCTTATTTGATTTGATAGTCTACATGTAAAATAAAAGTCTTAATCAGGAGAGAGAAGACAAGGTTTCTCATGTTCATAATTTCTAATCAGTACAGTATTTAGAGTCCAAAGCCACTGCAAAAGAAAAAGAAATAAAATTCCTTGAAACAAAAATGGAAGTTATCAAATGTCTCTGCTTGTGGATGACGATTTAATATGTAGAAAACTTTTGAGATGACATTTACATTAAAACTATAAAATTAATAATGAACTAATTTAATAAAGCTACAGGATACATAATTAGAATATAAAATCAGCAAATACTATATACTAACAATGATTTATCTGACAGAATAATTAATAAATAAATCCTATTTAAAATGGCACAAAATATTTAGGAACAAAAATAAGGAGACAGATGAATGCTATCTACCATAAGAACTATAAGCATCAAAAAATATTAAAGACACAAATATATAGAAATATATACCTTGTTCACAGATTTTTTTTAAATTTATTTATTTATTTATTAAAGATTTCTGCCTCCTCCCCACCACCACCTCCCGTTTCCCTCCCCCTCCCCCAATCAAGTCCTCCTCCCTCATCAGCCTGAAGAGCAATCAGGGTTCCCTGCCCTGTGGGAAGTCCAAGGACCACCCACCTCCATCCCGGTCTAGTAAGGTGAGCATCCAAACTGCCTAGGCTCCTTGTTCACAGATTTAAAGAATTATAATGATTCTATGTAATCCATATTACTGTTACAATGAGGTTTAATATAAAAATGTTTTTAAGTTCTAAAATTTTAGGACTCACTAAACCCAAATAATCAAAGTAATCCTGAACAGAAATATTAAAGCTAGAAACATTATAGTAACTTGTTTCAAAATATAGTGTATGAAAAAAATCAATTTTCAGTAAAAGAAAAATAAGATAAAATATAAAACTACAGTAACCACAGCATCATGCAACTGACATAAACTCTGACACACTGACTAGTGAAATAGAACAAGGGACCCAGAAGTATGTTCATATGTTTGTAAGCAATTCTGGTAAAAGTGCCACGAAATAGGAAAAGGACAGTCTATTCAATAAATGACAGTAGGAACGTGGTTATCCACATGCAATGGGATGATATGAGATCCCAATCTTATGCCATATATAAAATCAACCTAAAACAGATTTACTTGAACAGTAAAACTAGCAAAACATGGATCAGAGAAGAAGTTTCCTGGGACTGACCCGAGGAAGGATCCTGTTGGCTATCATGGCCAAACACATCAGAAAGGAAGCTGAACATGAACAAGTAGAATTATAACAGGTTAGAAAGCTTCTGCGTGCTAAAGCCAGCAGTCCACAGAGTAGAAAGACTAGAATAAAGCCTTTGCAAGCCAGCCATCCAATAAGGGGTTAAGATCCCAAATATGTCAGGGATTGCAAACCTTTAACAGCTAGAAAGTCAATAACTAGATGGAACAGTGGATAAAAATACCAACATGTGTATTAATAGCTATCTAAATTGATATTTATTAAGAAAACCAATGTCTCTAATTTTTTGAATTAACATTATTGCCACTGTTAGTTAATTCTACTGTAAGTATTGAACGAACTCATTTCTGACTGATGATAATTCAGATGGTCTTACAGAGTTGGAGAGCTAGCTCAGCCACTAAAGGCACCCTTTTGTCTTTTAAAGGATGTGATTTCATTTCCTAAGTGCCCTTCTTATTCTCTCCAGCATTTCTACTTCGATCGTGTTTCTTCTATCCTGTTTATTCAGGATCCTTCTCACGGTACTATTGAAAAGGCCGAGGTGCACGTTGATGTCATCTTTGCATTCATCTTCATCCAACCTCATGTTTCATCTGCTTTGCCTTCCCCTACCTGCTTAAAGTTATCCTTGGTTTCAAGGATCGTCTTAGCTCTTGAGTTCATCCAACCGCCCTTATTTTAAGATAAATTCCTCTTAAACACTTTCTTTTCCACGTGGGTTGCTTATTCTCATTAAGTCCTTTACTTCTGTCTTCAATAAAGTGTGATTCTCTCGCGCGGAGAAATGTATGTTTTGGCTGAGATTTGCTTTCCACCCTAAGAGGAAAACCTAAACAAACTTGGCTCATCTCCTTTCTTTACTTCTTTGTTGCCCACTTACCACTTACCCACTTTTTATCAGAATCATAGATACACTGTAATATTAATTTAATCCTGTAATACTTCATGTGTTCTGTGGTACTTGTGTCTTGTTTCACTGTCTTCCTTAAAAGCTACAGCAAATCACTAGTGGCCTTCTGTATCTCTTTGTCACCTTCCCACTCGGCTGCATTTTTTCCTGACTAAATCTACAGCTTGACCCTCTATCCCCATCCAACTCATCTCCTCTTGTCCCCATTTGTTTCCTTTTCTATATGTCCAGAGCCAGACCCTGCTGAGACCTGGGCTTGCTTATAATTTTTTTTCAACTGCAATATTCTCTTACCTAGGCCATCATTGGCAGCCCCATATAAGTGCCACCTCAGCCAAAAAGCCATGGGAATCACTTTGTATTAATTTCCGTTTCTATTACTGGGAGAAATAATCTGGCTAGTGCAACTTAAAGAATGGTTTAATTTGGCTCATGGCCCATCGATATGGGGTAGGCATGGCATCAGAAGCTTGAGGCAGCTGGTCTCATTGGATCCATAATCAGGAAGCAGACAGATGAACGAGGATGCTCAGCCTTCTTTTGTCTTTCTTGCTAAATCTGGGGCCTTAACCCATGGGATGGTATCATCTTAATTCATTGTGATTCTTCCCACTCAATTAACCCAATAGAAACTCCCTCAGGGCCATGCCCAGTGGTTTGTCTTCTAGATGAAGCTAGACCCTATCAAGTTGATGATCAATATTAATTATCACAGCCCTAAGAGCCTGTAACCTTTTTCAAACAGAAAACAATATAGCTCTATGTCTTTTTGGTTACAATTAAGAGGGACAAAATATAAGAACTAGTCTTGTTGTGGTCGGTGACATATTTGACAAAAGCATCAGGTTCTTTGTCTAAAATAATGATGCTCTATACCCCTTCTTGATTTCCCTCTCAGAACTGAAGTGAATGGTAAGCAAAATAGTGTATATAAAATCACACTGATCCATAAAATAATTTACATCCGCAGATGTCAATTTTGCAATAGTTTTAGAAATTATAAGCTCTAATGATTTTGTCACTATCAAATTGTAGGTGGCCTTGTTTTGCAGTTTTGTGTCTTGTTTCTGTCCTTTTTGTAGGATTATTGTGGCTACTTAGTTCACTAGAGGGGTTAGTAGCTAGTACTTTTTTGACTTCTACTTTTGGAGATCAAATCTAGTATCTTGCACGTGTAAGGCAAGAATTCTGCTATTGAGACACCCCAACCCTAATTATCTAAGTTTTTAAAAATTCTTTGGAGGCAGATGGTGTGTTGGAGTGGGCTCCTGTTTATTTGGGAACTAATTATCTCCAGGATATGATTGTGTGCACTTCCTGGTAAAGTGTGAATCCGTAAGAGAGAAGCTTAGTGAGTTCCTACTGGTCACACAGAGACAGCAAAAGGAAGGTAACTGAGAGGCGAGCTTGGCCAATAGAAAGGGAAAGTAGAAAACTGGAGAATGGGACAGACGGCTTGTTGTCTTAACCTACTCAGACCTGGCTTAGTGTAGCCACAGAGTCTAGAAAACTGGAAGTAGACAAAGGTAATGGAGCTAGGGCTCATGTTTTCTTTCACTGAAATACAATTTCATTGAAATTAAAAAAACATTTCTGAATATACACTAATTTGAATCTGACCATTGTATTCCTCACCTGACCACAATCCCAATTAAAATAAATAACCTTTGTGTCATCCAGTGAGCCCCTTCTGTTCCCTGATACATCACTGTACTGAGCTCTGTCACTGAAGCATAGTTTGCCTGCTTAAAAGCTTCACATGAATGGTACCATGGCAAAAAAATTTTTTTGGTTTCTTTACACTCGCCATAATATTATTTCAAGTTAAATATTTCTTGTATATATAAGCAGTCATAACTTTTTATTATCAAGGAGTATCATTACTTTTTAGTTTCCCAATTGATAAGAATTGAGCTGTTTGGGATTTTAGCTATTATTTTAAAAAATTAAAAAAGGTTGGTTGATCATTCTTGGCTGGTCTTTTGGGAAGTAGAGACTTTACTATTCTTGTGACTGTGAGACATGAAAGATCAAGCTCTAAGGCTATGCCTTTTCAAGTGATGTATTTTATTTTTTATTTTTATTTTTTTAAAAGATTTTTATTTATTGTGTAGAAGTTCCTACTGCCTGTATATTTTCATGCCAGAGAGGGCACCAGATCTCATTACAGGTATGTATGTATTCTAATGATGTATGTGCCACAGTGCACATGTGGAGGTCAGAGGTCAGATGGCAGCTTTATCTTCTCTCTTGTCTGAGACAGTGCTTCTCTTTAGCAGTTATCTGCTTTCAAAGCCCAGGCTGTGGACCCTTGAGTTTCCAGGAACTCTCTTGCCTCTGTCTTCATTCTCACCATAAGAGCAAAGGGACTGCCAATGTGTACTCCTGTGCCCAGATGGATTCTGGAAGTTCAGGCTCACACTTACCTGTGGGCACTTTTCTCCTTGAGCCATCTTCCCAAACAACCCAAGTAGGCAATTTTTAACAAAATGATGATTTTCCAATTGTTTGCAAAACAACAGTCTAAAAAATCACAGCATAACAAGTAGACAAATTTCATTTTGTTAAAATTACTTTTAAGACAGGACCTCACTATGTTGTCCTAGCTGACTTAGAACTCACTATGTAGATTGTGCTGACCTTGAACTTGAGATGGTCTGCCTCACAAGAGCTGGGATTGTTTCTATAATTCTCTACTAGTAACTGGTAAGACAAAAAGACAAAAGGAAGTATAAAACAGAAAAAGAATAAGTATCAATTATCAAACATAAATATAATTGACATTTATTTATACCCTAAATTTCAAGATAATAATTATTATTTTGACTGTACTGGTTTTGTTTGATTTCTTAAAATGTATTTTTACTAATTCTTGAAGAATTTTGCTTATATTTTGGTCATTTTTCACTTCCAAACGCCTCCCAGTTCTACTCCTCCTCCATTACCCACCCAACTTCATGTCTTAAAAAAAATAATAAAGACCAATTTTTTTTATGCTTCCCCTTCCTCTGAAGCCTGGCTGGGTTAGCAGAACCTGTTCTCTTGGAGAAAACTAATCCTCCAATTCCCAATAGCTATTGGCTATCAATAGAGGTGGGACTTCATGTCCACCTCTCCTCTCTATGCTGGATTTGGTCTGGCTTAAGCATGTACAGGTCTTGTATATGCTACCATAACTGCTTTGTGTTCATAGATGCAGCCACCCTGGTGTTTTCAACAGACACTTCTTCTTTATAGCCACAGATTACACATGGCTTTTATACCTTCCTGGCTCTCTTCAACAAAGATCCCTAAGCCTTGAGAAGAGGAATCTTGGTATGCATGGTTCACTTAGGGCTAACCATTCTTCATTCTCTGTTCCGTGTGCTTTGGCCAGTTGTGAGTCTCTGTGCTAGTCACCATCTACTGCAAATATCAGTTTGTGTATTTGGGATTGAGAAATAAATTAATCTACAGGTACAATGATAAGTTCTTATGAGTCAGGTTAATACTATGTCCACTTAAAAAATAATTTTTACTAGGTTCTTTCCAAGAACATCCTATGCTCGTTCCAGTCATAGGTTCTATGCCCAGTAATGATGCTAGATACGGATTTTATCTGATGGACCAGGACATAAATTCAATTAGAAAATGGTTAGTTATTTCCACGATATTTATGCCATTTCAATTTGCTTTCATTTTTAAGAGAATTTTGTGAATAAGTACCAAATTTATATTATATCCACTCTTCTCCTCTACTCTTTGCCTCCTGGATCCTCCATGACCTCTTTTTGTTTAATTATTGTTGCTAATTCATTATATATGTTCATATATAATGAAAGTACGTATAAGTCGAGCCTACTGAGACTTTTAGTGCTACACACATGTATATGTGTTTGAGTTTACCACTTCAGGTTGGATATAAACTAATAGATGTCTTATTCCTGGAGAACACCAATCTCCTTCTCTAAGCAACTACCTATTGTTTATAGCTCTTTATCTAGGAGTTGGGCCTTGTGTGATTTTCACATCAACACTGGCATGTTGACTGACATTGTCATTGACTATATCTTGTCTAGGAAAAGTTTGGTTGAGATTTACTGGGTACAGCTTCCCCTTCTTACATGGAAGAAACTAGAGCAGATATCCTGGTTCTCTGGCTCTTACAGTATTTCCACCCTCTCTTCCTCAATGTTCCCTGAGGCTTAGCTGTTTCGTATTGCATTGGAGATGGTCTGCTGGGTTTAAGCATCCCATGCTTAATTGTTCTCTACATTTTGACCAGTTGTGGGTTTCTGTAATAGTCTCCTACTGCTGCAAAAAGAAGCTTCTCTGATGAGAAGTGAAAGGTACACCTTTTGTGAGTAAAAGGATAGATATATAAAATGCACTTAGAAATTCCACTGAATTAGGGAGATGGCAGTAATAGGTTCTCTTTTAGGTTCTGTGACTCACCTGCCATGTAAGTTTGGCTCAGTACATGGCATGAATTCCTTTCTGTTGAGTGGACATTAAGTCATGGGCAAGGGGCTTTTTTCGTGAATTTGTGCCCCAACAGTTGGGCACCAGATGTAGAATGATCTTAATTCGTCTTAACAATAAAAACCCCAACTCAGATATTAGTGGGTGAAAGCTGGAAGATCAGAGAAACAGAGCAGTCAGTCACTAGAATTCTTACCTCTCCAATTTCCCTGGCTGAAAGAGGGCAAGATCCTATCTCTATAAATCCTCAGACTAAATGTGGAGGTCCTGTCTCTATGGATCCACAGACTGAATGGGGTGAGATCCTGTCTCTGCTTACTTTATATTCCTGTCTCCACCTCCCTAGTGCTGGGATTAAAAGGCATGAGATCCCAAGTGCTGGGATCAAAGGTGTGTGCCACCGCTGCCTGGCCTCTATGGTTAACTAGTGGCTAGCTCTGCCCTCTGATCTCCAGGCAAGCTTTATTTGTCAGAACATGAACAAAATGTTACACAACAACCCCTAATGGATAAGGGCTACTATTGTACCCTTAGAGACATCATGTCATGTTGGTAATTGTGTTTCACAGGATTTACAGATGGGTATGATGACTTTATTGCTTTTTCCCCCACTTTAAGCTTGAATATCTCCAGATACCATGAGAGTTAGTCCTTAGGTAGAAAGCTTTCGGGTCATTTCCACCTTGATCCCTCCAAGTCCCGTGTTCAAAGTGTGTGGTGTCTTTAGCAATAGAGTCTTATCTTTAAACTCTGGAATGTAACCAGGGGTGATGGCAATAGTCTATATCATTTTGAAAGTCTATCGAAATGCTTTGGCTAACAACTCAAAGGGAAGCTTCCGGATGATGCTGGAATTTTGTTAGTCTGTGGCTCTTCCAGGAATCCTTTTCACCCTAAGTGGTATAACTTCATTGTGAGTGAGTGTGTATGTATATATGTGTGTGTAAGTAAATATAAAATAGTATGTTTCCTATAGCCTTTTCAAACATTCCTTATACTATACTTATCACTCCTTCCTCACCCTCTATATTGCCCTCCCAATCCCCTTCTTTCCCTTCTCAATTAAGCTCCTCCCATCATTTCCTATTTCCTCCTTCATAGAAGCTATGTCTGACTATTTCCTTCTGCAGAACTCTTTCTCCTGGCCTCACAATGGTACCTTTTTACTTTCCCAGTTTCTGTGGTTACTGCAGGTAACATACTCACAGCTAAAGATTTGGAGCTAAGTAATCCACAAATAATAGAGGACATGCAACATTTATCTTTCAGGTCTTGGTTACTTCATTGACTATAATATTTTTAATTCTATCCATTTACCTGCAAATTATATTTTTTCTTTACATTTTTTCCACTGTGTACATGTACCACATCATTATCCATTATTCAAATTCATTTCAAAAGAACTTTTTGCCACAGATCAAAACCTACTTATAAAGTAAGTATTGATCCATTTCAAAGATTGTTTTATTACAGTGGATTAATTTAGAAGCCAAGAGCAATAATAAATGTAGAAAAGTCTGCTTGTTAAAGCTGAGAAGCACATGTTAAAAGTAAGGAATCCATATATTAAACAAGGAATAGCAAGACTTAGAAAATATCCTGTCCTGAATGATGATTAAAACAAAGTTTGTTAAAAAATTCTATGTTGAAGCCCTTAATCAACATTGTGTCAGAAACTGTTTAAACAAATCATTTTATTATCTTCAGAAGGCATGAGGAAAAGATAGGCAGAGAAACAGACAGGGGACTGAGAAAAGCAGGAATGATGCCTACATCAACCCATGTCTCCATCTTATAGCACATGTAATGAAGTCGGGGGTCTTGACTACACATCACTAGGTAAATGCAAACAGAACGGAGACTAAATCTTTGAGCAGGGTTTCTCTGGAAATCCTTCTAGCCTGGTATACAATGATGCCAGAAATGTTTGCCGCAACATTCAAAAATGTATTAACCGTGACAGCGATAATGACGAGAGAAAAAGTTAGATGGTGATTGCGGAGTTGGGTAGGAAGCTTAAGACAGCTTTGAGAACTGTTATGAGGGATGAGACAAAGCCATCTGCTTCTGCTTCTAGTTTTAATCCATAATGACTGTATGAGATTTGACTAAACGATCTGGTGCAGGTCCCATCCAAACAAAACCCATTGTTTTCATTAGCATTGACTCTGGTGCCAACAGAAGAAAAACTGTGCACGATCATAAAGAAGGGAATGGCTCTGATTCCAAATCTGTCGTGTGTTCTGACTTACAAAATCTTCAATTTGGAAAAATATTTTCTTTCTAGAACTCAAACCATTTCCCTCCCTGGCTCTCTTTTATGAGATGCCAAAAGGAAATTAATTTGCATTTTGTGATCATGATTTGAACTTTTCAGAAAAGGTGTGAGTCATCCCTTGCTCTTTGATAATTTCCAAATGACAAGGCTTTGCTTTCAGGGAGCAGCTCTAGGTTTTAGTTATTTCAGTATATTTTTGCTTGGTTGGGGGTGAGAAAAATAAATGAGAAATGCCACTTATGAGTATGAGTCCATTAATAAATTTGGAGAAAGTCAAGGGTCGCCTTTTGGGGACAGAGAGATGATTTTTCTGAAGCTTTTGCCCTTTTCTTTCCTCCAGCAAACTTTTTTCTTTCTTCCTTTGTAAGGTATCTGCTATAGGTTTAGGATGGGAATCACATGAATCTAACAAGGGGTTGCTGCAACTCTGAACATACGTAAAAGTGCAGCTCAAAAAAACAAGTCACATTATGAATTCTAACCGTGCTTTTAAAATTAATGTATATAGAATTACTTCCAAAATATTTAAATATGGAATGCAGAAGATGATTTTTGTTTTAGGTGCCCTTCCTCTACTCACTGCTATGGTAATAAACAGGAAATTTAATAATATTAAAAGAAAAAATGAATTCTCAAATGCTTTGCTCTTCAAGAGATTGTTCTTCTAATAATCTGGATTGTTTCTAGTAGCAGCCCTATGGAGCTAGCCAAGACCAGAGTTAATTCTTAACCTGGGGAAAAGCAGAAAAAAAAAACAAAATGCAACCAAGCCAAGACTGATGGCCTGTGCCTGTCATCCTAGTCTTTAAAGAGATGAGGCAGGAGGATAGCAATCTGTTTTAGCCAAGTTACACTATATAGTTGAATTCCAGGCCAGCTTGTGCTATTGAGAATCAAAGGAAGGTGCGTGCAAGGGTACCTGCTAATGAATGGCATAGATAAGACATTCCCAACATGGTCAACATCCGTTCACTCCAGAGAGCAAGCAAACACTGTGTGTCAGTACCTGTTCTGGAGCGAGAGTCTTTGCTGTTGCTATCATCTATTCTGAAAGCTGCATCATGGTTAAAAATAGCACCCCTTCTCCCCTCGAAGATGTTGACAGTGTTAAAGAAAGGCAACACTTTGTCTGTGTTTCCAATGTGCAGCTATTTCTGTGCTAAATTTGGCTACTGTGCTCCCCGTATCTGTAAGGCTGTTCCTGGACGCTGGCCCAGACAGGCATGCAGGTTTGGATTTTTTTTTCCCCTCTAGTCCCGGGCAAGGCTGTCCTGCATCAGCATCTCCTATGCTTGTTTAAATTGAAGCCAAGGCAGCTGAATACCAGGGATCTTTCTTTTATCCATTGTTTGATTGCTGGTTCTCAGGGCCTGGCTTGGGCTCTGATCTTGACATTTATGTCACAGGTGTCACTGGCGCAAGTGCTGTGACTCCAGATGGCAGGCCTTCCCGAGGTTGGCAGCATCTGCTATTGTCACGGCTACCTGTTCTACTTTCTGCTTCCTGCTCGTGTTCCATTGCCTGTGTTGCCATTCCATGTGTTCGGTGCCATTTGCCTTCCTTCGGGCCTTTCCAAAATAAACATGAATACCTTTCCAAAAGTCCACTCTGACTGGATCTCTCTCTTCTAGGAAGATTCACAACAAGGCTGCCTTCCTCCCCTTCTTCCTTAAGCCACAGCTCTTCAGCAAGAACCTCCCTGATCACCCTGCTTAAAATTGCAATCTGCCTGCTCCCTCTTCCCTGTAGGATTACTCTCGTGTCCTACATTATTTTTTCTAAAACAGTTACCATCAACTGCTGTGTTCTATATTTAATTTACAGAGACATTACATATACTTCTTATAAGCCCACAAGGGCAGGATTTTGAGTGCTTACTCAATATTCCATGTTGAGAAAAAGTAGTTGGGAGAATGATGCTCCTCTGTAGATGCTTAAAATTTTGCTGCTTGGCTCATATATCCCCACCAACAACAAATAAAATACGAAAGTACAATAATATGTAAACTGCTGAATTATTAACTTGATTATTAATATTGAGAATATATAAAATGTTCGCTTTACATTTAATTTTATTCACATGCTCAGCATAATGTCACATGCATAAGACCTTGAAAAGCACAGGGGTAAATGAATGTTCATAGCATTCAGTATTTTATGTGCATCTTCTAGCTCTTTTAACCCCGGAAATGACCTAAGCACTTTCATCAAAGAACCACAGCCAGAAAGCAGCAGAAGAAAGAAGCGAACACTTGCATCTGCAGTGAAGTTGTTATCTTTGTCCAGAGGCGTGGTTCTACCCAAGAGCAGAAAGCAAACCCAGATCTTCTGGATGGAAGATGCTGCGTATGCACAACTGGAAACAGAATGGCAAAAGCACACATGACTATCCCACAGACAAAAGCAGCAACCGCAAAAGGAGGCGTGCCCAAGTTTGGAGAGCCATAGCACTCTGAATTAAAAGGCTGCATTTCCAAAATCATTAATCATTAATTTTTGACATAGTCACTGAAAATACATGTTTATATATTAGTCAACAGTGTAAAGAATATATTTTACTCCAGATTCTGGAGAGGATATAAGAGGATCTCATGGCATTGCTCTTGAATGCTTTTCACAATATAGTCCAAAACACTCATCATTCATTTCATTTTAAGATGCATTCTTCTGTCATATATTACACCTCAACCACAGTTTCCCCTCTCTCCTCTACTCCCAGACCCTCCCCACCACCTCCCCTCTACCCTAGATCCACTCCTCCTCCAAGGGCCGACTTCCCAGAGATATCAACTAAGCTGCATATCATACTGCAGTAAGACTAAGCACATCCCCTCATATTAAAGCTGGATGAGGCAACCTGGAAGGAGAAAAATGGTCCCAAAATCAGTCAAAAGAGTCAGAGACAGTCCCTGATTCCACTGTTAGGTGTCGCACAAGAACACCAGGCTGCACAACCATAACATCTATACAGAGAACCTAGCTCAGACCCCTGCAGGCTCCCTGGTTGTCAGTTTCTGTGAGCCCCTATGAGCCCTGATTAGTTATTTAGTGAGCCATGTTTGTTGATGCAATAATCCCTTACTTTGTCTTCTCCTCTGACATATTTAGATCTAGATACACAAATGCGAATTTGAATTCATTGTTACTTCAGCACCATGTGTTTATGAAGACCTCACAGGGTGCAGGAGTCACTAGAGGCTAGAGTTTCCCCACCAAGCCTGCACTCGTCATCTGCTCTGGAGGAGGGAGTGGGCGTGTGGGACTCTCCACTGATGAGGAGGATGACATGTTCTGGGGTCACCTCCAGAATTTGACTGAGGTCTTATCTAGACTTTACATAAATTATCTTAATAATTATAAAATTGTATTCTGACTTTTTATTTAGTACGAGACAAATTGCTGATAAATTATAGACTCTAGAAGTAAAAAAAGCAAAACAATTGTAAAGCTTCTGGATAAGTACATACATATATCCAAATGTCTGCTTTGTTTCAATAAGTGGAATTGCTAAATATTTTTAACCATTCATTTTGCTTTGTTCAAGTCTTAGTATTTAACCATTATTGCCTATATTTCTTTTTCTTTTACTGTAAATAGATATTTTTCATACAATATATTCTAATGACAGTTTCTCCTTCCCATGCTCCTCCCAGTCCTTCTTCACCTACCCTCCCATCCAGATCTGTACCCTTTCTGTCTAATGTTAGAAAACAAACAGGATTCTATGGGATGAAATAAAATAAATGCAAAATAAACACATCAGAAAACGACAACCAAACAAGAAAAAGAGCCAAAGAAATAGAACATAGATGCAGAGTTACACAAGTTCACACACATGGGAATCCATAAAAATTCAAAATGGGAAGTCATAATACACAAAGCAAAGGATCTGTAATGTTAAAAAGATATATGACCTGACTTGACGTTATGAGACAAAGAAATCCCAAAGATGCTGTTAGTTCCTATTGTGTTGGTCATCTATGCTTGGAATGAGGTTGCTATATTTATAACAAAGTAAACTAAGGAATAATACAATTTTAGGATTTGTGCAAACATCAGTTCTTCATTCAGACAGCTCCAAACTAGAGGTGTTTTGTAAGAGAGGGTTCAAGAGTAAATCAAAGGAAATATGTGTTCAAATATAGCAGTTGGGTCACAAGGAAAATCCCTCCTTACATAACTGCAATGCTTGGTACTTCTGATTGGTTCATACTGGGTTTTATTTTTCACCGATTGAGGCAGATAGAAGGAAGCGTTTCAGTTGGATCTTGTGTCTTCAAATCAAGATGGATATTATCATTTGTAAGGTCCAATGGTCTTTGGTTTACTTTAGGGTACTAAGAAAGATTTTTAGTCAGTGAATATTAGTTTTAGATCTGCCCACGGAGTCACAACAGCCTGTTGTATACAAAATCCCCTCCAAGGTGCTCAGAGCAGAGTCTATGAAATCTCCTGCTATTCAGTTGTTTCTCTGAGTGTTTGCTGTGTGCGAGTACCTTATGTTCTAGAAGAATGACAAGGCAGAAAAGAGGAGAGCCTCCCCACTTGGTAATACAGGTGATTGCCTCTGTTTTCACAATCAGGGTTTGGGTAGCAAGTCTCCTAGAGGCTGAAGAAGTGAAAGAGCATCTCCAGTTAGAAAGTGGTGAAAATGTTCTTGGAAAATATAAAATTTGAGGCTTAAGGTTGCTAATGCCAGATTGAACTGGTATATGTTAAATTTTGGGTAATGGAAACCATGTCAGCTGACTCTTGATAGCAGAAACACGTCAAGAAACAAGCTTAGGAAAACTTAGATATCGTGTCTGAACAAGGTAAAGATAAATAGAGCAGGAAAACCAGACAGTTGGCTCTTTCCGCCATGGTGCAGTTGGTACATGTTGGTACATCTTCTGAATGATAGTAGGGAAGGGTTGGAGTCTTTGGTAGAGGTGGCAGATGTGGGGTGATGTTTACCGTTTTCAGCCGAAAGTAGATTAGGGTATGAACTAAAGCAAAGAAAGCTGTTTTCAAAGGAGAGACTTGAAAGATTAATACCAAGCAAACTTTCTATTTTAAATATAAATGAGATATAAATTTAGATAGTGAAGAACTAATTTAACAAAACTTTTCAAAGCAACTGGACATTGATCGGCTTTTTAAAATGTCAAATGAGTATGGCCTTGGTGTGCCAGTGAAATAAGACAGAGTCCAAAAGAAATGCCAAGCAAGGACTTCCCACAGGGCAGGGAACCCTGACTGCTCTTTGGACTGGAGAGGGAGGGGGAGGGTGGATGAGGAGGAAAATGGGAGGAGGGGAGGAGGTGGAAATTTTTAATAAAAAAAATTAATTAATTAATTCAAAAAAAGAAATGCCAAGCAAATGTGTTGAGTGTGAGTGTAGAACTGTGGGGGGAAGGTGAAGGGGAGGACAGAGGAGAGGAGGAAGAATGAGGAGGAAGGGTGAAGAGCCTGGTTGACTGTGGGTTGGGAACCATGCATTAGGAAATGGAGGTATCCTAAGTGTGCCCAGTTACTTACATAAACTTGTAAATGAAACTCTGAAACATCGGACTCCTATAAGATCCCTTTTGCCCTAATGAGGGAGAGAACTGGAGAGATGTCTCAGTGGTTAATAAGATTGCTTCTCTGCCAGAGGAAGGAGAAGAGATGAGATGAATGAAAGTAATGCAGAGATCTGGTTGACATCATAGGTTGGAGCAACATGAAGAAGAGAGAGGAGACAGAGAATGTTGACACTATGAATACATGACATGGTGCTTCTAAAAGAAATAGAAAGAATAATTAGTCTGCTGCATACCCAGAGTACCACAGAACCTGTGCCTGAGAAGCTACCCATTACATAATTATATACTTTGTTCTATCTATATATGGGTTCCTGTTAGAGATTAGAGCTAGTCCTAAGAGTAGGTGACACAGGAACAAAAGAATGTACACGGTTGCCTCATTTTGATACCATGTTGCTCTACCCAGTGCAGGACCATGATGGTCCTTTCTATTTCTTCTTGTGATCTCCTACCTCTCTGTGAGTTAGTGGTTTTCTTCTAGGAAGCTGTAGCTGTGCCACTTTTTGGAGAACTGCCTTTGGATTATTTGACTCTCTGTTCTCACTTAATAATAATAATGCAGAAAGTTCCTGGGAGTTTCTATTTCATACATAGTTATCAGATGACTAACTACTACAGTTTCATGAAGAGTCAGGGCAGGATTTGGAAGTCAAATGTTTGGCTGACTTCCTCTTTATCCAGACCTGCAACTCCATGAAAGACCTTACTTTCTCATCCTCCAGAGACTACCTTAACCCAGTTCAGTATCTGCCTCTGGAGTGACTGACCTAAGATGTGAACTTTGCATTAGAATTGACAGAGACAGGAACTATAAAGTAATTCACCCATATAATAGTAACAGATGAAACAATAGAGGGAAATAGGGGAGAAGATGCTGTCATGGCGTACATTTGAATGTGTACAGATGGTTTGCAATTTTATGCAGTATGGTTGGAGAAGGAATCATCATTGAGGAAAAAAATAGCAAAGATTATGACATAGGAGGGGAATGAGTCAAGCAAATGACTAGCACTGTGTGTGTGCGCACACACACTCACGCGTGCCACTTCAGGCAAAGAGAAAACCAGTTTATGTGTATAAGCTGAAGTTGTGTCTTGAGTGCTTGAGAACAGTGATCATGGAGGACAGCAGAGAGAACTGAAGATTGTAGAAGGTGATAGTGGTGATAGACAGAGCTTAGCAATTAGCATGCTTTGATTTTTCCTTGAAAAAATGGATTTCATTTTAGAAGTTTTAGTAATCTAGCGCCTTGGTTTGTCTTGCATTTTAAAATAAGCTGGCTTCTATACTGAAGAAGTAAAAAATAAATCAGGGAGAACAGTTGGTTGAGAGTTTTATCAGGGCTAGATTTGCAGGGAATCTTACAGACCTCCATGTTTCAATCTACACCCCTGCCCCAGGTATCCCAAACTGGTTAGGATTCTTGTTCTCATCTCCTCCCAATAGCTATTGCCACACTCCAAGGAGAACACTAAGCTGCTGATGGGAAGAAATTCATGTTCTACTGTTGCTAACTTTGTTAAAATTTGGGGAACACAAATGCAGGCCAAGGTGCCGTCAAGAACACACTCAAGCCTGCCAATGCTAGAGCAAGCAAGAGACAGGGCTTTATATCACAACAAACCCGAGTGTGCTCAGATATAAAGGCAGCAGCCCACTGGAGGGGAAAGTCTACCTCAACAGCAATGAGAGAAGGGGGCTCACAGAAAGAGTAAATTGAATTCCCTGAGAGACAGAAGAGGCACAATCCCATTTTGAATCAAAGGAGACTGTGCAGACCAGTGCTTGCCCTGTATCTTCCTGCTTTAGTTAATGCAGCATTAAATAGCAAATGAAAACCATAAAATCAGAAGAGTGGTCACATGTCTTTGTGTGTGTGTGTGTTCACGCTTGTGTGTGCTTGCACACATGCACACGTGCACACAGAAGCATGTGTTTATAGTTAGTGTATTATATGCATGTGTGTACACATGAGGGGATTGCAATCACCTCTGTGTGCATTTGTGGACATCAGGGACTTTCTTAGTTAGGGTTTCTACTGCTTTGAAGACACACCATGACCACAGCAGTTCATAAGGAAAGCGTATACTTGTGGGGGCTCATTTACTACTTCAGAGGTTCAGTCCATTGTCATCATGGCAGAGAGCATGGCTGCAGTCAGAGGTGGTGCTAGAGGAGTAGCTAAGAGCCCTTCATCTTAAGGGCGGCAGGAAGTCAACTGAGACACTAGATGGTATCCTGAGCATGGGAAAGCACAAAACCTGCCCACACAGAGACTCACTTCCTCCAACAAGGTCTGACCCAATCCAACCAAGCCACACCTTTTAATAGTGTCACTCCTTACGAGATTATGGGGGCCAATTCCGTTCCAGCGACCAGAGGGACCAACTCTGGGCATCTTTCTCTATTGCACTCTATCTTATTTTGAAGGGCAGGGTCTCTCACTGAACGTGAATTGTGGAAATTTTGCTGGATTGCCTTGCCGACAAATTTGCTAAACACACATATCTCAGCTTCTTAATGCTTGATTTCAGAAGGCATCACGATGCCCCAATTTTATGTGGGTTCTGGGAATCTGAATTGAAGACTTTATTCACTGATGCATCTTTCCAGTCCTGAATATCTCCCTTGATTTTCAGAAAAATTGCACGCGCAATGATTCTTCTTCAATCGACATATCTCACTGAGTTCATCGTGGTACAATTTATAAGCATTTCTGTAAATCAAAAAAAAAAATGCAAAGACATAACAATCATAAAAGTGAATGTTTGTCTTTAATAAAAAATACTCATTGCATATAAATATGAAGTCAAAGAACTGAAAATGAATTTGTTCCATATCAGAATGCATCTAGTATTGGAAAAGAAAACGACAGTTTTCAACGTGTACAGCCTGCACTCTGGTTTTTCATGGTGCATTGTGCTCCCTTCCTAATCTACTACGGAAAACATGAAAGTCTGGTTGTCCAGAACTTTCTCCCCCTTGGGGAAATTGTTCCTTACAGAAATGGGCTGGATTCAGGCTGAATAAAGAGAAAGGAAACACAAAACCACAGCAGGAGACCACTAAAAAGCACAGGACAGACTCAAACGCCAGGACTAAAGGCGCTGAGAAATCTGGAGGGAACAAAACTTCAAATAAGATTTAACAAGTGTTATCTAAGTTTTTGCATATATTGAAGAAAACGAAGTCGCTATTTAAAAACAGGACTTAAAGGGCACTGCTAGAAACCCGTATTTCTCAGATTTTTCCCAACCTTCTTCACACTGGGGTGCCAAACAATCTAGGATCTTAAGTTATCCAGAGCTATTCATTATAAATTACTACATGATTACATCCTTATCTACAGTAAATAATAATAGTCATTTTCTTGCTGTGTTTATCTTTACGGTACTTATTACATTATATAAATGTCAATTCTTATGCAGAGGAATTAGTTATGCAATAGCTACTACATAGCCTTGAGTTTATAATTGTCCCTTTATGGATATAAATGTATCATTTATGTTTATATTATTATGTATAATAAAATGGCTTAATTTAGATTTTTATTTCATCAATGTTCCTTTGTACATGTGTATGTTTATACACATATAAGTTCATGTGTCTCTATATGTGCATGGTATGTGCAGATACATGTGCACACGTGTGTGGAGAACAGAGGTTGAGCCCCAAGTGCCCGCCCCCTTGTTTTCTTTGTGAGATATGATCTTTCTCTGATGTGGAGCTTGCCTGCTAAGATGAGCTGGTTATCCAGGAAGCCCCATAAATTTTCCTCTTTCCATCTTCCTAGCAAGCAGATTATAAGAAAGCAGGACTATACCTAGACTGGCTCATTAACTCTTCTACTCTTCATTTTTGTGATTTGGAAAACCAAAGAAAATAAATCATTGACAGAGAAATAATAGAGCAATGACAATAGAATTTAGAAATACAATTTCTAGTTCTTTCTTTTTCCAACTTCTTTATGTAATATTGCTGTCTCTCCAGTTTTTTATGAGTCTCCCAAAAATAAAACCTCACCAAAAAGTTAGTACAAAATATTCTGCATGAGGAGTGACACAAATGAGTATAATTGAAGTCCTCTGGTAACTGTGTGTATATTCTGATATCGATATTATTTGCCAGATTTCCAGGCATTGAAATTTGACTACTAGTATATTACTAAAGTACATATTTGTGTTAATATATCCTACTACACTAAACACAATTCTGGTTTTTTTAAGACTTTTTTCATTTTTGCTTGTGTGTATGTGTTTGTGCATGTGTATGAGAGAGAGAGAGAGAGAGAGAGAGAGAGAGAGAGAGAGAACTGGAATTATGAGAATTGTGAGCCACGAACATAGACATTGGGAACCAATCTCAGGTCCTTTGGAAGAGCAGCAAGTGCTCTTAACCACAGAGCTGTCTCTTCAGATCTCTCCCTACCCCTGCTAGTTTTGGGTACTTCTATTTCACCAATATGACCTTATGGTTCACGTGCCTTAGGGGAGGATTTTCTATTCCAAAGCAAGTAGCTCAGGAAAGGCCTGTTCATTGGAAACATTGCTCTGTACAAACTGGCCCTTTAAGACCCATCTAGAACTGGGGCCAGTGAGAGACAATAACAGCTTTTTGGTTTTTGTTGTTTGGGGTGTATGTGTGTGTGTGTGTGTTAGCTGCATTGTTGTTTTTCCTATTACACTTGAGTTTGGGAAGTTGGCAATCTGGACTTTGTGTAGGACTAAGAGCCTCTATAAAGTACCTCACACTATAAGAGCCGACAGGTACAGAGTAACTCTGTGCTGATGATATCACTTGAGGTCCTCCTGACTCCCCCTATACTTAATGTTAGCCTTGGACAACAAACTGCAAACCAACAAATCCTTACTCTTTTTTTTTAAAATTTTCTTTTTGTTGTAACCTATTTGAGTCATTTTCTTTACAACCAGAAGATATATGCTCCAGTGAGTAAAATACTATTTCTGGCTAACTTTCCCCCTTCTTCATTTCCAGCAAGTACTATCTCTGCTGAAAACAAGACAAGAAAAAATGTGCAAATATGTAACATTAGAAGAATAACTTGTATTGTTCACTTTTCATGGAAGTTACAAAATGCCTGATTTAAGAAGGTGCCCAATCCATCATGGTGGGAAAGGCACAGAGACAGGAGGTGGCAAAGAGCATGTGGCAGCTGGGGATATTGTGTCTGTAGTCAAAAAGCAGAAAAATCTGGTAGTCCATTGGCTTTCTCCTTTTTTTTTTTTTTTGCCTGTGCTATTCAATCTAGGACTCCAAACCCTGTCACAGGGCCTCCCCTATTCAGTGTGACTTTTCATTGGTTTAAACCTCTCTGAAAATACCCTCCATAAACATGGCCAGAGATGTGTCTCCTAGGTGATTCCAAATCCAAGCAGGTAGACAATAAGGACAAACTTGCACCACTGCCCAGCGTGTGGTTTCCTGTTCAGCTTAGGCTGAAGCTGTGTGAGTGTTTCTTTTCATGATTGTGGAAAGGTTACAGGTTTTGTTGTCAGACTTGGAGCTTGAGTTGTGTTTACATGACTTTAGGAGACTTCCTGATCTCAGTGTTCCTCTCTTTTTTCAAATACGCGTCCGGAAAGCATGACTTCATAGAGTTGTGGGGCTGTGTGTGCAGGCATCTTAGCCCAGTGACTGGCACATAGTAAGTCCTCCATCTTATTATGTTATTAGTTGACAGAGTGCCAGCTAGGGTCTCAGTTTCTTGTCAGAACTACATTTTTTTTTCTGGTAGCTCTTCTTTTCTATATATATTTTTCCTTTTGGGTTTGTGTACCTTGATGTTCTCAACCCATGGGTTGCAAGCCCTCTGAAGGTTGTATATCAAATACCCTACATATCAGATTCTATATTATGATGTATAACAGTAGCAAAATTACAGTAGCAATGAAATAACTTTATGGTTGGGGGTCATGACAGAATGAAGAACAGCATTAAGGCACCACAGCATTAGGACAGATGAGAACCATGGGTACGGAGTGTGTATTTCAGTGTGTGTGCATGTTTGTGAAAAATGTCCACGGAGGCATGTGTGTCAAGGCCAGCGATTGTGCTAGGTATCTCCCTTGACTGTTCTCCTTTGTGTTTATTGGCCAGCGTTTCTCAGTTGAACCTGGAGGAAACTGCTTTGACTAGTCTTCCTAGCTCAGCTTGGAGATTCACTGTCTCTGCTTTGGTAGCCCTTGGACTGCAGGCGGGCTATCACATCTGCCTGCATTTTATGTAGGTGCTGTGGATACAAACTGAGGCTCTCATTTTGGTGCAGCAAGTGCTTTCTCCACAGAACCATCTCTCCAAATCCCCTCTGGTTCCTCTTCAATGGCCTAGTCAAAGGGGGAAAAAAAAATCCTTGTGCATTATTAAACATTTCTTACTGGAGAACATTTACTTACACAGCACAAGGGTTGCCTCTTCATTATATCTGCAAACAATCTGTTGGAGCCCAGATATTCTGGAACGGAGAGTAATGTTAAATCTGACTGTGTATAATGTGTCCATTAATATGATTTCATTAATAGAATCAGCAACCAGCTACTGAGATTGGAATCTTTTTAACCCTTGGCTATTGGCTTCTTTATACTTTTGCATTCTTTATTTTGATGAAATGACGTTCTGGCTTAGAAAATAAAAGGAATGCATGGAAGCGTTGCCGTTCAGCTAGGTAACTCCGCCACCTGTCGCAATGCTTTAGGTCTGCTGCAGTTTACAGACCCTGCGGGCTCCACCCCTGAACTCTGCGGGCTGCCTGCTGCCTCCGCGGTGTTTTTCTGAGAAGGTGTTTTCCTTCACAGCTCCTGGCCCTCTAGTGGCAGTTACAAAAATGTCACTTTGTAGTCCCCAGACAGGAAATGCCCGTTCTTACTTCAGTTACCAGAATCCTCTTGCAGGAAGTTAGGTGTGGTCTTTAAAGGAGAATTTGAAAAAGATTTTTTTTTTCTTTTTCTTTCTTTCTTTCTTTCTTTCTTTCTTTTTTTTTTAAAAAAAAAAAAAGCATGATGGAATTTTAGCTGCAGGCGCCTTGGTTCCAGCTTCCCAAACTCTGAGTATAAAAGCTTCTTCAGGGGTAATGTGTTCCTGTTCTTACTATGCTTGGTCTCTGTGAGGTTTCTCTACCTTTGCAGTAGAATCCTTGGGGAAATCTATAGGGGAACCCTTTTCATTTTGAAACTGCTGGCTGCATGTTTTAGCATGTCTGTCCCCCTAGGCAGGGGTACAGCAGTACCCCCCCCCCCTTGAATGTGGAAGGACCATCTTGATACCTGTGCCTGCCGCTAGGCAGGAGAACCTCTGGGGATGAGTGAAGGAAGATGAGGGATGGTTTGGAGACCCTGTGATGCTGACAGGGCAGACTGACACCCGGCACCGGAAAGGTTCTGGTTAACTTCAAAAATTATATTTATGTACATTTCTTAACTGAAAACTATTCAGCAGCTTGTGTTGTTCGGATTTTTCTTGTGTTTTACTAGGTGGAGACTGCAGAAATGAATTGGCAACTTATGTTACTCCTAGAAGAGGCATTTCACATATGACAGTGGCAACTCATTTCTGTAGTGTGGAGGTTAAAATGGATTTTTTTTTTAGAAAAAAAATAGAGTGATTTTTGAAGAAATGGCATTCTAGGGTCAAAAATGTTGCTGTATTCTTTAAATAGCACAGAAATTCCTGTAACTGGCTGAGATCACATTTGCAACCACATCTGTCAAGTTATCTACTTTAATAAATAAGATATGATTTGAGCATCAGTTAAAGCCCAATTACATCATCAGGAAAACCCGTGCCATAGGGGCTATGCTCAAAAGAGAAACTGTGTTAGGCTATTTTATTTTTCCAAGTCCAAGTTCTGAAATGGATATTTGAACTACTCTGCTTGATTTTTGTGAAATGGGACTTCCTCGGAAACCTGGTATCCCTCTGTGGTGTTTCTTTGCGGACTGCGAACTCGTTCGTTTAAGAAGCAATTACACTAGTTGGCAACAGTTTGTCAAGCTAGGAGGCCCAAGCTCCAGACCTCTGATGGGAGTGACATCCTGCCTGTGCTGGCAGGTGCCTGGTCCCTTCCTGTGAAGTTTGCCAGCAGGTCCAAGCACAGCCGGGCATCTCCTGCTCCTCTTTACCCCACTCCCCTCTCCTCTTTCTCTACCTGTTTCCACAGGCAGGTCTTGCAGGATTTCTCAGGTGACACAGTTTTGAATGAACACTTAAAGGTGATAAACTGGGTCAAAGGAAAACTAAAAAAAAAGAAAGAAAGAAAAAGAAAATGGAGAAAGAGAGCGGGGGAGGGGAGATTATCACAAAGCCCTGCTTCTATGATTTTGTGTGATTTTTTTTTTTTGCTCTTGTTTTGTAACTGACATATTTCCAGAAAGAACGCGAGAGAGGGAAATGGCTCCCCAAAAAATATTCACACAAGTGAAACAGCAAGCATGCACCAGTATCTTCCATTTGCAAGCTCTGAGCAGGGTGTTTTCCCCAAGTAGCACAATCATTTCAAACATTTCAGGAGTGGGAGAACGGATTACCTCATACACACCTACTGGATGCGAGCGAAAGATCCCCATGCAGGCAGAGGAATGCATGCACGAGAGAGAGCTCACGATGCTAGATGCAGTTGCCTTTGCGAAGTTCTCTAGCCGTTTGCTTTACGTACGTTGTGCTCAGTGTCCTGTGATTGCTGCCCTCACCTTCTTTCTTAATGGTCATTGCTTTTTCCCCTCCTGTCTCTGTAGCACTTTCTTATGCGAGGAGCTAAACAGTGATTAAAGAAGCAGGATGAAAAGATGGCACAATCAGTGCTGGTACCGCCAGGACCTGACAGCTTCCGCTTCTTTACCAGGGAATCCCTTGCTGCTATTGAACAACGCATTGCAGAAGAGAAAGCCAAGAGACCCAAACAGGAACGCAAGGACGAAGATGACGAAAATGGCCCAAAGCCAAACAGTGACTTGGAAGCAGGAAAATCCCTTCCTTTTATTTATGGAGACATTCCTCCAGAGATGGTGTCAGAGCCCCTGGAGGACCTGGACCCCTACTATATCAATAAGAAAGTGAGTGTTTAGTCCAGTTGCTTTTATTTTCATGTTTCCTTAAGATGGTGAAGAAGGAACCTCCTTCCGTCTCTTAAAGTATCTCTAGGATGCTGGGTGGGCCTGATCCAGCAATGGATGAATTAGTTATCTTAAGTGTTTGTGAAGGCACTTGTTTGAGCCTGCCTTCTTGGGACAGGCGGATACTGAAGAGGGATCCTGCAAGAGGGCATGTGAGGAAGACAAAGGCAGTTTATTTTTATTAATAAACAAATATTATTTATTTTTATAATACTAATTATACCATAAATTGAGTGCAGATTCACCCTGGTTCTACTGCAGTGTGATGAGGCGAAAAGTAGAAATTGGGAGCATATGATTTTTATACTTCTAAGGGCAGGATCTGAGATATCCCTCTACCCAGAACTTGACAAAAGGCTTACGTCCTTAGCAGGCTTAATTATGCCTCCACACCACAGATGGTCACTGTCCTGTGGCTCCCCTCAGAAGAAATAACACTAAAGCACATGCAAATGCCCCTCCCAAAAAGCCTAACAAAGACCACATTTGGAAAACCCCAAGATCTTCATGAGAAAATTCCCTAAATGAGGAAGTTACTGAATCAGCCTCATTGTTGTTTTGTGAGAACTATAGACATCGCTGAAAATAAGAGTGAAACGCTTGTCAAAGGTGCCAAGAATTCTTGTGGCGCTAATCACAAAATTATCTTTGTATTCCTTACCTCCCAACGTCCCTTACCAAGTTTGGAGTATTTTGCCATGCCGAAAAACACAATGCCATGTGTTGGTAACTGTTACATGTGGTGTTTTAGAAGGGTCTCTTTCTCTCTTACAGTGGCCTTGATGTGTTCGGTAAATTCTGTTCCCTCCTGTTGTGTTTTCTTTTTCAGACCTTTATAGTATTGAATAAAGGGAAAGCAATATCTCGGTTCAGTGCCACCTCCGCCCTGTACATCCTAACTCCCTTCAACCCCATTAGAAAATTAGCTATTAAGATTTTGGTACATTCATATCCTTTTAGTGACATGGTCATAAAAACGGTATATTTTTTTTCTTTGACTTAATTATAAAATTGATCCTTTTCAAAATACGTGTGACTGTCAGTGTTTCTCTCTCTCTCTTTCCTCTTCTTCAGCAGTAAGCCTGTGGCAAGGGGGGACAGTGGGTAAGCAAAGCTCTTGTCTACCTTCTGAGTAGCTCTCGGCTCTCCAGCTCGATGCTTCTTTCTTTTCCCTTCCGTTTCCTTTCCAATCACTTGCTACCTCCATGACTTCATTCATTTTAACTAGACTGCCAGGATAGCCTTTCATGCCTTCAATTCTACAGTGTTATATTTGAGCAGTTTCTATGCAATACTTTTCCTCAGTAATTTATTGATTAAAATACACACGTCTTTTTGGTCAGAATTGTACAAATTTCTCTTGTTATGTTAGTGCTTGTAAACTTTTGAGTTTTTGAGTGTTTACAAGTGAGTTTACACACACACAGACACACACACACACGACTTAATGTTTCTCCAGGTTCTCTCCCCAATGGCATTTGTACTGACTTTCTCCCCAATTCTGGATGGAAGAGAAAATCAATTTTGTCCTCCCCTGATGGAAGAAGTGTTAACCCTTCTATAAAAGAATGGGTAGCCTCTGTATAAAAGGAGGCAGCATTCTGTTTTGAAACATAAGGAGATCATATCTTCTATATAACATTTCATAGAAGTTATTATCCTCACTTTATGAAAGTCCTTGAGAGTTAAGAATCCCAGGAGACAGCCCCAGCAAAGACGTCCCCTAGTACAGGGCACAGGCAGTTTCAGAAGTTTTAGCAGAGAATCTGGCTGTCAGGACATGGCTTCTACTAGGATCTCTCTGGAGATTCAGATGATACATGGATTTGCCTTTTATCATAAGGAACACAGCTGCAAAATGGGTAAGCAGGCTTAGATCGATTAAGATGGATAAAAGGAACTCATATTTTAATTTTTAGTTTTGTTTGCGTTTGTTTGTTTGTGGGAGAGAGATTTGCACATATAAGAAGGTATAGATGTAGAGGTAAGATGACTAGGGGGAGCAACTTCTCTCCTTCCGCCGTGTGGGTGCTGGGAATCAAACTGAGGTCATCAGGTTTGATGGCGAGTTCTTTAACCCACTGAGCCATCTGGTCATCTTCAAGATGAGCTTTTGGGGCTCCCAGAGCTTTTAAGTGGTGCTGAGGCATAGATTTTTCCCTTATAGGGAATTAAATAAGTTTACTCCCTAATTTCATGAATTAAAATGTTATATTTCAAATGTACCATCTTGAAGTAGAGATACATGAAGAAGAAAGGCAAGAGGGCTCATAATAAATGCAGATAAAGCCTTCTGTCTTTTGGTGATACTGTAAGAACTGGACAGAGATCCCACCAAACAATGTATGCGACACTGACCGTTTCTAGCTGGAGTTTAGAATGCTCTCTCTGTGCGTCACGCCACACACAAGCTCAAGCCTTGGTCCTGTGGTTCTCATAGTAAGGCCTTTCCTGTTAAAATGCTTGGGTGTGGCCACAGAACAGTAGTTGCCTATGGGTGAGAGAATCAGAGAGCCATCAAATTTACATGTATATTGCAGAAGGGCTGACAGTTTCCAGAGCAACTGAACGTGGGCAATAATGTAGTAAGAGAAACTAAAGATGGCACTAAGTGCTTAGTTTGGACCAAAGAGAAAACTGGAGTTCCTATGGACTGATCCTGGAACAGCTCTGAGGACAACACCTGTAGACAAATCAACTGCTTGCTTTTCAGCACCCGTATTTGTGACACCTGTTAGATATTAAGGCATGGACTGAGGATTTAGGTACATATGCAAGTCTAGAATCCAGAAAGGATGGGGCTAGAGATGGTACTGTGTGGATGCTATGTATGGTCATTACACCAAATTAAACCACTAAAATCCTGAGACCCTCCACAACTAACACTGAACTGTCCGTCTTTAATAAAGGGGAGGAGAAGAAAAACTATCCTGTTAGCGAACAGAAACCAAGACTCCAATCCTATCTGAGAAGTATTTACTTAGCATACATGTTAGCATTTTATCTCAGTATCTCCCTTGGTAAAACTGCACCCATAGTATGTAAATTGTGACAATAAATTCATTGTTGGCTGGTGGAACAAACCTGTAACCCACGTGCTCAGAGACAGATGCAGGTGGCTCACAAGTTTGAGGCTATCCTCAGCTACAATGTGAGTCCTGGGCCAACCTGAGCTACATGAGAGCCTGTTACAAAAAGCACAAACAGAATGCGTGACAAGTACCTAGTAGCAGCATCCATGGCAAGCACTTAGGAAGTACTTGAGAAAGAGTCCTTAGGACAGCTACTGATGGGGGCAGCTACAAATCTAGCCGCGATGCTACAATCACAAAAGGAAATCTTCCCATCACCTAAGTATTTCTGAACGAATTCTGCATGTATCACTACTCTGTTCTGCTTGTACTTGGAAAGAAAAGGTTCCTAGTCCTCTTTGGCATTTGATGCTTGAAATGGCCAAAACGCAGGCAACCCCCGCCCCCAATACCTTTCTTTTCTGATGAGAAATGCAGCCAAGCAGTTTCTAATGTTTAGTCCTTATCTGAGACATAACTTCCTTGCTCCCTGTCTCTTTTTGTATCTCTCTCTGTCTCTCTCCATCCCTCTCTCTTCATCCCTCTCTCTGTCACTCTGTCTCTCTCTGTCTCTGTCTCCTTTTGTATCTCTCTCTGTCTCCATCCCTCTCTCTGTCACTCTGTCTCTCTCTGTCTCTGTCTCCTTTTGTATCTCTCTCTGTCTCTCTCCATCCCTCTCTCTCCATCCCTCTCTCTTCATCTCTGTCTCTCTCTGTCTCTGTCTCTTTCTCTCTCCAGGCTCCCACTATGCAGGCCAGGCTTGACTAGAACTTTCTGTTGGTGCTGAGTCTTTCAGGCATTTCAGCCACAGGTGTGAACCAGCAGCCCCAGATTCCTGAATGTTTTCAGTCAGTCCTGAGGCTAAAGGTTAAAACAAGTTATCCATTCTCAGTCAAGTGATGTTGCATTTTTCTTTCAATGGAAGAAAACCAATTTTGGAACCCATATCTAATACATTGGAGGTATTAACAATACTCATCTCTGTATTTTTTAAATGTTCTTTTTCCTGATTCCAAATATTATATTTACATGATATTTGTGCAGACTTAAGAAAACAGTTTTCTATATAAAACAATGATACTTCTCTGTAGAAAAGAGAATGGTTCAACCTAGTTATTTCCCTTTCTTCTTCCTTTAATAGTCAAACGTTATTGCCTGACTATCTTCTAACAAGTTACATATATATGGATATATATTTATATTTATTACATTAATCAGTAATTTTCCTGGCTTAGAAATATGCTCATATATCAAAAGAGACCTAACCCACTATTTAATCTTCACATCAAGTTAGAAACTAATAACATGAAACATTTTTCTACCCATAGATTGTATGTGAGTTTTTTAAATTCCTCAATTTCTCTGGATATACATAAGACTACACATTTTAGAGCAGAGTAGTCTTGCCTTCCTTGAGAGCAAGAACAATGACAAAAGTTCTCCATATTAAAAAACCCTAATGATGAGTGATAATAAAAATAGCCGATAATTGTCTTAACAGATAATGACTGTATCTTATGAGAAAAGTGTTGGTACAAGCACCCACATTAATACAATAAAACTGAGCCTGCTACTTCATTCTGCTGCCAGTTCAAACTGAACCATACAACTTGTGAAGCCTGCATGACTGGTGAAGATTGAGTCTTATCCTTGAGTCCTGGACTTAAAGCTGGGGCTGCCCTCATGGCCATAGAGGTGGGCCTGCCAATGCTCCTTGTCAAAACTATATACTCACTTTCAATATAAGCTTTTTAAAAAGCATTTTCTTACCACATACACATAGAAATTATTTAAAAAATTGCCAACTGTTGAGTTAGTATCTATTAATAGGCCAAACTACTTTTATAAGTTTTTGGTACCAAGAAACCAATAAATCAAAAAGATTGGTTTTTTTCTTCCGATAGGATATAGATTTGTCTGCTTTTATTTTATTTTTATATAGCCAAGCTGTTATGAATGTATTGTTTCAAGATAAGTTATACTTTTGAAAACTATCTTCAGATTATCTCTTGGCCTTTATATTTAGAAAATCATATAGGATGTCTATATTTACTTCTGGTTTTAGCTCTTAAAATGTGCCTTGATTTCATAGTTTCATAGTTTTTCAATATGTGGTCTTGCCAGTGTAACATACATATCTATACTATGTCTCTAATGTGGTTTAAATTTCGCTGAATCCTTACTATTTCAGTCACTCATTAAAATCCATAAATTTGAAAATTATGATCAATTAAAAAATAATAACTGACAATGATTAATAAAATAGTTGAATTTGAAATTTTGTGTTTGCAAATAATGCTCTGCCAGAAATATATGAGCTTGACTCTATCTCTTATTTTGAAAGGAAAATACTTGTGTTTGTTCAGTGCCTACCATGATTATTAACAAAAGTACATATTTTGCTATCAAAGTGATAACTATACGACATGAACAGTTATTTTAAATGTATTTTAGTAACTAATTTATAAGATATTAATCATAATCTCTACTGTTTATCTTGAAATACATTTTACTTTGTTACATATAATTAAATTTTCCTGTTAGGAATAGCATTTTCTAAGAATTATAAGACCATGTCTCAGTCCACTATGTGACATAATTTCATGAGGGTTTTGGTTTTCACTTTGTGTCTATTCTACGTGTTCAAACCTTTAACAGTAAAGGAACCTGTATCCATTGTGTATATAGACTTTGGCATTAGACTTCTATGGTAAGGTAACACAGATAGACCTAATCAGATCAATCGCTGTTGTGAATATTGAACAGTGTTCATATAATATGCTCATCACATCCCATAACTTTAAAACAATTAAAAATGATTAGGATGAATCTAGTGCAATGAAAAGCAAAAGAGCTGAAGACATCTTAGAATCCTGACCCTATGTTAATACGTTATAGCATCACATAGTGATGGGATATATAGGTTAGTGGGAAGCTGCCCAAATGATCTTAGTTACATTTACAAAATCCATTTTGGTGCAGTATGTAGAACGAACTAATTCAGAAAGATTATCTCCAAGGAAAGCACAATAATGTGCAAGCATTGTAGCATGTACTGTTGGCCTTGATGAACACTTGGAAAACTCAGTAAGATGGAAATGGAGAGTAATAGACTGAATCCAGATACAGGCAACAAAGCTGGAAATGTTCTGTGGAAGTTAGATATGGAAGTTCAGGAAGAAAGAGAAATCCAAGCCATCTCCTAGGCTCCTGACTAAATCATGAGAATACAGAGGTTGTAAGGGAGCTGTAATCCGCGGTAGCAGAGGGATAGGAAGGATGTGAGTTCGGTTTGGGAAACTCAGCATCTTTCAAACGGTTTGGAAGAGCCAATGGGATACCTAGGTGCAGACGTCATACGCACAGCTTAGTGTATGGACCTAGAGAGATGTGTCACATGGAGAAAAGGATTTGGCTCCTGTAAAGACACAGATGACACCTAGAGCTTCCTATTGCACTTAAGATGCTGAGAGCAGGCAACAGAATATGGATTAGATTCTGTTCACAAAGGACAAGGAAAGATTTCAAACGGCACAGAAACACTGTTGCTCCTGAGGCAGACAACATCCGGCAATTGGTGTCTATAATCTATAAACTTAATGTAAAGGGGAGGAGTCATCTTTGGTGCACTCAGCTGAAATGCGAGTCAAACAATAACCATATTATAGCTGTAGATTATCCTTTTCTTCTCAGTGCAACAACATAGAGGTTTTCATCTTTAGACAGAATAACTGGAGAGCTGAAGATGCGATAGGGTTGTAAGGACAAGAAAGATAAATATCTCTTTCAAGAACTTTGGATGTGAAGTGTAGAAAAGATGTGAAGCCAGAAGCTGTGATGAGGGTTGTGGGTTAGAAGGCCTTCCCTCTCTCTCAAGATGGGGGAGACATAACCAAGTTTGTGTTGGTGGGAAGAGGCTAAGGGACACAAAAAGGTGGGAGAATGGAGAGCTATGATACTCCTAAAACATCTGGAAAAGGTAGCTGTCCAGAATACAGGTGGAGAGATGGAAATCTCCCCACTGTAACAGGGAAAAGAGGGCAAGTCCCGACAGATAGAGCTTTGCCAAGTTGGGGTGGCGAGCAGAATCTGATGTTATCATTATCTCTCTGAAATAAGAAATGAGGTCATCAACTTGCAATGGAAAGGGAGGGAAGGAGAGGATTGGAAATTGAAGGACATAGAAAATGTTTGGAATTATCTTTGTGGGGGGTAGGAAATGGATCCAAGTCAGAACACACAGGACTGTGTTTGGGACCACTGTGGTTAAGGATCATGCATTTCAAATGTTGCCCATCTGCCAAGAAATTATGCATCCTTGCAGGGCCCTACTTCCTTATACTGATTGAAAATTTCCATATGTATATATTAAATAATATATGTGTAGGTATGTATATATACACACATATATACATACATATATTCACATGCACGTATATACACATATATATTTCGGTGTTTTCAGCAATGAAGGAAAATGTGTTTCCTCTTGAAAATCCTGTTTTCTATTTCTAGACTGTACTTCCCTCACATAGTTGATCCCATCACTCATTTAGAATTACTCTTATGTAGATATATTTAAACAAACTGAGAATTAAGCATGAGCAAGAATATTATTAAAACCCAAAATCTCAGTTATTGCTTTGACTAATACCTGTTATAAGTAAAAGCTGTCTTTCTATATTAATAGAACACTACACACTCCCTGGCGTTGTTTCATAAAGGAGATTAAACAGTTTATGATAAAAAGAAGCAAGAAAGAATACGAACACCATTTTCTCATCTATGAGATTATTACGATCATGTGTACGTTCATAAGAAATGATGTTTTATGTAATTTTAAGTGTGATTTATGTTAAATGTGGAACACCAATCATTTCAAATATTTGATTGTTGACCCTTTTCATAAGAAACTTTTTTCTGCTTGTTTTCATTTAGCCAAAGGAATGTAAGATGAGTACTGGCTATACATTCAGTGGTAATGAGGGAAACAAATCAGATAATTATTATAATTAGTGTTTTCTCTGTTTGGGGGGGTAAATAAAAAGAATTGTTTGCTGAGTATGGGCTCTCTATCAGGTATAATGAGTTATAGGATATTTAACATGTTTTGCTAGTTTGGTTTTCACAGAAATTCTGTGATATTTTTTTTCTTCCTGTTAAAACCAATTTGATCAATACTGACAGAACTAAGTAACCGATTTTTGACTTAGTTGCGAACCCAAGAGATAACAGCATTATTGGCAGCCATATTTTTTTATATTTCAGGATCTTTTGATGGAGCTCTGCCTTTCATTTAGAAATGGACTTTGTGTACAACAGTCTCCCAGGGTGACCCTTAGAATAAACTCATAATGTATTTCACTAATTCTTTTAATTCTTTTGTCAAACGTTTACGACCCTAGTTTATTTATAAAGTGAACTTGCGATTCTGTTGTTTGATTGATTCTATCCTGAAGAAAATTTACATTGATAAATTATTCACCAGTTACCTCATGTCTTTGCATTTTCTATACTTAATTATGTTTCTTACTAGTCCAAAGAGAGTTGATGGTTTCTTGAGTGTACATTTTGCATGTGGAGTTGAAGCACAGACACGAAAGAAAGCTGACGATAAAATAATATGTGATATTTAATGAGCATGCTAGTTTTAGAGTTAGTGGGGTGAAGACAGGGGCTTGCATGAAGGTGGTATTCTGCTGATGTTGTTTTCCTTGACAATATATTTCTACTTTATTCAATGTGCTCATCATGTGCACGATTCTTACCAACTGTGTATTTATGACCATGAGTAATCCTCCAGACTGGACAAAGAATGTGGAGTAAGTATGAAATGCATGTTTCCAATTACTCACTTAGTACTTCAAGGCATTTCCGGTTTCCTTGCTACATTTTTTCCTAGCCATTTGAATCATGAGTTTCATTCACATTCATGCCCACCACCGACTTCCTCTAGGAGAGTGGTTCTCAACCTTTCTAATGCTGTGACTCTTTAATACAGTTCTGCATGTTGTGGTGACTCGCCCAACCATAAAATTATTTTTATTACCACTTCATAACTGCAAGTTTGCTACGGTTATGAATCATAATTTAAATATCTGTTGTGTAGGATATCTGATATTTGACCCTTGTGAAAGGGTCAATTGACCCTCCCAAAGGGGTTGCAACCTACAAGTTGAGAACTTCTGCTCTAGGTCAGAGGTTTCAGTGTCTCAAAGAGCTGCGTTGATTTGCCTGCTGATATTTGTGGACCCTAATCTGCCTTTTGAATTTTGCACACTGGAGATCATTGATAGCTGCTACCTTACTCAGTTAGGGATTAGCATCCATCTGCTTAAATCATACTGAAAGTCAGCCGGAGTAGTTCAGATACTATCATCATACATAGTGTTTTTTACATCCTTTACGTTGAATAATATAGCAAGCAAATTATCTATTGATTTACAGTGGATGAGAATATCATTTGGAATGTAGTGGTACTTTTTGCCTTAAGCCCTGCCTAAGCATGCTATTAGAAACCAAGGTGGAGCCTGTATTCATGTGTGTCAGCCAAGTCAGCTTTAGGATATGTACCATCAGGGCTTGGGAGTAGATCTCAGCGGTAGAGTACTTTCTTACTATGTGTGAGGCCTTGCTTTCAGTCTGGCACCAAAACATCCTTTAAAAATTAAATATATTTATGGAAACCACCTATAAAATCTTTAATGTGAACTCGGCTATTTTTCTCAGGTATACTTTCACAGGAATTTATACTTTTGAATCACTTATTAAAATACTCGCAAGGGGCTTTTGTCTAGAAGATTTCACATTTCTACGGGACCCCTGGAACTGGTTGGACTTCACAGTTATTACTTTTGCGTGAGTATTTTTGTAATGTTTTCTCTCTTGGTAGAGTAAATGCAATCGGAGCCTCTACTGTAGCCCTCGGTTGTTGGCTTCCTTTGACTTACAAAGCATCCTTATTAGTTATCATGTGAATGTGGAATACTTTGTCCAGTCTAATTAATCAGTTTAGAGAAAGTAGGAATGATCCTAATAATTTATATGGCTTTAGTTTCAATTAGCTGTAAAGTAGCAATAACAATTCCCAAGTAACAGCTCATAGCCAATGGCAATGCCATTCTCTTCTTAATTGGGAAATCTGATGCCAACACTCACTGAAGTTGAAACGGTCTTACTTGAAGACCAACATAGACTTAGATTTCCCCAAATTCTGAATAACTCTGATTTAATCCTACAGGTATGTAACAGAATTTGTAAACCTAGGCAATGTTTCAGCCCTTCGAACTTTCAGAGTCTTGCGAGCTCTGAAAACTATTTCTGTAATCCCAGGTAAGAAGAAACTGGTATAAGGTGGTAGGCTCCTTATATCTCCAACTGTTTCCTGTGTTCTGTCATTGTGTTTGTGTGTGAACTCCCCATTACAGATATGTGACAGAATTTGTGGACCTGGGCAATGTCTCAGCGTTGAGAACCTTCAGAGTTCTCCGGGCATTGAAAACCATTTCAGTCATTCCAGGTGAGAGCTAGGTTAAACACCGAGGCTGACTTTAGCTGCATTGGTGCCCTGCTTACAGCTTTTTGGCAAAGGCCTGGCTGCTTGTTGCCTACCGCAAGACAATGGTCAAAAGCAGAAACTGACCCATCCTCGTTTGGATCGGTTTGATTACTTGCTTTTGAACGGTTGCTTTCTCTGAATTTGTTCTAAATCAGCCTTCGAGTTTAACGAGTTTAACGAGTTTTGCATGAGGCACTTACAGTAACAGGCTACCTGATTTGCATCTTACAGCATCAAGCTTTCCGCATAGAAGCTGAAATGTGAGACACGTGGGCCAAGGCAAAATTGAACAATTAGCTCTAAAACTGGCTGTCTCCTTAACTGGAGTTAAGTAGAGAAGCAAGATGGAGCATGAGCGCTGCATGGGGCTCAGCTTGCAGATGTCTTCCTTATGTTGGCCCATTCTCAAGCTTTCAAAGTTCAGAGAAATCTGCACCCTCGTCATTCAGTGGCTTCAGGATTTTTCACTACTCCGCTATTTCTATAGATTTGTCTAAAATCCAATACGGGGTTAGAGAGTAAGACATCTGCAAAAAAAAGTGAACTCTTGACACCAGGTTGATGGTCCAGCATGAGTAACCCAATCGTATCTTTTGCTGTAAGGAGCGTGTGAAAACATTTGATTCATTTCCATTTGATTTTCTAAAGACCATGTAAGTTCAGCTTTCATCCATCTCCACCAGCTAGCAGGCTTTTTGTGACGTTTTTATTGGGCCACAAACATTAAACTAATATTGTTGGCATTCTGCATGACATTCATACTTCTCGGACAAGCTCATGATATTTTTTGGTTGATGAATTCTCTGTTGAATTGGAAGTGATAAGCCCCTCCCTCTGGTTTTCTTTGCAGGCCTGAAGACCATCGTGGGGGCCCTGATCCAGTCGGTGAAGAAGCTGTCTGACGTCATGATCCTCACGGTGTTCTGTCTCAGTGTCTTTGCACTAATCGGGCTACAGCTCTTCATGGGCAACCTGAGGAATAAATGCTTGCAGTGGCCCCCAGAAAATTCTACCTTCGAAATAAATATCACTTCCTTCTTTAATAATTCGTTGGACTGGAACGGTACTGCCTTCAATAGAACAGGGAACATGTTTAACTGGGATGAATACATTGAAGATAAAAGTAAGACATACTCTTGTAGCCATTACATTGTTTGGTCCTTAAAATATTAAGAAATGTACATGGTAGAAAGTATCTAAAGTTGGGTATGAACCAAATGCCGTAGACTAATTTGCAATAACTTCATACATGTCTTAAGAATACCAAATTTTGTCATTGCTTTATCCTAATCCAACAAGTGACATAATGACAGTAGCCATTTCAAAGTGTGTAGCCTGTTCCTAGACCAGATGTGAAAGTTATCCTACATCATGATATATATATAATCAAAATCTTTTGTTATATAGACATTGGGCAGGAGTTTTCAAATATCTTTTTTTTTAATTTTTTTATTAAGCTATATGGTCTTCTCTGCTCCCCTACCTTCCACTGCCCCTCCCCTTCTGTCCTCTCCCATGATCCCCACACTCCCAACTTTCTCAGGAGATCTTGTCTTTTTCTACTTCCCATGTACATTAGATCTATGTATGTTTCTCTTAGGGTCCTCTTTGTTGTCTAGGTTCTCTGGGATTGTGAATTGTAGGCTGGTTTCTTTGCTTTATATCTAAAGGGCCACTTATGAGTAAGTATATATGATATTTGTCTTTCTGGGTCTGGGTTACCTCACTCAGTATGATGTTTTCTAGATCCATCCATTTGCCCACAAATTTCAATATGTCATTTTTTTTCTGCTGTGTAGTACTCTATTGTGTAAATGTATCACATCTTCTTTATCCATTCTTTGGTCGAAGTGTATTTAGGTTGTTTCAAGGTTATGGCTATGACAAATAATGCTTGTATGAACATAGTTGAGCACATTTTCTTGCAGTATGATTGAGTATCCTTTGGGTATATACCCAAAAGTGGTATTGCTGGGTCTTGAAGTAGATTGTTTCCTAATTTTATGAGAAATCGCAATACTTATTTCCAAAGTGGCCATACCAGTTTGCACTCCCACCAGCAATGGAGGAGAGTTCCCTTTACCCCACATCCTCTCTAGCATAAGTTGTCATCAGTGTTTTTGATCTTGGTCATTCTGACAGGTGTAAGATTGAATCTCAAAGTTATTTTGGTTTGCATTTCTCTGATGACTAAGGATATTGAGCATTTCCTTAAGTATCTTTCAGACTGTTGAGAGTTCCCTGTTTAGGTCTGTACCTCATTTTTTAAATTGGTTTATTTGTTCTTTTGATGACTAATTTCTTGTGTTCTTTGTATATTTTAGGAATCAGCTCTCTCTCCAATGTGGGGTTGATGAATATCTTTTCCCATGTTGTAGGCTTCTCTTTTGTCTTGTTGACAGTGTCTTTTGATTTACAGAAGCTTCTCAGATGCAGGAGGTCCCACTTATTAATTTTTCTCTCAGTGTCTGTGCTACTGGGGTTATATTTAAGAAGTGGTCTCCTGTGCCAATGCATTCAAGTGTACTTCCCACTTTCTCTTCTATGAGTTTCAGTGTGGTTGGTTTTATGTTGAGGTCTTTAATCCATTTGGACTTGAGTTTTGTGCATGGTGATAGATATGGATCTATTTTCATTCTTCTACATGTTAATATCCAGTTATGTCAGTATCATTTGCTGAACATTCTGTCTTTTTTCCATTTTATATTTTTTGCTTCTTTGTCAAAAATCAGGTGTTCGGAGGTGTGTGGATTAATATCCAGGACTTTGATTCTGTTCCATTGGTCCTCCTGTCTGTTTTTATGCCAATAACAGACTATTTTCAATACTGTAGCTCTGTAGTAGAGTTTTGAAGTCAGGGATTATGATGCCTCCTGAAATTCTTTTATTGTACAGGATTGTTTTAGCTATCCTGAGTTTTTTGCTTTTCCATATGAAGTTGAGTACCATTCTTTTGAGGTCTGTGGAGAATTTTGCTGGGATTTTGATGAGCATTTCATTGAATCTATAGATTGCTTTTGTTAAGATTGCCATTTTTACTATGTTAATTCTACGTAGTAAATATCTACATAGTAAATATCTACATGGGAGATATTTCCACTTTCTGGTGTCTTCCTCAATTTCTTTCTTCAAAGATTTAAAGTTCTTGTCATACAAGTCTTCCACTTGTTTGGTCAGAGTTACTCTGAAATATTTTATGCTACTTGTGGCTATTATGAAAGGTGATGTTTCTCTGATTTATCACTTTCTCAGCAGATTTGTCATCTGTGTAAAGTAGAGCTACTGATTTTTTTTAGTTCTTTTTATTTTTTTATATTTTTTAATCTTGCATCCTGTTACATTACTGAAAGTGTTTATGAGTGGTAGAATTTCCTTGGTAGAATTTTTGGGGTCTTCAAAGACTTAATTACAAACATCTTAATGTGACATTAGTTCAAATCATTCAGTGCCTTATACTGCAGCGTCTCATGAGGATGACCAGGAGAGGGGCTGAAAAACAAGCTTAGAAAAATAATAAAGTGCTTGCCTACTATGCAGTTTAATCTCTAGAACAGCATGAGCTGAACATAGTGGCATACATCTGCAATACCAGCATTAAAAAGGTAGATGAAAGGTCAGAAGTTCAAGGTTATCCTTAGGCACATAATGAAGCCAACGCTAGCCTGGGATACAAGTAATGAATGGACTTGAGTCTTTTTGGTTGATTCAGTCCGTATACTCTATCTGGATAGAGAAAACATTTGCCAAGGTGAAATCCACAATCGTGTACTGATCAGAAAGGTAAGCAGCCATGATTTAATCACTCAGTTACTGATAATTTAATATTTACTCCTTTGCAAGAGTCTTGATATTAAAGTTGTGTATCATTATCATTTGATTTTGTTTGAGGCAAGGATGTTAGAATAGGTTAATGTTACATTTTAAGTTATGGTTTTCTCTTACTGAAGCTGGTGTCTCTGTTACTTGATGACCCAAACTACTTCCCCATGAACTGCTAGATTAGCCAAATTACACTCTCTCTTGGTCACCTGTATACCAGCGAGTTTTTTTACTCTGTGATATCCTTCATGGTCATCATGGTTTTTTATAAGAATATGAGATTTTATCATAACTCACTTGATACTACATTTATAGAGTTTACATTCTTATGAAGGTTTTACTTGAAAAGATTCATTGGGAAAAAATGAGAGATTTTAACAGCCCGAGTATGAGGTTTTCTACTTACTAATAATATAATAGATGATGAAGAACTTTGCCCATAAATCTTTTCTCTGCGTCTCTACTGCTACAGATGGATTTCTATTTATAGTGATTCAGGGAGGGGTTGATTGTAGCTAAGAATGCGGAGACATAGTGTCCAATTGCTCTCCTCGGAGGCCACACCACTTCATAGATTATCCCACTGGCAGGCTCAACCTGCCTGAACTGCGATGAATATAGATTCTTACCATATTTAAAAATCTTTCGGGAGAGGAAAACAAAAATTAGTACTTGACTGTTCTTTTTCTTCATTCCTTAATTAATAATGTGGAGAATTTTAAAGTGTGTTTTCTAGCATCGGTGGCACATGATCTATTTCCTTCCATGTGGGATGCCTGCTGATGTTTGTACACATTATTTTACCAGGTGGTAGCATTTTGAAGGAAGCCATAAGGATTCTTCATTAGCGATTGTCTTTTATCACAGCAAGTCTACTTTCCAGCCTATTTTTCATCTTACTGCTTGTTTGGGGTCCTCGGTTTTTTTGTTTTTTGTTTTTTAGGCAACCCAATCACCAATATCATTTGCACACTTTTTCCTATTTTTGTGTTCATAAAATGCTTCTTAATAAAATATAAAAATGAGCATTTAAATATTTTACCCGTACAACAGCCAAATACATTTTTGGTAGTGTGTTAGCTTGCCATTAAGTGCATAACAATTTGGACTTTTTATGTAAAGATCTAAAATATTTTGTAAAATTATGACCTGGTTTTTCCTACACAATCTATTCATGTATTCCTTGAATACAAGTGAATACAAGTCTTTAAGTATTCTTAAGTATCAACACAGTAAATTTTAAGGTATGTGTGAGTGAATGTGTTGTGTGTGATTGTGCATGCGTGTAGTTCCTGAAAACATTTTTGCAACTTCAACTTCTTAAATTATATATGTTGTACCTTAAAAATAAATTGCATATATTTAGACAACTTACATTTTCCAAGCTAAGAGTTTATTTTGCTCATTTCAAAGAGAGAAATCAAGCAAAAAAAAAAAAAAGCTAAACCAGGCATTATAAGGAGGGAACTAAGCCCACTTCTCACAAGAAACTAAATGACAATTGGAGGGGGAATGTCTGCAACTATATCGAGTCTGGGCAAAAAGAACTTGGAGTAAAATTCCTTTTGCATACACCACTAAGAAGAAAAGCATTCCTGTCCTCTCATCCTGTGCCAAGCAAGCCATCTCAATGCTAAAGCTTTCTCTTGAAGTGTCCCTAAACAGTTTGAGTTTGTTTTTGGTAATAAATGATGAACAGAAAGTGTTGTTGTTATTATTATTATTATTGCTTCTGGAAAGATTTCTTTCTAAAGTAATTTTTCCAAGCAGTATTTAATCATATAGTTGTTTGATATTCAGTTCCTATGAAAAAGAAATTTAACCCATGACTGTCAATTATTTTATCTACTTTTTTATTACAACTAAACACATTTATAAACTTACTTGCCTGAACATAATGATTAAATATTTAAAGGCCTTTTAATGAGTCTATCCTTTGCTCTTTAATAGGTCACTTTTATTTTTTGGAAGGGCAGAACGATGCTCTGCTTTGTGGGAACAGCTCAGACGCAGGGTAAGATACTCTTCTTTTTGACGCTCAGTTGACCTCAATAATCTGCCACCTCCCACACACCTGACCCCTACTCACTCCTCATTCAAAGCCCTACATCAGTTCTACTTCATATCCAGGGTAAGTGTGAATTCCCACCTCCTTTACACACTCAGAAGTAGCAATTACTTTTCCATACCAGGTCACAACTAATCTTCCAAATTAGCACAATGGAAAATAGATGGTCAGAGCAAAAGCATTAGAATTCATAATCACATACCAGTGTGTGATCATTTATTTAAGCTAATCTGATCTCCATAGCTTAAAACATGAAATTCCTGAAGATCAGGTCACTGTCTCAGACACATGGTGACTGTATGCCTACTATATTTCAGCAAAGCAAAGTGCATAAAATAGACTTGAGTGTCAGCATGGGTTCAAACTCTGACTCTAGCCTATTTCGTCATTTCTTCTTGCCTTGTGTTTTTCCCAAGTATAAACGGGTATGTCATAATACCATAGATTAAATGTATTAGTGTATTATGGCTGCAATATAGAGTTTTTAGCTATGTTTAACATCGTGGAAATATTTGTAATTAAGAAGCATTATACATGGGGGAAAAGCCTGGAAAAGTTCAGAGAAATAGGTAGCTTTCCCTTCTTGGACTAATATTACAAAGCCCAGGCAAAAATCCCACATTTTTTCTTTGATACTCTTGTAGACATTTGCAAATGATGCATTTATCAAAGTCCTCATTGACAACGTGTTTACGTTTAGTTCCTATGATCAAAACTGAGCAGACTTTATCCACAGTTAGATCTATGATAGGTAAGACAAACATTTTTAACTCCCCAACTGCATGGTACCAAAGGCTTGCCACATAGTATCTCATTGAATATTTGAATTTTTTTTTTTTGAGGCAGGTTCTTTTATTAGTCCATGATGACCTGTGAGGTCTCTGAAGGCCAACAATATAGGGAAATTAGCCCAAGTATGCTCAGCCCAGAAATGGCAGTCCCAATACTAAAGGCAGCTTTGGTTGATCAGTAAGGTATGAAAGAGATCTCCACTGCACAGTGTCATTCTCTCCTTTCAGGATGCCAATACAATGGTGTCTTTTCTTCCCTGCTCTAGTGCACACACACAGACACACATAGACACACAAACACACACATACCACTTATATCTCAAAACATCTTCATTGAAAATAACTGATCCTGCCTATCATCCCAAAATAAGTTGTTAAACTTTGATTATCTTATATAGATGTGTGGTAAATATCCTAGAGAAATCCACAAAATAGACTTGGTAAATTATGTTACTACATAGGAAAGCCCTCCTAGTGCAGAGTAAGTGCTAGGTAAGGCCAAAGATGCAGACTTTCGCTGGAGCTTGTACAAATAATTCACATCAGGTAAAATGGAAAAACAAACCAAATAATTCACAGATGCTGAGTTCCTCTTTCCTGTCTAATATAATTACAGCCAGTGTCCTGAAGGGTACATCTGTGTGAAGGCTGGGAGAAACCCCAACTACGGCTACACGAGCTTTGACACATTTAGCTGGGCCTTCTTGTCTTTATTTCGTCTCATGACTCAAGACTTCTGGGAAAACCTTTATCAACTGGTGAGAACGGATGCAATGACTCTTCTGGGAAGCAAGGGATGCAGTGGCCAAGGAAACTGCTGAGGAATCGTTTATTGCTTAGAGAGGGAGCTTGGAACTGCCAATGTGAAATGCATGAACACGTTCCTTCCATTTTTACAGACCCTGCGAGCTGCCGGGAAAACATATATGATATTTTTTGTGCTCGTCATTTTCTTGGGCTCATTCTACCTGATAAACTTGATCCTGGCTGTGGTGGCCATGGCCTATGAGGAGCAAAATCAGGCCACCTTGGAGGAGGCTGAGCAGAAAGAGGCGGAGTTTCAGCAGATGTTGGAGCAGCTGAAGAAGCAGCAGGAGGAGGCGCAGGTAGAGTTGGCGAGCATAAAGACCGTTGTGTTTATCTCCATTCTCTGATCTGCAGGTTTCTGTTGACATTGGAAAAACAAAGGTGTGCATGGTGTTAGGGACCTGTTTGGTTGTAAGCAGAATATTGCTTGATTTGGTGGTTATGGCAAGCACTAAGGGCATCAAAAATACAGACAGTTACAATTGCTTTGTTGACACTTTCCTCCTTGTGACATCTTGAGGACACTGACTATCTGTACTCTCACTCCCTGAATCTTATAAAGTAGCAGAGCAATGTGCTGGCAATGGGAGTGTTTCCTTACTACACCAGCAAACAAGAACTTAGAGTGACTTCTTCAACACAGCACCACTAGAGGTGAGGGACGTCAGGAAATTCAAGTCACGCTGCAATGATTTCACAAATTCTAGAAACACAAAACCCCATTCAATACGAAATCATGGAAACACTAACATTCTCAGTTTCTTGTTCTGAAAACTCTTAACATAGACTCAGTGAGCATGCACGGCAAGGTGAGTATTTTTCTAAACATGTTTGCTTGACTTAATGGCGTTCACTAACCCAACTGCATGATTTTGTCTTTTATTGTCCATTGGATTTAGGTCCCTTATGTCACTATCATTCAGGTCATAATAAAGGCCAAAAATAGTGGACTGAGATAGTAGCAACTATACTATTTTTTAAGCCACTTTGTTATCATTTACAAATCCATTCCGACAACCTGGGATTCTCTATTATATAATCTGTGACATGCTTGCACATTTCCTAACTAAATAATTAAAAGGTTAAACGTTTAACCAATAAATATTTGACTGAGTTTAATTCCATAGCTCAGTTTGGAAGTCACTGTTGAGTGTGATGAAGAGCAAATACCTTTGAGGGTAAATAGGAAAATTTAATTCTTACATTCCTCTTTAAACCTTGTTTAGATCTCATGAGAAATGTGTTTATATTTGTTGGTTCATGTTGGTAGATAATTAGAATGCCATATAATATCAGAATTAAAAGATTTTATCATTTGTATGTGTCTACTTCCATATTGATTTTATCCTCTGGTTTATGAAAATGTTGTTTTCCAAAGTATGGAACAGAATTACAGAACTGGATTTCAGGATCACATTTTTGGTGTTCTAGACAAACGAAGCAGTAAATGCATAATGTTGTAGGCTGTACATAACCTACGCTCACTTTGTGGCCTTCTAGGCAGCGGCCGCAGCCGCATCTGCAGAATCCAGGGACTTCAGCGGAGCGGGTGGGATAGGTGTGTTCTCGGAGAGTTCTTCAGTAGCCTCAAAGTTGAGTTCCAAGAGTGAAAAGGAGCTGAAAAACAGAAGAAAGAAAAAGAAACAGAAGGAGCAGGCTGGGGAGGAAGAGAAGGAAGATGCAGTGCGGAAATCTGCCTCTGAGGACAGCATACGGAAAAAAGGCTTCCGGTTTTCACTTGAAGGAAGCAGGCTAACCTATGAGAAGAGGTTTTCCTCTCCACACCAGGTACATGTAGGAGGAGACTACTTGTTCCTTTCCAGGCTGCCCAGACCCAAATAGTGACACAGAAACCATATTAATTACAACACTGTTTGACCTACTAGCTCAGGCTTCTTATTAACTAACTGATACATCTTAAATTAACCCATTTCTATTGAGCAGTGTATCACCACGAGGATGTGGCCCACACGTAAGGTTCCTAAGGTTTCAGTGTGTCCTTCGGCAGCTATGTGGCATCTCTCTGACTCTATCTACTTTCTCTCTATATCTCTGTTTGGATTTCCTGCCTGGCTTTACTCTACTAAGTCATTGGCTGAAACAGCTTTTTTAATAACCAATAGTAATAAAGCATATTCGTAACATACAGGACAAATCCCACATCAGGCACAGAAACAAACAAATTTAAGAAAGGAAGGAAGGGAAGGAGGAAGGGAGGGAAGGAAGGAAGGGAGTGAAGAAGGGAGGGAGGTAGAGAGGAAGGAAGGAAGGAAGAAAGAAAAGAGAGACAGGGAGAGAGAAAGAAAGAAAGGGAATAAGGAAATAGATTGTATTTTCATAACAGCATAATAGAATTTCTTTAAAGTCTATGCCAGTGTTTGGTGGGACTGAAGCTGCCTTCTCCTTGAACTTTGTCGTGCTTTGGCCACGGTAATGAGCCATCTCAGAGATCCTGTGAGTTTTATTAACTTTTTTGGAAGTACAGGAAAGCATTTTTTCTACTGAGCTTGGAAAGGTTTGGGGTTTTGTTTAAGACTTGAGACTCTCTGGGCAGTGTTCCACATGGGGAAAGATCACAGATGGTCCCCATCCCTTCTTAGCTACTGTGCCTGGACCCAGTGAGCTGTAGGTTTTCTGAGTGGCTGGTGCCCAGAAGTGGACCAGGGACGCTTCTATGCCATCTGTGCAGTGTTCCCGTCCATGTGAAAGCTCTCGTGAAGAGTGAATTATTTATTGTTTCAAAGGGGGCTGAAGCAAAGTCTTTTCTAAACTGACAGGCGCTAACAAAGATGCATACCACTAACCAGCAGTGATGTTTGATTGTACTTGATTTTCTGTGCCTTGTGTGTCAAGTACGACTTGAATTCAGAGAATGCACTGATTTGCATATTGCAAAAAAATGTTTTCTGCATGCCTCTGGCTTATGTACCCGATGAAGCTGTTGAAATTTCACTATTTATGTTCCTTGGTTTTTAAAAATTACCAAGAGAATTCCCAGAAAACACAGTTCCTTAGAGGATAATTTCACTATGAGTGTAGCTACAGTATTCATGTAGTACCCATAACAATGACAACATTGTTTGTATTGGTACCTGCAATATAAATTCTTAAGCACCTTGTTACAAACCTAGGTAGCTACTAATTTAATTATTATGGCAAATGTTCAGACAGAAAGAGAGGAGGCTGTGTGTGGAGGCCCAAAAATGTGAGCCTATTTCCACCTTGTCTGATGGTCAGAGAATTTGGCGGTTACTCAAAATGCTTGACAAGCATAACTTTGTCCCAACTCAGGATGTGATTACTTGGTTCTTTTGACATTAAGATAGCTCATACAGGTAGATCCATTCCATCCTGACAGATGGTCAGGATATGCAAACGTACTTCTGCTCCTTCTTTTGTAACTATGAGGTCACCTGGGAAGTGGCTACCTTCAGGATAGTGGTCTCGGGTGACTTTACTGCCTAAACAACAGGATGCTAATGATTTGATGTCTCAAAGTACTGAAGCAATTAACTGTTCGAGTTGTCCTTTGCATCATGTTAAGTCTTTTGTTGCCTTTTTCCCTCTTTTGTAATGGGGTATAAAAGCATATGGAAAATTAAACACAGATGAGTTCAGTATTCACTGGAATACCCTCTGGTACTGTTCTATGGTTTCTATTTTATTATTTTCACACATGTCTTCACATTCTTTACTAATATTTCTAAATCCCCACATCCCTACACTGGTAAGAGGTGTTTTTGTTGATGCTGATCCCTGAGATATGGCAATCCAATGTGGCGCAGTCACCAACAGCAGTTTTGAACCACAGCTTTGTTGTACAACTATTTTAGGTACATGTCATTTACTCATTTTGGAATTTATTTTATTAGCTTCTATTAATTATACAAAAATTGATGAAAAAATTTAACTGATATGAGATTGGATCTCAGTGTAATTTTGACTTCATATTTCTCTGATAGCTAATAATACTGAACATTTTTTCTCATATATCTATTGGCTGCTTGTGCTTCTTATTTTGAGAACTAGCTGTTCAGTTTGTTTGTCCATTTACTAAGGGTTAGGAATATTTTCTAACCGAGCCTCTCCACCTATGCAAAATAATTCCAATCAAGCCAAATCAGACCAGATTAAAAAGATATCCAGGTTTAATTAGATACCTGCACTCTCGGGTGGCCCCGAGGGAAAACTGGAAGGTTACCAATGCAGCTACCCACCAGAGAGGAAGAGGGCAGCAGTTTAATTCTAATCTGTCAGTTATGCCTTGGATCACTGCTGTTGTCCCTGCTCTTTCTGTAGTTTCTCACAGAGACAGCATTTCCTTTGGAATGTCTGTACACTTCCCCTTGTGTCTGTTTCCCAGTTGCTTGGAAATTTTAAGAGATCACTGCCATAATTGGCATGCCGTTTTTTGTTCATTTTTATATTTGTTTCTTAAGCAATCTGTATAAATACAGTTAGCTGCTTTTAAAATATTTGCCTGATTAATCGACAAGTTGCAGAGAACATGGAGAGGTGTTTACCACTCTCAAGGTAGTGGGACCTGGGAGAATGGAGCCAACAAATGAGGTAGACTAAGTCTCATGCTATACTCAACTTCATTTAGAGCATCAGACAATTTATACTCTGAGGCTTAAGAGGAGTCATGTGAGTAAAATGTACAATCACAAGGGTTAGCTGCACATGGGGGAACCTAGCAACATTTGGCAAAAGCATGCTTTTCCAAAGAGGCAAATAAACAAACAATAGCCAACAGTAGTGAATAATCTGAAGTAAATTCACGTGTATCTGCTATACCTGGGAAGGGCACAAAAGCATAATCCGAGAACAATTGCATGTTTTTGAAGAAACTGAGGTCACAAGACTCTTGTCTTGGTTTCTTGGAGTTTTCTCATAAGCACTCAAAAATTCCTCATAAGATTCCATTCTTGGACCATGTTTTGAGAAAGAGGGAACAAGATAGGAGGGGAAGAGGCAGAGAAGAGGGGCAAATAAAGAGGGAGATAGAAAGAGAAAATACCCAAATATTACACTAACCCCACTTTGAAAAAAGTAATATTGAAAATGTGAACCCAAGTAAAGAGATTTTACCTGGGTACAGAGGCAGGAGCCTCTTGGGTTTTGTGAGATATTTTCAGAGGTCAAGGACCACAAACTATTAAGAAAGTGTGCTTTATAATGACATAATAGATTATGTTGGTAACCACTTCTGCTTTCATACTAAAAAAATATAAACTTTTCTTGCAAGATTATAATTTTCAGAGCAGAGTAGGTGGAAATGTGAAATATTTCTTAGACATCTCTGACTTGTAAGTGTGGGGGTGGAAAGAAGGAGAGAAAGTCAAGAGTGCAATCTCTATCAAGTCTCAAGGGAATCTAGATGTTTCCTTTAAAACTTTTATAAGAATCAGGTCACCTCTTTGTGTCATGGTTACTGTCTATATTTGTGATGTCAGGAGTTATATTTTATGGAAATATGGTGGTGAGGATTTGTTTTCTTAGCCATCTTTAATTTACATCATAACATTTTATTACCCTAAGTTTATGAAATCATTGTAAGCATGTCTGTAGTGTGAGCAGTTATTCAAAGAGAGGCATGGGATTCTGTTTGGCTCATTGAGAACCTACCTTTTCCCAACTTTGGGGAAAGAGAGATACTTTTACAATTGGGGTTGTTGAGATTGCTGGCTCTAAGAGCTACAGTGGGCATCTTACCACACACAAAGAGGCAACCTGAGCTGATGTATGGAGAAAGACACGGTTTGGTTTTTTGTAACATAGCTAGCATCATCTATAAACTCTGGACTTGAATGGATTAGTGTGCCTTTTAATCATGAGAAATACTGTGTGAACTTTTATTGAAAATATTTCTCTCTATCCATCTATTATGTACTCCAAGTTAATATACAAACTCTACTAAAAGTGTTACATATACATTAATTTTTATTATATTTCCTTTTAATTTTCCTTATACCTTTCTTTTTAAGATAATGAAAAATAATAGTTTATTCATTAGAATAGGTAGTATTGATGTGGTGACTTGAATGTGAACAGTTCCCAAGGCTCCCATGTTTGACTACTTGATCCCCATTTGATGGAGCAATATAGGAAGGGCTACAAAGTATGGTCTTGTTGGAGGAGATGTGTAACTAGGGGTGGAATTTGAGGTTTCAAAAGCCTTCCTTCATCTCCAGTGTGCTTTCTGATTCCTCTTTAGGGTTGGAGATGTGAGCTCTCAGTTCCTAGTCTTGCTGCCTTCCAATTGTTGTCTCTGTTCTGCCATCAGGAACTCTGTTTGGAACCATAGTTCCAAATAAATTTTTTCTTCTATAAGTTGCCTTGGTCATGGTGTTTTATCACAATAATAGAAAAGTAACTGAGACAGGGGTAAGGGGTAGGAATAGTGACAGTAAGAAATAACTTCTTCAGAGGGACAAAGGTGTCTTCTTAAATGTTATTCTTATGTGAATAATCAATGAACACATAACAAAATAGTATTTAACACTTATAGAATGTGGTATAGATATTACAAATATCTTTGAAGAAAAGGTGATTATTGAAAAAGAAAATTGGAATAATACTTAGTGATCAAGGAATATAAGAACTTCATAGGTACAAAATTTCATTTGACTTTAAATTCTTCCAAAAGGAAAAAAGATCAAACTCATCATATTAAGCTATGGAATTTATTTTTATTAATAATTATAGACACACAATCCAGAATAGTTTAAGGAAAGAACAGAACTATTAGATTTTTTTTTTTTTTTTTTTTTTTTTTTTTTTTTTTTTTTTTTGTCTTTCAAAATGGGGTTTTCTGTGTAGTTTTGGAACCTGTCCTGGAATTCGCTCTGTAGGACAAACTGGCCTTGAACTCATGAAGAGATCTGCCTCCCTCTGCCTCCTGAGTACAGGGATTTAAGGTGTGCTCCGCCACCACCTGTCTTAGATTATTTGAATAAGGTCTGTGAGGAGTTTTAGGCAAGTGTAGTGGTTTGACTTTACAGGGGGTTACAGTTGCCTTTGGTCTCAGAAGAGATTTTGGACTGTGGATATTAAGCAGTCTTGAGACTGTGATACACTATAGCGAATTTCAAAGTTGGACTAAATGCATTATACATTTTGATATAACTATAATCCTGTGAGCACAAAGAAGTGGAGTGCGGTGGTTTGAATAAAAATGGTCCTCCTAAACTCATATGCTTGAGTGCCATAAGATTGAGGTGTAATCATGAGATTACATATACATATTACATGAAAATGCATGGTAATGGGGAGATGTCACAGCCGCTATTGCACAAATGAAATTACAGTTGAAAGCTTTCAGAGTCAGTGGTCCACAAGCCTTGCTGAAAGGGTACCCCATCAGGGAATACTTCCTCTGGTGGGTTGGCATCTGAATGATCAGTTGCTATGAATGTGCCATGGCCTGCAGCAGCTCGTGACAACCGCTCCTGACAGTACCTGAGATGTTGCCTTTCTTCTGGTGCCAGGAATTAGATTAGTACCTCCCAAATTAAATGATTCGAGAACTGAGGAGCTTTTCCTAAGGTACAAGGTACCATCAACAACAAAGAAATGGCTATTGGTCAAGTGAAGGCATGAGTCTTAGGGGTTATACACATAGACTGGCATAGAGGAAGCAATTCATTCTCATTGGGCTATGATGGCCAAGAGAAGAACTTGATGTAGAGATAGATAATCAACTAGAAAACGCTAAGTGACTGTGATCAGATGCTTAGTTGAAACCCGTTTTTTTTTTTTTTTCTAATATCAGTGTTTTTCAGATTTCTTGAGACAGAAGAGTGGAAATCAGGAAATGAATCATACAGTTATTTCAGCTTGATTTGTCTAATTTATTCATGAAGGCCATTATAAAAAATGCAAAGGGAGAGAGAGAAGCTGCTCCTGTACTATAATTATGTAGGTCTACCGGCAAGCTGGCTTTGACTTTCCTCTAGGGAAAATCTGCCTCAGGGTGTGGTCACTTGTGAGCTCTTACTGCACCTATTGTAGGCTTCAAACGGCCTAAATGTAGGTGTGTGTTTAATTATTTTTCATTCAATTGTTAAGCGAAATTCAGTTCTAAGAGGATGGTCTAGCAAGTACTGCTGTCCCAGGCACCAGTCATAAGACCAGACGATGTTCTGGGAGTGCTTCTAACTAGACGGAGACAAAGAAAATGACTGGAAAGGAAGAAAATAAAGGAAGAAGAGGGAAAATAAAATGGAAGGGGTGGGCACCTAGCGCAGTGAGGGGAATCTTCAGCTTCTGCCCTGTGACTTGTCCTGAGATAGCCCGCAGCTGTGAACCAACAGATCAAGCTGTTTTCTTCTGGGTGCAGGTTCTTAATTCCCTTCATCTGTTGTGTTTCTTTTGATTGTCCCTAGTCTCTGCTGAGCATCCGAGGCTCCCTTTTCTCTCCGAGGCGCAACAGTAGAGCCAGCCTTTTCAGCTTCAAAGGTCGAGTGAAGGACGTGGGGTCTGAAAATGACTTCGCCGACGATGAACACAGCACGTTTGAGGATAACGACAGCAGAAGAGACTCTCTGTTTGTGCCGCACAGACACGGAGAAAGGCGGCCCAGCAATGTCAGCCAGGCCAGCCGGGCCTCCCGCGGAATACCCACTCTGCCCATGAACGGAAAGATGCACAGTGCGGTGGACTGCAATGGTGTGGTCTCTCTGGTCGGAGGCCCCTCTGCTCTAACGTCTCCTGTGGGGCAGCTATTGCCAGAGGTGAGGCCTATGAACAGTTGAGGGCACAGAAGAAGAAGGGGCCCTCGTACAGTCAGGACTGTGGGTTTGATGTCCACAGACAGTAATTTCCCTGCATCGGTTATTCCAAGGACAAGAGTTTTTTTGGTATTACCAAGCTATGAATTTATCTCGTCAAAACCTACACATCTCTACACATCAAGATCATACAAGGAGTCCTTAGAAACATTTGTCCATTATTATTCCAACTTGAAATTTAACAAAAAAAATCACATTTTTTGCTATGCAAATATGTAATTAGTATGATTATTGTTATTTGGTTTGTTGAGACAGGGTTTCTCTGTGTAGCTCTGGCTATCCTGAAACTCTCGAACCCAGAGATCTGCCTGCCTCTGCCTTGCAAGTGCTGGGATTAAATGCATGCACCACCACCAGCCTGGCAATATGATTTAAGAAATTCATGGGCCTGGTTACATAAATATGCATTTCAAAGGTTTTACCATCCTGTTCCTTTAAAAACACCTTCACACTTCCACTGGCTGTTACGCTGTCGCTAGTTGTATCTAAATCCCTTAGTCACAATTCTCCCCAATCTACGCAGTGTGTCCTTCCCCCCAGCACCAACTCAGATGACCCAGCTACTCTACCTCTCTTGGATTGTTTTCCAGTGGATTTCAACTTCCGTATCGCTGCCATAAATTCTTGTTATATGCAAAGGTGCCCAAAATCAAGCATATGGAAAAGACTTTCAGATTAATAATGTATATCAGGATTCATCATTGATGGTTCCTGTTAGGAATTTTTCCTAATGCAAGCTCTCTGCTGACACAAAATCCCAATCAAGCTAAATCAAAACAAGCCAAATTTAAAAAAAAACATCCTGGTTTAATGGGATTCCTGTGCTCTCGAGTGTCCCCGAGGAGGAACCGGGAGGCCATGAATGTGACCACCAGGAGGAAGGAAAAGGGACTCCTCTTTTGGGAGTTCACTTAAATACTCTATGGGCGGACCTGGCATGCTGGGATTTGGAGTCCAGACTAATACAGCTCTCAGGCCTGGGGGCTAGGGGCTATGCGCCCAACTTAATACTACCTTTATAAAACAAGACATTCTTCATATTGGCATTAAATAAAGCATTATTTGACCGTTATAAAATACTCCAACCATGTTGTCTGATCATATCACAGTGTCCTGAGCTGGGTTTAAATCTCCTTTGTATAATTACTTTTATGTAACTTCATGTTTTAAGGGGACAAGCCCCTTAGGACCCCATTATGATGGTTCAGTTAGCTCTCAGTCACTTTTGAGGAAAGCGTCTTGCCTTGGAATACTGCCATCACTGTTACTCATCGCTCATTTCCCACAGTCTCACCCTTTCCTCCCACCAGGTAGCCTGGGAAAATAGCAGGCCTCAAAGCAAGCAGAACTTTGTTGTGAAGCAGACAAGAAGTCTAGTAAGGAAATGTCATATCTCCTTAGAAAAATAATCTTAGCCAGCTATGTACAACACATTGCTCAGAACACTGCAGAGCTAATGCATTGAACCGTCACAACTACCCATTATAATATTTACTAATTTATCTCTGAGGCCTGTGCATGGTACAGCTAAGATTTGATTCCAGATGTGCAGGCTAGAGGCCCTACTGCATTTCATTCATAGTGAAATATGACATCCCATTGAATTTTTTAAATGGGAAGAACAGATGAATAAGAATGAAAACAGTTTCATTTAAACCCGTGCCACCACCCAGCTTAACCAGTGTTTCTTTTTCATTTTTAAAGTCTCAAAAGTTAAAACACAGTTTAATTGGAATACCAGAAACCTAAAACAAACAAAGAAATAAACCAAATGCATTTGAATGTTCCTAAGGTAGGATGCGAAGAGAATGAAGTGGAGACACTGAGAAAGGAAGGCCAAGAAGGCAGTAGCAAGCTGGTCCCAACCCAGTTCTGATACTCTCGTGTAACAAGGAACTATTACCACTTTTATGGGTAGATAAAGAAAAACAATGTTTCTCAAACTGTGTTTCAAACTCTCTCAGAATGAGTCTCAGAAACAGAAATTTCATATCTTCTCGCTGTACCCAGAACTACTCTACCCGAAGCTTTGAAGAGGGACCCTGGAAATCTTTTTCTCATGAAACTTTCCACATGGTCCCTACTTCTGAATACAGAAGTAGGCTTATCCCATACCACTGGGGTATAATTCCCAATGTCATTGCTTTAATATAAGTACAAATCCTTTTATCGGAATCACCCTGACATTGTTCAGGAGTCAACATAGATTTATCCTATCAGAAAAGGCAGAATACACAAATGAAGGTCGATTGGGCCTCCTTTGAAGCCAAACTTATTGTAACCTGATAACCTGCAAATTCCCACCCCTGTATTCTTTCAGCCGTGAAGTCAATGCTTTAAAGCAAGATTCCATCCTACAGAAGGAGTTGAAGGGACACAAACATGCAACCAGGAAACAAGCCGCAGCAGGCAAACGGCCGGTCCCAAAGCTCTCTAGTTCCTGTTTTGTGTATATACATTCCATTAAGACAGTTAACTTCAGAAGAACTGTCTGAGTAATATCACTGGGGTAGATTTTGGAATCTACCATTAAAACTTACGTAGGTCTGGAATTTTGAATGTGGTTTTGCCGGAAGCAGAAGAGGTGAAATGGCATTTATATGACCTCCACCTTCTCCTTAAAGGAAGTAAAAACATTTCTATTTTGTGAGCCCACCTTTACTTTAATGGTCTTACTTTCATTGAGGGATTCTCTCTCTCTTTTCTCCTTGATTCAACTTCTCCTTTGTCTTGAAGTTAATTTGAGGTGACTGCATCTGTCTTTATCGCCGCTCATGGTAACATCAGCTGAGTCGAAACCGCTTTGAAAATGCATGATTGTGCAGATGAGTAAACCCAGCAGTTGCGTCCCTTGCTCGCATCACAGTGAGATCCAATTTAATAAGCAGCACCCATGCTGCTTTAAGCAATGGCAAAAACTCTTGTAGCTGATTTTTACTCTTTTAGCTTTTTAGTCTTTTAGGGGGGCTGCCACCCAGCCCCCTACCACTGTCACCATGCCTTTCCTTTTGCCACCCTGTCTTCCCTGCCGTAGGGGGGGTGGGGGCAGGGGTTAGCCACTTGAACCTTCTGTGAGCCAATACAAGGAGCTGATCTCTTGTGTTGCTTTTGTTTGGTATTTTCCCACAGCAATGAGAAAGCAAGACACTGTCTAGACCTGCGGAAGCCTGGTAAACTCTTGGTTAGGTAGTGTCTACAACCTGCATACTTTCAGGCTTGTTCCCAAAAGTAGTGATTGTTTTGTTGTGTGGAATTTTGGTATTTCAGGGCACAACTACGGAAACGGAGATAAGAAAGAGGAGGTCCAGTTCTTACCATGTTTCCATGGACTTGTTGGAAGACCCTACATCAAGGCAAAGAGCAATGAGTATGGCCAGCATTTTGACCAACACAATGGAAGGTATGTCAAAAGTTCCACACCGTCGCTCGTGGGTAGTGAATTGGTAATGATGTGAAACCCCTTGCCTAAGTTTCAAGGCAATACCTCCCGAGCCAGTAGCGCATCACTATTTCTTTTAAAGGGTCAACTCAGTGCACAGCACATGGAATCTACTGTTGTGTGTGGACTTTTAAACATACCTCTACGAGAGCTATAAATGTAAGGTACCTTTGGAATACGACTGTCAGAGCTTAAACTCTAAACTCTTGAAGCTTTATGATAACATTAGTAACAGTGTAATGATTTATGCTCATCATTATGGTGCTAACACAGTTCACAAGTTATAAAATGTAACAAGCTAACACAAGCTATACAATTTATTGACTTAGCCAGAATTATAAATAAAAGTGTGAGTGAAGGTGTCATGCCTCTTTGAGGCTATATTTAAAACCTGACAGTTCTACTTTTGTTCGTCTCTTCCCCATCCCTCTCTCCATCTATATATCTCTGATGAAATATTAGATCAACTTTGACTTTGTTCAAAGATTATATCTGAGTAATTAACATACGACTGATAAGTCTAGCTTTCATACTATCAAAATGAAAGTTTGGGGAACAGCTTAACTGGATCACGTTCAGGCTCTGCCACAGGTTAAATGTACTAACTTACGACTTGAATTTCACTTTTCAGCCAAAATGTGGACTGTAATGTTTAGGCATAAAGTTGTTTTAAGGATTAAATAAAGCAACATGTGTAAAGCACCCCCGTCCTTTGCATGCTGAAGACTGTCAAAAGATGCTATGGTTATTAACTGTTCTACCGTGCTACCTACGTAAATTCATGCGGTGTTTTTTTTTCCTTTTATATTATAAGTGAAATCAACAACAACTGTCAACTTCAATACATGGAAAATATATTCATCTACACTGTGTTCATCTGCAATCCCCAACCCGGCTGTTCATATCTTCCTTTTTTCCCTTCCTGCTTTCATACTAAATGTATTCTATCATGCCATCTTTTACAAGTCTCCCTGATTCCTGTTCCCACCTGTGTAAACCTGTGTTTGAAAATGTTAAGTCAAAAGAGAACGCTCAGAGGGTGCCTAAGGGTGAGAGAAAATGAGTGTGTGCATGACTTTATTCTTTAAAACTCCTCTCAAATTTTAGTAGCTATATACACTGTATCTTAATCATATCTCCACTTCCTCCTTCCCTCCCCTGGCCCTCCTCCCAGTATATCTCCCTTCCCAATTTTAGTTTCTTCAGAGACTGGGTAGATTCTTAGAAAGAATTTTTTTTTAGTCATAATGTTATAAACCTTATCATCTCAGTATTGAAAATCCTGAAAATCATAACCAGAAAAAATTACCATAGTAGAAGACTGTCATCATAGACATGATGTTGGTACAAGACCCAGTTTTCTCAGAGTCCTGATCTTTTCATTGCCTTCAATGGAATATTAAACTCAAGTCCATTCTTCCCCAACCTTGCCTGCCTAGCTCACACTCCTTCTTCCCCCCAGTTGCCAGTAGCTTGCTCCTCCCTATCCCTCCAGGTAAATCTTTTGAAGAATCTCTGGTCTTCTGCTCCTTGCCATAGCAAAACCACTGAGAGGAAGGGGCCAGTGGTTCTGCTTCCGATGACAGCAGCATGGCTGCTCCCCAAAGCAGGAAGTAGAGAAGGAGCCAGGGTAAGTCTTAAACCAACAGTCACACTTTGCACTTCTAGTAGCGTTAAGTTCGGACTAATGTAAGGAGTAACTGAAGGAAAAAGCAATCAAACCATTACAAATTCGACCTGCCCATGAACTGACATCCAGAGCTCAGAATAAGCACACACACATCTTTCTACACAAAAACATGCCTCCCAGAGTTGGCTAGAATGAAGGGGCTGTTCCAGAAGCTAGTAGAACTTAGGAAGCGACAGACTACAATATTTTGTTCTTAATGTCTTCAGAGCTTTCTGTGAATGAAGTTCATTTTAGTGAGATAGCCAGTTAAACTTAATTCTTTTATTTTTCCCATTTGTGATATAAAACGAAAGGCTGATATTTCATTATTCGGTTACATCTGGACAGTTTGAACGCGACACTGGCCAAAGTTAGTTGGCAGCTGTCAGCCTTCTGCATACAACTTGAACAGTAAAGTTCCTTTGATACAGTCCTGTTCTATTCCCATTAATGGTGAGGCAGTTTCTTGGTTGTTATTACCTGTTTATTTAAATGTCGTTTCTTCTAAAATTTGGTTCATCTTTCCTTTCATGAATGAGGCTTGTTAACGCGGCTGGCAGCTTTCGCTTTCCTTCATTTCAACTGCAGCCAACTCTCCATTATCCAGAGTTATGAACAGTCATGCCTAATGATGAGCAAAAGTTATTATGAAATGTGAAGTTGCATAGAAATGTTTCCAGGATGTACTTTGGATGCTGTTTATGTTGGGGCATAAGCTAAAATTACTGAAGGAATTAAGACGAATCAATAGCAGATAAAAACTTAGCAGCTGCTGCCTCTTAAGGTGGGAAACCCCCACAGGAATAATGGAGAAGTGGCTGTAGCTGTCTTGGGTGCTTCGTTTGTTCCAAAGTGGGAGATAGTCCCATGGGGAATTAATAATTGAATGATTTTATTTTAGACCTAAGACAACTTTGCTCCGGCTTTTCCTAGTGTCAAGACCATCAGCACCTGCTGACTTCCCTGTGAATGTTTCTCTGACTTCTTTTTGGTTTTTTTCCTGTGCTATGCTCTTTGCTTTTCTTTTTCCTCTAAATCACAGCTTGTGTAAATTAAAATGGAACTTCTCTGATAGCGCATATGCAGAAACTCTGCAGCTTCTCTTCTGTCATTTGTTGCAAATTATATGATCTTTCTTAGTTTCCTGTGAGACCATAAATGTGTTTGGGAGTACTGAAAGCACATATCAAGTAATAATGCATATATAAAGTAAATAAATAAAAGTGAATAATAATTTTATTTATGGGATTTTTTTCCACTGACTTAAAAAATATTCTTTATTTTTGACCAAATTGCAAATCTTAAGAGATGGAAATAAAGTGTCCACTTAAGAACTTCAGTATCCAAAGAGAAATTTAAAGTGTCTAACTTTAATAGAATTCCACTAAAGCAGTTAAGAATAAATTGTCTTAATAAAGTGATTAACTTTATAGCAGAAATAAGTAGCAAATGTTTGTTAGTAGAACAAAAATCTGGCAACATACTTCTCCATTTTCTATGCTGCTTCCTCCCTCATGAATTTCACTCTATTGTAAACTATATCAGTGGTGAAGAAATAACCCTAGTTGCTACAAAAAAAAAAAAAAAGTACTAATGTGGCTGGTCAGAAACCACACACCATGGAATGAACAAAGAGGGAAGTTGCCTTCTGTTAATGGTAAGAAGGGATGGTTACGTGTTTGGTAAAGGAGGTAATCTTCTAAAATGACATTGTCAGAAACCAACAGATTTGATATCCTTTCCCACCGAAGACTTCACTAAGTGAGCATTCTACCAAAGGAAGATAGAGATGATGATAATATTTACTAAGCAGGTGACATTTAGAAGGTCTCTGAGTTGCTTAATTTTAGAAGAAATGATCAAAAATAGTCAATAGTCAATAGACGATAGTCAGAGAAGTTTGATACTACAATGCCATTTAGCTTAAATCCTTCATAAAAGCAATGTTTCCTTAACATTTTAACATGCAATTTTATGCTGTGTGTTTGATACAATGGTTACAGATTTCAGTACCTTAAAAGTAAAAATAAATAGACATGTATGAATTCTATGAATATTTTTGTATTAAATCTTGTATTTTATTAATAGTACCTGAATCTCATTTTTGTAATGTGTTAGCATGCTAACAGTGAGGACCCCAATTTATTCAATCAATTATTTCCCCCTTTTTTTTTTTGGTACTTTCTGGTTATTGATGTATAGAAAGTACAAGAAACTTGTTGAACTTAATATGCAAGCCCATGTAACTAAAACTTATTATTAGCGTGAGAGGTTTTTTTCTTTTTTAACTCAGAGGAGCAATTCCATTAAATGTCACTCATTAGAATCCCTCCAATGATATCTGAGAGACTGAGGTTTCCTGTGACTCGCTGAGGTTGTTAGGGTGTCCTCTGGGGAATCATTGGTAACTACCCCTTGTTCTATCTGGAATATAGATGGACATGTGTGTAATGAAAGTTCTGCCACTTTGTTTCTTGTAACCTTGTAGACAATTTTTTTCAAAGAAAAAAATCAGTATTGAAAATAGAGTCTTAGAAACTATGTTTATCTGAGGATCCCTGAGAAATTTATTAGCCTTTCTGTGCCTACCCTTCCTGTGACTGCAAACACATAATTTTTCCTCTTTCATCAGATTACCTTCTCTTCTAAAAATACATTTAGATTATTTTTAAAGAATTACTTTCAACTTACACCAAAGACTGGTGAATAGAAAGTAAAGAGTTTTCATGAATATATTTCCTTTTTCCTCCCCAGAACTTGAAGAATCCAGACAGAAATGCCCACCCTGCTGGTATAAATTTGCTAACATGTGCCTGATTTGGGACTGTTGTAAGCCATGGCTAAAGGTAAAACACCTTGTCAATCTGGTAGTGATGGACCCATTTGTTGACCTGGCCATCACCATCTGCATTGTGTTAAATACACTCTTCATGGCTATGGAGCACTACCCCATGACGGAGCAATTCAGCAGTGTGCTGTCTGTGGGGAATTTGGTAAGACTCCTTGAGGGTTCCTCTTCCTACTGGTTCATGAATGTTTATATTCATTTTATGTGTTACTGTCCAATAAGATAACAACTTTCTGATCCTCTCCTGTATCTTTTTTTAAGCAGTAAAAATAGATTGCTACACTTAAATGTAGTGCAAAGGATTCAAGTGTAATTTGATTTAGAAATGAATTTAAGTTGCTTCTCTGTTATAATGATAATTATGGCCAGGCATAATGGCGCATAACTGTAATCCCAGCAGTTGTGAGATGAAGGCAGGGAGGTCACAAATTCTAGGGCCATCTGTGCTACATAGGGAGATCCTACCTCAAAGCAAAAAAAATAAAAAGCATAAACAAAATTAGTGCCATCCAGATGAATCAGCAAGAAAAAGAGATTTTTCACCAAGTCTGATGAGTGATGACCTAAATTGGACACTTGACCCCAAAAGGTAGAAGAGAACCAGCTTCTGTAAGTTGTCCACTGGTGTGCCATTTTAAACATGTGGTTCTCCAAGCACACATGATAAGTAAGTGAAAACATTATTAAGAAAAATAAGATTATACTAGAAATTTGAGAATGTACATTCATATATAATATGAAATGCATATTAAGTTCTCATGAGCCTCAAACAAATACCTTAAAACATAATACATTTCTTATATTTGAATTGAACACTACGTATATTGTTTATTTTATTTCTAATAGGTTACAGGTGACACAATAAAGTATGTGCAATAAACAACATATTTATATGAAGTTCTATATTAAATATCATACACACTCCATTTTTTTCCTCCCATCTTTTCCCCACTTTCCCAATGGAGATCATTTTGATTTAACAAATCATTTGAGAAAAAAGAGATTGTGGATCAGGAAGTTTTCCCAAGAAGGCCTTCTTCCAAGCGCTCTGCCCCATTGGGCACATGCCTTTTTGTAGCCTGAGGAAATTTCGTGCAGAAACAGCCTGTTTGTCTTATAGTTGACCTTAGATTGAATTGGTCACCTGTCTCATCATCATGTTTTCAATTATGATCAAGGTTTTTAACGTCTCTAGGTTTTTCATTGGTTTAATAGGCATTCAGTTGCTACAATTAACTGAGACTCAGTAGCTTGGTTATAGGGTACAGTCTAATTTAGTTGACAATTTATTTACAAATCAAACTAGGTTACAGTTCACTATGTATGATGGCAACTTTGGGCCAAACTTGTTCTCAAAGAAAGAGACTGCTTTAGGATAAATCCACTTCTCACTTTACATAAACATAATAATTTGGAAGAGCAGAACTAGTGGATTTTGATAGCACACAAACTCTTAAAATGTATTGGTCTTTAAGAGGATAATAATCGCAGCAGCCAAAGGGCAACTAAGGTCCTGAAGAGTTTATTGGTTGGTAGGGGTGGTATTTTTAATGTGAGGGAAGGATGGAGTCTCTGTTGTTTTCTGTAAAATCCTAACAGGGAAACAACCAGTAGTGGGAACAGATTCAGACTACAGGTCACTAAAGAAAGCAAATACTTCATAAAGTTCAAGAGGCAGTTACCACAAAGGGGAAGATTAGCTCAGAACAGGGGTGCAGCTTCCATTTTAATAAGAAGAAAAACGTCAAGTATGGATATAAAAGCAATCTGTTGGGTAATGAGAGCCAAAAATCAGGTTGGCTAACTCCAATCACCAGTGAGAAATACTAAGTGTAAAGGGTAAAGAAGTCGAGATAAGTGGAAGAGAAAGAAGGATTGAAGCAATTGTAGAAAATGGAAATGGAAAAGATTGATTTTATTTTCCAAAATTAACAATTGTTAAAAATGTTTACTGTCTTTAAAAACACAAGTGACTATGCTTGTTACGGTTCCCATGAAGTCTCCTTAACACCAGTTTCAACTGCAGATCCATGGAAGAGGGCCAACCTGTTGTACTTTGGCAACCAAAGTCTGTGCTTCTGGGGAAGCACCTGGTGAAGTTTTGGAGGACAAGAGAGATTAGCCACAGCTGAGCTCAGTATGCCGGGTGCACTTTTTGTATCAAAATCAGAGTGTTCATTAAATATATGAATCTATACTTTATCACCTGGCAAACCTTAAATATAATGAGCAATTAAATATTAGGTTGCATGTAAAACATGTGAAAGTATCAGCTTGTGGCATGCAAACCAAGCTTTAAAATCCAGAATTTGGGTTGGATTTGCTATTAGTTGCATTGTTTCTTTTCGAGAGTAGGCATTCTTATAATCCGCCGCATTTCTCATTTAGGTCTTCACTGGGATCTTCACAGCAGAAATGTTTCTCAAGATAATCGCTATGGATCCATATTATTACTTCCAAGAAGGCTGGAATATCTTTGATGGATTTATTGTGAGCCTTAGTTTAATGGAACTCGGTCTGGCCAACGTGGAAGGATTGTCAGTTCTCCGATCATTCCGGCTGGTAACTAATTATCAGTATCTGTACTTAACTTTGTAATTAATTAGTCTTCTTTCTTTCCTAATAAGAGGCTCAACATATTTCAAAAGTAGAATATAATTTGAAAACATATGAAAATGTAGTGCCCTTCCGTGAAATGCAGTGCTTTCTTCCTGATGGCTTTGATAAATATATTGTTCTATTCCAATGAACAACCAATAATGGCTCTCTCTCTCTCTCTCTCTTTCTCTCTCTCTCTCTCTCTTGCAATCAAATGATGAGTTTGGTGGAAGAAAAGGGAGGAGGAGTCACAAATCAATCCAGATTACAATCACCATAGTCAACACGGTTGTCTGATTTGTGTAACCTAGCATGAGGTGCTGCTGGGGCCTTGGATTGTCTACTTCATCCCCTGAGAAACTAATACGTGGAATAGGGTGTGGGGAAGGAGGAAAATAAAACAAAATTCTCCTTGAATATTTTTCCTTCAACCACATCAGAAAGCTATCAAACCTGCTCTCTGAGAAGCACTACCTACAGTGTATTTTGATTTTAAATTAATTATCTTTCATTTGATCTTTTTATTTTGTAACTATTGGATTCTTTTTAAATTAAAAGACTACACACGATTTGACACACTTCTGTTAAGGGTTTGGTATATTTTATTGTATATGTTCTGACTGGGGCTTGGTTCTATTTTCGAATAATAAAGGTTGAGTATAGTTACATAAAAATTCTTATAGGTGACTTATTCCACTGCTAATTAATCTCGAGACATTGATTTGATGTTTATTTGGTACTTCCCTTATGAATTTCAGAGTTCAAATTTGAGCTCAGTTCCTTAGAACTATGATATCTTTCCCTAGTCTTCAATGAGAGTTATGGATCTAATCAGAAACTAGAAGGATGCAAGAACTGCAGAAAACAATTAGAATAGTTATATGACAGGTTGATATAGACAATGACTTTCTAGGAAGAATGTTTAGTAAATCTTTGTGATAATTGATACAATGTAGGGAACTGGAAATCCCAGTATTATTATAATCTTGCATAATGTACCAAGTGCTTTTTCATAAATTATCCCTTGGAATGAATTAAGCAATCTGGGCTTCTACTCACTCCTATGAGGCGCTTAGGTGGCATTAGATACTGCACTACTGTCTGCCTGATGTTTACTTAAGCATCAGAAATAAAATGCTTCTGCTATTTAACTGATGATGATGCTTAAGGGACCTCTGCCAACCAACACCACCAATTTGCCAGGTGCAGTGACAAGGGGACATGTAAACTCTATAATGACTTCATTCTTAACTTACTGAAGACATCAAGGTTGAAAAGGCGCAACTTTCGGCTTAAGCATCCTTCTAACATAAATCCTAAAAAAGTATAGTCTAATATTATAGCCACTAAAGATGCAGCTGGATGAAAAGCATGCAAACCCTCCAAGAAACGCATTCATCTTTCTATTTTAACTTATGCAGTGTGTGCCATACATCCTTCAACTATACTGAAAAACACTGTCACTCTGGGCTGTTAAAAACTAGCTCTACTTCTTTGAAAGTGACTCGCGGTGGATTGACCTACACGACCTTTAAATGTCTTAGTTAAAAACAAACAAGCAACGATGATGAAAAGAATGCAAATGCTTCTAGAGTATCCCCTCCCTCCTTACCACCTGACCGTGTGTGTGTGTGTGTGTGTGTGTGTGTGTGTGTGTGTGTGTGTGCAATATACAATATCTGCTACATCTGGCAGATAATTCTTTGGCACACGAATAATCCATCATTCTACAGTTGATAAATATTTGCCATATATTTCTGCTGTAAATAATAATACAGATGCTTCTCCAGGGCAAGGTATTAACAATATTCTTCCATTATTTTTTTCCAGCTTAGAGTCTTCAAGTTGGCAAAATCCTGGCCCACACTGAATATGCTCATCAAGATCATCGGCAACTCGGTGGGCGCCCTGGGCAACCTGACCCTGGTGTTGGCCATCATCGTCTTCATCTTCGCCGTGGTTGGCATGCAGCTGTTTGGAAAGAGCTACAAGGAATGCGTCTGCAAGATTTCCAACGATTGTGAGCTTCCACGCTGGCACATGCACGACTTCTTCCACTCCTTCCTGATCGTGTTCCGCGTGCTGTGTGGAGAGTGGATAGAGACCATGTGGGACTGCATGGAGGTCGCGGGCCAGACCATGTGTCTCACTGTCTTCATGATGGTCATGGTGATTGGCAACCTCGTGGTAAGTAGTAAAATTATGTTTCTTCTATTCAGTCACAAATAATATAGTTTTACAACTGTTTGAATGAAGAATGTTTTATGCTTTAGGAAGGATTATTTTGGAAGGCATTTATTTCCATTTGCCTATTACATAAGATTGCAGGAGCCGTGCATGCATTAGACACCAGTGGTTTGCACACCCTCTTGAGCCAAAATGCCTCTTGAACCAAAATTCTTCCCTACTCTTCTATGGTGAAGAATGCTCCTGGTTTTATATTTCCATACTAATATGGAAGTATAAACAAAATAACACACTCATTTTATTTACAATTGTTAACAATGGTATCTTTGGAAAATGTTTTAATTTTGGGTCTCCTCAAAATTCAAGATGAAATCTTACTGAACCTCTCAACTGCAGACTGATATTCAAAGGCTCCTCATACCTAGGAATTATAGCATGAGTCAGTAACATTGACTTGAAACAATTTATAATTTATTAATTTCTGTATTTATAAATTTCAGTCTTTATAATTTCTTTAGTAAGTCAACTATGTGCTGGGTCTTCAAAGCAAGGATATGATAATAAGAAAAATGAAACTCAGTGTCAGGACATTAGCTGAGATAAGGGTCCGTGTTCAGAATTTGAAAGCAAAGCACTGTATTTTACCTTCGCATAATGGAAATATTGTTTTGCTAGGAAGGCTCAGTTTTCATTAAAGAAGGTGGATCTGAAATAGCTGTGGTGTAAGATTTAAGCTATAGGGACAAAGACGTTTGTCCCCAAACTAAGGAACAGTCAGTGCTCTCTGCAGCTGGCAAACAGGATAGTACAAGGAACAAAACCTCATACAGCAAACCCTGAAGACTGGGCAGTTTCCATGGATGCAAGCTAAGGATTAAGAGCATCTGAGCTGTTGAAGCTCAGCCAGTCTTGAAATTGCTGTCAAGATGTTTAATGCGGCCACAATCTTGACTGAGATGAGAGGAACAGCTTTCAAGAAGGCTCCATATCTTGATTGTCAGCAAGTGGCTCCGGTTCTTCCCTGGCTGTTGGAGGAAGGCTATAGATTCTTTCCATAGAATCGTTGAGTGTCCCCATTCCTCAACAGCTAGCCTGCTCCACTTCAGACAGTACCAGAGAGAGGGCGAGAAGACAGCCCATAATCCTGAAAATCCTGAAAACCGAACTCACTGGGCTGTGATCTGTTTACAAGAAGCTACTTACTAAAAGGAATGTATATATCTCAAAGTACAGTGTTACTCTACAAATACATGTTAGCATTGTATGTTGATTAGAAGTAAAACGAAACAAGAAAGCCAAGTCCAATATTGAACATCATAGGGGAGGATTCAATGACATAGATAAAATGTTTCATGATAGACAAGGACATTCCATTAATAAACCTTACAAAATTAAATCCAAATATAATTGTGGCACTGTTAATTCACCTTTCTTACAGATAAAAACTCAGATTGAGTATTTAATATTTTTTTCTTATTTTATCTATTTCTTTACCCAAGTAAGAAATTCAAAGGTGGGGGCTGGAGAGATGGCTCAGAGGTTAAGAGCATTGCCTGCTCTTCCAAAGGTCCTGAGTTCAATTCCCAGCAACCACATGGTGGCTCACAACCATCTGTAATGGGGTCTGGTGCCCTCTTCTGGCCTTCAGGCATACACACAGACAGAATATTGTATACATAATAAATAAATAAATAAATATTTAAAAAAAAAAGAAATTCAAAGGTGAGTCAGAGTAGAACAAAGATATTAATAGATGCCTGAAGTAGAGGGACAGGAAGGTCTCAGTACGGCTGTCGGAGCCACGGCAGGGTGATTGACAGGTGGTCAATATAGACATGACTTGTTTTCATCCTCACTGACTCTTCTAACCTTACACACATCACTGCCATTGTCACTGAAATTTTAACTAGAATCTTCCAGAGTCCACTTTTGTACTAATAGCCTTGCATTTCATCACTGTCCTATTTTATTCTGAATAATCAAGGATGGTGTCACTCAAACCCTGGGGAAGAAATGAAGACAGCTATGTTCCCAACAATACCTGATTCCTCTGTTGCCTGCAACAATATTATTTTATAGCATCTACATCTTTATCGTATTTCTATTACATGAACACAGACAGCTACTACAAAGTTTTTTGGAAAAATTAGGACTGTCGTTCCAGCAATAAATACATTTTTCTGGAATTTAGCATGTTACCAAAGTGGAAAATGTTGCAATGCTGCAGAAGTCAAAACAGATTTAAGTAGGCAGGAGTTCTATTTGGGTTGAGGAATAAACTTAGAATATATATTCACTGTCCTAAGAAATACAGATTATGTGTTCAAAATAGCAAGTGTCTGAAAGAATGTGTTTCTTTGACTGTGGGGTCGTCTAGATTCTTCTGGATGTAAAGTTAATAAAGAAGTTCCATGCCATGGCAGCTTAGTGATTTTGAAATGAACCAGAAATAGAGTCTGAATAGTATTTGCTGTCAGCCAGCTGTTTGTTTTTACTTCGCTGTGTTTCAGGAGACTCCATCTTTAAGGGGATGTCTGAAGGGAATGCCAAGTCTCACAGTGGACTCAAGGAAAGCAGGCTGTCTGATTGCTCTCCCTCCACTCTCTTTTAGGTTCTGAACCTCTTCTTGGCCTTGCTCCTCAGCTCCTTCAGCTCTGACAACCTTGCCGCCACAGATGATGACAATGAGATGAACAACCTCCAGATAGCTGTGGGCAGGATGCAAAGGGGAATCGACTTTGTTAAAAGGAAGATCCGTGAATTCATTGAGAAGGCCTTCGTGAGAAAGCAGAAGGCTTTGGATGAAATCAAACCCCTTGAAGATCTGAACAACAAGAAAGACAGCTGTATCTCCAACCACACGACCATAGAAATAGGCAAAGACCTCAATTACCTCAAAGATGGAAACGGGACGACCAGTGGCATAGGCAGCAGCGTGGAGAAGTATGTGGTAGATGAGAGTGATTACATGTCATTCATAAACAACCCCAGTCTCACTGTGACTGTGCCCATTGCCGTCGGAGAGTCTGACTTTGAAAATTTAAATACGGAAGAATTCAGCAGCGAATCAGATATGGAGGAAAGCAAGGAGGTAGGAATCTTAAAGGCTTATCTTGGTGCGTGCTTCTGTGGCTTTAACACTATTAGATATTTTATATTATATGTTGCTTCCCTGAAAGAAAACAGGAAATATCTACTGTAACATTCATGTATAGAGATGATTGATAATTTAATGTTAGATTATCCTGGCTAGGCAAATGTCATCATGGCTTAATTTTTCAAATAGTCGCTTTCCTAACTCACAGTATTTATATGAATTTTTCTAAGCATTTTAAAAAGAGGTTTAGGATACTGCCTCAGTATGTTTGCTTTCTTCCTTATAATTCTCCACAATAATGGTTTTAGTATTACTGAAAGATAACTAATGAAAAAATGGTTCTTGTTCTCATCTTGTTGTATTCTTGCCTGTAGTGAAATACTTCATAAAAGAACAGTATCTAGTTTCTCAAGATCTATTAACTCATGCTAAACTGACTTGGAGCTTAGCTTGATGGTATTTAGTTTTGTGTTTTCTAAAGTTGATTTTTTTTTTTTTTAAGGAAGAGACGTTTCTGATAGGGAATTGTATCTAACCCAATTGAGTGCAATCAACCCTTGTATGCACAGGAAGCCTTCATATGTTATTGAACACAAATTCTGAACTTACCAACGCAGTGTCTTCATAAGACAGTCTTTGATTTGTGAGATGATTTTATCAATACCAGTGAATGCTTGTTGTGTTTTCTTATTAACCCCTGAGTTAAAAGGAAAAATGAATGTCTGAATCAATGTATTTTTGAAGAGTAAATAACTGAATGGTCCAGAGGGTGTGAAGTCATTTGAATTAAGTACTCTTTTGTGTTTTTCCCAAATTAGTTTGACTCTTTATCAGCTTTCTGTGGTACCTTGAATATATTGTTTAAAATTCATGTCCTAATTCTGGGGGCTTTGACTATCTTTAGTGCAATTCCTGTTATGATTCTTGATGCCTGTTTCTCTTTTTAACTTTTGGAACAATTCTGCATCCATGCTTGAACGATAACCTCCTTTCACAGAGAAATTTAGTGCTATAATACGGTGACCTTCACTTCTGACCATTCTTACTTCTCCCAGGCGTGAGACCAAGCTGGAGCCGACAAGAATGCCTCTCTGGTGTTTTTTAAGCAGCCAGAGGCTCGAGCCACCACTTTTACCCAGGTTACCAAAGCAAGTTGTGCATATATAAATATACTCGGTGTCGAAATGACTTGACTGGCCTGCATGTTACTCAGCTGCGTCCCTCGCCCATCCATTGGCAGTACTATAAGGACATGCACAGCTGCTCCTAGGTTGGGTCGTTTAGAGCATGGTCAGGCAAGGCTGACAACCCCAACTTCTTTCTTTTGTTTGAAGGAAAACGAATTTAGCTGCTAATTTCTTTGTGTAGATTTTAATAGAAACTATCTACTCATTTAAAAGGGAAAGTGCATGCCTTTGCGGAGTTTGTGACTTCCACTTCATGTCACAAGTTTGGAACATGCTAGTGGCCTGGAGGAGGCTTGTAGGTGCTCAAAAAAACACTGTAGAAAAGCTTCTGCCTCTTTGTTTTTGTATTTTTTTTTTGTTTGTTTGTTTCCTTCCACTACTTTTAAAATACATCCCCAGGAAGTGTGTTTTGTTGGTTATATTCTGCTCGGTGTCTAAAGGGTAATATGCAAATTAAAGCGATCCCTCACCCACATGCAAATTTCTCAACATACTTTCAATGTGATAATAATGTAAATGAATGGGAGTGTTCGCATTTTGTTGCTGCCGCCAAGGGTATAATTTTCATCCGCTTCATTTTGGGGAAAGGGCAATGCTTTATTTAGAAACTGACCAAAAGCCTTTTTGCATTTAGAATGATTCCCTTAGAGAGTCTGTTTATATTTACTCGTAAAATTCCTAGAAAAGAAATGTATTCATTCACCAAAATAAAAATTAGAAAGAAAGGAAAAAAGGAAGGAAGGAGGGAGGGAGGGAGGGAAGGAGGAGTAAAGGGAAGGAAGATAGGAAGGAAGGAAGGAAGGAAGGAAGGAAGGAAGGAAGGAAGGAAGGAAGGAAGGAAGGAAGGAAGGAAAGACGAGGGAAGGAGGAAAGGAGGAAGAAAGGAAGGAAGGAAAGAAAGAAGGAAGGAAGGAAGGAAGGAAGGAAGGAAGGAAGGAAGGAAGGAAGGAAGGAAGGAGAATTTTGTCTTCCACCTCTCTTTATGTGGTGTGCTTATTGAGAAAACAGATCTGGAGTCCGTCATCCTCATCCCTTTACCCACTGTAACTTCCTTCTCAACCCCTTCTCCACAGCTCCTATCAAGCTTAGTCCATGGCATAGTGCACATGCACCATGCTTCATAAAGACCTCCATAGGAAAATCACAGTGGGTGCTTGTCTCTGTTTGTATTAATGAGAGAACCCCATTACTGTGTGTAACTATTCTGGAAGCTCTTTCTATTGAACTTTTCATGATCTAATACTGAATTCTGTGCACAGATATTTAAACCAAATTGTTTCTTCCAGTTCCATCAATTTTTGTAGAAATATTAGTAAGATACTTTATCACTTAGAATTAGTGATGTTAAAACTGTAAAATAGCTCATAATAGAATAATGTTGAGCTTTTTTGAAAGGAGGAAATACCATAACATTATCAAAACATTCTTTGATGCTTTGGAAGAAAATTCAATTGCTAGTACTCCTGCTTCTGTCAGAAGAATAGTGTATAAAATATCTAAGATGCAGTTTTTCCCCTATTAAATGTTAATTCTTTATTAACATTTCTTTGTTGTCTTTAAGGTAATGATTTCCTTTTCCTAGTTTCTTATAAAGAGGCAAGGTTAGTTCCCTCAGCCTCTGAATATTCCACTTTCTACTTTCTTTTTTTTTAATATTTATTTATTTATTATGGATACAATATTCTTTCTATGAGTATGCCTGCAGGCCAGAAGAGGGCACCAGACCCCATTACAGATGGTTGTGAGCCACCATGTGGGTAGCTGGGAATTGAACTCAGGTCCTTTGGAAGAGCAGGCAATGCTCTTAACCTCTGAGCCATCTCTCCAGCCCCACTTTCTACTTTCTTTAGGGAAAGGATAATCGAGTACATGACCTTTTAAAGTCTTGAGGCAGTGTATCAGCAGATCAAAGGAGAACTGATTCTTGTAATCTTCAACTTTTTTTTAAGTCTTTTACAATCTCTTTTGGAAATATGGTTCAATCCCTACAAGAACGTACTAAATTCCCACATGAAAGGCATGGAGGAGTCTAAAGCATGCAGATTAGATGTGAGCAAGCTTTGGTAGAGATGATATCAGTGGATAATAACTCATGATTGTCAGAAAATGAGTAGCCCTCATGGGAAAAATTTTCAGTGGGGTAGTGATAAAGAAAAAAAAAAACTCTACATATCTTTGCTATCAGACCAAAATGGGCTAGACACACAGATATCTGCTGAGGGTCGTCTACTGCAATATAAATCATTTTTGCAACTCCAAGGAAACTTAATTTAAAGCCTGTCATCTAGGATTTAAAGTTTGTAATAAAATATCCACCATATATAATAAAATGGTTTTTTTGTTGTTGTTGTTAAATCACCCTAATGAACATGATGTTTTGGTTTGACAATATTTTGTAATTCCTGATTGTAAGGGAAATATCAACTCTTCCTTTTTAATGTCACTGTGTCACTGTGGCTGTAAGTCCATCACCCAATCAGACCATGCCCTCCAATGTTGGATGTTAGCATCACCCCTGTAAAATCAACTGGAGCTCCTGCAGTATATGCTAGCAGCAGGACCCAGGACTAAACATTCGCCATTCTTTGACAGTAAAACAGTAGAGAATGGAATACTTGTTTTAATCTACATTTGAGGTAATGCAGATTTTTTAAATCCTGGTGTTTTATTATTACTATTAAGTTAGGACATATTTTGTTCTCAGAATTTTGCACAGCACTTACTAATTACATTTAAAAACAACTTACCTTTATAGTAACAAACAAATGTGAAATACAGTTTTCTTAACTCTTCTCCAATCAGGACTTAATTATTTTTAAAAATATTTATGTTCATTGGCTTTCTGGAGGGTTATTAATTTGGCACACTGCAGTTTAATAATAATTTATTGTTGATAAAGAAAAGAAAACTTGAAATTGTAATCTTTAAACTTAAAAGATGGGATAGTAAGGTCAGGAGCAATAGCTACGATTGTGAGATGCCTGCTATGCAGGCACAAGAGTGTGAATTTGGATCTCCAGAGTCCATGTGTAAGCCAGGGACAGCAGTGAGTGTCTGTACCCCAACACTGGAGTGAGACAGAGACAAGGGGATACCTGGGACTTCTGCCAAGTCAGCCTTTCCAAATCACTGAGTTCTGGATTCAGTAAGAGACCCGGATTCAAAAACTAAAGTAGAGAGCAGTGGAGAAACACACAATATCAACCTGTGACCTTTCCATGCACACACAGATATACATGCACCAACATATACATGTGAACAACATGACCTTGTACATACAACACACATACACATCCCAAAAACATGCCATAGTGTAGTTTGGTATTATTAGATCAGCAAGAGAAACGTGATTCTTCGCTGCTCAGTCTATAGAATTTTGAATAACTACTTAATAATAATGATAAGTATCATCAATATGAGCAGTTCATAAAATGTAGCTTTTAACCCGAATATGTTTCCTATTTCTAATGAGATTCATTGCTGCTGGTTTATATAGCTACCCTCTATGACTGTTCATATATAATCTATCATCTCAGTCTTGTATTGTACCCATATTTTGTCCAAGTTTAACTGGGCAAATGTTGCTTCAACAATATCATTCTACCCATTTATTTCCTACTAAGTTAGGTATGGAAGGAAATTCAAATATTTCAGTATTGCCAGAGGGAAATAGAAAACTAACTAAATGATCTATTATAGCCCGCTTGTCTTTTGCTTTCCTACTTTGCAGCACTTTCCAATGTATGATACCCAGATCAGGGTACTACCAGACAGGCTGAAATGGAGACACTTTGCTTAAAAATGTAAACTCCGCCTTTAATCCCAGCACTGAGGAGTTGTGAGTTTGAGGTCAGGCTGGTCTACAGAGTGAGTTCCAGGACAGCTATGGCTACACAGAGAAACCCTGTCTCAAAAAGCCAAAAAAGAGAGCCAGAGAACACAAGTTCCATCAGTGACTGAAAATGATATACACTTGACAGCTCTAAGTGGCAAATTCACACGGTGGTCAGGATCATCTTAGCTAGGAACTGATCTGAAGTTTATGGTTTCTATAGTTCTTAATTCATTTATTTTGTAAGATTTTAATACATTTTAAGCAACATATTTTATCAACATGATAACATTTAACTCCCATACAACAGAATGATTAAATTGAAATGAGAAATTTTATTGATCATCAGTTTTTGTTGGTCGTCTCCAGTATGATTTGTGATAAGGTTTTTATTCATGAGATATTTCAATGCATGTTTTCTTCTACATTAACATATACAGGAATTATGAATATGACTCGACACTGAGGTTCTTAGCTACGATTCATCTAAGTCAGCAGTATTATAAACACTATCTCAAATCTATAATGTTGAGTCATACATCCAGTCTGCTAAATGTTCCATATTCACTAAGGTTGCATTTACTCGTGAATCATCAGAGAAATTTCCGAGAATGCTGTAGAAGAATAGAGTACAGAAAGTCTAGGGCATAGCCACTCATTAGCTCTGACATTGACAAGGTGAGTAAGCCCACTGGATAGTGTTGTGATGCCTCGCTGTGCAGCATGGTCTTTGCTATAGTAAATTAAACACCACAAGCGGAAGTACACACACTAACATGTGTGGAAGACAGTATGCTATTGCTCCTTGGGAAAGGGGAGGGGCAGCTGCTGCTTCAGGGGTTGCGTTCGCTCTGGAACGGTAAATCTACATACTTAGGGCAGAGAGAAGGAAACTAGATCTAAACCAACTGATTCAGAAGTAATTTTCCTTATAGCTGACCTCATGGGCTCCTCTTAATTATGAATGAATACTTAGCAGCCTGATTTCCAGGAGGCGCTCCTAACTTTAAGAATTGTTGATCATCATTTAACATCCCTGAATATCTAAGGAATCTTGATACTCTGCGATTAATTATATTCCTTTGAACCTGGAAGAATCAATCAAGCAGGAAGAAGTAGAAGTACTTAAGAAGCTGAAGTCCATAAATAGGTCGTGAGGTCTCACAATCATTGACACAAGAAACGTTCCCTAATGACAAGAACGGGTGATTGGTGCGAGGGATATGGTAATGACAAAAATACAGTCTTCTGCCCCCAAACCTTAAACCTAGTGAGGTGCCTATCCCAGAATCACAAAACACACTTTAAGGTACACTCTGTATGAAAGTAATACCCTGAGTGTTGAAGTTCATTGCAAAATTTTTCTGTTGCTTCTTTAATGGCACTGAAGAGCCTCGATATAATGAAAAGGAGTTATGTAAATTTCTTTTTCACTATGGTTTGAGGAAGAGAAAACAGAGAAGGGCTTTGACTAAATTATCCACAGATAAGACCTGTAAATATTTTTCAAAAAAACAGAAAAACACATAAAGAGAATTCTTGTTTACTTTGAGGTATGATGAACTCTAAATAGAGCAAATTGACTTTTTTAAAAAAAAATTTCAGCCGGGCGGTGGTGGCGCACGCCTTTAATCCCAGCACTCAGGAGACAGAGGCAGGCGGATCTCTGTGAGTTCGAGACCAGCCTGGTCTACAAGAGCTAGTTCCAGGACAGGCTCCAAAACCACAGAGAAACCCTGACTCGAAAAATCAAAAAAAAAAAAAATTTCAACAAGGTATTGAAAACAAGTCATTGGATTGGTGACTTTTATTTCATTCAATGAAGAGCAAATTGGGACTCAGAGTAAGCTGTGGGGGCTGAACTGTATTGTCACAGCCTCATCCATAAGGCTCAGGGTACTGTTAATGCCCCTAAATTAGCTCACATGTGTGTGGCAAAGACTTCGTTTCTCTCTCTGAAATATTTCTGCCCATCCTTTTTGAAAGGCCAAAATGAATGAAAAATCAGAAAAAAATTATGAAATGTCCAGAACACCCAAGTTAGTGAAACGGTGGAGCGGAAGAAACTAGGAAGTGGAGGGACTCATACATTTAAGGGAGGACAAACGATGGTTGTGAAATAGGGAAAAAAAGTGATGAATTCTGGTGATTTTGGTCTTCATGACATCTTTTAAAATATTGACAACCCAGATATGTGGTCATAGGGGTGAGAGCTGGCGTTGCAGAGAAACTTTTGAAGATTTTGAATCCTATGACATTTTATGTGGTGGCTACTTCAAAACATAGAGTACCAGACGTCATTCTGTTATGAAGCCTTCATTTATATATCCACCCATCCATTCATTTCCAAGTAATATTTATTGAGTATCTAAGCCATACTTACTATTGGTTGTATTAGTTAATTTTCCCATTGCTGTGATAAGATACTCACAAAAGCAACTTAAGGAAGCATGGAAGAGTTCAGCTCTCAGTTTGAGGATATATCCATCACAGGAAGGAAGGCACAGTTGTCAGAGTATGAGCTAACTGGTCCCATGGCATCCACAGGCACAAAGCAGACAACATTGATTGCTGTCTCTCTGCTCACCTTCTCCTTTCATTTAGTGAAGACCCCCAACCCCATGGCATGGTGCTGTCCACGTTTGGGGTGGATCCTCTCACATCTGTTAATTCTGTCTAGAAATTCTCTCACAGATAAGCTCAGGGGTTTGTCCCCAGTGTGATTCTGGAACCTGTCATGTTGGCAATCAGATCAACCATCATGCTGATGGCTGTGCTGATACAGCCATTGACCTGTGCCAACGTGAGCACTGACATAAAGAGGGACCTGAATTTTTGTATTAGAATCTCCATTCTGCATTTCCGATGTTATCCTCTTTATTTGTTTAAAAAAAGATTTATTTATTTTGTATACAGTATTCTCAGTGCTCTGCCTGCAGGCCAGAAGAGGGCACCAGATCTCAATACAGATGGTTGTGAGCCACCATGCGGTGACTGTGAATTGAACTCAGGGCCTTTGGAAGAGCAGGCGGTGCTCTTAACCACTGAGCCATCTCTCCAGCCCCTGTTATCCTCTTTATTAAGAGGAATGTTTTCCATTCTTACTATATAGAGTTAAATCAGATGTGACTAAACTTCAGGTTGTCCCGTTACCTGTGCTGGGTCTCTAAACCGTGTATATGACAAAGCCTGTGTCATCTGACTCTAAGGTGTAATAACTTGATGTTAGATGAATCTCTACAAGTGATGAAAGAATGTTTTAGGAGTCAATCACATGGCTACAAATCCAAGTGTACTTATGTAAGAAAGAGTCAAACCTAAAAGAAAAGATATGCAACCAGAAAAGGCCTCAAAACTTGGAATATTTATAATAAGTTTTAGTTTGGTGTCTCATCAAAGAACAAACTATATACAAATTTTAATTGCAAAGATGTTATTATCTGCTAATATCATAAAATGTTCAATGAGGAGAAAATAAGCTTATAACTTTTAACATTGTTTGGACAAATTTTAAGTAATTACAAAACTAATTCTTAGAAAGCAGGAGTATATAATATTATTGGTATTAAATTAGTTAAGACATTTCAACTTCATATATATATTATATTCATATCCTTTCTTCATATGAACTCAAAACATGCTAAGTAAACACTTCATACAAATAAAATTGTGTTCATGCTAATAAAGAATCTCCTTATTAGGAAATTATCCACATAATTATTATCCAAAGTGTGAGTAGAGTCTTTCCCATCGAAACTCTAGCATCCATTTGATTCCAGTGTTCCATGTGTCAGTGTTCATCTTATCATGTGCTTCCCTCATCTTCTTGGTAAAGGTGCTCTCGGCGCTCAGCCACCTCTAATGTTATGCACTGATGGTAATAACATTGTAACAGGTTCGAGAATGCTGTGGCCTAAACTACTCTGGTTCCATGTGGCACTCACACCTGGCCCTGCACCAAGGCTGCGGCTTTGTAAAATCAGGCTAAAGACTGGGACCCCACTCTTTATGCTGGTCCCAAGGATAGACTGACCTGGAGAAAGCGAATGCATGCCAATGTTTGAGACGATTTCTTACCTCTTAGTTTCCCTTGGATAATTTTGATTGAACCCAAAGGAAACAAAATAACATGTGATGATTTGTTTCTGCCGTTTTTGAGAGGACAGGCAAGAGTGCCAAAGTAACAGGTAGTTTCAAATGCACAGTGAAACCCAGGAGTGCATTGGCCAAAGAGAATGCGAGATAGCTGCTCTTGCTGGATAGCTAACAATGTGCTGCCCTTCTCCTAAATAGAGAGTTATAGAATGTCTCTAATAATAACCAGTAGTCTATGTTTTCATGTCAATGAAAAGCGGAAAAAATTAGAATGTTGCTGTTTATGTGCATTTGACCCAACCTTTTCTACATTTGACATGAAAATACACTTGTGCAGCTTTTGTTGGGCGGGTCACAATTTTAGAATAAAACGAGTTATACCGTTGACAAATGAATTTGCCAAAGCAAGATCCCAGTGACCATCTGGCTGACAGTTTGCATAAGCTCTCTGTAGAATTCTATTTCAGAAACCTCATAGATGGGCTTAAACAAAAGCTATTTAAGTTGCACTGTATTTAAGAAAAAAATATATATATATATATTCTACAGTGCTGTATCTAATCTTGTGACCCCCACCTCTCCCAAAGCAGATTGGCATTGTATTTAAGTTATTCTTAAATTACAGATCAAGAGAATGCTTACAGAAGACTGGGGCGGGGGGACACGATTTAGGAATCTTTGTTTGGATTAGAGAACATGTTTAAAAGCTTTTCTGTGGGGTCGGTTTTCAGAAATTGAACGCAACTAGTTCATCCGAAGGCAGTACAGTGGATATAGGTGCTCCGGCAGAGGGAGAGCAGCCGGAAGCAGAACCAGAAGAATCTCTTGAGCCAGAAGCCTGCTTCACGGAAGGTAAGCAAGCAGCCAGGTGGTTTCAGTAATGCTTCTTTTGTCTACCCATCTTCCCTGCCACCTGTCCTCATCTCTCTACCTACCACCTAACCGCTTCTAATCACCCTTGCCTGTTTATCTACCAACTGTTCGTTAGTTTGCCTTGTTTTAAATCTCAGAACAAAGGTACCTTTTCTTATTATAGGCTTAAATGATGTAATTAGATTCTTTGGCTTTCAAAGGTACTGATCTGAGATGTGCTGCTATTGTTGTATTTGTTTGCTTTCTGTTCCTATGATGAAAACCCTCCGACCAAAATAAACTGAAGAAGAAAAAGTTTATTGGGCTTCCATTTCTATGTCAGAGTCCACCATGAAGGAAGTCAGGGCAGGAAGTCAAATCAAAAACCTAGAGGCAAGGACTGAAGCAGAGCCCATGGAGAAATGGGGCTCACCAGCTTGTTCTCTGTGCTTCCTTCGACAACACGTGACTGTGGTCAAAACGTAGCAGCACAGCGAACTGGGCCCTCTCATGTCAATCATGAACCAAGAAAATGCCCAACAGATTTGGATACACATCAGTCAGGTGGAGGCATTTGCTCGCCAAAGTTCTCTCTTCCCAGATGAGCTGAGCTTATGTTGGAAAAAAAAAAAAAAAAAAAAAAAAGACCCAGGCAGCACAATTCACTCTTCTGGTCTGCTAAACTAGCGAACAGGAGAGATAGCTAATCCAGAGGCATAACTGTTGAAGTTGTTAAAAAGAAAAGGAAAAGACAAGCATCTAAAATGAGTAAGGAAATAACCTGACATTTACCAAGTGTTTGTGATTTAATGTACTAATTAATAAAAGTATATATTTCAGTCTGGTCTGGAGTAATAGTTTCTTGTATCAATCAAGGTCCAATATTTTTGTGATTTTTTTTTTCAGCAAAGACGAAAGTTTTAAGGAAGCTGAAATATATTGCATACTTTTATGTGGGGCCATTGCTAGCATCTATTAGAATACTCTCAAAATGATTCTGTAAAGAAAGCTAAAATTATGTCCTTTCAGGTGAGGGTCAGTTATATCATATACCAACAGTGCTGAATATCAAGCCATATGAAATGCTCAACTCTAAGCGAATCACCTGGGCTTGACTGCTACCACCTTGGCCATGATGCTCAGACTTTCCAGTCACTAATTTTTGTTTGTATGTTTTAATTGGTTCTTCTCACTTCATGTTATCAATAGGACTCTTATGTAGCTCTGAAGATCTAGCCCCAAATCCATTTTGTTCCATAAAATTCAAAAATTAAACTTTATTGATGAGAGTTTATAAAATTTTACCTTTTAATAGTAGTTTTCTGTGACTGAAAAGTCACTCCCGCTAAAATGTACATTCCCCAAGGGCAAAGCCGTTTTACATACTGTAATCTGATTATGATTTTTCCAAGTATAATTCTTTGAATACAACAGCTGTTCAATAAATATTTGCTGAAAAGCCTTTTTTACCTAGTAACTCACGAATTATAGAGGGGCTTGTCGCGTTGTTGCTGATCATTATTCAATCCAATTATTCAATAATAGTGAACATTTATAAAATTTCCCATAATCTTATGGAGAGAAGCATAATAGAATCTTTCACAAACTTTATGGTTAGATGGAAACGTTATGTTATGCCATGAAGTGAACTAATCAGAATGCAAATATATGTAATTCTTAAGTACAGTAGTAGGGTTGACTCATGGGACGAAGGCAAAACAGAAAAGTAAGTTGGAGCTTTTTATTTTATGTTTTTTCTGCATTTGATTGTTTTATGGTGTATTATTACATAGCTATATGCACATAAAAATAAATAACCATCTAATAAATCATTAAAAGCCTATTCATTGGTCTTGATGTCTGTAAGTGGAAGCTAGCCTTCAAATAAAGTTGTCTCTAATGCACCATGAGGTAATACGAAAGAGCATGTCCCGCCTTCCCAAGGCACAGAATGATTAATGGCCTTCCTTTCATCCACTGTCCTGTATGTTAGACTGTGTGAGAAAGTTCAAGTGTTGTCAGATAAGCATAGAAGAAGGCAAAGGCAAGCTCTGGTGGAACTTGAGGAAAACGTGCTACAAGATCGTGGAGCACAACTGGTTCGAAACCTTCATCGTCTTCATGATTCTGCTCAGCAGCGGTGCTCTGGTATGTGACTCAGTACCTGTGCCTTCATCCTTTCCCTTTTCCCTCCGTTGAACCTCACTTTACCCATTCATAAAACAGACTGTTGGGGAAAGCAAAAGTTATGTGTGGAAGGGCCCGTGAGAGCTGCTTATACTGCTCTCTCTGGAGGAGCCAGAGAGGATCACACTTAGACAGTGTCTGTTCCCATACAATTTCAAAAAAAATCTCCCTGACATTTCGTCACCGGTGGCAGTTCATTTTATTTTTGCATAATAAGAGAATTTTATTCTCTTTTTCTCAAGTCCATTACTAGACTTATTAGTGTCTACTGAATTTTAACCATATAATACAATGTAAATGCAATTTTTTTCTTAGTTAAAAATGTTTTAGCCGGGCGGTGGTGGCGCACGCCTTTAATCCCAGCACTCGGGAGGCAGAGGCAGGCGGATCTCTGGGAGTATGAGGCCAGCCTGGTCTACAAGAGCTAGTTCCAGGACGGGCACCAAAGCTACAGAGAAACCCTGTCTCGAAAAACCAAAATAAATAAATAAATAAATAAAAAATGTTTTAGAGTGTCCATGCAATGCCTCAACTGGCAAAGAGAAAGGTCAATGGCACCTCTTCAGAATGGCTATGCACATGTGATGTGGGGTTGCCAGCTGAAGTGGGGGCTGCTTAATAGAGGCCCCTTGCTGGAAGAAGTCACCTGACTGATTCACACCAATCCAGCCAAAGTCAGCGGTGACTGACTACCTTGCTTTCCGGAAGTATTACAAACCTAGTTTGCATCTGACTTCATTTAACAGGATGAATAATTTAATCAAATACTCATTAATATAGTAAAATAGAACGATCCATTTTCCCATTTTGCAATGTGACGGTAGTTGCATTTCCTTTTCATTTTCTGAAAGTGTTTGTGAGTGGTTTTCAATGAGAGGATGACGACCTTGCTTCTGGGGGCCTTTAAGCCCACTTCTGGCTTGACTGAGCCCTGCATCCTGCCATCTCCTCAGTTAGGAGAGTATCTGAGTCCTCACTAGGGCGTGGCCATCCTGTAAGAGCTGTTGGCCCCCTGGTACACTCAGCCACAGCTCACCAAAGTCCATTCACTTGCTCACACAAGAGCTGGATTCTGGGTCTTCCAGCTTGAGCTCCAAGCTAAACTCGAAAGTCCTTCTGCCCAGCCCTGTTGTCATAAACCTGGTTGCCCTCCTTCTCTAAAAAGAAAACTTTCTTAGCTCCTTGATCCGGGCCATCACACACTGTTTTGACGTTTCCTTTAAAGAGCGTTGTGTTAAAGGAGGAGCAGAAGGAGAGTGAGCACGAGCAAGGAATTCAGGACTGCGAGGGGTGCACCCACACACTGAGGCAATGGGGATGTTCTATCGGGAACTCACCAAGGCCAGCTGGCCGGGGTCTGAAAAAGCATGGGACAAAACCGGTCTCGCTGAACATAATGGACAATGAGGACTACTGAGAACTGAAGAACAATGGCAATGGGTTCTTGATCCTATTGCACATAATGGCTTTGTGGGAGCCCAGGTAGTTTGGATGCTCACCTTAATAGACCTGGATGGAGGTGGGTGGTCCTTGGACCTCCCACAGGGCAGAGAAACCTGCTTGCTCTTTGGGCTGAGGAGGAAGGAAGACTTGATTGGGGGAGGGGGAGGGAATGGGAGGTGGTGGCAGAAATCTTTAATAATTAAATAAATTAATTAATAAAAAAAAAAGATCTTTTCATTCTAGAAGGCTCAGGGGTTCCTGTAAAATGGCCATACCCTTTCTTTCCTAAGAGCTGCAGAAAGATGGCATCTTCCAGAGACACCCACACAACTGCTGGAGAAAGTGAAGAGATAATCCTCCCCTCCCCCCCTTTCCCATGCTCAGGAGACTCCTGTAGCCTATTTACATATTCCAGGGAGGGGACCGCCAGTCACTCTGGATTCTGAGCTATTTCTAAATGACACCACCTCTTGATTGAGAAAGAACTATCTGAACATCTGGCCTTTGCTCACACATCTCAAGCTCTTTGGGGATAGTCTCAATATCCAGATTTAAAATTACGTGAGTCTCTTTGATAGGCTGCAATGCCCAGGTGTTCCTCACATTCGTAGATAACTGTGAAGCCAGGACGGTGTGATGACCCTCCTGCCCCTGACTAAAGAAGGCTTGCTTTTGCATTTTTTTTTCCAATGCATAAAGTAAAATCTGTTCTTGATGATGATGTTCAATACCATGTTTTCCCCTGTAGGCCTTTGAAGACATATATATCGAGCAGCGAAAGACCATCAAGACCATGCTGGAATATGCTGACAAGGTCTTCACCTACATCTTCATCCTGGAGATGCTTCTCAAGTGGGTGGCCTATGGCTTCCAGATGTATTTCACCAATGCCTGGTGCTGGCTGGATTTCCTGATTGTTGATGTGAGTACTCTGAAGTTCCCTCTTCTCTTTCTCAGCAGGGGACGATGAGCCTTAGTCCTGGTAGCATGGAGCAGGCACTTGGGAAAACACTGCTTGAGTCCAAATACAAATGCTATTTTCCACTTTTCCAGTGGAAGTATATCTGAGACACATTTTGACGATGTATAATATAAGTGCCACCTTGTATTTCGTGAGTTAGTTTGAATATTCAAATCGGTATGAAAATCCAAGCTATGCAAAAGTAAGGTTGTTTTCTAACTTAGTCTTTAGTTCTCACATTCCATACAATTGCAGTTGTTAGAATTCTTCACGAGCATCTTTGGCAATAGGATTTGTCAGCAGTTGAGCCCTACAAATGTCCCATACATAGAATATTAATTTTATGTAAATTCAAAAGTCCAAAACCAAGTGATACCACTAAATTTTCTGGCAACTGAAAACAGATTGGCTAACCAATATTTTAAGGACTGATTAACGTGTATTGGTACTTGAAGATATTAAAATAGAATATCAGAATATAGGAGTATTTAAAATAATTGAATATGGTAAATTATTCCTAAATGTAACATTCAAAGGGTACATGAAGAACTCCATTAAAGATCTTTTCAAATGCAGAAAGACAATAAATAAAAATTAAAACTATGTATGTTTATGTTTGGCAATGTCAAACATGAAATAAGCGTGTCAAATATACTACCATTCTTTCTTTTGTGTGACAAGTTGTAAGACATGATTCTTTTCACTTTTTTGCACGTACTTGTAACAGATCAGTAGCTTGATGATAGCATATCTAATATTTAATATATATAAACAAGGCTAAGTCATTATGTTCATATTAATGAAGCACAAAGAAACCCAAAAAGAAAGTTGACTTGCTGCCTGAACTCACATTGTCTAATCTACATTGTCTAATATGAACTCACATTGTCTAGTATGCTTTGATATCTACTATTTTAGATTTGTGAATACTCTCATGAGTGTATATTAAGCTGGTTGATACTTTGTTTAAAATCAAATATGCTGGGCTGGAGAGATGGCTCAGTGGTTAAGAGCATTGCCTGCTCTTCCAAAGGTCCTGAGTTCAATTCCCAGCAACCACATGGTGGCTCACAACCATCTGTAATGAGGTCTGATGCCCTCTTCTGGCCTGCAGACATACGTACAGACAGAATATTGTACAAATAACAAATAAATATTTTAAAAAAATCAAATATGCTTTCCAATAATCTGCTTTCTTATTGGAGCTATAAATTGAAAAGTCACTTCTCTGATCCTAAGGGAGTTTAAGTTTGACCAGTAAGGACAAATGTATAGTCAATGGCTTCCCCTGAGGAAAAGGTTTCTTGAGAGTGGAGTAAATCAGAGTTCGAGTGAAAAAATGCCAGTAGGTCCAGAGGTGGGAGGAACACTGATGGGTGCCCACCCTGAGAACCAGCGCTTGAGAGTGAGCTCAGAGGGCAGGGAGTAGGATGGAAAGGTTTGTAAGTGGAAGACAAATTAAGAAAGACAGCTGTTTGAGGAACTCATGATGACATCCGAAGAACCATGAAGATAGAGAGGTTAGTGGAGAGGAAGATTTTTGAAGACTATCTTAAACAAAAACCCAGAAGATTAAAGACTATTATGGTGTCCCAGGAAGACCCAGATGTTTTCTCCTTTTCCCAGATCTCCTTTTCAAGTGTCGCTAAACAACTTACTGAAAGTGGCATGGCTTCCCACTTCTTCAATTCTCCAATAGTTCTGCCCCAGTTCTTTCCTCTCCAATGTGTGCCTGTCCCTTGGATGCTGGCATCAGAGAATGTAAAACACTCAGGTCCTCCCGGATCCCATTCCAAAAGCCTCACAGTTCTTGAAAATTCCGACACTTTGTTCCTCGGTTATCTATGAGGAGAAGAGTTACACGGACCTAAACTACCCGGATGGATGTTGTATCTCATCTCTCCCTTAAATTCAGACACGTTGCTTTCAGATAATCTGTACAAAATAGTTTAAATAAACCAAGGTTTCTGTAAAAGAAATTCTGTTTACTTCTGTTATTTTTCTTAGAAACCATTTTTCAAATACTTATCATAATACTCTTAAAAACTGTATTATGTATTTATTTCTAGTTATCTGATATTCAAATTTTTGTGTCCTTTAGAATGAGATAACATTTCTTTTCTGAGTTCATATAATATTCATAGTTTTCCAAGGTAATTGGGTATCTTAATAATGACAGCTTTTCTTTTTTTTTAACTGAGATTTTTTTTAGAATTTTTAGCAATAGCACTAGTAATATATATAAATGGCTAAAAAAATCATAACCTTAAAATTCTTTAATTATACTAAAATCTCAGTTTTCTTTCTTTTCATTCACTATTTGCTTTAATTAATGATAATTCTCAAAACATGATTTATGAATCAACACTGTTTATTTTACCAGAAAAATATAGAAAAATATAAATTCTCAAGCCTTTTCACAAGCATACTAAATCAAACTTTGCCAACTCTCAATTTTTTTTAAATTTTTCTTTTCTTTTCTTTTTTTATTTTCCCATTCAAATATTTACACTTCCTTCCCTCCTCCCAATCCCCTCCCGCTCCCCCACACCCCCTCTTCCCTTTCCCTCCCTGCTTGAGAGAGGGCAGGGAGCCTTGCTCTGTGGGAAGTCCAAGGCCCTCCTCCACTACATCCAGGCCTAGAGAGCTGTGCATTCATATAGACTAGGGTCCCAAAAAGCCAGATCATGCCGTAAAAACAAGTCCCAGTGCCTTTATCAATGGCTTTTCAGTCAGCCCCCATTGTCAGCCACAATCAGAGAGTCAGGTTTGATCACATGCTCATGTTTTTTAAATTGAAAAGGTTTTTTTTCCCATAAAAATTCTGATCACAGGGGGAGGGAAATGGGAAACGGGGAGCAGTTGGAAATTTTAATTAAAAAAGAATAAAAAAAAGAGAAAAAAAAATTCTGATCACAGTTTCCCCTCCCCCAACTGCTCCAGATTCTCCCCACCGACTGAATCCATATTCTTTCTTTCTCCATTTCATTAGAGAACAATCATCTAAAAAGAAGGGTAGAAAGACAAGACTGAAACAGAGGCTATTTCTGCTGTAGTTCTCACAGATCTTAACAAGTTCTGAGGATGTGGAAACTCCCACAAGTCTGAGAACTTCTTGCTTCTTTGTTGCACAGAGCAAGGTTGAGGGGTTTGTAGACATTTTTATCTCTAACTTTAATCACTTGTGTTCTCTTTTTTGCATAGGTCTCATTGGTTAGCTTAACTGCAAATGCCTTGGGCTATTCAGAACTCGGTGCCATCAAATCCCTCAGAACACTAAGAGCTCTCAGGCCACTCAGAGCCTTATCTCGGTTTGAAGGAATGAGGGTAAGACCAAACACTTTAGAGTTTGCTGGAACTATAATTAAGAACAATCTGAAACTTTCTACAGTAGGAGGGGCAAATCCATCTTCGTGTTGACATAACCAATCAATCAGTAAGATGCATCCAGTGTCCCTAATGCGTATTGTTATTTGACTCAACAGAACACAGGGCCGGATGCCTTTAATTCCTTTCTTTTTCATTGGGAAATTCTTGATCATATCTCGAAGATTGCTGATATGACTCAAGATTACTGATCTTCCCTCGATTTTAAAATGTGCAGGACATCTAACTTGATGTCATTTAAAACCACCTAATCATGAATCATCATTTCTTCCCTGCACTGTATTGTGAACCTGGTTGAAAACTGAATCTGGCCTTTTGGTTTTTAAGCACAGACAAAGATGTCTAAAAAGTAGGTCAGCTGTAGAAATCTAATACTCCCTTAGAAAGGCAGTACAAAGGACTAGGAGGAATTCATGCTGACATTTGTCATCCGCTGGGACAAAAGCCCAAGAACACATACCGTCACCACCTAGAAAATAATTGTAGCCCGTCTCCATGGTACTGAGTATTAAAAAAAAAAAAAAACCTACAAATGGATGCTTTTTGTGATACTTAAAACATTTCCCTGTAATCTCAGCACTCAGAAGTTTGAGGTCATGGGATTACCAGCCTACATAGTCACTTCCAAGCTGGGCTTAGCTAAAAAGTGACACACTGTCTCAAAAACTCTTTACAAGACAAGACAAAAACAGAAATGAAAATATTTCCTTAGGGGCTGGAGAGATGGCTCAGAGGTTAAGAGCACTGGCTGCTTTTCCAAAGGTCCTGAGTTCAATTCCCAGCAACCACATGGTGACTCACAACCATCTGTAATGGGGTCTGGTGCCCTCTTCTGGCCTGCAGGCATACACGCAGACAGAATATTGTATACATAATAAATAAATAAATATTTTAAAAAAAGAAAAAAGAAAGAAAGAAAATATTTCCTTAGACTTCATCAGGGTATTACAGGCACAGCCATAGATGCCTGTTATGTGTTGGTGTGGAGGCATGTTGGTGCATGTGTAGCCATGTTTGTACATGTCTAGGGCATGTCCTGCTTTTCTATGTATAGAAAGAAATGTTTGGCTAGCTGTTAGATTTTTTCTTTAACAATTAAATAAATCCATGTTTTGCAGTAGTAGGATGTTAAGTGTTCTGTACTAGAATATATTTCATATTTTCCATGTCAAATTTATCTTTCATATTCACCAACTTCCTCTTTCTTGGCCTTGGGACCAAATCTGAGATCTCGAGTGTGATATGGACGTCTCTGTACCACACTGTACGCTCAAATGTTCTCTTTTGCTCTCGGTTTGGTATTGTATACTTCGTGTTTTAAGTATTACAAATTGCACACTTCCCATTTTTTAAATATTGATTGTTCAGATAATCTTGTACATTTATGTCATTATTTGTGGGCTTAGTTACATGTTGATTTTAATTATCTCCATTTCTTGCTGAAAATCTGTTACATACATGTGCTTAACCCCAAGAAAACATTTCATAATGCAATTCATTTCATATTCTTCTGTAATTTAGAATTTAAAAATTCTACATTTTGATCTAAAATTCTTAGATCAAGCTTTTGGGTACTTCTAACCAATATTCAACTTTGAGGAGAGAAGTATTTTTTCTATATTTTGACCATTTTTTTCTTTGCTATATAAGGCTTCATATTTTGTATTATGTATATGGATATTTGCCTACTGATATGCATGTGCACCATATGCATGTATGTTAGCCTTAGCAGCTAGGACAGGGTGCCAGAATCTCTGTAACAAGTTGCAGCCAGTTCTGAGTGCCTTTGTGTTGGTGATGGGAGCCAAACCTAGATCTTCTCAAGCAGGCAATTCTATTAGTTATTCAGTGAACTCTCCAGACCTTTATTCCCTTTTATTTTTTAAGGTATATTTGTTTATATTCAGTGTATGTTCATGTGACAGAGTATATGGATGCACTTAGATGCCCTTGAGCTAGAAAAAGGTGTTAGATCCCTGAAACTAAAGTTCCAGGAGAATGTTAGCCACCTGACATTGGTGCTGGGAACCAAGTCTAGGTCCTCTTGTAGAGCAACAGTTGAGCCATTTTTCAAGCTGAAATCATGACTTACTAACAACATTTGAAAGGAAGTGAACATAAATACCTGTCCTTTCATGGGTTTCCGCCTTCTCCTCCTGTGCCAGGTTGTTGTAAATGCTCTTCTGGGTGCCATCCCATCCATAATGAACGTGCTTCTGGTCTGCCTGATCTTTTGGCTAATATTCAGCATCATGGGAGTGAATCTCTTTGCTGGCAAGTTCTATCACTGCATCAACTACACCACTGGGGACATGTTCGACGTGAGTGTGGTCAACAACTTCAGTGAGTGCCAAGCTCTCATAGAGAGCAACCAGACAGCCAGGTGGAAGAACGTGAAAGTCAACTTCGATAACGTGGGACTTGGCTATCTTTCTCTGCTTCAAGTGGTAAGGGGCCACCTTCATGTTGCTTGCCATGTGTCAAAAGTTGTCTTTCTCTGCCGCCTGACAGCTGTTAGAGTGAGTGTCATCAAAGAGAAGGCAGGTACCACGCTTGCAGCAACCTGCACACTGCTAGTGGAAATGCTATTAGTAAGCCTTATGAGAAGCATTGAAGGGAATCCCTCAAAAATATATAAAAGAACCATCACGTGATCTGGAGATTCCAGTCCTGGGCATGTGTCCAAATGAAATGCAATGCATACACTGTGTGTGAAAACATGTCTACATTCTTCTCTCTTTCACATATTGGTTGCACACTGCACATGGTTCTAATGTGCTGGTTCTAATTGCAGCATCGCTTATGACCATTGTCTATGATGTTGGTCTAAGTCTATCAGTGAATGAATGTCTAAAGGCAGAGTATATGCTCATATAAAGTAATATTCAACCTTGTCACATGCTGATAATATTCCTGAAGTGCTTTCCTAGGTTCCTTATAATAATCATTCTAATAATTATATCAGAGTCAAAGGCTGTTGCGGTGACTTTCATGATCGTATATTGTGAAAGGAGTTCAGGATTTCATTATACATGTTAAATATGTGCCAAAAGATTTTATAAAATTTTGCTTCTATCACCAAATACTATCCACAGAGTTTAAATAATAGCCATAAACCATGTTATACAGATGTCTTTGAATAAATCTTGTTAACTACTTAGACATTTTTAAGTTGGTTGTCTCTGTAGAGCACTATGGGATGTGTTAAAACCTTCACACACTGTGTAATGTGCAGTCAAATGAAGCTTATCTATCACCCAATCCATTGCCATAGGTTTTTTTTTTTTTGTGGTGGAAATATCTAGAAAACTGTCTTTCAGAGCTTAGTTTCCTCTTTTGTTTGTACTTCTACCCTGATAAGTTATTTTCTGAATTGTAATAAAGAGTAAAAATAAATATTTTTGACTGTTTTACAGGCCACATTTAAAGGATGGATGGACATCATGTATGCAGCTGTTGACTCAAGAAATGTAAGTCCATTTAGGCAAGAAATTGCTTGGTTTGATCAAATGACTGTATCCATATTATTGTAAATCATCAATGGCAAACACAGCAAAAATGATATAACTGTAGATCAATTTACAGGACACAGCTATTTTACCAAAATGAAGTACTTATATTATTTCTTTAAGAAAATTTCTGTGGGGGATCCCAGTCTTTAGTTACAGAGTTGAAATTTTTTAACATGCTGAAGGTCTAACAGTAACTGTAGAAATAGTTAGTAACCAGAGAATTGAAGTCAGTCAGTTTTTTTCAAATTTTAGTTACAAGGTTTTTCTCAAGTCACTATAAATTGTTTTTAATATTTATTTTATTTTTTGTGTGCCAGTATTTTTTGCTTACTTGTATGTCTGTGCATCACATGTGTGTCTGGTGCCCATAGAGGCCAGAAGAGGGAACTAGATCCTCTGGAGCTGGAGATGCAGACAGTTGTGAACCTCCTTGTGAGTGCTGGAAGCTGAGCTCTGGTCCTCTGGAAAAGCAACAAATACTCTTAACCATAACCTTAACTGCTAAAACCATCCCTCTGGCCCCTCACTTTTTTTTTTTTTTTTTTTTGGTTTTTCGAGACAGGGTTTCTCTGTAGCTTTGGAGCCTGGCCTGGAACTAGCTCTTGTAGACCAGGCTGGCCTTGAACTCCCAGAGATCCACCTGACTCTGCCTCCTGAGTGCTGGGATTAAAGGCGTGCGCCACCACCGCCCGGCTGATTTCTTCTTCTTTTCTTTCCTTTTTCCTTTTTCGTTTCTTTTTTTGACTTTTCTAGTAAGCTTGGGCCCTGATGCTTGCTTAAATTTTTATGAATTGTATTTTCGAAATGAGGCATTTTATTTTTGTGAGCAGAAATCCTCTGGGTAATATTTTTCATCTGCCATAAGTTTCCTCCAGCATTTGATCTTCTCAGAGGACGGAAATGACTAATAATGACAAATGGCGGGGAACACAGGAAACAAACAAACCAAAACCTAATAGCGTCTCCTGCCGGAGGTGGAAATGTGGGAGAGAAGGCAGAGATTTTCAAAATTTACCTTAGAAACGCAGTGGAGATTTTTTGCTTCAATTTTTGTTCATTTCATACAGTTTATCAAGGAAGAAAGTGGCATTTTGGAATGGATTGGCTTTTAGTTTGCTAGAGCCCCCAGATTACTCTCAAAATGTTATTTCTCTGTACCAGTAATTAGCTCTCTCTAGTAAAAAAAAATCCCTGAGTTGTTTATATCAGCCTCATAAAACCAAACATCAGAGGCAGAGAGGGCTAAAAAGCCTGCAATGCTTCAGCGATCCCAACATGAGTGTTTTCTGAATCATGTTTGTAAGGTTTTGCTTGTCACCTAGGATACCAAGGTCTACCTCACATTATCTCGCTTCGTTGTACACTGTAGCCTCATGTGTTTGGCACTAACTGCGCTATTGAAGCAGAGAGGCTCAACATATGCAATACAGAATGTTTATGAACTCTGACCAGAAGCTGTTTCTGCAGGGCCTCTCTCTACCTCTTTGATTAGCTCATCCAGCTATTTCTACCTTAGCAACAGCCTACATGGCACACAACTTACTGTGTGTCTCTGTTAGTAACCCAGCAGAAACTGCCTGCTACTGAAGCTCTCATATGGCGGAAGACAAAAGCCAACTGGCGGCTGAGACAACAAGAAAGACTTCCTGGCTTTCACTCTTACATTCATTTTTTTATTTAATGTATTTATTCGAGACAGGCTCTCACTGTGTAACCCTGGCTGACCTGGAAATCTCTATGCAGACCAGGAACTAGCCAGGGACTCATAGAGATTCGCCTGCCTCTTCCTCCTGGCATTAAGGGCTGTGCCACCATGCCAGGTTCCAGCTTTCATTAGTCATCCATGCATGAAGGCACGCACACACTCATGTGCACACAGGCATACACACACACACACACACACACACCACTAGATATATAAAATAAAGTAGTTGGGTATTAAGATATTATTTGTCAGTCAGGGAGTAGTGACTCACACCTTCAATCCCAGCACTCAGGAGGCAGAGGCAGGTGTATCTCTGTGAGTTCGAGGTCAGCCTGGTCTACAAGAGCTAGTTCCAAGATAGGCTCCAAAGCTACATAGAGAAACCCTGTCTCAAAAAACCAAATATATACATGTACACATACATGTATACATACATGTATATATATTCGGGTTTTTGCAGCATATTCTTAAGCTATTTTTACTCCTGTACATGTGTATAGGATAGTTAATCTATGTACAGAAGTGAGAAGATTTTGAAGTGACAGAACTGGAATTCATTGAAAAATAATAACAATGAGTAAGTGTTATATAGTAGTAAAAATGAATGTGGATGCCTTAATGCAAAGAAACTGCACATACACCCCAATTTTGTTTAGTGGTTCAAAGTTGGCAAAAATCAACCTACTGTTCAAAAATATCAAGGTATCAACTCTCAAAAGTGCAGGCTAATGTTGCCAGCAGTGATGGTAGTGGCTATGTTGCCAGCAGTGATGGTAGTGGCTATGTTGCAGAAGAATAAATGCACCGGGATCTGTGAACTACCTGAATTGTGTCTTCTTACAAAAATGTATATCACTTAAGTTTATATGTTAGACACTTTAATATATTGCATTTGATTCTATAAAACTTGAAAATATATTACTGTGTTAGGCATACATATATATAGATAAGTCGAATGATAATTCCTAGTTTTACAAATCATTTTATGTTTTACTTTATCATATTTTATTTAAAAATATGTTTGTTACACCCTCAGAATGGATGCCATGACACAATAAGCTGCAGTTTGCATTCTTTGTCATCATGATTGATTAACTGAGTTATTAGAAGTGTCCTGGGAGACTTGAGCTATTGATGATATCGGAAGCTTTTATTATCACTCATTTTCCTCCAAGGTCTGGACAACACAGAGGATCTTTGTAATACAAACTGCCTATTGGAGAGAGCCGGTCACTATACGCACTATCAGGAAGGACAAACCCTACCAACCTACTCATGAGTACACGTACAATGTGGTTTCTAGCCAGCCTGGGAAGTGTGTACTATTAAACATTTCACACCTATCCATCACTACTGGCTGATCTTGGCCTTAAGCACTTTTCTATATACTAGCATATTTAACATTCACAAGTTACTCTAAAAGGTATAGGGTCTAGTTTTTCCATTTCACAGGTGAGAGGACTAGGCAGAGAAAGTAAATATTAGCTGTTCTAAAAGAGAGTAGTGCCGGGCGGTAGTGGCGCACGCCTTTAATCCCAGCACTTGGGAGGCAGAGGCAGGCGGATCTCTGAGTTCGAGACCAGCCTGGTCTACAAGAGCTAGTTCCAGGACAGGCTCCAAAACCACAGGGAAACCCTGTCTCGAAAAACCAAAAAAAAAAAAGAGAGAGAGTAGTGAGACTGACTGTGCTGTGGGATGAGATGCCTCTATCCATGTTCCGTGTTGAGATCTTTGCTTATTGAGGAAAAGAATGTTCTCGGTCATTTAAGGATTTATTTGGTGAGATTACTATAATTATTTAAGCTGTTGTATGAATGTTTTCATTTTCTCAAGTCAGTGAATAGTCTTGCAGGATTCAACAGGCATGTTAGATGTGGTGGTTCATGAACTCTGGCCAATATTCGTCTATTTCATGTTTAGAGCTTTGAAAACTCAATGATGTACTTTTTATGAAACGTTTCAATCTAATGGTTACCATTCTCCATATTTTAGGTAGAGTTGCAACCCAAATATGAAGACAATCTGTACATGTACCTTTACTTTGTCATCTTCATTATTTTCGGCTCATTCTTCACACTGAATCTTTTCATTGGCGTCATCATAGATAACTTCAACCAACAGAAAAAGAAGATAAGTATATCTAGACTCCTTCTGTACTGTGAAGTGCGAGTTGGGTCCAGTGTGCTGCAGAATGTCTTTGCCAAGGGAAACGATGCAACGTTCAGAAGTTCTTTTGAGATTTCATGAGTTTTAAAAGATTAGGTCAGCTAGATGTGGTGGTGCATATGCCTTTAATGCCAGCATTTGGGAGGCAGAGGCAGTCAGATCTTGGTGAGTTCGAGGCCAGCCTGTTCGACAGTGAGTTCCAGGACAGCCAGTGCTATGCTGAGAATCCCTGCCTTGAAAATATAAAATTTAAAAATAAAAGAGTTGAGGTCACTTGTAATTCAGATACAATGCTTTGAAGGCTCCAGTGTATGGATGTGCCTGCCGTGACCTAATGATCGTATTGACTGGGCGCATCATTAGCAGTGCTATGACGTAACAAACGTGCTGACTGGGCGCATCATTAGCAGTGCTGTGACGTAACTAACATATTGACTGAGCACATCATTAGCAGTGCTATGACGTAATGAACGTGTTGACTAGGAACATCATTAGCAGCATAAGAGTGCCGGTTTTCACACAAGCAGGCAGACAGATTTCCCAGCTGGTAAAGAGCATGGTTTTAACAGTGCTTTGCTTTTCTTTCTTTACTTTGGAGGTCAGGACATCTTCATGACAGAAGAACAGAAGAAGTATTACAATGCGATGAAGAAGCTGGGATCCAAGAAACCGCAGAAGCCCATCCCTAGACCTGCTGTAAGAACAGAGCTCTTCCTTATTAGTGAGACAGCGAGCGCAATGGTGTCTGCTACTTTTACAGTCAAAGTGCCAAGACGAGTATTTCTCTGAATTTGCAACCCCTTATTTATAGTCTTACTTGATAGTCTAAATATATGCTATATATGTGCATATGTCAAAATTATTTAATATATAATATGTTATGTACAATCATGTAAAACACATGTGAATGATTTCTTTAATCTCAAATGGTGGTAGATCACAGAGAATTAGTGACATTGAGAGTATTCTTATAATGTAGGAAAGATATTACAATGTTTACATATGTCAGGTGCACCTTTAATCACAGAACTTGGGAGGCAGAGACAGGAGGATCTCTGTGAGTTTGAGGCCAATCTGGTCTACAGAATGAGTTCCAGGACAGCAAAAGATACATAGAGAAACCCTGTCTCAGAAACAAACAAACAAACAAACAAACAAAACAAAAACAAAAAAAACCCACCTAGCCGGGCGGTGGTGGCGCACGCCTTTAATCCCAGCACTCGGGAGGCAGAGGCAGGCGGATCTCTGTGAGTTCGAGACCAGCCTGGTCTACAAGAGCTAGTTCCAGGACAGGCTCCAAAACCACAGAGAAACTCTGTCTCGAAAAAACCAAAAAAAAAAAAAACCACCTATTTATAATTTAAAGTCTAACTATTATAAAGTTGACAATGGAAGATAATGAAGCTTTGAGACTAGAACATAGTTGAAGCAAGCTGGGGAGAAAGCAAGAGAAAATCTAAGACAAGTATCTATTCACTCTTTAAAAGTAGTGTTCATATCCACCTCGCAGCACATGGAGTAAAAATGTTTACTATCACTGCAAATACTGACTGTCCATCCAAATCACATACTGATGCTTGGGATACTGAGGCCATCAGCTATTCTTAATACTCTTCTTTATAAAGTTCATCATATGACTAATATTCATGAAGCACTTCACTTTGGGGAAAGTTGGCTAGGCCAATACATAAAACTGTTGACAACAGATGACCCAAGAATGGTATGATTTATGCTTTCACAGAAGATAAGTTTTCATATTACTGAGTCCGAACCAGGTAAGTGGGTAAGATCTTCTTAACACATGTGTGAGTGTGCTTGTCTGTGCTATTTGTTTCAGAACAAATTTCAAGGGATGGTCTTTGACTTTGTAACCAAACAAGTCTTTGACATCAGCATCATGATCCTCATCTGCCTCAACATGGTCACCATGATGGTGGAGACTGACGACCAGAGTCAGGAGATGACCAACATCCTCTACTGGATCAACCTGGTGTTCATTGTGCTGTTCACGGGCGAGTGCGTGCTGAAGCTCATCTCCCTCCGCCATTACTACTTCACCATTGGGTGGAATATTTTTGATTTTGTGGTGGTCATTCTCTCCATCGTAGGTAAGAAGGGAAGCTTTTACCCTTTTATTTAATAGGTCCAGGTGTGGGGGAAATGGTAGTAACCCCCCAAATTTGGGAGGTTCAGGCAGATATCAAATTCCAGGATAACATGGGCTGCATAGTGAGACCCTGTCTCCAAAAAAAAAAAGCAAAAACAAGAAAAAAGAGGGAAAAAGTACTTAATATTAATAGTTATACTCCATGATTAAAATTGGTAAAGATGTTTCTTATCATTTCAAAATTTTAGATAAACCCTAACAGTCCATTCCTTTTGGTCTTTCATATTTGAAATTTCATCTGTTCATGAAATTACATACTTTTTTCTTTTTACTATCTTGCCTCAATTTCAAATCCAATAACTACAATTTAGGTTGTCTCCTGTACTCATCATGTTCTTATATTATAAACAACTTCTACTTCGAATAAACAAGTAACACTCACTTATGCATAAATCCTTAAAGGTAGTCAGATAATACATAGATATGATCTCTTTGGTAACTGGAATAGTGTACATGTGCATTTATATACATATAACACACAGACTTCATGGTTTCCTGAAGTTCAGATAACTCTCTGTAGTTTAGAGTTTTTCTTTTTACAAGTGGATAGTGTATTGAGGATTCATTTTCCTCATAACATATTAAGTGTCCATGTGGAAGATATCAAATAAGAAGCTAAAAGCAAATATAACAGGATTTATGGAAAGTCTTGGCTCTTGTTTTATTATTAATTATTAATTACTGATACTGAGAGGAACCATCAGGACCCTATTGTGTGAGGACAATGATCTACCACTGAATGAGGTCCCAGTTACTAGGTTGGGTCCACATGAGGAATAGGAATATAGATACTGAGAGGGAAAAAGCATGTCCAGGCTACCTCATGTTTTTACACTTTTGATATAATGTGCTCTGTCCACACTGCAGGCCATGACAGCCCCACATTTGGCAAGTCAGTTTGCAGCATTTTTCAACAGCTTAGATGATGATTGCATTTTTAGCAAAAGCTATTTTTAATTAAGATCCACAGTTTTCTTGGACATAATGTCATTTATATTTAAACTGAAGTATATTGTAATTATTAACATTTATATGCATCAATAAAACAGTCAGAATATTCATGTCATTTAAAAAAATATGTGTATGAGTATTTTGCCTTCATATATGTCTGTGTGCCAGACGCATGCAGGGCTCACTGAGGCCAGAAGAGGGCACCAGATCCCCTGGAACTGGAGTTAGAGACAGTTGTGAGCTGCCCTGTGGGTATTGGGAGCGGACCCTTGGTCCTCTGAAGGAGGACTCTTCACCACTGAGCGTCTTAGCTCTTTCAGTCCTGTAATTGGTTTCCTTGTGTCTGGTTTAATTCTGATTATCGGAAACCGGTGCACAAAGACAGGAAGGAGCATTCGTATCCAGGTTTTTACCTCTCACGAACATTGCCCCACTGTGACAGAGTCCTGTGGAGCAGACAGAAGGGGAACACAAAACCCTGACCTTTTACCTCTCACGAACATTGCCCCACTGTGACAGAGTCCTGTGGAGCAGACAGAAGGGAAACACAAAACCCTGACCTCAGCCGGGCGGTGGTGGCGCACGCCTTTAATTCCAGCACTCGGGAGGCAGAGGCAGGCGGATCTCTGGGAGTTCGAGGCCAGCCTGGTCTACAAAGGGAGTTCCAGGACAGGTTGCAAAGCCACAGAGAAACCCTGTCTTGAAAAACCAAAATAATAATAATAATAATAATAATAATAAAATTAAAAAAAAAAACCCTGACCTCATCGGAGGTGAGAACAGATGGTGAGCCAAGGCTGCAGTGTATAAGGAGGGAAAGCTGGAAAGATGTCCAAGAGAAACCGAGCTGCAGTTCATAGAAGCAAAATGTTCTGAAGCCCATTGCACCGTAGGACATTACAGATAACTGTAATATATTTCACGCTTTAAAGAAGCAAGAGAGGATTCTGAATCTGTTTACTATCAAGATAACATTTTCAAGATAAAGATGTTAAAATGTTAGACAACATATACTTGTATAGAAATATGACCTGCTACCCCACAAATATGCACCGTTTTTATGTTTTAGTATATTAATTAAAATATTTTTTAAAATTTTAAAGAAAATTTGGGGGTGAAGAAGCCATGCCTCGAGGCTCCCTTCCTGGACCACTTATCAGCTCTCTTACCTAGGGCATGTTCAGTTACTATTCCAATTACTGGCTCTCCTTTGAATACAGTACTGTTGCCATGTCAACGTGCAGATTAGTTCATGTGGCTCTCTGTTCATTATGAAGGAAAGACTCTGAAAATGTTGTTTAACAAAAACAAAAGTTGACATTTTGGTCATCTAGACAAGATTTTGAGTTCTATTCCGAGTGAATCTGCCTCTCCAGCATGTGTTCTATGGTACACGTGTTCAGCTACCTGAGAAGGAAATACTCTCATCATGAGTTCTCGTGTAGAACATAGAGCTGAAAACTACACGCTTCACCCTGTAGCCCTTAGGCAAACAATAGTTCTCGTGTTTTAAAAGTATAAATCCATTTCTGTGCTCAGCCACTTTATACTTTGTTACATCTTTAGACCTCTAAGAGTTTGGTTATTCTCTGATAGAAGATATGTTAATGAAGAAAAATGACCATCAATATCTTCATTTAGAATAAAGATCTCAATGGTACAACACCAAATATTTTTGTTATTTTAGTGAGTAAATATTGCAGTTTACTTGTATACATGATGCTTATATTTTTATATATGCATAAATATATATATTTCTATGAACTGTAACTCAGTTCTCATTGGTTAGAGTAGGCATACACACATATTCATATTATGACCATGTTAGTTAAAACTATTAATAAATATGTATTTGTTGGTATTTAATTATTATATGTGCAGTTTGTAAACTAGATAGTTCTTGTCTTAATCGTATAAAACTTTTTTTTTCTGCTGCCCTTAACACTATTGGCTATCATTTTTCCCAGGAATGTTTCTGGCCGAGCTGATAGAGAAGTACTTTGTGTCCCCTACCCTGTTCCGAGTCATCCGCCTGGCCAGGATCGGCCGAATCCTACGTCTGATCAAAGGCGCCAAGGGCATCCGCACGCTGCTCTTTGCTCTGATGATGTCCCTTCCCGCGCTGTTCAACATCGGCCTCCTGCTTTTCCTGGTCATGTTCATCTACGCCATCTTTGGGATGTCCAACTTTGCCTACGTTAAGAGGGAAGTTGGGATTGATGATATGTTCAATTTTGAGACCTTTGGCAACAGCATGATCTGCTTATTCCAAATCACCACCTCGGCGGGCTGGGACGGACTGCTGGCACCTATATTAAATAGCGGGCCTCCAGACTGTGACCCTGAAAAAGATCACCCTGGAAGCTCGGTAAAGGGGGATTGTGGGAACCCATCTGTGGGGATCTTCTTTTTTGTCAGCTACATCATCATATCCTTCCTGGTTGTGGTGAACATGTACATCGCTGTCATCCTGGAGAACTTCAGCGTTGCCACAGAAGAAAGTGCAGAGCCCCTGAGTGAAGACGACTTTGAGATGTTCTATGAGGTCTGGGAGAAGTTCGACCCCGATGCCACTCAGTTCATAGAGTTCTGCAAGCTCTCCGACTTTGCGGCTGCTCTGGATCCTCCCCTTCTCATCGCAAAGCCAAACAAAGTCCAGCTCATCGCCATGGATCTGCCCATGGTGAGCGGAGACCGCATCCACTGCCTGGACATCTTATTTGCTTTTACAAAGCGTGTCTTGGGGGAGAGTGGAGAGATGGATGCCCTTCGAGTCCAGATGGAAGAGCGGTTCATGGCTTCCAACCCCTCCAAAGTCTCCTATGAACCGATCACCACCACTCTGAAACGGAAACAAGAGGAGGTCTCTGCTATCGTCATCCAGAGAGCGTACAGGCGCTACCTCCTGAAACAGAAAGTTAAGAAAGTGTCATCTATATATAAAAAAGACAAGGGCAAAGAAGGTGAAGGAACGCCGATCAAAGAAGACATCGTCATTGATAAACTAAATGAGAATTCGACTCCGGAGAAAACTGATGTGACGCCTTCCACCACTTCCCCACCTTCCTATGACAGCGTGACCAAACCCGAAAAGGAGAAATTTGAAAAGGACAAATCGGAAAAGGAGGACAAAGGGAAAGATATCAGGGAAAGTAAGAAGTAAAATAAATAAGAAAATAACAAAATTAAAATTGAAAAAATAAAAAACACAAGAAAATTCCATTTTGTGACCAACTGTTTACAGCCTGCATTGGTGATGTATCTGTGACTCCCTCAGGAGGTCTACACCAAACTGACTGTCTTTACAAGTGTACACTTAAGGTCAGTGCCTATAACAAGACAGGACCTAGGGTCAGCAAGCCAGGACTCACTACACCAGACAAACAGCGCCGACAGGAGGTCTCTGTTCTCACAACCAACTGTCACTGCAGAGCGGAGAGCAATGGTTACTCAGACAATAGAAACAATGGGGAGGGAAGTGAAATTTTTATGTAAATTTAACACGTGACACTTGATAGCAGTAACTGTCACCACTGTTTGTGTTTTAACTACCACACCTGCCATATTTCTACAAAACGTGTGCTGTGAATTGATCACCTTCTTTTTTTTAATTCACGAGTTGTTTACTCTTATATGTGACTATTTTTGTAAAGGGGTTTATGTTTGGGGAGAGGGATTAAGGCGGGGAGTCTACATTTCTCTATGTATAACGAGATCTATTTTAATGACGGCATGCTGCAGCGCTCATTCACACGTGAACATACCCCATCATACACAGAAAGAGTTGACTTCTTAGTTCAGGATGTTTTTAGATTTTTGAGGTGCTTCAATAGCTATCCATATTTTTAAGGTGTTTCATCCAGAAGAATTTTAACGTGCCTGTAAATGTTCCATAGAGTCACAACCATCAAAGAGTTATTTTATTTTTACATAACTCATTATATGTACATGTATATATGTATATATGTATATGGCTGTGTATATACATATACATGTATACACACATGCATACACATGCACACAGAGACCATCACATGCTCAGAGTCCTGGCAGCATGACTATAACATTTTTTGATAAGTGTCCTTTGGCAAAAAAAAAAAAAATATATCCTATCAGTCCTTTCTAAGAAACCCGAACTGACCAAAAACCATCCCCACTGCCACTTTCTGAAGTTGATTCTGCTTTTTCCTGCAGTATTGTTTAGCCATCTTCTGCTCTTGGTAAGGTTGACATAGTGTATGTCACTTTAAAAACAAACAAGTCTGCTTTGTAAATAGTAATTTTGCCCCGTGGTGCATGTTTGAGCAAACGAAAATGATTTAAGCACAGTATTTAACTGCATCAAATATGTACCACAGTTAAGTATAGTTTGCAAGCTTCCAACAGGTGACATGGTGTCATTGGTTCCCTTAGAATTTGAAGCTGTCTCTGCTGCATGTCTCTCTTGCTGATGCTGCTGTATCTTAACCCTTCCGCTGTCTAAAAGGGAAGCCATATGTCAGGGTGAAGTGTACCAATTCTTCCATCAGGAACGTATTCTTCATGACACTGGGCAATGGGTTACAGTGAACGAAGAAGAGCTCCCCTGTTCCTTGTCCTCCCAACCTTAACTGAACGCTCTGGTGAGAAGTCAGACCGTGTAGACAAGTGGCAAAGCGTATGGTTAGAATTTTCTAAGAAAATATAAATATTGTAAAAAAAAAAGGGGGGGTTCATTTTGCTTTATTTTTCAGCCTTTTGTACATAAAATGAAAAATTAAAAGTATCTTCAGGTTGATGTCACAGTCATATCGTTAGTTTTTGTTCCTAACACTTCTTAATTAAGACACTTCACAAAGTAAGGGAGAAAGACGGAGAGGCAGTGGAAGCTTCTGCTCACGCTGTTAGTACTGTGGACTTGCACAATTCTCAAGTCGAGTCTAATATTAATTTGCTTTCAATAGTAATGCCTTATCGTTGACAAGCAGTTTCAAAGAGAGCGGATGATACTCTTGGCATTGCTTGAATGGATGTCGTTACCTAGCATTACCCCTAGTACTCATCGTCTTTCCTAATGTTTATTTACACAGATAGATAGATGGATAGATAGAATCTTACTGATGCACTTGGCACTAGAACTGTATCAGATACGATATAGGAGCCAAACTTCCTTCCTTCCTTCCTTCCTTCCTTCCTTCCTTCCTTCCTTCCTTCCTTCCTTCCTTCCTTCCTTCTTCCCTCTCTCCCTCCCTCCCACTCTCTCTGTATTTCTTTCTTTTCTTCCTTTCTTTACCTTTCTTTCTTTCTTTCTTTCTTTCTTTCTTTCTTTCTTTCTTTCTTTCTTTCTTTCTTTCTTTCTTTCTTTCTTTCTTTTTCCACAAAGCCAGGTAGCGAAATGATATTACCAATTACAACAAAACACTTTGTTTCACAAACAACATTCAGTGTAGATTCTTTATACTAAAGCTATTGACTTGTAGTGTGTTGGTGAATGCATGCAGGACAATGCTATTACCGTAAAGAGCAGTAAGCCACATTACAATCAAGCCAAAAGAATAAAGATTTTGCTTTTGTTTCTGTATTTATTGTTTTGTCTGTGTTTCTATCTTCAAGATGCCATTTAGAGGTAAATTTCTATCCTGTAAAAATGATCTATCTGAAAATTTAAATGTAAAATGTACACATTAAGTATAATAATTCATCTTTAAATTTTTCATGGGATGGAAACTGAGAAGAGTGTATTGGATATCTAGTTTTAATATTGGCCAAAAAAAAAAAACAGCTATGGCACCAGGTAGAGTAGTGGGAAGTTAAAAATTAATAAAAAAAAAACATTGACTAACATTTAAGTTGTGCATCTTTTCTCCTCCCCAGCTGTGGATTCTCTGATCTTCTCTTCCCCTTTCTTCTTTTTGCGTCCTTCCTTACATAGTACCAACCGACCGTCCTAGGTCCTTTTTCATCCCTCTCTCAGACACTGGCAGTTTTCCTGGAGACTCTTTTCCTTGGTTCTTTGCTGTTCACCAAAATTTTGTTTAGCCCTGTCCCCAGGACCGTTACCTTAATAATCTTTTGCCACTTTGAAGATGACACACACTGTCTGTATATATCCATTTTGTTAATAATTTTATCAATCAAACATCTAAGAAAGCTTAGATATCTGCTTTTCATACTATAAAACAGATCATCAAAATTCACAGGTTTGCCTTTCCCATTTCATTATGAACAGTTCGAGAAGTGCCTCTCAACTTTGATTGCATCTTCGAATTGCTTGTGAAGCTTCTAATAAAAATGTCAATGCTGGATGAGCAGGCCAATTGAGTTCCTATCTCCGGAGGTGTAACCTAGTCCTTTAGCATCTTTAAGACTCTCCACTGCTGATGAGTCATAGCAAGATTGGGAATTGGTGTCCAACAGGAAATATTCTACATAAAAAGCATCTGTCATTTCCAGAGCCTATTATTTAACTCATTATGTGGAGAGGGTGTTGGCATGCATCTCAAGTAATTTATCTTCCAGTATGAGGAGTAGGAGGGGTTGATCCTGATCCACTTATACTCCCGTAGTATTCTGTTTGGTGGAAAGAATTAGAATATCAATATGATCCAGAGAACATCATCACATCACACGTATGTGCCCAATATGACACCCAGTCCTCCACAATGTATACTGTGGGTAATTTGAATCTGAGAGTAGTTGAAGCAGTATTAGGAATTAATAAAAAAAAAATCCCTAGGCAACTCTAACATGCCCTGATGCAGGAGAACCAGTAATCAGGATTAATGGACGTCCACAATGATTAGACAAGTTGTCATTCAAAGCTAGACAGTGGAGGCTGGGGAGATGGCTCAGAAGTTACGGTCACTTGCTGCTTCTCCAGAGGTCAGGCGTTGGGTCTCAGGACCTACATGGTGGCTCATGCTGATCTGCATCAGGAATCCAACACCTTCTTTTGGACTGTGCCAGAAGAGACCACACGTGCCGACACACAGGTAGACAAGATATTCATATGCATTTCTTAAAAGACTAGATTAGAATGACTCCAAAACTCAACTACTCTATTCTTGAAGCTGCTCATCTAATCAACTGTTTTCCTAAGCTCTGTGGTGTATGGGCCAATTTATAGATGGCAGGGAAGACAACAGGAAAGTGGAGGGAGAAATGGGAGAGGCTGCTTCCTAAATGATCTTGTGAAAATGCCTGCTGTAGCTCTCAGTCGTAGTGGTGGGAAAAGGGTAAGGCCAAGAGAAGTAAGGAAAAGAAATCTTTCCTGGTTATCCATATTTGGGATCTGAAAGTTCCAATAAAAACTGTAAAATGTGACGAGAACACACTGTGACAAAGACCCCATGGAAAAAAAAAAAAAAAAAAAAAGACCCCATGGACCCACGAGTAGTGGTTTTGTTTATTTGTTTGTTTGGTTTTTGTTTCTGTTGTTGTGGGTTTTTTTTTTTAATCCTGTTCATTCGCACTCAATAAAAGCCAATGCATCTACTACCCGTAAGCTTCATAATCAAAGCTGAAAGATACAGACAAGCCTGCGCCACCAGACTCTAACAGTGCGTTTCTTAGTAACAGGCCCAGCACTAGAAAGAAAAACAGAAACAAAAACGGATTTTTTTTTTTTTAATTAGCTGTCTGAAGAAAGAGCTTCAGTTAGAGGCAAAGGCCCTGGAAAGTCATGTGAGAGTCTATTGAGAATGCATTGCTCAGCAGACTGTGTCTGTACCATCAGAGAGCACTGTGCTGCAGTATTGCTGCTGGGTCTCGGCTGGTGTCCTCCGGGCAGCTCACTTTCCCGTTTAGGTATTTCACTATCTATCTGTGTATCCATTTTGCTTATACAAATATTCCTTTTTCAGGTTTCCACTCATTTGATGTTTCCATATATAAAAAGAAAATCCCAAGGCTCTCACCCCATTAGCATGAAACCATCTCATGAGAGTCTGCGCAACCCATGAATCATGTTCATGTATTAGAATGAGACCGTCTCACGTGAGTCCATTCACCACTCAGTGGGAATACAATCGTTTCTCTCCTTCCTTGTGCCTGCTGTCATGATGTTGTGATAGACCAAAACATAACCTTTGATTGGTGTACTCTTGGTTAGAAAAGCAAAACCATAGAAGGCAACAGGCGGTTTCATCTTGTTTAAAGTCAGTGTACTATAACTACACCACAGACAGGTGAACTGCAAAATCAGAAGGGCTGAGATTCCACTCCTTCAAATAGTTAATAGACAGGAGTTTCAACTATTTAGTCTGATTTTTTTTTGAGAGAGAGAGAGAGAGAAAATTCATCTTCATAAGGATGATTTTTTTTCCCAACTCTGCTAGGCTAGGTTCCAGAATAATAAATGGGTAATTCCTCATGTGAAACTTAAAAGTAAAAAAGCTGTTCTTTTGCTTTAAACAAACTATTGCTAGTTGAGTAGACTAAATACAATTTCTTTGGTAAATAGTGCGAAAGTATTTTTTAAATATTAGTTTTTAACTTGTGTGAATGTTTCCATGAATGTATGTGTATAGGTGTTTGTAGAGGCCAGAAGACTGTACTGTATACCCCTGGAGCTAGAAGTGTGGTGGTTGTGAGCCGCCTTTTGGGGGTTCTGGGAGCCAAATTCAAGTCCTTGGAAAAGGACGAGGGGCTCTGCCAGTCACATACAGAAAATACTGATGGGAATGATACTACTTAGTCCAGAGGTCCCTAACCAAAGCCATTCTGCAAGATGGATTGGCTCCCTTTTAAAGAGACGGTTGCTGGCATTAATATTGTACAGATTAAATGATAGTACTCATGAATCACGCGTTAATACATTAGGGCTTCTAAGAATAGCAGGGAAATTCCAGCCAAGCTCTTGTGACAGTGTCTCGGGGAAAGCAGTCTAATCCACTAGTTTCTTGTGAGAAGCAGTGGCCCTCACTTCGAAATAAGTGCCTGGGGACCGAGAAGTAAAATCCAAGCTGTTTGTTGTATGACCTTACAAAATCAGGCCTTAGCCTGAAAACAGGTACTGTCCTGCAGATTCTGCCCAAATGTGGCTGTTTCTTTCATAATGCCCCTAATACTATTTCTCTGACCTCTGAATTGCTCATTGGTTGAGTTCTTCATGGGGGTTCCCTGTCCCTCAGCTATTGGTTCCTCCTAGCCACCCTATTGGTTCTGAGCCTTACCTAGTGCAGATCTAGAAGCTCTTCTGTATGGCTCAGGCACTTCTTGTAATATTTCACCCCTAGGATGAGCTGAAAGGACCTATACAAGCAGGTCCTGCCTGATGCCTCCTGAATAGTTGTGATTCTCTAATGAACCTCATACAAAACATAGAATGTGACAATTGATTCCTTATCCAATGATGGATGAAGTATGTAAGCATGTAGTTCAGAGAAATCGCATAAATTACTGAAGGACAATGCCTAAAGCCATTGGCAATGGATAGAAAGTGTCAGTTTGGGGTATTTTAAATGCTTCTTTTTCAGACCAGTGAGAGAGAGCACTCGGAGGCGACAGTGCATGTCACCAATCCTAAAGACCTGAGTTCAAGCTCCAGGACACACCTGGAGGAAAGAGAGAACCAACCATCAAAAGGTTTTCTCTGACCTCCACATGTGTGCTATGGCATTTGCATGCCATGTACACACACGCATACACATACATGCATGTGCACACACTAAATAAATGTGATTCAAAATATTTCTTAAAAGCAAAACAACAACAAAAGCACCATGGGATCCATAAATTCTTGTGGTGGTTTGATGAAAATGTCTCCCACAGGCTCATACATTTGAATGCTTGGTACCCAGTTAGTGGAACTGTTTGGAAAGAAGTAGGAGGTGTGGCCTTCTTGAAGGAATTATGTCACTGGCAGGAGGTGGGCTTTGAGGTTTCAAAAGTTCACACCAGTCTTTCCCCTTTCCCCACCTGCCTCCTGTAGATCAGGATGCAGAGTTCTCAGCTACTGCTCCAGGTCCATACTTGCCTTCTCTCTGCCATGATGATCACAGACTCACCCTCTGAAACTGTGAGCAAGCCACAAGCAAACACTTTCCTTTGTTAGAGTTGCTAAGACACATTTGTATAGAGAAAGGAATAAAAGTTCTGAATGATTGTATTTGACTATGCTACAAAGTTTAGCATGAAACTTTGACTTTGTCTACTTAGCTCACTGCTGTGACAGCGTTCATGTGCAGTTTGTATTTGGTGTGGCTGTATTCACGGCCCCGGCTCTCACTTCCACAGCTGCACCATTTCCCATCCTGGTGAGGGATTAGTGTCTTCAGCAATTATGTTCTGAGAAGTTAGAAACGTATGAAGCAAATGTTTTATCACACCATTTCTACTTTACGCTTGCAGTGGCAATCTTGAAAAGCCTAATCTTGCCTACATAAAACAAGGTACTTCTGTCTCCCCGTAATCCAACATCTTACATAAAGGCTTTGCCTCTCCTTCATGTCTTATTTTTGGGTTGGAATACAATGATGCTTAGGTACTTTGCACAGGATGTCTGATTTTTTTTAAACCATTATAATTTTTGTTACATTTTATTATATGCCAGGTCACAAAAGGCAATTTTGACATAAGTCTTTGGTAATCTTTAAACTTTTCTGCCTTATGTTCTGTTTCCCACTCCTTTATTCTGCCCCTCCCATTTTAGTATCTTTCTTACCTAGACAATTTCATGACTATTTTCATATCGTCTGTATATATATATGATGTAGATATATGTATAAAACCTAAGACCCACAAATGAGAGAATGCCTTAATAATTTATCTTCCTGGGACCAACAGAATTAACCTAATATTGTCTCTAGTTGCAGCCATTACTGAAATCACTGTGACTTTTTCCTTCTTTCCCTTCTGTATATATACCACACCTTTTTTATATCCTTTCTTCTGTTGACAGACTCCTAGTTTTGTGGTATAGCTTAGCTACTGTGACCTGTACTGAAATCGACATTGAGATGCAAGTATTTCTGTAGCATATTCACTTGAAGTCTTCAAGGTAAACACCCAGGAATGATATCTGGGTCATGCTGCATCTATTTTGAAGAATCTCCATACTCACTCCCATAGTATCTGGACAGTGTGCATCCCATCTACAGTGTATGATGATTCCCTTCTGTTCCCATTTTACCAGTGACCGCCATTCTGAATGGGGTAAAATGGAACCTCAATGTAGTCTGTATGCAATTCCCTGAGGACTACTGAGGCTGAATGTGTTCTTCATATTTTTATTGGTCATTTGTATCCCATCTTTTGAGGACTGTCTCTTTATTTCATTAACCCATTTGCTAATTGGATCCCTTGGTTTCTTGCTGTTTCATTTTCTGAGTTCTTTGTATTTTTTTGATATTATTCTTCAGTCAGATGTGTAAGTAGCAAAGATTTTTTCTCCTCTTCTGCAGGCTGCCTCTGCTCTTCAGAGGCTTTATAATATTATGAAGTCTCATTAGTCAGTTGCTGGCATTATTTTGTGAGTAACTGGTTTCCAGAAAGTCTTTACCAGTGTTACCTTAAGTGATTTTTCCTGTACCCAGTTTAGGTCTTACATCAAGATGCTTGATTCATTTGAAGTTGATTTCTGTATGGAGAGAGAGGTAAGATCTGCTTTCACTCATACATTCTTTATTAAAAACAAACAAGCAAGCAAATTAATTAATTGTTTGCTTGTTTGTTAAAACAATCTCACCTGTAGCCCAGGCTGGACTGGATCTCTTGATCCTTCTGTTCCAACCTCTCAAGTGCTGTGGTTATAGGAATGAGACACCATACCCTGCCCCTTTTATCCTAAAGATTTCTGTATACACAGCTTTAGAATAGTATATATTTTTTAAAGACTCAAACTACATTTTAAAAAAATATTTGATCATTTAGTTTTAATTAATGTTAATCTTAATTAATTAATCTTAATTGTTATCCTTATTGAATTTTTGATTAACTTTTTCATATGACCATGTTTATAATTTCTGATTTTCAAAAACTCCCATTCTTTCCTGGCCTCTTTAGCATTGCATTTTCTTTATTTTATTTCAGAGCACGCCTGCTAGTTGGGAAATTTCTCATGGTAGCAGGTCTTTCTTGACAGACTTTTTTTGAACTGTGAGCTCCCAAATAATGACACAGAGGTTTATTAATTATGAAATCTTGGCCTTAGCTTAGGCTTGTTTGCAACTAGCTCTTAAATTAAGCTGTTTCTATTAATCTGTGATTTTGCCATATGGCTCTTTATCTACCCTCAGTACTGTGTGTCCAACATGCTCCACATCTCATTTGCAAAATCTGCATCCCCTGAATTCGTCTGTCTGCCCAGAAGTCCCACCTAACCTCTCTTTGCTAACTATTGGCCAGTCAGCTGCTTGTCAAACCAATCACAGTGACACATCTTCACACCGTGTACAAATATTTTGAAACATTTCACGATCTCATCACCTTCCATTTTTCTTCCTTTTTTTCTATTTTCTATATGATTATTCTTACATTTTGGTCATATGTTTGATGTAAAATGTGACCCCTACCTGTACACTCACCTGAACAAATGAAGGATTTTTTTTTTTTAGTATATTACTGCCATTCTCTTTCTTTTTATTTGTGTGTGCGTGTGTGTGCATACACATGTGAGTACATGTTTGTTAGGTTACACATCTGTGTGCATTTCTTCATGGAGGCCAGATATCAAGCTTGAGTTCTCTTCCTTCTTCTTCTCCTCCTCCTCCTCCTCTCCCTCCTCTTCCTCCTTCGAGATGAAGCTTCTCATCAGCTTGGCATCCATGAGGCTAGACTGGCTAGACAGGGAGCCACAGGAATCCCTTTGTCTCTGTCCCCAGTGCCGATGTTACAAGCAGTTTCCAGCTACTTGGCTTCTTTACAAGGATGCTAAGCTTAAACTCAAGTCTTTATTTGTTGTGGGACAATGGTCTCGTACCCTGTAAAGGTTTGTCACTTGTGGTGGTTTAATAAAATACTGATTGGCCAGTAGTAGCCAGGCGGGAAGAATAGGAGGAGCAACCAGAACAGGAGAACTCTGGGAAGAGGAAAGGCTCAATCGGAAGTCATCACCCAGACACAAGAGGAAGCAAGGTGAAAATGCCTCACTGACAAAAGGTACCAAGCCACACGGGTAACACAAACAAGAATTATGCGCTAATGTAAGATATAAGAGTCAGTAAGAAGCCGGGCGCGCGCCTTTAATCCCAGCACTTGGGAGGCAGAGGCAGGCGGATCTCTGTGAGTTCGAGACCAGCCTGGTCTACAGAGCTAGTTCCAGGACAGGCTCCAAAGCCACAGAGAAACCCTGTCTCGAAAAACCAAAAAAAAAAAAAAAAAAAAAAAGTCAGGATATTATCACCTGTTAGCACTTACCACTTCACAGCCTCTATTTTACTTCCACCTGGAGCTCCTGGGTGCTATGTATTAAAATCTTCTAAATCTTTCTCTCGTGTCTTAATGTCCTTTCCTTCATTTTCAGTGCTATAACTGAGAATTTTACGAAATATTCATCCCTGAGTTAATTTCCATAGGTTTATTCCTCCCGTGAATTGGTAGTGTAAGATAATGTGGAATCTGAACACTGTGAACATTTTTAACGAGACATATCAAGTCCAAGTTCTTTAACAAATATGGGCTTAAGCTTTTTATTTTAATGAGTTGTAATTTTGCAAGAATTTGCTCATTTAAGTGAATGAATTTGTTTATTCATTTATGATTTTTAAAAAACTGTCAGTCTTCCTCTTGATTAGCTTCTCTAAGGAGTCATCATTTTGCGAGCGTACTAAAAACCATCTTGAGGCTAGGGGTTTTATTCCCTGTTTAGACGCCTAATTCGTGGGACTTTGCTCTCCTTAACCCATCTCACACCAGTTTCATTGGCCCTTTTTATTTCTCTGGATGAGCATCCAGGACAATTCCAGAGAAGAATTGAGGGTGTTTTGATGTGTTTTGTTTCTGACCATAATGTGGGAAGGTGTTCATACATGATTCACCCTTGAACTTGCTGTTTACTGTTTATTGTTGTTGGGTTTTTTTTAGTAGACACCCATACACATCCTTTAGTAGATCTTACAGTCCCAAATGTTTTCAGAGGTTCCCATCCTGAATGAACACTGAGTTCTGTACCATTTCTCTGAATCTCACTGATCCATATTGTTTTCTTTATTTTTTAAGATTTTATTTATTTATTTATTTGATATACAGTGTTCTGTCTGCATGTATGCCTGCATGCCAGAAGAGGGCAGTAGATCTCATTATAGATGGTTGTTTGCCACCATGTGGTTGTGGGGGATTGAACTCTGAACCTCTGGAAAGTCGGTCAGTGCTTTTAACCACTAAGCCATCTCTTCAGCCCCTATATTGTTTTCTTAAAAGAGGTTGATTACTCCCATAACATTTGTGCCACAATTGCAATAAGTATGTGTTGCAGGCTGCTCATTGTTGCTGGTTGCAGGGTTTGTAACTGAGTGATATTGATGGTTACCTGCTGGACAGCCACAGCCTTTTCTACACGATGCTGAACTCCTTAACATAATCTTCCTCAGGTGGGGTCTGTATTTGTTAGGTTCTCTGAAATTTAGATCTTCACACACAAAACCCAAATGTTACTATGAACTTAAATATTCCAAATATGAAGTTGAGATCGTTTTTTCATTTTGGGGGTTAACTGGTTTTTGTTCCTTGGAACAGAAAGTCTCATAGTCTTCTTACAACACAAAGGCTTCAGGCAAATGAGAGAAGCTTATTGAGAAAGTGAAACGCAATGGGAAACCTGCCAAGACCTATGGCAGTAGTCATAAATAAGAATGTATCCATGTTTCCAATTCGATAAATCTCCTACTGGAAACAATGTTAGCATACTGGGAGACAGTATTCTATGTCCTGTTCTAGAAGCTTGTCCAGAGAAAGATAGATTTTGTTTAAAGGAAGAAAGGCCAAGTGAAGACTGCCATTCTTCGCCCAAATTAAAATCAACCCTTCAGGAAAACTTCTCAACACCCTAGAAAATTATTCTCTGCTGCTTCTTAGTTGTATTTTCTGTTCAATTCCCCCAAAGATTTAACCCCGGAATTAGCATATGGCCCAGCGAATCTCTCTCCAGGCACACACCTAAGAGAAAAGGGCACATATGTCGTGACAGAAAGGATATACAAAGAAAAAATTGTTTAAGACAGAAAAAAATGGAAACAAACCAAAATGCCCATCTGTGGATAGATGAGTCTGAGCATATCAGCACAGTGGGCTATTGCTCAGACCTTGACAAGAGCGGAGTACTGATAAATACTAAAACTATATGGGCCTCAAGACATCGTGATAAGAGAAGTAAGAAAGAGAGCACATATCGCGGGCTGTATAATCCATTTATCATGATATATCTAGAATGCGTAGATGGAAAGAAAGCCTGGGAGGGCAGAAAAGGTAGTGGCTGGTGGTTGTTGTTTATGGAGTGTCCAAAGCTATGAGTTATAGATCTGGTGTTTAAATGGCACCGAAGATATACTAGTAGCCTTCCAACCAACTACTTCCACTTGAAACTACTTGCATTATCAATTTCAAAACCTCGGTGAAATTTTATGAAAACCACTATTTGGTAAGCATTATGCAGTCTTGTCCACGAGGGGGCGCTGTTTCCATTATGAAACGCTAGGTTTTATTTGGGTTTGGAATGGCTTTTATACTTGCAAAGCACTCCCCCCCCCCGGTTTATTCCGCATGTATTTTAGATATAAACAATAAAAGCAAACATACATTTTAGTAGCTGCTAATAGAAATTACGTTATATTCGAATGTGTCTTTTAAAAAGAAGCTTGTGAAGTGACTGTCTAGCAAATATTTTTTTTTCTTTGAACACAAATCTCATGGTTGGAAAATTAAGCCAGCACCAACAAACCACAACATTAAAGAAATGGCTCATGAAAAGGAGTTCAAAGTCTCAAGTGAGACAGAATAAGGGAACCCTCCAAGTATTCACATCTTCAGGGAATTTCAAACATCTCTTCCTGACCACTGTAACTGACGGAACCCTGAAAGCTTATTTTTCATAAGTAGAATAAAAATCATCTGTTCAAATTAGAATGACTGTATTAAAGTTCTTCACAGAAGCTACCTTTTGTAGCTCTCTCAGGAATAAAATAATTAGACCGTTGTGTCCTTGAAAGTCTGTGGCCAGTGGCTCAGGGAGAACAACGCAGTGCCTGCCGTGTAGCCGCCAGTGTGGAATTCTTCCCAGGTCCAAAACCACAGAATACATGACTCTTTATGCCATGAGAATGCCCTCTCTCCACCAGCCAGAACAAAATCAAAACGCAGTACGGAAAGTCAGGCAGGGAAAACACAGGCTCCAGAGTCGATCTGAGTCAAGGCCCTCCGACTAAAGCTTGTAATTCCAGGCCTGGCTTCTATATAAATCCAGCCAGCTTCTATATAAAGCCAAAACGTGGTACAGGGTGGCAAAGGGACAAGCTGTTGGATTTTAGGACCACACTGGAGCAAACCAGAAGGGCTGGCTACTGGATCCTCTAGGAATCAGGAAGCGGCCTTTCAACAGAAGAGAATGATTTGGAAATATTTAAGAAACTATTCTCAGTGAAGAATGTAAATGGTATGTCACGTTCCTCAGTCGCTTCTGTTCCGCTGCTGTGAGAATAAGCCGCTACTGCTAAGATTGGACTCTACAGTCATGCGCGGGCTCACGTGTTGGTATGATCCGGAGACATGAGGCTTAGCTGGAAGACGTAGCTCACTCCGAGCATGACCGGTAAGATGTCCCCGTCTACAGGGTCTCACCCTACCGCCTTCTTCAGCCACGGTGAAGGGAGCAGCGGGCCCACGCTCCTACTACCTTCCCGCTCTGCTTCAATGCAGGCCCAGTGAAATGGGTTCAGTCAACCAAGGGCTGAAACTGATCCAAAAAAATATTCGCTCCCCCTAAATGGTTTCTCAGAGGTCTTTGTCCCATTCGTGAAATACGGGCTAACGAAGAAAAGCAATACCAAAAAGTGAGGTCGCTGCTGTCACTTTACCTTTAGAACTGGCATGTGGGAGACATCTGGAAAAATTCAGAGGTGCGGGCTAAGAAATACAACCCGGAGTGTTGAAAAGAAAGCGTCAGTGACAATCTGGTGGCTCTGAGACGACGCGAGTGTGATGGGAGTGTGGACAGCAACAACTTTGCTCACAGCAGCTCAGACTGTAATGCGTACACTTTGGTGAATGGGACTAGAGGCTACTGTCTAGATTTTGTCTGTATCCTGAGACTTTGTGGAAGGCCAAAGTTCAAAGGTAATGGACTACTTTCTTGGCAGGGGAAACTTCAAGACCCAACACCACACTTAAGCTTTACTGTGGGCTTTGGAGGACAAAGAGAAACATTTTTTTTTTAAACTTGTGGTTGTGTAAGAAAAGACACGCTGTTCAAGTTGAGACTAAAGAAGGCTGATCCCTCCAGAATTTAAATAAAAACGTTTTTCATAAAATGAATTCATCTCATCTGAGTCTAAATTTATAACATTCCCAAGAGACTATACTGTGTATGGTAGAAGATACTATATTATCTTATTTAAGTGTGTGTGCATGTGTATGTGTGTGTGTGTGTGTACCTGTGTGGCCATATACGTCACATGAGTGCTTGAGCTAAGCCATCTCCTTGCCCACCTCCTCTCTCTCTCTCTCTCTCTCTCTCTCTCTCTCTCTCTCTCTCTCCCTCGCGCGCACGCGCGCACGCGCTCTCTCTCTCTTTTTTTGTTGTTGTTGTTAATTTCAGAAACCTTGAAAAAGGGATTTTTTTCCTTCATTCACCTCCTTGAAAACGGAGCATTGCATTATTGGAGACTGCCTTTAGTGACTCTCCTAGACTAGAAAGCAAACAAATGAAGAAAAAAACATAATTAAATGGAACTCGGGATGCAATTAGCATTAGAAAAGGCCTTTTATAGTGTTCAGAATGTTGCCCTGAGGCTATTTCTTCTTTAGGGGGGCTTAACAACTTCCCAACTGTGAGGAAACATTTTAGGTAGCCAAATTTGAAATATTTTTAATTAAAGGCAAAAGGTAACAAAAATAAAAGTGGGACAGACTGAGAAACGCTCGCTTTTTACACGGCTATTTCAAATAAATGTGTAAAAAGTGGGGCATGGCTTCATAACCTGCATTGCTGTCATTACATTTTCCAAAAGTCCATCTTCAGTGTCAGATTCTGACTGCGTCATTTGACAAGCTAAATACTGTAGAGTAATCCGCTGGGTCAAAGTGCAAACCGGGAAGAAATCGCGGCAGATTGCAGCCCATGCTCACCTGCTGGCATCACCTCCTGAAGTCGCTCCATGTACTCTGACAAAACAAATCGTGCTCATAATAATAAATGTACAGACTCGGAGCTGGACTGCGATCCGTTTATTTGGGTTTTGTTGTTGCTGCTTTATAATTTTAGTTTTATCAGCTCTAGAGACTGTCACTTGGACATAATAGTGACATTGCTTTGTTGTTTGGTTGGTTGGTTTGTTGTTTTTTCAAGACAGGGTTTCTCTGTGTAGCCCTGGTTGACCTGGAATTTGCTTTGTAGGTCAGGCTGGCCTTGAACTCAGATACCTTCCAGCATCTGCCTCTCTGGGATTAAAGGTTAGCATCACCACAACCTGGCAAATTGGCCTCTTGTTATTCACGTGAAACAAGACCCATTGTAGCCATTGCCACTATTGTTTGCTTAAATTTTGTCAAAACTCCTTGACTACTCTCCCATCCTTTGCCGGTCCTTTGCCTTACTTCAGACTCTTTGGGGAACTTGTGAGCCCAGGGTGAGCCCCGGGTTGCTGCTAATGACTTTATTGCTCCTTGTAAAGCTCCTACCACGCCTGTGTTGATGAAGAACTACGGGTCCTCACTTGAGCCACTTGATCAACTACTTCCGCGGACGGTGAGTGAGCCCTGGCTGGGCACAGAGTATTTCTAGGTACTCCTGCAGCAGGGATGCGGGAACGGAAGCGGGAGGGAGCACTTGTAAATTTGTTTGTTTTCATTTTTAAGCTAAAGAAGGAAATTGTCAAAATGGTAGCGGATAGATTTTTGTACCCGGATGTTAAGCTTCTCCACTGATGCAATAAATCAGATCATGCTGAATTAAAGCCCGGGTTTTAGTCTGAGCAGAGCACTCCCGGGTGGTCCCAGGGGAAGAGGAGAAACCACAAGGGAAAACCACGAGGGGAAGTCTGTGGGCCTGACCTTAAATAATCTGGGGAATGGGGAAGGAGCCTTTGTTTGGTGGGCTTTCTTTGGGCCGGTGGGAAGATGGCAGCTCCAGGGGAGATCCCCAACAGTGGCTGTCTTAGCTTGAAAAAAAAAAAAAAAGACAACAAAGAAACAAAATACATAAAGAAAAATAATAGCATAAAGTTCTACTGAAATAATACATTCACAAGCTTAGAAACAGTGGTTTCTGTCAAAACTTTGGTGCCTAAATCTGGTCCTTTGGAGACGGGGGATTGTTCACGTAGATGAGTTAGTCTAATGATGCTGGGCAGCAGAACTCGTTCTGATCATAAACGTGGAAGTTTCTAATCTGTACTGGATTGAGAAGAACCAACTAGAAGGCAGGAGGAAGAAAAGTGTAACCAGCACACTGTTCTCACGGACTCTCAAAGGCTATGTTCTGAGTGACTCATGGGCTCCATGAGATAGATAAGTATCACAGTATAAATGTTTCCTCGTGAGTAAAAGAAGGCAACACCTGAGGTGTACAGAAAATGATTTTGCTACAGTAAAATTGCATTAACTAACAAGTCTGGGACAAGAAGTATACACCACTAAAAAAGATATACTTCAAAAAAAGTATTATGCAGAGCAGGAATTAATTTTTTTAGTTGGAGACATTTAATGATGATGAATTGAAGACATTGCTATACGTGGGTGGGTCTAAAAACTTGTTCTTAGTTGGCAATGGGAGAATTAGTTGTTGGTGTGGACTTGAGTCCCACCAGTTAGCACACCTAGAGTTGCTCACACTGAATCACAGCAGGAGACCTTGGGAATATAGGCAGCTGCAGCTGCAGATCTGAGGTCAGGCAAAACTCAAGATGAGCCAATCATTATGGATACCAGGACCAATCCCAAGTTTGGAGAGTCCAGAAGAGAGTTCAGAAGACTCAGTATGTGTTTATAGATTTTAGAATCCTATGAAGGAAAATTAACGTTTAGCATAAACCACGTTATTTGTATATACACTCCAAGCACAATAAGCCAATTGGCTGTCCTTTTTAAAGTTATTCTATTTTACTTTGTGAAAAGCTGAATATTTTCACTTAGAAATTTTTTACCAGCAAAGTTCCCAAAGACTAGTCAGTGAACAAGCCACCAACCTGACCTTTCTAAAGCAAGTAGTATTGGGAGATTAACTTTTCTGTTAATCTTAAAAGCTATATATATTGTCAGACAACTAAAGTAATACTTTTTAAGAGCTGAAGAAAGGTCAGTCTAGGGATATTCAAGCATCAATGTTATGTCAAAATGAGATTCTTTATATGTATGTATGTGTGTATGTATATGTGTATGGATCTATCTAATCTATGAGGTATCAAGTGATTGGTAAATAAATCAATGCCATTATCACTTTTGGAAGTGATATAGCAAAAGAATCTATGGCCAAAAGGATACTAAACTGATATCTGCATCACGCACTTAATATAAGTAGTCTATGTACAAATGGCTTTTTAATATTCTTTTCTCTCCCTCACAAATAAGAAAATACTTGCTTCATTCAACACCAATCAGGCTGAACTCTGCTAATATCCTGCTTCTCTTTTCTGTATGGAGAACTGAATTTAGGGCCTTGCATGTACATGGCAAGTTCTCAACCACTGAATTATGGTACCAGCTTCCATTATTTTTTGGATTAGTATCCATCTTAACAATCACAAGTGATTAGGTTAAAAAAAAACGGGAAAAAGTCACACTTCTCTTATTTATTGATTTTAGACACTTGATCTCTGGCAAAAGGCTGAGACTCGATATATTTGTTGATTTGTCAGCTAACAGTGGACGCAGTACAGTGGCAGCAACTCCAAGTAGATGCTTAAAGGCCAGTGCTCCAGCTCCACTTAGGTTTCTGCCCCAAGTAGCACACAGCTTTCCCTTAGTAATGTCAAGGAAGATGAGAAGTAGTGAACTCAAGATAAAGGTGTAAGAAGTAATAGGTACTAGTGAGGGGAAGCTGTGAAGAGTAAACGTCATACTTGCTAGCCTTTTTTGAAGAGGGAGACCCCTGGCAATGAAGTGAAGGTCCGGGGCTAAACTGCTTAGACAAGTCTATTCTGATTCTGGGATGTCAGAAAACCATCTAACAGGAGCACTTGATCAATCAGAGTTCTGCATCCTCCAGCGTAGGTCCATCTCAGGAGTGGAAGGCTGACCATGCATGTGTTGGGGAACAGGGTGAGCACGTATGTACATCAGCTACAAAGTTAGTCAAACAGCTTTAGAGATTTCTCAACACTAAGTGAACAGTACTAGCCACCAAACAAAGAGGCCGTGGTGTCCATGATTCCTACAGAGACAGGGAAGTCTGATAACTGTGAAACATAAGAACATGGAGAAGGGTAGCCTTGCCACAGGATGGGATGAGCACACATTGTGCTCCTTTGAAACACACAGACGTGAGCATATGTACTTCCGGGGGGGGGATCCTTTAGAGGCTAAAGACCATGTAGAAGTCAACATAGAGGACCTAGAAATATTTGGGGGTTAGGTCATCCCCAAAGATGTCAATATGCCTTTCCTGCCCTTATTCACACAAGGCAGATCCTCACCCCTGGACTCTCGAAGTATCAGCATTTGGGGGGAACATGTTAAAGAAATGAATTCTTTAATTCTACCTCAAAGTACTGAATCAGACTTGGGAGTACGGTCAGAATATGTGTCGGGTTAAGGTCTCTGGGGTAATTTAGATGTACATTAGAACATTAGTATAAAAGTTATTGAGCTGAAGAAATGTTGCCTACCTTCACACCCAATCACATTCCTCTTCCTCCACTGAAGACTTGGTAGGCCTAGAAACATGGAACTCCTGGGAGCTCTGAGATCCTCTGTATTCTAACACAGCAGTTTCCCTTTTTTTTTTTTTTTTTTTTTTTTTTGCTCCAAAGCTCTCTTGAAATCCGCTATTCTTCAAATCTCTTGCAATCTTCAAAAAGCTTTTTTGTATGCATGGAACATATTCATTATGCTATAAATTAAAAATGAGAGAATTTAAATTTTTATTTGAAAATAAAAACAGAGACTATGTTGGCGTAAATTATTATTATTTTTTTTATGAAAGTTACCGTCTTCCAGAAACAAGTGAGAAAAATGGCATTGGTTTAATGACTGCCTGATAGGAGACAGCTGAGTTCTTGTGTTTGTTTTTAATGCTTAAGCTGTTGAAATATGTTGTTTTGGTTGAAGTAAATGAGGAAATCTTGTCCTCACACAGACCTTTAGTAGCAGACGTAATCATGTTAATAGCCTCTGCAGATCACAAGGGCCACTCCTGGCTGCTAGTAAAAACTTAGCAAGGGGGGCAGGGGCTGGAGAGATGGCTCAGCAGTTAAGAGCATTGCCTGCGCTTCCAAAGGTCCTGAGTTCAATTCCCAGCAATCACATGGTGGCTCACAACCATCTGTAATGAGGTCTGGTGCCCTCTTCTGGCCTGCAGGCATACATGTAGAAAGAATACTGTATACATAATAAGTAAATAAATATTTTTTTAAAAAAACAAACTTAGCAAGGGTTGTGTTTGAAAGGTGAGGTGCAGTGTGAAATTGGAATGGTGTTACCTTCATCTTCATACCCTGCCACATGGAAACTCTTTGGTCTCTCCTAAATGGCGGTCTCATCATAGCATGTTTTTTTTTTGTTGTTTTTTTTTTTGTTTTGTTTTGTTTTTTGTAACACTGTGTCTTAGCTACATACTGTTGTCTGACTGCGGTGAAGAGACACCATGACAAGGCAACACATAAAAGAAAGTGTTGAACTGGGGGAGTTTGCTTACATTTTTAGAGGGTGAGTCCATGACCAGTATGCAGGAAGCGTGGCCTCAGGCAGACAGGCACGGCACTGAGGCGGCAGCGGAAAGTTTACATCTGACCCACAGGCAGGAAGCAGAGAGCTAGCACTGGGTCTAGCGCAGGTTTTTGAAACCTCCAAATCCACTTGCAATGACACACCTCCTCCAACAAGGCCACACCTCCTAAAGCTTCTCAGTCTACCAGCTGGGAATCCAACATTTAAACACACGAGCCTACTGGGAGCATTCTCTACACAAACCACCATGCTACAGTCACTGGCTCACTGAGTTATGAAGAATACCAAAAGCTGTCATATATCCTAAGATAAATACGAAAATCATCTTGTTGGTGCATGCCCCATTCATCTTAGAAGTATCCTGATACATTGGAAAGGCCTCAGGGTAGCAGTGGGAGACACATTTCAGGATTCCAGTCTTTGCTGGGAAGCTCAACGTTTCCAGTGGCAACAATCAGGGTTCTTCAAATTGACAGACTCATTTCCTTCATATTCATGAAACAGCCTGTAAAACCCCCAAATCTGAAAAGCATACTGTGTCTGCAGGTTATTATTCCAAGTGAAAATGACTTCACACACACACACACACACACACACACACGCACGCACGCACGCACGCACGCGCATACAAGCACTTCGTGCTTAGCTCCTGGCTGAAACAATGCCACATGCGTTTTTTCCTGAAGCAGCCCCCTTTCTACGGTAGCAAGCGTAAGTGGCTTAACCATAGTTTCCATTTAATCACACAGGTTAGAACTTAGTCAATTGATTTTTAATGCTTCATCAAAGACAAAGGGAAGCTCACTTTTACATCCCCCTCCCGTACCCCCCCCCCCCCCCCGTGTCGTGTGGTTCCCTCTGGTTTCCTCTGGCATTCTTTGCTGGAACTCTCGCACCTTCACCACCCCGCTTCTCTTCGGTGCCCCTTAAGTAAACGTCAGCACAGGGAGAAAGGCAAACGGTGTCTTTCGTGTGTTCATGAAAAGCATTTTCGCTTCATGAAACATCAGGAAAGGTTTTGGGAACGCGCCCGAAGGAAGTCCGCTTTGAGAACATTGCTACTGCTGAGCTTTCTGGTGCCCATTGATACAGTGGGGACCTATAGGAGGCAGAGGGCCTGTCTTCTTTGGCCTTTCATTTTAAAGCCGAGGAAAGTACACACGGCACAAAATAAATAGATTTAGAACACATAAATGGCTTGATTGTCAGCTACACTGGAACACGTTGCTCTGCTTTACTGTTTGTGTTTATCTAATAAATGTGTACCAGCCGTTGTGGGTGGGCAGGAAAATTCCACAATCAAAAAGAAGTCAAGCCGTAGGAGCCATGTCTTAGAAAGTTCTCCCCGGCATGTGAAGGTTCTAAAGAACCCATAGCGATAAGAGATTGGTTCTGGTTTCATGAGGGGATGCTTCTGGTGTTTGAAAGTGAGAGGCAAGATTTCTGGGGTGCTATAGAATGATTCCCCATCAGACAGACCTGCCTAGATAGCCAGGTTTTCCATGGCAAGCTCTTCAACAAATACTGCAAGACATAGTCTTTCCTTTCGGCTTACATGTATGTGTGTGTATTTCTTTAAAAAAGAAGTGCTGTTGAGAATTAACTATACAACATTTAATGTCCACTTACCCTTCTTAGTACTTTATTTTCAGAATACCTGTCTTATTTCAAGTGTTTTGCCACTACAGAAATCATCATATTTCTCACAATAACATTGTTTTGTGTTTTTATTTTTCTATGATAAATTTGCCAAGCTTTAAAACCACCTATCAACAGCCCCCATGAAAGAGTCAGTGCCTCCAGACACCTATGTATGCTCTCTTCTCTGTGTGGAAATGTCTCTCTCCATTTCCAGACAAGTGAAGCCCTGTGTTGTCAGCCTCTCGTCCATATAAGAAACACTGGAGACAGCTGGTTTATAAGGAGAATGTGTCTGCTCTCGGTGGGCTACATTGCTTGGGTTTGTGTCCAGACAGCACACAATGGCCGTAGCACAGACAGAATAAAGCAAAAACCATTCTCTTCATGGCTAGGGAGTTTGAAGAGGAATCTTCTGAGTTTCCCCCGGACTCTTCAGAGACACACGGGTGCTCCCACTATTTTCTATCTGTCCCAGGTTCCACTGTCTTCCCATATTGGGATGCTGAAATCAAATCTTCAATGCATGGACCTTTGGGACTCCTTCAAGAGCCAAACTACAGCAATTTCTGACTGAAAAGTATTCTCCTTCCAGATGTTGTTTTACAGGGATTATTAATTCCTAAACTTGGGGTCCCCAAGATCTGATATGTGTTTAAAAACCAGCCTTTGTCCCCCAAAAAGGGTTCTATTATGAGTCCATCTGTGAGAGCCAAAGTTAAAGTTTAAGTTTTAATCACTGTGCCTTAGAGAGCCAGGAAGCAAAAACACCTCTGACCCGCGAGCCCCTGCCCAAGGACAGACAGTTCCTGAAGTGCTGGAGGCTCTTGCCTATGGGAGATGGTAAACCACGCGTTCTCATTTTTGCTTCCAGAAACAAGTTTGTTTGACCCATCTGCATTGAATGTGCTTGATCTCAGGTGGGCAGGAGGCTCACAAGCAGCAAAGGAGCCAGGATGTGCATTTGCTCCTGATTGGATGCAGGCCGGAGGTACTTAAGAATGTATGCTTGCCCCAATGGACCTGGTGGGAAATACTTAAAACTGCTGCAAAACTTGATTCAGGGCTATTTTCTGGAAATCCAGAGAGGGCCCGAGCACATACACCTGGCCAGTATTTAATTAAAACTTGCTTTGAATTTGGCTTTAAATTGTAGTCTTATTCTCGACCAGTGAGATTAACACATCCATCTTGGACAAAAAGTAAGACTCTGTCTAGAAAGAAAGAATAAGGTAAGAAGAAGGAAGGGAGGGAGGGAGGGAGGGAGGGAGGGAGGGAGGGAGGGAGGGAGGGAGGGAGGGAGGGAGGGAGATGGGGGGAGAAGGAAGAGATGGGAAGGAGGGGAAGGAAGAGGAGGGGAAAAGAGGGGTGGAGAAAGACAAGAGCTTTCTGGGCTGCTGGTGTTTAAAAGGCACCACAATTTTCCCACCCAGTGGTGATGATGCTTCATCTTCCCATGGTAAGGACACATCACATACATGTCTTGAGACACAAATCCTGCCAAGGATAAAGGCAAACAAGCAACAAAGCAGCAGGGAATAGAATGAACTCTCTAAATACTCACATGTGCATTCAGAAAGGGAACAGTCACCCTGCAGCTTGCTGTGTGGCTGCCCTTGAACCCGCCCATTCCATTACTGCAAACGTTTAGAGATGCAGAATGCCACGTTTCACTCTAAAAGTCCACATTTGAACAAAATTTCTGGCAGATTTAAGTACTTATGAAAGACGTTGCCCGAACTTAGTTAAAATAAGCAAACAAATGAACGAAAAATACAAAAGACACCTTATTCATTCTTTTCTTTAAAAAGCTCACCAGCGCAGCTCCTGTGCCATCACTAAATGCCTTAATGGAGTGATTCGAACGTTCTGGATGTTGCAGCATTCCCAGAAAGGAAAACAAATCCTCACCTCATCCCTACACTCCAGAAAAGGAGGCAGGACAGCAAAGATGGGACAGAGCACTTCTGGGGAAGCATGTGGAAAGATAAAAGTCTCTGAGACAAGCGAGCAACCGTTTCTCAAAACACCAAAATGAGAGAGAGAGAGAGAGAGAGAGAGAGAGAGAGAGAGAGAGAGAGAGAGAGAGAGAGAGAGACATTTGGTTTTGAATCCTGTGGTCTATTATGTGACCAGTAAAAGTCGAACCAGTTTTATTTTTATCTGGCTGTACACTCTTGACCAAGACTGTACTTGGTTTGTTAGAATACGGGATCACTCGGATTCAGTGTTAGAAAAATAGTAATTAACCGGGAAATCACTGTTGGGGATAAAATCTACATGACTGTGCCTCCTGGTTGATGGGGGTTAAAGGCATGCAACAAGACACCTCTATTTGTTACTGATTCATTGTGTTTACGTGTATTATTTATTTTTGCATAGGGTCATAGCTTGTTGCTTTGTATTTGACCACAAACGCAAACTAAAACACAAACACAACCCATGCCTAGGCAAGAATTTGCATAGCATAATCTTAATACACTTAAGTACCCTACACAGTTTGTCAAGTGTGAGGTGAGACATTACCACAAAATAAGTAGAACTGTTGTCAGTCACATGTAGGTGGTAGGCACTTCCTAAAGTCAACTTAGACTGATATGAAAGAATTAAATATATGGGTGATATTAAAACTGACATTTATTTTCTCAGGTCTCAGATGTTCAAGTTTAAGGATTAGCAGATCTGGTATCTAGTTTGGGCTAAAATTCAGTCAAGGTTTAATCTAGACAGATATCATTCAGAACTAGAAGAAAGTCCGTACATTCACCTAAAGGCAACCCAATGAACTTCTCTTATAATAATATTGCCATGAAAGAGTTGGTGTCAGCCCCCCCTAAGACAAAAATGCACACTTCCTTCCCACAAGCACCTCACTGCTCTCGACTGTGAACATGTTGTAACAGCAGGGTCCATAAAAAACCTTTCCTGGGCTGGAGAGATGGCTCAGAGGTCAAGAGCATTGCCTGCTCTTCCAAAGGTCCCGAGTTCAATTCCCAGCAACCACATGGTGGCTCACAACCATCTGTAATGGGGTCTGGTGCCTTCTTCTGGCCTGTAGGCATACACACAGACAGAATTCAGAGAACAATGTATGTGTGGTGTACATATATGTATAGTGTGATATATATGTGTATAGTATGTATGTATACAGTATGTATATATAGTGTGTATATTCATGTGTGTATGTATAGTGTGAAAATAGTGTGTGTAGTGTGTGTATATGGTATGTGGTACGTGTACACATATACAGTGTGTTTTGTGTCTGAATGTATAGTGTGTGTATAAAGTATGTGTGTGTAGTATGTGTAGTGTGTGCAATGTGTGTAGTGTGTATCTGTCTGTGTGTGTGCTCTTTCTTTGTTGTGTGGATGTACATGCTGAGACCAGAGCTTGACATCAGGAGTCTTTTGTCGATCACTCTCTGCCTTTATTTTTTTGAGGCAGAGACTCTCACTAAAGCCAAAGCTCCTCTATTAGACCAGACTGGCTACAGTGAGTTCAGGACCCTGCTTATATCTGCCTCCTCCAACAGCATGGAGGAGACAAGTTACTTTGAATATCAGCTTTTTAAAAAAATATTTATTTATTTATTTATTTATTTATTTATTTATTATGTATACAATATTCTGTCTGTATGTATGCCTGCAGGCCAGAAGAGGGCACCAGATCTCATTACAGATGGTTGTGAGCCACCATGTGGTTGCTGGGAATTGAACTCAGGACCTTTGGAAGAGCAGGCAATGCTCTTAACCTCTGAGCCATCTCTCCAGCCCTGAATATCAGCTTTTTATGTAGGTTCTGTGGATTTGAACTTAAGTCTTCAGTCTTACGCAGCAGGCAGTTTGATGACTGAGTCTTCTCTGTTAGCCAAATCTAAATTTTTTCCTTCCACCTTCCAAAATGTCCTAAGTATCTCACTTTGGTATTTTATTTTATTTTTTTGATTTTTATTGAGCTCTACATTTATCTCTGCTCCCCTCCCTGTCTCTCCCCTCCCCTTCAACCTCTCCCAAGGTCCCCAATTTACTCAAGAGATCTTGTCTTTTTCTACTTCTCATGTAGATGTAAGATGTTCTATGTAAGTCTTAGTGTACTCATTGTTGTCTAGGTTCTCTGAGATTGTGAATTGTAGGCTAGTTTTCTTAGCTTTATGTTTAAAACCACCTATGAGTGAGTACATGTGATAACTGTCTTTCTGTGCCTGGGTTACCTCACTCAAAAAGATTTTTTTCTAGCTCCATCCATTTGCCAGCAAAATTCAAGATGTTGTTATTTTTTTTCTCTGTGTAGTACTCCAGTGTGTAAATGTGCCACATTTTTCTTATCCATTCTTCTGTCAAGGGGCATTTAGGTTGTTTCCAGATTCTGGCTATGACAAACAAAGCTGCTATGAACATAGTTGAGTACGATTGAGCATCCTTTAGATATATACCCAAAAGTGGTATTACTGGGTCTTGAGGAAGGTTGTTTCCTAATTTTCAAAGAGGCTGTACCAGCTTATATTCCCACCAGCAATGCAGGAGTGTTTCCTTTACCCCACAACCTCTCCAGCATAAGTTGTCATCAGTGTTTTTGATCTTGGCCATTCTTACAGGAATGGAATCTCAGAGTTGTTTTGATTTGCATTTCTCTAATGACTAAGGATGTTGAACATTTCCTTAAGTGTCTTTCAGCCATTTTAGATTCCTCTGTTGAGAGTTCTCTGTTTAGGTCTTTACTCCATTTTTTTTATTGGATTATTTTTTCTTCTGATGACTAATTTCTTCAGTTCTTTGTATATTTCGGCGATCAGACCTCTGTCTGATAAGAGATTGGTGGAGATCTTTTCCCATTCTGTAGGCTATCATTTTGTCTTGCTGACCACGTCCTTTGCTTTACAAAAGGTTTTCAGTTTCAGGAAGTCAAGTATCTCACTTTGAAGACTGATATTTGTGATCACCGTCCCCAGGATCTTGATAAAATTCTGGATTCTTCCACCCCATCCAGACCCACCCAACCTGAGTACCTGAGTCAAGATGCACGGTTTCAAGGCAAAACATACAGCACAAAGTGACAGCATGGCCCAAATCAGTTGTTCCCATGAAAGAGGAACAGGCTTGCTTGGCAATCTACTTCTCTTGGTGACAAAATTAACCTGATACTGAGTTCTGTCCAATGTCAGCCTGTATGGGTAGAACCTGAAATTTTGCATTTTAAGGTAATTTTTGTGTGGAAGGCTGGTGGTTTCTATGCCATGTGGTCTATATAGTTGGTGAGTGTGCAAAAAAAATTTCGTCTTCTTCCTCTCAGGATGCTATGAGCAAACCTTCAGGATGCTTTAAGGTTCGTGGTTTACATGTGTTTCTTTATTTGTGTGTCCCAGGGCTGCACCAGCACAGTGTCCTGGCACCTTTAGAAATACAGGTTTTTAGACCCCTGCCTGAGAGACTAAACCAGAAACTAAGCAGCTGGCCCACTGACTGGGTTTTAATTAGTTCTGCGTGGAGTTCTGATCCCACATCCACGGGAGACTGCCGGTTTGGGTCAAAGAATAAAAACCACTTCCCTTTTCTTGGTCATCTTTGGTCTGGAAGAGATTTTATCTTTAATTTATTTTTTTTAAGAAACTGTACGCTTAAGAGCCAACTTAATGGCTGGAAAGATGTATTCTTGGCAGTGAACAAAGCAGCCCATTTCCTCTGTGTTCCCCTCTGTGTGCTGCAGATGTTTGCAGTACAGCAGCGTTATAAACACACGCAGTGCGAGAGCCCGGAGACAGCAGAGCTGAGGAGATCTTTTTGGGTTAAATCCGCTCCAGGACTTCCTCTGGAAGACCCTGTGCCAGTTCGTGATTTCCAGGCAGATGTTTTCCATTATTCTGCTACTGGGTCATGACAGGCACTGCCACGGTTTGCTGTTGCCGCGGCAACCACATTTTTTGGTCTGCAGAGAATAGTATACAGCTCAGAGGTATACATTTTCTTCTCGGAATGGAAATGCTGAGGAACTGATTATGCTGACAACTCTCCATTTGGTCTCTCGGCTGTAAATGTGAAAGCTCACATCTTCTTCCACAACCTTTATCTAGTGGACAGTCATGTGTTTCCTGTTAATTTTTAGACAAATAAAGATCTGCTACTAAAACCACCATTTTTTACAAAGCTTATTCTTCCACAAAGATTCTAGAGACACTCAGCCACAAATTTTTGTGATTTCTGCTTACTGTTTTCCATTTATTTGAATCCTATTTTCCATTTGGCCACTTATACAAGAATAAAAGCAAGTATTAATTTGCAAGGCAATGATAATCTAATAATACTGTAGACTTGAGGATAGTATACATAGCATCTAATTGTAATTTCACTGGGGAACTTGTTACCTGAGGTATCATTAGATCCTAAAAACACGAAAATGGTTACAGCAGAAACATTTTCAAAATTAAGTTCCTTTGAAAGCTGAGCTAATTATCATTTTTAAATTAAATCAGACAAAAGACTTCCTTTCTCCTTTTCTACCAATGTATGTTTATAGTTGGATAATTTTGCTTTCAAGTATTATCCACAAACTGCTGGAATTATGTTCCGGTTGGTTTATATCCTCTGCAGAGAATGAAGATCTTTCAGAGAGAGGTATTTTAAATTATGGTGATTACTTGCAGACCTGGGTCCCATGGAGTCTGAGTCAGAGGCCTGTGCTCATGTGCTATTCTGGGGAATGGAACTCTGCTTCTTTTACTCCACCAGTGACCACGAGGAGGCTCTAGGATAGGCTCATAGCCACAATGCTTTGCTTATTTTTTTGTCTTCTAATAAATATTTTAATCAAGTAATCAGTTATGTCATTATGTTCTAAATTGCATTATTAACACTTATAACCCCGAAATGGCTTTATTTATTTACTTCGTTATTATTTTTGCATTGGAAATGGTGACTTGCGGGCTTTCTTTGCAAGTAGTTCTGAATCACAGGCCCAGATGTTATTGTGTATGGTACTTTGAACAGGTCTGTCTACTGGCTTGGTCCTAGAGGTATATGAATTTACTCTATTTCCTCATCGGAGATTGCCTGTTTCCTGAAATTCACTATTATTTCTTTGGTTTATTTGGCATCCCTCATAGTATCTAATGCACTCAGAGGGGCTCAATAGATCCTTGTTATAATCACTTGAAATAAATAATCTCACCCATACATGTATATATCAATACCACATGTATGGACTCAACACTCAAGACATCCTTACAGAGGTTTAAGAAACATATCTACTGCCGGGCGATGGTGGCGCACGCCTTTAATCCCAGCACTCGGGAGGCAGAGGCAGGCGGATCTCTGTGAGTTCGAGACCAGCCTGGTCTACAGAGCTAGTTCCAGGACAGGCTCCAAAGCCACAGAGAAACCCTGTCTCGAAAAACCAAAAAAAAAAAAAAAAAAAAAAAAAAAAAAAAAAAAAAGAAACATATCTACCAAACCGGGCGGGGTTGGCGCACGCCTTTAATCCCAGTACTCAGGAGGCAGAGGCAGGTGGATCTCTGTGAGTTTAAGGGCAGCCTGGTCTACAGGGCAAGTTCCAGGACAGGCTCCAAAGCTACAGACAAACCCTGTCTCAAAAAAACAAATAAAATAAAAACATATATACTGTAATGGCTGTTAGCCTGGTACTATTTTAAGTATTCCTGAAATTTTAAAATATGATCAGTTGACATGTGTTCTTCTGTGATCTGAAAAGCAGCACATGGAAGATGCAAAAATAGCAATGAAAATGAAATTCCTCAGCTACCTTTGTGCCTTGTTGTTCTTCCCAAAACACCACCTGGGGAACATGTGCTGTCCCAATGCTCCTCCCACTCCCACTTCCTCTGCAGCTGAGGATGGGATCTGTAAGGAGTAAGCCTTCTCTGAGAGGGATTTTGACATCTGTGCACTGGAAGCTGAGCATTCCCGGCCCTCTTCATTCTGTGCTGGTGATGTGATCGGCCAGCACTCATTCTTATTCTGTGTTGGCCTTTTGGGAAAAGGCGAATCAGAATTTCAGAAGTGGAAGGAACCTAAGAGTTTGTAAGATGTCTCTCGTGCTCCTAGCATCACACACAGCTCAAGGCAAAGTGGGTGCTGACTATACAGGAGAACATTGCTATAGACAACACAGTGCCTGTCAAAGAGAGCCATGAAGACAGTGCCTGCTCATTATTAAAATAGAAGATTACAGTCTGGCTCAGGCAGCTGTGTCCAGGGTATCCAGAAGTGGATTTTAAATAAGGTGCCCAAATTTTAAATACTGGCGACTTATGCACACACAAAAAGGGTATAGCCTATCAAAAGAGACATATCTTCAAGCCAAATTTAGCCAACTATCTTCTAGTTAAAAACAAACAAAGAAAACAAACCACAGTTAGACAAAACTCTTGTTTTATAAACTAGGAAGCAGTCCAAAGTGACACAAGAATTTGTTCAAGGTCATCCTGGGCAGATTTAAACTAACACCGCTCCAATTCCCAGCTGTTGGCCACCCGGAGATGCTAGTTCCTTAACAAGGCAGAGGGAACATTTGAAAGCCTGTCCTCCATGAAGATGTGGCTGCAGGATCTGTACCACGCCATTGACAGTGCAAAGAAAAATGTGGGTTTGTGGGTCAAGAAGTTGTAAGGAGGTTTTGTTGGTGATTCTGACTCCAAAGAGTGAAGCAGAATAACAGTATCAACTTCATATTCACTCTATTCTTTGACAACTCCATGTTTTGCTTGTTTGTTCTTATTCCTGGTGCTCAGAGTGCCTTTAGAACAGACAGTCCGCCTGTGAGAGTATGAACAAAATGCCTGAGATAGAACTGCAATTTCTACATGGCAGGTCTGGACACAAGCTTTGGGTTGAACCTTGAAACCTCTCTTCATGCAATGTTTTCATAACAAAATACTAGCTGTGTCTAAATGTGATGCCCTTTTACAGAACAATAAATTATGGTACCACAAAAGGCTGACAGATACAGGGCTAACCATGCTCTCTCCAAATCTATCGGGAACCACCTGGAAACTTTCTGATTGCAAAAGTAATGCTTCAAAGCCAAGCTCAGATCAAGGAAAAGGGGGTGAATTGTCTAATGTCACCACTATCACAGATTGTGAAATAATAATTTTAAGAAAAGTATGAGTCTTCTCTGTTAAGTCGATAATTCCTCCCTGACCTGATCCCAGAGGGCACCATTCTCTGTTGCTTTGAGACACACATGCCACCACCACCACCATGATGCTGAGTCAAAATTGGTTCTGCAAGTGCAATCTCACAGGAGCAGAATCCCCACCTACTACTGCTCCTCATTATTTACTCTGCTAAGTAATTTTTGAGCCCTCAAGACAGCAGACCGCTTATCCTTATCTACAGAACAACTTGCCATGGACTTCTCTTCCAAGGAAGATTAACTTCAGGGTTTTATGGTAGCTTTCTGTCCTAATATAAAACACTTTTCATTTACCTCTGTGGAAGAGGGAAATTGTGAGCTATGCATACTTGTCTAAGTTTAATCTTTAAGTGATTCCATAATTTACAGTTATAACTCTGTATACCTTCAAATAGAGGTTTGTAAGTATAAGTACCTGTTATGAATGTGCATAATTAACACCTGACCTCAGCTATATTTGTCTAGTGAGCCCAAAGCCATGTCAATGTTTGTCAAACCGCTCCGGAGAACTAGCTTGCTTCCTATGGTTTAATTGTTACATAGACACTTATGCACATGCAAAAACACACACACACACACACGGATTTACTGGCTTGGGATATGTTGTCCTAAAACAATCGTAAATTGGTATATTTATTCTAAATGTATGAAAGTTCATGCCAATTAACATCAAGGACAAATATTTTGAATAGTCAATCCATTTCACAGGGTCATGTGATATGACTGATTTTAGAAAAAAAAAAAGACCTCCAGGAAATGTGTTCTACACATGAACTGGATAGTCAGGGACCTTTACATCCCGTACGAATTTTGAATTCTGTCTTACTCACTGAGCCATCTGGGTGACTATGGACAAGTCACTTGATTTCTTGAGTAGAAATAGATAAATAATATGTTTTACAAGGTTGTTCTTAGATTAAAAGAGGTGAGTCGTGTGGAGACTTTGGAAATAGACATTTACAATATATCGACCAGTCTCCATTCCTTCCCTCCACCCACACAGTAATCTCCTGATTGTCCTCTAAGGACATGAGGATATGCCTCCACATGAGTCTAATCAGGCTTCACACATGTATTTTGCTCTTACTCTACCTTTTCATGTGCTCTGCATGTGGCTCTGTGTTAACATAGCCCACACCGCTTAATTGGGCAGTGAGTATTTTTTGGTATCAATCACTAGCTTCATTGAACATTTCTTGTTGGGCATTTGGATTATTTTCACATTTTCCCTTTCATAAATGGCTCTGTGTAAATGCTGAGAACAAATCTCTTGTTTGCTTTGAGATTATTTCTGTGGAGACTATTACCCGAAGTGAAAGAAATCACTAAACCAAAAGGGGGAAGACATTATATACTTTTTGTTGCACGTAGCAAGACAGAAAATTTGAAACAATTTATAATGTCATTTAAAATACATTACCCTCTCTCTACCCTAACATCAGTGGGTTTTTATTGCCCAGAATTTATTCCCTGTTGCCAAGTACTTGGCCAGTGTCTACTCTGATTTATTGATGCGACACAGGGATAGTTGTCTGTTGCCAAAATGGAAACTTGTTGAGGAGGGAGGATGTGTTCTTTGACTTGTTGAATGGCTAAGATACTAACTTCCTTTTTGTCCTAAGCCTTAGCAACTATAAAATCATAGTTTAAGTTACTAATTGATGACAAACTAGATGACCACAATAAACTCTAAAACGCTATCATTTCATAGAAAATAGTGTGTGTTAGTAACACAGCAAGCAGAAAAGCTCTCTTTTGCCAAGACAAAATAAGGACTCAGTTATATGCGCACACATGTCTCAGCCCTCTGTGCTGGAGAGTATGAGGGCTTTATAAAAGAATAGTTTATTTAAGACTGTGCACTTAAAGAAAAGAAGCAGGGGAGTGAACTCTGGAAATGATAACTGGCCATCTGCAGAAACAGCTCATTAGGTGTCATGAGGCCCTTCAGTCAGATTAATGTTGCCGTGAGAACTCACTGATTGGAAAGGTATAGCCAGTTTCCTGCTAAGGAACTCCTATCACCCCAAGCTGAAGTTAGTGGAGTACCAGGGTAGAAAGTGATTCCAAGTTATAAACTAACTTTAAGCTTTAGGCAATAGACTTTAGAGTCCATGCATTTTGACAATGGAAAAGTGATGTCATTATGCTTAGTGGCCATGGAATTTCATAGGATGCATCCTGAGAATAGAAAATTTTGAAAACCGAAAACCAAACAACAAAAACCAAAAAAAGAGAGAGGGAACTGTATGACCTTATAAAATTAGTTCTAAAAAAAAAAGAGTATAATATTTTTGACACATCTAGAATTTTTTACATAAACACACACACTACACACACATATGCACACATGCATGCACATTAAGACATTAGATCATAGAGTACATCTTACAAACTTTTCGAATATTAACACATTTTTCTATGGGCACACACTCGCAGCTTAATGGTTTTCTATGCTTGAGATCCTAATAATTTTTCAGTGTCAATGTCACTACTGGAGAAGAAAAGCAATCATCAACATCACCCAGCTGCTAACCCTGTGACCTATAATAGGTACCCGCCTGCAATCATGCTAGGGCAGTGGTGACATAAACGTTATGGGAATAACCAACCATTTTCTCAAATTGAATTTAAGGCCTGCTGCCTGAGATGAAACCCATGCCTGACTCTGCTAAAGAAGCCAAGAATTTGAGAGCAGATAGGCCATGGGCCCTAGAGGAAAACCCACTACTCTTATTCTGCTGAAGGACATAGCAGTACAGTGGTTACTAAGGGTATATTGCTAACTCACATATCAGTGCATTGCTCAACCTTCATTAGAAAAGTTGCTTTTTGCTGTTTGTAGATAGTAATTAACACAGAAAGCCACTACTGGACAATGTGCAGAGAGGAAGAGACTTTGGAGCACTCAGCCCTGCTGGGATGTCTTTTTCAAACCACTCCCTTCAAGGCTCAGGGATCTATGTGGAACAGGTGATAAAAAGAGTGTACAATCCAGGGGTGGGGGGTGACTCCAAAGGAAAAGCATCATGAGGACACGACAGGAATGACACGCGTATCAACTCACGGAGAGTATGATAGCGTTCATAAGACCTTGGCGGGTTCCAGCCAGACAAATCCCAATACTAGCAGAGCAGGGGGAGTGGAGACAAAGTCCCATCCCCAGTCCCTAAGCTGTTAGCAGTTGATGCCTGCTAGGAAAGGGAGAATATGCTTTCTTCAGCAGAGTGTCACTGAGTATTTCCACCACACTCCGGAGCAGACGCCACGCCCAGGAATACCTGAACTAAATGGACTTTTTTGTAGTTTTCTTTTCCTGTTGCTTTTGAGACAGAGGGAGAGAGACAGAGAGAGAGGGAAAGAATATGAAGTTGGGTAGGTCAGGAGGTAGGGAGGTTTCAGGATCTGGGAAGGGTTGAGGGATGGAATTGAATGAAATCAAATTATTATAAAAATTTTAGTAAAAATTAATGATAATCAAAATGCAAGCTTCAGTGTACTTTATTACATGTTCATATTAATGTATATGGCATCAATAAACCTACTTAAACTTGTTTTGAACTTTTATATAGAATTTTCCTTTGAACTTACTGCATAGAAATTAAAATATGAGAGTAAGCCAAGTTTTTGATATAAAAACTGCTTATTGCTAAGATTTCAATAGTCAACTACCTATATTTTTTGAACAAATTTTTAACTTCCTAGAAGTTCAAATAAGTTGATAGGAATAATTTAGGTTGTCATGAGATAGTTTTATATACTAAATTATATGCTGGTGAAATTTTAAATTGTGTGTGTGTGTTTGTGTTGGTGATTGAATCCAATGCCTTGTGAATGCCGAGTATGTGCTTTTCCCCTAAGCTCCTCCACCAGTCCTGGAACACCGTTCTCTTCAGATGGCACAGTATTAAACAATGGTGACCCAATGATGAGTTCTTTTCTTCAAGCGGCTCCAGTGACTAAGCTACATACAAAGCCTGTTCCTTACACTTGGCAACGAGTGACAGTTCCATGAGCTATCTTCCACACCCACGCTGGAGCAGAGCCTGCTTTCAAACCTGGTTACCATGGGCTCCTAAAACTAGGTATTCATAAGATAACAGCAGCATGTTCATAAATTGTATTAAAGAATCTATGTCCATTTCATTATCTATTCTCTCATCAAATATTTACTTTAAAACATTTGACATTTATTTAAAATTATGAACTGTGGACATAGTTGTACTAAACGTGTTCCTAGAAGCAAATATGTGTAACGTAAATACTTTAAATGGCTCTGCAGAGTAGATATTAGTGTTAATCTCACTGTAGTAATGAAAAGAGTTAGTTAGGGGTAGTAAGATTACGTGACAGAGCTGGGTCTAGAATCAAATCTCTGTAATTGGAACATGGGATTATTTTTTAACTGCATCTTAGTAGATAGTGAGGAATTAATGATGAACGTATTAAAATTTTCCAGTATTTCATGGGGTGGGTTGTAGTCAGAGAGACTATAATTAAACCATTGCAAATATTAAAAGAAAAAATAGTTATACGTGTTCTAAAATGAAAAGAGAAATAAAACAAAAATAGTTTAAGATATAATATAGTGGTGTGAGTAGTGACACATGCCTTTAATCCCAGGACTTGGCAGGAGGATTTCTGTGAGTTCAAGACCAGCCTGGTCTATAGAGGGAGTTCCAGCACAGCCGGAGCTACACAGAAAAGCTCTGTCTTAAAAAAACAAGACAAAAATTACAATAAATTAGCAATTTGCAAACACAGAACTTTTTTTTTTCACAGTTCTAAAGGCCAAGAAGTCAAGATCAAGGTAAGTCCTTGTAAGGTAAAATCAAGATCAGATAAATCTTCTTTTCCTTGTATCAAGTACCTTTTTGTGTTATTCCTTAAAAGGCACAATGAGCATCCATAGAGCTCCAACCCTTGTGACCTAACCGCCTTCTCCAAAGGCCAAGCATAGAAGGGGACACATTCAAACTAGAGTATGGGGAAAGGGAATGTGTTCTCTGAAAGCAAAACATGTGATTTGAGATGCGTTCTGAGCACAAGCGAGCTTTCAACTGGTGGAGGTAACTGACAAGACACTGGTGGCTAAAAACGTTGTCAGATCAAAAGCTCCAAGGCAAGAGAGCACAGGGTAGGAGGAAAGCAACGTGAGCCTTCCTGAAAGACATGGGGAACTCTTCCGAACAGCCAATGTCTGGCTAGAGATACTGTATATAAGCAGACTTTCCCAAGGTTTTGATAGCGGTAAGAGAAAAAAATGTGTGATTATGTGGAAATAAGAGAATGTCCCATAATTACAAATGTGTAAGTTTAGAATTTCAGAAAACAAAATGAACCCTGGGGAGAAGCCGGGACAGGCGTGCAGTTTTGGATGCAGCCAGGGAAAAGTCAGTCACCATTACAGTTTAAGGATCATCAAAAGGGGGTCTCATTCTCCCAGGGGCAACTACCACGACCCACAACAGTCAACAGAAGGAACGGTCTGCATCAAATCACCATTCTATTCAGCTCGTGTGAAAAATGACATAAAAATATCACTCTTGATACTGTCATAAAGAAAGACACATAGAGATGTAGAGATCAACCAACCACTCAAATTTTCTATTGTAATGGAAATCCATAGTCAGGAAAAACACACAAGAAGAGAAATGATTAATATGTATGCACAATGACTTGGCTCCTGATAAGCAAGCAATAAGATAACATCAGGTCTACTCAGTACATTAGTACAACTTGGCAGGATTTGTGACTTGTCTTAGCATCCTCCCCAGGAAGTGAAGTTTGGCTGAGGCAACACCATCTTAGGAAAGGCCAGATCTGCATATTATTAACATTTGTGTTGGTGGGTTCCCAGAAATGGGTGTAGTCTAACCCAAAATGAATGTTATAATGGAAAAACTGTACTTGTTCTCAGAGTGTGAAACCATCTGAAGGAAGTTAAAAAAAAGAGAGACATTTCTTCAGCACAAATGGCTGCTGTCAAAAGTAGCTGCAGGCATGCTCTGCCCAGCAGCTGCAAATGCATGGTAAGCAGGGAACTAGCTGGCTATGAAAGTGTGTTTCTTACGTTGGCATTCACAGTGGAGGATGGAGCAGCCCATCAGGGCTCCTGGAAATGAAATGGGCTTTCCTTCTGCCCTCCAGGCCTTCAGTCTGAAGCTTGGAGGGAGAAAAAGTCAGGATACAATGGTGTCTCCATTTGTTTAAAAAAAGAAAGAAAAAGAAAAGGTGTTAGGGATAGCTGAGATGTCTCAATGGGTAAAGGAAAGCAAATACCTATTAAGTCTGCTGACCTGAGTTCAATTCCCAGAGCCCACAGAAAAAGCAGGTGAGAACCAACTCCACAAGGTTGTCCTTTTATTTCCATATGTATATCGTGACAATAATACACACACATACCCAGCACTCGGGAGGCAGAGGCAGGCGGATCTCTGTGAGTTTGAGGCCAGCATGGTCTACAAAGGGGGTTACAGGACAGGCTCCAAAGCTACAGAGAAACCCTGTCTCGAAAAATTAAAAAAAAAAAAAAATACACACACATACACACTAATAGTGATAATACTTTTTTTTTTTTGGTTTTTCGAGACAGGGTTTCTCTGTGGTTTTGGAGCCTGTCCTGGAACTAGCTCTTGTAGACCAGGCTGGTCTCGAACTCACAGAGATCCACCTGCCTCTGCCTCCCAAGTGCTGGGATTAAAGGCGTTCGCCACCACCGCCCGGCTGTGATAAGCAAATTTTTTTTAAGCAAATATTTTTCTCTGCTAAGAATAAAATGTTGTTTAGATTTTTTATCATTCCATGTCACAGTTATCTCAGCTTTTCCTCTTTAAGCCATCTTTTTGAGAAACCCAGAATTGGCCCGAGACTAACTTATTTACTCTATTCAAAAGCTTGTTTCTCAAGCTCAGGTATCTGGAAAGTTTGTAAAATGTGTGTTTTAGCAGACTGAAGAAGACAGATTTTTAAATCCAGTTTGTTTTTAAATCAAAAATTTCAATAACACTGGTCTCTTTTATTTGGAGAACATAGAGTAAAATATTAATAAAGAAATATAAAGAACATTGTGTTTCAACACCCGGTAGATTTGCTCTATCCGGCTCCTTGGTGGAACTGAAGGAAATATTGAAAGGATTGCATCTAGAAATGAAGATCTCCCACAGTGCCTCAGTCTTAATTAATGACCTTAATGATTTGGAAATCTTAAGGTTTTAAAAACCTAAAAGTAAGCCGGGCGGCGGTGGTGCACGCCTTTAATCCCAGCACTTGGGAGGCAGAGGCAGGCGGATCTCTGTGAGTTCGAGACCAGCCTGGTCTACAGAGCTAGTTCCAGGACAGGCTCCAAAACCACAGAGAAACCCTGTCTCGAAAAACCAAAAAAAAAAAAAAAAAAAAAAAAAAAAAAGAATTTGTATGAATAGCATATAATATTCTAGTGGGTTTCGAAGTGGACAGAGTCTCGAGTGGAGAGATCATCACTGCACACTGAATTTTGTTGAAGCTGGATGGAAGGGCCCACAGGAATTCATCTTAAGTAATCATAAGAATTCATTTTAAGCTATAGCTTAAGAAACATTTGAAACTATTGTTAATAAGTGAGACTAGATGGACAGCTTAGTGGTTAAAGAGTGCTAGCTGCTCTTGCTGGTGACAGGAGCTGAGGTCCCAGATGCACAGGAAGTTGTTCACAGTCACCCACAACAGTCACCAGAGAGGATCTAACACCTCTTCTGGCCTCTACAGGCATCCACACATGCTTACATGCACTCAGGTAAAAAGAAAATAAATATTTTTTAAAAAGATGCCATATCCTTTCTTCATAAAATACAGATTTCTGTGAAAAAAAAATCCATAATTTTTAAGTTCTAGGGCTGAGATCAGAACCAAGAATTTTGTTTTTAGGCAGAATCACAAATGTTTCTTATGTAGGTTATTAAAATGGCTTATTCTCTGTTTCCCCAGAGCTTATGAAATAAAATATGATTATGCTACTGTATAATAATAGTTGGCATATAGGTTTCCTGCGGATTTAAGATATGTTTTTACCTTCTCCCTCAGATTTTTTGTCTCCCCTTTTATTTTCATAGATAATACCTTTATCATAAGCCCTCAAAAAATTAACTTATTTTATTCCTCTTAAATATGTATCCTTAGGTCAGGTGGTAGTGGCACATACCTTTAATCCTAGCACTCGGGAGGCAGAGGCAGGCAGATCTCTGTGAGTTTAAGGCCAGCCTGGTCTACAAGAGCTAGTCCCAGGACAAGCTCCAAAGCTACAGAGAAAACCCTGTCTCAAAAAAAAAAAAAAAGAAAAAAAAAGAAAAAAAGAAAGAAAGAAAAGAAAAAACTATTCTTAGTTCTTAGTACACAAGAACGTTTCCTGAACCAAAAATAACACAAAACTAAATTATGACATCAAGGCATTTTAAAGCCAACCACTTATGCTTCTTCATAGATCAACTGCAATTTTGTTTGACTTAGATGAGAAAAATATATAGGACCTCTATATTTATTTTTACTTTTTGCTTTCAATAGATGCACAACTACAAACAGTCATAACCAGAAAACAGTTGATAATCATGAGTTGGCATGATGCCACGCGCCTGTGATCCCAGAACACGGTAGGTGGAAGCAGCAGGGTCAAGGGTTCAAGATTTTCTTTATGTAGTGAGTTTAAGCCTAGTTGGTCCAGATGAGATCACATCTCAAGAAGAAAAAGATGCAATGAGAATAAGAATAGCAAATACCTCATGCTACCTGCTCTGATGAGAACTTTAAGGCATTGTTCTGAGAGGATGGGAGGGTGGCATACTTGATGTAACATTTGGCTCACAGCATGTGGACTGGAGAGTTGGGGTCCCAGTATCCACACCAATGTTAGGTAGGTTTATCCACACTGGTGTTAGGTGTAATAGGCCATCTACCACCTCAGATAACTGAATTCCATAGGAAACTTTAGGCAAATCTTACACCATCATGTAGTTATGGAAATAGATCTTCATATTCTGCTTATTATTTCTCAATAAAACTCTCATCCTTGCAAAGTATAGTTATGGATATCATTTCTCTCCTTGATTGAGTGGGAAAAATCAAGCACATTTAAATATTTCACTTATGAAGCAATATCATATCCTTAATTATGTTACTACTTGTTTTCCATTTTCCTTCCAGAAAATCCATATTTAAAGAATATATTTTTAGAGACTCTTAAAAAATGTGTTTGGCCTCATTTTTTTGCTTTAATATATATAGGCATGAAGGGCTATGATTTCCTGTTATGATCAACCTAAATTTGTAATAATTACCTGTTTACTGAAAAAGAAGTTGTGCTTACCCACAATTGACTGGAAGAAATTCCTTGGTTGGAGTTATGGCTGAGCTATGCAGAGGTGATAAGTGACAAAGAGCCTTTACTTCCTGTCACTCATTCTGGGTTGACTAGAGAAGAACAGGATGTATGGCCCTCTCGAACCACTGTACAGATTTGCACAAATTGTTCCTTTCTTTCAGATTGCTGTTACTTTCCTCGGTGTTACATACTGTCATTAAATTCTCCACCCTCGCTATTACAGCTTCCATTACCACCCACATGGCGCTGAGGCTTTATCCATGGGTGGCAGATGTTATCACCATATGTCATGCCATCAATTTTCCATTCAAGGGTAATGCAATGTTTGGGGGAAAGCCAACTCACACTTTAGTAAAGGCTGTCTCTGTAGTCTTCACCAGCAGTAAATGCAAGCGTCCTTTAACTTCTTGGCTCGGATATTTAACCAAAAAATCAGCAGGGACCTCAGAGGCGCTTTGCATGCCTCTATGTCAGTTGGGCACTCTTTCTCGCTGTCACCTGCCAAATTGCTTCCTATGAAGAAGGTTGGCCTTGTTTTCTCTTTTCTTTCTTTCTTTCTTCTTTCTTTCTTTCTTTCTTTCTTTCTTTCTTTCTTTCTTTTTTCTTTCTTTCTTTCTTTCTGTAACTTTTATTCATCTCAGAATATTCTGAACCAAAAATCATGAGATGGATGAGACACGGTGAAAAGTATTGGTCTCAGATCTGGTTCTCTAGACTGCTGCTAGCTTATTTGAAGCATCTCATGTCATTGTTCCCAGGGACTAGCACCACTCAGACTTAGCAGCTTTTTATTCTGAATGATTAGACAGAGCAGCAGGGGCTATTTATCTGCATGGTTTCAACTCTCCTCTCTCTCTCTCTCTCTCTCTCTCTCTCTCTCTCTCTCTCTCTCTCTCTCTCTCTCTTAGTTTCGTTTTCCTCATTTCTGCAGTTGGCTCAATGCCACCCTTATGACAGATTTGTATCTTTCCATATTAACAAACATCTATTATTTGTTACTCACTATGTTATTTTTTTATATTAAAACATTAAATACAGTTCTTCCAAGATTTCTGGAAGTTGATGATAAACCTTAAATCATTTTGAAACTAGGCTAGTTCAAACCATAGTGTTTCCGACTGCCTGTGCCCATGTTGGGGAACTGCAATGTGAAATGTTTGGGAACTGAGAAAGAAGAGGGAATTACTTGTTTTCAGTGCTCATAGAATTATCTTTCCAAAAGCAATGCTAATTGCCTAAAATATGACACTTGACTTTGTTTATAATATCTGTCTGCATTTAATATTTAGGGAACTAAAGCTATGGCCCTTTCCCATTTTTATCTTATCAAGTAATCCAAATTTCATGGTCAAATATAGTCTAAACTCTAATTCCAGTGATCACCTAACTTGACATTATTCAGATATATTGTGGTTATTCACACTGGTATTGACATCAATAGATAATAGAAATACTGTGGTACTTCAAATAGAGAATCTGAATGAACACTCTGCCTTTTTATCTGGTGTGTGTGTTTGTGTGTGTGCATGCGCGCCATAGTATGTATGGCAGTCAAAGGGCAACTTGTAGGAGTCAGTTCTCGTCTTCTATCAGGTGAGTCCTGTCCTGGAGTTTTACATAAAATAAGTATGTACTTCTCTTTAAAATTCTCACTTAATATCATTCCAAAAGAGAGTCGAGTTGGAGGGTTGTTGTTGTTTTTTTTTTTTTTTTTTTGGTTGTTTTTTGTTTTTTAGCAACGTGCAATGATGTATTTAGGAAATAGTCTAAAGTGATATATCTTTCCCTGATGCCTAAGATTGATGCCTGAACATCAGCACATTCTTTTTTTTTTTTTTTTTTTGGATTTTCGAGACAGGGTTTCTACGTAGTTTTTTGGTTCCTGTCCTGGAACTAGCTCTTGTAGACCAGGCTGGCCTCGAACTCACAGAGATCCGCCTGCCTTTGCCTCCCGAATGCTGGGATTAAAGGCGTGTGTCACCACCGCCCGGCTCATTAGCACATTCTAACACTTATTTACCTTGTGATGGGACGGCCTCAGACTGACGGTCTTCCTGCCTCAGCCTCCCAAAGGCTGTGACTGCAGGCTTTCATGACTATACCTGAAACTTGACTTTTGTAAAACTAGCAACCTATCTTAGTTATTTTTCCTGTCGCTGTCATGAAATCCCCAGACTACAATGACCTAAAAAAATAAAGGGTTTATTTTGGCTCACATGTGGAGGTTATGTTCCACTGCAACTTGAAGCAGCAGCTCACATCACATCCATAATTTGGAAGAAGAGAATGGGGAATGCTTGTGTTCAGTTCACTTTCTCCTTTTCACACAGTTCATAATCCCAGCCCAAGGGATGATGTAGCCCACAAAGGGCAGAACTTCCCACCCCAATAAGTGTCGTCAGGGAAGTCTCCTATAGCTATATTCTGAGGCCCATCTTCAAGGCTGCATCGTTCATCAAGTCAATAACTGAGATCAATTATCACTCAACCGTATTCGTGCTAATTTTAGATCCTAGTACTACTACTGTCATGATCTTTTTTTTTTAAATATTTATTAATTTATTATGTATACAACATTCCTTCCATGTATGTCTGCAGGCCAGAGGAGGGCACCAGACCCCATTACAGATGGTTGTGAGCCACCATATGGTTGCTGGGAATTGAACTCAGGACCTTTGGAAGAACAGTCAGTGCTCTTGACCTCTGAGCCATCTCTCCAGCCCATCATGATCTTTTCTTATGTTACATAATAAGCCAGGATCTGTCTCCAGAGTAACAAGCATAAGTCCTAGGACCCATCTCTATTTAAGATGTAGCACTACCCACATACTAGTTTATTATGTAGATATATGACATATGTTTATTATTGTTTAAATATAATTTGCCTTCATTGGAATGTAAAACTTCATGAAATCAGAAACTTGACCATGATTATTGTAGTATTTTAGTGCCCAGAACATTGTCTTCGTATAAAAATGCCACAAATGCATCTGAATTTATACATTGAGGAGAACACTGCAGTTTTCATAGACTACAAATAGGTTATGAACCTGTATCAGTACCTAAAAGGTTTTGCGAAACACCTATGACTATTATGATCTTCACACCGGGCCATGGATCTCACAGAACTCCTGGGAATTGACAACATGCAAAACGTCTTGGTCAAATATACCAAATTTGATCCCGGGTTCTTAAAATGTAAATACCGAATCAAGTCTTGTTGATCTACTTAGTCCTGTGCAGTGGTTAGGCTGACAGCCTTTATCAGCTTTTGTTTTGGCACTTCTGAGGATCTTCGCTTCAAAAGCAGTTGCTTCCAAACCTCACAGTTCCATTCACTTTGCAGACTTCTTAATTTCAAAAACGTAAGTTTAAAATTTTTAAAATTGTGTTGGGTCAGCTAGATAGGAGGAAGTTGGGTTGAATCATTTGGCCAGAGCCACACCATAATATAATATGAGTACTTCCTGGGTACTCATTTATATAGTGTCTGAGAGTCTGAGCATTGCACTTCAGTATAGGAAGTTACTCAGTTAACACACACAATCTAGATCCCTTTCCCATGACGAGCTGCCTAACTTGGGGTTTCTTTGAATGCTGGAGATTCTGTTACTTTTTCATCATTCATTTCTATTTTCCATCTTTTAAACCATGCTATATAACCATTGACTATTTTGTATGTTCTGTCAAGAGAGATTTTTAAAAATCACTCAGACACAGTTCAGATCGGTTACCTTTGCTTCTGGCAAGCTGGGAAATGTGCAGGCAGCGTCCCATGGTCATCTCAAAACCCAGCCGTCAGGAATCCTCAGGAAGCCATCTTCCACCGTTCCCAGCCTGTTAGCTTTGTCAAGTTAGTGTGCTACAGAAGAGATCCATGGCATCAAAGCCTGTCTTCTCTGAAACTGAAGAGACGGTCTGGTGCTAGACACTGTTTGTGCTAAGTATAAGGAAAGCGTGCAACTTGTCTCCATTTATTTTCTCTCCTTCGCTTTTACTTCCACTGCAGGCTGTCTGTAGTGTTCAGACCACTGCCAGTTACTGCTCACCTTCAGCTGGCAAAGAAATAAAGGTCAAATTCAATGGCTGACAACAATGTTTCTCTATCTGAAGGAGGAGCATGTGACTTACCTTCTTGTCCCTCATCTCATTAAAATGCAGTTAACTGTTGAAATTACCTGGCGCAACTGAGAAGGAAACACGGAACACTCAATAAACCCGCTTAGGAGTTTATTGCGGGGTTGGGGGAGTGGGCGGGTGTACAGGCCTGGTGAAGGTCGGTGGGGAGTGAGGGGGAAAGGGAGAGAGAGGGAGAGAGAGAATGCTAAAGATGGTGTCTCCAGCTTTAAGCGCCGCCTAGCGCATGCGCACAGGGGTATGGCGTGGTTACGCGTATCTACGTCATACGCAGATGATGAGGCTCACACACGCGCACAAGGCTCATACAGTTGCGTCAGGCGTAGGTGAGTAGGTGATGCAACCATGCCGCACGTGGGTCACTCAGGGTCCTTTAAAATCCCAGGGGCCATAGGCTCTTCTGCTTGAGGGCTTGTCCGCACGTGTCAGGCACAACTGTGACTCTGGTTAATGCCCAAGACTATAGTAGACCTGGCTTTTAGAGGGTGTCTGAAACATTGTCAAGGTCTTCACTCCGACCAAAGGCTAACCTTTGGGGTGTATCCTTCTACTTTACTTCTACTTGTGTTTTGCTATCTCCCACTCTCCTGGCTCCCCTTCTGTATGCTGCTATGAAACTTGACCTGAGAAACCGCCGGGCGGTGGTGGCGCACGCCTTTAATCCCAGCACTCGGGAGGCAGAGGCAGGCGGATCTCTGAGTTCGAGACCAGCCTGGTCTACAAGAGCTAGTTCCAGGACAGGCTCCAAAGCGACAGAGAAACCCTGTCTCGAAAAACCAAAAAAAAAAAAGTAAAGAAACCTTCGAGTTTCGTTCTCAAACCATGTTTTGTATCCCCAGTGTTGAGTCTAAAACTTGAGTGCATAAGGAAAGTTCGGCTAAGAAATGTATGTAAAATGGTTCCCCTTAATAATTGCTACTCCAGAGATTTGATACAATGAGTGTGGCATAGACTTCATTAGTATGAATTTCAAATTTGGATATCTGCAAGAGCTAGTTCCGGGACGGGTACCAAAGCTACAGAGAAACCCTGTCTCAAAAAACAAAAAAATAAATTAAAAAAAAAAAAACTAAATTATATTTGTGCAGTTAAGGTACATATAAAAATTTTATGGTATGCATACAGGGAGTAACAAGGCGGCTAGAATGAATTAATTGACACTTTTACCATCTCTCAAGGATGGTGGGCTTAGGAGAGAAAAGTTGGCTCACTGGGGCAGTTCCACTGAGGGGGCTGTATGGACCCCATCCACGTTCTGTCTCAGCCTTTGCTTTCCAGCATCCATGTTGCCATGCCTCACAAGAGGCCCCATATCAAACTATGAGATAAATGTAGACATGAGAAACACAGATCCCTACTCAAAGATGACACAAATTTTAGAGCCAAATGGGTGAGCCTGGCTCAGGAATACAGATTTGAGTTACACCAAGTTCAATATTCTAACTGTTAGGAATTTTTCCTAACTTGAGCTCTCTGCCGATGTAAAAATCCCAAGCCAAATCAAGCCAAATCACAAGCCAAATTAATAACTATCCAGTTTAAGCCCGGCGGTGGTGGCGCACGCCTTTAATCCCAGCACTTGAGAGGCAGAGGCAGGCGGATCTCTGTGAGTTCGAGGCCAGCCTGGTCTACAAGAGCTAGTTCCGGGATAGGCACCAAAAAGAGACCCTGCCTTGAAAAACAAAAAACAAAACAAAAAAAAAGAACTATCCAGTTTAATGGGATTCCTATGCTCTCGGGTGGCCCCCGGAGAGGGGAACCCAGAGGTCTGGAATCTGACCACGGGTGCGTGGGGTGTAGGGGTTGGTACGGGACGGGACACCATGAGGAAACCTTCCAGGGAAGCAGTTTAAATAGACTGAGGGTGTGGTCAAGATTTTGGCGGGTTCATCTTGACCCTCCGAGGAGGAGGGGTCAAGACTTGGGGGGCACAGGGCCAGGCATAGGGACGGGGGCCTCCAAAGATGGAGGCCAGAGACCAGGCTTACACTAACAGGATAGCTGTTTCGTGACGTTTTTATAGTAATAGAACCAGAAAGTCATAAATCTTTTAAAAAAATTTAAAAACACCAGTGTTAATCCCAACGGCGAGAATAAGACCACTACCACAACTGGAGACAAATTTGAAGCAAGTTTGATTTTTATTGGAATGCACTCAAGAGCTGCCAGCAACTGCCTCCTAAGTCACGTGAAAGAGAGCAACCCTGGGGCCGGGTGGTGGTTGCGCATGCCTTTAATCCCAGCACTTGGGAGGCAGAGCAGGCGGATCTCTGTGAGTTCGAGACCAGCCTGGTCTACAAGAGCTAGTTCCAGGACAGGCTCCAAAACCACAGAGAAACCCTGTCTTTTTTTTTTTTTTTTTTTTTTTGATTTTTCGAGACAGGGTTTCTCCGTAGCTTTTGGTTCCTGTCCTGGAACTAGCTCTTGTAAAATCACTAGTAGTTTTACAAATGGAAGACAATGGAGCATTAAGGGAAAAAAAAAAAAACTTTAAAAAAAATCATGTGATCACCCACTGTGTGATTAAGAGGGGTCAGGGAGGGTCAGGGTCAGGATATTCTCAAAAACAAAACAAGGTCATGGTTTGGTAAAGATCACGTTCCGGGAAAACAGAGCTCTTCAACTCTCACAATAAATAGAAACCGATTTTTAAAAATACAGCATGAAGGCTCCAGCCTTCAAAATGGAGTCAGGCAGGTTCCTCACCTGATAGACAGGGTCAGGAAAGTGGAGAACAGTCTTAGCATCGGGTGGGTGGAAGCCAGTAGTGTGCTACTAGGTGCATTCCCAAGGTCTCACATGGTAGTTAGAAGCGCATTCAGTCAGACAGAGAGCTGGGCAAGGGAAGAGCATTAAGGATGCCAAAAATACCACGAAATAAATGTAATCAGACTTCGAACTTGCAACATCCCAACCTCCACAATCATTAAGGCTCTATTAAAGAGCCTGTTTAGACAGTTCAATATAAGGTATGGCTTCTATTGAAGAACTTTGGTTCTTGGCCTGGAGAGATGCCTCAGAGTTTGAGAGTACTGGCTGCTCTTCCAGAGTGCAATTCCCAGCAACCACATGGGGCTCACAAGTATCTATAATGAGATCTGGTGCCCTCTTCTGGTGTGATGTGCAGACTTTTATTTCAGGTGTTTGGTCACAAGATGGAAAACTGACTAACACAGGATATGAGGTGAATCTCACAAGTATTTTGGGTGGCATTTCCCTGACAGTTAGTGATGCTGAACATCTTTTCAAATATCATTGGCCATTTTTTTCTGTCTTCTTAGAAGAAGAAATGTCTATTAAGGCATTTGCCATTTTTCCAGTAGGTTGGTTTACTGCCATCGATTGGTAGTTTTAGGTATTAACCCCTCAGCATATACCTCCAACTTCATTGCTGTAACCAATCATTTCTTACAGGCTGACAGTTCCCAAATGAGATCGACACCTCAGCCCTGCCCGTGAGGTCAACAGTAAAGTCTGAGGCTTTTCATCTGGGGAGCACTAATCTGTGACTTCCATTGATAATAGGCCACCTCAAAATCATCAAGGGAGCTCTTGAAGAGTGGTGAGTCGCGCCCTGTTCAAATGCAGATTCATTAAGTCTGGGTGGGTGAGGCTTTTGGAGCTCCTTGCTTTAACAAGTTCCCTACTGACTGTGATGCAGGTATCCCGAGTAGTCGCTTTAGGAAATGCTGGCTATCTAAGGATTTCTCTAACTTCGCTTGGTAACTAGACCACAGTGTTTGTGAAATATTTTCCTCAATAGAGAACTTAGGTTTAACACTCCTCATTGTTAACATTACAATTTTTGGTCAAGGGATTAGAATTTCTGGGCTGGATTTAGGTGGAACATTAACATTCCAACTGGACAGCTTTTGGCTAAAGGAGGGCCCCACCTCTATGCACACCCAGCCCAGAAGGTAGGTTGTGCTTAAACCAAGCTAAAGACATAAGTGGAGTGATTGTACCTTTAATGAGACACTTTTCCTTTCCTGAATTCCCACCCCCTACTGCCATCCCTCACAGAGCTTTGATTTTTTTTTTTGTTTTGTTTTTCGAGACAGGGTTTCTCTCTGGCTTTGGAGCCCATCCTGGAACTACTCTGTAGACCAGGCTGGTCTCGAACTCACAGAGATCCGCCTGCCTCTGCCTCCCGAGTGCTGGGATTAAAGGCGTGCGCCACCGTCGCCCGGCTTCCTCACAGAGCTTTGAAAGCCTGACCACTTCTCTGAGTTGCTCTAAGAAAAACCTCACAAACCTACTTCAGATTATAGGACCCGGTCATTACAAACTCAAAAGAGGCCTGAGTCTCAGTAGTTTTCCCTGAGGCAATACCTAGTTCTGATAAAAGACCACAAACTGAGACTACCCAGGCACCACCCAGGAACAGACCATCCAAAGGAAATTCCTAAAGTTCCAACCATTGTAGATAGGATCACCTACCAGCACAGCACATACCTCCGTGACAGATAGCAGCTGCTGGCTGAGAGAAAACCCACTAGATTGAGGCAAAGAAAGATGGCTCAGCCGGGCGGTGGTGGCACACGCCTTTAATCCCAGCACTCGGGAGGCAGAGGCAGGCGGATCTCTGTGAGTTCGAGACCAGCCCGGTCTACAAGAGCTAGTTCCAGGACAGGCTCCAAAACCACAGAGAAACCTTGTCTCGAAAAACCAAAAAAAAAAAAAAAAAAAAAAGAAAGATGGCTCATTGGTTAAGAGTTTGCTGCTCAGCCAAGTGGTGGTGGTGCATGCCTTTAATACTAGCATTTGGTGTGCAGATCTCTATGAGTTCAAGGCCAGCCTGCTCTACAAAGGAATTTCCAGGACACACAGGACTATACAGAGAAATCCTGTCTCAAAGAAACCAAACCAAACAAACAAATAAATAAAAGTTTGCTGCTCTTCTAAGGGTTAGCGTTCAGATCTGAGCACCCATATTAGGCAGCTCACAACACCAACACGTAAGTCCAACTTCAAGGGATTCCTCTTAGAGCCTCCATGGACACACACAAACACACACACACCCCTGTAAATAAAATTAAATCTCTAAACAAACAGCCATTAGTGCATGTCTTCCCAAGGAAACTTCCTTTGAATAGCTGGTCAGACAACCTCAATTAACAATGAGTTTTAAAATTTACTCACATGACATGGTACTGGAGCAGAGGTCAGAGAACAACTTTCAAGAGCTGGTTCTTTCTTTCCATTATGTGGGACCCAGGGATTGAACATAGGTTGTCAGGCTTGGTGGTGGCAAAGTCCTTTGCCCACTGAGCCATCTCCCTGGTCCAATTAGTAACATTTTAAATGTAAAATAGACTGTTTGTTGGGGTTTTTTTTGTTTGTTTGTTTTTAGTCTTTGTTCATTTAATTAGCTTTCTTGGCTTTAGCCCAGCACTTAGGAGGCAGAGGCAGGCAGGTCTCTTTAGGTTCGAGGCCAACCTGATCTACTTAACGAGTTCCAGACTAGCCACAGCTGCATAGTGAGACTTTATTTAAAGCAATTTTCCCCCTTGAAACTGCATATGATTTTGCTTTGCTGTCTTAAATAAATCTAATTTGATGTTTTCCTCAATTGTTCCTTTATTCGTGTTATGCTTTTTAGTTCAGAAGTGAAATGATTTTGCCCAAGGTTATTAGAAGCAAAATTAGAGTCCAATTAGTCACTTTGAGACTTAGCAACCAAGTGGCTGACGCCTCTTTAATCTTTAACTAGCTCCGTTATTCACAAATTGATGCTGGTATCTAAGGAATTTGAAGTCGTGCAAACCACACAACTCTAAAATATTTGAATATTCTATTCTGAGTTAAAATGTATATTCTGCTCATCTGGCCCTCAAACTGTGAATAGAAACACTGCCAAGCAGAGGTTGTCATGTCAACCGTAAGAGATGTCATGGTTTGATATATTTTGATTGGATCTCTTTGAAAAGGCAATATTGATGGTCCGTCTCCCTCCTTTGCCTGTATTTCAACATGTACAATGAGGAATGTATATTTTTTCCACTGAAGGAAAAAAAATAAATGGGGTGAGGGGAGACAGGCAATTTATCTAGGCTTTCCTCAAGTGCTTGCTTTGATTTGTGGTGGGCGAGGCATAGATTAACCCCGTTTTCCTACATCCAAAACAAGACTTTTGACTCCAGCTGGCTGTTCTTTGGAATCTTTCTTTTCTGTTTGTCTCTCCATATTTCTTTTTTCCTTCCTCCCTCTGCTGCAGGGATTTGTCCTCTAAAAGCTCAGGGTGGGAGGGAGCAAGGGCTGGGAGCAGGCAGGCAGCGGGAGCTGGAGGACGCCAAGATCTGGCTTTTGTTATTGGTTGGCTGCGGCCTGATGGATGGTCGAGGGCGGAGTGAACTCTCCTCAGTGTGTTCTGCCGGAGCCCAAGTACGGAGACCATATTTACAGGTAAGAGCAAAAATAATAATACTAAGCAGAAGGAAAGAGAATTTCTTTTCTTTTTTGGAAAAAGGAAATGCTTAGTTTTCCTGGAAGCATCCTGTGGGGGCGGGAATCCCGAAGGCGCTTGGCGAAAGCGGTCCCTCGCTCGACTCTGGGCAGCCTTGGTTCGCCGTGGCTGCAAAAACCCTTCCCCGATTTAAACACGAAAACGCACAAACACACCAGGGGCATGCCTTCTTCTAGATATCCATCTAAGCAAACGTTACTGAGCAAAAGCGGTGGATGAACTCGTGTGTCTTTGTGTGTTCTTATCAAGGCTTGTACTCGTGGAAACCAAAGGAGGCATAGGGAAAGCTTGATAGATTCCACAGGTCCTGAGAAAATGGAGCCTTCTCTGGACCTACAGGATTTCGTGTGGGGTCTTTATATTTACCACCGAGTAAGGAGCTTTTGAGAACTGTTGTTCAGTTTGCAGTTTCTTTTAGTGTGGACTCGGTAGGAATGGTCTGTGTGCATGCGAGCCCTCTTCTCTCCCTGCGTCTCACGCCCAGCGTTTTAGTCAGCAGATTGGAAGCTTACGTGTGGTGTGGCGATGAAGTAACCATCGATAGATAGCTGTCAACATGCGCGGGACTGTTCTCACTTTAAAAACACACAAGTCTAGCTGGGAAGGATGAGACTGCTGAGAAAAGTCATGTCTGACAGAGAAGTTTCATTTGTGAATCAGATACGTCAAGGTGAAGAAATTCCAACGCATATTGAATTGATAGCAATAGCCTCACGGCCTCACGACAGGTTTTTTTTTTTTTTTTTTTTTTAATATTCCCCAAGCTTTGACTTTACTGGTTGCTTAGAATGCATAACGTTATGTTTTATTTTCCTTCAGGAAAACCAGGAAAGATTTTTATAATGACATATTTATAGTAATAGAGACAGAAAAGTAATTTTATTCCACACTAGGTCCTCTGTTGTTTTTAATTTTAAGATCATTTAGGGCTGAGAGGATTTCATTCCTTTTGAGCTCTTAAGAAAACAGCACAGTCATGGACTCATTGGCATTCAGTTAATACCTGTTGACTGGAATAAAACACAAGCATAATAGTGCTGTAAATAATTCATCCATATGTATTTTTGATGCATTTGAATGAATTAATAACTACCAACAATGACTTTAATTTCTAAGAAAATTGGTCTTGCATTTGATTTGATTTGGAAGGTGGGTGCTGCAAACCTTTGGATAGGTGGTACCAACGCGGCAATTCTTAAGAAAGTCAATGGGAAAGAAAATGTGCTGGATATTGAGTAAAGATTATTCTAGTCACTGAAAACCTACTTCGAACTTTCTAAGCATACTAAATATACTTAATGTCTTCCTATGCTCAGGTGTTATGTTGATCTCTTCTGTCGTTTGTTTTGAACCATTTCTGAATTTCAAAAATGATGACATAATGCTGAATTTTTTTTCTGTGTGTTTAATTGTTAATGTTTTTTTTTTTTAAGTAATTTCTGATTTTCAAACAAAATGGTTATTGCGATTAATTCAAGCTTCCCACCCTCATGGGACTTAGGTGATATGCAAGACTAAATGAATATTCAGTTACTGGGATATGTTGCAGACAATAAATTGATGCAGCTACATTTAAAGAAAAGGAATTATAAATTCTGAACAAAGCTACCTCTAGGAATGAAAGGGGATTGATGAAAATTAGAGAGCAGAGTTCCACATGGTTTTAAATTATTCTGTTTCCTTGGAAACCAGCTGCTGCAGATGCATATTGCTTTCTTTAGCTAAAAATATCATCCTTTTAATAATCACTAAGGGGAAGGTTCTGAATCAAAGCAGGGTATATTGTTGTTGCCTTTTATAATGTTCTTAATGGCTCACGTATTTTGGATGGAAAGTAGATAAACCCGCCGCTGTCCATCATCTTTCCTCTCAGGCACTGGCAGACGTCTGCATGGCTTATAGAAAGGAGACAACTGTGGTAGTTTTTACTGCAGTCTGTGGGAGGTGTGCGTGTGTGCGTGTGCGAGTGTGAGTGTGTGTGTGAGTGTGTGTGTGTTGTACTAAAGGCATGAAAGAAGACACAGCAAATGAAAGCCAAGGCTCTTCGGGAAGCTACGGCAAGGCGAGGCCATTTGTTTCCCCTTAGTGCTGCCAGCTTTAAGATGGAAATGTTAGGTTTGCAGGGCAGATAACTAGGATCCTTTTTTTTGTCTTCTTTTGCTCAGTGTTTGATTTTGTTTTTCTCCCCGTGCTGCAGTGGTTAATAATGTACTGAGTTGAAAGATGAATATAGAAGAAACATTTCTTTTTTTAATGTATTGCTAACTTAAAAAAAAAAAAAGTGCTGGAGATGCATGCCCAGGCCGTGAACAGTGAGCAGTCGTGTTGGACACAGTGGAGTGAGGACCATGTTAGTTCAGGTCTAGACCACATTTTACTGATTCAGTCATTTTCTTACCTTGATAATCTACCTAATGAATAAAAGACTTCATTCTAGCAAGATTAAAAAGATTGTTTCAATATTAAGGTTATTCATTTTTAATTAAATACTTTTACATATATGTACATATATATTTGAAGTATTTGTCTTTGTTTGAAATAAAGCATTTGTTGTATATGGCTTCCCTTTATAAGAAAAAAAGCTCCTTACAATTATGATTGCTCCAGACAATTTCTCAAATTAAAATATTTTCATTACGTGTGCTTTGAAGACAGCATTGTCATCCCAAACACCATTTCCTTTATCATTTGTGAAGAAGAATCATCATAATGCGCTAGTTTTGCTATTATTGTTATAATGCAAATGAGGTTTTCAATCCTGTTATCTCTTTCCCGCTTGTTTGAATAACTTTGCCGGGAGTACTTGGTTTTCATAATAGTTAATCTTAGCCGCCTAGACTTCGCCTTAGCAGTGCAGCAAGTGCAGGTCTGTGCACCTAACCACGTACTAAAGGATATATTATCCGACCAGTACATTATATGCAGCTAAACTCTCTGGGTGCATCACAGCCTTGCTTTTCAGGGGGCCTTAGGATAGTGGGGGGTATTTAGTTTTTCTCAATTAACGTGAACAGATTACTCCCGAGATAACACTTTCAGCATAAACGATGGTGACATTGAAAAGTGGACTAACAAGCAGAAGGACCAAGAATTGCTCAAGTGACCTGTGCAGATAACCTCACGAGCAGGCACAATTATCTAGTGTACTCCGAGTTTCTGAAGATTATGTACCAAATACACTTATTATCCACCTTAGATGAAAATACAGTTTATTGCTTGCCTCTACAAACTTTTTATATTCTTTTGTTTTCTAAAAATGGCTCGCTACCATTTTAGATGCATTTGTACGGACCTCTCAAGTCTCATAAAATATATTAAGGAAAATTAATATTTAATAGCTTCCTCCATAATATAGTTAGGCAACTTCATATCTGTAGTGGAAATGTGATAGTTTGGCAAATGACCCCATATTTCTGGAAATGGGAAGGGCTGGGGTTTACAAGAAAGGGTAACAATATCAGGGTAGGAAAGCATGGGTCAGGTTTCCCCAGTTTCACAGATGCAACATACTTTACTGGATCCAGGCAAATGAAAACCCACATTAGCGTCTGCACTGCCAGGTGCCATAACTCAAAACTATTACCGGTCAGATGATATTCTTGCTTTCATCTACATTATTACCCAGTTTTTAGTGCAGGGGTTGGTTATACAGGAATGAAACGGGAACTGACGCAAAGTAGTTGCTGCTCTTCAGCTGTATTTTCATCCACCAAGGAGCCAGGCATGGAATTCCTTATCGAGCCAATGACATCATTTGGATCCTCCACAAATCTCAGGCAGTGGGCGGGACCTTGCATTTCTCAGTCAGCTGTTTAGATCTCAATTATAGTGGACTTTTTTGACCTAAAAATTGTTGAATGTACAAATTCTGTAAACACAGACTTGGTTTAAGATTTCAAACATTTTATTCGAGGTGTGATTAGTTTGATAAGTGTTAGTGCTTTCTCTGCAATGTGTATCAGCAAGGATATCATGAACAAGAGAAAAACTTGATGGATATTAGACTCATCATTTAAAAAGATAGATAAGATGGGCTGGGGAGATGGCTCAGTGGTTAAATTACTTGCTGTGTAAGCAAGAGGACTGGATTTGGAGCTCTAGAACCCATGCTTATATCGGGCAAGCACACCGTTAGCTAAGTCCCTGAAATTCTGCTATGTCACGATTTGACTGAGGGACTCTGCCTCAAAGAATAAAGTAGAAAATTGATAGAAGAATATTCCCAATATTTGTATGAGTTCTCCACACACATGTGCACATGCATGTATGCATATCTTCCTTCACTCATGGGTGCCTACACGTGTGAACATGCATTTGCACACATGCATAGCACATGAGAAAATAAAAGGAGATAGCCACGTCATATATTTCTCAAGAGCCCTTATATTAAGGGTAGGTCCAGTTTATCAAAATAGTTCAAAACAGTAATGAATCATGCCATATGCAATATGATTCTGTTTTTTCTTGATTCACTTGTACATTAGTTAAAAATGAAATTAACTTAAAAGAAAAAACAACATGCTTTTTACAGTCATTGATGTCTTTAATCAATATTTAGCACACAGTCTTTTGTCAATATTCATTTTTTTGTATACTGTACATTTTAGGCTCTGCTCCCTAGGAGCATGTGACTAATGCACAGAGTTATCTTCCTGGAGTCTTCATTTCAGACACTAAGGCATAGAAAATTATTTTTGAGGGGTAGAGGGAAACTAAGCCTTTGCCTGTCCACAATTGTGATCACCAACGACTATGTCTTTACATTAAATGCGGGATGTGTTGCGTTAAAGACTGTGTAGAAGAGATTTGGAGTTAAGGAGGCTTTAGAAGCATGTGAAAATGCATGACTGGCCAGATGGTCTCCAGGGCATAACAGCATTTTGGAGTTTCAGGGAATTCTGCACTTAGACCTTTTCTGATTCCCAGTGAGGCTGGTGGGTTTGATTTGCTGTCACTATCCCCTTCACTGTTTACAGGTTTGACAACAGGGTCAGAGGCATAGTTAGTGTGTTTTCTAGCAAGTGTCTAAACAGTGGCTTGCTGTCGCGTCATGGATCCACCACAAATATTTAATAAATGAAACAATTTCCTAAGCAGCAGGAGGGATGAATATCTGTACAAATCTCTTTCTCTCCTTCCTTCCTTCCCTCCCTCCCTCCCTCCCTCCTTCCCTCCCTCCCTCCCTCCTTCCGTCCCTCCTTCTCTCCCTCCCTCCTTTCTTTCTTTCCCTGGGTTAGCCATGACAAGTTATTGGTTCCCAGGCAGTTCTGATTGTGATGGTGTCAGCTTAGTAGGGGCAAAGTGATTCTCAGAAAGGTTTATTTTTCTTTTGTTTCCCTGCCCCTAAGTCATAGACATTCTTGTTTTACTTAATCAAAATTTCTTTCTTTCTTTCTTTCTTTTTCTTTTTTAGATGATAAATCTCAATTTTTAGACTGTCTACCCACTGTGATGCCCAAACCCTCTAGGGGTCCCACAGAAGTCAAACAGCTCTGGCTGTCAAATGAGAAGTTGAGCTTGGAGACTCTGTTATAACTTTTTCTTTTGAGATTATTACACAATAGACAAATGAGGCTATGGAGTGAGAAGCACCTTCCTTGTCCTGTACTGCCTGGACTGTTTTCTGCGTGTGGTCATTGTATCTGTTCTCTCTAGCTTTTTCCAAACCATCTAAGTTATAGCTGCCACATCAGGGCCTTACACAATCGCTGATAGGTAGTTTGTGTTCCAAATTGTGTTGCTGACGAAATTATGAAGTGAGTGATGGTCTCAGCCAGCCAGCCTCCTAGTCTCTTCTAACTCCTCAGTGACAGGCGCACCTCGATTCACCGACAGTCCTTTCCTTTCCTGTACTTCTCCAGGAATGCTCTTCAGAGCAACAGCATCCATGTCACAGAAATGTCATGAAGCCAGGCAAATTTTCCCGCAGCAGATTTTTATTGTCTAAGATGCCACTTGAGTTTTCCTGTGCTAATGAGGGATTTCATCTGCATCATCTGCATGCGCTTCCCATTTCACGCTTCTCGTCTTTGCTTCATTATAAGGTGGCAGCCAGCCCTCCATGTTAGCTGGCATCACAGCCACAGATTCAAATATAGAATGGACATAGTCAAAGGAGAAAAGGAGAGAGCGTATCAACCACGAGCATCATCTCTTCACGGCATCTGGTTTTACACAGGATGCAGAGGCTGTCCGTCATAAACTGTGGGAGGGCACTGGTGTACCTCGTAGAGTCCTGTGTGTTTTCACAAATACAAACACTTGTGCATTTTAGGACAAAGAGGGTTCTTGGAACAATCCCTCACAATACTGAGAAGTGACTTCTACATTCTATATACGTTCATTCAGAGCATCCTATATTCAGCAAATTAATTAGCTGCAAACTAATGTAATTAAGTCATATTAATATGCAAGTATGAATATTGATGCATAAAACATAGTATATATTAAGTGCATCTCTTTTACATTTATTGCGGGGGGTCAATGAACCCCACTTTGTTGTGATTAAGATGTCCAGTAACGTGTGGGGCTTGTGGGTATAGCTCAGTAAAAGAGAGCTTGCCTAGCTAGAATGAGGCCCAGGGCTTGGCTCCCAGCACTGAAATACAAACAACCCATAAACACACAAGGGAAAAAAAAAACAAGTAAACAAAACCATTGTTTTGAAGCCCTTTTAGCCTACCACTGATTTTCTGCCGATTATGCTGTGCTCTGGTGTAATAATCCTAAATCCCAATGCGGGGCAGTGCCAAATAAAACAGGCATAGGTCTTTTCACACCTAGACTCAGTGCCGTTTTACCAAATCCTAATACAGGTCAAGGCGGAGGTGAGCAGATAATGCCGGAGGGTAGACGTCTTTACTAAAATTACCAACACAACCGGGTAGAAAGGATGGAAGGAAGAAAAGCAGGATGGGGGGGCAGGGGAGGGAAAGTGTGTGGGTGGTGGGGGAGACAGAGAAAATGAGAATGTGTTTCAGGGCCCTGAAAACAAAGGGAAGGAAAAGAGGAAAGCGGAAAGGAAAGGAAGGGGTGGGTGACTGAGAGGGAGAGGAGGCCAGTTTTAAGCAAGGAGGTGATGCTGAGGGAGTGAGAAAGCACGGTGCATGGTTCCAGATGTGCAGACATCTGGGTTTGGGTTCTGGTTCTGCAGTCTACCTCTACAACCTTGCCTTGATTATCTAATCTCTTTGTGTTTCGACCTTCACCCCCCACCATGATATCAACAATAGCGATAGCTGAACTGAAGAGACGGTGTATCCTGTTAGTTTTCTATCTCAAGTGTAACAGGTAAACCATTCACTTATGTTAGCTTAGAACACCCAGAGTCAGACATCCTGAACAGCACGGCCATACGCATTGCTCAGGGTCCCACAGGCTGGACCCCAAATGTCGGTGCAGCTGAGTTTTTGTCAGCTTGCTGTAATGCACATTTCATTCGAAGCTTCTCGTGTTGATGGTAGAATTCAGCTCCTTAGATTGATATGTCGAGAACTGTGTTCCTAGAGGTTGTGTGCTTTCTGAGCTATTCATTTCTAGCTCCACACAAAGGATCATTCTCACACTGAATCCCTCTCGTTCTTATTATATAACTTCCCAGCAGTGATTCTCAACATGGGGGTCATGACCCCTCATGCTCGAAAGACCCTTTCATGGGGTTCGCCTAAATCCGTTGGAAAACACAGATATTTGCATTGCCATTTATACAGTAGCATTATGAAATAGCAACTAAAATAATTTAATGTTCAGGGTCACCACAACAAGAAGAACTGTATTAAAACTGGTCACAGCATTAGGAAGGCTGAGAAGGGCTGCTCTCGTCCCCCTTTGAAGGACTTGGGTGATTAGTTCATAGCTGCGTCCTCCCCCTCCTGCCCCAATCAGATCACTGGTTTTTATGAAACCCTTTTTTTTGCCACATTCTGTATGCTCATGAGTGTGATCACCAGAGTGGGTTCTCATTATTTTCACAACAGTGAACTAAAGCAAGCATGTATACGAGGACCAGAGAATGTCAACAACTGTTCTGGAATCCTGTCTGTCACTCACCTGAAACACTGGAATGGTGTGTCTCGTGCAAAATAGGCCATATGTGTATGTTAACAATAATTATTAATTTGAGTAGCTGACAAATTTGCAAAAAAAAAAAAAATAAAATCGAAAACGTCCTGCATTATTGGCAAAGGCATGGTAAAAAACGTATCCGAGAGCACCATCCGGCCGGGCGGTGGTGGCGCACGCCTTTAATCCCAGCACTCGGGAGGCAGAGGCAGGCGGATCTCTGTGAGTTCGAGACCAGCCTGGTCTACAAGAGCTAGTTCCAGGACAGGCTCCAAAACCACAGAGAAACCCTGTCTCGAAAAACCAAAACCAAAAAAAAAAAAAAAAAAGAGCACCATCCAAGACCTAAATTGACTGGGGTAAAATCTGATGGTTTGAACAAGCATGCCCTGACAACTTCCCTCCGATTTGTCCCATGTCAAAATAAGCATCGAGGAGTGGGAGGCAGGCTTTCATGTAGGGTGTGGCTGCTCAGTAGGGAAAGATCCAGACATTGCCCACATTCACCACTGAGGAGGAGGGTGCCCCCAATGGAAGATTTCCACCTTTTACCCATTTTTGCAGTGGTCATCTATGTTATGACCCCCAAAAGCAAGCAGTGCCCTTAATCCCAGCATGTGGGAGGCAGAAGGAGGGGGATCTCTGATCTGAGTGTGAGGCCAGCCTGGTCTACAGAGCGGGTACCAAGACAGGCTCCAAAGCTACACACACACACACACACACACACACACACACAAACACACATACACACACAAACCCTGTTGCGGGGAAAAAACAAAAAACAAAACAAAAACACAACCAAATTGACAACCAAGCTGGCAAAGCATTTGGAAATGCCATTATTCCACCTTTAGGAACTTGTCTCACGGTTGTTTGTGACAATATAAAAATATGATAAAATGGTTCTGTGATTTACATGTGTTTCCTCTGAGTACATGTCTTTGAAAAGAGCCCAGCATCCTCTTTTAGAAGTTTAATTAAATATTTATAGTACAGTTAGTCTGTGCAGTGCTCTATAGCCCTAAATACAAAACCAAAAGCCAATTAGACAGCGACGGAATGGGATGTTTTTGCTGCATAACTGGGGAAATTACAGTGTGTGTCCTGTGAGTACAGTCACAGCCCTTCCTGGACTGTGAGGTAGGCTTTTGGTAAAATCTGATGGTTTGAACAAGCACGCCCTGACAACTTCCCTCCGATTTGTCCCATGTCAAAATAAGCATCGAGGAGTGGGAGGCAGGCTTTCATGTAGGGTGTGGCTGCTCAGTAGGGAAAGATCCAGACATTGCCCACATTCACCACTGAGGAGGAGGGTGCCCCCAATGGAAGATTTCCACCTTTTACCCATTTTTGCAGTGGTCATCTATGTGATGACCCCCAAAAGCAAGCAGTGCATGTTGGTCCCTCACCCCTACTTTGTCATCCTGCCTTGTGTTAATAATTTGGTTAAATTTCACTCTCAGCAAATGTTTGTTTGTATGAAATTGATAAAGAGCTCAGTTTCTTACAGTTCTGGAAGTGGGTCGGACAAGATCAAAGGGTTGCATTTAATAAGGGTTCTCTTGATGCCGCATGTCATGGTGGAGGGAGGCCAGTCACATTGCTCAGCAGATAAAGGCTGGTGCCACCAAACATGATGAGCCTGGCATGATTCTAGAACTCCTGCAAGTTGCCCTCCTCTGATCTTTATATACCTGCTACGCAAAGTATGCATATTGCACACGCATGCACGCACATGCGCACGCACGCGCGCACACACACAGAGAGACGCTCTAAATAAGGAAATGAATAAATGGATGAATGTTAAAAAATATTCCTTCGAAGGAGGTGAGAAAGCATGGCAGCATAAGAGAGAAAGAGCACAGGAGAGGTGGGGAGCAGAATCCGAGCTGTCCAGACTTTAGGGTGTGACTTTGTTCTGCTTTAGCTCTGTGATGCTTCCTGGAATAGATCATTCTCACGGATGGCAGGAAGGTGTAGAAATTATCAGTCGTGAGAACACCTGGAAGGTGTAGTCTGACACTGTCAATGGGCTCCTCATTAGCCCTGCTTTATAAGTGAGAAAACTCCAGGAAATTAAGTCAGCCACCCACGAAATTGTAAGGAATCGTCAAATCATGTCTGTAGCAATAGGCTTTCCATCAAATGGGCAATTTCTGGTGAGTCTTGGGACTATGTATTAAAAAAAAAAATTCTCCCAGGATTGTTTTCCAGTTGACCTGAGATACAGCCCGCTGTGACGTACATCACATCCCACTGTGGGACAACTTCCCCTCTAGGGATTCTTTTCCCCTTGAGATTTTATTTTCTATCTGTTACCCCCGAGATCTTAGTGTTCAAATCCCACAGATGTGGTTTTAGCTGGGGGATCTGGATGTCCCCAGACATGTGGGTAAAAATGCTTCTTCCCAACTGCTATTGGAGATTTGGTTCTAGATGTTTGCCTCATCCCCCATGACTAGCCTGATTTCTTCTGCTTTTTGTTCTTTTATCACTAAATCCTTGACGAAAATCAATGCCAAGACCTTTTAGGCTGCTCGATTCTTCCTTTTCTCATTTAGAGATTTCTCGGTCTTCAAAATCTCTTCACCCATATTTTGCCTGCCTTGACCTGTGTCCCCAGGATTGTTCAGTCTGCTTTCATTTTGAACCTTTATCTCTCTGTAGCAATCCAAGCCTGTGATTATACCGGACTACCTGGTCAGCATTGCTTTAGTGGGGGCGAGAGCAGGATGTGAAAACAGCATGGGATGGTGATAGGTCTGCTGTTCAGTGTACATGGTTATTCGGGAATATAAGCCATAATGTAAACCTTGACAGAGTATTTCCTCTATGGCACTTGTTGGATAAGCCAAAACCCAGGGTCTGTGGAGACGCACGTCTAAGCTCTCCACTACCTTTAGAAAGTTAACTTTCATTTGTAGAAATTTCGTCAGACCCAGCATTCTTCACAGGTCTTCCCTAAAAACATCAAATTAGATTTTGCCTTTTTATTCAAGTGATCTTTCCTGAGTCAGTAGCTAATTCAGTTATTTCTCATTTATGTCCTCATAAAATCTAGCTTGTAAGTTAATGACTTAAATTTTCTACACTTGGGGGCTGGAGAGATGGCTCGGTTAAGAGCATTGTCTGCTCTTCCAAAGGTCCTGAGTTCAATTCCCGGCAACCACATGGTGGCTCACAACCATCTGTAATGAGGTCTGGTGCCCTCTTCTGGCCTGCAGACATACACACAGATAGAATATTGTATACATAATAAATAAATAAATATTTAAAAAAATTAAAAAACATTTTCTACACTTAACTCCAGTAATCTGCCTTCTCTTTTGAGTTTCTGGGCACATACATAATTACTATACTGTTGTTTTAAACATTTTAATCCAAAGTATCATTATTATATATTTTACTCTATTTAGGTTGCTATGGCAAAGTACCATGGACTGGGTAGATTATTAACAACAGGAAAAATACTTCTCACTCTTCCGGAGCATGGAAACTTGGGATCAAGATGTCATTCTAGTCCCTCTCTGGGGAGATGGACATCCTAAACCTTCTCTGTAACCTCACAGGAGAATGGGAAGGAATTTGGACAGGGCTGAGGGGCTCTTAGAAGGAAAATACTTATGAACCTCAATGACATAATGATACCCCTAGAACTCCCCTCTTGATGCTATCACCTTGAGTTAAGTTAGGGCTATAACATTTGTGACATTGCAGCAATGTAGGAGCAAAAGCATTCATGATCCCCTGACTGCAAAACAAATTGTAATGCTATTAGGACTAATACAGTGTTGCCAATGGGCAGATTTCAAAAACCTAACAGTCTCCACACATTTTGCATGTAGGAAAGGTGGGACCTTGTCATGAAACCCTGAGGTAGAACTCAGACATATTCAATTTATGGCAGATAGACAGCAAAAGCAATACTCGCTGCTAGGAAATATGAGTCAAGTCGTCTATAGTTCTGAGTTTGATAACAGTTCCTTCCGGTTATGAAGTCTCAACAATTCTGCGTCATAGGGTGATTTCAAATATGCTTAGGATTTTCACTTACTGTAGATGAAAAAATAAAAAAAAGTCCTCATTAAAAAACCTTCATGTTAAGACGCCACCCGTCCACCTATCACTGAAGACATCTGAATGGGGATAGTATCCTAATCTCGCACAGCCTCATTCCTCTTGAATGGTCTTTGTGTTGCCATGGTGATTTTAGGAATGGAGTCGGACTGTAGAACACGGGATGAGATTGGTGGAAACAAAGCTGGATGAACAGTTCTCTTTTCTTCCTTTTTTTCCTGTCCCTTCTCCCCTTCTTTCTCCCTCCCTCCCCTTTCCCATTCAAATGCCCAACTCTACATTTTAGGCTTTCTCTAATTAACAACAGAAAGAGAGGTACACCTGAGTTCCATGGACACCTTCTCTTTCAACTGATGGGGGCTTTAGCTCATGAGTCAGGGTGCTCAGTGGTCACAGTCATGCAAAAACATCCACTGAGAAAGTGGCTTTGGGAACTTGTCTTGGGGACTCAAACAATGCAGTTCATAGGCCATAGAGGGTGGGTTTTAGGAAGAAATTTTATTGTATTATTCATAGGTGGAGCTTAGTAGGAAAAAAAATCAGAGGTATTGGGTAACTGGAGGAGTTCCCTCGATGACGTAATGTCATGCTTCCAATCTGAGACACTCCAGGATTGATGGCAGAAACTAAAGTGAGGCATGGGGGGTGAACTGGGGTGTCACTAAGTTTCATGGAGGCCTTTTTTGTGTTAGGTGGACTTTAACTTAGGAATTGGTTTGTAGGGCATGGAATTACCCAAAATGTTTACTGAAGCCTTTCCTCTAACTTCAGGTGGACTTTAGCTGAAGAATTCAGGTATGAGATACTCACCATTACACACAAAGTCTACTGGGTCAGTGACAAGTAGATTTTTGTCTTATGACTTTGAGAGTGAAATTCAAGGACCACAGAGGGGGTGTTTTTCGGAAGAAGGTTCATTCATAGGTGAGAGCTTGAGAGAGTGAGAAGGAGGAACTCCTGGGTGGCAGGGGCAGATCCAGGAATGGGTGTCAACAGGCGCTATGCTGTGTAGCTTTGTCAGGGTGCTCCCTCAGGAGAAGAGACAACAAGGAAACAGGGGCCCGAGCCCTTCTGACATCCCTGTTTTCTGTCAGGGACATCCCTGGAACTCTATTGCTTTGGGATCTTTGTCCTACATAAGCAGTTTCTGTCTCCTGTTCTCAGCATAGTGGACATGTGCTTAGCACATCCAGACATCAAATTACAAATGTGAGAAAAATCTAACAAATGCTTTATATTGATTCCACATCATGACTGAAATCAATTAAAGACCTTCCCCAAGCTTCTCTGCAAGACTTAAAACACCTCCACATGAGTGACTTGAAGGGAAGCGGATTCTTCCCACCATAGGTTAAGCACTGTCTTAAGTGTTTTTAAGGACAGACCACTAGATGCACACATGCCAGAATCCTGCAGTGACTTCTTCTCAATTAGAAAAATGTTAAAAACCTTTTAAGTTCTGCTTTCTATTCCCAGACACCCGTCTAATTTCACCACCAGCATGCTCTTCTCGGGCCTTTGACACACAGCTAGCTGTTCCTTTGTCCTGGACCATTCTTCCTCAAAGTCCCAGGTGCCAACTCACCTTCTTGTCCATACTTCTTCATTGTGACACTCACCAAACAAAAATTAAATGACCTCTATATGGCAAGATTACAGTCACTGTATCCCTCAAGTGTTTGTTTTTCTCTTTAGAACTTAACCTTCATATAACATATTATATATTTAAGTTCATTTATATGTTGTTAGCTTGCCTCTGCCCACATCATTAGCTCCCAGTAGATGAGTCCCATCATACAATAGTAAAAGTTTTTTTTTTTTTTAAATATATTGCTTCATTGCCATTCTCTATCATCTAAAATAATATCAGTGGCTCTAGAGACATAATTTAGGTAAGAATGTTTGCTTTTCCTACAGAGAACCCAAATTCAGTTCTTAGCTCCCATGTTTGGGAGCTCACAATTGCCTATAATTCTAGGCTCAGGGCATCCAACATCGTCTTCTGGCCTCTGCAGGTACCTGGACTCACATGTACATACCCAGCACAGATCTGCGTTCATACACAAGTAAAAGTAAACTAAACCTTAAAAACATAACAGTGTCAACATGAGAAAATACAGTAACCGTTTCCCGAGTAAATTACAAATGCCTACCAAACAGAGAGACAAAAATGATCAATGAAGACACTCAATTGGAAAAACAAGCAAATAAAAACCCATCATGAGACTATGGTGATCACTGCTTTTGAAGATGAGAACCGTGTGCCTGGGGAACCAGAGAGCACAGATTCAGAGAAAGCCTGTTACCCAAGGGACCTGGAGCTAAAATGTCCCCTGGAACTATAGTCACCAAAATTAAGGGACACTATCTGGTCAATAATGAAAGAAAGAGAGGGGCCAGACCCCAAAGTAGACCTTTCAAAAATAATTCCTGAAGTTTGACTTTCCATACTACTAGAAGCCATGTCTTAAATTGCCATATTGAGGGTTGTCCTAAGCGGTCACTTCCCTTTGTGGCTCATGCTGCCAGGGTTTCTTGTGCTATTGGTTTGCTCAGCAATGCATGGCTGGCTAAGGGCATTGGTAGGCCTGTGTTGCTTGATACCCCAGGCAGTCAACCGTCCAAGTCACTGATGCTGATCATTCTGGTCTGTGCTGTTGAATCAGTACAATGTGGGCTTCAAATTACAGTGAAATTTGAAAGTTGCTTCTTTAGCTTTGTACCCAGAATCAATAAGTGATAAATGGACATGGAATGTAAAGTCTAGTACTGCAAAATGACGCTTCTAGATATGTAAACAAGGCACTCGCCAGGTTACAGTAGGTTAGACAGTGAAAGCGGGTAGCCAAAAAGACCTAGCCCCAAGTAGGCATCTCTCACGCCGCCCTGGCAATGCGGCTTCCCATTTAGCACATCTCAGAGCCCACCACCTACTGTCTACTTGTTTGGGAGGCTGTTTATTCTTGCAGTGATGTCTCATTTTCACTTAGAAAAGGCCTATTTCTTGGTAGCATTGTTACAAACAGCACATAAAAGAGACAAGGAAGAAGACTGCATGATTTTTAGCACAGCTGATCCCGTTCCCTCCTGAAGGTCTGCCCCTGTAGTTGTTTGTGTTTGCAACCCCTGGTTACGTTTTCTCTATAGATGCAGAGAAATTGTTACTCTCAGTGGTTTAATGATCCATTGGACTTGACGTTAACAATTTTTAAAAATTGTGTATCTACCTGCGTCTAACTGACTCTCCCTGCCTGTGTTACCACCAAGAGTGAAGAAGTTTAAATTAATGCTTTATCCAGCAAGAAGATTTGGGGACTGAGTCTGTCATGTGTTAAATCTATTCAGCTCTCCTTAGCACAGCCCTTGAATATTCCCTGTGGCTCGGCTGAATTGACTGGAAACAAGATAAGTCATCTAAATTCCGCAGGTATTGCCATTCCTAGCAACCAATTTGATTTTTGATGGACAAAGAGCCCCAGGAAAGTAGATGCCTTTGTATCTGAGAAAAAAGAAATCCCCAACAAGATAGACATACCCTCATCAGCATGCTCCCGGTATGACAGCATGCAAGTGAGTGATCCATTTTGTTCTGAACTCCGTCTCTGCCAACGACAGTACGCGCTTTAGCAGAACAAATCAAAGGAATGTATTTGACTTGTGTTTTGGCATCTGAAAACACGAAGCCATATTTCCTCATGCGGCATTCTTTCTATCCCACGTTTTTTTTTTTAATTTGAGCTCTTTCTCACAGATGCCATTGCCAGAATGAGAATGAAAAGTAAGAGTGAATCAGGGTGTCATTGCTCACCACGCTTCCCAATGTTACAGCAAGTGCTGTCTGTGGTTCAGAGTACCCGACCCCAAGAAGACACTCAGTCCTTGACTATGCAGTCAGCGGGCACAGATTTCAATCCTCGGCTCCCGTTCCTTCTGCAGGTCCATGTGACAGCTATGAGTGGAATTTTAAAGGGGACCTTTGAAGAAGCTGACAGCGCCTCCCTCTGCTCTTCTGTGCAGGAATCAGATGATGACGTTTTTAGCTGACATTGCTGAGAGTCTTGATAGTATCAGTCTGTCCACACCTGATCATTTACCCGTGAGTATCTGAAGCTGTATTTCATGTTTTCCTTCCTCTACATCATTTTTGGATGGTTCGTTCTTGGGGGCTTCAGCTTACTTCACCGCCGTAATTCTGCTTCCAAGTTCTTTATCATACAAATGCATCTGAAAGTATCATTTTGTTTTAGTCCTCAAGGTATGTGCCCCCTCCCCATATCTCTAATGGGATGGATGGGTCTGGAGGAGGCAGAATTTAATCAGCAGTAAGCAGACAGCAACTGAGAATCATTTCATCTTGGCTTTCTAAACTAGGTCTTTGTTTGAGAAATCGAATTAGTGGTATCTGATACTGTAATCACGGTCAGTGGGTTGGGAAGTATTTGACATCAAGTGTTGTACACTCACGTAGACTAGACTTGATTTTGTAATTTTGAAGATCAATCCCAGATTCTTGCACATGCAAGGTGCGTACTTTGCCACTGAGACACATCCTTAGGACAGAGAAAGGGGGAGGAGAGGGGAGGGGAGGGGAGGGGACAAGGGAAGAGAACCACCAAGCTTGATGAACTAGATCACTGGGACCCACATGGTGGAAGGAGAGAACCCATGCTTGAAAAGTGTCCTCTGACCTCCTCATACATGCCCACATGCATATGTACACACATAGAAATAAATAAATAAATGTGATATAGTAATTAAGCGGATTTCAGAAGAAGATATGCTGCTACAAAATCCAGACTCTGAAAGGTCTGAAATTTTACAGACAGAGGCAAAACTCAGATGTGAGGCTAGGCTCATGAACTAGAGTAAAGATGGCTTTCTTCACATATTTACATCTAACGAGATTAACGTGAAGAAAACGAGTGGTATCGTAGAATATGTTCTGATTTATTACCCCACATTTTTCTTGTAGTATGTATTCAAATTGTTCTTAATAAAAACCTGGAGTCAGCCGGGCAGTGGTGGCACACGCGTTTAATCCCAGCACTCGGGAGGCAGAGGCAGGCGGATCTCTGTGAGTTCGAGACCAGCCTGGTGTACAGAGCTAGTTCCAGGACAGGCTCCAAAACCACAGAGAAACCCTGTCTCGAGAAAACCAAAAAAAAATAAAAAAATAAAAACCTGGAGTCAGATAAAAGGGGGTAAAAGCTAAGAGGTCAGAGTAGAGCGATCAGCCACTAGAGAGACCTTTTACTTTTACTGATGCTCAGGCCAAAAGGGTGATCCTGTCTTCAGATTGCCTCCGCCTCTCCAGACTGTGTCCTTTGACTGCTCTGAGCTCCTGCTCCTCCCACCTTATATTCCTCTCTCTGCCCAGCCATATCACTCCTCTCTCCCCCTCCCTCGTGCTGGGATTAAAGGCGTGGGATCCCAAGTGCTGGGACACCTTTGTGTGAGCTCTCATTTAGATGAGTCAATCTTGTGTAACCCAGGGTGGCCTTGAACTGTCTGCCTCAGTCTCCTGAGTCCTGGTATTAAAGGTGTATGCTACCACGCCCTGGCCTCTAGTAACTTCTCTCTGCACTTTGATCTTCAGGCAATCTTTATTTGTTAAAACACAAATAAAGTAGCCGGGCGGTGGTGGCGCACGCCTTTAATCCCAGCACTTGGGAGGCAGAGGCAGGCGGATCTCTGTGAGTTCGAGACCAGCCTGGTCTACAAGAGCTAGTTCCAGGACAGGCTCCAAAACCACAGAGAAACCCTGTCTCGAAAAACCAAAAAAAAAAAAAAAAAAAAAAAAAAAAAACACAAATAAAGTATCATGACACTTTTTAGTGACAGTTCTTGTAAGATTGTTTAGTGACACTGTATTTTGGGAAACAATGCTTTTTTTCTGTTTCCTGCTCTTCCACACCTTCCTCCAAGCAGCTGTACCCTTGAGAAAGGCCTGGACGCTGGCTTTATGTCTTGCTATGATACTCAATGCCTAGAATGGCATGCAACATTCATTTGATGATGTTTAAATTTCTTTATTGAGCGAACAGATCCATTCTGATAGTTCTTTCATTCCCTTTTGATGTGCTGGAGTTTGATCTTGTGCTTTGTATGTCCTTGACAAGTTCTCTAACACTGAATTACACTCCCTGCCACAATTCAAAATTTTCAAATGCCACAAGAACGAGGCAACATGCATTGTATGGAATGCCAAAGAATTAGGTCATTTTTTTTTTTCTTAAAAAAGAATGAGTCCACTGGAGGCTCACATCATTAAAAATGCAGTAGTCCACATTAAACGCAAGACTGTGGGGAAAACCCTCCAACAGTATCCCTTCTCTGTGCTTGGAGAGTTGCCTTTCCACGCTGACCACTGGAGAAGCTGTGTAGCATTTCTCAATCATTTTCCAGTGAGCCCCTCCTGAAAAGCATCCTTGTCTAAGAGGTTGCTTCCCTGAGTACTAATCTAGTAGTACAGACGAGCAAGTTCCACACCTCTGTGATTTTCTTTCTCCTTAAGCTCCAATAGTTTTTCAGCATCCTTGGCATCTGTGCATCTCCTAAAGTCTCAAATTGGTTCTCTACTGGAAAAAAATCAATCTCAAGACTTCTCTATGCAAGACGTCAATTGATTTCTGCGGCTTGTGAGCTCACAAAGTACCTGTAACGTTCATTTAAGCACCATCGGATCTTACATATGTGGTTCGAGAAACATTCCGGACGAGAGTGATGTTCTGGCACCTTAGGGAAGGCTAGAGAAAGTGCGGGTACAGCAGTTGATCGGAACATTTGAGCGATTTCCTGGAAGAATAGAAGGGGTAGGTGGGAGTTTCTTTCCAGAATAGTTTGATATGTGGTAACTACTCCGTTACCTCTGTAGGGCAGCCTGTAGAGGAGGAGACTCACACCCACCGTGGCCAGAGAAGTCTTAGATGGTAAGCCTTGTTGAGTTTCTTTTCTATTGAGGTCTTGGTGGTGGTTTGTGTTTTGTTTTTCCCATCATCAGCTTGGTGATTTCTTTTTTTCAGTGTTGAAAGGGAATGTCTGCTGATTCCCCTTTGGAAGGGAATGTTAATGTTTATCATTTGGTAAATTGCAACTGAGAGCTGCGAGTGGGCCCCCACCAGTTGGAGGATGAAGAAGAGTGGGCAGACACGATACCCTGGGGACTTTTCTGTCACTGTGGGTTGCACTCGGTCTAGTCTCAAGCTCAAAACCTTATTAACTAATGGGAAGCTGGGAAAAAAGAAGAAACCCCACAACCCCACATCTTTTCTTTCAGAGAAACTGATGGCTCGGTGCAGGCTAAGACAAGAGACAGCACTAGTGCTGAATCTCATTTTATGATGCCAGGAATATTAGCAGGGCTTTTTTTTTTAAATATTTATTTATTTATTATGTATACAATATTCTGCCTCCATGTATGCCTGCATACATCTCTCCAGCCCCCTTAGCAGGGCTTTTGAGAGGAGCTGGGCTACCTCTCGCTCTACAGCTGTGGAGGCCAAGACTACAGAGAGGTCTTGACAAGAATAAAAATGTGAGCTGTGGCAGAGTAGTTAAATATCAACCCCTAAACTCTGCCTTTCCAACCAACCTCGCAGCTCCATGGTTTACTTACGTGTCGGACTGCTAAGTATGGCGAACCAGCTCGTCACGGCTGTGACATGGCTGCTGCTTTCCTGCCAACTCCTCCTAGATGGCGAGTGCATCTGTCTTGGCAAACGCAAATGAGTCAAGAAATGGTATAGCAGAGAAGTCACGCTGTGCATGAAGTGGCAGTCTGCTTCCTCTTTCTGCTAGGAAGCGAAAGGGCAGGTTTTCCTCGTGTGTCACTGACGCTGATGGAAATATCGCAGAGCAAACACGTCGTACATTTGCGTGAAGGAAATTGGTTTGTCCTTGGGACATAATGCTTCTTGTGAGAGTGATGGAAATGTTGCCCTGAAAAGGGGGTGAGAATCTTGAACAGCAGCTAGCCAATCCAGGGCTATAGAACTGCCTCTGCGGATAATGATTCTCAGGCCTTTCAGTTTTGTCCCAGATGAGAATCGGGCATGTTGAACTCCATGGAAACAGATCACATCTGTCTGTCTCTTCAACTCCAGGGCACAGTATTGCTCACTTCACAGTTCGGGCCTTCAGAACCTTCTGCCCTCTGATTTTAGTTGAGCCCACTAACTCACAACTCGCCATTAAGAGGAGGAATTATATTCTTGCACTGGCTAGGTACATAATCACTTTTCTATTTGTTTGTTTTAAATTTTGACAAATCACCGAAATTCAGCATTGAATGTAAAAGCATAGTTGGACCAAATTTCCAAAAATATCTGATGTGTCTGCAATAGGCTATCAAGAATAACAATGCTGTGGTTTTTTTTTTTTTGGTTTTTCGAGACAGGGTTTCTCTGTGGTTTTTTGGAGCCTGTCCTGGAACTAGCTCTTGTAGACCAGGCTGGTCTCGAACTCACAGAGATCCGCCTGCCTCTGCCTCCCGAGTGCTGGGATTAAAGGCGTGCGCCACCACCGCCCGGCTGTGGTTTTTTTTTTTTTTTTTAAATATTTATTTATTTATTATGTATACAATATTCTGTCTCTGTGTATGCCTGCAAGCCAGAAGAGGGCACCAGACCTCATTACAGATGGTTGTAAACCACCATGTGGTTGCTGGGAATCGAACTCCGGTCCTTTGGAAGAGCAGGCAGTGCTCTTAACCTCTGAGCCATCTCTCCAGCCCCCAATGCTGTGGTTTTAACTCTGTTAGCTGCTGGTGAAAAAGGAAATGTAAGGGCAGTCCTGTGGCGTGGATGGTACTTGTCTTTCACCTGAGTTGAAGGTTAAGGCTTTACTAGCATGAGATCTGAGATGTATAATAGAAAAATCCCCACTTCCTACATCTATTATTTACTCAAGATGTTTATAGGTGGATTGATTTTGTAACTGTATTTCATTCAGAGAAGAATTAAAGTCGTTATTAAATATTAATGATACCATCTTCACATTAGTGATCGAAACGCTTTTCTCTGACAGGATAATCTATTTACAGATAAATCTTAGAATGTTTACATTTTATAAACATCTCAATAGAGAGTCATATCTGTCAAAGGTGAGGGGACAGAGGCAGCATGCTGTCACTCACTCTTAGTAGCCCCAGGAGTTCCCTTAATTGTTTATGAACTTCTACTAAAACCAAGTTGAAATTTGTATTTGTAGGGCATAAAAGAATTTCAGGAATAGCTGGTTGGAAACAGGAGTTCTATTAAAGATAATGTTAATGCAGACTTTCAACACAAGGGTTAGGGGAAAGTGTGGGAATTGGCTCCTCCAAGAAAAATCACAATTAACTGTCCTAAATTAGCCTAATATGCATTGTGTGTGTGTGTGTGTGTGTGTGTGTGTTTAAAGCTACATCTCAAAAAGTAGCTGTAAAACCACTTTCCCCTTTCCCTCCTCTTTAATAAGTGAGATGATAGGGAGGTGGAGGAGATGCCTGGGGTGAAATTATAATCTCATAAAACTAGAAGCGGAAGGGTTACACAAAGGCGTTCGTACTTGTCCATTTCCTGTGAGTGGGCTTTCTGGTGAGATTCCTAGAAAATTACAGGTATACACCTGGGACTAGAGAGGCTTCAGTAATTGATACACATGCCGGAATTCTTGCTTCTCTGCTGGGAAGAGGTTCCAGCCGGATTTCCAAGGGAAGGGCTCTTTTCCATTCTGTGTCCCCATAGTCCCCATTTTTCCTTCTGTTTACCCCACTAGCTTTACTCTGGGATCATCTAAGAGTGGCCACAAGCACTGAATGATGGACTGCCCTACTGAAAAATACTGTGGCTTGTAGGCTGATCTAAATAAAGTGAGATGATTAAAATTCTAATGTCCATCTTGCCAGAGTCACAATCTTCTGGATTTGTGTTGAAAAACAGAGACTCAATAGCTTCATACTGCTGCTTATGATGGCGCTGCTGGTGGCACCAGTGCCCGAGGCGGAAGTCCTAGGTATTCTCTGAAGACCTTACAATTTATTGCATAGATCAGGCTTCCTGACGCTTTTGACAGTTCAGGGGAGGCACATCTGTGTGATGTGAATGCAAAGAAGAATTGCTTAGAAAAGTAAAAAGTCATTTGGGGCAATTTTTGTATAGGATACACTATGCAGTGCTTTAATTTTAGGAAGTACATGTTTTAATTTTTTTAAATTTAAATCCATTTAAAAGTGTAGTTTGTAAAAGCAACAAAGAAAACAATCATTATAAATATAGCAAGAGCTAACCCGAAGACCACTGTAAAAATGTGTAGAGACATTCATTTTCATTTCTTTGTTGTTGTTGTTGCTTTTCAGGACAGCGTTGCTCTGGCTGTCCTGGAACTCCTCTGTAGACCAGGCTGGCCTTAACTCACAGAGATCCAGCTGCCTCTGCCTCCTGAGTGCCGGGATTAAAGGTGGGTACCCCCATGGCTCAGCCATTTGTTTCCTTTTAATATTTAATTCTCAATAGGAAAGTACTTCAAGTGAACTAAAGAGTTAGTAAACTCAGGTGCATTTGATTTTGGCTTTTGTTGCAAATATAGCAATGCAGTATTAGCAAAGATTAGTGTGTATGATAGAAATGGCAGAGACAAGATCCATCACGCAAAAATGGACTTGGAGCTGGTCCTTCCTTCTCCACTGTGGTATGCCTGTCTTCTTAATGGGGAGCTGGGTTTTCTTCAATGGTGTATGGGACTGTAGGCTTCCCAGCTGAGCTGTGGAAGGCTTAGCCCACACATGCCCATATACATATACAGCCACCTAGCACCAAGCTCCTTTTTTTTTTTTTTTTTTTTTTTTTTGGTTTTTTCGAGACAGGGTTTCTCTGTGGCTTTGGAGCCTGTCCTGGAAGTAGCTCTGTAGACCAGGCTGGTCTCGAACTCACAGAGATCCGCCTGCCTCTGCCTCCCAAGTGCTGGGATTAAAGGCGTGCGCCACCATCGCCCGGCCAAGCTCCTTTTTTTTTATTGTTTGATAATGTATACATACATATATAATGTGTTTTGCTCAAACCCATCTCCAATTCCCTTCCCTCTAGCTCCTCCCAAGCCCCCACTCTTCTCTCCCAGCTGTACCAACTCTTTGAAAAGCAGACGGAGTCCATTTAGTGCCATCCGTGTGTGCACATGTGCAAGGCACACTACTGGGAGCATGAGTAGCCTCTCGGGGCCTCATTTCTGAAGAAAGGGGGCTCTGTCCCCCAGCAGCCTTTAGTCACCAACAGTTCTTCAGCTTGTTGGGACCCCCAGTGAGTCCCCCCCACCCCGCTGCCTACTATCCACACTTTCAAGATTTATTCAGCATTTACCTCATGGCAAAACCATCTTATTATGAAGTCTCTTTAGAGACAAGCTTCTGCAGTGAAATTTCCATACCCAAAATGGGTCCTTCTTTACACTTTATGTTTGGCAAACATGTTCCAAGGTGTCGCAAGCATGCGGACCTGAGACCACACAAACTCCACCATTACATGTGCCGCTTCTGCCTCCTACAACATGCAGTGGTCCTCGGTGGAAAAACTAAGTACATAAATTTCTATTAGGTGCTGAAAATATTCTATAGAGGGAACTTTGGCATGGTTTTTACATTTTATTTGGACAGAAAAGGTGAGGACATAGTCTTATCAGAAAGTCTGTTATTTATTCCCCTCCCCCCGCCTTTTTTGAAACAAGGTCTTGCTATGTAGCTCTGGCTGTCCTGGCACTCACTCGGTGCACAAGGCTGGCCTCCAGTTCACAGAGATCCACCAGCTTCTGTGAGTGCCACCACACCTGGCTTTCTAGTTTTTTAGAAACAATTTTCTTTTCTATTATTTTTTCATTTTGATTACATTTTCCTCTCCTCATAGATCCTCCCCTCCTCCCTTCCCACCCCCATTCACTTCCTTTCTTTTTCTCTCATTAGAAAACAAGCTGCCATTCATAAAACTGTAATAAAGTAAAATAATATAAAATAAGAACAAATGAACCAGAATCAGACAAAAACAAACAAACAAAAAAGTAACCAAAGAAAAAATCGAAAGAAACAGATACCGACACAGAGCCATACCTGTTTGCTCATCCAGATATCCCATAAAAACGCAGAACCGGAAACCATAATATATATGACCAGTAAGGTAAAAAAAGAAAATGCCCTGAAAACCATTATGACACTAAGAACCTCCAGAAAATTCCACTGGGTTAATTTTGTGTTCCTCATCTACTCCTGGGCGTGGGGCCTGCCCTTAAGATTGGTTTGTATACCCAGTGAGACCCTATTGTAGAAAACCAGTTTTTCCTTTGCAAGTGGTTACCAATTGGAGCTATCTTCTGGGTTTAGGATGGGAATTGTGTCCATTTCCTCTCTTAGGGCAGGGGCCCTATCTGGCTTAGGCCCTGTGCGTGCTGCTACAGTCTCTGGGTTTATATGAGCATCATTCCTACGGTGTTTAGGAGGCCTTGTTTTCTGGATGTCCTCACTTTTAATCCTGTTTATCTATGTGTGGTCATGTTCAATAGTGCAATGCCTGTGGAAACCAGAAGAGGGCGTCAGAATCCCCTGAAGCTGTAGTTATAGGTAGTTGTGAATTGCTGGATATTGGCATATATTGGGGCATTCCTAACTGCTGAGACATCTCTTCAGTCTTTAGTCCTCATCTTAAGAGAGAATAAAGGTTGTCAAGGTTGCCCTAGCCATCAGTTAAGGCCTTAAGTGGGCATTCATGCCCTGTAGGCTGAGGTATACAGAAAATGTCCATCATAACTATTAAGCCAGGCACCTCAGTGTAGCTAGTCTTTCTCTGTACTGCTGACTCCCAAATAATGAGATTTTTTATTAATTATGGAAGCTCAGCCTATAGCCTAGGCTTATTCCAAATTAGCTTTTATCACTTAAATTAACCCATTTCTATTAACCTGTGTTCTGCCATGTACCATCCATCCTGATTGGTTTTTTCGAGACAGGGTTTCTCTGTGGTTTTGGAGCCTGTCCTGGAACTAGCTCTTGTAGACCAGGCTGGACTCGAACTCACAGAGATCCGCCTGCCTCTGCCTCCCGAGTGCTGGGATTAAAGGCGTGTGCCACCACCGCCTGGCGACATAGTTTATTTTTTCTAAGGGTTTATTTCTATTTTCTATGATTGATCATGAAAGTATACTGACACTGTGTTCAGTTTAGATGTCTTCCTAGGACCATCTGTAAGAACGTATGCATTTCCGGGGAGCCTGGTCATTTTCAGCAATTCTCCGTTTTCTTTGTGAGTTTAAGGAACCCTAGTATCAACTAAAAATCCAAAGCATTTTTGAAAATAGACTAAAATATTGTGGATGCTGTGTTCTGATTTGTTGGTGAGTGTGTTTATAAGTAGTTGGGAGCTTTAAAACTGATTGATTTCATACAGAAGAAATGCTTTATTTTCATTCATATCACAAAAATTGTGTATGTCTCTTCTTTTCTAATACTATTTTTCTCTTCCTCTGGAGGTAACTCTTCTGCAGTCTTTCATGTTTTAATCGAAATATACATATTCCCATGAAAGCATTTTGTGAAAATATAAATCATGTATATTATTCTGAAAACTGCTTTTCTTACTCAATAGTACTTCATGGGATTTCCCAGTGTTATTTATCATAGCTTTATTTTACTTTTTAAAAATGATTACATGACATTCCACCATATGGGCATGTAAAACTGAGATAACTATTCCCCTGTGAAAGTTTTCCCTCCATTGTAGTTTTTATCCTACTATGAACATGCCCCAATACATACATTTAGAAAGTGTTCTTATATATTACTGTTTCAACTTTGTTGGATAGGTATATCAAGTGAAGACAAATATTACAATGTACATTGAAATATTATTTTTCCAAAATTGAAGCAAAATGTACACATTTGTACTTTGAGGTTCAATTACAGCATTTCCCATGGTTTTTGACAACAATTTTATTTACCCAATAAGGTAATCTCTCAATGCTAGTAGTAATAATAATATTTGTATTAGTAGTCAAGGTAGATCATAAGCAAACAAACAAAATTGCATCACAAGTTTTTAATGTTGGCAAAGGAGGAGGAGTTAGAAAATATGAAGAAGGAGTATTTACAGTAAGTTAGTAATGAGATCCTTGTCCAAGGTGTACTTTGGTAAAGGCCTGATGAGGTCAGGGAGTGGGCAAAAAATATTGGGGTGGGAGAGTACTTCAAGAGGGAAAGATCAGAAGGCAGAATATGGTTGGCAGGGAGCTGATGCTTGTTCCGTAGGAACAGGCAAGAGAAGGCCAGGTGGGGACATAGAGCAGGGGATGGGGCTTCAGGGAGAAGTGGCCATATTCAGGACATCAAGAAGGCAGAACTGACATGATTCTAGACTTTTTGAAAACAAAAAGCTTTATTTTGGCTTCATCTTTGCTTTTGATTTGCAAAACATTTTATATATTTAGGTGTATTAAAAGCGCACAAGAGCCAACTGTAGTAGGAGCTGCGGGCCTACTTTTCGTCCTGCCCGGCTCCCGCATGGTTAGCTTTATACCCGAAATAACAACACACGCATTGTATTCTTTTAAACACTGCTTGGCCCATTTCTATTCATGTGTGTAGCACCCCAAGATGTGCTTACTGGGAAGATTCTAGCCTACGTCCATCCTGGGTCGGAGCTTTATTGCGTCTGCCGGGGAGAGGGGAGCATGGCGTCTGCTCCAGAGAGCAGAGCTGTCGAGTCTGAGCTCACTTCCTCTTCCTCCCAGCATTCTGTTCTGTCTACTCCACCCACCTACGTCTTAACCTATGAGGGCCAAGCAGTTTCTTTATTACTTAACCAATGAAATGAGCAGATTGATATATGACACTCCCACATCAGCCAACCCAACAAAGTTCTTGATGCTTAAGGTTGGGACAGTTCAGATGACAAAAATTTAAATGTTTGTCTTTTAATTGGCTTATATTGTATGTATGTAGTGATTGGCTTCATAAGACATTTTCAATAAAGTATGGCATGTGTTTTACCATATTCATATACATGCCCTTCCATTTCTTCCTTCTTGTCTCTCTCTGCCACCTAATCTCACATCTGTCTTTAAAAATATGTGATTCGCATGTCTCTATACAATGCAGGATTCACAAATACAGGAAGCCCTAGATATTTGTCTAAGTCTGGCTTATTTCACTCACTAGGTTGATCTCCAGTCATGTTCATTTTCCAGCTACAATTTCACTCATTTATATGGCTAAACAAAACTCTGTTGTGCTTTGTACTTTTGTTTGTTGACAGACACCTGATTCTATAATTTGGCTGTGGTGAGTAGTGTTTCAATAAATATGGATATCCAGGTTTCTCTGTGTGGGCATGAACCTAGAGTGGCATAGGTACTCTTTTCTCTCTCTCTCTCTCTCTCTCTCTCTCTCATTTGTTTTGCTTCTAAGACAAAGTTTCTTGGTGTAGCCCTGGCTGTCATGAAATTCACTATCTACACCAGATTGGCAGAGATCCACCTGCCTCTTCCTCCCAAGAGCTGGGATTGCAGGCATGCACCACCGTGAGCAACTTCCTTTAGTCTTTTAAGAATCGAACCCATTACCTCACGCACGATAAGCAAACACTCTACCACTGAGCTGTCTTCTAATCCACGAAATAAACTTTTTTATTTTAAGATAACTTTAGATACATGGGGGATTTGCAAACAAAGCATAGAGAATTCTTTTGAATGTCCTGCCCAGCTTCCCCCAGTGTTAATTTTCCACGTAACCTTGATGCACTTGTCAAAACTAAGAAAATACCACTAAATAACTCCTACCAGATTTTTAGTTTCTCTATGAATAGTCTTTTTGTGATCAAGGAACAATTGAGACAAAGCCCTGAGTTAGATGGTGTGCCTTGTTAGCCTTCTTCATCTCCGTTTGTTCCACGACGTCGCTTTATTCAGTAAATCTAGTTCACCTTCATGTCAGGAGGGGGAGCAGCCCGTTTCTCTTTTCTGTGTTATTTGGAGATCACTGTAAGAAATCGTTCCTTCTCCAACATTTTCCAGTCATTTATTTCAGGACACAATCGTTTATACTGGCTTTGTTCTTTGGGTTATGAGTGTATGGTACAGATACATAATTTTTATTGCTTACTTTGTTCTGACATTGGTCACTGACATCTTCCTGGTGGTTGTTAAGTCTTTATTTCTTCATTTTTTTTTTTCCTGTTGTAAGGGATTAAACCCTGGTCTTCGAGCATGGTAGCCAGATGACCTACCACTAAGCTCCCCAGCCTTGCTAGTAATGCCTTATGAATATTTTGTGTTCCTTTCTTTCTGTATTATACGGTGCTTCTGGTTCATCTTGGAATCCTACTGTCTCTATCTTTGAATTCACCATTTTTCTAAGATAATTAGGTTTTTAATGTGACTAATTATTGGTCTGAATGGAATGCTGGAGCTGGGGATGTTGCTTAGAGTCCACCAACTGGCTATTCAATACTAAATAGTCCTTCCTGAAAACATACATACAAATAAGACTATATGGACTAAACAGGTTCTATTTACATTATTAGGAATATCTGTAAAAGCAGCAGTTAAAGAAGAAAAGAGCCATGAATTTGAAAGTGAGAAAGGTGCAGTGCAGGGAGGAGTTTCAGAGGACGAGAAGAAAAAGGGAAATTATGTAATTAAATGATAATTTCAAAACTACTTTTTCAAAAGGATGCTTCCTGTTTCCCAGAGCGCCTGAGCTCTAAGGGCTTATTCACCTTTTCCTGTCTTCTGTAGGCACCTACACATGTTGAATACTTGCCTATTCTCTCTCTCTTACACACACACATACACACACACACACAAATAAAAAATATATATTTAAATGGTGACAATTGTAGCACCACTGATACAAATCCAGAGACAGATGACAGATATTGAGGTTCAACCTGAAGGTCAGGACAGGCTCCAAAACCACAGAGAAACCCTGTCTCGAAAAACCAAAAAAAAAAAAAAAGCAAAACAGCCAGCCCTTGGCTCTTTCCTCTACCTCAGTCTGAAATGGCAATCCTGCCTCTACGAATCTCCGAATGAGACTGTGTGTGAGAGCTGTCTCCTCTCATTTTGTATTCTCTCTAGGGCTGGGATTAAAGGTGTGCACCACTACTGCCCGATTTCTTTTCTTTTCTTTTTTTTTTTTTTTTTGGTTTTTTCGAGACAGGGTTTCTCTGTGGTTTTGGAGCCTGTCCTGGAACTAATTCATGTAGACCGGGCTGGTCTCGAACTCACAGAGATCCGCCTGCCTCTGCCTCCCGAGTGCTGGGATTAAAGGCGTGCGCCACCACCGCCCGGCTCCTGCCCGATTTCTTGCAAACTAGTGTGGCTACTGGGATTAAAGGTGTGTGTCACCCCTGCCTGTTCTGTAAAGCTGACTAGTGGAGCTTTTTTACTCTCTGATCTCCAGGCAAGCTTTATTTATTAAAATACAAATGAAATCTACAGACGGCATACACTTAAATGGGAAAGACAGAAAGCCTGGAGGGGGTAAATTTGTGTCTCTCTTTATTCTTTCCTTTCTTTTCTTTTCTTTTTTTTTTTTATTAAGATTTTTTTTATTTATTATGTATACAGTGTTCTGCTTGCATGTATACTTGCAGGCCAGAAGAGGGCACCAGATCTCATTACAGATGGTTGTGAGCCACCATGTGGTTGCTGGGGATTGAACTCAGGACCTCTGGAAGAGCAGTCAGTGCTCTTAACCTCTGAGCTATCTCTCCAGCCCTCCTTTCTTTTCATTGCATTTGCGGGCATTTCAAATGTAAGAGGGCTGCTGGCCATTCGTGTAAAACTGTGGACTAGATTATAAGGTGCCTACTACTTTCAAGGTCATGGTCCACATCTGGTCTAGAACTCTGATCTGACTTCTTTAGGTCTATTTACAAATGGTACTATTTAAAGACATGGTGCTAGATATGGTTTCTTATGATGGGGTTAGAAAAAAACTCATGACTAAATCTGCTAAAGGGGGAAAATCAAACAAAGGCTGAGAAAAGATGGTAAATGAGGAGAATGCAGCCTATTGGGGAGCCATTAGAAGTCTGAGGCTGTAGTTTAAGTCATGCCAGGAACTCAAGGACCTTTGGTATCTCTGGTTCCAGTCCTCTTTAGCTACTGGAATGGGGAGAAAGCTGTGGTTAGCTAGGACTGCTATTGCTGCTGCTGCCCCTGCTTCTGCTAAGAGATCTGGGAGGTGAGGCAGGAGGTGACCCAAAGGACTTGTAGTCAGTTTTACTCACTGAACATAGAATGCTGTGTAACATTTAAACATGGTTTCTTTCTTTCTTTTTTTAAAGAAAAAAATAAGAAGATATCAACAGATTGAAAAGATATATTCAGAAGCATAGACTCTTGGGAGGACACTGCAGTTCATGAGGCCACAAGGTGAGGTGACTCCCTTATTACTCTTGTCATGCTTTGTAGCCGCCTCGACGGGTTACTCTGTCTAGGGTTTGTAACCCGCCTGGCTGGCCAGTTATTCCAGGGTCACGGAGAGGCACCACCTGAAAGGCATAGGCTGATAAGGGGAAGGAGGCTAAGCGTATTTGTCAAAGCCTCCGTTTATTAGAGTCATGGTTACAGCTTATATAGCCCCTGAATGGGGAGCTTGGGGGGCTGGGGCACGGGGTCTTGCCACGTGGTCCATGCCGGTCACGTAGTCCAAGAGGTTACGATGGGTGGTCACGATTCCTTGGTCAGGAAGTCACAAGTTGACCCACCTAGTTCTCTAGATAGTCTGGAATGTGAGGCAGGTTCCGCTAACAGATAGCTCTCTATTAACAGTTAATTTGGGTGTGAGATAGGCTTGGTCAATAAGACTATTCTCAATACAATTGGAAAGTGAAGCCCTCTGCAAAAACTCCTCACGGTGGTGCTTCCTGTAAATTTTGGGGGGACACGGCTCCTGACAATGCTTTCAAGCATCTGATGAAACTCTGTAATTGTCCCAGGTTATGATTGCTAATGTGTAATTGGAGAAGCCAAATGTTCTTACTTAAAATACATATTTTTAACCATGTATCTTTGGGGTCTTTGAAAGCTTATCCAGAACAGAATTGTAATATTTGGTTCCATTAGGGGTGATTTAAAAAATACATATCTTTTACTAGGGAATACTGCTTCTTGTAAGTCTCTCATTTTTAGAAGGTAGCACCATCCTCAGGAAAATAAAGATGAGGCATGTCTATTCACTTTATTTCTTATGATCAAAACAGCCAGGCATAATAATGCGGACATTCCATCCCAGCATTTGGGAGGCAGAGGCTGATGGCTCTCTAGGAGTCCAGGGTTATATAGTGAGAGCTAATTTCACAAACTTTTCATTTCAGTTAAAACAAAAAACAACTTACACTTTCTAAAAGAAAGAAAGGAAGGCAGGAAGGCAGGGAGGGAGGCAGACAGGAAGGAAGGAAGGAAGGAAGGAAGGAAGGAAGGAAGGAAGGAAGGAGGGAGGGAGGGAGGGAGGGAGGGAGGGAGGGAGGGAGGGAGGGAGGGAGAAGAAAGAAAGAAAGAAAGAAAGAAAGAAAGAAAGAAAGAAAGAAAGAAAGAAAAGAAAGGGAGGATGAAGGGGAACATTCGAGAAGAAGTAGAGGGTGGGTGCATCTGGGAGGAATCATGGGGAGGAGTTGGAAACAAATGTGATCAAGTTACCCTGAATGACATTCTTAAGAAATTCTATACATACATACATATGCTTAGATGTGTGTATGTGTAGATATACATATATATTATACGTAAGTGAATTCATTCTCTGACTTCCTTAAACATTTAAGAATTGCTTTTGTGAAGAATATTTGCCAGCTATGAAATGATGATTCATTTGAATGGTCAAAAACATCCTGGGGTGTGTGTGGGGGCAGTCACGTCTAACATGTAAGACAGGTAAAGAAAAACAAGCTAAGCTGTTGTTAAAGAGCTTGTTAAAATAATTGATGTAAACTATGCATTTAGAAGTTAAGATTATAGTGAGGGCTAAAGTTCACAATCATGGAATCCTGTTAAATAGTAGATTTCTTCCTCATTGATATTGTGAGACAAGTTGTCATTGATCGCAATTTTGAATGAAAAGGGTTGACAGACTTTTTTGTTGATTTGGTCAAGCTTGTCTTCAGCCTGGCTTTTCTTATGCATCTAAGAGTTGGTTCACTTATTTAGGATTTACTGAACATAAATCAGTGGATTAAATGCCTTAGTTTTTGAAAATGAGTAAGCTATGGTCTTGGTTACCAACATTTCTCCAATGAATATGTTACCCAGAGCTAATTTTTATTATTAATTTAATACATTATTTAAGAAGAGAGGCTAGATTGTATAAGGGTGTGCAGTGAATTCTAAAGCCAACTGGGGACTATCTGGGGTAGTCCTGATTTGTCATCATACCTTGCCTCAGCCTAGAAAACCAAGAGTCTGTACCAGAAGAACCTTGCTCTGTCTCAGCTCACACCCAAAGCTTGTTTTCCAGCCTGACTGTAGCTCGTTAGGTGCAGCATATAGAAGAATTTAGTCTAAGGCAGAAGAGGTTCCCTGGTCACAATTGCAAATTGAGTGTTGTGGAAAATAGTTATGCAAACACCTATGAAAATAACAGAGGTAGCCCCACCCACTCACCTTTTTGCCTTATTTGCGTTCATTTTATTACCCTCACTAGGGACTCAACTCGTTTCCTGGTGACTAAGAGGAGCTAGCAGGGGGAGGTGGGATGCTATGAGCTCCTAAGGGTCTTAGGCAGATTACAGTTGAGTGAGTTGTGAGCCTGAAACTTTGTCAAGAAAGTTGTTTTCTGTTTTTGTTTTTGTTTTTCTAAATTTAAGCAGTCAAATAACTGAAAGCAATAAACTTTGCAAAGGTGCAGGGAGGCCAGGTGTGGTGGTGCATACTTTAAGCCTTTAATTTGCTCTTCAGGAGGTAGATGCAGGTGGCTCTCGGCAAGTTTGAGGCCAGCCTGGTCTGTATCACAGGTTCTAGGACAGTCAGAGCAACTTGGAGGGATGCTGAATTGACAGACAAAACAAGAAACAAAGAGAGTCAATGAAAATGCCCCACACCCGGTTTTATCATTAGAAAAGTAGTTCCATTCATTCATATTGTTATTCCTTTGGTCCACTTTTAAAAAACAACACATATACTAATTGTAACCATTCGATTGTTGTGCTAAATTTGTGCCTGGAAGTGGAGAAAGTCCACCAATGTGCTCGCCTTAGTGAAACCCCATGCTCGTGGGAGATGGTATAGGTAATGAGTGACACAGTGATGTCTTAGGTTTGCTGGTGTGACTGCCATGGGGAGAGATTAAAGGAGAATACAGGTTCTCCTTAACGATAAGCAGGTTGGGGATTTTCCTACACGATGTTGTGCTTTGAACACATGAATGTGAAGATGTGTAAGGCCCAGGTGTTTTTCCCCCCCATTTTTCATGTCCTGTCATAACTAGAGATGAGCCCATCACATTAACTGACATCCTAAAAATCTTTCAGTCTTAACTAAACTGGATACGATTGAAAAACTTATGCAATTTTGTGTGTAGAAAACTATAAATCAAGTGATTTTACTTCAGGTAAACATGACGGGAAAATGTCATTACTCAAACAAGACAGACTGGATTACAAAATCTCAAAACTGTGCCTGGTGTGGCGCACATTTGATCTCCTTGCTTCTCAGGGAAGTCTAGTAACTGAAAACAGTAGACATTATAAAAGTCAAGACGGCCAGGTGTGCTGATGGAGTCACGAGGTACAGAAACTCCAGGGTATCCCCATCTATTGGTGAATTCTAGGAGTTTGGGTCAAAATAACAAAAACAGCAATAACAATAAATAAAAACTCAAATAGATTTCCAAAACAGCTTAGGGTAACAATTCCTGAGTCTCCCGAATGACACGTATCTATCCATCGTATCAACTGAGGAAATTAAGGTGCCAGCATTGTAGCAGTCAAAGGGTCACAGAGTGAGTGCCATGTTTGTTTCGTAGCTATTTGAATCAGTCGATAGGCGATAGTGTTTATTCCATGACATAGCATTAATGGCCGGCTCTAGGAGCTGACCACAAAGGAATCTTTATCTGTTTTAGAAAACCAAAATTATGGGGAAAAAGGGGGACAATGTGCAAGGCTGAGGGCTGTTAGAAACTTAGAAAGGAACGGAAGATTTCTCGTGCAATGTCTGTGTGTTGGATCATGGATTTATTTCAAGCCTTTCCTTCATTCATATATGAAAACTTTTACTTAAGGCTACCTAAGGTGTGACTTTGCCAAAGCAAATGTGTCCTCCTCGATTCTTTTGATTTCGTCTTCCCCAAATTTGCTTTACAAATTTGCTCTCCCTGGAATCCTTCTCAAACACGCAGCATGACTCTGGCTCCCTGCAGAGTCCCCCTGCTTCTCACAGACCTGCTCTGCATGCCCACGGCTCAATCTGGCAGCACCTGGTGTGGTCCTGCTGCTGGCCAACTTTCTCTTCTCCGGTCACGTCATTCTCTGCGATTATCCAAATGCTTTTTCTGGTCTTGTTCTTCTGTAATGCTGATAAAGATTTAACCTAATCCACAGTACTTGACCTCAGCACTGTTAACACTGTTGATGGAATTCTATGTGTTGTGGGATGTACCTACCGCACGCCTCCTCTATAACGGTGGCCCATTGTCTCACTGAATCAAAATATCTGCGTCTGGAAATCACTAATCAAATGTGACCATCCAGATCCTCCAAGCCTTTATCTACCCCACACAGAAAGCCTCTCAGGTAAAATGTCTCACTCCTGCTCAGGGGATCAGGACTGCTGTTTGACCACTTGTAGTTTTTAAATTTCTTTATTGGCTTCTTCCTAATTTTATATTTATAATCTGATTTATAAAATGGTAAGCTTGAACATAAAAAGGGTGGGGGAAATTAAGATAAAGAAGGAATCAGGTAATGCTTGTATTCCCCTCCCCGATGTTTTTATCGACTCAGTGAAAATTCCAGTGCCTTTGGGCTTCCCATACTCTTTCCCAGGCATATCCGGATTTTGCACATGTTCTGGCGCCTGGCTCTGCTTTGCTCTCTGGCTTCTTAGACGGAGCATATGACCTTGAACCCACACTACTGCCGCTCCCTTCTGCCCTTACAGCATTTGTAAGTGCCATGAGAGCAAGCCAGACAACCCCTGTGCCGAGTCTGCTTTTTAACCGGAGTTAGTCCCTGAACAGCAGTCAGTAATCCCTCCCCATGATTGTGGGCTGACACCTTCAGAACTGTCACCCGGCTCAAGCCACAGAATCTCTGGTCTTCACTCAGTGCCCCTACTATTTTAACGAGAAAATTGAGGTCACTGTGCGGAAATGACTTGTGAATCCTTGCAATTTCTTCTCTATAAACATTCGTATTTTCCTCCAATCTCCAAGTAGGATCAGTCCTTTCCGCCATTCAGGCCAAGCCTGTGTTTGATTCTCTCCCTTTTCCCGGGGCTGAGACCTTTTGCCATCCATTATCTCCGATTGTCTTTTATCTTCAACCTTGTCTCCACTGCTGACTCTCTTTCTCTGCCTGCTAGATTCTGTAGACTTCCATCCAGAAACCAAACAAAAACAAACTGATCCCTCCCTCCCTCACTGCCTCCGCATTCCATCTCTCTCCTTCCTAATACATCTGAACTCTGAAACAGCAGGCTTCATTCATTTTCCCTTGTCTCCGAGAGCCAGTCAGTCCTCAGCCCTGGGCCATCTGATTTCTAACCCCATTTAACAGAGCATGCTCGCTCTATAGGCATACACGCCCTACAGCCTTTATCTTGTCCGGCTCTCAGGCATTTGACAATATTAACTCCATTTTTCTTCTATTCGCTAGGCTGCTGTTTCTCTCTTCCTTTGTTTCTCTTTGATCTCTTAGGGATCTTTTCGTAAAGGTCTGTTCCCTAGCTTCCTGTTTGTTAGATCTTCCATCGAGAAGTAATGAATCACAAACCCAGTCACCAGAAGATAGTTACAGGTACAGGTAAAATGAGCGCGTTTAGTTGGCTAACTGAAATCAATAAACACTATTGAGTTTAAAAAACGCGCCCACCAAAATACTCAGTATTTACTCCTGCTTTGAATGAGCAGGGCCCTGAAATATTGTTACACAGCCCATGGCCATTCTGTCCTTACATGCTCCCTGACTGTGTTAAGCTCTTCTAGAGGCTGTCATGACACAGATGCCTCCACTCTTGTCCATTAAAGCTATAGAATTACATTAGAGATACACACACACACACACACACACACACACACACACACACACGATAGCAGTGCCTAATGTATCACCTCCAGCAACGGAGTGCACTACAATCTTTCAATGTCATTCTCTGCCTCTCATGTATGTAAAGATATAATCAGAAAATGCAACAAAAAGATAATCATAAGTCATTAAAGAGGGTTTTAAAATTTGTTAATGAATCCAAAGATTCATAGTGAGTTAGTGCTTGATAAAGACATTTAATACAGGAAGAAGAGTTAAAGATTATGACTTACTGAGAGGGTGGTTCTAGATCCATTCCTTAAGGTCTTGAGGAAAAACTTGATAAGGCATATATAACACAGCATCAAAGTAAATTTTAGATGGATAGTTAAAATATCTTAAAAAATTTTAATTTACAATGTGACATGTAATTTTTTGCACACTGACTGCTCACACTTCCCACCTCCATACTACCCCTGACTACCCCTCCTACCCCCACCCCCATATATGCCAAAAGTTCCTGTCTGTTGTTCTATTTTGTGATCCACCAGGATTAAATGGGCATGTGTGTGACTTCAGTGGATAGAGCTATCAATTTAAGGCTGGTGGACTCATCAGAGATAGTGATTTCCCTCCCAGAATCTATTGGTAGAGTAGTTCAGAAGTTTATATGAGTTCAGCTGGTTTATATGAGTCTCTCCCTTTTCTTGATTGAGTGTTAACAGAGCTAGTCTTGTGTTGGCCCAATGCAGGTAGCTACAGTTGTTGGTTAATGACTAGAGAAGTTGTAGCAAATCTAGGGAATGAGGGTCATTACCCTTCATCCTATCTTTCAGTTCCTATATACTACAGGCTCCCTCTTCAACAATATTCCTTGAACCTTAGAGTTGGCAGTATAGGTTAGAGCATGAATCACCCCCCTTGCTTACAGGCACCCCTAAGTCTCTACATTCACTACTTTTCATTGTAAGAAAGGGCTTCTCTAATGAAGGTTGGGTGTTATTTTTGTCTATGGTTAGAAGCAGAGGTATTTAGAAGGCAGTTTGCTGCTATGCTAATTTAGTTAACTATCAGAAATAGGTTCCCCATATGGGTCTATTACCTTCCCAAACCTGGGTTGTTAGCCAGGCTTACAGTACCAGACATTTATTTATAAATGTTACCGAATATTCAGTAAATCCATACAACTTGCAGGCATCCATATAACTTTTGCCCCTCAAAATATTTAGGCTATGCAAGATTGCAAGGTGAAACAGAGGCTTCCATTTGTTTTAAAATTTAAAACCAGTCACATTTTCTCTTGGTGCACAGTTCTACTTGAAGTGATGATTGCATGGCCATCTGTCTTCGCTACAACCAAGAGAAAGAATAGTTCCATCATCTCAAATCTATTTGGAGCTGCCCCTTGACAACTCCTTCCCATCTCAGTCCCAGGCAGCTAATTCCATCTAGGACGTTATGGTTTCCCCCTCTCCAGAATGGGGTTATTGGTCACAAAACAAAGTCTGTAGCCTTTCGCCTTTGCTTCCTCCATTAACACGATGTTCAGAGACTCAGTAACGCTGTTGTATATGCCATATGCCACGTTTGTCACTTATTATTGGTAAGTCACAGTCTTCTTCACAAACGTGCCACAGTGTGTCTACACTCTTTCCCTCTGAAGAACATTTGGGTCATATTTTGGAGCTTTAAGGTAAGTTTCTATAAACATCAGTTTAGGAAGTTTTTTGATCATTTGTTGTTGGGTTTTTTGTTTTTTTTTTTTTTTTTTGCTTTTTTGAGACAGGGTTTCTCTGTGGTTTTGGAGCCTGTCCTGGAACTAGCTCTTGTAGACCAGGCTGGCCTCGAACTCACAGAGATCCGCCTGCCTCTTTTTTTTTTTTTTTTTTTTTTAAAGAGAACTTAGTATGATCTGAAAATGAAATGTTATTTATAGGCTGTTTGAACATTTGATGTGGGGGCACTCTTTTGAAAGGCTGTGGAACCTTTAGGAGGTGGGGCTGTGCTAGAGGAAGTGGAGTACTAGGGGTGGTATTGAGGCTGTACAGCCTGGCTCCACTTCCTGTCTGCCTGATATTTCCTGAATGCTGACACATTTCCTGCCGCTATGCTTTCCCCACCGTGATGCACCGTATCCTTTCATAATCTGTAAACCCAAGTAAGCCCTTCATCCCTGAAATTGCTTCTTTTTAGATATTTGATACAGCGGCAAGTACCTAGTATACAAAATTCATACAAGGAAGTGGGGATGTTGTAATCGTAAACTCTAGGTGTTTTTAGACCTTAGGAACTGGTTTGTGGGAAGGATGTGGAATAAATATTTTGGAACTTTGGATTTGGAAAGGCTTAGGTACTGTAAGTAGAACTCAGTGGGTTGTTCTGGGGCAAGTTTAGAAGATCAGAATACTGAGAAATGCAGGCAGTAGAGACCCACCACCTAAGACTGCAGAGGGGGAAGGGTGTGTGTTGGGAACTGGAACAATCTGGCTACCTATGCCCTGAGTGAGAATGTGAGACTATGCGAAAGTAAGGAACAAAGTCTTTTGGCAAGGAAAATTTTAGGACAGCATAGTGATTGGACTGTGTCCTAGTGACTGCTCACGTCTCTTGTCTAGGTCTACGAGGAGAAAGAGCTGGTGGGAGCAGAAAGGTCTATGAAAGTGTGTAGTGTGTAAGAAAGCATCGTGGGGGTGTTGAAAGATGTAGGTCCTGTTGAGTAGCTGTAATTGTTAAAGAAATAGTGCCATTAAAGAGAAGACACAGTGCCCTGCCCTAGGACACTATGAACAATACCTGGGTCTTGTCTTCAGGTGAGATCCAATCCATGAAAACTTCAGCCTGAAAAACGTGCATTCGTTTGAAAGGTGAGAACCTGAGCTTCTGATACAAACACCTTTGAGCAGGTTCCTTGCTTGGAAATAGATGCTTAGGAAAGCGTTTCAGCCTCAAAGGCATGCAGATGGCATGGCAGCTATGGTCCAAGAATGCCAGGCTCCATTTTGACCTGATGGTGGAACTTGGCAGCATTGGCCATGAGGGCTCTTAACCACTGAGCCATCTTTCCAGCCCTAGTTTGTTGACAGAGGTTTCTATCCCGCCTGGTCCTGCAGCTGTTCATCCCCAAAAAATACACAGAAGTCTACTTTAATTATAAACTGTTTGGCCTATTAGCTCAGGCTTCTTACTAACTAATTCTTACATCTTAAATTGGCCCATTATTCTTGTCTATGTTAGCTACGTGGCTTGGTACCTTTATCAATGAGATGTTCTCATCTTGCTTCCTCTGCATCTGGATGAAAACTGCAGACTGAGCTTTCCTCTTCCCAGAATTCTCTTGTTCTCCTCACCCCGCCTATACTTCTTGCCTGGCTACTGGCCAATCAGCGTTTTATTAAAATACAAGTAACAGATCTTTACAGGGTGCAAGACCATTGTCCCACAGCACTAGTCCTTGGAGTTTTAGTCCAATTCCTGTCTGTTCTCTGCTTCCTGACGACAGACATGATGTGGCTAGCTGCCCCACAGTCCTGCTGCCATGCTCCTCCTGCTCTGATATACTGTATACCCCATTGAGCTCTAGGTCAAAGTCATCTCTCCCTCCCTTAAGTTGCTCCTTGACAAGTACATTTGGCCACAACTGCAAGGAAGAAAACTAATAATAGAGAACCTAAAATTTGACTAGATGGGGAATTTTGTTTAAGTGATATAACACGGTAGGAAGTGACTGGTTTCATACTGTATTTCCATAGGGATGAATGAACTTCACATTTTTTTCACTGCTTCATCAGCATTTGGTACTATTGTGTTTTCATTTATTTTAATCACTTGATTTGACACTGTGGTTTTATTTTTAATGAAGAGCAATATTGAGCATCTTTTCTCATGTTTATTCACCATCTGCATGTGCCCTTGTAAAGTGTTCAAATATTCTGTCCAAATTTTATTAGTTTTCTGTTGTTGCATTCTGAGATAGGCAACTTGTAATCATTATCTCAGTCCATAGCTTTTTTTCCTGATTAGAATATTTAGAGTAAAAAAAATTTTTTTTTTTTGTTTTTGAGACAGGGTTTCACTGTAGTTTTAGAACCTGATCTGGAACTAGCTCTTGTAAATCAGGCTGGCCTCGAACTCACAGAGATCCACCTGTCTCTTGTCTCCCGAGAGCTGGGATTAAAAGCGAGCACCACCACCGCCCGGTTTAGAATAAGAATTTTTAAACTTGATATAGCCATGCTTTTGTTTCTTCTACAAATTATGGTTTTGGTACTAGCTACCAGGTTTGTTTTTTTTTTTTTTCTAACTCAAAGGCACAATTTTCAATGTATTTATTTTTTAAATTTTGATTTGCATTTAGGTGTGGGTCTATGTTGAAGGTTTTTCTATAATTTGGAAAACTGAAATTTAACACTTTATGTGAAAATATCCAAATATTTTATCATATGTGAAAAAAAATCCTCTCTTCATTAAATTTCCTTTCATGTTTGTCAAAAATTAGTTATTTTTATGTCTGGATATGTTTCTACTTTCTTTTTTTTTTTTTTTTAAAGATTTATTTATTTATTTATTATGTATGCAATGTTCTGTCTCCATGTATGCCCACACGCCAGAGGAGGTGCCAGATCTCATTACAGATGGTTGTAAGCCACCATGTGGTTGCTGGGAATTGAACTCAGGACCTCTGGAAGAGCAGCCAGTGCTCTTAACCACTGAGCCATCTCTCCAGCCCTGTTTCTACTTTCTTGATTTTTTTTCCCCTTACTATCAAACTATCATGGTTATAATATTTTTTTCATTAAGTCTTTAAATAGCATAGAATATTTTCATTTACAAATGCATCACTTTTGTATTCTAATATCTTTGTCTTCCCCGTACATTTGGAGTCATCTTGTTGATCTTTATTAAAATATCTTACTGGAATTTTGATTGACATTCAGTTACATATTTTAGAGCAATGTCTTGTTTCAGATATAAGATTAAGTAGCTATTATTATTAAAATATAGTCATTAAATATTATCCTAAGTCATATCAAGATAATTTACAAGGTCTTGTCCAAGCTTTTCACAAAACAAATTCTAAGACTATTGAAACTACAAAAACAAACAAACAAACAACCCTCAATGTGTTGATCAAAGACGTTGACGGTATAATGGTTGCAAAAGTATATAAAACATTCTTACTTTCTGTAGGTTCTCATGAACCTAACTTGTCAGCACATACTTATAATCTGAAGATTACATGAATATAATAAAATTGAAGATGAGAATTTTCTTCTTTATAGGGATTATGGAATGCTCCATAAGAGACTGAGATGGAACTCAGTGGGTTGCACATACCCATCCATAGACACACACACCAGCACAGTTCTCCTGAATATATCAGCATGGAGGAATAAGTCACTTGTAGGTAGTTTATGAAATCTTGTTTAAAAAGGCAAGTAACACCTGTCAGCTACTAGCAAGTAATCTAAAAAAAAGATTACAAGTTTAAACTAGAGGGAATTCCATTCAACAAGTTTGGCTGATTATATATTGACTAATGCCAAGTTATATGACATTGAATTCCAGATGTCTATATTTCCAGACAAGAAATGTAAAAAAATTATAAAGAAAAATCACCTTAGAGTTTGGATGCGAAAAAATGAATACACAAAAGGATAACAAAGTATTTGTAATCTAATCTACCAGCTTGCTTTTTGGGGGATGAATTCAAAGCACATATCTTTTTTTTTTTTTTTTTTTGGTTTTTCGAGACAGGGTTTCTCTGTGGTTTTTGGAGCCTGTCCTGGAACTAGCTCTTTTTTTTTTTTTTTTTTTTTTTTTTTTTTTGGTTTTTCGAGACAGGGTTTCTCTGTGGTTTTGGAGCCTGTCCTGGAACTAGCTCTTGTAGACCAGGCTGGTCTCGAACTCACAGAGATCCGCCTGTCTCTGCCTCCCGAGTGCTGGGATTAAAGGCGTGCGCCACCACCGCCCGGCTGGAACTAGCTCTTGTAGACCAGGCTGGTCTCGAACTCACTCAAAGCACATATCTTAATATAATATGAAATGATTGATTGGAAATGATTTTATTTTTTTAAAAAATCTTTCTTGGGCAAGGCAGTGGTTCAGCACACCTTTAATTCCAGCACTTGGGAGGCAGAGACAGGCAAATCTCTGTGAGTTTGAGGCCAGCCTGGTCTATAGAGTGAATTCTAGGACAATTAAGGCTACACAGAGAAACCCTGGCTAGAAAAACTAAAAACAAACAAACCTTTTTAACAGGGATGATTGCAACCCAGTTTATTTAGATATCTAACATCAAAACAAAATCTAAAAATTTGTGTTACTTTTCCCCAGTGTTGTCCTATTCTAAGGCATCTGTTCTCTGAATAAATTTTTTTTTTTTTTATTTCAGCTATGGCTAACCTTTAAGAGGCAAAGCATTGGATATATAATATGTGGTATTCCTTATTTATTTTGTCAGCAGTTTTTTTTTGTCATTTTACATACCAATCCCAGTTCCCACTACCTCCCCTCCTCTAGCTAACCTCACCTCCCCCCCATCCAGTCCTCAGAGAAGGTTAGTAAACAAGTTTTGCACATCACTTTTTTTTTTTTTCGAGACAGGGTTTCTCTGTAGCTTTGGTGACCGTCCCGGAACTAGCTCTTGTAGACCAGGCTGGCCTCGAACTCCCAGAGATCCACCTGCCTCTGCCTCCCGAGTGCTGGGATTAAAGGCTTGCGCCACCACCGCCCGGCTTTGCACATCACTTTAAGGCAGTACCAAGGCCCTTCCTTCTATATCTAGGCTGAACAAGGTTTTCCTCTAAAGAGAATGGATTCCCCAAAGCCAGTTTAAGCACTAGGGATAAATTCCAGTCCCACTGCCTGTTGCCTCACAAACTGCCTAAGCCACACAATTGTCACCCACACTCAGAGGGCCTAGTTTGGTCCCAAGCAGGTTCCCCTGCTGTCAGTCCAGAGTCAGTGAGTTCCCACTAGCTCAGGTCAGCTGTTTCTGTTGGCATCCTCATCGTGGTCTTGACCTCTTTGTTCTTCCCTCTGTTTGGACACTGGGAGTTCAGTCCAGTGCTTAACTCTGGATCTCTGCATCTGCTTCCATCAGTTGCTCGATGAAGATTCTATAATGACAATTAAGGTAGTCATTAGTGTAATTACAGAGGAAGGCCAGTTCAGGCACCCTCTTCATTATTGCTTAGGGTCTTGGCTGGGATCAACCTTGTGGATTTCTGGGAATTTCCCTAGTGCCAGGTTTCTCTCTGGCCCCACAATGGCTCCATCAATCGACATATCTTTTCCTTGTTCTCCCTCTCTGTCCTTCCTCATCTTGACCATCCCATTCTCTCATGTTCTTCTCCCCCTTCACCTTCTCCATTTCTCTTCTTTCCTCCCCCTACCCTTTTGCCCTCTGGAGAAGTTCCTTATTAAGAGTATTTTAATTAAGATGTTTTTAGTAGGTGGAACTTCATCTCAGAGCACCTAAAAAATAATCTAACTTTGAAGTTCTTGTTTTACCCTCTACAAAGCTTTTTCAGAAGGTATAGTATGATGTTATATAAGCATTTAATTTTCTTCATCAGTTTGATTTTGACTTATTATCAGTGTCATAAAACCACCTCTGTTCAATACAGTGGGGCTATGCAGGCATTTTATTTTTGAGATATTCTTATTTCAAGGTAGAATGAGTAACAGCTATCAATATAGAAGTATGATTAGAATATTCTAACAGGGAGCTGGAGAGATGGCTCAGTGGTTAAGAGCACTCACTGCTCATATAGAAGACCAAGATTCATTCTAGCATCAAAGGGTCCTAGGCACACCCATGCTATACATACATATATGTAGATAAGCATATATATAAGCATATAGATAAGTATATAGATAAGTGTGTGCATATATATATATATATTTTTTTTTAAAAAGACATTTTAAGAAAAATATCCTAGCAGGTGCATATGCATTCTGTCTTTCCTAACTGCCACCATACTCACACTAGCAAACACGAGAAACTATACTGCTTCCAAATCCCCCAGTCCTGCTGTCGTAAGGGCGATTTCTTACTTAGCCAAGTCTTGTTGATGACTTCATGGGGTCAAAGGGCACAGCAAGGTGCTGAGAGAGGCCAAGTCACTTCATGCTCATATGTATGTCTGTGTCGATACTTCCAGAGGTTTATTGTTGCAGGGGGATTTGAAAAATGAGAGCAAAAGCCATTTTTTACACGACCTTCACCCTTTCTCACAGACTAGGAGATAGCCACTGCTCTCAAACGGACACAGCAATTTTCCTTTTCAATTTTTTTTGTCAACCTAAAATAATTTCTTTCTTATTAAGGAAAGTTTTCAATATAAATCTTGGTCAGGTAGGTTTTGCTTTTTTGTGGGGGAGGGGTACAAGTAGAGTATTTCTATTTTATTTTTTCTATTACTCAATGTCAACAGTAAAGCTATTAAAATAATCTTGTACTTAAGTTTGAAATCTTCATGTCAAGTTGATGAGAGTTAGACAAGATCAATTAATATACAATGTATGCACATATGAAACTATCCTGTCAAATCCTGCTAATTTGCATAATTCATATGTGTTAATATTATTGTTTTAAAGGAATTAGATTTAAAAGAGTATTTATGAATAAGAATAAACAACCTCTGAGACAATATTTTACTATTTTCAATTTGTGTTAATTTTGGTGTATATAAACAAATGTACAGTAAACCTTATGTAAGAGAGGATGAACTTTGCGTCTAGCTGCAAACTTTGTACAAAAGAAGTAAAGAAAATATGGTTAAAATGCCATATTTAATTAAAATTAGCTGTCTCATCAAAGCCTGTCCTGCTTTCTCTAATAAGCAGACTTCTGAGCGCTGTGGTGGCAAAGCCAGGGTTGGAGAAGTAATGCTCCTGTAAAGGACTTGCCTAGCTTGTCTGAGGTCCTGGATTTGATCCTCAGCATTGCTCAAAACCAAACAACAAAACAAACAGAACAGCCTGAAAGCTACATATATCCATGAAGATCAGAGCTTAAAACCAGAAGCCTCTGGACAGAAAATTGAATTCATGGTTTGTTTACCTCTTGTTGTATTTTCATATTAAATTTGCTGACTCTCCACTGCTTCTCATTGCCTCACTCTGTTCTAAGCCCCGTGTATCTTGTCTATGTGGCCTAACCGTTACCTGAATTTGCAATCTCTGATTTAGAAATTTGCGAAGACATAAAAACATGAAAAATTGTGTTGCAAGGCTCTTTTACACACTAAAGATAGGCGTGCAAATTTCCTTTTAAATATTTAGTGTGTATGCATTCGTATGTGCATATGTGTGTATATATGTGAATGTGTGAGGTATATGTGAATGTGGGGGGCATTGTTCATGAACCTGTGTGTGTGGGGAGGACAGAGTAGGGCATTGGGTGCCCTGTCCTGTTGTTCTTTGTTGTATTCCCTTAAAGCAGGGTTTCGCACTAAACCTGGAACTAGGCTGGTGGCGAGCAAGCCCATGATCCTTCTGTTTCTTCACATGTAGTCCTGGGGTTACAGGAGAGTGAGGTTGTTCCCAGCTTTTCACAAGGGCTCTTGGGCTTTGAACACCTGTCTTCGTGCTTGTACAGCAGTGCTCCTACTAGTCAAGCCCTCTCTCTAGCCTGATCAAACTCTTCACAGTGGTTTGGGGAAATACTTTTCAAAAACATCAATTCCTTTGACTCGCCCATCACTCTAACTGATGCACAGATCCACTCATAAAGGTAGGTATTTGAAGGATGCCATGGACATGCTGTTCACAGGAGGGAAAAGTGTAAACTTTCTGAAGTCCTGTCTACCTGTCAATTTCATCAGCCTAGATAATGGAATAATATATTTATATATGTATATATACATATATATGCACATATAGATACATATATATAAAATAAAAGAAATGAAGTATCTAATATCTAAAAGATGTGAGCAGTAAAAGTTGAAAGGTTAGAAAAAATATTTTTGTGTCTATAAGAATAATAATTTCATATTGTTAAGATAATACATTGGTGCATTGATACTGTATACCAGATTCATAATAGCAGTTATTCTTTTTTTATTGATTTTTATTGAGCTCTACATTTTTCTCTGCTCCCCTCCCTGCTTCTCCCTTCCCCTTCAACCCTTTCCCAAGGTCCCCATGCTCCCAATTTACTCACGAGATCTTGTCCTTTTCTACTACCCATGTAGATTAGATTTATGTATGTCTCTCTTAGGGTCCTCATTGCTGTCTAGGTTTTCTGGGATTGTGATTTGTAGGCTGTTTTTTTTGTTTTGTTTTGTTTTTTTGCTTTATGTTCAAAAACCACTTATGAATGAGTACATATGATATCTGTCTTTCTAGGTCTGGGTTACCTCACTCAAAATGATGTTTTATAGTTCCATCCATTTATGGCAGTTATTCTTGAGAGGGGAGGATTATGCTAAGCTTCTAACATCCTAAACCTCTTTTTTTCATAGCATTTAAAATTATTAATGAAGTTACACATAATATACAATAAAAAACTTACTACAGGCGTCCAAAACACTAAACCATTATATGAAATGTTATCAAATAAGAAACCATTGCTTACGTTGAGGCATAAGACTTGATTGACACAATAAAACTCTGAAGCCTGTTATAGATGAAATTATAATTACTCAGAATGTACTTATCAGTATTTGGTTGCATTTTGTTTTCTTACTTAAATGAAAATATTATGCGTGGATCTTTGGATCTTGCAGAAAGGTTGTGTGCTGATGACCAGGTACATAATCAAAATGTTTTAGCAAGCTGTTCTTTTGGCCCAAATTTTAAAATTTCATAATTACTTATTTTGGAAGGAGAACAAAAAGCATACTTCTGCTGCTGCCAAGAAGAAAATCTTGTCATCGTAACCTTAATTATGAAGTAGTCGTGGGTTGCAAAATGATTTGGCAAAATTTAGATGCCCTGTCTTTGTAAAGCATTTGGTCCCCAAATGGACAGATGATCTACAAAGTGTCCTTCCTCTCATCTCGGACAGCATTAAGAATAAGGCAAGCCTGCCTGCAAAGAAGCCAGCGCAGGGAAGGGAACTGCTAACCTTGGCAGTTTTTATGCCTAGTCTGATCACAGTGACAGGTTTATTGCCATGATGAGAGAAAATAAAGCCTTGCTGGTCTAGAGAAGGACTTGAAAATGAAGAAGGGATCGCTGTGTGGAAAATGAGATCATGGCTTGGACCACTGTCACCGTTATCAACAGCAAGTATGTACGGAACGGCGCTAGATGAAGGGCACTGAATTCAGGGCGCTGAGGTTGTGCTTATGAGGTCCACATGTGCAGCTGACAGAATGATCGATGCTTCCAGTAGATTTAACGCTGTATCTGGCCATTCCAGACGTTGCTGGAATTGGTAAAGTTTGAAGGTTTCTGTTTTCCACGAAACCATGACTCGTTTTTGTCAGAAAAATACTCTCAAAATTTGCATGCAAAATTAGAGGTTCTGTTATCCAGAGATCCCTAGTTCTATTTTTGCAATAATTTTCTTAGCCTTATATAGGAGATGGGAAAAGACCATGTAAGTTTCATCTCCAGGTTATATGCATCTTTGCCTGCCAATAGCATGCTTCCAAAATTGAATTATTCAAATATGTCACTGTAAACTATCTAAGCTTTTCTGAGTTTCAGTATGATGGATGCTCTTAGGTATTTTTGCTGTGTGTCAAAAGGTAGACTCTTGTTGTGAGAATGATCATTTAGGACAATGAAGATTCACTTCCCTATACATTATAATTGGTTGTTTGTTTGTTATTAACTAACTTAATCACTTTTGATTGCGTCCATCTTAGTATTTTTCAACTTCTTCCATGAAAGTCTATAATGTTTTGTGACATGTACCTGAATACGGCTTTCACAAGCCTCCTGCCTGTCCACCTACATGCTGGTGCTGAGTGCCCATGCAAGAGTCCCACCTTATCATGTCAAAGACTGTTTCCATCCAGTAAAAACCGATGATAATCTTTAAGATTTTCATATTTTTTCCTGATTGTTGATGACCACCACCTTGATGGAATTACCCTTGAAATTCCTCGAGTGCTCAGTGTGAAGTATGTGTTATGTTCTTCAACTCAGCATAAAGAACAGAATATCCGGGTTCTTTGGTGACTCCTGTAGAGACATATTTCTGGCAGAATCCGTTTAGCCTTCCCAAAGTAATACCTAGTCATAAACTATGCGTGTAGATTCTTACATATACCAGTTATTGGAAACATTAAATGTTATCTTGCAGAAGACATGATTTCAAAATAATAAAACTTTGCGATGTCAATCAGGTAGAGGAACCAATACTATGCATTAATGTTAAATATGTTGCAGTTGAGATCTGTTGGGCTGCGCTGGCTACTGCCAGTGCTTCCATAGTCTGACATGTGTGGGGTGTTCCCCCAAGGGAGCAGGAAATAAGATCTAGAACTCCAGCAGGAAACATGCCTCCCCTTTCCTCTCCCACTCTCGGAGGACTCTCTCAGAGAACTAGCCACACTAATCTAGATAGATCTCTGTTCTTTTGTCACACCGTGTTATTTCTGCAGTCCAGGGATGGAGATAAATGCCCTTCCTGAAGAGTCAGGACAGAAGGACGAAAGGAACATCCCTTAGTACTAGTGACGCAACCCACCCACGTTGATTTTTTTTTTCTTTATGAAGAAGCAAAACAAGACTGAAAGAACCTACTTTCGGGGAGCTGGTATGTTTGTAAATCCCCACCGTGTGGGGAGATGGTGCTTAGAGCTTTTGTTGGTACAATGATTTAGGAGACGAAATCTCAGGGATCTCAAAGTTCCTTGACATACTGGAATATAACTTTAATTTCTCAAATGAAATAGTCTTTCCTATTTTCTAGATAGAGAATGATATTTATCTATTCTATCAGGTAGATGTCAATGTCATACTAGGATTAGCTGAAAGGAAGCTTTATTATCATTAATTAATATGTCAGGTTTATGAGTGTGTAAATGGAAGTTTCTAGCAATTGTTCAGAACATGGCTCCTACTTTCTTTTTTTTATTTATGGCTCCTACTTTCAAAGAACTCATTTTAAAAAATTATTTATGCTACCGTGAAGAATTATCAATAGATTTCTCACTTAGGACTTTTTTCATTTGGTCTTATTAAAGTTTTCTTATTCTTCTAACTTGCTTTTTCTTTTCTTCAGAGCCCCCTTTCTATTTTCTCCCTGTATTGATTTTAAAGATTTTTTTTTAAACCTTACCGTCATTGAATTTATGGCCTGGAACTGCAGCTTGCCTCCCATTTTTCTTTTTGATGTGTTCAATTCAGAATCATTTATTAGCTCTCACGTGCATAGGCGCAGAGGAGCCTACATGAAACAGAGGGAGCCTGAGTTGATGGCACCACTGAGCTGTCTCCCTTCTGCTCTCAGGAGGGTAAGAAAAGTAAAATCAGAATCATTGTGGACAAAGGAAAAGGACCCAGTGGCCTTGGTCCTGAATACATTAACGACCCACTCCCCTGCCCTGCCCTTGGCCAGTTCTTCTATTCTGTGCTCTAGAAAGGATTTGGCATGTGAACAGGCTACAGAGAAAACTGGTCGATTAAGCTCCTTCTATTTGTGATGCTCGTGGCATTTCTTATGCTCACCTCTAGAGATAGATGTAGACATTGTACTTCATGCCTTCAGTTGAAGTGCCTTTTCCCCTCCTAATAATGAAGCACTTTATCTTGTGTCTTAGGTAGGTTTCCATTGCTGTGGTAAAACACTATGGCCATCAACAACCAGGGGAGGAAAGGGTTTATTCCTCCTAACAATGCTCAGGTCATTACCGCATCACCGAGAGAAGTAAGGGCAGGAACTTGGAGGACACTGAAGCAGAGGCCCTGGAGGACCGCTGCTTAGTAGTTTGGTCTGGATGGCTTGCTCAGTCTGCTTTCTCACACACCCCAGGATCACCAGCCAGGAGTGGCACCACCCACAATGGTTTGGTCCCTCCCATGTCTGTAACTAGGAAAATGGCACCCACAGGCCTGTTTGTTAGGAGCATTTTCTCAATTGAGAGAACCTCTTCCCAAATGACTCGATTTTGTGTCAAATCGAAATAAACCTGGCGAGTACACTTGACATTAGAGGTGTTCAATCTTTCCATACTTCCTGGCATGTACAATGCATTTGTGGGCGCTGTCTCGGGAACACACTCCTCATGGGTTAGGAAGGGTCTTCTGTCCTGCATTTTGTTGTTGCTAGGTGGCCCCACTAGTGAATCTTTAAATACCAAGAGCTATGAATAACATTTTCTCCACTCTTTCCTTCACAATTATCCCAAGTAACCACGCAACCTGTTTCCACATTCGGTGAAAAGAATACTCTCACTGATGGGTGACACGAAGCATGCGCTATCGTGTTGGTAAGCAGGGACTGTACAATACTGTTTAATTAAACAAGTCAGGCTTGCTGTTATATTTGAATTTTACCTTTTTTAAAAAAAAATGTAAGCATCTTTTTGCATCAACCCACATGGTTTATTGATGTTTGTAACACTACAAGGCGATGCTTGTATTATTGCGAAAATTATCTCTGTATTTTCGGTAAAACCCACAGATCAAAGCGATCTGTTTTCACTCTGCAGCATCATGGGAAACCCACATGCTTTGCTGGACAAAGGCAGGGAGGAGCAAGAATTTGCCTCTCTACTTTTCTTCAAGTAGGCCACTTAATCCTCACAGCTAATATTCCTCCCTGCATCATCTCCTTCTCTAAAAGGTGCTAATATTTGTATCTGATGTTATAAAAATGCCTCCCCCGTTTTATCAAATATCAAGCTACTTTTTCACTAATGCCCATGGAGTTTAAGCCTTTTTGTACCACTCCTTCTATATGTCTTTGGTTAAGAACTCTAAGTTATCAAAGGCTTTTAGTACTTCAGTAGCTCACAATGCAATTCAGAGTCAACACTGAACAGAATGCTTAATAAATGCATTTTGATTTTTTTAAAAAACATTTTATGATTTATTTATCTTTTTTTTAGTTTATGTGCATTGGTGTGAAGGTGTCAGATCCCCTGGAACTGGATTTTCAGACAGTTGTGAGCTGCCATGTGGGTGCTGGGAGTTGAACCCGGGTCCTCTGGAAGAGCAGTCAGTGCTCTTAACCACTGAGCCATTTCTCCAGCCCCACATTTTGATTTTTTTAAATTTACGTTTTAGTGTTTCCTTAACATAGTTTATTTGTATATTTAGTATGGAGGGTATATGTTTATGTATATACACTTACTCGTGTAGATGTGTATGCGAAACCAAGTGCTTGTGTGGAGGCCACAGGTCCACGACGGGTGTTTTCCTCAGACACTTTCCAGATAGTTTTTGAGATAGAGTCTCTCCCTGACCCTCACTGTTTTGTCTAGACTAGCTAGTCAACAAGCCATAGGGATCTCCTAGTCTGTACACCCTACAGTTCGAGGGGCCTTACTTCTAAGCAATTCTGTAGATCTAAGCTCAGGTTCCCATACCTTCCCACTGACTTACCTTTTCACCCTATCTCTCTCTCTACCTATCTATTCATCTCATTTTTTAATTGTTAAAGTGCTATGAATCAAATCCAGAGTGTTGTATATACTAGGCAAATGCTACTACTGTGTTATGTTAACTGCTTCTAGAATCTTTTGTTTGAATTAATGTGGGCTTGTATTTTAGCTGCAAATGGTTGCCAGCTTGAGAGATGGTGAGCAGTGAAGAACAGGAGATAATGTGATAAGGATGTCTGGTATTAAATGGGCAGAAATGGGGATGAAACTTGGGCACATGGCAAGAACCAGTTAGCACACTGGTTCTCAATCTTCCTAATGCTGCGAGCCTTTAATACAGTTCCTCATGTGGTGGTGACCCCATAAGATTATTTTCGTTGCTACTTCATAACTGTAATTTTGCTATTGTTATGAATCGTGATATAAATATTTCTGGAGATAGAGGTTGGTCAAAAGGGTCGAGACCCACAGGTTGAGGACCACTGCATTAGTATCTGAACATGTGCAAGGTCCTAGGTCTTATTCTTGAAGCGTGTGCATGCACACGCACACACACAGACACACACACACAAACGTGCGTGCACAGACTTTGAATATTGACTAATTCTGAGCCTGGGCTCTTCTTATTTTCTTGCGAGGCTGACTTATTTCATAACTAAACATATGCAAGCAGCTTTGTTAGAGGAAATTATTAGACTTAGATGTTAGAAATCAGAATATTGAAAAGCAAAACCTTCCCTTTGCCTCTTGAGAGGTTGTTGTGGTTTTGTTGACGATATGCCAGGAAGCCGAAAGGATGAAATGCCAGATGGGATTGACCTGTAGTCTCTCCCCAGAAACACAACGCACACTACAATGTTGTCCAGCGCAGCCTCTGACCTCGCTCTGCTCCTGGGAAGCAGAGCGCATTGTCTCACTGAAGCAAGGTGTTGGCAAGCGCCCAGCTAGCCTCTCTCTGCACCAACTGCTTTGAATAGGCTGCTGAACGTGTTTGTGTTATTTGCTTCGGTTCCTTGCCTTGGCAACTGCTCCCTGTCTTTCTTGTTAAATTTAGTGTGCTGATCGTGTTTTAATTTTAGTTTTCAGCATGCTCTTTCACATCCCTACCAGTGTAAACAGTGCCGGTTAAGTTGATGTTCTCTCCAAGACAGACGCTAATAAAGTTTTCACCCAGTAACAGGAAAGTCCTCATTTTTGCATGTTAAATTTTCTTAGTTCTTTGGGGGTGAAAATAATCACGATCTGCGATCTTGTCCTCTGCTGGACCGCCAGGCATGACGGGTTGCTTCTATTGCTTAACTGTGAAGTCAGCTCCTCTTTCGCATTCTCTGCATACTAAACCCTAGAGATTCCTGCCGACTCTCTGCCTGTATTCCACAGCACATCTCATTGATCTTTCCGGTTTTATTGTACCAGTTGGTTGTTTTCCCCGGGAATCCTCGCTGGCAGGTCCCTACAGAATTCTGGCTACCTTCTGAATTACCTACTTAGCAGGAATTTCTCAAGCCTGAATAGTGATTCCAGTGACCTGGGAGGGCTGGCTTGGCGCAGCCCTGCCTGGAAGCTGCCATCCATTTCTGTGCCCGGCGGTTTAGTGATCCTTGTGTTTGTCTTTAGTATCATTTCTGGGTAGTTTGTGTAATGTATGCATCTAGAAATAACATCACAGGAACATGTTGAGAGTATTTATAAAACCAAATCCCTTCACACGGCAATGACAGTGTTTTCTCTGAAAAATAGGACTTGAGGAAGAAAATGTTACATTATAATATCTGTAACCCCCTGACTGCTTGAATTTGGAGTTGCTAATTTTTTCTGTTTTTTTAAATGTGTATTTCTGTTTTCAAATGTCATGTAATAATTGTACATTTTTGTGGGGTTCAGTGACATTTCAGGATTGGGCATAGTGTGTAGCCCACGTGTGGTGTGCCATCAGTATCTGTCTGAAGGGTCAGATACTGTTCAGAGTTCCAATTCTAGGTTAGTCTGCGGCTGGAGCATTTGGTGTTTCTGTCCGCCTGATTAAGTGCTTGGAACCACAGCTCTCCACCAAATGACACCTCTGTAAATAAGGAAACAATGTTATCCAGTTCATTCTCTTATTGTACAACACACATTTTGGAAATGATGTATATTTATGGAGGAGAGACACCTTTACCTTCTTTGCCACAAGATAACTTACCATCTAGGATGTAGGACTGTGGCTCTCAGTGGCACCAGGGCACTAGACCAGAGCCCTCCAGACTGGTCATTGCCCTAAGGCTTCTTCTGTCCACTTCACAGGTGACCAAGAGCTGGAGCTCTCCCTGCTCCGTTATGAATGGCACCTGCCTTCAACATTTTCTGCCCAGTATAGCACAGATTTCTCATATTACATGGTTTTTCATTTGCCATATATTGTAAAATTCTCCCTGTGCCAGCAAAATAGTCAACGACCTCCTAATTGTAATGACTGCATACCACTACATTGCATCGATATAGCTAATCATACAGTCAATGTTAAGCAGCAGGGTTATGTACGTTTCCCACTTAGGTGCACTGATACTTAAGACGTAATCCTGAGCTGGTGAGACAGCTCAGTGTGTAAAGGCGCTGGCTGCCGAGTCTGCTGAGCTGAGCCCTGTGCTGGGGTCCCATATGATGGAAGGCAGAACCAACCCTCACAAGCTGTCCTCTACTTCCACACATGTGTGCTGGTACATGCGTCCCCCAAAACACACACACATTTACACAAAGTAAATAAATAAAAATTTAATTAAAAATCTAAATACCGTGTCCCTTTCACACATGTATGATGCTTCTCTTTCCATGACTTTTTAGAAGTGAATTTTAGTATTTTTGAATAGAAATGCCTCACCAGTGGGCATATGCTTACATATTCTGACTGCAAGGGTTTACGTGTTCTTCCATAGTTACAGGATGTTGTATCGGAATAAACATGATAATATAGTTAGAGCCGTAATATAGATTTCTGATGGCACGTTTGTATAGAATTGCAAGCAATAAGCCAAATGATATTTTTGTTTTGAATTTACCAAGAGTCTGGGGGGTTACCTAACTGGAGCACATCTCCCAAATCCTTGAAACAAATCAAACAACCAATTGGCTCTTATAAGCAGTTGAAGTATGTCACATGGCTGTCATCTCCTGAGTGAACCGAGAGTGACAGGTACCTAACTTCCAGGATGGCTGAAACATCAATTGACTCACATTTAATTTGAAGCCTTGGGATTTGCTTCTTGTTTGCTGGCCTAGGCTGTATCATCCATCTTCCTTAAGTACGCCTGCATCTTGGACTGCAAGCTGCACTCGCCTGTGAGGGCTTCTGCAATCAAATATGTTATTCTTCAATCAATGGAATTTTTATCTAATTGTTTCACCTCGTAATAAGTAGAATAAATGCTTATGGTAAAGGATATCAGGTTAAAGTACATTTATCTAATAAAGATAGGTGTAAGATACTGGCTTACCTAAGATCATGTGAACATTTAATTAAATTTTAATCAGAATTCGACACTGGATATGCAATTATTGCTCTGTCTCCAAAATCATTCAGCTGTGGTTTAAGAGATCATGCCCAGCTTTTTACATATGGATTTAAAAGTCTCGTATGCCAATACCAGGGTAGGGAAGGCATTTAATTCATTATATCCAATCACTTTTTCTTAACCAGGATTGTATTAATAGTCTGTAAAATATTAATATTTTGTTGGAAGGAAAATATACTAAAACATCAGGACTAAATTTGTATTGAATTTGTAATAAATAGAGTGTTTTTAAGTCACTCATCCAATATTTATTAGCTGAATTCTTACTGTATACAAGGCAGTGTTTTACGACTCTGAACACATTAATAAATCAAAAGGATTGATACACCTGCCCTCCAAGTGGTTTACCTTTCTAGTGAAAGAAGATAGTTAGTAATTGTAGAATTTTATTTTAGTGTCTACATACACATGCATACACATATGTACTTTGCATTATATAAAATGTAAGTATTTTGTGTTTAGTGAATATTGTGTAAGATAACATAAAGTAAAATGGAAGAGAAAAAAGAAAATTGGAACTAGGTGAATGGAAACCAAAGTAGAAAATATTGGTGATGTGGTTCAGCTCTGCTTCACCCAGAGGATGGAGGGTTTGTGAGCAGAGAGTCTGTGTAGGGAGACGTCAGTGTTCTCGGAGGAGACAGAAGTAAGGGCCCATGTCTGTAGCAAGGGATGAAGCTATGGATGGCCGATATGGCTGGTGAGGAAAGACTTGTCAAGGACGACTTGGGAAAGATAAAGGAGCCTGTGCATAGGGGCCTTCGGGCTAATAGAGGACATTAATATAAATAAGCATGGACCATTGGCGGGTTTTGGGAAATGTGATGTGATCTGACTCGGATACTTTAAAGGCTTGACTTGGTTAAAATTGAATGTGAAGGAGAAGGAAACACGAGGAAGAACAAAGGAGAACATCTTAGGGGCTCGGATCAGAAGGATGCTGATGAGATACAGGCACTGGACTGTTTCTGAAGACAGAAAGTGCTAGCCACGGGATCTGTTGACAGGTTTCTAAGGTGCTAGCGAAGCAGGAGTAGATTGCCGAAGCTGAGATGTGGACCCATGAGCTTAGAGTGTCTTCTGTACAGTGGATGGAGATACTGGCGAGAGAGTTAAGTTGGGGCAAAGGGTGGAATCCAGAAGAGCAGTGGGCCCAGAAAACATGAAATCACCAAGTAACTCTCAATAGAAGATGTAGTTGAGAATGCAAATCAAACCCCGGTCCTCTTCCATCAAATTAGCAGATCAGGGCGGGTTAAGATTTAGGACTGGGATTATATCTAGTCTTTATTTAATTTTGGTAAGTGATATTAATCCAGAAAGTTGTCCAAACATAAAGCAAAGAAAACTAGCTCACAAATCACAATCCCAGAGAACCTAGAAAACAATGAGGACCCTAAGAGAGTCATGCATGGGAAGTAGAAACAGACAAGATCTCCTGAGTACATTGGGAGCATGGTAACCATGGGAGAGGGTTGCAGGGAAAGGGAGAGGCAGAGAGGGGAGCAAAGAAGAATGTAGAACTCAAAAATATTAATTTTAAAAAAGGGAAAAAAAGACTTAGGACGGACCAGCAAAGCAGGAGGAAACAAAGGAAAGGGAATTCTGGGGAACAGGGACGAGTAGGTGGCTATCAGGAGGAAGCAACTGGTGTCAGTTGTTTCGCTGAGAGGTAGATGTAGACTAAGCATTAGTCACTGAAGTTGACATCATGGTGGTCTTGGTTTGTGTGTTTCCATTGGCCAGGTAGAAATAAAGTCTGACTAAAGATTGTTTTTTCCTAATAAAGAGTGTGGTTGGAGAAGAACTTAAGTGTCCATTAACAACTATGTCAGGGAGTTTTGCTGTAAAAGAACCCCAAAAAAGGGGTAGCAACTTCTGGGGAGAGCGTATGACTGGCTCTTACTTTAAATAAGAGAGATCACACTGTTGGGAGTGATCCATAGCAAATGAAAGTCAGTGGCCTGGATAAGGAGAGCTGCCCTGCTCAGTGTCCTGAGCAGGGTGGACAGGGCGAGATCGAGCATATTAGGGAAAGGATAATGTATTTCACACTGAAGAACGACAGCGTCATAAGCCGAATGCAGCATTCAAGGTACAAGGAGAAGACATTTGAAATGATTGTCACTTTTTTTTTCTCTAGATTTTGCCCCCCCATACTCTTTTTTTTTTTTTTTTTTTTTTTTTTTTTAAGTTTCTCTATGTAGCCCTGGCTGTCCTGGGCTTCATTGTGTAAGTAGAAAGGTATGTCCCATCATAGTTGGGTAGATTATGAGCACAGATCACATCTGTATGATAAACTCTGTGAACATGGATGGTGTCCAGAGTAGAGCTTGGCACATTATGTAGGAACTTAGTATTTGCCCATTAACAGATTATTTGGAGGGGTTATTTTCTTTCCTTTCTCTCTTTCTTTTTTCCTCTCTCTTTCCTTTCTTTTTACCTTTCTTACTTCCTTCAGTGATTCTTAAATTTATCTCAATAAAATCTTTTTTCATTTACATGAAAGAATGAACATTCTTAAAGAGGTAAAAGATTCCAAACACCTATAATTGGTGGTTTAAATTGAAAATGTATATTTAAAAAGTTCTGCTTGGCTGATTTGCTCAAT